>NC_140452.1:25722712-27040212 GCF_963576455.1 Neolamprologus multifasciatus
TTTTGTCAGTTGAAGCCAATTGAAGTCTATCTAATAGTGCCAAGTTAGAACAGGCACTTCAAAGCTCTTTATACTGTAAGGTTAAATCACACCAGTATTAAAGAGAAAACCCCAGCAATCAAATGATCTCCTATGAGTAAGCACTAAGGCGACAGTGGGAGGAAAAACTCACTTTTAACAGAGAGAAACCTCCAGCAGAACCAGACTCATAGGAGCAGCCATCTGCTGCGACTGGCTGTGGGATAGTTGTGATGTCATTATGTTAAGGATATGAATTCATGTGAAAATGTTGCTATAGCAAGTGGTGTTTGTTTGCTAGAATTAGTGATTGAACTAATTAGATCTTTTCATGCCGAAGAATATTATAAGTGCAATTGTCAATACATGGAAGAAAAAAATTATAACAATTGCACAACAATGTGCACATAAGAATCTTCTCAGTGTAGGAATTAGGGATGAAATTCGTCTGTGGGTCCGGGGAAACATACGCCGAGTAATTGCCGAACACAGATTGAACAATAAGGTAAACGGACTCCACAAATAGTAAGGATGGGCCTGATGACGAAAAGTACTCCTTGTCCCAGAGACTCAACTGGAGCTCTAATAAATGAATACAAAGCTGAAAGATTTCTGTAAACTCTGGAAAAAATACTTGCATTGCTCGTTTGTTCATTCTCCTCAGATCTGTTAATATCTGAAGTTCTGGAGGGTAAACATTGAATAAATCAGTGCTGTAACTGTCACTAGTTGAAGTGTCTTCATCAGAGTGTTCATATAAACAGTGGTTGTAGGAACCTCAGCTGTTTCAGAAGGTGACTGTTCATTTTCATGTATATCTACAGAAACACTGTCTGTAGGAACCTGTGTTTCACTGGTGGGAGACTGTTCATCTTCAGAGTTGTTCATATGAACACTGGTTGTAGGAACCTCAGCTGTTTCAGAGGGGGACTGTTCGTTTCTTTCCTCACTTTCAGGTGTCAAATTTAATCTTTGTTCCCTTGTTGTGTTTTCAGGTTCAAACAAGAATGCCCAGTCGGGTTTATTATACCGGTCCCTCGAATCTACAAATTGTTTTGATGTGGGTGATTGTTCTTTTTCATCTGTGTTTAGAGAAACACTGGGTGTGGGAACATCAGATGTTTCTCTTTTGCTCATAGACTCTGGAGTTTACAAGAGGATAAAGAGCTGCAATCATTTTGTGAACTTGGATGTACTAGTTTCTGCTTCCTTCTTTGAGAATTCTCTTTAGATATATGAATCTCTGATGGTTCAGTAAGGAGGATGGTCGACTGTTCATTTTCATTGGTGTTTACGGAAACACTGGTTGTAGGAACCTCAGCTCTTTCAGAAGTGGGTGGCGGTTCAGTTTCACTAGTGGGGGAGGTAAATGGTGCACGACCAATATTAAGGATTTGGCTAGTGACAGAAATGACTCCCCGGCCCACAGACTCAACTGGAGCCATAATAAAGGAAGAAAGAGCTGAAAGGCTTGTTTGAACTCGGGAAAAAATAGTTTTTCTTTCCTCTTGTTGAAAATTATCCTCAGATCCATCAGTATCTGAAGGTTCAGGAAGGACAGCACTGACTGAATCAATGCTGTTACTCTCATTGGTGGGACACTTTTCATTGACGTTTACAGAAACACTGCTTGTGGGAACCTCTGTTGTTTCAGAGGTGGGTAACTGTTCATTTCTGGAATCAATAATCGGGAAAACAGGTCCATCATCTTCAAAATAATATTCTGTACAATCAAAGACATCAGTATCTGAAGGAATTGTATGACTGTACTGGTCTCTTGGTTCGGGATTTTCACAGACACCACTACTTGTAGGAACCTCAGTTGTTTCAGAGGTGGTTAACTGTTCATTTCCGGAATCAATAATCGGGAAAACGGGCCCATCATCTTCAAAATAATATTCTGTACAATCAAAGACATCAGTATCTGAAGGAATTGTATGACTGTACTGGTCATTTGGTTGGGGATTTTCGGGAACCTCAGTTGTTTCAGAGGTGGGTAACTGTTCATCTCTGGAATCGAAAATCGGTAAAAGGAACCCATCAGGCTCAAAATAACAGCTGTCAAGCTCCTCAAAGCCATCAGTATCTGAAGAAGTTGTGCGGCCGAATACTGAGCGCCACATTTTTATAGACAGATTGGGTTGTCAATTTTTAGAAGCCTACTGAATTGATAATTTTTTTTTTTTTTTAATGTGTCTTTAACGCTAGGAACAGTTAGTTGTTGCCTTGCCTAATTGATAAAGAAGGTATAGTGAAACCTTTAGATTGTTTTTTATAAGCCTACTGAATCAGTAAATTAATTTTGTTAAAATGTGTTTTCAACGCTAGGTGCTGTTGGTGCAGTGGTTGTTACCATGTATTTAAGCCCTCACAAGCCTTTAACTTCAAAGGAAAACGTGCTGTGATGTCACAGTGGGCGTGGCTTTGAGTTTCATTCATACCCAGCTCGTTTAGAACGTTCACGTGATGTGCTCTGAACATTAGTATAGGGCTTTGGAGCGTGATGTCACGGGGGTGGGCGTGGAAAGGATTTTGGCCTGATCCGCCATGTTCGGGGTCTAAGCGCAAGCGATGAAGGAGCGAAAGCACATCCATGGTTCGTACTTGCTGTGTGGTCGGCTGCAATGTTCGATCTTACGGTCGGCTGCAATGTTCGATCTTACGGTCGGCTGCAATGTTCGATCTTACGGTCGGCACGGGAATAAGCTTGGGTTGTCTTTTTATGCTTTCCCAAGCTGGAAGCAACATCAAGGAGCTCAGGTATCGGATGTTACCAAACGAAGGCGTCGAGCCTGGATAGCAGCCGTGAGACGAGCTGATATCAAGCATATCATATAAACTAGACCCATTGACCCATTTACTTTCTTTAAGTGGATTTCAGAGGCTGTACTTTTTAAGAGGCTCTGAAATGTACTCAAAAAGTAAAGAAGTTTAATCGGTATAATACTTCAACTTTTACTGGAGTATTTCTTAACACTAATAACTGTATGACTTGTACCGAATAGCTGTACTTTTGCCACCTCTGATCACACCAGATATGCAAGTGGATGAGATCATTAGACTTGTAGTCAAGACCGCCTAAACCAAGACCAAGACCAGAGGGTATCGAGACCAAGACAAAGTTGAGACGAGACCGAGACAAAAAAGTATTTAAACTGCAGCCATATGCTGCTTCGTTTACAGGTGTCAGGCATATTTATGTGTTTTTGCGATGCACTCGCACAGCCCTCCTCACCGCTGTCTACTGTCTCACTCACTTACTGAGAAGACAGACGCACACTCCACTTGACTGCCACGTCTCTCACCCTCTCTGTTTTTCACATAATGATATTATCCTATATCCTCGCATGTGATTGGCCACAATATGGAGGGATTGGAGCATAGCTGAGCCACTGTGTGAGAGCTGAGCAGCGAAAGGAAATAAAGTGAGGAGCCGGTGTTGTGCCAAAAAGTGATTGTCTGCCAAAAACTGATTTCCAGTGTTTCTGTGTATTTTTTATGTGTAATATCTTTGCGTATGTTCGTAAATAGACTTCGGTGAACAGGGTTTACAAAGGGGTTATATAGAGAATTAAAAAATTAGCTGTTTTTTAAGTATCTTTACAACTTGTACTTACATTATAACCAATCAGGTCCTTTATCCCACTTAAAATATTTTTACAGAACTATTGTAATATTTGCCATTTCTGCTGTCCTGTTGGGCAACTTACTCTTACAAAATACATTTTTAATGTTAATGAGATTTTTTTACTGCATAAATAAAGGTTATATTAAAGTCACTGCCAAAACTGATTGCGGCTTCTATCTTGTTACAAGAATGTTGTTTGTGGCTCAAGATGACTTTATGTCATCCATAAGGGATGCATTTGACATATGTTTAACATATTATAGCCCAACAACTTACTTATAGCACTTTAAATATAGGCAATCACTTTTGGCAAATACCGGAAATCAGTTTTTGGCAGACAATCACTTTTTGGCACAACACCGGCTCTCGCTCAATGGGAGTCGACTCTTCTGATTTACTACAAAGCATTCTCTAAGCACGGCTCTTAGAGCTGATGCTTTTGCGCATGACACATTTTCAAACGTTGAACGCAAAAATATATATTGTATTCTGAAGTAGAGTCAATGTCAGCAAAAATCTGATAAATACGCAGTCTAAATGAAGGTATTATAAATTCATCTTTACTCTGCCTTCTTGAAAGGCTTTCTGAGTTTTTGTACATGCAGCCAGTAAAAACACTGTAGAAATCACCAGTTAATCTTTGCGTATTTGCTACTCCTCCATCGAAAGTCTCATCAATAGAATATGAATGATGAAAAAGACATGACAGATAACACAATCTGATATTAAGAACAAAACGTATTGCCCCTTATCAAGCCTATTTAATCTGGCAAGCATTAGCATTTGGCATTTGAGAAGGAAGTTACTGATGAATGTAAACGTTGAGTAAAGGGACCTCTAGTGGCTGTCAGTACCCATACGGGTAAACACTGCATTTGTTTTAATGAAGAGCTTAAATTTTCTGTTTAAAACCAGGGAAACCAATATAAATAGGTCTATGACTTAAAAATAAACTTTAAAATAACCTTATCAGAAAGACTTTAAAAAAACAAAAACAAAAAGATCAAAACACTGGCTTCTAATCACCGATGTTGCTTAAATGCAATCTTTGGCCTGAATCTAGTTCTACATGACACTAAAATCAAGAGGTTTTATCCTGTGCACAGTGCTACGGCCACTCAGCACAGTCACATTTGTTACAAGAATAATCTGTTAAAAGCCACATATTATTCTTACAATTATGGGCTATAATTGTAACCCATTAAGCTTTAGCACTTACCCTGGTATAGAAAAATAAAAACACACACACAATCCATTATTTATTGATTGATTGATAGATTTTTTATTTTTTCAATGTTTTGTCAGTTGAAGCCAATTGAAGTGTATCTAATAGTGCCAAGTTACAACAGGCACTTCAAAGCTCTTTATACTGTAAGGTTATAACCACACAGTATTAAAGAGAAACCCCCAGCAATCAAATGATCTCCTATGAGTAAGCACTAAGGCGACGGTGGGGAGGAAAAACTCACCTTTAACAGAGAGAAACCTCCAGCAGAACCAGACTCATAGGAGCAGCCATCTGCTTCGACTGGCTGGGGGATAGTTGTGATGTCATTATATGCTATGGATATTGAATTTCATTTGAAAGGTTTGTGTAAACTCTGGAAAAAATACTTATGTTGTTCGTTTTTTCATACTCTTCAGATCTGTTAATATCTGAAGGTTCTGGAAGGACACCATTTGTCATGGTCCTGAGTCTGCCGACTCAGTGTTTTGTGTTTCTTTGTGCTTTTGTTATTCTGAGTATGTATTCTGTTATTTGCCATTTGTTAGGGTTCTGTTCTGTGCCTGCCCTGGTCCCACTTCTGTGTTCTGTCTGTCTATGGTGTCACACTGTCTGCATGTGAATCTGTCTAAGTTTAGTGTCTCATCTAGTTCTCTCTGTCTGTGAGTTTCCTGTCTTATTCTGAAGGTCCCCTCTCATGTGAGTGTGTTCACTTTACGTTTCCCCTGTACTGTCGGCTCTGATTTCTCCCAGGTGTGTTGCCCTCTTGTCTCTCATCTCCGTGCTCTAACTAATAAATCAGTGCTCTAACTCTCACTTGTTGAAGTGTCTTCATCTTCGGAGTTGTTCATATAACCACTGCTTGGGGGAACCTGACCTGTTTCAAAGGGTGACTGCTTGTTTCTTTGCTGACCTTCAGGTGTGAAATTGAATCTTTGTACAGTCCCTTGGTCCCTTGTGTTCCGAGGTTTAAAGAAAGATGCCCAGCTGCGTACATTATTCATGACCCAGTTGTCTTTAAACATTTTTGAACCAATACTAGCTAGAGAAGGAGGGTTGTTTGTTTCATTTAAACAATACCTTTCCCCTGGCTGAGGTCTTTCACTATCACTGGTTGTGGGAACCTGGGCTTCACTGGTGGAAGACTGTTCATGTTCAAGGTTGTTCATATGAACACTGGTTATGGGAACCTCAGCTGTTTCAGAGGGAGACTGTTCGTTTCTTTCCTCACTTTCAGGTGTCAAATTTAATCTTTGTTCCCTTGTTGTGTTTTCAGGTTCAAACAAGAATGCCCAGTCGGGTGTATTATACCGGTCCCTCGAATCTACAAATTGTTTTGATGTGGGTGATTGTTCTTTTTCATCTGTGTTTAGAGAAACACTGGGTGTGGGAACCTCAGATGTTTCTCTTTTGCTCATAGACTCTGGAGTTGTACAAGAGGAATAAAGAGCTGCAATCATTTCGTGAACTCTGGATGTACTAGTTTCTGCTTCCTCTCTTTGAAAATTCTCTTTAGATATATGAATCTCTGATGGTTCAGTAAGGAGGATGGTCGACTGTTCCTTTTCATTGGTGTTTACAGAAACACTAGTTGTAGGAACCTCAGATGTTTCTCTTTTGCTGATAGACTCTGGAGTTGTACAAGAGGAATAAAGCGCTGCAATCATTTCGTGAACTCTGGATGTACTAGTTTCCGCTTCCTCTCTCTGAAAATTCTCTTCACCTATATTAATGTCTGATGGTTCAGTAAGGAGGATGGTCGACTGTTCATTTTCATTGGTGTTTACGGAAACACTGGTTGTAGGAACCTCAGCTGTTTCAGAAGTGGGTGGCGGTTCAGTTTCACTAGTGGGGGAGGTAAATGGTGCGCGACCAATATTAAGGATTTGGCTAGTGACAGAAATGACTCCCCGGCCCACAGACTCAACTGGAGCCATAATAAAGGAAGAAAGAGCTGAAAGGCTTGTTTGAACTTGGGAAAAAATAGTTTTTCTTTCCTCTTGTTGAAAATTCTCCTCAGATTCATCAGTATCTGAAGGTTCAGGAAGGACAGCACTGACTGAATCAATGCTGTTACTCTCATTGGTGGGACACTTTTCATTGACATTTACAGAAACACTGCTTGTTGGAACCTCTGTTGTTTCAGAGGTGGGTAACTGTTCATCTCCAGAATCAATAATTGGGAAATGGAGCCCATCGGGGTCTAAATAATATCCTAAACACTCAAAGAAATCAGTATCCGAAGAAATTGTATGACTGTACTGGTCTCTTGGTTCGGGATTTTCACAGACACCACTACTTGTAGGAACCTCAGTTGTTTCAGAGGTGGGTAACTGTTCATTTCCGGAATCAATAATCGGGAAAACGGGCCCATCATCTTCAAAATAATATTCTGTACAATCAAAGACATCAGTATCTGAAGGAATTGTATGACTGTACTGGTCTTTTGGTTCGGGATTTTCGGGAACCTCAGGTGTTTCAGAGGTGGGTAACTGTTCATCTCTGGAATCGAAAATCGGTAAAAGGAACCCATCAGGCTCAAAATAACAGCTGTCAAGCTCCTCAAAGCCATCAGTATCTGAAGAAGTTGTGCGGCCGAATACTGAGCGCCACATTTTTCTAGACAGATTGGGTTGTCAATTTTTAGAAGCCTACTGAATTGATAAATTTTTTTTTTTTTAATGTGTCTTTAACGCTAGGAACAGTTAGTTGTTGCCTTGCCTAATTGATAAAGAAGGTATAGTGAAACCTTTAGATTGTTTTTTATAAGCCTACTGAATCAGTAAATTAATTTTGTTAAAATGTGTTTTCAACGCTAGGTGCTGTTGGTGCAGTGGTTGTTACCATGTATTTAAGCCCTCACAAGCCTTTAACTTCAAAGGAAAACGTGCTGTGATGTCACAGTGGGCGTGGCTTTGAGTTTCATTCATACCCAGCTCGTTTAGAACGTTCACGTGATGTGCTCTGAACATTAGTATTAGCCATTAAGCTAACATTAATATTAACCGGCTGTTATCGGGGATTGGCAACCGGGAAAAGACAGGGTGTATCCGCTCCCGAGGTTGCGGATCTACTGTCTCACTCTCACTCATCCGGCCAGCATCCAGCCCTGGTAGGAGTTATTGAAGGCAAATGCTTTGTTTTTATTAAGAAACTTAATATTGTGGGAAACTGAGTTAGCATAAAGCACATTAGAGACTAGCATGGTGCTGTAACCCAGTATTAATTTATTATTTGATGTCTGATGTTCACTGTACGGTTACATTAAGGTTTATACACTACGCGCTACAGTTGCCTTTAAGTATTACGATGTTGTTGTTTCACGACTTTTTCACGACAGTCAACTTGGTAGCCAACTTGGGCGGGAGGAGGTTTAAGCACGCATGGCTTTCAGCTTTGGCAGAGCGAGCTTGTTTGAACTCACTGACATTTTTACACGTCATAGCCTTAAAGTCATTATTATCCATTCTTCCATATTTTATGCTTATTATTAAATTTCTGTATGTTATTATGTCATGACATATGATGTAACGCGGTGTTAAGAGCTGTTCTCTAATCGGGGCTATGCCGAATAAAACAACAGAATAGAATGTGCTTAGATAACAGGGGGCGGCTGCAGATCAAAAGAACAGGAAATGATTTGTAAGACTGAACAATAGAATTAGTAAAACTACTGGAGAGGGGTGACACAGGGCAGCCCCCCCACCCCCCACTTACTTTGCATTGGTAATAAAGAATGGATGAAAAATACTCCAGCCTCATCCGACTCTTTTCTCCAGCTGGGATGTCAAAAGGATAGGTGAGGTCAAGAAGAAGTAAACCTCAACAGCATTTGAGTCGGCACACTGTGGTGTTGCTTAACGTGAATGAGCTCACATGGCCTCTGGCTTAGGCAAAGCAAGCTTGAGTGAGCCCACTGTGAATTTTTTGCACTCGATAGCCTTCAAGTCACTGTTAATCCTCCATTCTAGGGAGTAGACGTTCTCTCAGTTTTACAAGATGGACCGTGTCCTGTCGTCTTGCCGGTACCCCTGAGAAGAGAGAGCGAGCAACAGCTGCTACAATTTCTGCTGGATCGTTGAGTGTTTGGATAAGTATCCAGACACATTTAGAGCTCTATGTGCATACACTTCATTTTTGTTTGCTGGTCGGCTTCTCTAATTTTCCTTCAAGCACCATTTAGAGACATTCGCTTGCAATTTGTTTTGGACATTATAGTTTTGTTTTCTTGGAGTGAGACAGGACTCAATAACTGAAACGACATAGGCACATATCCCAGGGTTAGGTACAAATGAGTTTAAACCACAACATCAGTGGAAGTGTTGTAACAGATACTAACATTTATTTTCATATTAGTTCTGATCATAAGTTAAAAGTGACAGAAATTTAGACTTCATCATACTCGTTCAATGGGAAATGTGATTATTGTTTCTGTTAAGTTAACTTCCCTTTAGATTTTGAATGCATGATGGATGAGAGAAAATTGATGATGATGTTGTGAGGCTGTCAAGGATTAACATGCTCCAGTACATAAAACCATACGAGAGATTGGACACAGGTGATAAATTGCTGTCAAACCCCAAATAGTCCTCTGTTGTTACTACTTCAGCTGTTATTCTTTGATAATCTGAAATATTGGTTGCAGATTTTTTTGATTCAGTGCCAAACCTGTTTTATTTGATGGAAAAACTCTGACATTTCCTAAAAACTGAGCTTGGAGAGAAACTAGCAATTAGAGGAGATAGGCAAGCTCTGTTGTCATTTTGTTAAGTAGTCTTGAAGACTAATAACTTAATTAGTTCCTGTGAAATTACACTTAAATTTTGCCATTAAATATTGCGTTTTCACATTCTCTAATTTTGTAATCGCAGTTCCCAACATTAGATGAGATAAACTTTTATTTGTCCCACACGTGGGAAATTTTTAGTCACGGCAGGAAGTACAAAAGCAGTAAAAAAAAATGAAGAGAAAAAAGAATAGAATAAGATAAACAGAATAACATACTCTACAAAATAGAAGACTATATACAATAGAATAAATACTATACAAATAGAATAAAGTATTTTGTTACATAGGGGAAATTGCACTTGGTGCCATTTCACAGCAGGGAGACGGGGTGAGAGTTACAATTTTGTATGCTGTGTGTGTGTCTGCACATGTGTGGTCCTCTGCAGAGACCATATTGTAGAGTCTTACAGCAGTTGGAAGGAAAGACCTGCGAAATCACTCCGTCCAACATCATGGGTGCCGCAGCCTGCCACTGAAGGAGCTGCTCATTCCTGTCAGAGTCTCCTGCATGGGGTGGGAGATGTTGTCCAACAGGGATGACAGCTTAGCCACCATTCTCCTGTCACCCACCACCTACACAGGGTCAGGGTCTAGAACAGAGCTGGCCCTTGGGATCAGCCTGTTCAGTCTCTTTCTTTCCCCAGCAGAGATCCTGCGCCCCAGCAGACCACACCGTAAAAGATGGCTGAGGTCACCACAGAGTCATAAAAGGTCTTCAGGAGTGGGCCCTTCACTCCAAAAGACCTGAGCGTCCGCTGCAGGTACAGCCTGCTCTGCCCTTTTTTGTAGAGAGCATCTGAATTGCGAGTCCAGTCCAGTACCTGTAGCTATTACACTCACATGTAGGGGATCTGTGCTCTCAGCAGGAATCTTTTGCAGCCGTGTCTGTGTGTGGTGGGGTGAGAGTATGAAGCACAAAAGCAGACCAGCACTTCAACTTCCTCTGGGTGGTGACAGAGCAACATAAACAGGGACTGAACAGTCGGTGAGTTAATACTAAATCTACATTATAAATGTAGATTTAAAAAAAAGACTCAGCTCTTCTTAAATAAGCTGTAGGATTTTAGTGAGTCGTAAAAATGTTTTCGATCAAAAATCTGTCTCAAAACACTAAACTATACCCTATACTTCACAGTTTTAAGGAATCATGGATATCAGTGATGATTATTACACATTTCCTACAATTATTGAGTCTACCTAAAAATGCGTGACATTTCTAAATGTAGTCACATCCCTATGAAACATGTTTGATTATCACCTGTAGTCACAGCTGGTGATAAAGTAATTAAAATCTCCAGCTTGCATGTGACAGCACTGCAGTTATTAATATTTAAAAATGGGGCATTCTGCACGATTAGTACTTTTTGGTACTCAAGTGTATTTTGATGCTAATATTTCAGGACATTGCGCTTGTTACGTTTTCATTTTCACCCCGGTTCTTTTTATTCCTCGGGCCTCCAGAGACGACACCGGAACTCAATATTTATTTCACAAAACCTTTATTCATCTTCAGTTACGCATGCACCTTCCAGAAGGGGAGATGTACAGGTGCAAGCATTCAGGGACAAGGGTAACAGACTTCTCTCTTTCCTATCTGTTCCATACAGTCCTAGCATCCCCCAACTGTAGCTTCCTGTCTCCTTTTATAACAGGCAGACCCCCAGTGTCAATAAATTCCTCTCCCGCTACACAATTACACACACTCTCAGGCCTATAGCTAAACCAAACTAAAACACACAGACATTCACAAATCCTTCCCTATTCCTCTGATCTACAGCTGGACCCTCTCATCTAAGCAAATTTAAGCACATTAGATTCTAATAATTGTTTTCTCCTACTCACATGCTGCATTGTCGAAGCTCTCTGGCCTTCCGGTTAGAATGACCGCTCAGTGTTTTATTCTGATCTGTTGCAGAACGATGACCCGGGTCCTCCGCGCTGTGCTGCCAGCACTCCTCCTCTGACATCTCCAAGCAGAAGTTCGGTCATCCCCATCAGAGGAGAGCAACAGCCAATCAGACTCTGGTTAGAGTCCAACTCTCTCAGCTGTTTCTCAGACATGCTGAGAGAACTCTCACAGGTCAAATGCACAAACCCGTCATCTGTACTTTGTCTTCCCCCTGCAGAGGAAAGGGGGGGGGGGGGGGGGACTGATCTTGGGACTGATCCCATCTCTCTGTGTTCTGGTGTGTCTCGTGTGTGTCTCCAGCCCATGAAGGTCCAGCAGGACTTGTTCGAGGAGCGCTCGAGTCTCCTGACCAGCTTCCTGTCCAGCAGCATCGCAGAGACCCAGGAAGTGCCTGACCACCCCCCACTCACTTTGGTTCCTGTGGAGACCAGACATTTGGATCACATGATCATCCCGGAAGTGGTCCGGATGGCGAGAGACTCTGGAGCAGAGCAGCAGCAGCGGAGGAGCCGGCAGAGGCGATGGAGATGCAGGTTCTCCAGACTCAGACGCCGCCGGCCAGCCCGCGGTGAGAAGGAGTCACATGGTGGAGACACGTGATCTCTCTCCATTCACAGCACGCCAGCAGTCGACTCAAGGTGGCCATTCAGGTTACAGAGACAACGATCACCTGACCTCCTACGGGACCCGTCAGGCAGACTTTACTGTAAAAGCTGCGGCTGAGGAGGGCTATGTGATGCGGTCGCCTGTAGGTGATTGGAGCTCAGTTTGGGCCTGTGCTAACATCAGCGGCTCTCTGACTTTTTCAGCCTGCGTGCAGTGTCCTCTGCAGCCAGGAGAGGGCGCTGTATCAGTTTGTACTTAACAGACTGAGAGCTGAGTCGTTCTCTTTATGTATTAGGAAGTTTGATCACACGTGTTTGAATGTGAATAACTCACAAATGGTCAAAAATGTTTTTATGATATTTTAATGTTTCCAACGAGTCTAATCTGATATCTCACATCAGTAACCTTCTCTAACCTGTCAGTTCAAATACTCGATGAAGCTCACACAGCTAAAGGAGGAAGGTGTCACGTGCGTGTGACTCAGTAACAGGTAACCCGCTGCGTTGTTCCTGCGGATGTGTTTAAATAAAGTTAGAAGAGACTAAGTGACAGAGAGCCGGCTTCAGTGACGACTCTGGGATTACACTTTAGATTATACAAACGATGACATCATAGAAACGTGACGCTGTGAAGATTAAATTGAAGTAAACAAGCTGCAACATGTAGAACAAATCAAACTGTGAACACAGTGGGTCACATTTAAACGTAGGCACCTCATTTGTCAGTTCTACTTGTCTTGGCGCCACCTGCTGGGACAGTGTAACGTGCTCTTCCTGTCGCTCTGTCAGCACTAATGCTGCATTTCCTGTGAGGTCTTCATAATAAAAGTCATGTGATGAAGTTCATAGTACTGCAAACGTAGGAGTACTGCACTACTTCCATCAGTTATCACTTTGTATTTGTTTGGAAGCTGTATGAACACATTTATAAACGTGTTATTCATATAAAGACACTTGTAAACATATCTGCAGTAACACACACGTGTGTATTTATGGGAGTGTTTCCCAGTAGCCACAGTGTTCCAGTAAAGCTGCTGTTGAGGACAGACTGGCCTCACTGGTTTGTGTTAATGAAACCTCCGTCTGCTCATGTTCCTGTACAGATTTGTGATGTGTTATTAAACTGCTGGTTTGCTGCAAACTGATTGGTTCAGAGCTGTCATGCCTTATCCAATATTTCCTCTTATTTTGAAAAGATTCCTCTTAATGGTTTGGCAGAATGTGATGCAGACCGAGCAGCAGATAGCAGCAGGTATTCAAACATTTTGCAGGGAAATCTTAGAGAGAAACTGTTTCCTCTGAGGGAAGGGTCATCGTGTCAGAGTGTGGACAGCCTCTCACATCAAAGAAGCTGAATCAATCAGATCTGAGAGCAAACTCGAACACAAAGATCACATCCAACTTTATTTATTCAGACTTTATTCAGCGGGCAGGTTGGTGTTCTGCACCATTTAGTGAAGTCTCTTCAGAGGTGTTTTTTGAAAAGTCCAAACGCATTCTCAAAGCGTTCATGTTTAATGAGCTATCAACTTGTGAAGTCTAAAACATACAATTTCACTCAGTTTTCTGCTGTTGCTGCAGGTTTAAATAGCATTTCGTTTTCATTCAAGCAGCTTTTAGCTTCCTGTAGTCTGCTGCTCCTGTGCTGGCATCCTCACACTGTGAGTAGGAGATGATTTTATTTTCCAAATATCTGAACTTTTAAATTTTCACTTCATTCAAAGCCACCCAGGACCGTATTGGGACCTTTGGTGGGCCTAATCCAGCCCCCGGGCTGCATGTTTGACTCTGTCAGGGTTTTATTTTAATTGTGTTTTATGTGTGGCGTCCATCGTGACCATATAGCTCAGTCGACTGCGCCATCCTGTGGTCACGTATCATATCTCAGGCAGTAACTGGCTGTGTGACTCAGCTTCTTCTCCTTGCCTGAACCAAAACAGGACACAATCACAGAGACACAACATGAGAAAGGCTGAAATGAAGCTGAACGATTCTCTATTCTAGTTTTGCGTTGTTGAATCACTGCCTGCAGCTGGCAGACAAATAAAAAGTGCTCAGAGTTACCACCACTTCTACTTGAGTAAATGTACTCAGTTACTTTTTCTTACTTCCTGTGAGCTTTGTGTGACAGTAGAACATGAAATCAATCTGCAGCTGTACTCACTGTGCGACTGTTTCCTGTCAGGTGATCATAAAACTGTCCGATCAGGTGACGGCGTGTCTGTCAGACCCGCGGCGCCCCGGCTCGTCCTCCGCTGGCCACGTCAACTCTCAGACTCTCAAACTACAACCTGAAGCACTGAGATAATTTACAGCAAATTAAAGTTTTACTTGAAGCGAGTGTAAATGATCGTGTTTAAAGAAAGTTTAAAAACCTTCCAAAATGAGCTGAAGCTATCAGCAGTGAAGGAACAGCCGATATTGCTTTACTACATCTGAAACCTCTTAAACCTCTGAGGTTGTCTGACTGCATTTGTGTCTGCAGGATGACATCAAGGCGTATGAGATCAGGTCAAGTTTCTGAACTCTGAGATCTACCAGCTGACCAAACGGTGGAGAAAAGCTCTGAGCAGGAAAAGGCCTTGATGGTGAAGGTTGGTCTGACACCATTTCTGTTCATCAAGGCTCTACTTTGGGTCCTGCCTTATTCGCACTCTATTTGTTGCCATTGGGTTCCATATTCTTGCAGTACAACATATCATTCCACTGCTTTGCTGATGATTTGCATATTTATCTGCCTTCAAAAGCAGGGTCAGACCGTCCCCAGCTCTTATAACGCTGCCTTGATGACATCAAACAGTGGACGCCGTTAAATTTTGTAAAGCTAAATTAAAATAAAAATGAAGTTGTCATTTTCGGCAACTTTGTCAATAATCACATCAATAGCGCTCTGGGCCCCCTTTCCTCCTTTTGTAAAACACGTGTAAAAAACCTCGGTGTCTACCTTGATGGTTCTTATAAATTGAATAAGCAGGTGAGTGCAGTAGTCCAGTCTTGCTTCTTTCAGTTAAGACAGCTAGCCAAGGTAAAGCCATACCTCCCGGCTAACGTCTTTGAATGTGTTATTCACCTTGTCCTTACTTGCAGATTGAACTACTGCAATTCATTGTATTTTGGTCTCGACCAGGCCTCCATTCATCGTCTTCAGATGGTCCAAAATGCAGCTGCTCGCCTGCTAACTGGTACCAAACGGAGAGAGCATATAACCCCAGTTTTAGCTTCTCTACACTGGCTTCCTGTCTCCTACAGGATCCAATTTAAACTTTTACTTTTTTTTTTCAAGTCGCTTAACGCCTGAGCCCCTTCTTACCTGTCTGAGCTCCCTTCTGTTTATGCTCCACGAAAAACCATGAGATCTAGCTCAAAATCAATGATGTCCATCCCACGGACTGATCTCAAATCTCGTGGTGATAGAGCCTTCTCTGTGGCAGGTCACAGACTTTGGAATAGTCTTCCCCTAAATATTAGATCTGCACAAACACTTGATCAATTTAAATGACTACTAAAGGCACATTTTTATGCCCTGGCTTTTAACGCACTATGACCCAAGCATTTTGGTCTTATTTAGTAGTCTAAGTTATTGTTTTCACTCTTTTATTGTCCTATCATTGTTTTATATTGTTATTATTGTTTTACATTGTTCCTTTTTAATGGCATTTTTATATTGTTAAGCGCTTTGTGCAGCATCGTCTGTCTGGAAATGTGCTATATAAATAAATTTGACATTGACCTTTGACCTTGACCTGAGTCCTGTGCTTGTGTGAAATAAGCCATAGTTTTTGTATTTTTAAATATTAACCCAATTTAATTGAGACAGTGTTTTGTATTATTTCACAATGTGAAAAATGTTGTGGAAAAAAATAAAATGTGGTTTAGTAGACAGCATGACCCCTTTCAGACTCACCCTTGTTCGCTTCAATGTAAAATAGTACAACTGCCTTCATTAAGCTGCATCATTTAAAAATGGTATCAGACAAGGTTAACAGTTCATCTGCATATTTTAATTCAACTTCTGGAGGATGCTTTTATGAATGACTCCCTTTTCCCAAGTCAAGGTTTTAATAGAGGTCACAGGAACAGCGCTGTTGTTTTGGATGCTGGAAACATGTTTTCTTTCACTCTGCCTGAGCTCAGTGTCTCAGTAACGGCTCCGCTTCATTGGTCTTTGCAGAGGTTTTGTTTTATTCACCAAAAATAAAATAACATGCCAAAGACCAGCCAGTAAAAACACTGTAAAAATCACCAGTTAATCTTTGCATATTTGCTACTCCTCCATCGAAGGTCTCATCAATAAAATATGAATGATGAAAAAGACATGACAGATAACATAATATGATATTAAGAGCAAAACGTATTGTCTCTTATCAAGCCTATTTAATCTGGCAAGCATTAGCATTTGGCATTTGAGAAGGAAGTTACTGATGAATGTAAACGTTGAGTAAAGAGACCTCTAGTGGCTGTCAGTCCCCGTACAGGTAAACACTGCATTTGTTTTAATGAAGAGTAAGAGCTTAGAATTTGTGTTTAAAACCAGGGAAACCAATTGACCCTGTGCACGAGAAAATGCTAACTTCCTGGTTTGAGACCGGATGTGGGGTTGTACATTTCCGGTAGCTTTACTTTGCGGTCAATCGCTACTGCGAAGATATACTCCAAAATTGATGTCCAAAACTCGAAAACGGAAAGATCGCGTTAAGTTACAAAAAGCAGAAGGTGGGAACACTCGCCACTGTTGTGTCATAAAAAATCTAATGATCAATTTTGACGTTTAAAGAGTTTAAATCGATCAGTTGTTTACATCACTCAACATAAGCAGAACTGCATCACTGCAGCAGAAGACACATCGTCCACATTCAGAAGCACATCTCTGTATAGTGACTGGTCTTATGATTTAAACAGGCAAATGTTCAGCATTCAAACTACAGGTGAAGAATAGTCAAACCAGATGTTTCCCGTTATGTCGATATCAGCTAGTCAAGTACACACCTACACAGCATGTTAAAGAACCGTGAAAAAAGCCACACAAAAAATGAACAATTGCTGGTAACGGTTTCTATACATTAGTATTTAAGAAGGGTATGTTGTGACTTACCTTTAAAATTACAGCGGTCCCTCGCTATAACGCGGTTCACATTTCACCTCGCTGTTTCGCGGATTTTTTAGTGCAAGTTTGCATGCTTATTTTTTTTTATGTCACATTGTGTCCTGCGTCCTGATCGCTGCAGACGATCTCCTCCGTGACATCTCTCCTGTACAGTACAGAATCGCTGCATCAATCGCTAGCAGTGTGACTCTGAAGTGCAGTGCTGTATGTCCACGAAACGTTTTGCACCGTCAAAAAATAAAATTGGCTACTTGATTTCACCTATCACTGGTTATTTTTAGAACATAATACCCGCGATAAACGAGGGACAGCTGAGAAATATAACATTTGAATCCCTTTTCTCTTTTGCTCTGAGGCGCAGGGATAAATATCGACAAGTCGATGAACATCATTTACAGATATATTGGGTAAATGCCCGAGACATCTATAGAAATGTAAATCGCCGCTTGATTTATTAATTTGCTTAACTTGTTTTGGACCGTAAACAGGGCGCGAATAGGACACCGGAAACAAAACTCCCCACAGGAGTTTCGGCACCGGAAGTAGCATATGCTAACGTGCACATAGTCAATATAAATAGGTTTATGACTTAAAAATAAACTTCAAAATAACCTTATCAGAAAGACTTTAAAACCCCCCAAAAACATCAAAACACTGGCTTCTAATCACCGATGTTACTTAAATGCAATCTTTGGCCTGAATCTAGTTCTGCATGACACTAAAATCAAGAGGTTTTATCCTGTGCACAGTGCTACGGCCACTCAGCATATTCACATTTGTTACAAGAATAATCTGTTAAAAGCCAGATATTATTCTTACAATTATGGCTATATTTTAAGAGCATTAAAGTTATATAAAAAATTAACAGTGTAAATGCAAATTCCTTGCTGACAGTTTAACCAAAAGGCATTTCCACTGGAAATTTTCCGACAAATTGGCCGACATATCCTCAGCATAACCATGTATAATATCCACAAAACTTAAAAAGAGGTTATACACACACAATACGGTAATATTATGTTGAAGCACAGTACGGCTGTGTCCCATTTCAGGGTCTGCACGCTTGAAGTACGTGCACTACGCGCACTACGTACGTGCATACTATAAGTACAAGAAGTGCGGAAGTGAGAGGTGTGTGAAATGGGACGGGGAACGGGGAAATCGACGGCGCATTTGGAGTATGCATTTGAAGAACACTTCGAATTGGGACAGCCGTCGTCGCGTGGCGGTGACGTAATCGCACTTGAAATGCGTACTTCAAGTGTGCAGACCCTGAATTGGGACACAGCGTACGTATCACTCCGCGAGGCTCCTTCCTACGATAGCCGCAATGCTCCGACAATCCATCAAGTGGTGCGGGTTCGTAGCTTAGCAAAGTCGTACTAAAACATTTGACAGATTTTCGAGCGCCATCTACCACATAAAATCGTTTCGAGGTCAGTAAACACAACCAGAATTCATACATAAGGCACACGGGATTATAAGGGACACTGTTGATTTTCAGAAAAATCAAAGGATTGATTTTAAGTGTGCTGTATTTTCCAAACAACACGGTAATAACGACGGCCCGCTGGCATGCTCTACCAAAACTAGTGCTTTGTTGTGTATCTGACGGACGAAAGCCAAACCAGTTCCACACCACTGAAGTTGCAGCATTTTTACAAACCAGTTCTGGTTCATCCGTTTCATTCCTATTGTTGCCCAACATTACACCGGTATTACCGTGAACGGTATGATATAGCCCAGCCCTAATGACTTGGTCAACCCTTGTTTAGAGGACAATTGTGAACTTTTATTCTCAAAGCATTTCATGTGGCCTTAAAGCTCTTAAGAATGGGATTAAGTTGCTGAACTCTGACCTTTGACATGCCAAAACAGTTGGTTTAGCTATAAACTTTGGCGTGTAACTGCGAGGAATTTATTGACAGCCTGTCATAATATGATGAGTTGGGCTGATTGTTGGGCTTCATTTCTGTACCGAACAGTTATTTCAAGAGTAGTTAGTAAATAACAATTAGCTAATGTTGTTCATGAGACTAAAATCATCTCACTGTGGTAATGTAAATATAATATGGCCAATATTATAGTTATTGTCAGATTATTATGATATATAGATATCTCTCTCTCTCTCTCTCTCTCTCTCTCTATATATATATATATATATATATATATATACAGTATATATAGATATACAGTATATATAGATATAGATATATATATAGACACAGAGGACGCCACAGACTTAAGATTTAAGTTCAAATCGAGCCCATAAATACCCCTCTGTAACGTTTTCGAGTGCTAGCTTTAACAAAGAGACAACAAGTTATCAGCAAACAAATAGATATTAAAAAGCAATGGGCAATAAACCATCAACGAGAATAGATACAGAAAATGTCAGGAGTGATTCCACTCCTGTAAATGAAGTGAGGCCACTGCTAGACGAACTGCTAAATAATGTTACACATGAGCAGTGGCAACAGTTTTGGTCTGGGCACGCCGAAAATGTCACCACGGAAAGGCCCTCAAATGAAACACAGACCGAGGATTATGCACAGCTGGTAAATCTCATTCAAGATCTGATTTTACAGGAAACAATAGAGAACGTAAACAACACAGTAAAAATTCCTCCACCACAAAGATTAATGTTGATCGTTCCAATAATGTCGAGATTAAAATCTTTACGTCTTCAATGAAATAGAGGAGACAGAGACATCTCCTGAACTTACACGGACCTCCAACACAGTTGACCCCAGACAGGAAATGCGACCTCTTATTTCACAGCAAACAACAGACAACGTGAACAACACAGTAGAAAATTCTTCTGGTCCCACAAATATTAATGTTAATATTAGCAAGAATGTCACAGTTATTCATGTTCACCTCCATAAAAACCCGAGATTCAATGAGGAGCCCAGAACTCCAACAGACAAGAAAGACCATGACGACACTCACGCTACAGGTGAAGCAGGAATCTCTGCTCAACATGAAGCCAGCATGCAAAATCAATCCAAAGAATACCCTTCGGCAGCAAAGGATGAATTGTCTCAAAACAAAGAAAAATACAGATTTTTTGTGGAGACATGTATGGAAGAACTAGTTAATTGGGTTGTAAAAAAATCAGGCAAAGACATCAGTCTGGAAAGAGTTTGGGCCATCTATAGCAGGCTTAGCAAAAAAATCTGGGCTACAATCAGGGATGAAATTGATAAAATCCCGTTAAGGAAGTTCAAAAACTTCCACAAGGTGATTTTCAAAGCCCTGTGTGGAGAGTGGAAAGAGCCAGAAGCAGTTCTGCGATACAGGGAATTAAATGACCCAACAGTTGATGATGCGATTATTAGAATTTTCACACAGGAGGTAGCCAAACTATTGAAGAAACCAAGTTGCATATGTCGGTTTTTCTCATCTATATGCCGATGCTTTCGTTTCACCAGGAGACAAAACAAGGTTGATGTACTGTAGAAAAAAATCGTGATATCGACTAAAAAACATTTGTAGAAAATTGGGATCTTAACTTGGGAAATTTGAAAATTATATAGTTTTGAAACCCCCTGACCAGTCGAGGCAGATGGCTGTCCCCTCACAGAGCCCGGTTCTGTCGGAGGTTTCTTCCTGTTAAAAGGGAGTTTTTCCTCCCCGATGTCGCCTTGTGCTTGCTCAGAGGGGTTTGTTTGTTGGGGGTTTCTTTTTAAATAACTTTTAAAAAAATTAACATCAATAAAAGTTATTAAATTTTACTCTCTGATTTCTGTTTGTTTTCATTTTCTGTACATTGAATGAATACATGTGTTATTTGTTATTCAGTTCAAACTGTGGGTAGAAAATGTTGTGCTATCATGTGACGTGCTCGCTCATGTGTGTCTTTTCCTTGTTTTATATGGATTTCTCCTGTTTGTTATTTATTCCTGCTGACTAATCATATTTTATTCCTGCTCTTGGTGTGGAATTTACTTTTTTTTTTTTTTTTTTTTTAAATGATCAGTGTTTTGAAATCAGATGTAATGAAGATGTGACCTTAATTTACAA
Source organism: Neolamprologus multifasciatus (assembly GCF_963576455.1). Lineage (NCBI taxonomy): Eukaryota > Metazoa > Chordata > Actinopteri > Cichliformes > Cichlidae > Neolamprologus > Neolamprologus multifasciatus. Next base: position 25,744,016 of record NC_140452.1, read on the forward strand.
AATCAACATCATGTTGGATTCAATACAAAGTGTGCAGATATAAGGTAGATCCATCCATCTTTGTGTACAGTTGACATACATTTGACACAAAGGTCCTATTTGTGAAGCAAAATAAAATAAAAGATTCTGTAAAATGAATGAAAATCTTTATATACAGAATATTTATGGACAAAAGCTGAAAAAGACATTTGAGCTAAATGCACATCCAGTAATTTTTTTAAAAAGTCAGTTTTAGCATGTGACTATCATGCTGTCACTATACGCAACATGCACTTTACACCAGATCAGAATAAAACACTGAGCGGTCATTCTAACCGGAAGGCCAGAGAGCTTCGACAATGCAGCATGTGAGTAGGAGAAAACAATTATTAGAATCTAATGTGCTTAAATTTGCTTAGATGAGAGGGTCCAGCTGTAGATCAGAGGAATAGGGAAGGATTTGTGAATGTCTGTGTGTTTTAGTTTGGTTTAGCTATAGGCCTGAGAGTGTGTGTAATTGTGTAGAGGGAGAGGAATTTATTGACACTGGGGGTCTGCCTGTTATAAAAGGAGACAGGAAGCTACAGTTGGGGGATGCTAGGACTGTATGGAACAGATAGGAAAGAGAGAAGTCTGTTACCCTTGTCCCTGAATGCTTGCACCTGTACATCTGCCCTTCTGGAAGGTGCATGCGTAACTGAAGATGAATAAAGGTTTTGTGAAATAAATATTGAGTTCCGGTGTCGTCTCTGGAGGCCCGAGGAATAAAAAGAACCGGGGTGAAAATGAAAACGTAACAAGCGCAATGTCCTGAAATATTAGCATCAAAATACACTTCAAGTACCAAATAGTACTAATCGTGCAGAATGCCCCATTTTTAAATATTAATAACTGCAGTGCTGTCACATGCAAGCTGGAGATTTTAATTACTTTATCACCAGCTGTGACTACAGGTGATAATCAAACATGTTTCATAGGGATGTGACTACATTTAGAAATGTCATGCATTTTTAGGTAGACTCAATAATTGTAGGAAATGTGTAATAATCATCACTGATATCCATGATTCCTAAAACTGTGAAGTATAGGGTATAGTTTAGTGTTTTGCGACAGATTTTTTGTCTGTAACGCGTTATTAAGTAACGCGTTACAGTAACTACGTTATTATTGTGGTAACGAGCACGGTAACTAGTTATTATGCCAAAATCAGGAACGCGTTAGTCGTTACTGGGATTTAGATAGGGTCGTTACTCGTTACTTCGTGTGGTGGCTATCGCGGAGCTTCCACCACAGATTCTGTAACATTGGCAAGTGGTGGAGGCCAGCAGGTGGATGAGGGAAAGGGGATGCAGAAGGAAAAGAGACCCGAGGCGGCCGCCAGTCCAAGTGTGAACTGAACTTCAGGTAAGAAGTTGTGACCTGCAGTCTATCTGGGTCAGATATAAACCAAGTTTAGGTGCAGTTTATTTTCGTTATTCTGACTTTTTCCATACTGCGTACTAGCTAGCATGACGGAGTTTCTATACAGCTGGGTGGGTGCTATGAAGTTAATGATGTTGAACTTTATTTTGTTTGTTGCCAACCGTCCCGTCTGGTATTCAGAGAAAATATTACGCGTTTCTTATTGAGGCGAAAAGGAACAGTTTGTCCCGTAATTCAGCTACAATGAAAAAGGCACAAAGCTGGAGTTATTCTGTCTTTACGCTGCACAGCTGCCTCTTCTTCTTTCATTCTGCCCCCTCCCTCTCCCGTTTCTACTTCAATCATGAAAACTGATCAATGATCAGCTGATCGGCTCTCTTGTTTGTTTATCGCCCACTTTGCGCCAGAAAGAGGAAACCAGCCGATGTCACGCTAAACAACAGCAGCACTTTTAAGCTTGATCAGCTGTTGTTAGAATTGATTTAATATTAATTTCTAGTATCAGCTGATGTTTGTTGGAGCCACAGCTGCAAAAAAGCTGCTGGTCATGATATCGGTTTGGTTATCTGGTGAGAGGGAAACATGAAGATGAAACCAGGAGATGTCCTTACTGAATCATCAGAGCTGAACAGGTGATGGAGAAACAGGTTTACCTTTTAGGTGACATAAATGAGTTGAAGGGAAGTTATGAACTGTTTCTGAGAGACAGATAACCCCAGGATCCTTTTTAGGTAGTTGACAGCTGGTAACTGTGCAGGTGCGGATCTAGCAAAGTTTTGCCAGGGGGGCCAGGTAGGGCATTAACAGGGAGAGGTGGGCACAAAGAAATACTTTTCTTTCTTATTCTCATTTAAAATGTCTAGCTTTTAAAAAATAATTATCTCAATCTTACAACAAACGATTGATGCATATATACCATCAAAACAGTGAACATCACTGTCACAACAGCGTTTGTTTTCATTCAAAGGCTTTATGATTTTTCCTATAATGGTGGGCCAGTCTCTAGTCAAAATGCCCGGGCCGATTTTTTGTCCCCGTCCAGCCCTGTATGCAGCTCATCTGCAGTCTGGTGTTACCTACATCTTCCTATTCAGAAGGCAGAATTTCCGAGTTACAGTACAGTAAGTTGAATACAATCAAAGCATCACGACTGCAGTTTTTGTGTTGGATGTAAAAGGCGCACATGACGCTGTGACGTAGGCTAGAATCATGGCAGCAGTCAATGACGGTCCAGGCGTGGGATTTCTCTCGTGGAAATGTGCACATTATTTTTTCCTTTCTATTGGTAGGTGGCACAGTGCACTTGTGGCAAGTAAGCAAGCTAGAAGACTGGCAAAGTTATGGAAGCAACACATTAACAAGAGAATTCTGAGTAAAACCAAAGTTACTTTCCCTAGTAACTAGTTACTTTGAAAGTAACGAGTAACTTGAAGTAACTGAGTTACTTTTGATAGAAGTAACTAGTAATGTAACTAAGTTACTATTTTAAAGTAACTTACCCAACACTGGTCACCACCCAGAGGAAGTTGAAGTGCTGGTCTGCTTTTGTGCTTCATACTCTCACCCCACCACACACAGACACGGCTGCACAAGATTCCTGCTGAGAGCACAGATCCCCTACATGTGAGTGTAATAGCTACAGGTACTGGACTGGACTCGCAATTCAGATGCTCTCTACAAAAAAGGGCAGAGCAGGCTGTACCTGCAGCGGACGCTCAGGTCTTTTGGAGTGAAGGGCCCACTCCTGAAGACCTTTTATGACTCTGTGGTGACCTCAGCCATCTTTTACGGTGTGGTCTGCTGGGGCGCAGGATCTCTGCTGGGGAAAGAAAGAGACTGAACAGGCTGATCCCAAGGGCCCTCTGGACCCAGTGTAGGTGGTGGGTGACAGGAGAATGGTGGCTAAGCTGTCATCCCTGTTGGACAACATCTCCCACCCCATGCAGGAGACTCTGACAGGAATGAGCAGCTCCTTCAGTGGCAGGCTGCGGCACCCATGATGTTGGACGGAGTGATTTCGCAGGTCTTTCCTTCCAACTGCTGTAAGACTCTACAATATGGTCTCTGCAGAGGACCACACATGTGCAGACACACACACAGCATACAAAATTGTAACTCTCACCCCGTCTCCCTGCTGTGAAATGGCACCAAGTGCAATTTTCCCTATGTAACAAAATACTTTATTCTATTTGTATAGTATTTATTCTATTGTATATAGTCTTCTATTTTGTAGAGTATGTTATTCTGTTTATCTTATTCTATTCTTTTTTCTCTTCATTTTTTTTTACTGCTCTTGTACTTCCTGCCGTGACTACAAATTTCCCACGTGTGGGACAAATAAAAGTTTATCTCATCTAATGTTGGGAACTGCGATTACAAAATTAGAGAATGTGAAAACGCAATATTTAATGGCAAAATTTAAGTGTAATTTCACAGGAACTGATTAAGTTATTAGTCTTGAAGACTACTTAACAAAATGACAACAGAGCTTGCTTATCTCCTCTAATTGCTAGTTTCTCTCCGAGCTCAGTTTTTAGGAAATGTCAGAGTTTTTCCATCAAATAAAACAGGTTTGGCACTGAATCAAAAAAAATCTGCAACCAATATTTCAGATTATCAAAGAATAACAGCTGAAGTAGTAACAACAGAGGACTATTTGGGGTTTGACAGCAATTTATCACCTGTGTCCAATCTCTCGTATGGTTTTATGTACTGGAGCATGTTAATCCTTGACAGCCTCACAACATCATCATCAATTTTCTCTCATCTATCATGCATTCAAAATCTAAAGGAAAGTTAACTTAACAGAAACAATAATCACATTTCCCATTGAACGAGTATGGTATGATGAAGTCTAAATTTCTGTCACCTTTAACTTATGATCAGAACTAATATGAAAATAAATGTTAGTATCTGTTACAACACTTCCACTGATGTTGTGGTTTAAACTCATTTGTACCTAACCCTGGGATATGTGCCTATGTCGTTTCAGTTATTGAGTCCTGTCTCACTCCAAGAAAACAAAACTATAATGTCCAAAACAAATTGCAAGCGAATGTCTCTAAATGGTGCTTGAAGGAAAATTAGAGAAGCCGACCAGCAAACAAAAATGAAGTGTATGCACATAGAGCTCTAAATGTGTCTGGGTACTTATCCAAACACTCAACGATCCAGCAGAAATTGTAGCAGCTGTTGCTCACTCTTCTCTTCTCAGGGGTACCGGCAAGACGACAGGACACGGTCCATCTTGTAAAACTGAGAGAACGTCTACTACCTAGAATGGAGGATTAACAGTGACTTGAAGGCTATAGAGTGCAAAAAATTCACAGTGGGCTCACTCAAGCTTGCTTTGCCTAAGCCAGAGGCCATGTGAGCTCATTCACGTTAAGCAACACCACAGTGTGCCGACTCAAATGCTGTTGAGGTTTACTTCTTCTTGACCTCACCTATCCTTTTGACATCCCAGCTGGAGAAAAGAGTCGGATGAGGCTGGAGTATTTTTCATCCATTCTTTATTACCAATGCAAAGTAAGTGGGGGGTGGGGAGGCTGCCCTGTGTCACCCCTCTCCAGTAGTTTTACTAATTCTATTGTTCAGTCTTACGAATCATTTCCTGTTCTTTTGATCTGCAGCCGCCCCCTGTTATCTAAGCACATTCTATTCTGTTGTTTTATTCGGCATAGCCCCGATTAGAGAACAGCTCTTAACACCGCGTTACATCATATGTCATGACATATTAACATACAGAAATTGAATAATAAGCATAAAATATGGAAGAATGGATAATAATGACTTTAAGGCTATGACGTGTAAAAATGTCAGTGAGTTCACACAAGCTCGCTCTGCCAAAGCTGAAAGCCATGCGTGCTTAAACCTCTTCCCGCCCAAGTTGGCTAAGTTGACTGTCGTGAAAAAGTCGTGAAACAACAACATCGTAATACTTAAAGGCAACTGTAGCGCGTAGTGTATAAACCTGAATGTAACCGTACAGTGAACATCAGACATCAAACAATAAATTAATACTGGGTTACAGCACCATGCTAGTCTCTAATGTGCTTTATGCTAACTCAGTTTCCCACAATATTAAGTTTCTTAATAAAAACAAAGCATTTGCCTTCAATAACTCCTACCAGGGCTGGATGCTGGCCGGATGAGTGAGAGTGAGACAGTAGATCCGCAACCTCGGGAGCGGATACACCCTGTCTTTTCCCGGTTGCCAATCCCCGATAACAGCCGGTTAATATTAATGTTAGCTTAATAGCTAATACTAATGTTCAGAGCACATCACGTGAACGCTGGGTATGAATGAAACTCAAAGCCACGCCCACTGTGACATCACAGCACGTTTTCCTTTGAAGTTAAAGGCTTGTGAGGGCTTAAATACATGGTAACAACCACTGCACCAACAGCACCTTGCGTTGAAAACACATTTTAACAAAATTAATTTACTGATTCAGTAGGCTTATAAAAAACAATCTAAAGGTTTCACTATACCTTCTTTATCAATTAGGCAAGGCAACAACTAACTGCTCCTAGCGTTAAAGACACATTAAAAATATATATTTATCAATTCAGTCGGCTTATAAAAATTGACGACCCAATCTGTCTAGAAAAATGTGGCGCTCAGTATTCGGCCGCACAACTTCTTCAGATACTGATGGCTTTGAGGAGCTTGACAGCTGTTAATTTTGAGCCTGATGGGTTCCTTTTACCGATTTTCGATTCCAGAGATGAACAGTTACCCACCTCTGAAACACCTGAGGTTCCCGAAAATCCCGAATCAAAAGACCAGTACAGTCATACAATTCCTTCAGATACTGATGTCTTTGATTGTACAGAATATTATTTTGAAGATGATGGACCTGTTTTCCCGATTATTGATTCCGGAAATGAACAGTTACCCACCTCTGAAACAACTGAGGTTCCTACAAGTAGTGGTGTCTGTGAAAATCCCAAACCAAGAGACCAGTACAGTCATACAATTTCTTCGGATACTGATTTCTTTGAGTGTTTAGGATATTATTTAGACCCCGATGGGCTCCATTTCCCAATTATTGATTCTGGAGATGAACAGTTACCCACCTCTGAAACAACAGAGGTTCCAACAAGCAGTGTTTCTGTAAATGTCAATGAAAAGTGTCCCACCAATGAGAGTAACAGCATTGATTCAGTCAGTGCTGTCCTTCCTGAACCTTCAGATACTGATGGATCTGAGGATAATTTTCAACAAGAGGAAAGAAAAACTATTTTTTCCCGAGTTCAAACAAGCCTTTCAGCTCTTTCTTCCTTTATTATGGCTCCAGTTGAGTCTGTGGGCCGGGGAGTCATTTCTGTCACTAGCCAAATCCTTAATATTGGTCGTGCACCATTTACCTCCCCCACTAGTGAAACTGAACTGCCACCCACTTCTGAAACAGCTGAGGTTCCTACAACCAGTGTTTCCGTAAACACCAATGAAAATGAACAGTCGACCATCCTCCTTACTGAACCATCAGAGATTCATATATCTAAAGAGAATTCTCAAAGAGAGGAAGCAGAAACTAGTACATCCAGAGTTCACAAAATGATTGCAGCTCTTTATTCCTCTTGTACAACTCCAGAGTCTATGAGCAAAGGAGAAACATCTGATGTTCCCACACCCAGTGTTTCTCTAAACACAGATGAAAAAGAACAATCACCCACATCAAAACAATTTGTAGATTCGAGGGACCGGTATAATAAACCCGACTGGGCATTCTTGTTTGAACCTGAAAACACAACAAGGGAACAAAGATTAAATTTGACACCTGAAAGTGAGGAAAGAAACGAACAGTCCCCCTCTGAAACAGCTGAGGTTCCTACAACCAGTGTTCATATGAACAACTCTGAAGATGAACAGTCTCCCACCAGTAAAACACAGGTTCCTACAGACAGTGTTTCTGTAGATATACATGAAAATGAACAGTCACCTTCTGAAACAGCTGAGGTTCCTACAACCACTGTTTATATGAACAACTCTGATGAAGACACTTCAACTAGTGACAGTTACAGCACTGATTTATTCAATGTTTACCCTCCAGAACCTTCAGATATTAACAGATCTGAGGAGAATGAACAAACGAGCAATGCAAGTATTTTTTCCAGAGTTTACAGAAACCTTTCAGCTTTGTATTCATTTATTAGAGCTCCAGTTGAGTCTCTGGGACAAGGAGTACTTTTCGTCATCAGGCCCATCCTTACTATTTGTGGAGTACCGTTTACCTTATTGTTCAATCTGTGTTCGGCAATTACTCGGCGTATGTTTCCCCGGACCCACAGACGAATTTCATCCCTAATTCATACACTGAGAAGATTCTTATGTGCACATTGTTGTGCAATTGTTATAATTTTTTTCTTCCATGTATTGACAATTGCACTTATAATATTCTTCGGCATGAAAAGATCTAATTAGTTCAATCACTAATTCTAGCAAACAAACACCACTTGCTATAGCAACATTTTCACATGAAATTCAATATCCTTAACATATAATGACATCACAACTATCCCCCAGCCAGTCGCTGCAGATGGCTGCTCCTATGAGTCTGGTTCTGCTGGAGGTTTCTCTCTGTTAAAAGTGAGTTTTTCCTCCCCACTGTCGCCTTAGTGCTTACTCATAGGAGATCATTTGATTGCTGGGGGTTTCTCTTTAATACTGTGTGGTTATAACCTTTCAGTATAAAGAGCTTTGAAGTGCCCGTTGTAACTTGGCACTATTAGATAGACTTCAATTGGCTTCAACTGACAAAACATTGAAAAAATAAAAACTAAACACATCAATAAATAATGGTGTGCATTTGTTTATTCTTTCTATACCAGGGTAAGTGCTCAAAGTTATGGGTTATAATTGTAACCCATAATTGTAAAAAATATGTGGTTTTTAACAGATCATTCTTGTAACAAATGTGACTGTGCTGAGTGGCAGTGGAACTGTGCACAGGATAAAGCCTCTTGAGTTTAGTGTCATGTAGAACTACATTCAGGCCAAAGATTGCATTTAAGTTACATCAGTGTTTTGATCTTTTATGTTTTGTTTTTCTAATAAGGTTATTTTAAAGTTTTAGAGCTATTTATATTGGTTTCCCTGCTTTTAAACAGAAAATTTAAGCTCTTCATTTACCTGTACGGTGGTTGACAGCCACTAGAGGTCACTTTACTCAATGTTTACATTTATCAGTAACTTCCTTGTCAAATGCCAAATGCTAATGCTTGCCAGATTAAATAGGCTTGATAAGGGACAATACGTTTTGTTCTTAATATCAGATTATGTTATCTGTCATGTCTTTTTCATCACTTGTATTTTATTGATGAGACCTTTGATGGGGCAGTAGCAAATACTGAAAGATTAACTGGTGAATTCTACAGTGTTTTTACTGGCTGGTCTTTGGCATGTTATTTTATCTTTGGTGAATAAAACAAAATCACTGCAAAGAGCAATGAGGCGGTACTGTTACTGAGACACTGAGCTCAGTTAGTGTGAAAGAAAACATGTTTCCAGCATCCAAAACAACAGCGCTGTTCCTGTGACCTCTATTAAAACCTTGACTTGGGAAAAGGGAGTCATTCATAAAAGCATCCTCCAGAAGTTGAATTAAAATATGCAGATGAACTGTTAACCTTGTTTGAAACTGTTACGGATTCAAATATTGGGGATGGATACAAGAGGAAAACCAAAATAACCACACTGGTCCGGCCGGGTCAAGTCAAACGATGATTTAATGAACACACGCGTGGGAGTGAGAGATGGACACCATACAGCAGACAGCATCAGATCTCAAAATGGTGGAGCCTTGATCAAACTCTTATAGCCTCTAGTGGCCCCCACCTAATCATAAAAGCCTAAACATTTACATTCTTTCTCACACAGCGCCTAAGCTACGACCTTGGCTCCCTGTTTATCTGCTCCTGGTGAGATGGGGCAGTATGCTCTGTTGTCTTCTAACCAGACAAATGAGACAATGACTTTCTGTGAACAGTATTTCTTATAACTCAGCAGTATAATGCATCATAAAACAATATCATTCATTCACAATAAATCAACAGTCTCATGTAATGCAAATCAGTTTACCAAATGTAATCGTTATCACCTTCTTCTAATTCAGGAGCATAATGTAAACTAAAACTACATAATAATTCACAATCTTTAATTGGGGGTCTAACATGGCATAAAATAATATCATAATCCGACAATACCATGTTTAAATGATGCAGCTTAATGAAGGCTGACAGTTGTACTATTTTACATTGGAGCGAACAAGGGTGAGTCTATTTTTTTCAAGGTTTAACAACATTTTTCACATTGAAAGTGAAATAATATAAAATACTGTCTCAATTAAATTGTGTTAATATTTAAAAATACAAAGACTATAGCTTTTTTCATAAGCCAATAAAAATGTACTTGGACCAGTAAAACCCTGAGCCACTGACCTGCATCTATAGCCTTGAGGATTCAATACACTTATATAATACAGGATAATATTCAATTTTTTTAATTTTATTGTATTTGCGTGTATATAACTCACTCACTGCACATAATATCCTCTTTGCATATATATTCACTCACTGTATATGATGTTCTCACTTGTTTTCTTGTTTTTTTGCACAGTCGAGGAGCGCATCAGGTCAAATTTCACTGTGTTACACTTGTATAACTATACACGTGACAAATAAACAATCTTGATTCTTATTCATGAGATCTACCTGCTTTTTTACCTTAAGCCACTTAGAGCATAATTTTTGGCCAATTGAAACCCATTATAACCACCTTTTTTAATTCCTTGTTATTGACAGTACTAAATCATGCAATTTAGGTAAAATTGCTTTCATTTTGAACTCAACACATAAAAATTTTAGTTTTTAATGGTTTTTTTTTTTTACCAAATTACAAAGTGTGCCTACAAAAACCACTCTACTGTGGTTAGCACATCTTGCTGCTAATGAGGATGCACACAGAAGCACACACACTGAAATATAAATTTTGATCATTTTAGTGGTCTTTTCAGTGGTTATTTGGTCATTAAGTGGCCTTTCTGGCCAGTAACACACCATGTGCAATTTTCTTTTTGGCTAGTCATCCCCCTCCCCCCAATAAATAAATAAATAAATAAATAAATAAAGTAAAAACAAGTCATTGTTCCAGTTACTGGTACTGACCTGCAATGATGATAAAAAATATTAGGTTTCACCATTCATATGCTAAAATTTTTTTTACTTTATTGCTATTTTCTCCCAATACATAATATGTAATTGACTGGTATTCAAAGGGTATAATTTCTGAATTTGAATTACATTTTGGTTTTCATGACTAGGACCGGTGCTAATTTAAAAAATCAAGTCAATAAAAGTAGCAAAATGTTTTTTTATATATTCATTTTATAGCATTTTGTAAACGTAAACAGGGGGTAGCCATTTTTGGCCACGAATAAGCTGAGAGAGTTTTTTTGTTTTTCTGTCACTGCACACAAAAACAATGATGCATATATAATCCTTTTTTACTCCAACACACCAAGTCATTTATCTTACTTTCAAATCTAAGGGCTCATATCCAAGGTAAGGTCAGCAGAATTGACTTATTTATATCTAGAAATTTTTTTTAATTTATTTATATATATTTTACTTGCAAAACTTCAACTGTGATGGAAATTGGTATATTACAGCAGTCCTGTATGTGTATTAGAGTCAGTACACGATCACGTTTTTGTCATCTCCTTGCCATTACCGGTGCTCTTACTGTCCATATGGGTGATGCTGATCTTGGTGGTCATGTTCTCGCTGATGAAGTGGAGGATATTACGCAGGGAGCGGTTCATACTGTCTTTGAAACTTTGACCCAGACACACATAGAGCAGAGGGTTGAGGCAGCTGTTAAGTAAGCCAGGAAGAGCGCTATAACGTGTGCCAGGTGAAGTTTGGGACTCCCTGAGGGGTGGTCATTATAAGGAAATCCACGATGTGCAGAGGTATCCAGCACAAGAAGAAGCTCAGCACCATAGCGATAACGACCCTCAGGGTTTTCTTGGATCCAGTCCGACCTCGTGTCATTCTCCGTGTGTTGCTGAAAACCACCAAGTGACAAACTAGAATAACCAGGAAAGGAATAATGAATCCAATCAGGAAGCGAAAAGCAGAGACAGGCCAGGCACTGTCTACAGTGTACTCCATCCTACACCCTCTCTTCTCGTCACCTGCCTTAATCTCCTGGGCGTACACAAACTGTGGGATACTGCCTGTCAGGGCCAGGACCCACACAGCAACACATCCATAAGCACCCCGTTTGGGTCGCCTGTGGTTCTGACACCAGATGGGTCTGATGACCAGCAACAAACGATCCACACTGATCACAACCAGCTGCAGGATGCTGCAGTACATCACCAGGTAAAACAGGCCTCTGACGAGCATGCAGGCCAGCGGACCAAAGTGCCAGTGATCGTCGTGGACCAGAGGATCAGCCAGAGCGAGGTTGAGGAACCAGAGGGAGGTGACAGAGCGGAACATGCAGAACCCCGTCACCCACACCACCACAGCATTTCCAGGCACACCCAGCAGGACCACAAGGCTGTACATGACCAGAGCCACTATCTGGATCGGCTTAATCTCAGGAGTCACAGACTCAATAATGTCAGAAAATGTGTAATTACCGTCAGAATATGTCTTATTATAATCACCATAATCCATGATTCCTTACAAGTGCACAATACAGGATATAAGTTAGCGTCTTAAAACAGATTTATTTATCTAAAACATTTTCTTTTTTTTTCATCAAAATTTAAAATGCGACTTTAGTATTAACTCACCGATTGTTTAGCCCCTGCTTGTGTTGCTCTGTCACTACTAAGAGGAAGTTGTAGAGTGTTAGAGCTGGTCTGCTTCATAATCTCACCCCACCCCACGCAGACACAATTGCACAAGATTCCTGCTCGAGCATGTGTGGAAGAATGGCTGTTAACTGCAGATCACTGTCTGACATGCAGAGCAGAAGAATTTGATTCTAAGGTTCAGGTTCAAATTCAAATTCAAATTTTATTTGTCACACACACACACAACCATACACAGTATGACATGGGGGTGAAATGCTTGTAGCTGTACAATGCCCGACCATTAAATGACAGAAAAAAGTTTTACAGTATTTACAATTTACTACAAAATTTACAAATTAACTTAGGAATTTACAGTAAAAATAAAAATAAATAAAAATGTGCAAACAGCAGAAAGAGATTATAAAGATTATAAATTATAGGAAATTATAGGAAATGTGTGGTGGTGCGTGTGGTGATGTGATGTGTGTGAGAGTCCAGTCTTATAGTGATGTGTGTGGGAGAGTACAGTCCTACACCTGGTTCAGGGCCCGAATAGCCTGGGGGAAGAAGCTCCTCCTCATTCTCTCTGTTTTGGCCTTAAGGGAGCGGAAGCGCTTCCCAGACCTCAACAGTGAGAAGAGTCCATTGTTGGGATGGGAGAGGTCCATCATAATCTTCCTAGCTTTGGACTTGCACCGCTTGGTGTAGATGGACAGCAGGTCAGGGAGCTCTGATTGAATGATGCGTTCGGCTGAGCGCACCACTCTTTGCAGATCTCGTCTGTCCTGCTTGGTGCTGTTCCCAAACCAGGTGCAGATGTTTGCCGTCGGGACGCTCTCGATGGTGCAGTAGTAGAAGTTCTTGAGCACCTTCAGTGGCAGATGGAAGTCTAAGTCTTCTGAGGAAGAAGAGACGCTGACGGGCTTTCTTAACCTGGGTGTTGATGTGGCAGGACCATGACAGGTCCTGAGTGATGTGGACACCCAGGTATCGGAAACTGTCCACTCTCTCCACTGGCGTGCCACTGATGATGAGGGGTTTGTAATTCCTCGCCTGCTTTGTGGTGAAGTCCACGATCAGCTCCTTAGTCTTGCTGATGTTTAGGAGGAGGTTATTCTCCTGGCACCAGGTCTCCAGGTTCCTAATCTCCTCCAGGTAGGCCGTCTCGATGTTGTCGGAGATCAGGCCTACAACAACAGTGTCATCAGCAAACTTGACAATGGAGGTGGTGTCTGATGTGGCTACACAGTCGTAAGTGTACAGTGAGTGCAGCAGGGGGCTTAAAACGCAGCCCTGAGGCACTCCAGTGCTGAGTGAGATGGAGGGGGAGACTTGTTTTCCCACCCTCACTGATTGGGGTCTGTCTGTGAGGAAGTTGAGGATCCACTGACACAGTGATGAGCTGAGTCCTAGCTTAGAGGGAATTATTGTGTTGAATGCTGAACTGTAGTCCACGAACAGCATCCTAACATAATTCCCTCTGCCAGTGTCCAGGTGACTCAGGGATGTGTGGAGCAGGTGAGATATGGCATCGTCTGTGGAACGATTAGTCCGGTAAGCAAACTGAAGTGAGTCGATGGTGGCAGGAAGTGAAGAAGTGATGTGATCTCTCATCAGTCTTTCAAAACACTTCATCACAATTGAGGTCAGTGCTACTGGACGGTAGTCATTGTGGCAAGCAGGCTGTTGTTTCTTTGGAACAGGAACTATAATGACTGTTTGAAGCACGTGGGAACCACAGCTTGGGCCAGGGAGAGGTTGAAGAACACCGTGAACACCGGTGTTAGCTGGTCAACGCAGGCTCTCAGGACCCGGCCAGGGATTGCATCTGGTCCTGCTGCCTTCCTGGTGTTCACCCTCCTGAAGGTGTTCCTCACGGCATGCTCTGTGATGATGAATGCATTTTCTTCACTGGTGCACTCCGAGCGCGCGCAGCCGTTTGTTGTTTTAATTGCTGCAGCGTCGATTCACCAGGTTAAGGATCTCCATGCTGCTCTGACACTTAAAAATGTTACTAGAAAGCAGCAGAGGCTGCATTTCATATCAGCTCCACAGCAGTTGATTTAATTGACTGGGTTATTCTACAAAGGAAGAGGAACTTTTAGTGAAATCAGCTGGATAGTCTTACATTGAAATGCTAACCCACGACCTCTGCAACTTTTTAAGAACGCATTTGCCCGTTCTATTTGATGGGTGGTTTTCTTCTAATCACATCATCTTGTATACTTGGTTGTCCTAAGGTTTTATTCCCTTTTGATCTTTATTACAAGGTTTGGTTTACAGTAGCTGCTAACTGCAATTTAACACTTAATTATAGAATTATTCAAATAAAAAGTTGCACATTTGGCCCATATCTGATCAACTTGGCTGTTTACACAAAATCTGAATTTGTTACAAAGAACTTGTTAAAGGAATTACTTTTAGAAAAGAACTAGAGAATTGCAAGTTTTCTCGGTTTATTGCCAAAAAAATAAATAAAATTTAAAAAAAAAAATCAGATCAGAAGATTCCAAGTACAAAATATTGTGTATCAATTGATTAGCCCTTGTTGTAAAAGCTCAAAAATAAAAGGAAATGTCTACACAACCGATATCCAAAAACTATCCGAATATTTGCATATCCAACATTTCCAAATAATTCATGTCAAACCAATTAGTTAGGTGTTTTAGAAATTAAAGCTGCCCAATTTGCTGCAAGTACTGGGCATGCAGATATGCAATCAGTTACAAATGTAAATGTTCATACTGAAATCTACAATAGACCGCCACACTAAATTTAAATTGCTCAGTTACCAACCCATGTTTATAACAGAGCCAGTAAAATGAAATGAATCACACCTGGGATTCTGTGTGCACTCCATACCTCCATCACATTTGTCATATCTATCCTAGCTATCTGGCATTTCAAGTTTGACACAGTTCTTGGATTTGCTGTCTGCCATGTTAACTTCCTATCTGTCCATCACCTTTACCAAAACTGTCTGACCATATTCTCCCTATCACATGATTCTGTGCACATTTTAAAACAGTGTTATTGTGCTTGTTCTAATTTGAAATAAACTCCAATTGAAAGAGGGCTTATTTATATTAAAAAAAAAAAAAAAAAACCACACACATTTTAACATCACATTGTTACCCTTGTAGAAGGTGTCTGAATGGAGGGCTGCCTCTGCCAATTGTAGCTGTATTCTGCCAGCCTTTCCTGGATGAACGGTGCCAAGTAAAACTTCTTCCCACAATCAATTCTTACCTGATCCCACAGACGGAAGATAAAACACAGACAAACATAAAGCAGCACCTTTAAACACAAGAAGCATCCAAGCCATCCCTAAAGTAACCATAAAACATTTAGTTAAACCTAGACTGGGTAATAACAGACTGGAAATAAGTTCATACAAATAGCATGAGTCAGGTTATTTTACCTGCACACTCCCTCATAAATAATGATGTTGTCTTTAACTGGCATAGTGAAATGACTGACAATGGTCTTGCTAAAACCATCAAAAGCCATAACATAGGTCACTCCAAACATAGCAAGTTTCTCATTTGGATCCAAATGGAGCTTATGACCCATGTACTCTGTATTGTAGGGTGTGGGGTTTAGATTTCGGACACCTTACAATGAAACAATCAAATGATTAAAAACTCAGCAATATCAATGGACAAATGAACACAAGATATTGGGGGGGGGGGGGGGGGGGGGGGGGGGAGAACCTTGTTATTTTGGAGTGCTCCACATACTGACTTACAAGGGTTTCAGCGGAGAACCTGACAGTCGCTCCGAAATAAAACTAACTAACAAGATATTAGCTTATAGAGAAGTGCATTGGTAAAATAGCTTTACACCTCCTGACTCCATCCGTCAGGAAGTCCGTGATCCATCAGCCGATGGGTTCAGGCACATTCTTCTGGGAAAGCTTGCTTTGGAGAAGGTCTGGAAAGATGGTGTTTAAGGCAGAGCTGAATTCCACAAACAGGATCCTGGCGTAGATTCCCAGGGAGTCCAGATGCTGCAGGATGAAGTGTAGAGCCATGTTGATAGCATCGTCTACAGACCTGGCTCTGTATGCAAACTGCAGGGGGTCCAGGAGGCAAGGGCGTGAGGGTCTTGAGATAGTAGAGAACCAGGCACTCAAAACACGTCATGACCACAGGTCTGTAGTCATTTAGTCCAGTGATCCCTGGCTTCTTGAAAGCTATATATGATATAAAAATGATATAAAAAATGTTAATCACCAAAAGAAATTATACCATAGTTCTTATAAAGCCTTTAAAATCAAAACACCAGCAGTGTGGCAATGTTGTTGACTTACACTGTATATAAAACGTTGACTTTGGCTGCATCAATTTTTTTTACTGTATTATAAACATTTTCTACCATGAAGAGTAAAGTATTTTGGGTTGAATTAAAATGAGCCTTTCCTCCCTGGTCCCTTTTTGTCATTGTTAGTGTGCTCAGAGATCAGGCCCAGCCCAGTATCTACCTGGTTATGTTCAAGGAGCTGGAGGTGATAACTCAAAAACAACCAGCGTCTCAGGCCCTGGATGGGTAGACGGACGGAGCAGGTTGTATGCTGCAACATCAGTGGAAGTGAGTTTCACTGACTCATCAACTTGTCTGAGGTTTCATAGCCTCCTCCACACTAAAACAGATGTCACATATTTAACTGACAAATATCTGTTAGATTTTATAACAATCACTCTCCTCTATTTACTAATTTCTCTTCAAGTTCAGTTTTTTGGAAATATCAGAGGTTTTCCATCAAATAAACCAGGTCTGGTACTGTAACCAATATGTCAGCTTATCAAAAAATAACAGCTGAAACAGTATCTTTAACAACAGAGGACTATTTGGGGTTTGACAGCTACAGGCCATTTGAGCTCGTTCACGATAAGCAACAATACAACGTGAACGAGCTCGGTCTTAACTTGGTATGGTATGTTTAATGCACAAAACAAATAAAGTTAAATAGAAATCAAATTAAACATACCTTACCGAGTTAAGGGATACAACAACACTCTTAAAGTAGTGCTAACCACATCGAAACAGTAACAAACAAACTCGTTTGGCAAACTCCGTTTAGCATCGTCGCTAATTATCATGCTAACAAGCATATCCGGGATTAGAGAACCAATGGCTCTTAACACCGCTTTATATCATACCGTCATGACATTGAATAAGCATAAAAAAAAATCTTACCTAGCAGGGGCATGGATAATGGTGAATTGTGACTAATGGCTATGACGCCAAAAGATGTCAGTAAGCTCACACAAGCTCGCTATGCCAAAGCTACAAGACATGCATGCTCATACCTCCTCCCGCCCAAGTTGGCTACCAAATTGACTGTTGCGAAAACTCGTGAGCCAACTACGTCATAATACTTAAAGGCAATTGTCGCGTATAAATCTGGATGTAACCGTACAGTGCACATCAAACAATAAATTAACACTGGGATACAGCACCATATCATAAAGTCCTCCATTATTAATTTAGCTAATGTGCTATAAGCTAAATCGGTTTCCGACAATCTTACTTTTCTGAATAAAAACACAAAGCATTTCCCTTCAATAACTCTTACCAGGGCTGAACGCTGGCCGGATGGGTGAGAGTGAGACAGTGGGGCCGCAACCTCGAAAACGAATATACACCGTCTTTTCCCGGTTGCCATTCAACGATAACAGCCTGTCAATATTAATGTTAGCATAATGGCTAATACTGACGTTCAGGGCACGTGGAACGTGAAAGTTCTAAACGAATGAAAAGGACCGCCTACCGTGACGTCACAGCACGTTTTCCTTTGAAGTGTAAGATTAAAGGCATGTGAGGGCTTAAATACTCCTCAGGTAACAACCACTGCACCAACTGCACCTAGCGTTGAAAAGACATTTTAACTAAATTAATTTATTGATTCAATAGGCTTCTAAAAGTCGTCTAAAGGTTTCGCTATAGGTTCTTTATCATTAGGCAAGGCAACCATTCTAACTGCACCTAGCGTTGAAAACACATTTTAACAAAATTAATTTATTGATTCTATAAGCTTCTAAAAGTCCTCTAAAGGTTTCGCTATAGGTTCTTTATCATTAGGCAAGGCAACCATTCTAACTGCACCTAGCGTTGAAAACAAATTTTAACAAAATTTATTGATTCAATAGGCTTCTAAGAATCTCCAACCCAAACTCTCTGTAGAAATGTGGCGCTCAGTATTCGGCCGCACAACTTCTTCAGACACTGATGGCTTTGAGGAGCTTGACAGCTGTTATTCTGAGCCTGATGGGTTCCTCTTACCGATTTTTGATTCCAGAGATGAACAGTTACCCACCTCTGAAACAACTGAGGTTCCTATGTGCAGCGATGTCTGTGAAACTCCTCAACCAAGAGCACAGTGCAGTACTTCAGATGCTGATATCTTTGAGCTTGACGAATATTATATAGTTCCCGATGGGCTTGTTTTACCGATTTTTGATTCCGCAGATGAACAGCTAGACACCTCTGAAACAACAGAGGTTCCAACAAGCAGTGTTTCTGTAAATGTCAATGAAAAGTGTCCCACCAATGAGAGTAACAGCATTGATTCAGTCAGTGCTGTCCTTCCTGAACCTTCAGATACTGATGGATCTGAGGATAATTTTCAACAAGAGGAAAGAAAAACTATTTTTTCCCGAGTTCAAACAAGCCTTTCAGCTCTTTCTTCCTTTATTATGGCTCCAGTTGAGTCTGTGGGCCGGGGAGTCATTTCTGTCACTAGCCAAATCCTTAATATTGGTCGTGCACCATTTACCTCCCCCACTAGTGAAACTGAACCGCCACCCACTTCTGAAACAGCTGAGGTTCCTACAACCAGTGTTTCTCTAAACACAGATGAAAAAGAACAATCACCCACATCAAAACAATTTGTAGATTCAAGGGACCGGTATAATAAACCCGACTGGGCATTCTTGTTTGAACCTGAAAACACAACAAGGGAACAAAGATTAAATTTGACACCTGAAAGTGAGGAAAGAAACGAACAGTCCCCCTCTGAAACAGCTGAGGTTCCTACAACCAGTGTTCATATGAACAACTCTGAAGATGAACAGTCTCCCACCAGTGAAATACAGGTTCCTACAGACAGTGTTTCTGTAGATATACATGAAAATGAACAGTCACCTTCTGAAACAGCTGAGGTTCCTACAACCACTGTTTATATGAACAACTCTGATGAAGACACTTCAACTAGTGACAGTTACAGCACTGATTTATTCAATGTTTACCCTCCAGAACCTTCAGATATTAACAGATCTGAGGAGAATGAACAAACGAGCAATGCAAGTATTTTTTCCAGAGTTTACAGAAACCTTTCAGCTTTGTATTCATTTATTAGAGCTCCAGTTGAGTCTCTGGGACAAGGAGTACTTTTCGTCATCAGGCCCATCCTTACTATTTGTGGAGTTACCTTATTGTTCAATCTGTGTTCGGCAATTACTCGGCGTATGTTTCCCCGGACCCACAGACGAATTTCATCCCTAATTCCTACACTGAGAAGATTCTTATGTGCACATTGTTGTGCAATTGTTATAATTTTTTTCTTCCATGTATTGACAATTGCACTTATAATATATTCTTCGGCATGAAAAGATCTAATTAGTTCAATCACTAATTCTAGCAAACAAACACCACTTGCTATAGCAACATTTTCACATGAAATTCAATATCCTTAACATATAATGACATCACAACTATCCCCCAGCCAGTCGCAGCAGATGGCTGCTCCTATGAGTCTGGTTCTGCTGGAGGTTTCTCTCTGTTAAAAGTGAGTTTTTCCTCCCCACTGTCGCCTTAGTGCTTACTCATAGGAGATCATTTGATTGCTGGGGTTTTCTCTTTAATACTGTGTGGTTTTAACCTTACAGTATAAAGAGCTTTGAAGTGCCTGTTGTAACTTGGCACTATTAGATAGACTTCAATTGGCTTCAACTGACAAAACATTGAAAAAATAAAAAAATAAAAACTAAATACATCAATAAATAATGGTGTGCATTTGTTTATTCTTTCTATACCAGGGTAAGTGCTCAAACTTATGGGTTATAATTGTAACCCATAATTGTAAAAAAATATGTGGCTTTTAACAGATCATTCTTGTAATAAATGTGATTGTGCTGAGTGGCAGTGGAACTGTGCACAGGATAAAGCCTCTTGAGTTTAGTGTCATGTAGAACTACATTCAGGCCAAAGATTGCATTTAAGTTACATCAGTGTTTTGATCTTTTATGTTTTGTTTTTTTATTAAGGTTATTTTAAAGTTTTAGAGCTATTTATATTGGTTTCCCTGCTTTTAAACACAAAATTTAAGCTCTTCATTTACCTGTACGGTGGTTGACAGCCACTAGAGGTCCCTTTACTCAACGTTTACATTCATCAGTAACTTCCTTGTCAAATGCCAAATGCTAATGCTTGCCAGATTAAATAGGCTTGATAAGGGACAATACGTTTTGTTCTTAATATCAGATTATGTTATCTGTCATGTCTTTTTCATCACTTGTATTTTATTGATGAGACCTTTGATGGGGCAGTAGCAAATACTGAAAGATTAACTGGTGATTTCTACAGTGTTTTTACTGGCTGGTCTTTGGCATGTTATTTTATCTTTGGTGAATAAAACAAAACCTCTGCAAAGAGCAATGAGGCGGTACTGTTACTGAGACACTGAGCTCAGTTAGTGTGAAAGAAAACATGTTTCCAGCATCCAAAACAACAGCGCTGTTCCTGTGACCTCTATTAAAACCTTGACTTGGGAAAAGGGAGTCATTCATAAAAGCATCCTCCAGAAGTTGAATTAAAATATGCAGATGAACTGTTAACCTTGTTTGATACCATGTTTAAATGATGCAGCTTAATGAAAGCTGACAGCAGTTGTACTATTTTACATTGGAGCGAACAAGGGTGAGTCTATTTTTTTCAAGGTTTAACAACATTTTTCACATTGAAAGTGAAATAATATAAAATACTGTCTCAATTAAATTGTGTTAATATTTAAAAATACAAAGACTATAGCTTTTTTCATAAGCCAATAAAAATGTACTTGGACCAGTAAAACCCTGAGCCACTGACCTGCATCTATAGCCTTGAGGATTCAATACACTTATATAATACAGGATAATATTCAATTTTTTTAATTTTATTGTATATGCGTGTATATAACTCACTCACTGCACATAATATCCTCTTTGTATATATATATTCACTCACTGTATATGATGTTCTCACTTGTTTTCTTGTTTTTTTGCACAGTCGAGGAGCGCATCAGGTCAAATTTCACTGTGTTACACTTGTATAACTATGCACGTGACAAATAAACAATCTTGATTCTTATTCATGAGATCCACCTGCTTTTTTACCTTAAGCCACTTCGAGCATAATTTTTGGCCAATTGAAACCCATTATAACCACCTTTTTAAATTCCTTGTTATTGACAGTACTAAATCATGCAAATTAGGTAAAATTGCTTTCATTCTGAACTCAACACATAAAAATTGTAGTTTTTAATGTTTTTTTTTTTTACCAAATTACAAAGTGTGCCTACAAAAAACACTCTACTGTGGTTAGAACATCTTGCTGCTAATGAGGATGCACACAGAAGCACACACACTGAAATATAAATTTTGATCATTTTAGTGGTCTTTTCAGTGGTTATTTGGTCATTAAGTGGCCTTTCTGGCCACTAACACACCATGTGCGATTTTCTTTTTGGCTATTCATCCCCCTCCCCCCAATAAATAAATAAATAAATAAATATAGTAAAAATAAGTCATTGTTCCAGTTACTGGTACTGACCTGCCATGATGATAAAAAAATATTAGGTTTCACCATTCATATGCTAAAAAATGTTTACTTTATTGCTATTTTCTCCCAATACATAATATGTAATTGACTGGTATTCAAAGGGTATAATTTCTGAATTTGAATTACATTTTGGTTTTCATGACTAGGACCGGTGCTAATTTAAAAAATCAAGTCAATAAAAGTAGCAAAATGTTTTTTTATATATTCATTTTATAGCATTTTGTAAACGTAAACAGGGGGTGGCCATTTTTGGCCACGAATAAGCTGAGAGACTTTTTTTTGTTTTTCTGTCACTGCACACAAAAACAATGATGCATATATAATCCTTTTTTACTCCAACACACCAAGTCATTTATCTTACTTTCAAATCTAAGGACTCATATCCAAGGTAAGGTCAGCGGAATTGACTTATTTATATCTAGAAATTTTTTTAATTTATTTATATATATTTTACTTGCAAAACTTCAACTGTGATGGAAATTGGTATATTACAGCAGTCCTGTATGTGTATTAGAGTAAGTACACGATCACATTTTTGTCATCTCCTTGCCATTACCGGTGCTCTTACTGTCCATATGGGTGATGCTGATCTTGGTGGTCATGTTCTCGCTTATGAAGTGGAGGATATTACGCAGGGAGCGGTTCATACTGTCTTTGAAGCTTTGACCCAGACACATATAGAGCAGAGGGTTGAGGCAGCTGTTGAAGTAAGCCAGGCAGAGCGCTATAACGTGTGCCAGGTGAAGTTTGGGACTCACATAAGAACCCTGAGGGGTGGTCATTATAAGGAAATCCACGATGTGCAGAGGTATCCAGCACAAGAAGAAGCTCAGCACCATAGCGATGACGACCCCCAGGGTTTTCTTGGATCCAGTCCGACCTCGTGTCATTCTCCTCTGTGTGTTGCTGAAAACCACCAAGTGACAAACTAGAATAACCAGGAAAGGAATAATGAATCCAATCAGGAAGCGAAAAGCAGAGACAGGCCAGGCACTGTCTACAGTGTACTCCATCCTACACTCTCTCTTCTCGTCACCTACCTTAATCTCCTTGGTGTACACAAATTGTGGGATACTGCCTATCAGGGCCAGGACCCACACAGCAACACATCCATAAGCACCCTGTTTGGGTCGCCTGTGGTTCTGACACCAGATGGGTCTGATGACCAGCAACAAACGATCCACACTGATCACAACCAGCTGCAGGATGCTGCAGTACATCACCAGGTAAAACAGGCCTCTGATGAGCATGCAGGCCAGCGGACCAAAGTGCCAGTGATGGTCGTGAACCAGAGGGACCATAAGCAAGGGGATGGAGAGGCAGCACAGAAGATCAGCCAGAGCGAGGTTGAGGAACCAGAGGGAGGTGACAGAGCGGGACATGCAGAACCCCGTCACCCACACCACCACAGCATTTCCAGGCACACCCAGCAGGACCACAAGGCTGTACATGACCAGAGCCACTATCTGGATCGGCTTAATCTCAGGAGTCACAGACTCAATAATGTCAGAAAATGTGTAATTACCATCAGAATATGTCTTATTATAATCACCATAATCCATGATTCCTTACAAGTGCACAATACAGGATATACGTTAGCGTCTTAAAACAGATTTTTTTATCTAAAACATTTTCTTTTTTTTCATCAAAATTTAAAATGCGACTTTAGTATTAACTCACCGATTGTTTAGCCCCTGCTTGTGTTGCTCTGTCACTACTAAGAGAAAGTTGTAGAGTGTTAGAGCTGGTCTGCTTCATAATCTCACCCCACCCCACGCAGACACAATTTCAGAAGATTCCTGCTCGACCATATGTGGAAGAATGGCTGTTAACTGCAGATCACTGTCTGGCATGCAGAGCAGAAGAATTTGATTCTAAGGTTCAGCAGGTTAAGGATCTCCATGCTGCTCTGACACTCTTAAAAATGTTACTAGAAAGCAGCAGAGGCTGCATTTCATATCAGCTCCACAGCAGTTGATTTAATTGACTGGGTTATTCTACAAAGGAAGAGGAACTTTTAGTGAAATCAGCTGGATAGTCTTACATTGAAATGCTAACCCACGACCTCTGCAACTTTTTAAGAACGCATTTGCCTGTTCTATTTGATGGGTGGTTTTCTTCTAATCACATCATCTTGTATACTTGGTTGTCCTAAGGTTTTATTCCCTTTTGATCTTTATTACATGGTTTTGTTTACAGTAGCTGCTAACAGCAATTTAACACTTAATTATAGAATTATTCAAATAAAAAGTTGCACATTTGCCCCATATCTGATCAACTTGGCTGTTTACACAAAATCTGAATTTGTTACAAAGAACTTGTTAAA
This sequence comes from Neolamprologus multifasciatus, assembly GCF_963576455.1. Taxonomy (NCBI): domain Eukaryota; kingdom Metazoa; phylum Chordata; class Actinopteri; order Cichliformes; family Cichlidae; genus Neolamprologus; species Neolamprologus multifasciatus. Next base: position 25,768,376 of record NC_140452.1, read on the forward strand.
GGAATTACTTTTAGACAAGAACTAGAGAATTGCAAGTTTTCTCGGTTTATTGCCAAAAAAATAAATAAAATTTAATAAAAAAATCAGATCAGAAGATTCCAAGTACAAAATATTGTGTATCAATTGATTAACCCTTGTTGTAAAAGCTCAAAAATAAAAGGAAATGTCTACACAACAGATATCCAACAACTATCCAAATATTTGCATATCCAACATTTCCAAATAATTCAGGCCAAACCAATTAGTTAGGTGTTTTAAAAATTAAAGCTTCCCAATTTGCGGCAAGTACTGGGCATGCAGATATGCAATCAGTTCCAAATGTAAATGTTCATACTGAAATCTACAATAGACCGCCACACTAAATTTAAATTGCTTAGTTACCAACCCATGTTTATAACAGAGCCAGTAAAATGAAATGAATCACACCTGGGATTCTGTGTGCACTCCATACCTCCATCACATTTGTCATATCTATCCTAGCTTTCTGGCATTTCAAGTTTGACACAGTTCTTGGATTTGCTGTCTGCCATGTTAACTTCCTATCTGTCCATCACCTTTACCAAAACTGTCTGACCATATTCTCCCTATCACATGGTTCTGTGCACAAACAGTGTTATTGTGCTTGTTCTAATTTGAAATACACTCCAATTGAAAGAGGGCTTATTTAAAAAAACAAAACAAAAAAAGACCCCACACACACATTTTAACACCACATTGTTACCCTTGTAGAAGGTGTCTGAATGGAGGGCTGCCTCTGCCAATTGTAGCTGTATTCTGCCAGCCTTTCCTGGATGAATGGTGCCAAGTAAAACTTCTTCCCACAATCAATTCTTACCTGATCCCACAGACGGAAGATAAAACACAGACAAACATAAAGCAGCACCTTTAAACACAGGAAGCATCCAAGCCATCCCTAAAGTACCATAAAACATTTAGTTAAACCTAGACTGGGTAATAACAGACTGGAAATAAGTTCATACAAATAGCATGAGTCAGGTTATTTTACCTGTACACTCCCTCATAAATAATGATGTTGTCTTTAACTGGCATAGTGAAATGACTGACAATGGTCTTGCTAAAACCATCAAAAGCCATAACATAGGTCACTCCAAACATAGCAAGTTCCTCATTTGGATCCAAATGGAGCTTATGACCCATGTACTCTGCATTGTAGGGTGTGGGGTTTAGATTTCGGACACCTTACAATGAAGCAATCAAATGATTAAAAACTCAGCAATATCAATGGACAAATGAACACAAGATATTAAGGGGGGGGGGGGAACCTTGTTATTTTGGAGTGCTCCACATACTGACTTACAAGGGTTTCAGCGGAGAACCTGACAGTCGCTCCGAAATAAAACTAACTAACAAGATATTAGCTTATAGAGAAGTGCATTGGTAAAATAGCTTTACACTTCCTGACTCCATCCGTCAGGAAGTCAGTGATCCATCGGCCGATGGGTTCAGGCACATTCTTCTGGGAAAGCTTGCTTTGGAGAAGGTCTGGAAAGATGGTGTTTAAGGCAGAGCTGAAATCCACAAACAGGATCCTGGTGTAGATTCCCAGGGAGTCCAGATGCTGCAGGATGAAGTGTAGAGCCATGTTGATAGCATCGTCTACAGACCTGGCTCTGTATGCAAACTGCAGGGGGTCCAGGAGGCGGGCCGTGAGGGTCTTGAGATAGTAGAGAACCAGGCACTCAAAACACGTCATGACCACAGGTCTGTAGTCATTTAGTCCGGTGATCCCTGGCTTCTTGAAAGCTATATATGATATAAAAATGATATAAAAAATGTTAATCACCAAAAGAAATTATACCATAGTTCTTATAAAGCCTTTAAAATCAAAACACCAGCAGTGTGGCAATGTTGTTGACTTACACTGTATATAAAACGTTGACTTTGGCTACATCAATTTTTTTTACTGTATTATAAACATTTTCTACCATGAAGAGTAAAGTATTTTGGGTTGAATTAAAATGAGCCTTTCCTCCCTGGTCCCTTTTTGTCATTGTTAGTGTGCTCAGAGATCAGGCCCAGCACAGTATCTACCTGGTTATGTTCAAGGAGCTGGAGGGGATAACTCAAAAACAACCAGCGTCTCAGGCCCTGGATGGGTAGACGGACGGAGCAGGTTGTATGCTGCAACATCAGTGGAAGTGAGTTTCACTGACTCATCAACTTGTCTGAGGTTTCATAGCCTCCTCCACACTAAAACAGATGTCACATATTTAACTGACAAATATCTGTTAGATTTTATAACAATCACTCTCCTCTATTTACTAATTTCTCTTCAAGTTCAGTTTTTTGGAAATGTCAGAGGTTTTCCATCAAATAAACCAGGTCTGGTACTGTAACCAATATGTCAGCTTATCAAAAAATAACAGCTGAAACAGTATCTTTAACAACAGAGGACTATTTGGGGTTTGACAGCTACCGGCCATTTGAGCTCGTTCACGATAAGCAACAATACAACGTGAACGAGCTCGGTCTTAACTTGGTATGGTATGTTTAATGCACAAAACAAATAAAGTTAAATAGAAATCAAATTAAACATACCTTACCGAGTTAAGGGATACCACAACACTCTTAAAGTAGTGCTAACCACATCGAAACAGTAACAAACAAACTCGTTTGGCAAACTCCGTTTAGCATCGTACCTAATTATCATGCTAACAAGCATATCCGGGATTAGAGAACCAATGGCTCTTAACACTGCTTTATATCATACCGTCATGACATTGAATAAGCATAAAAAAAAATCTTACCTAGCAGGGGCATGGATAATGGTGAATTGTGACTAATGGCTATGACGCCAAAAGATGTCAGTAAGCTCACACAAGCTCGCTATGCCAAAGCTACAAGACATGCATGCTCATACCTCCTCCCGCCCAAGTTGGCTACCAAATTGACTGTTGCGAAAACTCGTGAGCCAACGACGTCATAATACTTAAAGGCAATTGTCGCGTATAAATCTGGATGTAACCGTACAGTGCACATCAAACAATAAATTAACACTGGGATACAGCACCATATCATAAAGTCCTCCATTATTAATTTAGCTAATGTGCTATAAGCTAAATCGGTTTCCGACAATCTTACTTTTCTGAATAAAAACACCAGTGTTGGGTAAGTTACTTTAAAATAGTAACTTAGTTACATTACTAGTTACTTCTATCAAAAGTAACTCAGTTACTTCAAGTTACTCGTTACTTTCAAAGTAACTAGTTACTAGGGAAAGTAACTTTGGTTTTACTCAGAATTCCCTTGTTAATGTGTTGCTTCCATAACTTTGCCAGTCTTCTAGCTTGCTTACTTGCCACAAGTGCACTGTGCCACCTACCAATAGAAAGGAAAAAATAATGTGCATATTTCCACGAGAGAAATCCCACGCCTGGACCGTCATTGACTGCTGCCATGATTCTAGCCTACGTCACAGTGTCATGTGCGCCTTTTACATCCAACACAAAAACTGCAGTCGTGGTGCTTTCGATTGTACTCAGAACTCGGAAATTCTGCCTTCTGAATAGGAAGATGTAGGTAACACCAGACTGCAGATGAGCTGCATACAGGGCTGGACTGGGACAAAAAAATCGGCCCGGGCATTTTGACTAGAAACTGGCCCACCATTATAGGAAAAATCATAAAGCCTTTGAATGAAAGCAAACACTGTTGTGACAGTGATGTACACTGTTCTGATGGTATATATGTATCAATCTATCAATCCTTTGTTGTAAGATTCAGATAATTATTTTTTAAAAGCTAGACATTTTAAATGAGAATAAGAAAGAAAAGTATTTCTTTGTGCCCCCCTCTCCCTGTTAATGCCCTACCTGCCCCCCCTGGCAAAACTTTGCTAGATCCACCCCTGCAGAGTTACCAGCTGTCAGCTACCTAAAAAAGGATCCTGGGGTTATCTGTCTCTCAGAAACAGTTCATAACTTCCCTTCAACTCATCCATGTCACCTAAGAGGTAAACCTGTTTCTCCATCACCTGTTCAGCTCTGATGATTCAGTAAGGACATCTCCTGGTTTCATCTTCATGTTTCCCTCTCACCAGATAACCAAACCCACATCATGACCAGCAGCTTTTTTTGCAGCTGTGGCTCCAGCAAACATCAGCTGATACTAGAAATTAATATTAAATAAATTCTAACAACAGCTGATCAAGCTTAAACGTGCTGCTGTTGTTTAACGCGACATCGGCTGGTTTCCTCTTTCTGGCGCAAAGTGGGCGATAAACAAACAAGAGAGCCGATCAGCTGATCGTTGATCAGTTTCATGATTGAAGTAGAAACGGGAGAGGGAGGGGGGAGAATGAAAGAAGAAGAGGCAGCTGTGCAGCAAACACAGAATAACTCCAGCTTTGTGTCTTTTTCATTGTAGCTGAATTACGGGACAAATTGTTCCTTTTCACCTCAATAAGAAACGCGTAATATTTTCTCTGAATACCAGACGGGACGGTTGGCAACTCTAACTTATGAACAAAATAAAGTTCAACATCATTAACTTCATAGCACCCACCCAGCTGTATAGAAACTCCGTCATGCTTGCTAGTACGCAGTACGGAAAAAGTCAGAATAACGAAAATAACTCCACCTAAACTTGGTTTATATCTGACCCAGATAGACTGCAGGTCATAACTTCTTACCTGAAGTTCAGTTCATACTTGGACCGGCGGCCGCCTCGGGTCTCTTTTCCTTCTGCGTCTCCTTTCCCTCATCCACCTGCTGCCTCCACCACTTGCTAATGTTACTGAATCTGTGGAAGCTCCGCGATAGCCACCACACGAAGTAACGAGTAACGACCCTATCTAAATCCCAGTAACGACTAACGCGTTCCTGATTTTGGCATAATAACTAGTTACCGTGCTCGTTACCACAATAATAACGTAGTTACTGTAACGAGTTACTTAATAACGCGTTAGTCCCAACACTGAAAAACACAAAGCATTTCCCTTCAATAACTCTTACCAGGGCTGGACGCTGGCCGGATGGGTGAGAGTGAGACAGTGGGGCCGCAACCTCGAAAACGAATATACACCGTCTTTTCCCGGTTGCCATTCAACGATAACAGCCTGTCAATATTAATGTTAGCATAATGGCTAATACTGACGTTCAGGGCACGTGGAACGTGAAAGTTCTAAACGAATGAAAAGGACCGCCTACCGTGACGTCACAGCACGTTTTCCTTTGAAGTGTAAGATTAAAGGCATGTGAGGGCTTAAATACTCCTCAGGTAACAACCACTGCACCAACTGCACCTAGCGTTGAAAAGACATTTTAACTAAATTAATTTATTGATTCAATAGGCTTCTAAAAGTCGTCTAAAGGTTTCGCTATAGGTTCTTTATCATTAGGCAAGGCAACCATTCTAACTGCACCTAGCGTTGAAAACAAATTTTAACAAAATTTATTGATTCAATAGGCTTCTAAGAATCTCCAACCCAAACTCTCTATAGAAATGTGGCGCTCAGTATTCGGCCGCACAACTTCTTCAGACACTGATGGCTTTGAGGAGCTTGACAGCTGTTATTCTGAGCCTGATGGGTTCCTCTTACCGATTTTTGATTCCAGAGATGAACAGTTACCCACCTCTGAAACAACTGAGGTTCCTATGAGCAGCGATGTCTGTGAAACTCCTCAACCAAGAGCACAGTGCAGTACTTCAGATGCTGATATCTTTGAGCTTGACGAATATTATATAGTTCCCGATGGGCTTGTTTTACCGATTTTTGATTCCGCAGATGAACAGCTAGACACCTCTGAAACAACAGAGGTTCCCACAAGCAGTGAATTTGATGGATCTGAGGAGAATGATAATGTTGTTGGAGGAAGTCTTCAAAGAGAGGAAGGAGAAACAATTTTTTCCCGAGTTCAAACAAGCTTTTCAGCTCTTTCTTCCTTTATTATGGCTCCAGTTGAGTCTGTGAGCCGAGGAGTAACTTATGTCACCGGCCAAATCCTTAATATTGGTCGAGCACCATTTACCTCACCCACGAGTGAGTCTAGTGAACTGTCTCCCACTTCTGAAACAACTGAGGCTCCTACAACCAGTGTTCATATGAACAACGTTGAACAGGAACAGTCTCCCACCAGTGAAACACACTTTCCTACACCCAGTGTTCATATGAACAACGTTGAACAGGAACAGTCTTCCACCAGTGAAACACAGGTTCCCACAACCAGTGATGTTCATGAAAGACCTCAGCCAGGAGAAGGGTATAGTTTAAATGAAACAAACAACCCTCCTTCTCTAGCTAATATTGGTTCAAAAATGTTTAAAAACAACTGGATCATGAATAATGTACGCAGCTGGGCATCTTTGTTTGAACCGGAAAGGGAGGAAACGATTGTATACAGATTTAAAAGTCCGCAAAGCAACGAACAGTCGCCCTCTGAAACAATTGAGGTTATCAAAACCATTGTTTCTGTAGATACACATGAAAATGAACAGTCCCCCACCTCAAAAAGAGTTGTATATTCAAGGGACCAGTTTATAACGCCTGACTCAGCGGAGGTTCCTACAACCACTGTTTATATGAACAACTCTGAAGATGAAGACACTTCGACCAGTGACAGTTACAGCACTGATTTATTCAATGGCGTCCTTCCAGAACCTTCAGATATTAACAGATCTGAAGAGTATGAACAAACAAACAACGTAAGTATTTTTCCCAGAGTTTACACAAACCTTTCAGCTTTGTATTCATTTATTAGAGCTGCAGTTGAGTCTCTGGGACAAGGAGTACTTTTCGTCATCAGGCCCATCCTTACTATTTGTGGAACACCGTTTACCTTATTGTTCAATCTGTACAATAAGGTTACTTGGCATATGTTTCCCCTGGCCCACAGACGAATTTCATCCCTAATTCCTACACTGAGAAGATTCTTACGTGCACATTGTTGTGCAATTGTTATAATTGTTTTGTTGCATTTATTTACAATCGCACTTGTAATAGCCGTCGGCATGAAAGATCCAATTAGTTTATCATTAATTCTAGCAAACAAAAACCAATTGCTATAGCAACATTTTCACATGAAATTCAATATCCATAGCATATAATGACATCACAACTATCCCCCAGCCAGTCGCTGCAGATGGCTGCTCCTATGAGTCTGGTTCTGCTGGAGGTTTCTCTCTGTTAAAAGTGAGTTTTTCCTCCCCACTGTCGCCTTAGTGCTTACTCATAGGAGATCATTTGATTGCTGGGGGTTTCTCTTTAATACTGTGTGGTTTTAACCTTACAGTATAAAGAGCTTTGAAGTGCCTGTTGTAACTTGGCACTATTAGATAGACTTCAATAGGCTTCAACTGATAAAACATTGAAAAAATAAAAAATGAATCAATCAATCAATAAATAATGGTGTGTGTGTGCGTTTTTGATTTTTCTATACCAACGTAAGTGCTAAAGCTTAGTGGGTTACAATTATAGCCCATAATTGTAAGAATAATATGTGGCTTTTAACAGATTATTCTTGTAACAAATGTGACTGTGCTGAGTGGCCGTAGCACTGTGCACAGGATAAAACCTCTTGATTTTAGTGTCATGTAGAACTAGATTCAGGCCAAAGATTGCATTTAAGCAACATCGGTGATTAGAAGCCAGTGTTTTGATCTTTTTGTTTTTGTTTTTTTAAAGTCTTTCTGATAAGGTTATTTTGAAGTTTATTTTTAAGTCATAGACCTATTTATATTGGTTTCCCTGGTTTTAAACAGAAAATTTAAGCTCTTCATTAAAACAAATGCAGTGTTTACCCGTACAGGTACTGACAGCCACTAGAGGTCCCTTTACTCAACGTTTACATTCATCAGTAACTTCCTTCTCAAATGCCAAATGCTAATGCTTGCCAGATTAAATAGGCTTGTTAAGGGACAATATGTTTTGTTCTTAATATCAGATTATGTTATCTGTCATGTCTTTTTCATCATTCATATTCTATTGATGAGACTTTCGATGGAGGAGTAGCAAATACGCAAAGATTAACTGGTGATTTCTACAGTGTTTTTACTGGCTGCATGTACAAAAACTCAGAAAGCCTTTCAAGAAGACAGAGTAAAGATGAATTTATAATACCTTCATTTAGACTGCGTATTTATCAGATTTTTGCTGACATTGACTCTACTTCAGAATACAATATATATTTTTGCGTTCAACGTTCGATAATGCATCACACACAAAAGCATCAGCTCTAAGAGCCTTGCTTAGAGAATGCTTTGTAGTAAATCAGAAGAGTCGACTCCCATTGAGCGAGAGCCGGCTCCTCACTTTATTTCCTTTCGCTGCTCAGCTCTCACACAGTGGCTCAGCTATGCTCCAATCCCTCCATATTGTGGCCAATCACATGCGAGGATATAGGACAATATCATTATGTGAAAAACAGAGAGAGTGAGAGACGCGGCAGTCAAGTGGAGTGTGCGTCTGTCCTCTCAGTAAGTGAGTGAGACAGTAGACAGCGGTGAGGAGGGCTGTGCGAGTGCATCGCAAAAACACATAAATATGCCTGACACCTGTAAACGAAGCAGCATCTGGCTGCAGTTTAAATACTTTTTTGTCTCGGTCTCGTCTCAACTTTGTCTTGGTCTCAATACCCTCTGGTCTTGGTCTTGGTTTAGGCGGTCTTGACTACAAGTCTAATGATCTCATCCACTTGCATATCTGGTGTGATCAGAGGTGGCAAAAGTACAGCTATTCGGTACAAGTCGTACAGTTATTAGTGTTAAGAAATACTCAAGTAAAAGTTGAAGTATTAAACTGATTAAACTTCAGCCTCTGAAAAGCACTTACAGAAAGTAAATGGGTCAATGGGTCTAGTTTATGTTGCCTACATTGTTGAGGATGACTTTGCATCTAAACAGGAAAATGAGCACAGTCAGGGGTTAAAGTAGCATTCAGCAGGCGGGGGAACCCTAAATTTGGTTGTAATGGCTCAGTGTGGGGAAACACGACTGAAAATAAATTCTACTGAGAGCTCCTGCAGATTTTCTTAGTGTAGAGGCTGTGATCAGCTGATCTGCTGCTGTTTGTGGATGGACACAACTGAACTCAGCATGATGTCAGCAGATGTTTCATGAGTTGTCCTGGCTGATTTCCATCCTCTGCACTAACTGGAGCTGGGTGATATGGCCAAAAATATTTATCACAATACATATTTGAAAATTTGCGGTAACGATATAACTGATGATATAATAAATGTGAGACAAAATACAACTTTTTTTCATGTGCATTAAAGCTATAAAAAAATTTAACAGTGCAAATGCAACTTCCTTGCTGAAAGTTTAACCAAAAAGGCATTTCTATTAGAAATGGGCTGACATATCCTGAGGACAATGTTCCCTCTAATTTTTCATTTGTCTGAGGCTACGTCCACACGTACCCGGGTATTTTTGAAAACGCAGATTTTTCTATGCGTTTGCACCTTTCGTCCACACATAAACGCCGTTTTCGGTCACTGAAAACTGAGATTTCTCAAAACGCCTGCAAGGGTGGATATTTTTGAAAAAGCAGTTTTTGCATTTACATGTGGACGAGAAAAACGGAGAAAACGCAGCGTCAAAGGTGTGCGCCTTTTTTGACGTCACACTGTGCGCCACGTTATTGTTTCGGTGAAATTAATTTCTACAATACTGTTACTGTTAATTGTACTCTCTGCAGTGTTTAAATCCTTACATATACACACACAGTTACTGTCCCTCCACACATACGACTCTGTTCTGCTTCTATGCCCCAGCTTTGTTTACTATTTCCCGCCGAGGCTTATAGACTTCTGATTGGCCAACATTTCTACACGGTTAGGAATATATCGCCACCTGTTGCTTTGGCATGTTCCTAGCAGCATTTTCCTTCATTTCTGCGTTTACGTGTGGATGGGATTATTTTTAAAATGAAAACGGAAAATCTCAGTTTTCAAAAAAACCCGTGTACGTGTGGACGTAGCCTGAGTGAACACACAAACTCCCTGAGCGGTCCCTTGGACCAGCGGTCCCCAACCCCCGGGCCTCGGACCAGTACCGGTCTGTGAGTCGTTTGGTACCAGGCCGCGAGAGTTGAGGCTCAGGTGTGAAATGTATGGTTTTCAGGGTTTTTATCGGTTTTCAGCGTTATTTTGTTATCGTTTTTATCGTTAACTCGGTTTTCCTGGGTCTTTTCACGTGTGTTATGAATAAATCTTCTTTTTTCGGTACCGGTACTAGTTTTATTTTGTTGTATTTATCTTGTATTTAACTTGAACTCCAATTTTGAAAACAAAGCTTTCTTTTTTAAAACTATTTACAGAACAATCAGGTGTTCTGCATCAAATTTGATGCCACGCAATGATAGCATTCAGGAAGAAAATCAAACATTGCATATATTTTTATCATAACTCTGGTTTTATGTGGCCTATCAACACAATTTAAAAACTTGTATAAAGTCCACACTTTTTACGTCAATTGTTCCGTCTGTCCTGCTCACATCTCCAATGGTTGTACACGTGTCATTAACGTGGCTTCACTCCACATCAGCCACGCCGCTTTGCTAGCTAAAACACCGGTCTCGGCACATAAGGACGCTGTTATAGCCTGTCAACGACGCTGATTAGCTGTATATACGAATGTGAATCTCATTATTGGCTGGACTATGGGATAAGGTGGCATTGTTCTAATCCCATACGGAAGCAGCTAGTCACTTACTGACTAACACTGCAAAACAAAAATGTTAAAGTATTCATTTTAATTTCAATTCAGGTTAGACTTTTTTTCTGTGCGCAGAGACTGTGCCAGCAGACAGTTTTTGACTCTCAGTGTGCCACAGTGTCCGCTTCAGGCAGTGTTGCCAACTCCTCAGTAAGGAAAATCGCTATTGGCTGTCCTAAACGTCGCTAGAAGTCGCTAAATGAAGTCATCGCCTAATTTGCATAATTGGTCATGCTAATGTAATTGTAACCTACGTTGTTGGAGAGAGAAATAACATTGTGGAAGAGACATAAAGTGAGTAAAAAACGTCCTAAATGCATTTAGAGTTTATTTAGAACTACAAATTAAATTTCTTTTAGCAATTATTGTTTTTTTTTAATGTCACAATTTCAACCCTGCTCCTTAATCCGGGCTTGGACCGGCAAAAGTGACCCAAAATAGGCACTCTGGTGGAGTTACTTTGTGTGTGTGTGTTTATAAGTGGTTTTAAACCTTGTGATCCACAAAACAGCATAAGAGTAAACGAGTAAAAGAAGAACTGACTGCGTTACAGCACCCGCTGCTTGTTGAGAGTAAAAGCAATATGCGCTTTCACGTCTTTTTTTAGCAACTTTTTTTAGAAAAAAAGTCGCTAGGGGGTCTGAAAACTCGCTAAATATAGCGACAAAGTCGCTAAGTTGGCAACACTGGCTTCAGGTCCCAAAGTCAAATGAACACTGCGGCACACTGAGAGTCAAAAACTATCTAAATTCTTTCATCTTTAATAAAATGATCAGTGTTGCTGCTTTATCAGGTGTAACAATTAAGTTTAACATCCATGAAAACAGAATTTATTACATTTAACGGAGTTAGAAGTTATCATGAAGTTAGCTCGCTAGTTTCGCTAGTTACCTAAACATGATATTCTGTTCTGACTGAGAGATTTCTGAAAAAATTCAAACTTACAGCTCTGCTATCACTTCCAACTAAACTTCCAACTGTCCAAATGAAGACAGAAAACTAAACAGCAGTGATGTTTGTAGGGTTACTGAAGTTGGACTAGGTGGTATATAATGATGTGCTACGTGATTGCTAGCGACACAGCTATGTTAGCATAACATAAACGGTGAAGCTGGAGGACGAACGCTTTTTCCACTCGATAAAAGTTAACATGAGGGTTCTCGATGGTTAGGGACAAATACAATCGCATGGCAGGATGCTGTAAATGGACCAAACTTCAGTCAGGAGAACAACTGAGAAAATCCATCCACAATACGAAGTTAGTCATTATTATACTGCAGACACATGGGAATAGAGCAGCTGTGATACAATACAGCATTATAGTGATGTGTTGGTCGCAAACTAAATGGCTCTTAGAGCCGGATCGTTGAAGCGAACTAGGCGAGCTGTGGGTTTTTTCCCCCCTTTCTCTCAACTTCTCTCACACTTTTTTCCCGCTTCCGGTGCACGTGAGCCTTGTGCTTGTGCTGGGAAGAGGGGGGAGGGGCGGTAGTTACACTCGCAGTAGCACAGGAACAGAGCAGGAAGGAAAGACAGAAAGAGAGCCAGGGACAACATCACATACACAACTATTTTCAGTTGCAGATGATAAAGGATTCAGAAAGTTTATTCATGTAGGCTTATATGACAGAGAATGTGCATCTTCTTTTTGTTTTCATATTTTAATTTATATTTAATTGTGTTGTGGTTTGCAGTGTTTTGTGTTGTTTCACTTTAAATTTGCTTAAAAGGAAAAAAGCTGAAAATTTAAATTGTTAAAAGTTGAACTGTGAATACTTGGTTTTTGTATTATATGATTTATTTATTACATTTTATGTGGAGTGAATAAATAAAAGTATATTTACGGTGGCCCCTAAAGACAAAGCATGTACAAACTCCAAAACACATACAAATGCCAAAACACGTAAAAACTCCAAAACACGTACAAAATACAACGGAGGTGCTCCAGGATGCTAGGCACAGTGTTGAGCTTTTGTTACCTAGTGGCTACACAAGCCAGCAAGTACCAACGACCGGATTTGGTGTGTGGTAGTAAATAATTTGAATATATATGAGTGCTTGTGTATAAATACACAAACCATACACATATTCTTTCAATTGTGTAATTTAAGTGATCTAGGTAGCTGTTTTGGAAGTTCAGTTCATGCTAGAAATGTGTTTTGGAGTTTGTACGTGCTTTTTGGAGATTGTACGTGCTTTTTGGAGTTTGTACGTGCTTTTTGGAGTTTGTACGTGGTTTTGTCTCTAGGGGCCACCATATATATTTATATATATATATATATATATATATATATATATAACATATATAAATAAAACCACTTTTTTTTACATTAGTAATTCCTTTGGTGCATAATTTTATATTATTTTTAATAATAAATTAATTAAAGCAACAAAACAACCTGAAGAGCCGGTTCGGAGCCGAAAGAGCCGGTTCTCTAAAAAGAGCCGGAAATCCCATCAGTACAGCATTAATGAATCAATGGTACAGAAGTGGAGGAAGCAAGAAGAATGAGTAGAATGAGTTAACCCTAACCCTTGACTTAGATCACTTCTTAATGTTTGGTTTATTTTAGTGTTTTATTTGTTCCTGAGTAAATCGGTTTGGCTGTGATTAAAGTTAAGCTAAATAACATATTACTCACAGTTAAATTAAGAGGGGACGGCAGTAAAAACTCCGTATTTTACTTTTTTATTTGGCACACTGCAGTTTTATGTTGCAAAGCTTCTCTTTTTAACTTTAGTGGATATTATACATCAGTGGTCTCCAGCCTTTTTTGCGCCACGGACCGGTTTATGCCCAACAATATTTTCACGGACCGGCCTTTAAGGTGTCGTGAATAAATACAACAAAATAAAACTAGTACCGGTACCGAAAAAAAGAAGATTCATTCATAACACACGTGAAAAGACCCAGGAAAACTGAGTTAACGATAAAAATGATAACAAAATAACGCTGAAAACCGATAAAAACCCTGAAAACCATACATTTCACACCTGAGCCTCAACTCTCGCGGCCCGGTACCAAACGACTCACGGACCGGTACCAGTCCGAGGCCCGGGGGTTGGGGACCGCTGTTATACATGGTTATCCTCAGGCAATGTTCCCTCTAAGCTGTGCGTGTGCGCAATTGCGCACTGCCGGTACGGTCTCTGCGCACAGAAAAAAAATCTAACCTGAATTGAAATTAAAATAAATACTTTAACATTTTTGTTTTGCAGTGTTAGTCAGTAAGTGACTAGCTGCTTCTGTATGGGATTAGAACAATGCCACCTTATCCCATAGTCCAGCCAATAATGAGATTCACATTCGTATATACGCAGCTAATCAGCGTCGTTGACAGGCTATAACAGCGTCCTTATATGCTGAGACCGGTGTTTTAGCTAGCAAAGCGGCGTGGCTGATGTGGAGTGAAGCCACGTTAATGACACGTGTACAACCATTGGAGATGTGAGCAGGACAGACGGAACAATTGACGTAAAAAGTGTGGACTTTATACAAGTTTTTAAATTGTGTTGATAGGCCACATAAAACCAGAGTTATGATAAAAATATATGCAATGTTTGATTTTCTTCCTGAATGCTATCATTGCGTGGCATCAAATTTGATGCCGAACACCTGATTGTTCTGTAAATAGTTTGAAAAAAGAAAGCTTTGTTTTCAAAATTGGAGTTCAAGTTATTTTTACTTCCAATAGTATTAACATACTACACAGGTCATGAACAAGATTTTTCTTTTAAATGTTCATTGTAAGTGGGCTAAAGCAGTTAATTAAAAGTAGTCTAAAATAAATGTAAATGCTGTAATTTGATTATTTTAATAAACCATGTAACTTGGATGGATTCGATGCCGGCGTGACCACAGTGCACACGTCTGCTGTTGCTCACAGTGGTCCAAGGCAGCGGTCCCCAACTTTTTTTGCACCACGGACAACATTTTCACGGACCGGCCTTTAAGGTGTTGCGGATAAATACAACAAAATAAAACTAGTACCGGTCCCGAAAAAAGATTTATTCATAACACACGTGAAAAGACCCAGGAAAACCGAGTTAACGATAAAAACGATAACAAAATAACGCTGAAAACCGATAAAAACCCTGAAAACCATACATTTCACACCTGAGCCTCAACTCTCGCGGCCTGGTACCAAACGACTCACAGACCGGTACTGGTCCGAGGCCCGGGGGTTGGGGACCGCTGGTCCAAGGGACCGCTCGGGGAGTTGTGTTCACTCAGGCTACGTCCACACGTACACGGGTTTTTTTGAAAACTGAGATTTTCCGTTTTCATTTTAAAAATAATCCCGTCCACACGTAAACGCAGAAATGAAGGAAAATGCTGCTAGGAACATGCCAAAGCAACAGGTGACGATATATTCCTAACCGTGTAGAAATGTTGGCCAATCAGAAGTCTAGAAGCCTTGGCGGGAAATAGTAAACAAAGCTGGGGCATAGAAGCAGAACCAAGTCGTATGTGTGGAGGGACAGTAACTGTGTGTGTATATGTAAGGATTTAAACACTGCAGAGAGTACAATTAACAGTAACAGTATTGTAGAAACTATTTTCACCGAAACAATAACGTGGCGCACAGTGTGACGTCAAAAAAGGCGCACACCTTTGACGCTGCATTTTCTCCGTTTTTCTCGTCCACACGTAAATGCAAAAACTGCGTTTTCAAAAATATCCACCCTTGCAGGCGTTTTGAGAAATCTCCGTTTTCAGTGACCGAAAACGGCGTTTACGTGTGGACGAAAGGTGCAAACGCATAGAAAAATCTGCGTTTTCAAAAATACCCGGGTACGTGTTAGAGATGGCACGATACCACTTTTTTATGTCCGATACCAATACCGATATCATAAATTTGGATATCTGCCGATACCGATATGAATCCGATATAGTGTGTTTTTTTTTATCAATAAAACGGTTTTTTTTTAATATCTTGCTGCATTTTGTATAAGTTCATACTCAAGTTTATATAAATAACAACACTAAAGCTATTCTGTTATACCTGTATGTAAAAAATACACTGCGCCCAAAATATTTCATAGTTCAGCAACACTGATCAATCTAATAAACTTAAACCTACTCCATCCTCCCTATTCTGGTATTTTAAAGAGTACTTAGCAGAAATATTAAGCAACCTAACTAATAGGGTTGCAAACTCCCAGCAAAAAATAAATAAATAGGGAACCACCCTCCACCTCATGATGCTTAATTGATGTAATCAAATTTAATTTGATGCAGGGGGAAAAATGCACAGAAATAAGTTATTTTTCAAGAATAATTAAATAGATTCAACATCTTTCTTCAACAGAATTGCAGACTGCACAGATGGTATCTTCCCAAAGGAAAAAGTACTATAGCTTACTAGGGTATATTAGACTTAACAGTTACTATTAGGGCTGGGTATCGTCACTGATTTCTAGAATCGATTCAATTCCGATTCACAAGGTCCCGAATCGATTCGATCCACGATTCGATTTAATTCGATTCGATTCGATTCACTTCGATTTGAATCTGGGAAATTTTGACAGTCAGAAATATTATAATTCAGATCAGTACATTTACATATTTTTGTATCTATAAAAAGGAAGCTGACACACGCAAGACTTTATCAAAGGTGTGAGCGTCACAGCAGATGCCTTTGTGTCAAAGTAGCTGAGGATAAAACACAGAAAAACATGAAGGCGATTTTCCTGGCCTGGGATTTTATAAAAAATATTCTGCAGTACATCAAAAACGAAAGAAAACCATTAATCAACATATGAACATTACCTCTGAAGTTACAGCGGTAAGCGTTTTGCATTTTGCATAATTTTAAAAAAGTTTACATTTGTTCAGTATTGAACGGCAGAAATTAGGTTTTCTTTTCGGAAGTATATAAAACGGGGGAAAAAAACGTCGGCCGACAGCGCTGTAAACAACGGTAGTCTTGTGCATAACAAGCAACCAATAATGCAGAAAACAGTACAGAGAGAGAGAGAGAGAGAGAGCTGTGGTCGAAGCAAAACAGTAAAAGTAAGAGTGAATACATGACGATGTTTATGTGAAGCGTAGTTTGGATCTTCTTTTGCTGCTGGTTCGGTCAATATTGTTTGGAGAGACATCAAACTAACAGCTTCAGAATCAGCGCATAAAGGGCGTGAACACAAAGCGCTGAACCGCCGACAGATCAGAATCAGCGAGCTGTCAGCTTTCAGCCCCGACCGTGAGAAAGGCGACATCTAACTGATTCTGATCCGCGGGTCGCGCTGTGTGTTTAAGTCTTTGTGCAGAATCCGTGTTCCTGCTCTCATTTACTGTCTTAGCTGTTTGGTGGTTGTTGAAATTTTGTGAGATTTCACCAGAGATTCTGGTATTTCGGGCAAAATAAATTTATATTAAAAAATCGATTCAGGATTTTAATGAATCGATTTTACGTTATCCAAGCCAGAATCGATTTTAATCGATAAATCGATTATAAAAACCCACCCCTAGTTACTATATACAGTAATGGACTTCTATATATTTTACATCAGATTAAAACTTTGGGTGTAAGAGTCAGATAATTATTTATTAAAAACTAGACATTTTAAATGAGAATAAGAAAGAAAAGTATGTCTTTGTGCCCCCTTTTCCCTGTTCATGCCCTATCGGCCCCCCTGGCTAAACTTTGCTAGATCCGCTCCTGCACAGTTACCAGCCGTCAGCTGCATAGAAAAAGATCCTGGTGTAGACAGTAATATTAAATAAATTCTAACAACAGCTTATCAAGCTTAATAGTGCTGCTGTTGTTCAGCCGCTGGTTTCCTCTTTCTGGTGAGAAGTGGGCCAAAAACTAAGAAGAGAGACGGACTCCGGACAGAAAAGCCGATCAGCTAATCATTAAGCAGTTTCACGATTGAAGTAGCAGCAGGAGAGAGAGAGGCAGTCGCTCCATATATCTGTTGTTAAGCTTAACGTGGGAATGCTTTACAAACATTCAGAGATGAACTTACACACTTGCTTTACTTCTCTCTGGGAAAACTTCCTCGGAGATGAAATGCTGGTTTGGTAGCGAGGCTCCAAATACACACAGCCGCTCAATCACGTGATGCATACTGCTGCTAGTGCTACGGTTATGAGCCGAGTTACGCCGTGTAGCAAGTTTTGTGAGGTGCTTTTTTGATATTTAATGGATCGGATTATATTTTTTATTTCTCGCCGATATCCGATCCAGGAATTTGGGTCAGTATCGGACCGATACGTAATATCAGATCGGTCCATCTCTAGTACGTGTGGACGTAGCCTCAGACAAATGAAAAATTAGAGGGAACATTGTCCTCAGGATATGTCAGCCCATTTCTAATAGAAATGCCTTTTTGGTTAAACTTTCAGCAAGGAAGTTGCATTTGCACTGTTAAATTTTTTTATAGCTTTAATGCACATGAAAAAAAGTTGTATTTTGTCTCACATTTATTATATCATCAGTTATATCGTTACCGCAAATTTTCAAATATGTATTGTGATAAATATTTTTGGCCATATCACCCAGCTCCAGTTAGTGCAGAGGATGGAAATCAGCCAGGACAACTCATGAAACATCTGCTGACATCATGCTGAGTTCAGTTGTGTCCATCCACAAACAGCAGCAGATCAGCTGATCACAGCCTCTACACTAAGAAAATCTGCAGGAGCTCTCAGTAGAATTTATTTTCAGTCGTGTTTCCCCACACTGAGCCATTACAACCAAATTTAGGGTTCCCCCGCCTGCTGAATGCTACTTTAACCCCTGACTGTGCTCATTTTCCTGTTTACATGCAAAGTCATCCTCAACAATGTAGGCAACATAAACTAGACCCATTGACCCATTTACTTTCTGTAAGTGCTTTTCAGAGGCTGAAGTTTAATCAGTTTAATACTTCAACTTTTACTTGAGTATTTCTTAACACTAATAACTGTACGACTTGTACCGAATAGCTGTACTTTTGCCACCTCTGATCACACCAAATATGCAAGTGGATGAGATCATTAGACTTGTAGTCAAGACCGCCTAAACCAAGACCAGAGGGTATTGAGACCAAGACAAAGTTGAGACAAGACCGAGACAAAAAGGTATTTAAACTGCAGCCAGATGCTGCTTCGTTTACAGGTGTCAGGCATATTTATGTGTTTTTGCGATGCACTCGCACAGCCCTCCTCACCGCTGTCTACTGTCTCACTTACTTACTGAGAGGACAGACGCACACTCCACTTGACTGCCGCATCTCTCTCTTTCTCTCTGTTTTTCACACAATGATATTATCCTATATCCTCGCATGTGATTGGCCACAATATGGAGGGATTGGAGCATAGCTGAGCCACTGTGTGAGAGCTGAGCAGCGAAAGGAAATAAAGTGAGGAGCCGGCTCTCGCTCAATGGGAGTCGACTCTTCTGATTTACTACAAAGCATTCTCTAAGCACGGCTCTTAGAGCTGATGCTTTTGTGTGTGATGCATTATCGAACGTTGAACGCAAAAATATATAAATATTCTGAAGTAGAGTCAATGTCAGCAAAAATCTGATAAATACGCAGTCTAAATGAAGGTATTATAAATTCATCTTTACTCTGTCTTCTTGAAAGGCTTTCTGAGTTTTTGTACATGCAGCCAGTAAAAACACTGTAGAAATCACCAGTTAATCTTTGCGTATTTGCTACTCCTCCATCGAAAGTCTCATCAATAGAATATGAATGATGAAAAAGACATGACAGATAACATAATCTGATATTAAGAACAAAACATATTGTCCCTTAACAAGCCTATTTAATCTGGCAAGCATTAGCATTTGGCATTTGAGAAGGAAGTTACTGATGAATGTAAACGTTGAGTAAAGGGACCTCTAGTGGCTGTCAGTACCTGTACGGGTAAACACTGCATTTGTTTTAATGAAGAGCTTAAATTTTCTGTTTAAAACCAGGGAAACCAATATAAATAGGTCTATGACTTAAAAATAAACTTCAAAATAACCTTATCAGAAAGACTTTAAAAAAAACAAAAACAAAAAGATCAAAACACTGGCTTCTAATCACCGATGTTGCTTAAATGCAATCTTTGGCCTGAATCTAGTTCTACATGACACTAAAATCAAGAGGTTTTATCCTGTGCACAGTGCTACGGCCACTCAGCACAGTCACATTTGTTACAAGAATAATCTGTTAAAAGCCACATATTATTCTTACAATTATGGGCTATAATTGTAACCCACTAAGCTTTAGCACTTACGTTGGTATAGAAAAATCAAAAACGCACACACACACCATTATTTATTGATTGATTGATTTTTTTTATTTTTTCAATGTTTTGTCAGTTGAAGCCTATTGAAGTCTATCTAATAGTGCCAAGTTACAACAGGCACTTCAAAGCTCTTTATACTGCAAGGTTAAAACCACACAGTATTAAAGAGAAACCCCCAGCAATCAAATGATCTCCTATGAGTAAGCACTAAGGCGACGGTGGGGAGGAAAAACTCACTTTTAACAGAGAGAAACCTCCAGCAGAACCAGACTCATAGGAGCAGCCATCTGCTGCGACTGGCTGGGGGATAGTTGTGATGTCATTATATGTTAAGGATATTGAATTTCATGTGAAAATGTTGCTATAGCAAGTGGTGTTTGTTTGCTAGAATTAGTGATTGACCTAATTAGATCTTTTCATGCCGAAGAATATTATAAGTGCAATTGTCAATACATGGAAGAAAAAAATTATAACAATTGCACAACAATGTGCACATAAGAATCTTCTCAGTGTAGGAATTAGGGATGAAATTCGTCTGTGGGTCCGGGGAAACATACGCCGAGTAATTGCCGAACACAGATTGAACAATAAGGTAACTCCACAAATAGTAAGGATGGGCCTGATGACGAAAAGTACTCCTTGTCCCAGAGACTCAACTGGAGCTCTAATGAATGAATACAAAAGGTTTCTGTAAACTCTGGAAAAAATACTTGCATTGCTCGTTTGTTCATTCTCCTCAGATCTGTTAATATCTGAAGGTTCTGGAAGGACGCCATTGAATAAATCAGTGCTGTAACTGTCACTGGTCGAAGTGTCTTCATCTTCAGAGTTGTTCATATAAACAGTGGTTGTAGGAACCTCCGCCGAGTCAGGCGTTATAAACTGGTCCCTTGAATATACAACTCTTTTTGAGGTGCGGGACTGTTCATTTTCATGTGTATCTACAGAAACAATGGTTTTGATAACCTCAGTTGTTTCAGAGGGCGACTGTTCGTTGCTTTGCGGACTTTTAAATCTGTATACAATCGTTTCCTCCCTTTCCGGTTCAAACAAAGATGCCCAGCTGCATACATTATTCATGACCCAGTTGTCTTTAAACATTTTTGAACCAATATTAGCTAGAGAAGGAGGGTTGTTTGTTTCATTTAAACTATACCCTTCTCCTGGCTGAGGTCTTTCATGAACATCACTGGTTGTGGGAACCTGTGTTTCACTGGTGGGAGACTGTTCCTGTTCAACGTTGTTCATATGAACACTGGTTGTAGGAGCCTCAGCTGTTTCAGAAGTGGGAGACAGTTCACTAGACTCACTCGTGGGTGAGGTAAATGGTGCTCGACCAATATTAAGGATTTGGCCGGTGACATAAGTTACTCCTCGGCTCACAGACTCAACTGGAGCCATAATAAAGGAAGAAAGAGCTGAAAGGCTTGTTTGAACTCGGGAAAAAATTGTTTCTCCTTCCTCTCTTTGAAAACTTCCTCCAACAACATTATCATTCTCCTCAGATCCATCAAATTCACTGCTTGTGGGAACCTCTGTTGTTTCAGAGGTGTCTAGCTGTTCATCTGCGGAATCAAAAATCGGTAAAACAAGCCCATCGGGAATTATATAATATTCGTCAAGCTCAAAGATATCAGCATCTGAAGTACTGCACTGTGCTCTTGGTTGAGGAGTTTCACAGACATCGCTGCTCATAGGAACCTCAGTTGTTTCAGAGGTGGGTAACTGTTCATCTCTGGAATCAAAAATCGGTAAGAGGAACCCATCAGGCTCAGAATAACAGCTGTCAAGCTCCTCAAAGCCATCAGTGTCTGAAGAAGTTGTGCGGCCGAATACTGAGCGCCACATTTCTACAGAGAGTTTGGGTTGGAGATTCTTAGAAGCCTATTGAATCAATAAATTTTGTTAAAATTTGTTTTCAACGCTAGGTGCAGTTAGGATGGTTGCCTTGCCTAATGATAAAGAACCTATAGCGAAACCTTTGGAGGACTTTTAGAAGCTTATAGAATCAATAAATTAATTTTGTTAAAATGTATTTTCCACGCTAGGTGCAGTTGGTGCAGTGGTTGTTACCTGAGGAGTATTTAAGCCCTCACATGCCTTTAATCTTACACTTCAAAGGAAAACGTGCTGTGACGTCACGGTAGGCGTTCCTTTTTATTCGTTTAGAACTTTCACGTTCCACGTGCCCTGAACGTCAGTATTAGCCATTATGCTAACATTAATATTGACAGGCTGTTATCGTTGAATGGCAACCGGGAAAAGACGGTGTATATTCGTTTTTGAGGTTGCGGCCTCACTGTCTCACTCTCACCCATCCGGCCAGCGTCCAGCCCTGGTAAGAGTTATTGAAGGGAAATGCTTTGTGTTTTTATTCAGAAAAGTAAGATTGTCGGAAACCGATTTAGCTTATAGCACATTAGCTAAATTAATAATGGAGGACTTTATGATATGGTGCTGTATCCCAGTGTTAATTTATTGTTTGATGTGCACTGTACGGTAGTGATGTTCGATTCGTGAACGAATCGTTCAATACTCGAGAATCACTTTACTGACTCGTGAATCATGATTCACAAGCCCAACTGACTCACTGACTCATCCCTGTTTCTGTTAGCAAACTAATTCGCTTAGTAGAAATATATCTAGCTTATAATTAAAATTGTGGGGGGAAAAAACAACAGCCAGTTTCTTAACAAAAGCATTTCTGCTCTGAACTGGAAGAAAAAACCCTGAGTAGAAGCTCACATCAAGAAAATAGCTCCTCGGTTCACAGTAGCATCGCTCTGCTAACATGCTAACAGCACATTTGAGCTACTCACCCCCTCCCTTCCTGTGCTGAATCGTAAGCGTATGCAAATCACTCAGGACTCGCTCACTCCCTCCCTCCTGTGCTGAATCATAGAGCGAACGAATCACTCAGGACTCACTAACCCCCTACCTCCTGTGCTGAATCATAGAGCGAACGAATCACTCAGGACTCACTAACCCCCTCCCTCCTGTGCTGAATCGTAAGAGTAAGCGAATCACTCAGGACTCGCTCACCCCCTCCCTCCTGTGCTGAATCATAGAGCGAGCGAACGAATCACTGACTCACTCACCCCCTCCCTCCTGGCTCACAGCTCAAACGAGTTGAACGAATCACTGACTCACTCACCCCCTCCCTCCTGTGCTGAATCATAGAGCGAACGAATCACTCAGGACTCACTAACCCCCTCCCTCCTGTGCTGAATCGTAGAGCGAGCGACGAATCACTCACTCACCCCCTCCCTCCTGGCTCACAGCTTCTTCTTCTTCTTGGTTGGCAACCAATGTTAAGGTGCATTACCGCCCCCTGGCTCACAGCTCAGTGGACATTTAGATGAGAAAATATATATTTAACACATTTAAGGAAAATACTAATAAAATACAAATAAACAAAATAAATGTTTATTAAGCAATTTTGATAGGAAATTGCTTAATTTTAGAAATGTTTTTGCTCTTTTTTGCTCTATAAAATAGTTGTTGTTTTTTTTAGAATCATTCATCTTAGCAGTGGGATTTACATGAAAAGAGAAACAAATTAAGTTTGAGTGAAAATGTAAATTTTTTGCACTCTCTGGTCAACTGACTCAGTGAATCAAATGACTCAAAAAACCCGATTCACTTTGGTGAGTGACTCATTAAAACTCGATTCAGTAAAAAGAATCAAATTTACCATCACTACTGTACGGTTACATCCAGATTTATACGCGACAATAGCCTTTAAGTATTATGACGTAGTTGGCTCACGAGTTTTCGCAACAGTCAATTTGGTAGCCAACTTGGGCGGGAGGAGGTATGAGCATGCATGTCTTGTAGCTTTGGCATAGCGAGCTTGTGTGAGCTTACTGACATCTTTTGGCGTCATAGCCATTAGTCACAATTCACCATTATCCATGCCCCTGCTAGGTAAGATTTTTTTTTTTTTATGCTTATTCAATGTCATGACGGTATGATATAAAGCGGTGTTAAGAGCCATTGGTTCTCTAATCCCGGATATGCTTGTTAGCATGATAATTAGCGACGATGCTAAACGGAGTTTGCCAAACGAGTTTGTTTGTTACTGTTTCGATGTGGTTAGCACTACTTTAAGAGTGCTGTGGTTTCCCTTAACTCGGTAAGGTATGTTTAATTTGATTTCTATTTAACTTTATTTGTTTTGTGCATTAAACATACCATACCAAGTTAAGACCGAGCTCGTTCACGTTGTATTGTTGCTTATCGTGAACGAGCTCAAATGGCCTGTAGCTGTCAAACCCCAAATAGTCCTCTGTTGTTAAAGATACTGTTTCAGCTGTTATTTTTTGATAAGCTGACATATTGGTTACAGTACCAGACCTGTTTTATTTGATGGAAAACCTCTGATATTTCCAAAAAACTGAACTTGAAGAGAAATTAGTAAATAGAGGAGAGTGATTGTTATAAAATCTAACAGATATTTGTCAGTTAAATATGTGACATCTGTTTTAGTCTGGAGGAGGCTATGAAACCTCAGACAAGTTGATGAGTCAGTGAAACTCACTTCCACTGATGTTGCAGCATACAACCTGCTCCGTCCGTCTACCCATCCAGGGCCTGAGACGCTGGTTGTTTTTGAGTTATCCCCTCCAGCTCCTTGAACATAACCAGGTAGATACTGTGCTGGGCCTGATCTCTGAGCACACTAACAATGACAAAAAGGGACCAGGGAGGAAAGGCTAATTTTAATTCAACCCAAAATACTTTACTCTTCATGGTAGAAAATGTTTATAATACAGTAAAAAAAATTGATGTAGCCAAAGTCAACGTTTTATATACAGTGTAAGTCAACAACATTGCCACACTGCTGGTGTTTTGATTTTAAAGGCTTTATAAGAACTATGGTATAATTTCTTTTGGTGATTAACATTTTTTATATCATTTTTATA
This sequence comes from Neolamprologus multifasciatus, assembly GCF_963576455.1. Classification (NCBI taxonomy): domain Eukaryota; kingdom Metazoa; phylum Chordata; class Actinopteri; order Cichliformes; family Cichlidae; genus Neolamprologus; species Neolamprologus multifasciatus. The sequence goes on from NC_140452.1 coordinate 25,793,207, forward strand.
TCATATATAGCTTTCAAGAAGCCAGGGATCACCGGACTAAATGACTACAGACCTGTGGTCATGACGTGTTTTGAGTGCCTGGTTCTCTACTATCTCAAGACCCTCACGGCCCGCCTCCTGGACCCCCTACAGTTTGCATACAGAGCCAGGTCTGTAGACGATGCTATCAACATGGCTCTACACTTCATCCTGCAGCATCTGGACCCTGGGAATCTACGCCAGGATCCTGTTTGTGGATTTCAGCTCTGCCTTAAACACCATCTTTCCAGACCTTCTCCAAAGCAAGCTTTCCCAGAAGAATGTGCCTGAACCCATCGGCCGATGGATCACTGACTTCCTGACGGATGGAGTCAGGAAGTGTAAAGCTATTTTACCAATGCACTTCTCTATAAGCTAATATCTTGTTAGTTAGTTTTATTTCGGAGCGACTGTCAGGTTCTCTGCTGAAACCCTTGTAAGTCAGTATGTGGAGCACTCCAAAATAACAAGGTCCCCCCCCCAAAATATCTTGTGTTCATTTGTCCATTGATATTGCTGAGTTTTTAATCATTTGATTGTTTCATTGTAAGGAGTCCGAAATCTAAACCCCACACCCTACAATGCAGAGTACATGGGTCATAAGCTCCATTTGGATCCAAATGAGAAACTTGCTATGTTTGGAGTGACCTATGTTATGGCTTTTGATGGTTTTAGCAAGACCATTGTCAGTCATTTCACTATGCCAGTTAAAGACAACATCATTATTTATGAGGGAGTGTACAGGTAAAATAACCTGACTCATGCTATTTGTATGAACTTATTTCCAGTCTGTTATTACCCAGTCTAGGTTTAACTAAATGTTTTATGGTACTTTAGGGATGGCTTGGATGCTTCCTGTGTTTAAAGGTGCTGCTTTATGTTTGTCTGTGTTTTATCTTCCGTCTTTGGGATCAGGTAAGAATTGATTGTGGGAAGAAGTTTTACTTGGCACCATTCATCCAGGAAAGGCTGGCAGAATACAGCTACAATTGGCAGAGGCAGCCCTCCATTCAGACACCTTCTACAAGGGTAACAATGTGGTGTTAAAATGTGTGTGTGGGTTTGTTTGTTTTGTTTTTTTTAAATAAGCCCTAATAAGCCCTCCTTTAAATAAGGAGTGTATTTCAAATTAGAACAAGCACAATAACGCTGTTTTAAAATGTGCACAGAACCATGTGATAGGGAGAATGTGGTCTGACAGTTTTGGTAAAGGTGATGGACAGATAGGAAGTTAACATGGCAGACAGCAAATCCAAGAACTGTGTCAAACTTGAAATGCCAGAAAGCTAGGATAGATATGACAAATGTGATGGAGGTATGGAGTGCACACAGAATCCCAGGTGTGATTCATTTCATTTTACTGGCTCTGTTATAAACATGGGTTGATAACTAAGCAATTTAAATTTAGTGTGGCGGTCTATTGTAGATTTCAGTATGAACATTTACATTTGGAACTGATTGCATATCTGCATGCCCAGTACTTGAAGCAAATTGGGCAGCTTTAATTTCTAAAACACCTAACTAATTGGTTTGGCCTGAATTATTTGGAAATGTTGGATATGCAAATATTTGGATAGTTGTTGGATATCTGTTGTGTAGACATTTCCTTTTATTTTTGAGCTTTTACAACAAGGGCTAATCAATTGATACACAATATTTTGTACTTGGAATCTTCTGATCTTTTTTTTTTTTTAAATTTTATTTATTTTTTGGGCAATAAACCGAGAAAACTTGCAATTCTCTAGTTCTTGTCTAAAAGTAATTCCTTTAACAAGTTCTTTGTAACAAATTCAGATTTTGTGTAAACAGCCAAGTTGATCAGATATGGGGCAAATGTGCAACTTTTTATTTGAATAATTCTATAATTAAGTGTTAAATTGCTGTTAGCAGCTACTGTAAACAAAACCATATAATAAAGATCAAAAGGGAATAAAACCTTAGGACAACCAAGTATACAAGATGATGTGATTAGAAGAAAACCACCCATCAAATAGAACGGGCAAATGCGTTCTTAAAAAGTTGCAGAGGTCGTGGGTTAGCATTTCAATGTAAGACTATCCAGCTGATTTCACTAAAAGTTCCTCTTCCTTTGTAGAATAACCCAGTCAATTAAATCAACTGCTGTGGAGCTGATATGAAATGCAGCCTCTGCTGCTTTCTAGTAACATTTTTTAAGAGTGTCAGAGCAGCATGGAGATCCTTAACCTGCTGAACCTTAGAATCAAATTCTTCTGCTCTGCATGTCAGACAGTGATCTGCAGTTAACAGCCATTCTTCCACACATGCTCGAGCAGGAATCTTCTGCAATTGTGTCTGCGTGGGGTGGGGTGAGATTATGAAGCAGACCAGCTCTAACACTCTACAACTTTCTCTTAGTAGTGACAGAGCAACACAAGCAGGGGCTAAACAATCGGTGAGTTAATACTAAAGTCGCATTCTAAATTTTGATGAAAAAAAAGAAAATGTTTTAGATAAAAAAATCTGTTTTAAGACGCTAACGTATATCCTGTATTGTGCACTTGTAAGGAATCATGGATTATGGTGATTATAATAAGACATATTCTGATGATAATTTCACATTTCCTGACATTATTGAGTCTGTGACTCCTGAGATTAAGCTGATCCAGATAGTGGCTCTGGTCATGTACAGCCTTGTGGTCCTGCTGGGTGTGCCTGGAAATGCTGTGGTGGTGTGGGTGACGGGGTTCTGCATGTTCCGCTCTGTCACCTCCCTCTGGTTCCTCAACCTCGCTCTGGCTGATCTTCTGTGCTGCCTCTCCATCCCCTTGCTTATGGTCCCTCTGGTTCACGACCATCACTGGCACTTTGGTCCGCTGGCCTGCATGCTCATCAGAGGCCTGTTTTACCTGGTGATGTACTGCAGCATCCTGCAGCTGGTTGTGATCAGTGTGGATCGTTTGTTGCTGGTCATCAGACCCATCTGGTGTCAGAACCACAGGCGACCCAAACAGGGTGCTTATGGATGTGTTGCTGTGTGGGTCCTGGCCCTGATAGGCAGTATCCCACAGTTTGTGTACGCCAAGGAGATTAAGGCAGGTGACGAGAAGAGAGAGTGTAGGATGGAGTACACTGTAGACAGTGCCTGGCCTGTCTCTGCTTTTCGCTTCCTAATTGGATTCATTATTCCTTTCCTGGTTATTCTAGTTTGTCACTTGGTGGTTTTCAGCAACACACAGAGGAGAATGACACGAGGTCGGACTGGATCCAAGAAAACCCTGGGGGTCGTCATCGCTATGGTGCTGAGCTTCTTCTTGTGCTGGATACCTCTGCACATCCTGGATTTCCTTATAATGACCACCCCTCAGGGTTCTTATGTGAGTCCCAAACTTCACCTGGCACACGTTATAGCGCTCTGCCTGGCTTACTTAACAGCTGCCTCAACCCTCTGCTCTATGTGTGTCTGGGTCAAAGCTTCAAAGACAGTATGAACCGCTCCCTGCGTAATATCCTCCACTTCATAAGCGAGAACATGACCACCAAGATCAGCATCACCCATATGGACAGTAAGAGCACCGGTAATGGCAAGGAGATGACAAAAATGTGATCGTGTACTGACTCTAATACACAGACAGGACTGCTGTAATATACCAATTTCCATCACAGTTGAAGTTTTGCAAGTAAAATATATATAAATAAATTAAAAAAATTTCTAGATATAAATAAGTCAATTCCGCTGACCTTACCTTGGATATGAGTCCTTAGATTTGAAAGTAAGATAAATGACTTGGTGTGTTGGAGTAAAAAAGGATTATATATGCATCATTGTTTTTGTGTGCAGTGACAGAAAAACAAAAAAACTCTCTCAGCTTATTCGTGGCCAAAAATGGCCACCCCCTGTTTACGTTTACAAAATGCTATAAAGTGAATATATAAAAAAACATTTTGCTACTTTTATTGACTTGATTTTTTAAATTAGCACCGGTCCTAGTCATGAAAACCAAAATGTAATTCAAATTCAGAAATTATACCCTTTGAATACCAGTCAATTACATATTATGTATTGGGAGAAAATAGCAATAAAGTAAACATTTTTTAGCATATGGTGAAACCTACTATTTTTTATCATCATGGCAGGTCAGTACCAGTAACTGGAACAATGACTTATTTTTACTATATTTATTTATTTATTTATTTATTGGGGGGAGGGGGATGAATAGCCAAAAAGAAAATCGCACATGGTGTGTTAGTGGCCAGAAAGGCCACTTAATGACCAAATAACCACTGAAAAGACCACTAAAACGATCAAAATTTATATTTCAGTGTGTGTGCTTCTGTGTGCATCCTCATTAGCAGCAAGATGTGCTAACCACAGTAGAGTGGTTTTTGTAGGCACACTTTGTAATTTGGTAAAAAAAAAAAAAAAAACATTAAAAACTACAATTTTTATGTGTTGAGTTTAGAATGAAAGCAATTTTACCTAATTTGCATGATTTAGTACTGTCAATAACAAGGAATTTAAAAAGGTGGTTATAATGGGTTTCAATTGGCCAAAAATTATGCTCGAAGTGGCTTAAGGTAAAAAAGCAGGTGGATCTCAAGAATAAGAATCAAGATTGTTTATTTGTCACGTGCATAGTTATACAAGTGTAACACAGTGAAATTTGACCTGATGCGCTCCTCGACTGTGCAAAAAAACAAGAAAACAAGTGAGAACATCATATACAGTGAGTGAATATATATAAAAAGAGGATATTATGTGCAGTGAGTGAGGTATATACACGCAAATACAATAAAATTAAAAAAAAATTGATTATTATCCTGTTTTATATAAGTGTATTGAATCCTCAAGGCTATAGATGCAGGTCAGTGGCTCGGGATTTTACTGGTCCAAGTACATTTTTATTGGCTTATGAAAAAAGCTATAGTCTTTGTATTTTTAAATATTAACACAATTTAATTGAGACAGTATTTTATATTATTTCACTTTCAATGTGAAAAATGTTGTTAAACCTTGAAAAAAATAGACTCACCCTTGTTCGCTCCAATGTAAAATAGTACAACTGCTGTCAGCTTTCATTAAGCTCCATCATTTAAAAATGGTATCAAACAAGGTTAACAGTTCATCTGCATATTTTAATTCAACTTCTGGAGGATGCTTTTATGAATGACTCCCTTTTCCCAAGTCAAGGTTTTAATAGAGGTCACAGGAACAGCGCTGTTGTTTTGGATGCTGGAAACATGTTTTCTTTCACACTAACTGAGCTCAGTGTCTCAGTAACAGTACCGCCTCATTGCTCTTTGCAGTGATTTTGTTTTATTCACCAAAGATAAAATAACATGCCAAAGACCAGCCAGTAAAAACACTGTAGAAATCACCAGTTAATCTTTCAGTATTTGCTACTGCCCCATCAAAGGTCTCATCAATAAAATACAAGTGATGAAAAAGACATGACAGATAACATAATCTGATATTAAGAACAAAATGTATTGTCCCTTATCAAGCCTATTTAATCTGGCAAGCATTAGCATTTGGCACTTGACAAGGAAGTTACTGATGAATGTAAACGTTGAGTTAAGGGACCTCTAGTGGCTGTCAACCACCGTACAGGTAAATGAAGAGCTTAAATTTTCTGTTTAAAAGCAGGGAAACCAATATAAATAGCTCTAAAACTTTAAAATAACCTTAATAAAAAAACAAAACATAAAAGATCAAAACACTGATGTAACTTAAATGCAATCTTTGGCCTGAATGTAGTTCTACATGACACTAAACTCAAGAGGCTTTATCCTGTGCACAGTTCCACTGCCACTCAGCACAGTCACATTTATTACAAGAATGATCTGTTAAAAGCCACATATTTTTTACAATTATGGGTTACAATTATAACCCATAAGTTTGAGCACTTACCCTGGTATAGAAAGAATAAACAAATGCACACCATTATTTATTGATGTGTTTAGTTTTTATTTTTTCAATGTTTTGTCAGTTGAAGCCAATTGAAGTCTATCTAATAGTGCCAAGTTAGAACAGGCACTTCAAAGCTCTTTATACTGTAAGGTTAAAATCACACAGTATTAAAGAGAAAACCCCAGCAATCAAATGATCTCCTATGAGTAAGCACTAAGGCGACAGTGGGGAGGAAAAACTCACTTTTAACAGAGAGAAACCTCCAGCAGAACCAGACTCATAGGAGCAGCCATCTGCTGCGACTGGCTGTGGGATAGTTGTGATGTCATTATATGTTAAGGATATTGAATTTCATGTGAAAATGTTGCTATAGCAAGTGGTGTTTGTTTGCTAGAATTAGTGATTGAACTAATTAGATCTTTTCATGCCGAAGAATATTATAAGTGCAATTGTCAATACATGGAAGAAAAAAATTATAACAATTGCACAACAATGTGCACATAAGAATCTTCTCAGTGTAGGAATTAGGGATGAAATTCGTCTGTGGGTCCGGGGAAACATACGCCGAGTAATTGCCGAACACAGATTGAACAATAAGGTAAACGGTACTCCACAAATAGTAAGGATGGGCCTGATGACGAAAAGTACTCCTTGTCCCAGAGACTCAACTGGAGCTCTAATAAATGAATACAAAGCTGAAAGGTTTCTGTAAACTCTGGAAAAAATACTAGCATTGCTCGTTTGTTCATTCTCCTCAGATCTGTTAATATCTGAAGGTTCTGGAGGGTAAACATTGAATAAATCAGTGCTGTAACTGTCACTAGTTGAAGTGTCTTCATCAGAGTTGTTCATATAAACAGTGGTTGTAGGAACCTCAGCTGTTTCAGAAGGTGACTGTTCATTTTCATGTATATCTACAGAAACACTGTCTGTAGGAACCTGTGTTTCACTGGTGGGAGACTGTTCATCTTCAGAGTTGTTCATATGAACACTGGTTGTAGGAACCTCAGCTGTTTTAGAGGGGGACTGTTCGTTTCTTTCCTCACTTTCAGGTGTCAAATTTAATCTTTGTTCCCTTGTTGTGTTTTCAGGTTCAAACAAGAATGCCCAGTCGGGTTTATTATACCGGTCCCTCGAATCTACAAATTGTTTTGATGTGGGTGATTGTTCTTTTTCATCTGTGTTTAGAGAAACACTGGGTGTGGGAACATCAGATGTTTCTCTTTTGCTCATAGACTCTGGAGTTGTACAAGAGGAATAAAGAGCTGCAATCATTTTGTGAACTCTGGATGTACTAGTTTCTGCTTCCTCTCTTTGAGAATTCTCTTTAGATATATGAATCTCTGATTGTTCAGTAAGGAGGATGGTCGACTGTTCATTTTCATTGGTGTTTACGGAAACACTGGTTGTAGGAACCTCAGCTGTTTCAGAAGTGGGTGGCGGTTCAGTTTCACTAGTGGGGGAGGTAAATGGTGCACGACCAATATTAAGGATTTGGCTAGTGACAGAAATGACTCCCCGGCCCACAGACTCAACTGGAGCCATAATAAAGGAAGAAAGAGCTGAAAGGCTTGTTTGAACTCGGGAAAAAATAGTTCTTCTTTCCTCTTGTTGAAAATTATCCTCAGATCCATCAGTATCTGAAGGTTCAGGAAGGACAGCACTGACTGAATCAATGCTGTTACTCTCATTGGTGGGACACTTTTCATTGACGTTTACAGAAACACTGCTTGTGGGAACCTCTGTTGTTTCAGAGGTGGGTAACTGTTCATTTCTGGAATCAATAATCGGGAAAACAGGTCCATCATCTTCAAAATAATATTCTGTACAATCAAAGACATCAGTATCTGAAGGAATTGTATGACTGTACTGGTCTCTTGGTTCGGGATTTTCACAGACACCACTACTTGTAGGAACCTCAGTTGTTTCAGAGGTGGTTAACTGTTCATTTCCGGAATCAATAATCGGGAAAACGGGCCCATCATCTTCAAAATAATATTCTGTACAATCAAAGACATCAGTATCTGAAGGAATTGTATGACTGTACTGGTCATTTGGTTGGGGATTTTCGGGAACCTCAGTTGTTTCAGAGGTGGGTAACTGTTCATCTCTGGAATCGAAAATCGGTAAAAGGAACCCATCAGGCTCAAAATAACAGCTGTCAAGCTCCTCAAAGCCATCAGTATCTGAAGAAGTTGTGCGGCCGAATACTGAGCGCCACATTTTTATAGACAGATTGGGTTGTCAATTTTTAGAAGCCTACTGAATTGATAATTTTTTTTTTAATGTGTCTTCAACGCTAGGAACAGTTAGTTGTTGCCTTGCCTAATTGATAAAGAAGGTATAGTGAAACCTTTAGATTGTTTTTTATAAGCCTACTGAATCAGTAAATTAATTTTGTTAAAATGTGTTTTCAACGCTAGGTGCTGTTGGTGCAGTGGTTGTTACCATGTATTTAAGCCCTCACAAGCCTTTAACTTCAAAGGAAAACGTGCTGTGATGTCACAGTGGGCGTGGCTTTGAGTTTCATTCATACCCAGCTCGTTTAGAACGTTCACGTGATGTGCTCTGAACATTAGTATAGGGCTTTGGAGCGTGATGTCACGGGGGTGGGCGTGGAAAGGATTTTGGCCTGATCCGCCATGTTCGGGGTCTAAGCGCAAGCGATGAAGGAGCGAAAGCACATCCATGGTTCGTACTTGCTGTGTGGTAAGCTGCAATGTTCGATCTTACGGTCGGCACGGGAATAAGCTTGGGTTGTCTTTTTATGCTTTCCCAAGCTGGAAGCAACATCAAGGAGCTCAGGTATCGGATGTTACCAAACGAAGGCGTCGAGCCTGGATAGCAGCCGTGAGACGAGCTGATATCAAGCATATCATATAAACTAGACCCATTGACCCATTTACTTTCTTTAAGTGGATTTCAGAGGCTGTACTTTTTAAGAGGCTCTGAAATGTACTCAAAAAGTAAAGAAGTTTAATCGGTATAATACTTCAACTTTTACTGGAGTATTTCTTAACACTAATAACTGTATGACTTGTACCGAATAGCTGTACTTTTGCCACCTCTGATCACACCAGATATGCAAGTGGATGAGATCATTAGACTTGTAGTCAAGACCGCCTAAACCAAGACCAAGACCAGAGGGTATCGAGACCAAGACAAAAAAGTATTTAAACTGCAGCCATATGCTGCTTCGTTTACAGGTGTCAGGCATATTTATGTGTTTTTGCGATGCACTCGCACAGCCCTCCTCACCGCTGTCTACTGTCTCACTCACTTACTGAGAGGACAGACGCACACTCCACTTGACTGCCGCGTCTCTCACCCTCTCTGTTTTTCACATAATGATATTATCCTATATCCTCGCATGTGATTGGCCACAATATGGAGGGATTGGAGCATAGCTGAGCCACTGTGTGAGAGCTGAGCAGCGAAAGGAAATAAAGTGAGGAGCCGGTGTTGTGCCAAAAAGTGATTGTCTGCCAAAAACTGATTTCCAGTGTTTCTGTGTATTTTTTATGTGTAATATCTTTGCGTATGTTCGTAAATAGACTTCGGTAAACAGGGTTTACAAAGGGGTTATATAGAGAATTAAAAAATTAGCTGTTTTTTAAGTATCTTTACAACTTGTACTTACATTATAACCAATCAGGTCCTTTATCCCCACTTAAAATATTTTTACAGAACTATTGTAATATTTGCTGCCATTTCTGCTGTCCTGTTGGGCAACTTACTCTTACAAAATACATTTTTAATGTTAATGAGATTTTTTTACTGCATAAATAAAGGTTATATTAAAGTCACTGCCAAAAACTGATTGCGGCTTCTATCTTGTTACAAGAATGTTGTTTGTGGCTCAAGATGACTTTATGTCATCCATAAGGGATGCATTTGACATATGTTTAACATATTATAGCCCAACAACTTACTTATAGCACTTTAAATATAGGCAATCACTTTTTGGCAAATACCGGAAATCAGTTTTTGGCAGACAATCACTTTTTGGCACAACACCGGCTCTCGCTCAATGGGAGTCGACTCTTCTGATTTACTACAAAGCATTCACTAAGCACGGCTCTTAGAGCTGATGCTTTTGCGCATGACACATTATCAAACGTTGAACGCAAAAATATATATTGTATTCTGAAGTAGAGTCAATGTCAGCAAAAATCTGATAAATACGCAGTCTAAATGAAGGTATTATAAATTCATCTTTACTCTGCCTTCTTGAAAGGCTTTCTGAGTTTTTGTACATGCAGCCAGTAAAAACACTGTAGAAATCACCAGTTAATCTTTGCGTATTTGCTACTCCTCCATCGAAAGTCTCATCAATAGAATATGAATGATGAAAAAGACATGACAGATAACACAATCTGATATTAAGAACAAAACGTATTGCCCCTTATCAAGCCTATTTAATCTGGCAAGCATTAGCATTTGGCATTTGAGAAGGAAGTTACTGATGAATGTAAACGTTGAGTAAAGGGACCTCTAGTGGCTGTCAGTACCCATACGGGTAAACACTGCATTTGTTTTAATGAAGAGCTTAAATTTTCTGTTTAAAACCAGGGAAACCAATATAAATAAGTCTATGACTTAAAAATAAACTTTAAAATAACCTTATCAGAAAGACTTTAAAAAAACAAAAACAAAAAGATCAAAACACTGGCTTCTAATCACCGATGTTGCTTAAATGCAATCTTTGGCCTGAATCTAGTTCTACATGACACTAAAATCAAGAGGTTTTATCCTGTGCACAGTGCTACGGCCACTCAGCACAGTCACATTTGTTACAAGAATAATCTGTTAAAAGCCACATATTATTCTTACAATTATGGGCTATAATTGTAACCCATTAAGCTTTAGCACTTACCCTGGTATAGAAAAATAAAAACACACACACAATCCATTATTTATTGATTGATTGATAGATTTTTTATTTTTTCAATGTTTTGTCAGTTGAAGCCAATTGAAGTGTATCTAATAGTGCCAAGTTACAACAGGCACTTCAAAGCTCTTTATACTGTAAGGTTATAACCACACAGTATTAAAGAGAAACCCCCAGCAATCAAATGATCTCCTATGAGTAAGCACTAAGGCGACGGTGGGGAGGAAAAACTCACCTTTAACAGAGAGAAACCTCCAGCAGAACCAGACTCATAGGAGCAGCCATCTGCTTCGACTGGCTGGGGGATAGTTGTGATGTCATTATATGCTATGGATATTGAATTTCATGTGAAAGGTTTGTGTAAACTCTGGAAAAAATACTTATGTTGTTCGTTTTTTCATACTCTTCAGATCTGTTAATATCTGAAGGTTCTGGAAGGACACCATTTGTCATGGTCCTGAGTCTGCCGACTCAGTGTTTTGTGTTTCTTTGTGCTTTTGTTATTCTGAGTATGTATTCTGTTATTTGCCATTTGTTAGGGTTCTGTTCTGTGCCTGCCCTGGTCCCACTTCTGTGTTCTGTCTGTCTATGGTGTCACACTGTCTGCATGTGAATCTGTCTAAGTTTAGTGTCTCATCTAGTTCTCTCTGTCTGTGAGTTTCCTGTCTTATTCTGAAGGTCCCCTCTCATGTGAGTGTGTTCACTTTACGTTTCCCCTGTACTGTCGGCTCTGATTTCTCCCAGGTGTGTTGCCCTCTTGTCTCTCATCTCCGTGCTCTAACTAATAAATCAGTGCTCTAACTCTCACTTGTTGAAGTGTCTTCATCTTCGGAGTTGTTCATATAACCACTGCTTGGGGGAACCTGACCTGTTTCAAAGGGTGACTGCTTGTTTCTTTGCTGACCTTCAGGTGTGAAATTGAATCTTTGTACAGTCCCTTGGTCCCTTGTGTTCCGAGGTTTAAAGAAAGATGCCCAGCTGCGTACATTATTCATGACCCAGTTGTCTTTAAACATTTTTGAACCAATACTAGCTAGAGAAGGAGGGTTGTTTGTTTCATTTAAACAATACCTTTCCCCTGGCTGAGGTCTTTCACTATCACTGGTTGTGGGAACCTGGGCTTCACTGGTGGAAGACTGTTCATGTTCAAGGTTGTTCATATGAACACTGGTTATGGGAACCTCAGCTGTTTCAGAGGGAGACTGTTCGTTTCTTTCCTCACTTTCAGGTGTCAAATTTAATCTTTGTTCCCTTGTTGTGTTTTCAGGTTCAAACAAGAATGCCCAGTCGGGTGTATTATACCGGTCCCTCGAATCTACAAATTGTTTTGATGTGGGTGATTGTTCTTTTTCATCTGTGTTTAGAGAAACACTGGGTGTGGGAACCTCAGATGTTTCTCTTTTGCTCATAGACTCTGGAGTTGTACAAGAGGAATAAAGAGCTGCAATCATTTCGTGAACTCTGGATGTACTAGTTTCTGCTTCCTCTCTTTGAAAATTCTCTTTAGATATATGAATCTCTGATGGTTCAGTAAGGAGGATGGTCGACTGTTCCTTTTCATTGGTGTTTACAGAAACACTAGTTGTAGGAACCTCAGATGTTTCTCTTTTGCTGATAGACTCTGGAGTTGTACAAGAGGAATAAAGCGCTGCAATCATTTCGTGAACTCTGGATGTACTAGTTTCCGCTTCCTCTCTTTGAAAATTCTCTTCACCTATATTAATGTCTGATGGTTCAGTAAGGAGGATGGTCGACTGTTCATTTTCATTGGTGTTTACGGAAACACTGGTTGTAGGAACCTCAGCTGTTTCAGAAGTGGGTGGCGGTTCAGTTTCACTAGTGGGGGAGGTAAATGGTGCGCGACCAATATTAAGGATTTGGCTAGTGACAGAAATGACTCCCCGGCCCACAGACTCAACTGGAGCCATAATAAAGGAAGAAAGAGCTGAAAGGCTTGTTTGAACTTGGGAAAAAATAGTTTTTCTTTCCTCTTGTTGAAAATTCTCCTCAGATTCATCAGTATCTGAAGGTTCAGGAAGGACAGCACTGACTGAATCAATGCTGTTACTCTCATTGGTGGGACACTTTTCATTGACATTTACAGAAACACTGCTTGTTGGAACCTCTGTTGTTTCAGAGGTGGGTAACTGTTCATCTTCAGAATCAATAATTGGGAAATGGAGCCCATCGGGGTCTAAATAATATCCTAAACACTCAAAGAAATCAGTATCTGAAGGAATTGTATGACTGTACTGGTCTTTTGGTTCGGGATTTTCGGGAACCTCAGGTGTTTCAGAGGTGGGTAACTGTTCATCTCTGGAATCGAAAATCGGTAAAAGGAACCCATCAGGCTCAAAATAACAGCTGTCAAGCTCCTCAAAGCCATCAGTATCTGAAGAAGTTGTGCGGCCGAATACTGAGCGCCACATTTTTCTAGACAGATTGGGTTGTCAATTTTTAGAAGCCTACTGAATTGATAATTTTTTTTTTTTTTAATGTGTCTTTAACGCTAGGAACAGTTAGTTGTTGCCTTGCCTAATTGATAAAGAAGGTATAGTGAAACCTTTAGATTGTTTTTTATAAGCCTACTGAATCAGTAAATTAATTTTGTTAAAATGTGTTTTCAACGCTAGGTGCTGTTGGTGCAGTGGTTGTTACCATGTATTTAAGCCCTCACAAGCCTTTAACTTCAAAGGAAAACGTGCTGTGATGTCACAGTGGGCGTGGCTTTGAGTTTCATTCATACCCAGCTCGTTTAGAACGTTCACGTGATGTGCTCTGAACATTAGTATTAGCCATTAAGCTAACATTAATATTAACCGGCTGTTATCGGGGATTGGCAACCGGGAAAAGACAGGGTGTATCCGCTCCCGAGGTTGCGGATCTACTGTCTCACTCTCACTCATCCGGCCAGCATCCAGCCCTGGTAGGAGTTATTGAAGGCAAATGCTTTGTTTTTATTAAGAAACTTAATATTGTGGGAAACTGAGTTAGCATAAAGCACATTAGAGACTAGCATGGTGCTGTAACCCAGTATTAATTTATTATTTGATGTCTGATGTTCACTGTACGGTTACATTAAGGTTTATACACTACGCGCTACAGTTGCCTTTAAGTATTACGATGTTGTTGTTTCACGACTTTTTCACGACAGTCAACTTAGCCAACTTGGGCGGGAGGAGGTTTAAGCACGCATGGCTTTCAGCTTTGGCAGAGCGAGCTTGTTTGAACTCACTGACATTTTTACACGTCATAGCCTTAAAGTCATTATTATCCATTCTTCCATATTTTATGCTTATTATTAAATTTCTGTATGTTATTATGTCATGACATATGATGTAACGCGGTGTTAAGAGCTGTTCTCTAATCGGGGCTATGCCGAATAAAACAACAGAATAGAATGTGCTTAGATAACAGGGGGCGGCTGCAGATCAAAAGAACAGGAAATGATTTGTAAGACTGAACAATAGAATTAGTAAAACTACTGGAGAGGGGTGACACAGGGCAGCCCCCCCACCCCCCACTTACTTTGCATTGGTAATAAAGAATGGATGAAAAATACTCCAGCCTCATCCGACTCTTTTCTCCAGCTGGGATGTCAAAAGGATAGGTGAGGTCAAGAAGAAGTAAACCTCAACAGCATTTGAGTCGGCACACTGTGGTGTTGCTTAACGTGAATGAGCTCACATGGCCTCTGGCTTAGGCAAAGCAAGCTTGAGTGAGCCCACTGTGAATTTTTTGCACTCGATAGCCTTCAAGTCACTGTTAATCCTCCATTCTAGGGAGTAGACGTTCTCTCAGTTTTACAAGATGGACCGTGTCCTGTCGTCTTGCCGGTACCCCTGAGAAGAGAAGAGCGAGCAACAGCTGCTACAATTTCTGCTGGATCGTTGAGTGTTTGGATAAGTATCCAGACACATTTAGAGCTCTATGTGCATACACTTCATTTTTGTTTGCTGGTCGGCTTCTCTAATTTTCCTTCAAGCACCATTTAGAGACATTCGCTTGCAATTTGTTTTGGACATTATAGTTTTGTTTTCTTGGAGTGAGACAGGACTCAATAACTGAAACGACATAGGCACATATCCCAGGGTTAGGTACAAATGAGTTTAAACCACAACATCAGTGGAAGTGTTGTAACAGATACTAACATTTATTTTCATATTAGTTCTGATCATAAGTTAAAAGTGACAGAAATTTAGACTTCATCATACTCGTTCAATGGGAAATGTGATTATTGTTTTTGTTAAGTTAACTTCCCTTTAGATTTTGAATGCATGATGGATGAGAGAAAATTGATGATGATGTTGTGAGGCTGTCAAGGATTAACATGCTCCAGTACATAAAACCATACGAGAGATTGGACACAGGTGATAAATTGCTGTCAAACCCCAAATAGTCCTCTGTTGTTACTACTTCAGCTGTTATTCTTTGATAATCTGAAATATTGGTTGCAGATTTTTTTGATTCAGTGCCAAACCTGTTTTATTTGATGGAAAAACTCTGACATTTCCTAAAAACTGAGCTTGGAGAGAAACTAGCAATTAGAGGAGATAGGCAAGCTCTGTTGTCATTTTGTTAAGTAGTCTTCAAGACTAATAACTTAATTAGTTCCTGTGAAATTACACTTAAATTTTGCCATTAAATATTGCGTTTTCACATTCTCTAATTTTGTAATCGCAGTTCCCAACATTAGATGAGATAAACTTTTATTTGTCCCACACGTGGGAAATTTTTAGTCACGGCAGGAAGTACAAAAGCAGTAAAAAAAAATGAAGAGAAAAAAGAATAGAATAAGATAAACAGAATAACATACTCTACAAAATAGAAGACTATATACAATAGAATAAATACTATACAAATAGAATAAAGTATCTTGTTACATAGGGGAAATTGCACTTGGTGCCATTTCACAGCAGGGAGACGGGGTGAGAGTTACAATTTTGTATGCTGTGTGTGTGTCTGCACATGTGTGGTCCTCTGCAGAGACCATATTGTAGAGTCTTACAGCAGTTGGAAGGAAAGACCTGCGAAATCACTCCGTCCAACATCATGGGTGCCGCAGCCTGCCACTGAAGGAGCTGCTCATTCCTGTCAGAGTCTCCTGCATGGGGTGGGAGATGTTGTCCAACAGGGATGACAGCTTAGCCACCATTCTCCTGTCACCCACCACCTACACAGGGTCCAGAGGGCATACTAGAACAGAGCTGGCCCTTGGGATCAGCCTGTTCAGTCTCTTTCTTTCCCCAGCAGAGATCCTGCGCCCCAGCAGACCACACCGTAAAAGATGGCTGAGGTCACCACAGAGTCATAAAAGGTCTTCAGGAGTGGGCCCTTCACTCCAAAAGACCTGAGCGTCCGCTGCAGGTACAGCCTGCTCTGCCCTTTTTTGTAGAGAGCATCTGAATTGCGAGTCCAGTCCAGTACCTGTAGCTATTACACTCACATGTAGGGGATCTGTGCTCTCAGCAGGAATCTTTTGCAGCCGTGTCTGTGTGTGGTGGGGTGAGAGTATAAAGCACAAAAGCAGACCAGCACTTCAACTTCCTCTGGGTGGTGACAGAGCAACATAAACAGGGACTGAACAGTCGGTGAGTTAATACTAAAGCTACATTGTAAATTTAGATGAAAAAAAAAAAGACTCAGCTCTTCTTAAATAAGCTGTAGGATTTTAGTGAGTCGTAAAAATGTTTTTGATCAAAAATCTGTCTCAAAACACTAAACTATACCCTATACTTCACAGTTTTAAGGAATCATGGATATCAGTGATGATTATTACACATTTCCTACAATTATTGAGTCTACCTAAAAATGCGTGACATTTCTAAATGTAGTCACATCCCTATGAAACATGTTTGATTATCACCTGTAGTCACAGCTGGTGATAAAGTAATTAAAATCTCCAGCTTGCATGTGACAGCACTGCAGTTATTAATATTTAAAAATGGGGCATTCTGCATGATTAGTACTTTTTGGTACTCAAGTGTATTTTGATGCTAATATTTCAGGACATTGCGCTTGTTACGTTTTCATTTTCACCCCGGTTCTTTTTATTCCTCGGGCCTCCAGAGACGACACCGGAACTCAATATTTATTTCACAAAACCTTTATTCATCTTCAGTTACGCATGCACCTTCCAGAAGGGGAGATGTACAGGGCTCTGCAAGCATTCAGGGACAAGGGTAACAGACTTCTCTCTTTCCTATCTGTTCCATACAGTCCTAGCATCCCCCAACTGTAGCTTCCTGTCTCCTTTTATAACAGGCAGACCCCCAGTGTCAATAAATTCCTCTCCCTCTACACAATTACACACACTCTCAGGCCTATAGCTAAACCAAACTAAAACACAAACATTCACAAATCCTTCCCTATTCCTCTGATCTATAGCTGGACCCTCTCATCTAAGCAAATTTAAGCACATTAGATTCTAATAATTGTTTTCTCCTACTCACATGCTGCATTGTCGAAGCTCTCTGGCCTTCCGGTTAGAATGACCGCTCAGTGTTTTATTCTGATCTGTTGCAGAACGATGACCCGGGTCCTCCGCGCTGTGCTGCCAGCACTCCTCCTCTGACATCTCCAAGCAGAAGTTCGGTCATCCCCATCAGAGGAGAGCAACAGCCAATCAGACTCTGGTTAGAGTCCAACTCTCTCAGCTGTTTCTCAGACATGCTGAGTGAACTCTCACAGGTCAAATGCACAAACCCGTCATCTGTACTTTGTCTTCCCCCTGCAGAGGAAAGGGGGGGGGGGGACTGATCTTGGGACTGATCCCATCTCTCTGTATTCTGGTGTGTCTCGTGTGTGTCTCCAGCCCATGAAGGTCCAGCAGGACTTGTTCGAGGAGCGCTCGAGTCTCCTGACCAGCTTCCTGTCCAGCAGCATTGCAGAGACCCAAGAAGTGCCTGACCACCCCCCACTCACTTTGGTTCCTGTGGAGACCAGACATTTGGATCACATGATCATCCCGGAAGTGGTCCGGATGGCGAGAGACTCTGGAGCAGAGCAGCAGCAGCGGAGGAGCCGGCAGAGGCGATGGAGATGCAGGTTCTCCAGACTCAGACGCCACCGGCCAGCCCGCGGTGAGAAGGAGTCACATGGTGGAGACACGTGATCTCTCTCCATTCACAGCACGCCAGCAGTCGACTCAAGGTGGCCATTCAGGTTACAGAGACAACGATCACCTGACCTCCTACGGGACCCATCAGGCAGACTTTACTGTAAAAGCTGCGGCTGAGGAGGGCTATGTGATGCGGTCACGTGTGGGTGATTGGAGCTCAGTTTGGGCCTGTGCTAACATCAGCGGCTCTCTGACTTTTTCAGCCTGCGTGCAGTGTCCTCTGCAGCCAGGAGAGGGCGCTGTATCAGTTTGTACTTAACAGACTGAGAGCTGAGTCGTTCTCTTTATGTATTAGGAAGTTTGATCACACGTGTTTGAATGTGAATAACTCACAAATGGTCAAAAATGTTTTTATGATATTTTAATGTTTCCAATGAGTCTAATCTGATATCTCACATCAGTAACCTTCTCTAACCTGTCAGTTCAAATACTCGATGAAGCTCACACAGCTAAAGGAGGAAGGTGTCACGTGCGTGTGACTCAGTAACAGGTAACCCGCTGCGTTGTTCCTGCGGATGTGTTTAAATAAAGTTAGAAGAGACTAAGTGACAGAGAGCCGGCTTCAGTGACGACTCTGGGATTACACTTTAGATTATACAAACGATGACATCATAGAAACACGACGCTGTGAAGATTAAATTGAAGTAAACAAGCTGCAACATGTAGAACAAATCAAACTGTGAACACAGTGGGTCACATTTAAACGTAGGCACCTCATTTGTCAGTTCTACTTGTCTTGGCGCCACCTGCTGGGACAGTGTAACGTGCTCTTCCTGTCGCTCTGTCAGCACTAATGCTGCATTTCCTGTGAGGTCTTCATAATAAAAGTCATGTGATGAAGTTCATAGTACTGCAAACGTAAGAGTACTGCACTACTTCCATCAGTTATCACTTTGTATTTGTTTGGAAGCTGTATGAACACTTTTATAAACGTGTTATTCATATAAAGACACTTGTAAACATATCTGCAGTAACACACACGTGTGTATTTATGGGAGTGTTTCCCAGTAGCCACAGTGTTCCAGTAAAGCTGCTGTTGAGGACAGACTGGCCTCACTGGTTTGTGTTAATGAAACCTCCGTCTGCTCATGTTCCTGTACAGATTTGTGATGTGTTATTAAACTGCTGGTTTGCTGCAAACTGATTGGTTCAGAGCTGTCATGCCTTATCCAATATTTCCTCTTATTTTGAAAAGATTCCTCTTAATGGTTTGGCAGAATGTGATGCAGACCGAGCAGCAGATAGCAGCAGGTATTCAAACATTTTGCAGGGAAATCTTAGAGAGAAACTGTTTCCTCTGAGGGAAGGGTCATCGTGTCAGAGTGTGGACAGCCTCTCACATCAAAGAAGCTGAATCAATCAGATCTGAGAGCAAACTCGAACACAAAGATCACATCCAACTTTATTTATTCAGACTTTATTCAGCGGGCAGGTTGGTGTTCTGCACCATTTAGTGAAGTCTCTTCAGAGGTGTTTTTTGAAAAGTCCAAACGCATTCTCAAAGCGTTCATGTTTAATGAGCTATCAACTTGTGAAGTCTAAAACATACAATTTCATTTTCACACACAGTTTTCTGCTGTTGCTGCAGGTTTAAATAGCATTTCGTTTTCATTCAAGCAGCTTTTAGCTTCCTGTAGTCTGCTGCTCCTGTGCTGGCATCCTCACACTGTGAGTAGGAGATGATTTTATTTTCCAAATATCTGAACTTTTAAATTTTCACTTCATTCAAAGCCACCCAGGACCGTATTAGGACCTTTGGTGGGCCTAATCCAGCCCCCGGGCTGCATGTTTGACTCTGTCAGGGTTTTATTTTAATTGTGTTTTATGTGTGGCGTCCATCGTGACCATATAGCTCAGTCGACTGCGCCATCCTGTGGTCACGTATCATATCTCAGGCAGTAACTGGCTGTGTGACTCAGCTTCTTCTCCTTGCCTGAACCAAAACAGGACACACTCAGAGACACAACATGAGAAAGGCTGAAATGAAGCTGAACGATTCTCTATTCTAGTTTTGCGTTGTTGAATCACTGCCTGCAGCTGGCAGACAAATAAAAAGTGCTCAGAGTTACCACCACTTCTACTTGAGTAAATGTACTCAGTTACTTTTTCTTACTTCCTGTGAGCTTTGTGTGACAGTAGAACATGAAATCAATCTGCAGCTGTACTCACTGTGCGACTGTTTCCTGTCAGGTGATCATAAAACTGTCCGATCAGGTGACGGCGTGTCTGTCAGACCCGCGGCGCCCCGGCTCGTCCTTCGCTGGCCACGTCAACTCTCAGACTCTCAAACAAACAACAACCTGAAGCACTGAGATAATTTACAGCAAATTAAAGTTTTACTTGAAGCGAGTGTAAATGATCGTGTTTAAAGAAAGTTTAAAAACCTTCCAAAATGAGCTGAAGCTATCAGCAGTGAAGGAACAGCCGATATTGCTTTACTACATCTGAAACCTCTTAAACCTCTGAGGTTGTCTGACTGCATTTGTGTCTGCAGGATGACATCAAGGCGTATGAGATGCAGGTCAAGTTTCTGAACTCTGAGATCTACCAGCTGACCATACGGTGGAGGAAAAGCTCTGAGCAGGAAAAGGCCTTGATGGTGAAGGTTGGTCTGACACCATTTCTGTTCATCAAGGCTCTATTTTGGGTCCTGCCTTATTCGCACTCTATTTGTTGCCATTGGGTTCCATATTCTTGCAGTACAACATATCATTCCACTGCTTTGCTGATGATTTGCATATTTATCCGCCTTCAAAAGCAGGGTCAGACCGTCCCCAGCTCTTATAACGCTGCCTTGATGACATCAAACAGTGGACGCCGTTAAATTTTCTTAAGCTAAATGAAAATAAAAATGAAGTTGTCATTTTCGGCAACTTTGTCAATAATCACATCAATAGCGCTCTGGGCCCCCTTTCCTCCTTTTGTAAAACACGTGTAAAAAACCTCGGTGTCTACCTTGATGGTTCTTATAAATTGAATAAGCAGGTGAGTGCAGTAGTCCAGTCTTGCTTCTTTCAGTTAAGACAGCTAGCCAAGGTAAAGCCATACCTCCCGGCTAATGTCTTTGAATGTGTTATTCACCTTGTCCTTACTTGCAGATTGAACTACTGCAATTCATTGTATTTTGGTCTCGACCAGGCCTCCATTCATCGTCTTCAGATGGTCCAAAATGCAGCTGCTCGCCTGCTAACTGGTACCAAACGGAGAGAGCATATAACCCCAGTTTTAGCTTCTCTACACTGGCTTCCTGTCTCCTACAGGATCCAATTTAAACTTTTACTTTTTGTTTTTAAGTCGCTTAACGCCTGAGCCCCTTCTTACCTGTCTGAGTTCCCTTCTGTTTATGCTCCATGAAAAACCATGAGATCTAGCTCAAAATCAATGATGTCCATCCCACGGACTGATCTCAAATCTCGTGGTGATAGAGCCTTCTCTGTGGCAGGTCACAGACTTTGGAATAGTCTTCCCCTAAATATTAGATCTGCACAAACACTTGATCAATTTAAATGACTACTAAAGGCACATTTTTATGCCCTGGCTTTTAATGCACTATGACCCAAGCATTTTGGTCTTATTTAGTAGTCTAAGTTATTGTTTTCACTCTTTTATTGTCCTATCATTGTTTTATATTGTTATTATTGTTTTACATTGTTCCTTTTTAATGGCATTTTTATATTGTTAAGCACTTTGTGCAGCATCGTCTGTCTGGAAATGGGCTATATAAATAAATTTGACATTGACCTTTGACCTTGACCTGAGTCCTGTGCTTGTGTGAAATAAGCCATAGTTTTTGTATTTTTAAATATTAACCCAATTTAATTGAGACAGTATTTTGTATTATTTCACTTTCAATGTGAAAAATGTTGTGAAAAAAAATAAAATGTGGTTTAGTAGACAGCATGACCCCTTTCAGACTCACCCTTGTTCGCTTCAATGTAAAATAGTACAACTGCCTTCATTAAGCTGCATCATTTAAAAATGGTATCAGACAAGGTTAACAGTTCATCTGCATATTTTAATTCAACTTCTGGAGGATGCTTTTATGAATGACTCCCTTTTCCCAAGTCAAGGTTTTAATAGAGGTCACAGGAACAGCGCTGTTGTTTTGGATGCTGGAAACATGTTTTCTTTTACACTAACTGAGCTCAGTGTCTCAGTAACAGTACCGCCTCATTGCTCTTTGCAGTGATTTTGTTTTATTCACCAAAGATAAAATAACATGCCAAAGACCAGCCAGTAAAAACACTGTAGAAATCACCAGTTAATCTTTGTATATTTGCTACTCCTCCATCGAAGGTCTCATCAATAAAATATGAATGATGAAAAAGACATGACAGATAACATAATCTGATATTAAGAACAAAACATATTGTCTCTTATCAAGCCTATTTAATCTGGAAGAATTAGCATTTGGCATTTGAGAAGGAAGTTACTGATGAATGTAAACGTTGAGTAAAGGGACCTCTAGTGGCTGTCAGTCCCCATACAGGTAAACACTGCATTTGTTTTAATGAAGAGTAAGAGCTTAGAATTTGTGTTTAAAACCAGGGAAACCAATATAAATAGGTCTATGA
The DNA here is from genome assembly GCF_963576455.1 of Neolamprologus multifasciatus. Taxonomy (NCBI): domain Eukaryota; kingdom Metazoa; phylum Chordata; class Actinopteri; order Cichliformes; family Cichlidae; genus Neolamprologus; species Neolamprologus multifasciatus. The sequence continues at coordinate 25,815,679 of NC_140452.1, forward strand.
CTTAAAAAATAAACTTCAAAATAACCTTATCAGAAAGACTTTAAAACCCCCCAAAAACATCAAAAGACTGGCTTCTAATCACCGATGTTGCTTAAATGCAATCTTTGGCCTGAATCTAGTTCTGCATGACACTAAAATCAAGAGGTTTTATCCTGTGCACAGTGCTACGGCCACTCAGCATATTCACATTTGTTACAAGAATAATCTGTTAAAGCCACATATTATTCTTACAATTATGGCTTTTTTTAAGAGTATTAAAGTTATATAAAAAATTAACAGTGTAAATGCAAATTCCTTGCTGACAGTTTAACCAAAAGGCATTTCCACTGGAAATTTTCCGACAAATGTGATATCCTCAGCATAACCATGTATAATATCCACAAAACTTAAAAAGAGGTTATACACACACAATACGGTAATATTATGTTGAAGCACAGTACGTATCACTCCGCGAGGCTCCTTCCTCTGATAGCCGCAATGCTCCGACAATCCATCAAGTGGTGCGGGTTCATAGCTTAGCAAAGTCGTACTAAAACATTTGACAGATTTTCGAGCGCCGTCTACCACATAAAATTGTTTCGAGGTCAGTAAACACAACCAGAATTCATACATAAGGCACACGGGATTATAAGGGCTTTTATTCTCAAAGCATTTCATGTGGCCTTAAAGCTCTTAGCTATAAACTTTGGCGTGTAACTGCGAGGAATTTATTGACAGCCTGTCATAATATGATGAGTAAGAGCTGCCTCAGCCAGATAAACAGGAAGTCACAGTTAAGCCTGGGGAGGACAGTCCCCCCCCCCCCCCCCCCCCCCCGACTGAACAATAGAATTAGTAAAACTACTGGAGAGGGGTGACACAGGGCAGCCCCCCCACTTCCTCTATATAGGTGTGTGTATGAGGACAGATCCTCAGATCCACTTGATGCTTGCTGTGACTGCATGTAGTGTGATCTCCCAATGCACATTGGTAAAGCTTGGATGAAAAATACTCCAGTATCACTACCTCTGATGACCTCTAGAAATGTTTATTAATATCTTTAAAATGATAGCAGCACAAACGAAAATTTTTGCAGCATAAACCAGCACAAATGTAGCACAAACGTTTGACATCAATTTTGTTTGATTTGGGCAATGTGGGGAGGCTGGTTGACCTTTTGACCTTTACATTTTCATCAATATCTTTAAAACAGAAGCAGCACAAACAACAATTTTAGCAGCACATACCAGCACAAACGTAGCACAGTTGATTGACACCCATTTTGTTTGATTTAATTAATGTGGGGAGGGGGGGGGCTGGTTGACCTCTGATGACCTCTAGAAATTTTTATTAATATCTTTAAAATGATAGCGGCACAAACAAAAAATTTTGCAGCACAAGCCAGCACAAATGTAGCACAAACGTTTGATACCACTTTTGTTGGATTTGAAGAAGGTGGGGGGGCCAACTTCACTCACATAGGTTTAAGAGGTTTCAGATGTAGTAAAGCAATATCGGTTGTTCCTTCACTGCTGATAGCTTCAGCTCATTTTGGAAGGTTTTTAAACTTTCTTTAAACACGATCATTTACACTCGCTTCAAGTAAAACTTTAATTTGCTGTAAATTATCTCAGTGCTTCAGGTTGTCGTTTGTTTGAGAGTCTGAGAGTTGACGTGGCCAGCGAAGGACGAGCCGGGGCACCGCGGGTCTGACAGACACGCCGTCACCTGATCGGACAGTTTTATGATCACCTGACAGGAAACAGTCGCACAGTGAGTACAGCTGCAGATTGATTTCATGTTCTACTGTCACACAAAGCTCACAGGAAGTAAGAAAAAGTAACTGAGTACATTTACTCAAGTAGAAGTGGTGGTAACTCTGAGCACTTTTTATTTGTCTGCCAGCTGCAGGCAGTGATTCAACAACGCAAAACTAGAATAGAGAATCGTTCAGCTTCATTTCAGCCTTTCTCATGTTGTGTCTCTGTGATTGTGTCCTGTTTTGGTTCAGGCAAGGAGAAGAAGCTGAGTCACACAGCCAGTTACTGCCTGAGATATGACACGTGACCACAGGATGGCGCAGTCGACTGAGCTATATGGTCACGATGGACGCCACACATAAAACACAATTAAAATAAAACCCTGACAGAGTCAAACATGCAGCCCGGGGGCTGGATTAGGCCCACCAAAGGTCCCAATATGGTCCTGGGTGGCTTTGAATGAAGTGAAAATTTAAAAGTTCAGATATTTGGAAAATAAAATCATCTCCTACTCACAGTGTGAGGATGCCAGCACAGGAGCAGCAGACTACAGGAAGCTAAAAGCTGCTTGAATGAAAACGAAATGCTATTTAAACCTGCAGCAACAGCAGAAAACTGTGTGTGAAAATGAAATTGTATGTTTTAGACTTCACAAGTTGATAGCTCATTAAACATGAACGCTTTGAGAATGCGTTTGGACTTTTCAAAAAACACCTCTGAAGAGACTTCACTAAATGGTGCAGAACACCAACCTGCCCGCTGAATAAAGTCTGAATAAATAAAGTTGGATGTGATCTTTGTGTTCGAGTTTGCTCTCAGATCTGATTGATTCAGCTTCTTTGATGTGAGAGGCTGTCCACACTCTGACACGATGACCCTTCCCTCAGAGGAAACAGTTTCTCTCTAAGATTTCCCTGCAAAATGTTTGAATACCTGCTGCTATCTGCTGCTCGGTCTGCATCACATTCTGCCAAACCATTAAGAGGAATCTTTTCAAAATAAGAGGAAATATTGGATAAGGCATGACAGCTCTGAACCAATCAGTTTGCAGCAAACCAGCAGTTTAATAACACATCACAAATCTGTACAGGAACATGAGCAGACGGAGGTTTCATTAACACAAACCAGTGAGGCCAGTCTGTCCTCAACAGCAGCTTTACTGGAACACTGTGGCTACTGGGAAACACTCCCATAAATACACACGTGTGTGTTACTGCAGATATGTTTACAAGTGTCTTTATATGAATAACACGTTTATAAATGTGTTCATACAGCTTCCAAACAAATACAAAGTGATAACTGATGGAAGTAGTGCAGTACTCTTACGTTTGCAGTACTATGAACTTCATCACATGACTTTTATTATGAAGACCTTACAGGAAATGCAGCATTAGCGCTGACAGAGCGACAGGAAGAGCACGTTACACTGTCCCAGCAGGTGGCGCCAAGACAAGTAGAACTGACAAATGAGGTGCCTACGTTTAAATGTGACCCACTGTGTTCACAGTTTGATTTGTTCTACATGTTGCAGCTTGTTTACTTCAATTTAATCTGCACAGCGTCGTGTTTCTATGATGTCATCGTTTGTGTAATCTAAAGTGTAACCCCAGAGTCGTCACTGAAGCCGGCTCTCTGTCACTTAGTCTCTTCTAACTTTATTTAAACACATCCGCAGGAACAACGCAGCGGGTTACCTGTTACTGAGTCACACACACGTGACACCTTCCTCCTTTAGCTGTGTGAGCTTCATCGAGTATTTGAACTGACAGGTTACTGATGTGTATAGGAATTTCTTCTACCTAGGTATTTAATCGCATTATGTTATTGTATTAACATGTCTGACACTCATACTTGAGACAAATGGTAGGGGGTGTAGCAAAGATGTTGGGGAAACAGGAACTCCAGAGGACCAGTCTTTTGTCTCTTGAGGACTCTGGGAAGTCGCAAGGGAGTGTGAACTTTAAGGTGTGAAACAGCTGTGTACTGCTTTTTGTTCCTGGAGAAGGTATTTAACTGAGAGGCATGCTAGGCTCAGTGAGACTCTGCTGACCGTCTGTCCCGCGGCCATGGAGGGCTCCACAAGCTTGTTTGTCTGTTCTGTGTGTGCATGGATTAAAAGAATGTTAGCTACCGCTCACCGCTCGTCTGCAGGCTTTATTTAAGTGGAAAAACTTCCACAACAGATGTGAGATATCAGATTAGACTCGTTGGAAACATTAAAATATCATAAAAACATTTTTGACCATTTGTGAGTCCTTCACATTCAAACACGTGTGATCAAACTTCCTAATACATAAAGAGAACGACTCAGCTCTCAGTCTGTTAAGGACAAACTGATACAGCGCCCTCTCCTGGCTGCAGAGGACACTGCACGCAGGCTGAAAAAGTCAGAGAGCCGCTGATGTTAGCACAGGCCCAAACTGAGCTCCAATCACCTACAGGCGACCGCATCACATGGCCCTCCTCAGCCGCAGCTTTTACAGTAAAGTCTGCCTGACGGGTCCCGTAGGAGGTCAGGTGATCGTTGTCTCTGTAACCTGAATGGCCACCTTGAGTCAACTGCTGGCGTGCTGTGAATGGAGAGAGATCACGTGTCTCCACCATGTGACTCCTTCTCACCGCGGGCTGGCCGGTGGCGTCTGAGTCTGGAGAACCTGCATCTCGATCGCCTCCGCCAGCTCCTCCGCTGCTGCTGCTCAGCTCCAGAGTCTCTCGCCATCCGGACCACTTCCGGGATGATCATGTGATCCAAATGTCTGGTCTCCACCGGAACCAAAGTGAGTGGGGGGTGGTCAGGCACTTCCTGGGTCTCTGCGATGCTGCTGGACAGGAAGCTGGTCAGGAGACTCGAGCGCTCCTCGAACAAGTCCTGCTGGACCTTCATGGACTGGTAAAGTACAGTCTCTTTGCATCCGGACGCAATCTGTGTCTATGCCGTCCTTTTTCTTTTCAGCTGCTTTTAAGTATGGTTCGTAGCAATCTTCCAACACAGTGTTTGTTTTGATTGGTGCCGCGCTCCCACAATGCATTGCGGCGTTACGTCAACTCCAAAGCCCCATTCGAAGTGGGCTGAGCTAAGATCAAAGACACAGAAGACGCCACAAACTTAAAAGGATTTAAGTTCAAATCGAGCCCATAAATACCCCTCTGTAACGTTTTCGAGCGCTAGCTTTAACAAAGAGACAACAAGTTATCAGCAAATAAATAAATATTAAAAAGCAATGGGCAATAAACCATCAACGAGAATAGATACAGAAAATGTCAGGAGTGACTCCACTCCTGTAAATGAAGTGAGGCCACTGCTAGACGAACTGCTAAATAATGTTACACATGAGCAGTGGCAACAGTTTCGGTCTGGGCACGCCGAAAATGTCACCACGGAAAGGCCCTCAAATGAAACACAGACCGAGGATTATGCACAGCTGGTAAATCTCATTCAAGATCTGATTTTACAGGAAACAATAGAGAACGTAAACAACACAGTAAAAAATTCCTCCACCACAAAGATTAATGTTGATCGTTCCAATAATGTCGACGTTAAAAAACTTTACGTCTTCAATGAAATAGAGGAGACAGAGACATCTCCTGAACTTACACGGACCTCCAACACCGTTGACCCCAGACAGGAAATGCGACCTCTTATTTCACAGCAAACAACAGACAACGTGAACAACACAGTAGAAAATTCTTCTGGTCCCACAAATATTAATGTTAATATTAGCAAGAATGCCAAGGTTGATAAAGTTAACCTCTTCAATGAAGTAAAGGAGACAGAGATATCTCCTGAACTTACACAGACCTCTAACACAGTTGACCCCAACACAAAAGTGCCAGCTGTTATTTCACAGAAAACAACAGACAACATAAAAAACATAGTAAAACATTCCTCTGGTCCCACAAATATTAATGTCAATAATAGCAAGAATGTCGCGGTTCATAACCTCTTCAATGAAGTAAAGGAGACAGAGATATCTCCTGAACTCACACAGACCTCTAACACAGTTGACCCCAGACAGGAAATGCGACCTCTTATTTCACAGCAAACAACAAACAACGTGAACAACACAGTAGAAAATTCTTCTGGTCCCACAAATATTAATGTTAATATTAGCAAGAATGTCACGGTTATTCATGTTCACCTCCATAAAAACCCGAGATTCAATGAGGAGCCCAGAACTCCAACAGCCAAGAAAGACCGTGACGACACTCACGCTGCAGGTGAAGCAGGAACCTCTGCTCAACATGAAGCCAGCATGCAAAATCAATCCAAAGAATGCCCTTCGGCAGCAAAGGATGAATTGTCTCAAAACAAAGAAAAATACAGATTTTTTGTGGAGACATGTATGGAAGAACTAGTTAATTGGGTTGTAAAAAAATCAGGCAAAGACATCAGTCTGGAAAGAGTTTGGGCCATCTATAGCAGGCTTAGCAAAAAAATCTGGGCTACAATCAGGGATGAAATTGATAAAATCCCGTTAAGGAAGTTCAAAAACTTCCACAAGGTGATTTTCAAAGCCCTGTGTGGAGAGTGGAAAGAGCCAGAAGCAGTTCTGCGATACAGGGAATTAAATGACCCAACAGTTGATGATGCGATTATTAGAATTTTCACACAGGAGGTAGCCAAACTATTGAAGAAACCAAGTCGCATATGTCGGTTTTTTCTCATCTATATGCCGATGCTTTCGTTTCACCAGGAGACAAAACAAGGTTGATGTACTGTAGAAAAAAATCGTGATATCGACTAAAAAACATTTGTAGAAAATTGGGATCTTAACTTGGGAAATTTGAAAATTATATAGTTTTGAAACCCCCTGACCAGTCGAGGCAGATGGCTGTCCCCTCACAGAGCCCGGTTCTGTCGGAGGTTTCTTCCTGTTAAAAGGGAGTTTTTCCTCCCCGATGTCGCCTTGTGCTTGCTCAGAGGGGTTTGTTTGTTGGGGGTTTCTTTTTTAATAACTTTTTAAAAAAATGAACATCAATAAAAGTTATTAAATTTTACTCTCTGATTTCTGTTTGTTTTCATTTTCTGTACATTGAATAAATACATGTGTTATTTGTTATTCAGTTCAAACTGTGGGTAGAAAATGTTGTGCTGTCATGTGACGTGCTCGCTCATGTGTGTCTTTTCCTTGTTTTATATGGATTTCTCCTGTTTGTTATTTATTCCTGCTGACTAATCATATTTTATTCCTGCTCTTGGTGTGGAATTTACTTTTTTTTTTTTAAATGATCAGTGTTTTGAAATCAGATGTAATGAAGATGTGACCTTAATTTACAAAATCAACATCATGTTGGATTCAATACGAAGTGTGCAGATATAAGGTAGATCCATCCATCTTTGTGTACAGTTGACATACATTTGACACAAAGGTCCTATTTGTGAAGCAAAATAAAATAAAAGATTCTGTAAAATGAATGAAAATCTTTATATACAGAATATTTATGGACAAAAGCTGAAAAAGACATTTGAGGTAAATGCACATCCAGTAATTTTTTTTAAAAAGTCAGTTTTAGCATGTGACTATCATGCTGTCACTATACGCAACATGCACTTTACACGAGATCAGAATAAAACACTGAGCGGTCATTCTAACCGGAAGGCCAGAGAGCTTCGACAATGCAGCATGTGAGTAGGAGAAAACAATTATTAGAATCTAATGTGCTTAAATTTGCTTAGATGAGAGGGTCCAGCTATAGATCAGAGGAATAGGGAAGGATTTGTGAATGTTTGTGTTTTAGTTTGGTTTAGCTATAGGCTTGAGAGTGTGTGTAATTGTGTAGAGGGAGAGGAATTTATTGACACTGGGGGTCTGCCTGTTATAAAAGGAGACAGGAAGCTACAGTTGGGGGATGCTAGGACTGTATGGAACAGATAGGAAAGAGAGAAGTCTGTTACCCTTGTCCCTGAATGCTTGCACCTGTACATCTCCCCTTCTGGAAGGTGCATGCGTAACTGAAGATGAACAAAGGTTTTGTGAAATAAATATTGAGTTCCGGTGTCGTCTCTGGAGGCCCGAGGAATAAAAAGAACCGGGGTGAAAATGAAAACGTAACAAGCGCAATGTCCTGAAATATTTGCATCAAAATACACTTCAAGTACCAAAAAGTACTAATCGTGCAGAATGCCCCATTTTTAAATATTAATAACTGCAGTGCTGTCACATGCAAGCTGGAGATTTTAATTACTTTATCACCAGCTGTGACTACAGGTGATAATCAAACATGTTTCATAGGGATGTGACTACATTTAGAAATGTCACGCATTTTTAGGTAGACTCAATAATTGTAGGAAATGTGTAATAATCATCACTGATATCCATGATTCCTAAAACTGTGAAGTATAGGGTATAGTTTAGTGTTTTGAGACAGATTTTTGATCAAAAACATTTTTACGACTCACTAAAATCCTACAGCTTATTTAAGAAGAGCTGAGTCTTTTTTTTTTCATCTAAATTTACAATGTAGCTTTAGTATTAACTCACCGACTGTTCAGTCCCTGTTTATGTTGCTCTGTCACCACCCAGAGGAAGTTGAAGTGCTGGTCTGCTTTTGTGCTTCATACTCTCACCCCACCACACACAGACACGGCTGCAAAAGATTCCTGCTGAGAGCACAGATCCCCTACATGTGAATGTAATAGCTACAGGTACTGGACTGGACTCGCAATTCAGATGCTCTCTACAAAAAAGGGCAGAGCACGCTGTACCTGCAGCGGACGTTCAGGTCTTTTGGAGTGAAGGGCCCACTCCTGAAGACCTTTTATGACTCTGTGGTGACCTCAGCCATCTTTTACGGTGTGGTCTGCTGGGGCGCAGGATCTCTGCTGGGGAAAGAAAGAGACTGAACAGGCTGATCCCAAGGGCCAGCTCTGTTCTAGTATGCCCTCTGGACCCTGTGTAGGTGGTGGGTGACAGGAGAATGGTGGCTAAGCTGTCATCCCTGTTGGACAACATCTCCCACCCCATGCAGGAGACTCTGACAGGAATGAGCAGCTCCTTCAGTGGCAGGCTGCGGCACCCATGATGTTGGACGGAGTGATTTCGCAGGTCTTTCCTTCCAACTGCTGTAAGACTCTACAATATGGTCTCTGCAGAGGACCACACATGTGCAGACACACACACAGCATACAAAATTGTAACTCTCACCCCGTCTCCCTGCTGTGAAATGGCACCAAGTGCAATTTCCCCTATGTAACAAAATACTTTATTCTATTTGTATAGTATTTATTCTATTGTATATAGTCTTCTATTTTGTAGAGTATGTTATTCTGTTTATCTTATTCTATTCTTTTTTCTCTTCATTTTTTTTACTGCTTTTGTACTTCCTGCCGTGACTAAAAATTTCCCACGTGTGGGACAAATAAAAGTTTATCTCATCTAATGTTGGGAACTGCGATTACAAAATTAGAGAATGTGAAAACGCAATATTTAATGGCAAAATTTAAGTGTAATTTCACAGGAACTAATTAAGTTATTAGTCTTGAAGACTACTTAACAAAATGACAACAGAGCTTGCTTATCTCCTCTAATTGCTAGTTTCTCTCCAAGCTCAGTTTTTAGGAAATGTCAGAGTTTTTCCATCAAATAAAACAGGTTTGGCACTGAATCAAAAAAATCTGCAACCAATATTTCAGATTATCAAAGAATAACAGCTGAAGTAGTAACAACAGAGGACTATTTGGGGTTTGACAGCAATTTATCACCTGTGTCCAATCTCTCATATGGTTTTATGTACTGGAGCATGTTAATCCTTGACAGCCTCACAACATCATCATCAATTTTCTCTCATCTATCATGCATTCAAAATCTAAAGGGAAGTTAACTTAACAAAAACAATAATCACATTTCCCATTGAACGAGTATGATGAAGTCTAAATTTCTGTCACTTTTAACTTATGATCAGAACTAATATGAAAATAAATGTTAGTATCTGTTACAACACTTCCACTGATGTTGTGGTTTAAACTCATTTGTACCTAACCCTGGGATATGTGCCTATGTCGTTTCAGTTATTGAGTCCTGTCTCACTCCAAGAAAACAAAACTATAATGTCCAAAACAAATTGCAAGCGAATGTCTCTAAATGGTGCTTGAAGGAAAATTAGAGAAGCCGACCAGCAAACAAAAATGAAGTGTATGCACATAGAGCTCTAAATGTGTCTGGATACTTATCCAAACACTCAACGATCCAGCAGAAATTGTAGCAGCTGTTGCTCGCTCTTCTCTTCTCAGGGGTACCGGCAAGACGACAGGACACGGTCCATCTTGTAAAACTGAGAGAACGTCTACTCCCTAGAATGGAGGATTAACAGTGACTTGAAGGCTATCGAGTGCAAAAAATTCACAGTGGGCTCACTCAAGCTTGCTTTGCCTAAGCCAGAGGCCATGTGAGCTCATTCACGTTAAGCAACACCACAGTGTGCCGACTCAAATGCTGTTGAGGTTTACTTCTTCTTGACCTCACCTATCCTTTTGACATCCCAGCTGGAGAAAAGAGTCGGATGAGGCTGGAGTATTTTTCATCCATTCTTTATTACCAATGCAAAGTAAGTGGGGGGTGGGGGGGCTGCCCTGTGTCACCCCTCTCCAGTAGTTTTACTAATTCTATTGTTCAGTCTTACAAATCATTTCCTGTTCTTTTGATCTGCAGCCGCCCCCTGTTATCTAAGCACATTCTATTCTGTTGTTTTATTCGGCATAGCCCCGATTAGAGAACAGCTCTTAACACCGCGTTACATCATATGTCATGACATAATAACATACAGAAATTTAATAATAAGCATAAAATATGGAAGAATGGATAATAATGACTTTAAGGCTATGACGTGTAAAAATGTCAGTGAGTTCAAACAAGCTCGCTCTGCCAAAGCTGAAAGCCATGCGTGCTTAAACCTCCTCCCGCCCAAGTTGGCTACCAAGTTGACTGTCGTGAAAAAGTCGTGAAACAACAACATCGTAATACTTAAAGGCAACTGTAGCGCGTAGTGTATAAACCTTAATGTAACCGTACAGTGAACATCAGACATCAAATAAATTAATACTGGGTTACAGCACCATGCTAGTCTCTAATGTGCTTTATGCTAACTCAGTTTCCCACAATATTAAGTTTCTTAATAAAAACAAAGCATTTGCCTTCAATAACTCCTACCAGGGCTGGATGCTGGCCGGATGAGTGAGAGTGAGACAGTAGATCCGCAACCTCGGGAGCGGATACACCCTGTCTTTTCCCGGTTGCCAATCCCCGATAACAGCCGGTTAATATTAATGTTAGCTTAATGGCTAATACTAATGTTCAGAGCACATCACGTGAACGTTCTAAACGAGCTGGGTATGAATGAAACTCAAAGCCACGCCCACTGTGACATCACAGCACGTTTTCCTTTGAAGTTAAAGGCTTGTGAGGGCTTAAATACATGGTAACAACCACTGCACCAACAGCACCTAGCGTTGAAAACACATTTTAACAAAATTAATTTACTGATTCAGTAGGCTTATAAAAAACAATCTAAAGGTTTCACTATACCTTCTTTATCAATTAGGCAAGGCAACAACTAACTGTTCCTAGCGTTAAAGACACATTAAAAAAAAAAAAATTTATCAATTCAGTAGGCTTCTAAAAATTGACAACCCAATCTGTCTAGAAAAATGTGGCGCTCAGTATTCGGCCGCACAACTTCTTCAGATACTGATGGCTTTGAGGAGCTTGACAGCTGTTATTTTGAGCCTGATGGGTTCCTTTTACCGATTTTCGATTCCAGAGATGAACAGTTACCCACCTCTGAAACACCTGAGGTTCCCGAAAATCCCGAACCAAAAGACCAGTACAGTCATACAATTCCTTCAGATACTGATGTCTTTGATTGTACAGAATATTATTTTGAAGATGATGGGCCCGTTTTCCCGATTATTGATTCCGGAAATGAACAGTTACCCACCTCTGAAACAACTGAGGTTCCTACAAGTAGTGGTGTCTGTGAAAACCCCGAACCAAGAGACCAGTACAGTCATACAATTTCTTCGGATACTGATTTCTTTGAGTGTTTAGGATATTATTTAGACCCCGATGGGCTCCATTTCCCAATTATTGATTCTGAAGATGAACAGTTACCCACCTCTGAAACAACAGAGGTTCCAACAAGCAGTGTTTCTGTAAATGTCAATGAAAAGTGTCCCACCAATGAGAGTAACAGCATTGATTCAGTCAGTGCTGTCCTTCCTGAACCTTCAGATACTGATGAATCTGAGGAGAATTTTCAACAAGAGGAAAGAAAAACTATTTTTTCCCAAGTTCAAACAAGCCTTTCAGCTCTTTCTTCCTTTATTATGGCTCCAGTTGAGTCTGTGGGCCGGGGAGTCATTTCTGTCACTAGCCAAATCCTTAATATTGGTCGCGCACCATTTACCTCCCCCACTAGTGAAACTGAACCGCCACCCACTTCTGAAACAGCTGAGGTTCCTACAACCAGTGTTTCCGTAAACACCAATGAAAATGAACAGTCGACCATCCTCCTTACTGAACCATCAGACATTAATATAGGTGAAGAGAATTTTCAAAGAGAGGAAGCGGAAACTAGTACATCCAGAGTTCACGAAATGATTGCAGCTCTTTATTCCTCTTGTACAACTCCAGAGTCTATGAGCAAAAGAGAAACATCTGAGGTTCCCACACCCAGTGTTTCTCTAAACACAGATGAAAAAGAACAATCACCCACATCAAAACAATTTGTAGATTCGAGGGACCGGTATAATACACCCGACTGGGCATTCTTGTTTGAACCTGAAAACACAACAAGGGAACAAAGATTAAATTTGACACCTGAAAGTGAGGAAAGAAACGAACAGTCTCCCTCTGAAACAGCTGAGGTTCCCATAACCAGTGTTCATATGAACAACCTTGAACATGAACAGTCTTCCACCAGTGAAGCCCAGGTTCCCACAACCAGTGATAGTGAAAGACCTCAGCCAGGGGAAAGGTATTGTTTAAATGAAACAAACAACCCTCCTTCTCTAGCTAGTATTGGTTCAAAAATGTTTAAAGACAACTGGGTCATGAATAATGTACGCAGCTGGGCATCTTTCTTTAAACCTCGGAACACAAGGGACCAAGGGACTGTACAAAGATTCAATTTCACACCTGAAGGTCAGCAAAGAAACAAGCAGTCACCCTTTGAAACAGGTCAGGTTCCCCCAAGCAGTGGTTATATGAACAACTCCGAAGATGAAGACACTTCAACAAGTGAGAGTTAGAGCACTGATTTATTAGTTAGAGCACGGAGATGAGAGACAAGAGGGCAACACACCTGGGAGAAATCAGAGCCGACAGTACAGGGGAAACGTAAAGTGAACACACTCACATGAGAGGGGACCTTCAGAATAAGACAGGAAACTCACAGACAGAGAGAACTAGATGAGACACTAAACTTAGACAGATTCACATGCAGACAGTGTGACACCATAGACAGACAGAACACAGAAGTGGGACCAGGGCAGGCACAGAACAGAACCCTAACAAATGGCAAATAACAGAATACATACTCAGAATAACAAAAGCACAAAGAAACACAAAACACTGAGTCGGCAGACTCAGGACCATGACAAATGGTGTCCTTCCAGAACCTTCAGATATTAACAGATCTGAAGAGTATGAAAAAAACGAACAACATAAGTATTTTTTCCAGAGTTTACACAAACCTTTCAAATGAAATTCAATATCCATAGCATATAATGACATCACAACTATCCCCCAGCCAGTCGAAGCAGATGGCTGCTCCTATGAGTCTGGTTCTGCTGGAGGTTTCTCTCTGTTAAAGGTGAGTTTTTCCTCCCCACCGTCGCCTTAGTGCTTACTCATAGGAGATCATTTGATTGCTGGGGGTTTCTCTTTAATACTGTGTGGTTATAACCTTACAGTATAAAGAGCTTTGAAGTGCCTGTTGTAACTTGGCACTATTAGATACACTTCAATTGGCTTCAACTGACAAAACATTGAAAAAATAAAAAATCTATCAATCAATCAATAAATAATGGATTGTGTGTGTGTTTTTATTTTTCTATACCAGGGTAAGTGCTAAAGCTTAATGGGTTACAATTATAGCCCATAATTGTAAGAATAATATGTGGCTTTTAACAGATTATTCTTGTAACAAATGTGACTGTGCTGAGTGGCCGTGGCACTGTGCACAGGATAAAACCTCTTGATTTTAGTGTCATGTAGAACTAGATTCAGGCCAAAGATTGCATTTAAGCAACATCGGTGATTAGAAGCCAGTGTTTTGATCTTTTTGTTTTTGTTTTTTTAAAGTCTTTCTGATAAGGTTATTTTAAAGTTTATTTTTAAGTCATAGACCTATTTATATTGGTTTCCCTGGTTTTAAACAGAAAATTTAAGCTCTTCATTAAAACAAATGCAGTGTTTACCCGTATGGGTACTGACAGCCACTAGAGGTCCCTTTACTCAACGTTTACATTCATCAGTAACTTCCTTCTCAAATGCCAAATGCTAATGCTTGCCAGATTAAATAGGCTTGATAAGGGGCAATACGTTTTGTTCTTAATATCAGATTGTGTTATCTGTCATGTCTTTTTCATCATTCATATTCTATTGATGAGACTTTCGATGGAGGAGTAGCAAATACGCAAAGATTAACTGGTGATTTCTACAGTGTTTTTACTGGCTGCATGTACAAAAACTCAGAAAGCCTTTCAAGAAGGCAGAGTAAAGATGAATTTATAATACCTTCATTTAGACTGCGTATTTATCAGATTTTTGCTGACATTGACTCTACTTCAGAATACAATATATATTTTTGCGTTCAACGTTTGATAATGTGTCATGCGCAAAAGCATCAGCTCTAAGAGCCGTGCTTAGAGAATGCTTTGTAGTAAATCAGAAGAGTCGACTCCCATTGAGCGAGAGCCGGTGTTGTGCCAAAAAGTGATTGTCTGCCAAAAACTGATTTCCGGTATTTGCCAAAAAGTGATTGCCTATATTTAAAGTGCTATAAGTAAGTTGTTGGGCTATAATATGTTAAACATATGTCAAATGCATCCCTTATGGATGACATAAAGTCATCTTGAGCCACAAACAACATTCTTGTAACAAGATAGAAGCCGCAATCAGTTTTTGGCAGTGACTTTAATATAACCTTTATTTATGCAGTAAAAAAATCTCATTAACATTAAAAATGTATTTTGTAAGAGTAAGTTGCCCAACAGGACAGCAGAAATGGCAGCAAATATTACAATAGTTCTGTAAAAATATTTTAAGTGGGGATAAAGGACCTGATTGGTTATAATGTAAGTACAAGTTGTAAAGATACTTAAAAAACAGCTAATTTTTTAATTCTCTATATAACCCCTTTGTAAACCCTGTTCACCGAAGTCTATTTACGAACATACGCAAAGATATTACACATAAAAAATACACAGAAACACTGGAAATCAGTTTTTGGCAGACAATCACTTTTTGGCACAACACCAGTTCCTCACTTTATTTCCTTTCGCTGCTCAGCTCTCACACAGTGGCTCAGCTATGCTCCAATCCCTCCATATTGTGGCCAATCACATGCGAGGATATAGGATAATATCATTATGTGAAAAACAGAGAGGGTGAGAGACGTGGCAGTCAAGTGGAGTGTGCGTCTGTCTTCTCAGTAAGTGAGTGAGACAGTAGACAGCGGTGAGGAGGGCTGTGCGAGTGCATCGCAAAAACACATAAATATGCCTGACACCTGTAAACGAAGCAGCATATGGCTGCAGTTTAAATACTTTTTTGTCTCGGTCTCGTCTCAACTTTGTCTTGGTCTCGTCTCAACTTTGTCTTGGTCTCGATACCCTCTGGTCTTGGTCTTGGTTTAGGCGGTCTTGACTACAAGTCTAATGATCTCATCCACTTGCATATCTGGTGTGATCAGAGGTGGCAAAAGTACAGCTATTCGGTACAAGTCATACAGTTATTAGTGTTAAGAAATACTCCAGTAAAAGTTGAAGTATTATACCGATTAAACTTCTTTACTTTTTGAGTACATTTCAGAGCCTCTTAAAAAGTACAGCCTCTGAAATCCACTTAAAGAAAGTAAATGGGTCAATGGGTCTAGTTTATATGATATGCTTGATATCAGCTCGTCTCACGGCTGCTATCCAGGCTCGACGCCTTCGTTTGGTAACATCCGATACCTGAGCTCCTTGATGTTGCTTCCAGCTTGGGAAAGCATAAAAAGACAACCCAAGCTTATTCCCGTGCCGACCGTAAGATCGAACATTGCAGCCGACCGTAAGATCGAACATTGCAGCCGACCGTAAGATCGAACATTGCAGCCGACCACACAGCAAGTACGAACCATGGATGTGCTTTCGCTCCTTCATCGCTTGCGCTTAGACCCCGAACATGGCGGATCAGGCCAAAATCCTTTCCACGCCCACCCCCGTGACATCACGCTCCAAAGCCCTATACTAATGTTCAGAGCACATCACGTGAACGTTCTAAACGAGCTGGGTATGAATGAAACTCAAAGCCACGCCCACTGTGACATCACAGCACGTTTTCCTTTGAAGTTAAAGGCTTGTGAGGGCTTAAATACATGGTAACAACCACTGCACCAACAGCACCTAGCGTTGAAAACACATTTTAACAAAATTAATTTACTGATTCAGTAGGCTTATAAAAAACAATCTAAAGGTTTCACTATACCCTCTTTATCAATTAGGCAAGGCAACAACTAACTGTTCCTAGCGTTAAAGACACATTAAAAAAAAAAAAATTTATCAATTCAGTAGGCTTCTAAAAATTGACAACCCAATCTGTCTAGAAAAATGTGGCGCTCAGTATTCGGCCGCACAACTTCTTCAGATACTGATGGCTTTGAGGAGCTTGACAGCTGTTATTTTGAGCCTGATGGGTTCCTTTTACCGATTTTCGATTCCAGAGATGAACAGTTACCCACCTCTGAAACACCTGAGGTTCCCGAAAATCCCGAACCAAAAGACCAGTACAGTCATACAATTCCTTCAGATACTGATGTCTTTGATTGTACAGAATATTATTTTGAAGATGATGGGCCCGTTTTCCCGATTATTGATTCCGGAAATGAACAGTTACCCACCTCTGAAACAACTGAGGTTCCTACAAGTAGTGGTGTCTGTGAAAATCCCGAACCAAGAGACCAGTACAGTCATACAATTTCTTCGGATACTGATTTCTTTGAGTGTTTAGGATATTATTTAGACCCCGATGGGCTCCATTTCCCAATTATTGATTCTGGAGATGAACAGTTACCCACCTCTGAAACAACAGAGGTTCCAACAAGCAGTGTTTCTGTAAATGTCAATGAAAAGTGTCCCACCAATGAGAGTAACAGCATTGATTCAGTCAGTGCTGTCCTTCCTGAACCTTCAGATACTGATGAATCTGAGGAGAATTTTCAACAAGAGGAAAGAAAAACTATTTTTTCCCAAGTTCAAACAAGCCTTTCAGCTCTTTCTTCCTTTATTATGGCTCCAGTTGAGTCTGTGGGCCGGGGAGTCATTTCTGTCACTAGCCAAATCCTTAATATTGGTCGCGCACCATTTACCTCCCCCACTAGTGAAACTGAACCGCCACCCACTTCTGAAACAGCTGAGGTTCCTACAACCAGTGTTTCCGTAAACACCAATGAAAATGAACAGTCGACCATCCTCCTTACTGAACCATCAGACATTAATATAGGTGAAGAGAATTTTCAAAGAGAGGAAGCGGAAACTAGTACATCCAGAGTTCACGAAATGATTGCAGCTCTTTATTCCTCTTGTACAACTCCAGAGTCTATCAGCAAAAGAGAAACATCTGAGGTTCCCACACCCAGTGTTTCTCTAAACACAGATGAAAAAGAACAATCACCCACATCAAAACAATTTGTAGATTCGAGGGACCGGTATAATACACCCGACTGGGCATTCTTGTTTGAACCTGAAAACACAACAAGGGAACAAAGATTAAATTTGACACCTGAAAGTGAGGAAAGAAACGAACAGTCTCCCTCTGAAACAGCTGAGGTTCCCATAACCAGTGTTCATATGAACAACCTTGAACATGAACAGTCTTCCACCAGTGAAGCCCAGGTTCCCACAACCAGTGATAGTGAAAGACCTCAGCCAGGGGAAAGGTATTGTTTAAATGAAACAAACAACCCTCCTTCTCTAGCTAGTATTGGTTCAAAAATGTTTAAAGACAACTGGGTCATGAATAATGTACGCAGCTGGGCATCTTTCTTTAAACTTCGGAACACAAGGGACCAAGGGACTGTACAAAGATTCAATTTCACACCTGAAGGTCAGCAAAGAAACAAGCAGTCACCCTTTGAAACAGGTCAGGTTCCCCCAAGCAGTGGTTATATGAACAACTCCGAAGATGAAGACACTTCAACAAGTGAGAGTTAGAGCACTGATTTATTAGTTAGAGCACGGAGATGAGAGACAAGAGGGCAACACACCTGGGAGAAATCAGAGCCGACAGTACAGGGGAAACGTAAAGTGAACACACTCACATGAGAGGGGACCTTCAGAATAAGACAGGAAACTCACAGACAGAGAGAACTAGATGAGACACTAAACTTAGACAGATTCACATGCAGACAGTGTGACACCATAGACAGACAGAACACAGAAGTGGGACCAGGGCAGGCACAGAACAGAACCCTAACAAATGGCAAATAACAGAATACATACTCAGAATAACAAAAGCACAAAGAAACACAAAACACTGAGTCGGCAGACTCAGGACCATGACAAATGGTGTCCTTCCAGAACCTTCAGATATTAACAGATCTGAAGAGTATGAAAAAACGAACAACATAAGTATTGTTTCCAGAGTTTACACAAACCTTTCACATGAAATTCAATATCCATAGCATATAATGACATCACAACTATCCCCCAGCCAGTCGAAGCAGATGGCTGCTCCTATGAGTCTGGTTCTGCTGGAGGTTTCTCTCTGTTAAAGGTGAGTTTTTCCTCCCCACCGTCGCCTTAGTGCTTACTCATAGGAGATCATTTGATTGCTGGGGGTTTCTCTTTAATACTGTGTGGTTATAACCTTACAGTATAAAGAGCTTTGAAGTGCCTGTTGTAACTTGGCACTATTAGATACACTTCAATTGGCTTCAACTGACAAAACATTGAAAAAATAAAAAATCTATCAATCAATCAATAAATAATGGATTGTGTGTGTGTTTTTATTTTTCTATACCAGGGTAAGTGCTAAAGCTTAATGGGTTACAATTATAGCCCATAATTGTAAGAATAATATGTGGCTTTTAACAGATTATTCTTGTAACAAATGTGACTGTGCTGAGTGGCCGTGGCACTGTGCACAGGATAAAACCTCTTGATTTTAGTGTCATGTAGAACTAGATTCAGGCCAAAGATTGCATTTAAGCAACATCGGTGATTAGAAGCCAGTGTTTTGATCTTTTTGTTTTTGTTTTTTTAAAGTCTTTCTGATAAGGTTATTTTAAAGTTTATTTTTAAGTCATAGACCTATTTATATTGGTTTCCCTGGTTTTAAACAGAAAATTTAAGCTCTTCATTAAAACAAATGCAGTGTTTACCCGTATGGGTACTGACAGCCACTAGAGGTCCCTTTACTCAACGTTTACATTCATCAGTAACTTCCTTCTCAAATGCCAAATGCTAATGCTTGCCAGATTAAATAGGCTTGATAAGGGGCAATACGTTTTGTTCTTAATATCAGATTGTGTTATCTGTCATGTCTTTTTCATCATTCATATTCTATTGATGAGACTTTCGATGGAGGAGTAGCAAATACGCAAAGATTAACTGGTGATTTCTACAGTGTTTTTACTGGCTGCATGTACAAAAACTCAGAAAGCCTTTCAAGAAGGCAGAGTAAAGATGAATTTATAATACCTTCATTTAGACTGCGTATTTATCAGATTTTTGCTGACATTGACTCTACTTCAGAATACAATATATATTTTTGCGTTCAACGTTTGATAATGTGTCATGCGCAAAAGCATCAGCTCTAAGAGCCTTGCTTAGAGAATGCTTTGTAGTAAATCAGAAGAGTCGACTCCCATTGAGCGAGAGCCGGTGTTGTGCCAAAAAGTGATTGTCTGCCAAAAACTGATTTCCGGTATTTGCCAAAAAGTGATTGCCTATATTTAAAGTGCTATAAGTAAGTTGTTGGGCTATAATATGTTAAACATATGTCAAATGCATCCCTTATGGATGACATAAAGTCATCTTGAGCCACAAACAACATTCTTGTAACAAGATAGAAGCCGCAATCAGTTTTTGGCAGTGACTTTAATATAACCGTTATTTATGCAGTAAAAAAATCTCATTAACATTAAAAATGTATTTTGTAAGAGTAAGTTGCCCAACAGGACAGCAGAAATGGCAGCAAATATTACAATAGTTCTGTAAAAATATTTTAAGTGGGGATAAAGGACCTGATTGGTTATAATGTAAGTACAAGTTGTAAAGATACTTAAAAAACAGCTAATTTTTTAATTCTCTATATAACCCCTTTGTAAACCCTGTTCACCGAAGTCTATTTACGAACATACGCAAAGATATTACACATAAAAAATACACAGAAACACTGGAAATCAGTTTTTGGCAGACAATCACTTTTTGGCACAACACCAGTTCCTCACTTTATTTCCTTTCGCTGCTCAGCTCTCACACAGTGGCTCAGCTATGCTCCAATCCCTCCATATTGTGGCCAATCACATGCGAGGATATAGGATAATATCATTATGTGAAAAACAGAGAGGGTGAGAGACGTGGCAGTCAAGTGGAGTGTGCGTCTGTCTTCTCAGTAAGTGAGTGAGACAGTAGACAGCGGTGAGGAGGGCTGTGCGAGTGCATCGCAAAAACACATAAATATGCCTGACACCTGTAAACGAAGCAGCATATGGCTGCAGTTTAAATACTTTTTTGTCTCGGTCTCGTCTCAACTTTGTCTCGGTCTCGATACCCTCTGGTCTTGGTCTTGTCTTGGTCTTGGTTTAGGCGGTCTTGACTACAAGTCTAATGATCTCATCCACTTGCATATCTGGTGTGATCAGAGGTGGCAAAAGTACAGCTATTTGGTACAAGTCGTACAGTTATTAGTGTTAAGAAATACTCCAGTAAAAGTTGAAGTATTATACTGATTAAACTTCTTTACTTTTTGAGTACATTTCAGAGCCTCTTAAAAAGTACAGCCTCTGAAATCCACTTAAAGAAAGTAAATGGGTCAATGGGTCTAGTTTATGTTGCCTACATTGTCGAGGATGACTTTGTATCTAAACAGGAAAATGAGCACAGTCAGGGGTTAAAGTAGCATTCAGCAGGCGGGGGAACCCTAAATGTGGTTGTAATGGCTCAGTGTGGGGAAACACGACTGAAAATAAATTCTACTGAGAGCTCCTGCAGATTTTCTTAGTGTAGAGGCTGTGATCAGCTGATCTGCTGCTCTTTGTGGATGGACACAACTGAACTCAGCATGATGTCAGCAGATGCTTCATGAGTTGTCCTGGCTGATTTCCATCCTCTGCACTAACTGGAGCTTTAGCTAGCAACACACTGTGAGAATAACTGCACACAACCCCCCCCCCACACACACACTCACAAAGAAAGTAAAGTACAGATACCTGGAAATTAGAGCTGGGTGATATGGCCAAAAATATTTATCACAATACATATTTGAAAATTTGCGGTAACGATATAACTGATGATATAATAAATGTGAGACAAAATACAACTTTTTTTCATGTGCATTAAAGCTATAAAAAAATTTAACAGTGCAAATGCAACTTCCTTGCTGAAAGTTTAACCAAAAAGGCATTTCTATTAGAAATGGGCTGACATATCCTGAGGACAATGTTCCCTCTAATCTTTTTTCTAGATGGTATAAAGTTGGTATGTTGGTGGAATTCAGTCAATGAATCTACACCACTGTGTATCAGTCACACACTTTTCAAGCAACCTATAAATAGCAGTTAGTCTGCCTCAGTTTGATTTGCAGCATGTTTCGTGATACGAAAAACATAATGCCACATCCAGTATCTGATTGAAAAACATAAGGACTTACATGCAAGCTTTAAATTTCCAGTTTATCAAATACCACCGAGAAGTCATTACCTATAAATATAACCTCTCTTCTTCCTCTCCTGACCTCTTTCTTATCTTGCTCCATCTCTGAATGAATTTAGCTCTTTCTATTTTCTTCCTGTGAAATACAGCAGCTGGAGCTTTAGCTAGCAACACACTGTGAGACAAACAGCACACAAACAGTTTGTGTGTTTGCTGAGCTCATAGAAATGCTATCTAATATGGACCAATATGGCAAAGCTGTAATGTTCCACTTGGGAAAATAAATCTGTTGCACATTTTTATTGGCCTTCAGATTGCTACAGTGCCGAACAACACAGGCCAAAGGAAAAGAAACTGTTGTGAGGAAGGCAAGGGAAGAGCAGGGAGGAAAGGATAACTGGAAAACCATACTATGTTATGCCATGTTTTGATTCTCTTTAAAGGGCAGAAAACATGTTGGATCACACTACATTCAAATCTACCGCAGAAATGTAAATAGCATGTTGTTCTTTACCACTGATATTGACTAAAATGACCAGTTTGCCTGCTGACCCTGTAAAGTTTACACCTGCACAGGTGCATTGTCGAGCCCTGACTGCTGGCAGAACGCAAGTTCTGAGAAATTACCATTTCAGGTCCTCCAAAAAACCCATCATGTTGCCTCTTCAAAGTGATGTCTGCAACCTTGTGGAAAATGTTGAAATTAGAGATCACAGTGTTAGTTAACATCTGTCACTCCCACCCTGAGACATCTGATTTGGGAGGCAGCTGCCTCATAGATTAATTTATGAAACAATATCATGCCTAAATCTTTACACTGTATTTTTATATTTTACTTCATTATCCAAACATTTCTATTACTGTTGGACTTAACATACAAATTAGTCACCCAGCTGTGCATATAAGTAGAACTGAAATTATTAATTATTAAAGTTTTGATTAGCTTTTTTGTTTTGTTTTTAGACAAAAATGAAGAACGATATTGAGAAACTGGATCTTAGGTCATACAAATTCCCTACAAATTGTAAACAAAACCATATGAAATGGTCATTTTTGTGACGGCTGGTGAGGCCAAAAGGCAATATGGACCCAAAATGCAGATTCAAACACGGAGAACATGAATGAGCTGCGAACTGACACTTGGCAGCAGATGATCTGGCCAAGAGTAATAGTCAGCGCTGGTCTTAAATACAGCTGTGATAATGAGCTTCAGGTGCAGCTCCAGGGAGGAAATGAGGTCAGCTCCGCCCAGAGGAGGAGACTCGCAGCTCTACAGAAAAATTCTGCCAGTCACCCGAACCATGACAGTACCCCCCCCCTCCCCCCGTCACCATGGGCTAGTATACCGTGGTGAAAGTTTGCGTGACTCAGTCCTGAGTGGAATGTCCTTGCCCGCCAGCCATATATTTTGTCTTCGTGTGTAAACTGGAGCAATTGAATGGCGTTGATAGGCATACTGGTGTTGGCAATTGACTGCCTGAGTAGTGTTTGCCTAGTCTGATCCCAAGCTCGTCGACAACGCTGTAGATGGTGTTGAATGGAAAGCTACTCAAGTTGCAGAGGATGTGAGTGAATTACGAGCGTATTCTGCCCAGTGCAGACAGGTGGACCATGTAAGGTCATGCAGCGGAGTATGGTTTCTAATTCTTAATTTAACCGTTCAGTCTGACCGTTTGTTTGGGGATGATAACCAGAACTAAGACAAGGTTTGGCTCTGAGAGCGGTGCAGAAAACCCAGGACGCGGTCAGAGACTATTTCTACAGGTAGTCCTGTCAACCTGTCAATGATGGTGAGTATGGTGTTTTTGTCAGCTGACAGGTGACGAGCATGATACGTGACCATGGCGTGACCATGCCCCAGGATGTAGGGGGGCTGTCACTGGCTGTCACTGAGGGATCCTGCAAGGATGTAGGGGGCCATGTAGGTAACCACGTTTAGTGGTAACCAACCAACCACTAAACGTAACCACTAAACGTAACCAACAAATGACACAGAGTTAGAGTGGAATTCAAATTTTTCTGCTTTGTTGTAGAGTTTCTTCTCAAGGAATCGCTGGAGCACTGCACAGACATGAGCTTGGTGTTTAGTGGGGTTTTTTGAGAAGATCAGAAAGTCATCCTGATAAACAAACCTGTCCAGAAAATCTAGAAACCAGAAGTAACTGTATTGCACAATTGCAAGGGTTGTGGAGAGGTAAGGTGAGTGCTTTGTCTTTACTGAAGACTTCAGCAAAAACATGCGCAAGACCAAAAGCGTCACTCCCTCTCCTCCAAAGATAGCTGCGATCTACAGATACATCAGTTTCGGGGCAGGCTCGCTGACGGAGGAGGTAGAAACCCTCTACAACTACCTGGCTCAACTACCTGGTTCCCCAGAAAACCAGGGAAAACCTGTTTCCGGGGCGCTGGCTCAGGGGAAGCAGCGCCCCGGAAACAGGGTGTAAACGAAAACATGGCTGAGCCTTGGGGAATAGGAGTGGCTGTCTCTAGAGGAGGTGGCGGTATATGTGCGGCTGCAGCAGCTTCCAATGTGGGAGCTCCACTGGGCTGGGATTCTTGGATGGCCGTAAGAATCTTAGCCTGGCTGTCACTGAGGGATTTTCACTGAACCAAAAGGTACTGGATTGCTTTTGGCTACCGAGTATCGCGCCCTGCATTGTGCATTTTATCATTACTTCTATGAAATTATGGAAGCATTATGGAAGCTGGCAGCTTGGTGCTACTTGCTGTTAGAGAGGCTGGATGTTTGGATGGTTAGAGGTCAATAAACCCTGAATTAGACAATCGGAAGAACATGGATGGCATCTTATTTTTATGTACTGGACATTTTAATAATAAGTTCCACTTTCTTTCCTAAGAGGGTCCTCTACACTTCTATACAAATCTAATGTATTCATATGTATTATTCCTTTCAACTTAATAATTTGCATTTTGTATAAGTCTTTCCAGTTCCTTAAAGACTTGCTAATGTTTGTTTTAATCAGCTATTGTGACCATGGTATTAAATTCCTCCTTATTATAAAGAAACTGCAACAGTAGACATTACTAGTTGTTATTAAATAGAGACAGGCAGTTCTGCATTTTGCAGCTCTGTTTCCTGCTTATTACACAGAAACTACCAGAGATATTTCCAGGTAATAGTCACACTTTTTAAAGTTAGTCTTAATAGGTTATCAATGTGTTATTAAATGGAAACAGGCAGTTTTACATTTTGCTGCTCGATTTTCTGCTTATTACAATTTAGCAGGACTTGTCAGTGGGTAAAAAAAATTAGTATTATGCACTCAGAAAACATGTTTGAAACATGTTTGTCCTACAGCAGCCACAGTAGGCCACATGTAGTGTCCAATACACTTATATGATATAGGTTATTAATCATAAGGTCCACCTGTTTTTTAACCTTAAGAAATGGAGCTTCAGAGATTTAAAGTGTGTCTCCCTGTTGTGGTGTATGAAAATAACACTTACTGCACGTTTCTGTAATTACAGGCGTGAAGAAATCAAACTTCTGTGTATATATTTTATTTCTGTCAAACAATTTGAACAAAAACATGACAAAAAGGCAAACGATACATGATAAAAAACAAATACCTCAATAGAATCTAAAATATTCCTTTTGTGAGAGAAAAAACTAGAAGTGCCAAGAATCTTGTTGCATAAGACGTGATGTTTCACAGAAATGTTGCAGAATGAGTAACGGTTCCACATTTGAAACCTCTAAAGATTCTTTAAAACACATTTACTTACCACCGAACTTAACCAGAAAAAAATCTTAGTAGCTCATGAAAAGTGAAGGCAGGGTATTTGTATCCATAGACCTTTTTTTGCTCATATAAATCAAGTCAAATCTAACAGCCAAGGCCAGCAGAATTTACTTATTCTTTTGTGAAACTTCAACTGTGATGGAAATTGTTATATTCCAGCAGTCCTGTCTGTGTATTAGAGTCAGTACACGATCATATTTTTGTCATCTCCTTGCCATTACTGGTGCTCTTGGTGTCCATATGGGTGATGCTGATCTTGGTGGTCGGTTCCTCGCTGATGAAGTGGAGGATGTTACGCAGTGAGCGGTTCATGCTGTCTTTGAAGCTTTGACCCAGACACACATAGAGCAGAGGGTTGAGGCAGCTGTTGAAGTAAGCCAGGAAGAGCACTATAACGTGTGCCAGGTGAAGTTTGGGGCTCGCAGAGGAAACCCGAGGGGTGGTCAGTATGAGGAAATCCACAATGTGCAGAGGTATCCAGCACAAGAAGAAGCTCAGCACCACAGCAATGATGACCCTCAGGGTTTTCTTGGACCGGGTCCGACCTCGTGTCATTCTCCTCTGTGTCTTGCTGAAAACCACCAAGTGACAAACTAGAATAACCAGGAAAGGAATAATGAATCCAATTAGGAAGCGAAAAGCAGAGACAGGCCAGGCACTGTCTACAGTGTACTCCATCCTACACTCTCTCTTCTCATCACCTGCCTTAATCTCCTTGGCGTACACAAACTGTGGGATACTGCCTATCAGGGCCAGGACCCACACAGCAACACATCCATAAGCACCCTGTTTGGGTCGCCTGTGGTTCTGACACCAGATGGGTCTGATGACCAGCAACAAACGATCCGCACTGATCACAACCAGCTGCAGGATGCTGCAGTACATCACCAGGTAAAACAGGCCTCTGATGAGCATGCAGGCCAGCGGACCGAAGTGCCAGTGATCGTCGTGAACCAGAGGGACCATAAGCAAGGGGATGGAGAGGCAGCACAGAAGATCAGCCAGAGCGAGGTTGAGGAACCAGAGGGAGGTGACAGAGCGGGACATGCAGAACCCCGTCACCCACACCACCACAGCATTTCCAGGCACACCCAGCAGGACCACAAGGCTGTACATGACCAGAGCCACTATCTGGATCGGCTTAATCTCAGGAGTCACAGACTCAATAATGTCAGGAAATGTGAAATTATCATCAGGAAATGTGTAATTATCATCACTGTAATCCATGATTCCTTACAACTGTGAAGTATAGGGTATCAATTAGTGTCATGCATAAAATTAACATTAGAATGAGAGAATGATTCATTCAACAATATCTGTGACAAATGTTTCATCGAATAGATTTTCACAATTTACTAAAATAATACAGTTCAATCCAGAAAAGCTAATGTTTGTTTTTTAAATTCAAACTAATACTTTAGTATTAACTCACCAACTGTTCAGCCTCTGTTTGTGTTGCTCTGTCACCACTGAGAGGAAGTTGTAAAGCTCGTCTGCTTCTGTGCTTTATACTCTCACCCCACCCCACGCAAACACAATTGCACAAGATTCCTGCTAAAAGTACAAGTCCTCTGCACGTGAGTGTACATTTGATGACTGCAATCAAAAAAATTGGTTAATGTAAAAATGCAGTTTTTATGTCAAAATTTAAGTGTAACTTCACAGGAAATAATTAAATCATAGTTCATACAATGAGAAAAAAACAAAACAAACGGAAGCTGACCTCGACTACTTTGTCGTGCTTGCTTTATTCACCAGTTTACTGGTAGTGCTACAAATTATTTTTCCATTATTTCAGTGCTCACTATAAAATAAAAGTCTATTGATATGTCAGGATCGGTAATTTTAAAAATAATTACTTCAAATGTCTATCTCGTCAAAATAAAAGTCTTAATAATCGTGTTTAAAGTATGAATACTAAATGTCATGGAGTAGCCCTGTGTCTTCTAATCACACAACACAGCGTGCTGTTACTGTAGCCTTGCCACACATGAAATTCTAGGAAATTAAAAGTTTTAGAGTTTTAAAATATAAATCTCAGTTGTACTCCCAATTGCAATTGGTCGGGGTTTTTTTAGACCTTTAAGCCTAGTGGTATAGTCATTATCTTGGGGGATTTAGTCAATGTGCTATAAAGGAAGCAGAGTTTTGGAGATGTTTGCAGCATGTTTTCATTGTATGTGGTTTCAGATAGCTAGATATGTTTCCTACTTTTACCTAACACCTGTCTTTTGATAATGGATTAAGCAATGTTATAAGATAATTTAGTATTTAATTGTTTTTGGTTTTTTTGGATTATGTGGCAGGAGATTGTGTATCATTGTGTATCAGGCCATGGTGCTAAGGAGGCCACAGTGGCTGTACTCCCAGGACCTCCAGCTGTAATGAGTCACAGCCTGGTCCAGAATGGCTTCCTCAGTCAGTGTATTTAGCTTTGCATTGGTGTATTGTAGTGCCAATAACACTGAACTGTTCAACTGTGTGAAGGCCTTTTTATTTTCTGCAGTAATTAATCATTTTGCAAAAACACTCAAAAATGATTTCCTGTTTCAATGGGACAAAATACTTTATTGTCAAACTTGAAACAATAATTTTACAGTAACACATCATCTTTATCATATATACATATTATTCACAAATTAGCCTACTCACAACCTATAGTACGGTAAAAGAACTAGAGTTTCAGCTGTGGTAATAGAAAACAAGTAGAGCTCCCTTTGTGTTGATCACCATGCATCACATTGCTTCTGAAAAGTGATTTCTGCAACCTTGTTGAAAATGCTGATATTATGCTGATATTACACAACAGCAGTGAGCATCTGTCACTTCCATGATGTAGCTGCCTCATAGACGAGTTTAAATCAAACAATATCATGCCTGAATTTTAACGCAAAGTAGGTTTTCAAAAATGTGATTCTCCAAACATTCAAGACATATCAGAGCAGAACTGCATGTGTGTCCAGAGAACAGCCAACTCAGTTTACAGTACTGTAACACATACTACATACTAAAGGTATGACTAGGTAAATATCCTCAAGAAGACTGACTGTGGGACAGGAAAATGAATTAAAGAGACAGAGAAACACATTTGCATAAACATAAATACGTGTGAGGAAAATTGAGTGGCAGGATTTCCTGTTTTTAACAAAATCAGGAAATGACAAAGAAGATTAAACACAGAGTCAGCAAAATGTTCTCTAGAAATTCTAAAAATTGCTGACTTTGGAAGAACGTGGGTTTGCTTCCCGTTGCACACGCAGTCTTGTCATAGTTCACCTCTTATTGTGCACATTGGTATAAAGACGAACATTAAAGTCCCAGCTGGCATGGAGTTGTTACCGTGTAAAACACATTATCAGTACAGTATTTGTTTAATTTTGTCATAGTTGCTGTCATAAGTACATATTGCGATGCTTCCTCGCTGGTTTCCCACAGACGGTGAGTCCTCAGAGGTAAGCTCAGTTGAAGGCTGGAGCACTACTGGGTGGAAGTGTAGGAGTGTCATCTCTGAATGCATCCGACTGAAGGTCTGCAGAAAAAATAGGGTGAGTTTGAAAATTTAATTTCAGTGTAGAACACTTTCACCAAACAAGTTATTTTTTCATACTGCTCTGGTTCCTTAAACACAATGAAACGTTTTTTTCCTACTCTTTCTTTTTATAAATTTAATGAATTCGTATTTTCCAAAATAAAAACCAGCAACAAGCGCTTCTTAATTCAGTTCAATTCAATTTTATTTACACAGCGCCAAATCACAACAACAGTCGCCTCAAGGTAGACCCTACAACAATACATACAGAGAGAAACCCAACAATCATATGACCCCTTAAGAGCAAGCACTTTGGCGACAGTGGGAAGGAAAAACTCTTTTAACAGGAAGAAACCTCCAGCAGAACCAGGCTCGGGGAGGGGCGGCCATCTGCCGTGACCAGTTGGGATGAGGGGATGAAGACAGGACAAAACACATGCTGTGGAAGCGAGTGGGAAATTAATAACAAGTAGTGATTCAATGCACATATTAACACATAGTGAGTGAGAAATGACATATCCTGGTCAAAAAAGACTCCAAGATTCCTCACAGTGTCACAGGAAGTCAAGGTAATGCCATCCAGAGTAAGTATCTGGTTAAATACCATATTCCTAGGACTTTGTACAAGTACAATAACCTCAGTTTTATCTGAATTTAGAAGCAGAAAGTTAGAGGTCATCCAGGTTCTTATATATTTAAGGCATTCCTGCAGTACTGCGCATACCTTATCATTAGCTTAAATGTCTCCTAAGTAGCCGAAAAGTAAAGCAAAACATATTACAACATTTCAAATTATATTCCAAATAAACAAGCATGGGCTTGTTAATCCTTTACATTAACTATATAATACATACTACTGCATTTCATTAAGAGCCTCGACACTGGCAAAGACTCACAGACCTTGTAGTCTGTATTCTGTATTTAAAAACCTTCTCTCCTTTGTCTTTTTCTGTCATTCAGACGCTTTCCCCAGTCCTTCATTTTGTGTCCAAAGTTTAAACCATTTAAACAGTTGATTGTTTTATGTTTTATGGGACAATTCTCCATAACTTTACCTCCGTCTGTAACTCTGCATCAATTAGATGTAGCAGAAACCTCTACTCTTCTCCATGTTTCCTAATAGTAATGTCCCACAGGCTGTGAAGTAAACCACAGCAGCAGGTCACCAAAATGATGTTGATGATTTTGTTTGCCAGGCAAATCCACTTTGTTTGGATTTTTGTGTATCCACTCCCTGACAGAAATAGTTTAATACTAATACCATTTTGTACCTACATGTTAGGTTACATCTTTGAGTATGTTAGTGGCAGAGGGATGGTGGTTTTTCAGTCTGAATCATCAGGCTTTACTTCCTGATTTAGAGAGCTCTAATGCTGAGCTCTCAAAAATGTAACGGGAAAAGGATGAGATGGATGACTTTGTAGGTTGCCAATCCAACTGAAAGTTAGAATGGTACTAGTAGTTTTGGTTGTAGCTCCAGCTAGTACATCCACTTTTACACTTTACACAGGATGGTCTTGTTTGAATCATCACTGCGTGTCTGGTATTTCATTGTGAAGCACTTTGTGTTGTTTATCTCAAAAACTGCTATAAAAAGGAAATTATACTGTCATACAAAATACAGACATTGACTTGAGAAATGAGAAACCTTTTGTTTACCAATATATCTAAAACTTATCAAAACTTTCTGTCACCTGACTGCCTAATAAACTGATCCCGTAAGCTTAATTTCTATATAGGAATTAATAAAACTAAAGTGATTAAAAATAAGCGGTACCATAGTGAGTAAAGGGGCAGCAAACAAAATTTCATGTTTATGGTTTCACATGCATATGTTTTCTTTTTTTTCCAATTTGTAATAAAACAGCATTTGAATATATATGACTACCTTATGTGCAACTCACCAATGAGTGTCAAGCCTTGCTGCTGATTCAGTATAACCGATGTCTCCTCTTCCTCCTCCTCTTCTCCCCAATCTGCAATGTTGGCCGGGGGGATGCACTGCTCCAAGAACAGGTCCTCCTCATCTTCCTCCATGTCCATGTTCTCTGGAGGCCAACGCAGCTCTCCACTCTCCACCTCGCTCAACTCAGTTGGTTCCACAACAATAGAGGGTAGACGTTCCTTCTCGTGCTCGTGGCCCAGGCAGTTCAGAGAGGTCTCGGGGTCCAGGACAACCTCAACAGGGTCAGGAAAGATCTGGGGGAAGAAGTTGATTGTGTCATGAGCAGTATATTGAATTAAAACTCTGTAGAAGCCTGTAAATAAACTTAATTAGTAATTCTACAAATTGTTTTATGTTTTTCCTTATCTATCCCAGGATCACACACACATGCACGCACACACCTACGCAATATCGGGGCCTTGGATTTTGTGTACTTACTATTATTCGGGCTTTTAATCCTTGTTTGTGTCTGCATTTGAGTCTCTTCAGCTAAGCATTTCAAGACATTTTAAAGTATCAACTGTAACACAGAACTCCAATCATAACTATAACTCAATCAGACTTAGCTGCTATGCTAAAAATATTTGACAGAGATCTGTCGCAGTATGATTCTAGGGTATTATGTTACCTGGACTGGCAGTCTTTGGTCTTTACTCTGCATGTCTTCACATTCTGGATTCTGACCACTCATCTCCTCCATACCTCTGCAGATGAAACAAATTTATATCAATCCTAGAAGAGGAATTCAAAAAAAAAAAGCATGCACCACATTTAGCATGGACTAAAAAATTCTTTCTAATACTGCAAAAGCTCATGAGCATGTGCATGTTTACTTTAGAAGAGTCCAGAACCCCGATTGAAGTGCAATTTTAAATGTCAGCTTAATGTAAAGTGCTCAAAGGAAATTCATGATGCTGCTGACACAGCTGTGCAGCCCCCACTGCTGCGTGCCAATTGAACTACAAATCGTGTTGTTTGGTTTTCCATGAAACAGCATCATTGCCCCTTGTGTCATTGCTGAATTACACTAGGATCACATTATCCAACATGCCTGGCTTTTCATTCGTCAGAGATTTCCTGCCCTACATCATGCTGGCTAAAGCTGGTCCGACCATGCACAAATATGTGCATCTCCTAATACATGCAAGCACTCTCTAGATTAGTGCAGACCTCAAATGGGGTTTGATACCAAAATGGATTATGTAGTTTGGCGATCATATTTTATTTTCTGACAGGAAGCCAAGCATCCTGTTTTGGCTTGCGTCCCTCACACCCCCCAATCTGCCTCAGTCATCAGTAAAGTTTTTGTTCCATAAAAAAAAAATGTTTACATGACCGTCATCAGACGTCTAGCCGCCAGCAGCTTTGATGAAGCCACTTGTTTCAGTTACATGGATAAGTCCGTGTCCATAGCCAACTTTAGTCTGTTTACGTTGTCCAGAAAAGCAGACGAAAGGGATTAAGAAGGGCTGAGGATCCATCTGAATCCTCTTTTTATCCCTCTTCCTTGCTTCCTTGTCTCTATTTCTCAGCATGTCTCAGCGTGTGTCCTCTCTCCATAAGTACCAGTCACGGTTTGTTGCCTGGTGTAATGACACAGTCTGCTCAGTCTCGCTTACTGTTTAATGAAATTTCCACTGAAAGACCGATCTAATCTACTTTTGGTATTTGCAGTCACATGTCTCATCAAGCTAAAGAGGCAAATCTAATTATTTTTACATAGAAGCTGAAGCCGAGAAGATGAACGGGACCTTTTAGCCTCTTCCTGAGATACGCAGCACTCAGACCCCAGTTCTTCACTCTTGCATCAAGTCAAAGCACAAAAGAGAGCATAAACAAGCCAATGCAAATGTCTGCTCGGAAGGTTTCAAAGGCATTTCCAGCTAAAATTAAAGTGCATGAGGATCGGTGCTTTGGATCAAGAGCATTAAGGATGGTCTGAGAATATGTTAAAAATATTCGAAATCTAAAAATAATTTGTTTTCTCATATTTTCGTGTGTAGCCTGAGACTTCCATCAGTTTGTTTCCCTCTTCCTCCCTGTCTCTCTCTAATTGAATTGTTTTTTTTAATAGCTGACTTCAGTCGATTTGTGATTTTCCTATTGACATGCTCAAAGTTACATATTGCATGACTACATGCAACTGAAGAAACGCTAACGCTTTGCACAACTGGCAAAATGAGGACATCGTGTTCTTCCCCAAATAGGATCAGCTTTGGGAGTACTCTATCATTTTTTTTGACCCACTTGTGAATGTGCGCGGCCCTACAATTCAATTTCTGATATTGTGCTGTTGACAATTGTGCCGCACTAAGCTGTTTGTGTGCCACCTGGGGTTGGAAACTATTATGATGAATGAGCTTAACCCCCATGTAATCCCTCTCATGTACACTCGCTCTAAACACCTGCACGTTTTAGCACGGTCAACAATCGGGCTTTGTTTGCCTTGTGCGCTGCATTTGGCTGTTAATGCAAAAGTATGCTTTATCACATTTAGGCTTCTTTTATGTGCACAGGCCAGATGATTAGTTTTAAAATATGCATCTAATATTAGTCAAGTGTTAGTGTTAAACCAAGCCTGAAGTTTACACCTAAAGGCGAAGATTTGTGTCACCAGAAAGAGGAAGCTACAGGCGATAAAGAGGTTTGATCATTAAAACCATAAAGTTTTATCTCATTTCCTGCTTCTCTCACATTTTCTATTTCCTCATCATTTTCCTGTAGATGTTTCCTTTTTCTAACTTCACACATTTACTTTTCTTTCAGCTCAGAGGTCACATAACTGCTGTGGCCAGATCACAATCTGGCCATAGCAGTTACACTATAAGGTGCTGCGGTTGTGCAATAAATGAAAACGTACTGATGAAATCATGAGGAAAGATTGCAGCAAACTTTAAAACGTTCCTATTTTA
Organism: Neolamprologus multifasciatus; assembly: GCF_963576455.1. Taxonomy (NCBI): domain Eukaryota; kingdom Metazoa; phylum Chordata; class Actinopteri; order Cichliformes; family Cichlidae; genus Neolamprologus; species Neolamprologus multifasciatus. The sequence continues at coordinate 25,849,642 of NC_140452.1, forward strand.
TTGTTGCTATTTTTTATACTTCCCCAGCATCACTACACTTAGATGTTTCTGTAGTTGAAAATGTGAGATGGGAGGTATGAAATGGCTCATGGCCTCTGTTTGCTCTTGATCTTTCAAGAATATTCAAAACATGCATAAAGTAAGAAACATACAATAAATAAGACTGGATCCTGTGAAATCTCCAACATGTACAATATATGCCAGTTAAACCTTTTATAGATCAGGCCAACATCTAGTTTTGTAATTTCTAATTAAGTTTTTATTTTTATCTAATTTGGACTTTTTGTTTTTGTGGATCAGTTTTGTTGTAGTTTGTTTCCAGAGAAGATTTTCTTCTTTCAGTTTAGTTTATATTCTTTGAATTTGTTTATTTTAAGTGTATTATTTGTTAGTTTCATTGTCAGTTTTAGCTTTTCTAATTATTATTGTATGGTGGGAATATCTCAGAGGCAACATTTAGGAAAATCAGTACAGATATTACCATAAAAACAGAACTCCTTGAAACATTTTTATTTTATTTTTGTTAGTTTTCCCGAGTTCACTAAATAGTTTCAGTTTTGTTTCAGTCTAATTTATATTTTTAAAATTGTCAAATATTTTGTCACAATTTTGGCTTTTAGTTTAGTTTTGTTGTCTATGTTAATCTGGGTTTATTGTTTAACCTCCAGAAACACTATTGTGTAAAGCTAGTTATTAATGGTCAGTGGACCATGTGTTACGACTGCTTCACTGTTTCCATATTTGTGACTTGGAGGAAAGTTTTTAAAGTTCACAGGGTTCGTGGATCCATCTGCTATCACAGCTGCCCACAAGGACCAAAAAGCTTCAGAAAAAGTTGCTGAGGTGACCTAAGGGCGGAATGAGTTTGTCATCAAGAGTTATATGTTTCCACAGTGTGGGTCTTATTTCTGATAATGGCACAATCTGCTGCTTGACTGTGCATGACTGTATCTTCCTGACACTTCTGCTGAGTTACTTTCAGAAGATGCACAGTGACGATAAGATCTTAAAGTGGAACCTGAGGGGGACTTGCAGCAGTTTTCCATTTAATCGTTATCCAAGATTAAAATGCACACAGTCACACAACCACAAGGTTCATCACCTCTTACCCATCAGTTGCTGTCAGGCATATGTCCTCTCCATCTTGGCACAGTGTCACAGTGGTGAAGCTCGGCTCATCCGCTGGTGATACGAGAGGGGTTTCAGGGGGAGGTGAACAACTCCCACAGCAGTCCCCCCCTGCAGGACCCTCATTGAGGTTTTCAGCCTCCAGGGCGAAACCTGGATGGGGAGGGCTCCAAACTCTCAGGGATCTCAGGTGTTTAGCAGATGGTGAAGGAGGTGGCTCGACTATTCAGGCAGGAGAGCACCTGTGTCTCACTTGTCCAGATCAGTGCTGAGTCCGCTTGTCCAAAGCGCACACGCTCTCCGCCGTCTCCCGTATCCGACTTCCTTCCTCATGTCTCTGTCATTATCCCTCCCTGTCCCACCCCACTGCCAGGCTTTGGAGAGGAGCAGGATTAGCGTCTCTTTCGATTACGGAGGCTGCATGGGTGACGTCAGGCAGGCTTGACAGTCCCCTCTGATGAGTTGGCACACTGGGTCGCTGGTGCATCTGGACAGAAACATACAAAGGGCACACAGATGGCCTGTGGTCGTGCTGTTGGCGGATGTTTAAATCAACTTGCCATGGCCACAACTGCACATGAGAAGGACATGCATTTGCATGTTTTATTATGAAATCCTTTCTATCCCTACCATTCTGTCTGTTTCCCCATCATGACTCTGTGTGTGTCGTTGCTCCATCAGTGGATTTAGATTTGGACGATTCATGGAATTAGCCCAGGGATCAAGGGCTCGGGGGTGGGAAGGAGATACAGTGTATATATATATATAACAGGCAGCAAGTATTGCAAAACAGGCAGCACACTAGTAACATTAGTGTTTAATCCCCTTTGCAGCCTAAGTCAATAGGATAGATATGGGACGAGGAAGGAAAGGAGTCTGCGCAACATGAAAGGCATCCTTCTTCTCTAGAACCTGGATGAATTTTTAGTTCAGGGAACTCCACCCGTGATGTCACAGCTGAGACTCCTCCGTAATCAGGACAGTACTTCCCCTATTAACTCGAGTGTCAGTTATACCGTCTCCAACTCAGATTCATTTGTTTTAAAAATGGACACACCATGCTTTTCTTTATTTTATATCATATGTCTGTTGCAGTGGTGGGTGCTCATATTGAACATGGCCAAGCTGGTTACAGCTAATGAAGTCAGCACTTGGCAAACATACACGAGCCAAAACTTAAGCTTTAGACTGCTCTAAACACTCACTTTTCTTTTCTTTTTTTTTTTGGCTCTGTATGTCAAAGTGAAGGGACATCTTTAATATAAAGGTCTCCAACTCATAGCATAGGAGCGTTTGCTTGCTTGCTTTGCTTAAATGTAAATCAGTTCTCTTTCCGAGCCTTAAAAAAAAAAGATACAGTGCTTTATAATTTCCAACTCTGCTGTCAATTTGAATTTGGGTCTCATTGCTACGCTTGCAACAAAATGCACACAGATATTAAAATAATTTGATTAGGTTGTGCAAAATAAAATGTCTAAAAGTTTTATGTGTTTTATATTTGCTCAACTATTTTTTTTTTTAAATGGAACATTTATTGAATCTTCTGACAATTTAAAAGTCATATTTGCTACATCCGGCATTTTTTAGGCAATTTATAGCTTAAAATGTATTATGCAATTTATCTGTGCTTACAGGGGGAAAAGGTTACACTGATTATGTAAAAGTCTAAAAAAAAAAAAAACAATTTAAAAACCTTTTTAAAAACTGTATGTATCAAATATGTTACACGAGGCAATAATGGGTTAATAACATTGTAATAATAGCTCTGTTTTCTTCAAGTGTCCAACAAGACACGGCAGTGCTAATTGGCTGAGCACAATATCAGGGCCATCTGTGTGCCTGACGATAATGACTGACTTAACCAAGGTTAATTCGGATTAGTGACATTAGTGTCAAAATGTCAATTAGATTTTGACTGGGTTTGTCTTTATATTACACGGAGCTAGTACCACACAGATGAGGACCAAAATAACATCAAGACCAGTCATTTAAGCCAGTGCGACATGAATCTTGAAGGTTTGAATAGGATTGGTTATGAACAAATGTAGTTTGGGTTTTCTGTGTTTTTATGATGACTGGTCTGTGTGAAAGCTGTTCTTACCACAGGCTGTTTAAAGAGATAGATGTAGTGACTATGAGTTTACGCACTCAATTTGTGGGTTGATTTACAAACTTTGAGTCTAGCATCATTGTCGTCAACTTTTTGTTGTTGCTTTGCTTTGTTTCTTAGACACTAGTTACCAAATTTGGAGGAGAGGATGGAATTGCTTGGTGACAACACACACTTGCACAATACAAAAAAAAACATTAGAGCAATTCTTTTTCCTTTTTTTTGTTCAGTTCAACTTTCTTTATATACTGCAGCACCAAATCACAATAACATTCGCCCCGAGGTGCTTTATATTGTAAGGTAAACACACTATGATAATGCAACAATAACCAGAAGGAGTGGAAAATGTGTGATGTTTTTAAAATAAGTCTACTGGGTTCACTCATCTAACCTAGACACATGCAAAATTAAGTAAGCAATTTAAACCCTTCGCTTGTACATGCATTGCTTCACTTCTGTGCATCTTGTGTATCAATGCCTATTCTGTCCTCCAGCCATTTGTAGGCGCTATTTGGAAAAAAGGCAGAGCCAAAATCGTTTACGCATGCGCATACGGTCTGTTTTTAAACTTGAGGAGTGAGGCGGTAGACATTAACAACATTTGAAATTAATTGAGTTCATTACTTTTGTCCACAATAAATCGTTTCTCCGATGGATTTAGACGGTGGGACGTACGAGCCGGGATTTGTTGGCATACGGTTTTGTCAAGAATGGTGAGCGTTTGTCTGTTTTAGAGGACGTATACGTTGACGTAGCCGGCTAGCTAAAATAAGCTAGAAGCACATTAACATAATATTGTATGAACTGAAGGAATACGTACGCATAATTGAAATGAAAACCCATTAACCACTTGGCTTTGTCTTCCAGTAACAACATGTTGTATCCTAAAGAAGACAAGGAGAACCGCATCCTGCTGTATGCCGTAAGTTTGTGCTCCTCACGTGTGTGTTAACCAACAAGTATTAGTGCTACTTTCTTTATAGTTAGCTAATCCACGATACGGCAACACTCTTCTAACAGTCCGGATTATAAAACGAATGGTTAAAATGACAGCTTTAATTTTAATTTTCCTTAGTTTGCTTATTTTACACCCCTTATGTTACAATCGGTGAATACAATCAGAGTTTATAGCACATTAAAAACTAGTTGACCAAAGTGATGTAGACATCAGATGTAGAAAAAAAGAAAAACAAAACAATATAAATATATATATATATATATATATATATATATATATATATAAAGCATCACTCACTTAGAGATGAAAGGGAAAGGAACCTTTCTGTCATGGTCAATAGTAGTGAGTGGAAAGGTGTATGAAAATATTTAACTTTATCAGTTTGTTTGTAATCATCCCAAACCAATGCAATTACAGATTTTACACAGAATAATCTCAACCATGGACATAGTTTCAACCCCAGTCTTTTGCTTGAAATGCAAGGCAGAAATTAGTACCCTAACTCATTGTGTTTGGTGTTGTCATAAGCTGCAAACGTACTGATCTAGTGTTTGATTAGAAGTGAAAAATACATCGAGGCTGAAAACAGAGATGGGCCTAGTCTCTTGCTGTCAGAATATCTTATGTTCATATCACGTTCAAAAGTCCAATGTTTTATAAAACTTTGGAACCCTGTTTGATCTACTTGAAAACTGATGTCTACGATCTTGGTGTTGGGATTTTTTTTCTAAAGGTTGTGATAATGCTGGGCTGATTATTGCATATTATTGTTGCAGTTGCTGGTGTTTTATGTGAGACTAAACTAAATTAAATAATTTGATATATTACAAAATATAAGAAATAGCTCTAATATTACAAATAGCTCAATTATAAAAATCCAGAATATTACAGAATTACAGAATATTAAATGCTGCAAAACAGCTGTAAAACTTTGTTATTTTCACTGTAGAGGATGTAACTATTGCACGGTGTACTGTACATTAGTTGGAGGAGTTGTACAGGCAGGAGTAATTTCCTCTAGGGCTGGGTATTGTCACTGATTTCTAGAATCGATTCGATTCTGATTCACAAGGTCCCGAATCGATTCGATCCACGATTCGATTCAATTCGATTCGATTCAATTTAAATCTGGGAAATTTTGCTTCAGACAGTCAGAAATATTATAATTCAGATCAGTACATTTACATATTTTTGTATCTATAAAAAGGAAGCTGACACTCGCAAGACTTTATCAAAGGTGTAAGCATCACAGCAGATGCCTTTGTGCCAAATTAGCTGAAGATAAAACACAGAAAAACATGAAGGTGATTTTTCCTGGCCTGGGATTTTATAAAAATATTCTGCAGTACATCAAAAACGAAAGAAAACCATTAACCATCATATGAACATTACCTCTGAAGTTACAGAGGTTTTAAAGACACAGCTGAGCGTTTTGCATTTTGCATAATTTTAAAAAGTTTACATTTGTTCAGAAACCCACTGAACAGCAGAAATGAGGCTTTCTTTTCGGAAGTAAGTAAAGGGGAAAAAACAGCGGCCGACAGCGCTGTAAACAACGGTAGACTTGTGCGTAACAAGCAAGCGAATAATGCAGAAAACAGATTTTTAGACGGGAAACTGTTCTTGAAGTACACAGAGAAAGCGAGAGAGAGAGAGCTGTGCATGAAGTGTGGTGGAAGCAAAAACAGCAAAACTAATAGGGAATTCATGACGATGTTTTTGTGAAGCGTAGTTTGGATGTTCTTTTGCTGCTGGTTCGGTCAATATTGTTTGGAGAGAGATCAAACTAACAGCTTTAGAATCAGCGCAAAAAGGGCATAAACACAAAGCACGGACTCGCCGAAACATCAGAATCAGCGAGCTGTCGGCTTTCAGCCCCGACCGTGTCCGTGCCGTCGGGTGAAAAAGGCGACATCTCACTGATTCTGATCCATCGGCGGGTCTGCGCTTTGTGTTTACATCTTTGTGCAGAATCTGTGTTCCTGCTCTCAGTTACTGTTTTAGCTGTTTGGTGGTTCTTGAAATTTTGTGAGGTTAAACCTGAGATTCTGGCGTTTTGGGCAAAATAAATTAATATTAAAAAAATCGAGTCAGGATTTTAATGAATCGATATCACGTTATCCAAGCCAGAGTCGATTTTAATCGATAAATCGATTATCAGAACCCACCCCTAGTTTCCTCTGTTGTTCAGTGGTGCATTTGGGTAATCTCAGTCTCTAACTAAACATTCTCCTGTGACTGGCCATGTCATGGAGTGGGTGCCAGGTATTGTCCAGCACTGGGAAACAGTAAATATAATTGGGTTGAAACAAAAAAAACAACGTCATGTGGAGGGAGGTGCGCCTTCACCTTACCAAGGAGCCCTCATTGAAAAAGGCTTGTCTTAACAGCAGATCTAAAAGCACAGTCAAATATCACACCAAGATTCCTTGAAACCAGGTGACAGTAAAAAGCTCAAAGACTGATGGAGCTCTCCTTTCCATCTTAATGATTGGGATGCCCAAAAATAAAAAAAAATTCTGGTTCGTTTTTGTTCAGGTTTGACAAGTTTATCTCCATCTATGATTGAACATCACTTAGACAGTACTACCAGAGCCCAAATACAAGCTAGTTATCTGCAAAGCAATGAAAGTCGATGCTGTACGTTTTAAAAATGGGTTCCAAAAAAAGAAATGTATAATGAAAAATAAAATGGGACCTAATACAGAACCTTAAGGTACCCCAAGTGGTTACATAGATGATAAATACTGACCTAAGTGGACAGAGAAACTCCGGACTGACAAATAGTTATTTAAGACAGCGATCACCAACCTTTACTGCTCCACGGACCGGTTTAATATCAGACAATATTTTCACAGATCGGCCTTTAAGGTGTTGCGGATAAATACAACAAATAAAATGACACAAAAGTGGGGTTTTTTGTAAATATAATAATAAATGCGGATTCACTGTGTAATTGTGTAACTTCATTAGCAGCGTCCTCCTGAAATGGGCCAACAGCATTGAGAGTAACGTCCTCCTCTCTGCCCCTTAATGCTCTCTGGTCGCTATGGTAACGTGTAAATATTTCTTTCAAAATAAGACACACAACTACAACACGGGAAAAGATCCGGGGAAACCAAGTTAACGATAAAAACCCTGAAAACCCTAAATTTCACACCCGAGCCTCAACTCTCGCGGCCCGGTATCAAACAACTCCAAACGACCGCTGATTTAAGACATACATTTTATTGTAATGTATTGTATAAAACATTGTAAAACCATATGTAATGGAAAGGTTTTAAGGAAGATTGTTGTGATACAATAAGAGTACCACAATAAGTCTGTAATCATTGTACTGAATGTCCTGCTCTTTAACAAAAAAATATCTTTATCTCAAACAGTGCAGGAACTGTGACTACCAACAAGAGGCAGACAACAGCTGTATCTACGTCAATAAAATCACCCATGAGGTTGAGTAAGTAACCACAATACAACATAAATTAGCAAAGGTTTTATTTCCTCAATTTGAATAATTCGTCATTTTTCATTGCAGACTGAGTCACACATTAAAGTGGGCGATAACTTCCTATTCAATCACTGCAGCACTTCTAAAAGCAACCAAAATGGTTATGACATCTAGGGTTAAATGCGCTGTGTAGACCCATTCAGCCACACAGATTTGATTGATTTTTCCAAATATGTACAAAAGATTTTCTGTGTACAATTTCAGACAGTACAAAGCAGTGTTTTTATGTGTGCTCACACATACTGAATGGCTAATCTTTAGGAAAAAACATTAGCATTTTTTGCATGTGGTCTTCCTTTTGTAGTGCGCACAGTACTAGAATTTTAGATTGCATTCATAGGTCATGTCAGTCGATGAGCTCTAAACCTCATGCTTCCATTTTTTTTTTTCCAGTGAACTCACACAAATCATCGCTGATGTATCTCAGGACCCAACACTGCCAAGAACAGAAGACCACCCCTGCCCTAAGTAAGTTTTACCATACCTACTGACCTCCCTCAGCGCCCATGCTTCACCTCCTGTTGATGTTTTTAAGAGTATTTTGGTTCATTATCCATTTCCGTTCTGAAGTGCTGTCCAATCAGTTTTTCAGGATTCAGCTGAATCTGAGCAGAGACTATAGCCTTGTTTGCTTAATCAATAAATTGCAGTGATCCAGTTCCACTAGCAGCTATACATGCCCATGCCATAACACTGCCTCCACCGTGTTTGACAAATAATGTGATATACTTCAAGTCATGAGATACTACTTTTCTCTTCCCGTCATTCTGGTACAAATTCATTTTGGTTTCATGTGTCCAGATATTTTTTGCCCTGATGTGAGTGGGCTCTTTTAGAGCGTGTGGCAAAATCTAATCTGGCTTTTTGAGTGTAATCAGTGGTTTAGACCATTTTGTGAAACCTCTGTATTTACATTCATGATAATAATCTCATGATCTTCCACTTTAGTTCTGACTGTATAATTGACCACCTGGCTGCAAAAATGCTTATCCAATTTTGGAGTAATTATGTTTTGTTGTTGTTTTGGTTTTTTTAAAGGTCTGTAATTCCTAAGTGCTTCTACTGCAAAATATTTATTAAAAGGCATCATTGATTTGCAAAACTGCATTGTTACCAATACACTTTCTAAGTAGTAAGTGAAATGTGTAGTTCTAAAAATAAGTGTAGAGTCAATAATTACTGACACAGCATACTTGCTTATTTAAGCAGCAGAGCGTTGTTTAATCTGCATGTATTGTAACTTATTGGTGCACATAGTCACCAATCAGTGAGACTAACTGAGTGTATGGTCATGCAAAACGGATGGAGCATAGATTACATCACTGGGGTCTCAGCGTAAAAGCATTATATTTAACCGCATCCCTGCTCTCGTGTGTCTACATTTTATAATTACTTTATGTCTCCTTGAGGCACACTAACATACTGTATATCAAGTAATTATTTAGACGGCCACAGTAGACGGAGGAAATCTGGATAAAGGTTCAGCCTGCCCTGAAATAAACTGTTGGTGGTCATTGTAGGTTTCCACAAGCCATTTCAACTTTAATGGACTGTGGAATGAGATGTTGTGGCTCTGATGGTGGTAACACTTTTATAACGTTTTTTCTTTCACCATTTCTCTTCTCAGATGTGGTCACAAGGAGGCAGTGTTCTTCCAGTCTCACAGTATGAAGGCTGAGGTAATTGCAACCTTTGCTTTCTCTAGATCTGCACAAGCTACAATTGCCCTGCTAATACATTCTTCTTAGCCCCTGCTTTTCAGGAGGCACCACATTATTAATCCAAAATATATATTTGAGAGAGGTATTTATTAAAAAAAAATTAAAGATGAGTTACATTCCCTACACAGATCATTTGTTTTGACTGACACATTTTTTTGTGTTGCCCCACACAGGATGCTATGCGACTGTACTACGTGTGCACGGCGCCTCACTGTGGACACCGGTGGACAGAGTGAAGCCTTCTGATAATAAAGAGGTCTAGCACTTGCTTCTATGCTGTTGCTGTCAGCACTCGTACAGTATCAATCTGGGTCTGTGTCTACAGTGAATGCATTTGGCTTTATAAAATAGCAGCATTGCTGACCCCTCTGTTATTGTTATGGACACTCATATCTGTCACCATGTTGTGAATATAATGTCATCAGTTTTGCTGTTGTGCTTTTTTTAGCGCTTGTCATTTTCAAATGTGTATTGTTAGATTAAAACATGTTTTCAAATATCTCTTGAGTCTTAATAATTGTGAAACTCTTCATGCACTCCATCTCTGAGTACATTTTGAGAATATTTTGTATAATAATAGTTATTTTGTTACATAATTAAGGTTATATCAAGACTAAGTAACACATAAATGTAAAACCAGGATACAACAGTTAATATAAAAGAGTCATTAGAGGGTTGTTTGTTTTTAATGAATTATTCCTTATTTGGTCTGAGTCACTCAATCAGTATTTCTGGGGTTTTTAAGAATAGCAAGAATCAGTGATCAGATAATGCTCCTAAATATTTTTAACTATAGGCCGGGAAACCTTGCCAACTCATGCACACAAGCTCACCTTCAAATCAAACCAACTGACTTCCAAGTAGAGAAGTCGGTATAGATATTCACTTCCTGTTTCCAGCCTAGACTGTTAATGATTAGTGGGGGTTAAAACCATGAAACACAAGACTGGTTGTGTGTTTTCCTTTGAGTCACATTCTCTTTGTGACACAGCTGAAAATTTAGACCACAAATCACATGTAACCAGTGCACATCCCCAATATTCACAAAATGTCTTGAGACTGTCGCTGACTCATTCGCTTAATGCTGAACATATTCGCAGCAGGGATGAGCCAAATAAATGTACAGTCGGCAACTTTGATAAGAATTTGATAATGTACACGTCTTGTTATTTGGTTACAAACTCCATGTGGTTTTACCCATTATGTTATACATATATATATATATATATATATATATATATATATATATATATATATATATATACATACATACATACATATGTATATATATATGTGTATATATGTATGTATGTGTATATGTATGTATGTATGCATATATATGTGTGTGTGTGTATATATATATATATATATATATATATATATATATATATCAAGTGTGTTCATCTTTGGTAGTGATTTCTGTCCACAGTCTTGTTGTGGACAGAAATCATAGGTTGTTGTTGTTTTAAAGTAATTAAAGATAAATGCTGTACAATCATTCCACCCTGGAAAAAGAACAGTTCAAAGAAGTCATTCAAATCCCCAAAATTCCCATGAAATTCATGGCAAGTTTTGGATTTAGAGGGTAATTTGCAGTCTGAAGTTTGATGAGTGGATACAAACTTTAGACCCGAGCTGTAGCTACAGGTCTGCTCTCAGTCCAACTGGGAAATATGCATCTAATACATTACATTAACAAGTAAACGTGAGTCATTTTTGATGAGTCAAGTCAATTTCTTAAAGCACCAGTGACACTTCATGGACTTTCTCAGTTTTCAGACTAATCCTAAATTTGAAGATCATGACACGGCTTGTCTTTTTTCCTCCGTGCTACTGATTTTGTAATGTTAGTTAGTAGTTATGCCTGATCCGTGTGAAAAATCAGAGGTTTTCTCTAGCTGTGCAACATTCAGGAAATACTGTGTTGTACTTCCTTCTTTTTTAAGCACGTATATTCCAGACATCTTGTTGGGCAACTGTAAATTATTGCTCAGCTGGTAAAACTAGTGGGAAAATGACTCGTGCTCATTAAGTACATAATAGGTGTACTTCCCAAAACCACACCCCTTGAAACAGGCTCTTTGATAAAGGAGCTGCACTACGTGCCACGAGTTAGTCTGCTTTGTGGGACGCCATGGACCGACAAGGTATGGAAACAGACAGCTTTGCACTAAGGATTGTTTCTGGTTTACTAATTAGATTTTCTTTTTTGAATGCTGAATATCAATTTGGTTGATTTCAATCTGTTTCAGTGAGCATTGTTTCAAGGCAAGAGTGGGGAGCAGCCGCTGCCAAACAAACCAAGGCTCTGAAAGGACCTGCCCGAAGAGTTGTTATACACCACACTGCCTACCCAAGCTGCAAAGGCCTGGCTGAGTGCAAAGCCAGCCTTGTCAGTATTCAGAGATACCACATGAAAGACAGAAAGTTTGATGATATTGGATACAAGTGAGTTCCTCTGTTAGTGCACAAGAACTGTGTGCAAATGTTTGGTTTTGTTATCAAAGCTTACCTGTACTTCTTCAATGTTTAGTTTTATTGTTGCTGGAGATGGGACTGTGTTCGAGGGTCGTGGCTGGGGCGTGATGGGCGCACATGCCAAAGACCACAACAGTGACTCACTGGGAATTGCCTTCATGGGGAATTTCAACAGTAAGCACTCCTTATTTTGTGTGCATCATATACAAGAGCATGTTGTTCAGGGTGTAGACATAAAATGATAAGGCTGGGCCTGTTTGTGCAATACAAACATTAATCTTTGTTTAGTAACCGCACCTTGTATCATAGGAAAAGATCATAAAAGCAGGGTAATTTAAATACAACAAGCACACACACACATTGGATATTGCACATTATTCTCCATATAATGATAAAGCTACTTCTTGTTTTCATTGCAGATGAGACGCCGAGTGAAAAAGCAGTCGTTGCGGTGAAACAGCTGCTGCAGTCTGGAGTTTCCGCAGGATTTCTACAGCCTGGGTTTGACCTGTATGGACACAGAGATCTGGGAAACACAGAGTGTCCAGGAGAAAAGCTTTACGCCGCACTGCCACGACTGAGGAGCACGTCGTGAACCTCGCAGATGATTTGTCAGTGTTTTGAGGGGAAATTGCACACAGACCCCATGACCAGCTTCTGTGAAGTAAGCAAGGTGTTAGGAGGAAGAAGCTTTCTAGATCCGACACTAATGCTCAGGTTTCTTTTTTTCCTCGTCACATTATATGCATATTATTTGCACATTATTATATTTTTTATTATCTGTTAGCAGGAAGAGTCTGTTTTCACAGCCTGTCAGAGCTTTCTTTTACAGCAGAGGGAGCCGTTGCATGACGAGAATAACCCAGGCTATATCTGTTTAGAAGTGCAATTGGAAACCAGGATACATGAATAAACAGTTGAATGTTGTGTGAAAGTTTACATTTTTATTTGAATATGCTGATTTAATGTATAATCTTTTTTTTTTCTTTAAAAAATACATTTGCTTGAATCAAACTGTTACCGTGTTGTGCTTAAGGTTTTTAGAGAGGTGGAAAAAAATATCACCAGTGATATTTAAGATCTTGGTAGCATTATCAAGCCCGTCATTGTGATGATAGCTTGAAATGTTTTGAATGAATTCTCATCAAACTTTGCATGGGTGTACAGTAGGGTCATGTTAACAGTGCATTAAAATTTGGATTGCATCCACCGAAGTCTTCAAGGTCACCTCAATGATTAATTGGTTAAGAATTGACAAAAAGTCTTATAATTTAAAAACTATGATTCTTATAATTGCTGTGTGATGTCAACATATAGAAAGCACCGTAAAGATTTAAAATATTGTGTCACATTTGTTGCATCTTCGAGATCAGCAGACTAATCTGAAGATCAAAGTAAAAGAAAATTCTATATAGAGCTATTTAAAACTTAGTGCTGACAACATATAGGCATATAGGGAATAATATATGGGGATTCTAAGTTATTGTGGACCTCTGACCTCTTCTACAAGGTCAAATTTTTATAAAATGTCTTGTATCTTTAAAGTTGTACTTAAAATTCTGCTGCCTTTGTTTGTATTGCCAACAATCAGGAAATAATTCAGGTGTATGGGGATTCGAAATATCACATTATAGTTTGGCTTTTAAATTTCACATCCGCCTTTCTTTTATGCTGACCTCAAAAATGTGTTTTATATTTAACGATTGAATTGAGACAAAGACAATGAGCTTCCTAGTTAGTTAGAAATATATTGTAGTATCCTATTATATAATAAGTTATTCATGTCCCGTTATTTACAAATCAGTACCTATTATTCATTATCTCCAAAATGTAATGTAAATGTATAATCAAAGTAAACATCTGTCAAATTTCTCTTCACTAATTTTTTCTTAAAGGACGTTTAAAAAGAACAAAGAAAATAAAAAGAATACAATAAAAACACAATATTGTTCCTTTAAAAGTTAAAAACACAAACTGAGCTGTCTTGGCAGAGGTTTGCAGTCTCAGAGTGCTTCTTTTTATTACTCGATTCATTGTTTGTTTGTTTGTTTGTTTGTTTGTTTACGTATGCGAGGAATTTTCTCTTTTTCTCTATCACAAACACCACACAGGGTTAAGGGTTTTTTTTTAGTATGTAATTAGAAGAGTTAATGATAATGATATTATCACAATATCTGTAAGAAATTCCAAGAAGCTACTTGTCTAAGCTATCTTTTAGTTTGTTTATTGAGTGTTTTGTTTCATTTTTGGCAAACAGAGTAAAGTTAAAATAACAGTTGCAGAAGCCTGAGAGACTGTCTGTAGCCATAACTGTGTAAAAAGAACAACTACACCTCAAGGTAATGTAAACTAAAGGTGAACAAGACCAAACATCTGCCACTCAGGTGAAATAATCACTTGCAAGAGGCAGAAAAAAGAGTTTGTGTGCGAGACCACGGGCTCACAAAAATAGAATATGTGTATTATTAATTATAACAGAGGGGTTTTTTTTAATCACAGTTAGCTATGCTGGCATATCGCAGCAACACTTGTTAAACAGCAGAATAATTATTAAGTATATTATTGAACAACAAACAATCTTTACAAGTCCTGTTTTCTCATGCAAATGTCCTTCAAATATCTCTGCAAAAAACACTGTAAACAACACGAGATATGGAATCAAGGGCATTGTAAGTGCTGAAACAACAGTGCATGCTTTCTGCAGTGCCAGAAACATTCCCAACAAGTGCTCACTTGTGCAGCACACAGATTATGGAGGAGGGCCCTATCAAACAGGCTAATGGCAAAGGTATTAGACTGTATGACTAATCCTTGTCTTCATGACTAATATATAGGAGACTTTATTGTTGTCAATGATCAGTGTAACTGAACAAGATGCTAGGGCACAGCTACAGTGAAAGTTCAATGTGTTCAGACAGGGAAGGGAAGTGCTGTGTAAGTTCTAATAGATTCATCAAATTAAATGGATCTCTTTCTTCTGTGAGAAGAATTTGAAACAATAATCCAACCAAGAAGCATGTATATTATTCTTTTATTATTATTACCTTGTCATTGTTGGAACAGATATTAGATATCACTGCACTGGCTATACATTAATCTTTTTAAATGTTTGTTGAGCAATAAACTTAATAAACTAAGTCAAAATAACGCAAAGGCATTGAGTTTGTGTGCCACCCCTTCCAAGTGGTGAAAAAACAGATATTAGATATTAAATTATAAAACCTGATATGAATTTGCAATCTGTGTGTGTGTGTGTGTGTGTGTGTGTGTGTGTGTGTGTGTGTGTGTGTGATGACCTTTTGTTCACTCCTGCTGCTGTTTGTAGAATAGAAAATAACACAAGGCTATAACTCATCACCCCTTAGGCCCCGCTTCACTTTCTTGTGGTTGAAGGAGTGCCCACATCACTCAGGAACCTCACGTGAACTTATCGTTTGTACCGGTGTGATATGGAGAGGTGAAGGCCTTTCAGACAATAAAACAAGCAGCTTTGTTCACCTCGAGGAAAAACTCATATGCCTGTCTTACATTAATTTACACCAGATCTATTTCATCTCCTTTCTGATGGAAAGGCATCATAGCAGAAACAGTTATTGGCAGTATTTATTGAGAGTCACATATTTAGAGTGAAGAAAAGCAATCTGAGAGGAGAGCACAATGTAAAATATAATGATGTGGTTTTCTTTAAATGATGTATTCCTCCTTAAGTAGGAATACATACATGTGGCACTGCAGTAACATGCAAGTAGGGCACGTGAACTTGATGTATTGTGCCAAAGTAAGCAGGCTCAGCTTAATTCTAACTTAAATGCATTTAAACCAGGATGGTGTAGGTGCCTTAAAAAGAAGTGAACTCTGAAAATGAGTTTATGAGCGGCCTAGTGAATTTATATCATTAGGAGTGCTTGTACACACTATTAACATTACATGTTTCGTCATTTCCATACCCCACAGGCTTCATTGCTACAGGACACTGCTTTAATTAGGTGCTATTTCAACAACAGCATAGGTCATTAACGGGACTGCAACTCATTCGTTGCCACCGGAGTCTCAGTCATGGTGGCCTGTTGCTAGCTGAACTTTAACACTGTTCTCAGCGACATGAACACTCCAAAGCATGTCCACGAAAAATCAAAACCTGGATACGTCATGTCTGAAATGACCACTGCGTTATCACTAAAATAATCATTTCAAGTGAAACCTTAACGTGTCGACAAATGTATCTGCTTTCTTCACCAGTGGACAACTGTTCAAACTAAAAAAAAAAGTCAAGGTTAGCATTAAGTAGCAAGTAACCTACGCAGAGAGAAAACTCACTGTGAGTAATTATTAGATTTAAGAGAAGCATGGATTAAGTCAAATACACTGTTTAATTTGAAGTGAGGAGGCAGTTTTCAGTTACAAAGAATCTCTAGCTACTGTTTATTTAATTTTACCACATTTTTGCCCAGAAATAATAAAAATGTTTGCATAATAAATGCATGCTACTCAGAGCTGGTTTAAATTACGAAATAACTTGTACGTGTAATAATCTTGCCCTTCATTCTGCGTTTTAGCCTGCTCGTCTTTGGCCCGTTATATATAGGATCATTCGGTCTCTACAGCGTCTTCATTCTCTTGATCGGCATTTTGCCAAATTGGCTCCTATGATGTCGATTAAGGTGCGCAAAGAGAGAAAGCAGAGAAGAAGAAAAACGAGAGAGAAAGATGAGGCCAGCCCAGGGGGTGAGGCGCGTGTGAGAGTGTTGAATTTCATCAGTCACGGAAGTGTTATAATTGCACCCCAGAGTTCACTGATCAGTCACATAGATTGACAGCACATCCATGTCATCCCGGGTTCAAGCCCGCCTTGGCACAGTGTGTTTGGTATCATGGCACATCCTTTCATTCTCAAATTATTATAGATTTTTCTTTGGGGGGGTTGATAGGTGCTTATGGAAAAACATCACACCAGTCATATTTTAGTGTGTTGCTTTGATTTTATGGATAAAAGGCGTTTAACTCTTCACCGGAATAAATGAATTATCTTTTTACTAAAATAGACCCACTTGACTCAAAGTACGGACACATGCGCACAACACGTCCCAGGATGATTCTCTTTTATGCGCAGTTACAAAGTAAACACCAACGCGAGTCGTTTTGGAGGTAACGAGTCCTGAGCTGCTGTGATCATGCGCATTTGTTGTCACGCTGTCTGGCCCGTGCGTCTTTGGCTCTTTACCACTTTGAGTCGACGCATCTTTGCTCTGTGTGTTCAGCGGTGCGCTCTCCTGTGATCTTCGGACAGCTTTGGGAATTTCGAGAGTGTTTTTTAACCTTTGGGATGGAGATTGAGGATGTGAAAACTTCAAGCCGATTATTCCACAAGTCTTCATTCAGCATCAGTAGCCTGTTGTGGAGACGAGAAGGAGTGATGGGTGACCAGGAGTCTCCTTCTCAGTCCCAGAAAGTGCGCCCTAGCCAGCTTGCAAAAGCCAGCCATGATCAAAACTTTGAAAAGTCAAAAGAATGCGCCAAAGTGGAAACCAAAGCGGGAACTGTAACTGGGAGACGAGAAGGAAATAAGGAAGAATCGAGGAAAACCGGTGGGGCAGAAGAAAGCGTCAAACCCGAAAAACCTCCTTTTAGTTACAACGCGCTCATCATGATGGCGATCCGCCAAAGTCCCGAAAGACGGCTCACGCTCAACGG
This sequence comes from Neolamprologus multifasciatus, assembly GCF_963576455.1. Taxonomy (NCBI): domain Eukaryota; kingdom Metazoa; phylum Chordata; class Actinopteri; order Cichliformes; family Cichlidae; genus Neolamprologus; species Neolamprologus multifasciatus. Next base: position 25,867,236 of record NC_140452.1, read on the forward strand.
CATCTATGAGTTCATCATGGAAAACTTTCCGTACTACCGGCAAAACAGACAAGGGTGGCAAAATTCAATCAGGCACAACCTGAGCCTAAACAAGTGTTTCGTGAAAGTGCCGCGCCACTATGACGATCCCGGCAAAGGCAACTACTGGATGCTGGACCCCTGCAGCGAGGACGTCTTCATAGGTGGCACATCGGGAAAACTGCGGCGAAGAGCCGCAGCTGGCTCCAGGGCCAAGCTCGGGCTGAAGAGAGGAGGCGGTCGTGTGATGCCCACGGGCACTGCAACCAGCGTCACTCTGGCCGCAGCCAGTTCGTTTTACTGGCCTGTTCCGCCGTTTCTACCTCTCCAAGCGCCGGTGCGTACCCACCTTGGCGCGGGGACATATCTGAGCGCGCACCCTCGCTTCTCCAACCACGCCACGTCGGTGGTCTCACAGCGGGCCCGACTGAGCGCAAACGCTGCGGACGCTGACCGGTTCTTGCAGACGCACCAGGAGATGTCTTACATCGGACTCAGTTGCGCGCAGTCCCGTCGCCACCAGATCGGCGCCGCGTGCACCGCCTTCTCCGCCTCCATTCCCGCGTGCACGCTACCGCTGACAGACCCGTGCTCTTTTAACATGATCTCGGGACAAGCCAGCTACTTTTACTCTCACCACATACCGTGCGCCGCCACGTTTAGTCAAGAGGAGTGCGCCACCTCCAAGACACCAGCGGCAACGTTTTTACCCAAGAGCGGTCACTCAGACCTCGGGGGATGCTGCGGTGACTTTTCAAATTACTGCCCTCAAGTCAGCCCGAGCCCGTCGTCTTGGAATATAGAGAAATAGATACACTCCCGACAATCAGTGTGTGAGATTTGAAACATTGCTGTAGATAGTTTGCTAATTGTTGGAAACAAAGGGCAAAGCCAAAGAATCCCGATGAATGATAAAAAATCCTGCAATATTTACCCAAATGTCTGCGTCACAGTGGATGTCTCTAAGTAAAAAAAAAAGCGTTAATAGACTTGGATTATTTCTCAGAGTTTAAATGACCAAAAAATAAATGACGCGTGAACTATAAGTCTTAAAATACTTCCTCTGACAAACACATTTCCGAAAATGAGCAAAAAAAAATGTGTATTTGCGTATAATGTGAATCCTAGGTTATGCGCGGATATGCTCAGATCGTTTTTTTAATGCAATTAACGTTCACCGAGTTTGCATCTGCTTCCGAAATTGTACTAGAAAAAATATTATCCTTTGTTAACTTTCCTCATCAATGATTTCCCACATGTGTGTTTATTGGTATTAAAAACTGAAGGGTTTTTGGCGCATGTCACCAGTTTTGGGTTGAAGGGAGGTGAGAAGAAAACACGATTTTAAACATGAAACAAAATCGAAAAGTATAAAACTCTTGATGAAGGGATTTGCTTTTTCCAGCATGGTATCCAACACATTAAAATATTACTTTGGAAAGATTCCAGCTTAATTTTAAACAAACGGGTGGAACCGGGTTTTTTGTTGTTGTTGTTGTTGTTTTTGTTTTGTTTTTGTTTTTTGTTTAGTCCAGGGACTTTTTAAATTATGAGTTTTCAGTTTGGGTGAAAATGATACTTAAACTGCTCATTTGCTGCACTTACTGTCTTCGATCTCGTTAATGTTGCAACCATATGTATATTACATTCCCATTTTAATGACCTTACATGTAATTAAACGATAAATAATGCATTTTTAATTGTGTTTTCTTTTTACCTCATTAAAAGCTACTGTTGTTGATTGTTCTTATTTGGCTGTGTTATTAAATGTTTCACCCTGGAGATTTGAGCCCGCACAATAAGAACTATATATAGACTGGATTGAGTGTTTTAAGGAAAGGTTGTGAGGCACAGAGGCCTCTGTGTGGGTATGCTCTGAGCCATTCTTTTTTTGTTGTTGTTTATGAACAGTTCCACTAAAAAGGTTTTATCGAGAAGATATCGTGTGGAAAAGGTTGTGATGTAACCTCAACAGGTAGACATGGCATTTCCAGTCGCGCAGATCTTATTGATCTGTCTTGTGTTTCAACCTGCGCTGACATCACTGACTGTTAAACTTTCCCTCACCTCTCCTCGCCGCTGCCCCCTGGAGATATAAATTAATAGATGTATGTGGATGCAGATTAGAGCAGATGTCTCTTTTAAACAAAGGGTTCTTTATCAAAAACATAAATAGAAAGAAATTAAAAAAAAAAACTCAGCCCGCCACCTTTCCAAAGCCAGTCACATCCACAGTCACGTGTGGTTAAAGCAGACCGGGCTGGATCAGGTAACTTCACTGTTGCCAAACTCACCGTCTAGATAGATACAAAAGATAATATTTACACTTTGGCATGAAGGACTGTGGTGTGCAGAGCAGCAAGGGGAGAGCTTAGCTGTGAAGCAACAAGCTTTTGGTGCAAAGTAGACTTTTGTATCCTGAGGCAAGAGTAAGAAGATACTTTTTGCTGTTAGTGTAATAAATAACATGTTTAGTTTGACAGCTCTACTAATAACCATAGAGCTATAATTCACCCTGCTACAATAAGGTTTCGCTGGTTTTTGGTGTGCAGGAGGCTGCAGAAACTCTTTCAGTTTTTTAGATGCATTTTTAAAAATGTACAACAAAATGTAAAGTGGGAATAACACGTCTGTTTGTTCTGTTTGATTTGGGTGAGAAGGAAAGGGTCTTTGAACACCCTCACATATCTGCATTTATTCTTCCGTTAAAATTAGGTTGGAATTCAGTTGCTGAGCATGAAGCAGTCCATGCCAGACCTTCAACTTCTCCCTCCACATCATTTCTGTTTGGAGAAACAGAGCAGCTCTTTAAAGCCACTGAACATTCTGCATCAGTATCAAAGTGCACCTGTTTGACCAGCTTGTTCCTCCCACGCTGCAAAAGTTTCAGGCTGTTTATGCTCCAACATTTTCTGTCAAAAAGAAACCTTGTTACCACAAGCTACCACAAATTCTTCTTCTTCTTATTATTATTATTATAAATCAAACAGATTTAACAGATTTTTGTTGTGCACTGAAAAAGAACTTAAAAAACACTTATGGGAAAGGGTGGCTATCACTCTGTTCCTGGCATGTCCTTGTTCAGTGTAAGGTGTTGTATAGGTTCAGTTTCACTCACATTAGACACTCTAAATCCTTTCCAAATGTAGAGTCAATCTGTCATACCCACACCTCTTTGGCACACGCTTTCTGGAGGTGTCCCAACGTGTTCACGTGTTTGAACTCAATCCTCAAAGTGCTGTCAGATATTTCTTTCAGACTAGTAATTCAGTCTGACTATTTCACCATATTTGGGATTTTGGGTAAGAATAATAACCTTCCTGTAAATGAAGTCAAAATAACAAAAGTTGCCACCTTGTGCTGCTTGATGCAAACTTGAGATATTAAGATTTACAGTATGTCCACAATATGTTTTGATAAATCTGCGGGAATTGTAAATCCTTTAAAATCCCATTCACTTTCTTGTAGGTCTATCTATCCATTTTCTTAGAAAAACAATCCAATTAAATGAATCTTACAGTTACTTTGTGCATCTGCATGTCTGTTAAAGTGTATGTTTTACTAATTTTTTGTTCTCACTGTTCTGTCTGTTTTGAAAGCCAATAAAATTTAGGTTAACAAAAAGGAAACTTTACTTTTTCTATTTAGCTGTTTCATATATTTTCTTCTTGTCTTTTTGGTTAGTTACTGAGTATTTGCCTGCTCTCTTAACTGACCAAAGTCTTTTCAGGCTCCCACAGTTCCGTTTCATGTATATGAGCTCATTTTACACCACAGTTTAGGATGCAAGACTTTTGGCTGAGCTAGGTGTGCTCCATAAAGATGTACCCCAGCAGCACTCGTAATCGATCCCAGTCAATCACACTCCCCTCCTCAGCAGCACACAGGCTGCCATTATCTGCAGCAAGTGCTTTCGACAGGTAGATCTGCCACCACTGAAACAAGGTGGGTGGGATGGACACCTATAGGCGTCTGTCTGTCTCTTGTCAGAAAGCCAATCTCCCTCTCTCAGACATAGACGTGCTCTTTTTACTCGTTCTTGCTGTACCGAAGAGCAAAACAATGACTTAACTGTTTGAGTCTGCGTATCAGTTTGACTGCTCTCTGATTTATTTCATTTATCCTATAACATCTTCTTAAGAACTCTGAGTTATATTGACTCCCATGGCGTTAATATTATTTTTATTTTTATTTTATTTTTAATTATTATTAGAGCATGTTGTTTCAGTATTCTTTGCAGAAAAAAAACATAAAATTACCACAGTGTAAAATTGCTCTATTCCCTATAATAAGTAAAATAATAAGTACAATTATGCTTTCAAACTGAAAGACAATTTGAGCATGCTTACATAAGAATTTATCCTGTATTTAATATGTTAACAGCGATGTCAATTTTATATGCATATACCATATTTTACTACGCGTAATCTCATGGGCTTACCATAAAAGTTAAAACCATTGAAAGCTTTATCAACTAATAGAAAGATTTATAGTTTATCCTGTACTCAACTGGGAGCCAATGAAGTGACTTCGGCACTGGAGTAATATGTTTAAATCTTCATGTATGTGTGAGGACTCTTATCAAACTATATGATTACCAAAACTGATTATCCCAAAAAATGTTCTGTCTCTGATTTTCTGGACTAAAAACAAATATTTCTGTCTTACCTCTTAAAATTCAGCAATTAATAAGTCATTAGTTTGTGAACAGGATAGATCACCGGAGTAGAATAATAAAATCATATCTAGTCAGCTTTTAGAAGCTGTCTATTGAATAAAATGTAAAATATAATGCAATTAATGATGGAAACGGTGTGTTTCAGATGGACTTTTTTGTAACGTTTAGTGAGCCTGTAGTAACCCGGTAGTTGTAGCGGCGTTTTTGAAGCGCCTTCAAACGACCCGGAAGTAGTTTGATCCACGCGAGCCCAACGGAATCGTTGCAGAGCGAGCTGAAAACGACCGAATTGTTGCAGAGTGAGCTGAAAACGACCTAAAGAAACCATGTAAGTGTTTGTGATGATCAGCTGCTGTTATGAGAGACTGGTTATTCTTTCAGACACTGAAATCCGCAAATAGCGAGCATTTAAAAGGCTAACATTGTTAGCCTTTCTGCTACCCGGGCCGGTTAGCTTGACGCTTTTAGACGCTTTCGGAGCTCTTCCTTTTCATAACTTGCTGTGTTACAGATTTGTTGTAGTTATATCAAAAGTAGTTCGTACATCTGGTCTTTTTTGTTGTAAAGTTTCAAAATACTGATTCCGAAATCAGACTATAGCGTAAATGCTAGTTTTCTAAATGCTAACAAGAGACAATGTGTGAGCGTGCGTTTTCATGCTGGTAACTAATTGCGATCTGTGGCAGTCTAGTGACGTAAAGATTATTATTATTTTAAATAGTTTAGCATAAAGGTCCGCAAACATGTCCCAAAACATGACTCACTGGAGCTTTTAAATGGCTAGGTTTAAGCTTCAGTGTGTTTTGTGCGCTGTCTGATAAATGCATCTCTGTGCCCAATATCTATTTTTTTTTTTTTTTTTTTTTTACAGGTGTAGTGAGGTACTTTACTTTGTGTACTGTGTACAGTTTAAGTTTTCCACTTAACTTTTCTCAGTAAGTAGTCACACAACAAATAATGAATGAATTTTTGCGAAATGTCATAATAATAAGAAAAATAACTTCAAAATGTATAATCAGGCTGTACATGAGCTGTGTCAACGCACAAAATTCCCTGTTGTAGGATCAATAAAGTCTTGTTTTATCTTAGTAACAGAAAAACCTCCAATAGTGGTACTTTACTACTTCAAATATGCCATTGTCATTGTCACACTCATTTATTAGGATACTGTTATGATGTTGTCTCATTGTTTCATTTGCAGGAGCCTCTTAACAAAGCCCAAGTCAGAGATGACCCCTGAAGAGCTTCAGAAGCGAGAGGAGGAGGAGTTCAACACCGGCCCCCTCTCAGTCCTCACCCAGTCAGTGAAGAACAACACGCAGGTCCTCATAAACTGTCGCAACAATAAGAAGCTGCTCGGAAGAGTCAAGGCTTTCGACAGGTATTGAATCAGACACTTATTTAGTATTTAACACTCTTGAGGGTATAATGTGAGACTTACTTGTTTATATCAGTGTGTTTTTTATCGTGTTTCTTTTGTCTGTTTTCTTACATTTAAGCCTTTATTTCATTATTATTGCTAGCCAATGGTGATAACATGCTATCGTGTCACTTTGGTCCCTTTTTAGTATTCACTCGTTTCTTATTTTTCTCCATTGGAGTCACATTTAGCACCTTTAATTTGTTATTAAATATTGCCCTCTCTCAAAGGTAAAAATAACCAAACACATTTAGTTTGTTATTCTTGTATAATGTAGCTGGAACATCATAATCCTCAGGCAAATTTGATCATTTTAATTAGCTGGTTTACACACCTAATGAGTGAAAGATCTGCCGGCTGAATCCCGGAGGAAATGCCAACTCCTATTGGCGTTGCGTCAGAAAAATCTGTTATAGAAATCAAAAACATGCAGAACTACCCACCGGGATAACCCACTGTGAATGAGGTAGCAGCTAAAAAATACTTTTTGTTTTATTTTTTCCATTGTAGGTGTGATATTTATTTATTATTTCTTCTGATACTGCAAAAGATTTTTTTTAAAAATCACAGAACATGTAAATGCATATATATATGAGTACCTGAGTAAAATCACAGGTCTTTTATTTATGTATGCATTTATTTTCTATAAATTACTAACATTACATCACCACCGGCATTTCAGGCATTGCAACATGGTCTTGGAGAACGTGAAGGAGATGTGGACAGAAGTTCCGAAGAGCGGGAAGGGAAAGAAGAAGTCGAAGCCCGTAAATAAGGACCGCTACATTTCTAAAATGTTCCTCAGGGGGGATTCTGTCATCGTGGTGCTGAGAAATCCTCTGATCACAGGAAAATGAACTCTCTGCACCGCTCACCTATTCTTTTTTTGTTTTTTCTTACACTTCCTCAAGGCAATTGATTGTAGTTGCCGTAACCTTATTTGTTTTGATTTTGATGTTGGATCACTGAATTCACTATTAAGACAGAAAACGTGTCATCAAAAATATGTTTCTCCCATTTTGACGGTCATTTAAATGTTAGGCATGAAAGTGACCAATTTTTTTCTTTGTCTGTGGAGCTTTTCTGTCTTTTTCATTTTCATAATAAAAGTGATGAAGAGATGAAAACATTGTGCAAATATTTTTATAGCTTTTTGAGTATATGTAGTTTACATTACACAAATGTAGACTAGTCTTTATATTATTAATTTCTCTGACAAAACAATGGTTTTATGTTTTCAGATTGTCTGTTTATCCCATTCTCAAGAATTCAATATTTCAGCTTCATCACATTTGGTACATCTATTTATGTTCACTTGGGCTAAAAATCAACATCCCTGACCTCAAAAACCATTTTGGCTCCAACTAAAGAATTAATTTAATAATCACTGCACGCTTTCACACAAACATCTGACTTGGTCTTTAACTTTACCAGTAATTAAAATGATGATGTGATAAACTTGAATAACCATAACATTTACAGTGACATAACGTCTCACCAAAAAAGAAAAATAACTTTGTTTCTGAGTTCTGGCCCTGAATAATAAGCAAAGGATTTGTTCTGACACAGAAAGGTGACTTTAATCTTTGCCGCCCACTTGAAGTCCCTAAAAGTCCTTTTTATGTATCAGTTTGGACGGATGTTACTATAAAGTTCAACTTCACTAATCGACGAGCGCATACGCTCATGAGGTTGTACTTGGTGGTATTTTGTAGCGCTCGTTCAGTGCAGTCATTGAAAAGTTATTTCTCCTTGCCAGCCTCCCCCTCCCCTTCTCATCCTCCTCCTTCCACTGTCACCCTTTCACTCTCCCCTGACAGCATCTAAGGTGTCGGGCTTGATTTCAGTCAGCAGCGCTCAATAAGCGACAAACTGCCGTTTAAAGGCCCACTGCATTATTGATGAGACCAGATGTGCTGACTGTCACTTCACACCCTCGTCTCTCTCCATTTCGAGCCGTTCCCTCTCTGCCGCTCGGCCCCTCCTGACCACTTTGTTAATTGTCTTAATAGCTCGACAGCTAGTGTCGCCTTACTTCTCCCTACCAGTTGGCATCTAACCTCTGCTCTGTGGTGCTCTCATATTCAGTGGTTACGTAGATGAAATGCTTGTTTGTGTATTTTATAGTTTTCTGTGAAGGGTGGGCGGGCGGGTCGTTGAGAATTGCATGCCTCTGATTTCTGAATCGTTCCTCTTGTTTTATCTGATGGAACCTCATGAAAAAATTGCTAAATATGTTTACAGAAGTATCCTGAATTTTCTGCTGTCATCCTAACATCTTGACCTCTGTTTTATAATTTATGTCACATTACACTCTCACTGTTAACCCTGCGCCTATCAGCCCAGCACCTGTGGAGTATCTCTGTGAGGGCAACAAGTCGTCACTGATTTACAGCTCTCAGGTGAAGCCTGCTGGGCGAGTCAACGGGAGAGTCGGGCTTAGCGCTTTATGTGAAATGTAGTGAACTTCTGTGACTGCTCTGATAGCTATTGCACTAATGCTTCTGGCAAATCCAAGTTTGAGATCATGTTGCGGAGGCCGGAAAATAGACGAGTTGTTTCATAGTCAGCCCAAGGGCACACAGCAGCTGTTCAGGGTCCCGCGGCAACCAGGAAGCCCCCAAAAGATCTGCTCCTTTTTCTGTAGTTCAGATTTACCCATGTTGTACATCGAGTAGTAAACCATCCAAAACATAGCTTATGATAGGGACACTTTCACTTAGAAATCAGTTTGATGTGAGAGTCGGTAATCCACGCATCAAACATGACACATAATGCAAGTAACCTCACCCATATTTAAATCCAAAAAAAAAAAAAAAAGATTTTAAGCATGAAAATAAATAAATCAGCTCATTTTCATTCACCCTCATTTATTTTTTTGTGGGCCAAATCTAATGGTTAACAGGGTGAAACTGGAAGCATTATATCAATTTTTATTAATGTAATAAATAAAGGATTACTACGACGGTTACAGCAGCAACCCAGAACAGTGACCCTTCTGTTTAAGCTGAGAATCTGAGTGAAAGACCTCATTCATGCAGACTAAATCCATGGCTCTGTGCTATATGCTTCACTTCCACCAGTTTAATTATTCTCTTTGTCAAATATACAAGGCGTTAAAATGTATATGCTTGACAACACCCTTGAAAACAAATATTTCAGCTCTATTTTTAGCCTGGTGCTAGTAATGTGACGACAAACAGGGTCACTGCAAGAACAATCAGTTTTGCCCTTTTGCACAAAGCAATCTGATCACCTTTGTAGTGTGACCTCTTTACATTAAAATGAAATTTGACTGAATTTGACCAGGACTCCTGAGCAAGAAGATAACAGACAGTTATGAAATATGAGCTTTCCGGTGTTACCCGGGCAGTCCAGTACAGGAGTCCAGTTTCACCTTCAAATTAAGGTGGTGTGATTGCCTTCCCTGACAACTTAGCATTGCAAGATTATAATCAATTAGACAATATACTGAGCATTGAGTACTTTTTAAGTATCCCCATTGACCAAGAATGCCAATCATAACACTTAACGGCCGCTCCTTTCTAAATATAAGTAACATTTCTTAGGTCAGTTCTTCAGATGTAAGTGTTAATTTCAGACATGATGCTAGAACTAGAGACAACTTACAAGAGCCTTGAACTAAGGACTCCATGCACACTTACAATCTGCACCTCTACACTGAGATGTTAATTGTATTGTATCTGCTTTTTGTAATACCAACAGAAGCTAACAACAATAATCAGTGAAATCAATATTATAAACAGTTGAAAAGCCACAATCGCGAAATACATCATTCTTTTTTAGTAACTATTTTGAACTCTGTTCATTCTGTTCCACTCATTTCCTTTAGATATTATTTCCTTTATGACTTTCATGCAAAGGTGAGGGGTCAGTTTCAGCATCAAACAGAATGAAGCTTCGTTGCAGGGGCGCTCCCACTGAGGCAGCGGGCCCTGGATAGGAGCAGATCACCACTCGGTCTCCTTAGACTCAGTCTGTGATCGTTGTTTTTTTAGGCACAGTGAGAGATTGTCCCTTTTGCTTTAAAAAAGAAAAACCCCTCAACTGTAAAAACTGACACTTTATGTATACATTTACCTCCCTTACCAAGGGTGTTTCCAGGATTTCATCTTGAACTTTAAAGGTAAATGTTTTGCAAAGTGGAAAAAAGTATTTAGACTATTTCCTTACCTAAAAGTTAAAAACCTTAAGTAGTTTAAACCTGCATTTGATTATATCATGTTCCAGCTATTAATTTTAATAACTTACATATTGCTGGTCAGCTTAATCTCAGATAAGTCATTTAACTTATCTCCAAAATAATTAGTGAATAAAGCTTTAAAATAAAAGGTACATGGTATTATATTTTCATATTTCCAAAACATAATGGAGTAAAATAGAAAAGTAGTATTGCAAAGAATTACTAAAAATAAGTTACTACAGTTACATTAAACTTGTACTTCAGTAAAGCACATGAGTAAGTCCTATCCATGATCTCATCCAATGGTATTGCGCATTGTAAGACATGTACCTGAGCCTTACCTGGGTTAGTGACACTCATGAAGTAAATTTTTTTTAAAATTTAAACATAAAGTAGAAAAAGAAGAAGTTTCTTACTATGTCTTGTGTTCTTAGGTGAACATATAAAATACATGGTGACACCATATTTGCCTGCTATTGTATTCCAGGTATGAACACCGGTCTTAAATAATGTTTTGTCGATGGCCAGGACTAATGCTGTCTTTAAAGCTGGTATAAAAATTCTCTAAAGGTGAATTAGTGAGCTTTACGGTGGCCCTGAGCATTCAAGTTCTCTTCCATTTAAATAAAGAAAGGCAAAAAAAACCCCAGCAAATAAAAGTACAGCAAAAGCATGCCAGGGGCGCCACCATTTTTGCTACTGTAACTTTGCACTGTCCACTTTCTGCTGTGACAAAACAAATTTCCCACATGTGGGACTACTAAAGGTTATCTTATCTTATCTCATCTTATGAGGGGCACTGGCCACCCCCCAATTCTGGGAGACGGCCAACTAGAAAGACGGCGTAATAACTTTAATAAACGCAAGCACAGGAGAGAGGAAGACACCCTACAATGAGTTGAAACATTATTGTTATTTAAAACTGATTATTATAGATTTCAAAATCTTACTTGGTTTTCATATGTGCCCATTTTCTGTGACAACAACAACAATTAGCAAGAAATTACCTAGACATATAATTCTTTTCTTGCAATAATTTTTGCCATATTTTTCAAGTAACCTATATCTGACAACAGCATAATAAAATTGGAAATTCTTTTTTGGGTGTGCCCCAGCAATATTTTTAGTGGCCCCTATATGGCCACCCCTCTGAAAAAATTCTGGAGGTGCTCCTGACCCAAACAAAACACCATCACGTTCGGTGCTCTTGCTTCAAGGTAGCGTCCCCCTTAGTGAGGTTGAAAAGGTCAAAGTCTAAGGCACACATAATTTTTTTTTATTAAAACCTTTATTGACCAGTTGAGCGTTCAGACACAGACTCTAATTTCATTTCACTTCATTTTATGCTATCGGTTAAGGTTAAAAGTACTATTTCGGTGCCTGTTTGCGCTTATTTGGCTGTAGCTATAGCACCTGCCTGGGTGTCATCCCCGGAACCTGAAGGTAGTCTATAGATTATAGAAAACCAAGTTCAGAGTCTCCCTTTTATTTACTGTGACAAACACGGGCGACCTATCACAAAGTGTAAATCTACAGCTTGTTTAGGATCAAATAGCATCTCTCAACAATGAAACTCAGCTGCAGCATCGTGGGACAAAGCTGTCAGATAGCCGGTGGGTCTATTTGGAGATGCCTCGGATAAAGACAACTTTAGGGACCTGATTTGTCGGGTATCATCGTGCATTTGTCTCAGATTACTTACACTCGTGTCAAAGACACTTCAAGAAGTCTCTTTCCCTCCAGATTTTGGGGAGAATGAGCGATCCGTGAGCAGGAAGGCAGATGTTTTATTCAGTAGGTAAGCGATAAGAGGGGGGAAGTGTGATTATGATAGCGATCGGCCAAGCATCGATAGGCAACCATCCGAGGAACGCGACACCCTGCAGCGCATCGATCGGGCTCCGGTAACCGGAGCCGCCGCCGCAGTTTGTTTTCAAGCAGAGCCGCGATCCGGGTGTCATAGCCGCCAGGCCAGGTGGAGAGGAATAGGGAGGGAATGAGAAGGAGAGTATCGGCTCCGTAAATACATAAACACTACCTTCACTCATCTCTTAAGTGAGGAATGACAGTAAGTGCTGGGACACATAGAGCGGCAGCCAAAACAGCGGGGATCAGGTGTATCTCTCTGCTGCATGTAGATCCGGAGCTGTTTACAAACATGCTCTACTGTACCTGAGTAAGGTGGTATAGATATGTTAACCCTGCAACAGTGGACATCTGAACACAGTAAGACTGCTACAAATTATATATATATATATATATATATATATATATATATATATATATATATATATATATATATATATATATATATATATATATATATTATAGGATTGTTAAACACAATACTATAAATGAAAATACACTAAAAATACTGCAAATATAAATACAGTAAAATAGACTGCAGTAACTTCCTGGCGTACAGTTGCCAGCAAAGTTACTGTAAAATTAATTCACAGTAGGTGCTGCAATTTTATTTATAAAACATTTAGGCTACTGTAAGTTTAACTACAGAAAAGCATTAAATTAAAAGCATTAGGCATTAAATTTACAGTAACTTTGCAGTTAACTTCATTTACAGTAGCTTTTCTGTAAGTAAAATTACAGCAAATTACTATCAAATCCACTTACAGCAACTTTACTGTAAATGCAGTTACAAAAAAATGTTTACAGTCAGATTACTGTAAACACTTTTTACAGTAAATTACTGGCAACCAGCTGCCAGTAATTTACTGTAAATTCTACAGCAACCTGTTTACATTCTGATCATGTTTTATAATGAAAGTACTATTTTCATTTTAATGAGACATTCATTCTGACAATAAAAGCACATTCATCCTTATTTTCCCTGCGGTGCAGCTATTTGTAGCTCTAAGTATTTTTTTAAAATAATTGTTATTAAATACATGCATATATATTTAAACGCAGTAATTTTATTTTATATCACATTAAATGTTTCATTAAGTTTTACCTATAGTGTGAAACTTCACAACCCCAACAATCTAACATTTCCTCTACAAGTTTTGCTTGTGAATTCAAACTACTCTGATCTCCTGTCAATGCCAAATATCTTTAGCTGTAGAAACACAACTCATGGTGTAATAGCTAGCTTGAATTGTACGTTCTTCATTTTTCTGGAGTTCCTACAATATGGAAACTAATTGGTTTGTTTGTTTTGGTCAAAATGTTTTGAATTAAATTAAGTTTGTGTATTTTTCTTCAGAAATGTGACGATGTGGCAGTATAACCCAATAAACAAGCAAATGTTCAGGATGTTCTCTGCACTCCTTTAGGTGGCGTTACCTGATGGTCATGTAGGAAAGTTTTCTTGACATTGCAGGAACATTCACTTTTGCTAAAAATTAGTTTGGAGGACTTTACAGAAATCCTTCCATGTATTATTTCAAATAACTTACAATTTGAAGGATGGACAATGTGGATATGTTATTTCTTCCAGGGTTCACAGTGGTGATTATCCATGTCCCCTCACAGATGGGTTTGAATTCACCAAACTGGCCAGCTGCTTCAGCTTCCTTCCACAGGCCAAAGACACGTTAGATTAGCTGGTGACTTTATATTGCCTAGAAGTATGAATGCGAGTGGTCTGCCTCTCCATGCCAGCCCTGTAATAGATGTTAGCTGGATGTTATTGTTGTTTATTTAACTGTTTATTTGACTACATTAAAGAATACCTAACTCTTTATAGTCTTGTAATTCTTCAACACACTTGTCTCAGGGCATTTAATGGATGTGACACCATCTGTAAATGCAGATGTCATTCATCCCTGCTGTCTTTGAGTTCTTAGACTTTTTGAGATTCCTTTAAAGGAAGAATTGTCCAAGTTAAACTCTGGAGAGGGAAGACTAGCTTCACACTGATTGCACAATATGAAAAAATACAGGGGCCCCACGTTGAGAGTCTAGTTTTTCCAGCACACTGACTGTGAGATGGTTAATACAGATAGGCCAAACAGCTTTACCTGGATGTAATTTGTTAGGCTTGTATTGCCATCTAGTGGGCCGCAGAGATAATACACAGAGGCCTTGTTTGGATTGTCTTAAGTTCCCCTTCACTTACGCTGTACCCTCAAGACTGACACATTCATGTGTGATACAAATAACACAATGATACAAGCCAGAAATCCTTTTTGTTTTGACTCTTTCATTTTGATCTTCAGTATTTGTTGTTACGGTCCTCTTGAACTTTAATTACATGTTGCACAATGCTCTGTTTTTAAGATTGCAAAACAAGTTCCAAATTAAGAACGGTTTAATTTTGTGTCTTTTCGCTTTAAAGATTGTAGTCTGGCATTCATTACCATTGTATAATGCCTCCCACTTTGCCCTGTGAGGAGTACAGGGCCAACATTTCAGGACATGCCATTTGGACTCTCTTTAAAATCCTTCTGCTGCCCTTTGCTTAGCTGGCCTCCAGCCCAGACCTCTTAGTGAACACTTGTGTCTCACTCCCATTTGCAGATTTCACCCTCCTCCAGTCACATTCCCTGTCAGAGAGCAATGGAAGGAGATTTTAAGACACTTCAACAGCAACACTTGCTCTCTGTACCACTGAATTTTCTTTATAATCCATTCAAACAGTGGGTCATCCCCTATGGTCCGTACTGTTAATCTTAATCCCTGTTAGGATAACTGTTGCCAACCTCAGGATCCAGGCTACCACTTTGTTTCCTTGCTCGAAGTTCAGTTGTGTAATTCTCTTTGTTTGTCTTCTATTCAACCAAGTGGGGAGGCTGAGGCTTTCAGACGCTGCCTCGGGACTGCATGCTTTACCAAGTCCTGGATCTCTGATGTAAGATGTAGTAGAAGTGCAGTCTGTTTGCATAATAACCTCACTCCAAACCCAGAGACAGTGAGATAAGTGAAATACAGCCAGGTTCACTATGCACACCCTCTTTTGTCTTCTGCTCTGTGTTTTTTCAGTAGCCCGTGACCCTTTTCTTCTTATGCTTTCTCCAGCTCTGAACACCTATTGTTGCCCCTTTGCTCCAAGCCTAGGGGAGGCGTCTTTGCTGCTGTCCAGCAGGTTTTCTGTCAGACTGCCATCTGTGGGTTATGTTGACCGACTGACGTCAAGCTGTGGAAATAAAGCTGTGGTAAAGAGGAGGAGCAAAGGAGAAACCCTAGAATTACAGAGTGACTGCTTCTGATTCTTTATGGGCTACTTTCTGGGAACACAAGCAGCCTTTTGAGTCTGAGAAACCGCAAATCACACAAACACTTTCACACATGCTGAAGCAGGAACTTGCACGGGAACTGTTAATATTTGTAAAATTCCACAAGACGCAGGGTGCTGTTTGGGCTTCAGAGAGCACGGTTAACAGAGGGCACGTGGCCAAGAAAGAAATCATACCAAAAAGTTGCTCAGAGCAGTCAGCTGGTATGCCTGAGTGTGTGCGCGTGTATGCATAGTGAGACTAAAGGCATATTGACTTTCTGGATGTTTATACATACCATGCTGGCGTAATGCATTCCTTTCACATCCTCTCTTCCACTTCTGTTTCCATCAGGAAGTAGAAGAAGTGCTTTAACGCTGTGTAATATCTCAGTGCTGAAAACTGGGCCACGTGAGCCATCAGACAGACATTTTTTCCATTCATAGTATTTTCTGACAACATAACGTAAGAGCTTTTAAAAGGTTAAGTGATTCAGCTTGGAATATTTCTTTTTGCTTTGATTACTTTTTTAAATTCCAAAAGAATTACACATGAGATACCACAGAGAGACCCCAAAGCCACAGTAGCTATTTGAACTCTGAAGCCAGACAGCCAATAGGCTGAGGTGGAGAGCTTGGACATGATGCTGCCTTTATGTGGTATTGGAAAATAAAATTACATCGAATAATTTCTGCAAGACCCAGCTGGGGCTCAGGAGATAGAGCGTGTAGTCCAGTAATCTAATACTAATGCATCTGTCGAAGTGTGAATATCAGGTTAAAGGTGCTTAAACATAAAAAAGAAATACGTTTTTGTAGTAAGAAACGTGAGTATTCAAATAGAGAAAAAAAATGCACTGTATAATGTATACCTGCCTATTTAGTTCAGCTATGGTGCTGTGATGGTTCCTGCATAAGCCATATAACAACTGCCATTTATGAATAAGTATTTATAATTAGTTAAGACCAGATAAGATCAAATCTTTGATTATGGACGAGCTAAAGGGAGTGGGCTCAAGTAGCTCTTGTTTTTCTTTAGATTTTGAATTCTTGAGCAATTTTTTATGTCTTTATGGCTTTCTGGGCATACAAGACAACACGAAGAGGAAGAACTACTTGTGGTGTAAAATGCATGCATTTCGTTCCTCAAGTTCTTATGTAAACATACTCACCCTTATCCTTTCTGTCGTGTAAGTTGCAGGTGTGCTAAAAGACACAGTGAAGCCCATCATGTTAAAGGAAATGTTTGGTGTCATTATGAAAGAATGCTAAACAGGTAAACACCGCAAATAATTTTACTTAAGCAGAAAAGATATTGTCAGAAAAACATAAGTAGCAAAAAGTAGTAGCAGTAAAGACTAGCATGCTGACACTGCTCATGGAGGTAAAGCTCGTGTAAAACAATGCTTGTCAAACAGTTCCACCTTGAACATGTATTTTTGAACAATTTCTGACTTTGTATATTTGTTACTTTTCTTATAATATTTTTTTTACATTTCAATCTCTATCTTTTGAGTGAGTAAATACCTAAATGTTTGAGCTATATAGTCAGTAATTTAAAAAACTTTCACATATGTAACTTGAAATGATGTGATGATAACTGCAAACTTTGAGATGAAACTAACTGTTTTTACTAAGTTTCAAAATTTGAATGAACAAGTAGAAAATTCAAGTTAGGCTTCTCAACAAGTCAAGTTACTCAGAACATGAGTAACTTGACACATGTATTGTCAAGTTACTCATGCTAATAACTTGAACTTTTCAAGTCACAATTTTGAATATATATATATATATATATATATATATATATATATATATATATATATATAGAGAGAGAGAGAGAGAGAGAGAGAGAGAGAGAGAGAGAGAGAGAGAGAGAGAGAGAGAGTTGGTTTTTTAGGTCGCAGAAACAAGAATAAAAGCCATTAAAAGCCAGGGGAAAACCCATCCTACTAATTTGGATTATACGGAGCGGACTTGAACGCACCATGGGATTGCAGCCTACTTTGAAGCCGGCGGGTTGGGCCACACTCCAATGAATTTACACAGTCCTACCGAGTGACCGAGGGAACGAGAAAAGCCTGGCGCCTGCGTACGGCTTCGGCGTCCAGAAGCAGAGCGCTAAAGCAGCTGAAACTGTGGGAGGAGAAGTTCAGTTTTTAGCATAGTCGCGCCGGTTCTCGTTTCACCTCTTTAAATGGTAGAAACCACTGTGGGATAGTGATTGGAGTTGACAAGCCCGCTTCACTACTGTATCCCCCCCTCCTTCGTCTCCTTCTCCTCCTCCTCCCCTCCCGCTCAACACATACAACCAGGAAATCGTCGAGGTGTGCTTCTTTTATCCCGCTTGTGGCTACCCGATTCGCGGGTGTCGATGCGGTTTTCTTCCCCTCTTTTTTCCTAGGTTTTAAAAAATATATATATACATATTATTTTTATTCCGCTGGTTTGACTCTTCAAGCCGGGCTTCACCCCTGAAGTCAGCCAAAGTTGCCTGCGAGGAGAGGATCTCCACTCTGGCCGAACAATGAGGTGGGTAAAGCGGCTCAAATCCCTTCATCTTCATTGTGTTTCCAGGCTACATTTTGTGTTTCGGCTAATACTTTTCTAAGTAGACGACCTTTATTCTGACGTGGTAGAGCCTGCTCCGCTGTGCTTGTCCGCTCGCTTAATCGCTACAGCAGGTGTTCCCAACGCGTTCACTTCTATTTCTCATTCAGAAGCAACTCTTGCGTTTAGTTGTTTTGGTGTCCTTTCAACCACACATGATACTGTGTAGCAGAATTGCCTTAATGCTGAGTGTCCGGTCCCACCTGTTCAAGTGCTTTCAAGAAATACTGGCTGAGAGTTAACTTAGCAGGTCGGATGACAAGAAGATACTTTTTGTATCAGCTTTTTGAGACACTCATTAGTGACCATTTGTTAAGCTACCGTAAGATTTCCTCTGGCAGTGTCGTTTGTGTAATTAAAATCCCCAGAGCAATAAAACCTCCGCAGTGTAACCGAAGATCAGAGATCAGCTTAATATTTAGAGCATGAAAAGGGATTGCTTGCAGACAGCCACAGCAAGGTGTGTTTGTGCTCTTCCAGCTGCACAATAACCACCCTGGTCACTTTGCTGTTGTTTATTTCATGTCATACAGTCCACAGACACGCATTACACCAATTCTTGGTGGACACTTTTCCCCCCCCTCTGGCAGTTTAAGAGATATTTGCAGCAGGAACAAAATGGAAAGCTCATGTCCACAAATTCCACCGTCCTGTTACAGCCTGTGCAGTTGGCAATTACACGCTTTGAAGCCACCACTCCTGCCTGGCTGGAGCTTCTCTGGGCTCACTTTTTTTTTTTTTTTTATACCCCCTTCTTCCTCTCCAACTCTTTCATATTTTAAACGGTTATGGAGCCCTTATGTCAACGAACACCTTTGGCACTTAGAAAGCCAAGAAGTTTAGAGTTAAATATGTGTGGTGGTGCAGGCTGATAACCTGAGTGACTAGTTTTTCTTTTCTTTTTCTTTTTTTATCTCAAACCTATTGCGCTGCCCTTTCTGTAACAATATCTTTCAGCTCAGGCGCATGGGTTGGTCCGGGTTTTGTATTTGTTGTGCACATATTTCTGCATGCTGACTTTGATTACAGCAGGAACGGGGGGGTGACTGAGCTGCCTGAGATCCTGCCACAGGTTATGCATAAAACATACCCTTCTAATAAGGCCATTATTTAAGGTAACAGCAACAATAAGCAAAGATTGCTGTGTTTACTTACTCGATGTAATGACATTCGGCCAACAAAGCATTACAAACTAGAACTTGCAAATCAACCAGCATATACCTACCTTGCTACTTTCTATGTGTAATACAATATTACCCCTCATGATAAGATAATTACGCTGCTTTATTATCAATAACCCCAGCCAGACTTAAAAAAAGTACTTCCCTATCCAAAAACTAGGTCAGCAAAGACACAGTTAAAAACACACACACAGTGTGTAAGCAAAGAGCATTTTTTTGCCCATGTGCAGGTTGTGTCTTGCCCATCAGAGAAGTTGGAAGGTTGCATGTGGCTTAATGAATGCAGTTGTCTAACTCTAAACAGATCATGCTTTGGCTAGCCCTCCATTGTGGCCCAAACAATTCGCGTCACCATGTGTAATAGATAAAGGCTGGTATGCAGCCCCACTCATGTTCATTGTCACTTATCCCTGTGGAATGTAAATGTTGACACAGAAGTGCACCCCGTTGGTCAAAAGTTCAGGAACCGACCCAGTTGGTTAAGTAAAGCATCCCAACTTGGGGCTGCCTTTAAATGTGCAACCCGTAGAAACGCCCTGCTGTTCTTCTCATGAAGCATTAGCACCATTTCCCGTTAGACCAGGGATGTTAAAGTCATTGTGGGCCACATACAGCCCAGTTTGATCTTATATGGGCTGGACCAGTGAAACTACATGATAAATGTGTGAAATTTAAAACTGGTTATAATGCACAGACTCTGCTGTAAGGATCAAATATAATTTGCTTTTACTGTGGACTCTCAATAATAGGAACTTTCCTGGTATTTTTTCGCTTATTGCTTAGGTAATTATTTTGCTGTAGTATGAATAGTAATGGGTGTGGACAGTCTTTAATAGATAAGAAAAGCTGTAAACCCTATGAAAACACAGTTAATTTCAAAACATACGCGTAAACTTCACATTTCCAGTGGGCCAGATTTGAGTCTTTAGTGGGGCTGATTCTGGCCCCTGAGCTTTACGTTTGCCTAATGTCTGCACTCCAGTTGAGATTCAGTTGTTAACCCCGTCACGGTGGACGTGTTGCAGTCAAAGCATGCTTTCATGACGCCACTTCTACAGCACAAACAACAATACGGTGTTGTATGGCTCTAGATGTTTACTGGTAGCTTTGCCGTTGCTTTTTTAGCATGTCAATGTGAAGCAGCAATTAGTCTTTAAATAAAATGACCTTAAAATGTCCTGACCTCTTAAACCCTGGGGGTTTTACTGAGGTTCCTTTCTCAAAGTGAGAAGTAAAATAAAGCTAACACTTGTGGGGCTTTTATCTGAGGTGTAAATATTATAGATGATGCTACTTTGTCAAAGTAAATAAGGATGGAACATAAATAACTTTATAACTTTTTTCCTTGCTTTATTTTTTTGTTGTTGTATTTTATAGCATATGACCCCTTTGAAAACATGCTGAGGTAGACAATTAACTCCAGAAATCCACGAATCAACATATGGGTATTATTAGTGCAAAGACTGATGCTGCTGAAATGAAACTGAGCAAAGTTACAGAGGTTTTAGTGAAGACAGTCAGGCGTTTTGCAATGTGACACATTTTGGCACAGTGGCTACTATGTTGTGCTTTTTAGATTAAATGTAGGGTTGCTGATGTCACTCCACATGATACAAGTTGCCTGTTGTGATTGGCAAGAACCTTTCCAAGAAGACAAGTCCTTGATGTAGATGTTACAAACACATAGTTATGTGTTTCCAGTGGAAACGGTGTGACTGGTTGCACTGGTTTTTAATTTTTACATCAGTGGAAATGGGCCTTTTTCCTCCTCTGAGCTCCACTGAACTGACTTTAAGGGTTGATCTGTTGGTGTGAATGCAAATTTCTTCAAATTTTAAGTCACTATATTCAATGTTTTCTTATGTTTTTTTTTTTGGTTGCTGCACACAGTGAACAATCGCTGTACTGATTGCCCGCACTTGAAACTGTCTTAGGTTACTCAGAAAGTGCATCTATCTGCATGATGATTCATGTTATTATCGGAGAGATGACTCCCGTCTCTCGCTGTGACTCACTGACTGAATCTTTAGCTAAAAAAACTTTGTCCCCTTTGTCCCATGTGAGACTGGCAGTGTAGTTGCCTCAGGCTCAAGAAGTAACACACAATGAGCGATCATAAACGCAGACAGGTGTAATGTGTCTGCTTAACATAATGTTTACAGTCTAATGGGTTTCCTGTGCCCTTTTTAGAAACGGTGCACGTGTGAAAGTGATGCCAAGCTCAATGTGTCTCTGTGCTCTTGCACAAGCTTATTATTGATCAGCCTTAAAAGCAGTGAACTGGCCTCCCTCCGCCAGCCCTTCTTCTGTGTCTCGAGAAATTTTCTTTTCCTTGTTCTGGCACTTACTTGGAAGGAATGCAGCTCTAACCGTGATTTATGTAGTTTTGCTGTTGTATCATCTGCCACAATTAAATGTTCAACCTCTTGACCCTCGTGTACTAAGAGGAGGCCAGCGGCTGTTATTTAGGCATTTAGCAACACGATTGCATACGGCCATGTAAGGATATCATGATGAAACTCTGGGGTTGCGACGTTATTGCCATGGCGTTGTGTAATGTTCATGTAGGGATGCTAAATAGTTTTCTTTTTTTTTCTCTTTTCATGTCTTCACTTGTTCTCCTAATTCCTTTGCGTAGTTGGATTTTTCTTTTCAAGGCTTATAACAGTGGCAGTTTACTTTTAACCCATGTGGAGTCTTTGCTGCACACAAACACACAATTATAAGTGTGAGGTAAAGGATCAGTCTACATTTTTATTTATTTATTTATTTTTGTTAGCCGACAGGAAAATTGCGATTTGCTTTCTTTTGCAAACTGTGCCCAAATACTTCCTCCTTCCAAACCCCCCCCCCGATTACACTTTCTTAATGTGAAACGAAATGAGTTTTTTCCACCCATAGACCTCCATGTATCCCCACTCAACCCTCCGCCCCAGAAGTAATTGGGGTGTGCTTGTGGGAATGGTTACCTGTAATAGATTAAGAATAATGTCTTCATTTCACACGTCATAAAGGCTCGCGCGTTGATCTGCGCGTTGAAAGATTCCTTGGTGTGTTGCCGTACGGTCGGGGTGACGGTGTGTGGAAATGATCACAAAGCTTGCATGCTTCGTTGCTGAGCTCCCTCCATTATTAAAACGGCCCTGTCTAGTCGCATTTTGTTTCCCAAAACATCCAATCACAGCTCACCCCCACCCTGAACCAATTTACCCCTCCTGCCACCTCTCGTACTCATAAATAGGCCATTATGCCGGCCAGCCTCTTGGATTAGGCACTTTGTACAAGAGTTGCCCAACATACAAAATCCTCTATTGTATACTTGGTGACAGATCCAGTTTCCTAGGTAGTAGTTCATATTGCTTGTCTATAATTGTGCCTCTAGGTTATTGTTTGTTTGTTTTTTAATTTTTAAACTCTATGATCACTTATCTGTAAGTTAACCATTGTGATTTTTCACCGTTATGAAATAGTTTTTCAGTGAGCTTTGTGTCATAAAACCTGAGACTAAAGACAGCAAACAAACCCTAATGAGGCTGAGCTGTGTATCAACTTTTGATATATACAAAAATATACGTATAAGTCTAGGAATGTGGGATAGGTTGATAGCCAGTTATACAAGCATATCTCATTAGTCGGTGTCGTTTGTAGGAGTCGTGTATCTGGACGTTATCGGTGTGTTTGTTAAGGTTTTATGTGGATTTGTTGGTTTACTCAGAGTTTAGTGGTTGGTCACATGATTAGGGACTGTGTTACTGATTGCTAATATTAGGAAACCATTCACCTGGAGGGAAGTTGAATTATTTAATAACTCTGTGATCCCTGTGATAAAATTTCACCAATAAGTTGGTCTATTAAGCATAAACATGGTGTGTTTTGCACAACCTCTTTCTTCTGTTTAGCCACAATCCAGATGCATCGTTCTTTCCTTTTGCCTGTGTCTCCTGCTTCTACACAGCACTGGTACTACAATGAGTAATACCTTGAGGTTACGCTTTAACTTTAGTTGATGAGGTTCACTGACTTGTTTAACCTCCTAAGACCCGAACTCTTTCATGGCATGCATTTTTAATTTTTCTTTGCTATTTGCATTGATTGGGACCTAAAGAATGTAAAAATAAAGAATTACCAGATTTTTATTTTTATTTTTTTTTTAACCTAATTTTTGTTTTTGAGAAAAATGAGATCCACATATGAGGACATTTGTATCAAATTTTGATAGAACAGTGTCAGTATAATGTCCTCGTAAGTGGATGTCAGGCCCTTGTAGAAAAAAAATTAAGTATTTTGGTCTAGACGTCCCAACTGTCCACATATGTGGACGCCAGGTCCTAGGAGGTTAAAATAAAAAATAAAAAAAGACTGAGAATGAAAGCGCTGGTATTCAAAGCCACAGGACTCGTTTTGAGATAAACGGTAATTTCACTTTGAGGAACACAAAAATGTGTGTGTGACACAAAGTCAGCGGTCAACACGGTAAAATGTTAACAATGAGGAAAATCTCAAATTTGTCCTAATGTTGTGTGCTTTGTGATGATAATTTGAGCTGTGTGTATTGGCTGCAGATGCCAACTGTTGAGAAGCGTATGCTCAACTAGAAAAAGGAAATGGGTGATTGCGTGTGTGTTTTGCGACATTATTGTGCCTGTTTACATAACGATGGCGAGGGAAATGCGAGTTAATAATTGCCACTGTAAGTTGGCAAGTGTAAGTTTGTCTTTGAAGAAATCTGTATTACTGCCTCAGTGATGGGTAGTCTGGAGGTAAATAAACATAAACATAGCATTCTTGTAAATTTGTTTGGAGAAAGTGGATAAATCTTTTATTTTTATCAGTCTTTTTGAATAAAAATGCTCAGAATTTTTTCTTGTGGCTTTGACGTTCACCTGACCGTTCAATCCAGTATGGAGTGACATACTCTCATTAATAACAGTGGCATGGTTGTTGGCCAAGCCACTCAGGTCTTACTGATAAAGCTATTGTTTAAGGTAAACAGGAAGTAGGATTTTTTTTTTAGACCAAGTAGGTTAGGCATTGTGTCAGCCGGTATTGGTGTTTTGTAAGTTTTACGGTGTTTCGCTATAACTAATCTAGACCTGCAACTGTCAGTTAGCCAGTGATCAGAAAACGCTGTTTGCCCTCCCGCAGCGTTTTTCTTCTCCATAGGCCAGAGACTGTAAACACTAAGGTGTTGCGTCTCCATCTACGACCTTGTTTAAGATAAGACGTCTCAAAGCATTTTGAGCCGTTATGACCCTGGGGAGAAGTTTCTCTTCCAGGGCAGCAGGATTAGATTTCACATGTATGTAAATAATATCCTTAGCTTAACTGTGTCAAAAATGAGGTCAGAATTGTGATGACAAACTTCCTGTGCATTTGGATCTGTGCCATTTCTAACTGCAGATTTTAGCTTTTATCAGTATATACCTCTACTGCTTTGATACTTTCATTCTGTTTCCTAAATCTGTTCATGTAACTTTGACAGGAAACAATTGTTAGGATTATTCCCTTTGGTTAATTTTCAAGAAAGAAAATACAAATTGAAAAGTTCCTTGTTTTAGGAACTCAAAAAAGTGGAAATTAGACCTTGGAATGGAGGATCACTCTGACCACGGCCGGTTGGAGGACTTGTTCATTGACCACTTCTCTAAACTACAGAGCAGAACAACAACTTCAGTCCAGCTGATTTCACTGCCCTGCTTTTTATTCGTCAAAAATTAAATATTTCCAGTGAAGAAACTCTAAACTATAATGCGTGCTATAACACAGTATGTGCACAGTAGCTGTTGCACAGTGACTGAATGAAGCTGAAGACTCGACACAGCCTCCGGTCTCCTCTGCAGCGGCCCAGTCTAGTGACCTCATACGAGCTGATGGAGAGCCTGCCGCTAACACTGGAGTGAAACCATAGATCACTTTGGGCAGAAAAGCTGCAGTGGTATATTGTATGGTCAGCAGTGCTAATGGGCATAAAGATGCAGTGGGTTCATCAGAGGGTCCACAGCTAAATGGAGCATAATGGACAACACTTGGTATAAAACAGCTTTATGTTGTCAGCCATTTTTAACGTTCCCATCTGAGGTCCTCAGATTGTAAGTTCACTTATCAGGAATGATGGCGATTGCCGATGGACAGTTGTATTGGAAAGAACAGCCTCAGAGGAGACCCAGTTACATGCATCTGTTAAGCACTGGGTTATATAATTAGTAGGCACCCAGGTCAAACTGGAGAGTTTGACGTGGGTTTGTCTGAAGCTTTATAACAGAGAAGGTTTACTTAAAGTCAACTCATGTTTCACTTTTTCTGTTGAGGACTGAGCTGCTTTCTGCATTGAACGTCTTTTTGCACATGACCGTGATGTGCACAATGTAGTCTAATGAGACAGTTTGTATTTTTTTGTTGTGCTTGCTGTTCTGGTTGCACTGTGAAACTGAGTATTTCCCTTTCTGTATTTCTTCAGTGTGTTGAGTCCTGAATTGTAAAAGTTTGAGCTTTGCGTCTCTAAAAAGACTTTCCTTTAGTTAAAGGGTCACGTGTTAAAAATGTTTATTGTCTGGTGTTCAGGGCAATAAACATTCTGCTTTTTGTTTGTTTTGTGGTAACAGTGCAGAGGCAAAGCAATTGAAAACAACCGAAAAGAAAAAAGCTTGGCTTGTCCAAAGTGAGGATAATCCAAGTAAGCATTTCTGGCAAGTAACATAAGGTCAAAAGCTATAGACGGAATGCCATTGAGAAGCAGGAAGTGTGACTTAGGTGTTGCCTCCTTCCTTTTTGCCCAAAGTTGACAAAAAGAGACATCTCCTCTTAATTTCAGAGGAAAGGAGCATTACAAGTCAGGGCGGCTGAGTAAAGAGTTTGGATCGGCAGGGGATTGTTCTCCTTCAGAGAGCGAGCCGTGCCTCCTTCTTGGCCTGAGTCGAGGAGGATATGCTCCAACCTGTAAAAGGAATTGAGCTCAGAGAAGAGGACAGAGGTGAGATGGTTCCAAATATGGGCATTAAAAGTGTGCCAGTCCTGTCCCCCACAGCGCACACAAACACACCACACGTGCAGGCCGCGCCACCTCTGAATCAGCGGGGATTCATATCCACTCTTGACGTCATTGGACAACAAAGTGAACGTTTTTGGCCAAAGAAGTTTTTCCACAGCGCCTGAGAGTGGATGCTCAGCAAAAGATGAGTCAGCAGGCAAAGAATGCTCAGGCGTTTGACTCCATTCAGACGAAGATGCTGAGAAGAAGGGTTTAAGAATAGTTTGATTCTAGATGTTTCTGTGTTGCTGATTCATGGAGGCGGAAAGCAGTAGCCTGCAGCATGTATGTGTGTGTCTGTCTGTACCTTCAGCAGCATGCTAGGACTTGTGTGTGAAGAACCAGATGTAAAAGGGTAAAAAAAACAGTGAAGCAAGAAGAGCAGTAGATTGCTTTATTTCTTCCCTATACACACATTATCATAAACAAATGGGCAAATGAGTCTTTTAATCTTTTTAAAGGAGACTGATGGTAATAGCAGGACTTAGAAATGTAGCCGATTCCTTCCTTTAAAAGCGTAGTGCTATATTAAGTTTGTTCTGCTTTACTCTCCGTTTTTACAAACATGTCAAATAATCGTTGTTCATCACGCAAAATTCCTTCCCCTATCTTACAAACGCAAAGATCATCACTCTAATCCTCTGAAACGGCCTTTCGTTTTCGTTTTCGTTTTTGTTCCTCGTCCACCCGATAAGCTGAAGAAGCCACACCGGAGGAAAGTTTACTCGGACTGTGAACATCGAGCTACATATTAACATTTATGGCGCAGCTTTGTCTATCTCACGGCAGAAATTGGACTCTGCAGTTTGAAAGCTTATCTTGTAGGTTTGGGAGAGTCCCTAAGCACTTCTCACAGGATGTATCACATTAACTCAGAGGTTTGCTTCAGAGTCATGTGTG
Organism: Neolamprologus multifasciatus; assembly: GCF_963576455.1. Taxonomy (NCBI): domain Eukaryota; kingdom Metazoa; phylum Chordata; class Actinopteri; order Cichliformes; family Cichlidae; genus Neolamprologus; species Neolamprologus multifasciatus. The sequence goes on from NC_140452.1 coordinate 25,894,447, forward strand.
TCCAGCTGAACATCGCTGGCAGCCGTATATATGGGCCACGAGTGACGTGAGGTCAGTGTACGCTCAAATGGATAAGGCTGAGCATCAATGGGCTTTTGTGTGGGCTCGCTGTGTCCGAGTCAGCATCAGGGGTCAAGTCGTTGTGTGTAAGCCAAAAGCTCAGACTTCAGATTGCTTGAAAGTGTTTTTTTTTGTGTGTGTCTTCTAGTGCTTCCTCAATATATGATAATAACACAAGCAAATGTCCTTAATTTGGACATCTCAGGCACATCTGTACAGGCTTACATTTTGTTTGCAAGATGTGGCCAATCAGAAGTAAGCTGGCTTGAAACATAAGAGAATCATGGGAATCATGCAAAGTTAGTCTAGAGTCCAAAACAAGAGGAAGTTAATATGAGAGTAATAGTCTTTTTAAATCCCAGTTTTAGTAAAACTGGACTGTTTGTAATTGAGTGACTTTAAAGAAACGATACAAGTTGCCCAGTTTCAGAATCTTTGATGCAGAAGGAGCATTCACGTGCCAGCACATAATGGGTTTCCCCACGGTGCTCCTTCACCATTAACAGTTCCTCTTCTCACTTCTGTCTGCAGCTGTGTGCCCATCTGGGCCATGACTTTCCCACCGTTACCCGTTGTAAAGCGTTCAGGTGCTCTGGTGTGAAAGGGAAACTTTCACTCTTCATTTAGTAATGACTTCTCACCGTATATATGGCTACACGTAGCCATCCTACCACATCTAATCATCTAATGAGATTTAGCGCGCATGCTGGCTGTAAGTGGTGCTCTTCTGTTGCAAGCATTTAAATAGCTGCTTGCTTTTACAATATCATTTGTGAAACGCATTTTGTGTTCTTCTCAAAAAGGCCACAAGGAACAAGGAGGAAGTGGGTTGGTTAAATGCAGACTTTATTTAGTGACTTATTGTCATTCTCTGTCTGGTTTCAATGTGACGTTTTATAGTGGGCAAAAAATAAAAAAGAAGTGATGATTCACTGTTTACTTATCTAAGGTACAGCAAAGCCACCTGAGGGTTACTAATTTGTATGCGACACCTGTTTCTCATATATTTTTTTGTGTGTGAATCACCTCCCAAAGCCGTACAAAAAAATGCAGCACAAAGTTGAATGAAAATTGTTGGTGCATATCTGGTCAAGTGTTCCGTGAGATGCAATCTTGTCTTGTTTGCAGTCTGTACGCCACGGAGAAAGGCATTTATTCCTGAAGGCAAGAATAACTCAAAGATGAACATCATTAAAAAAAGATTGTTGGCTGTAGTTGTTTGGGGAGGGAAATGAGCTTTTCATATTGTGGAATTATGAACTCCTTGAGGAGATGCCTGATGAATTAGAAGGGATGGATGCAGAGACAGAAATGTGGTTCCCTACTTAGTGTCTAGACAAGACTATTTAATATATCCCCAAATCATGTACATATATAGCAAGAAATATTTCTGCAAGGATACCACCAAGTGGCATTAGCAGGCATATTTTATACCTACTGAAACGGTTGAAGGAATGACTGAGGAGCATGGTAGGAGGGTCAGGTAAAGAGGAGGAGAAGGAGCTACTGGGCCTGACTGTACTTGCCATTCGGAGAAAAGCTCTGAGAGCATAGCCTTATACAGATATTTCCAAGACGGCGTGTGCCCCAGCCGTGCACTGTGATTTCCTGTTAACCCCTAACTCACCAAGAAGGCCAAACCACAGAGGGGATGAGGCACTCACTCTGGCTCCAACAAGAAGCGATGACGGACTCAGCCGTGTTGCAATAAATGAGCAATTTGCATATCAGTCAGGTGATCCCTTCCTGTGGTGAAGTCCTTTCTTGCATTGAGGCTGTTGGCTCAAATCCTTCCCAGAGCAGCAGTCGGTGACCTATTTGTGCTTAAGAGAAAACCTCTTAAATCATCTGGTGACTTGGTTAGTTTGCCTACATTCAGCTTCACTAGATTGGTGGTCTTTGTTCAAGGAAGGACAGGAATAGGTTGTTTATGACCGCGCCTGTTGTGGTTTTATTCTAGTACTAAAAAGCAGTCCGACCAGACCCAGCTGCGAGCCCTCTGCACTGCAGCCTGTTATACCCAGCGGGCGGGTCAGCACAGGTGGATGTGTTGGCAGCTTGACAGGTGGGGAGGGTGTGTGAAAGTCTCTCTTTATGCGCGTGTCTGCCACACATGCTTTTAGTCTCAGTGTCCGTAGTTCTATCAATAATGCAGCTGCTCACTCTCAGTCTCACTCTTGAGCCCTTGCTTTCTCTTCCATTAAATATGCATCAATTTCCCAGTCCTAAGTCTCTGTCCCCTCCCAGTTCCCATAAGCTGCCCTGCAATCCCAACAGCATGCTCATTGCTGATGAGTTGACTTAGTAAAACTAAAATGTTTGTTAAATCCATTCTTTGTCAGCTGTTATTAAAATGTTATTTCTGTTATTAATTTGAGCTTTAAGCTGAAATTAAAACATGATACTGATGAGCTCAGAGTGATTGTCAGAGGTTTGCCAGCGTGTTGCCATCAGTCTGAATGAGGGGACTCGACTCCACTTGGCTCCCAGCTGTCAGACAAGTGGCTGCCAACTTACTCCTATACAACAGGAAGGCTGCTGAGGACAAAAGTAATAATTAAATGGGAATTTGTCTATACTGACACCAACAGATGTCACCGTATTTGAATTACTGCGCAAAGGTTTGGGGCAATACTTCCAAATGTTCACTTTAAAGTGCCATAACGATAATCGTTATGGCAATCGATAACAATAATTCGATTTAAAGCATCTGTGTTTGTACAATGCTAAAAAGTTTTTGTATGTCTGCATGTGGAGTGACGTTGTGGAACAGATTGCTGAAGTTCATTACTCACTGTCCCAGCACGACTCAGGTTTAAAATGTAGAACAAAATGATGTTTTTTGCAGGGTAGAAGGAGGAAGGACTTTGATTGGGTGCTCTTGTCCGCTATCCACTCTTCACACACTGTGCGTATAGCTGTATGTGTATGCACGTGTATGTAAACATATTATTTAAAAAAAAAAAGTATCTCTTGGTGTGTTACTCGTGTTACCAAACTAAATATATGTAGAAAATTATAAGGAAGGATTTATGAAGGGATAAGGCAGAAATGGGAAGTAAAAGTGATGATAAGTAGTTACTAAATAATGGAGTATTTTTTGTTTTGTTCTTTTTTTTTTCTCTTTGAGAAAAATGAGTACTATCATGTTCAAAATAAGGTCTTATTTTATTAGAATTATCAGTGAATTTTCATTTTCATATGCATGTATTATCTGAAATGCATAGCACACGCAGTTATCTTTTATTTATTCATTTTTTTGTGCTTAAATTAAATTATTATAGTGGTGGGACAAAGATCACAATAATTGCCCCGTCTTAATTCATATGCTGGTTTCACATATCAGTGTTTAGATTAAAAGTAGGTTGGTGCTCTAAACAGAGAACAATCCTGCCCTCATTTGGTTGCCCACCTTTTCAACTTGATCGGTGTCCCTACTCTTCATGGTAGTATCAAATGAAGCAACAGAAGAAGAAATACACGGGGGGGGGGGGGAGAACAAATGCATTGAACGGCTGCGTTATTTAAAAAAAAAAACTGGGGGGATAACATGCACACTGACACCTTACTACAGGAAGTAAATACATAGGGGTCATTCGATGTCAGTTTATCAAAAGGCTCCCACCTGTTCGTCTCAAATTGGTCCCCCCAAAAACGTGGTGGTTAAGCTGCACTTACAATTCTGCACCAACATTGAATGAGCGGCGTCCAGTGTTGTTATCAGGAAGTCTTTGCAGTTATGTGTCATAATGGCACGAAAGACACGATCTCTCTTCTTGGCCAGAAAAAAACATCTTCCCAGGGAGTGACTTGACTGAGCACACACATCACATATTTTGGTTATAATAACATAAACATGCTTTTTCTAATAAAGTTAATTTGAATTTGTTATATTGGGCCATACTAGGGACAAATGTCAGAATGGTGTTGGATAAAAATGTCTTTTTCGGCTCATATAATATCTGTGAAAGTATTCACTAGATTTGAACAGCTTTAAATAATAATATATGACTTTATTTATTTATTTTATCACATTAAATTATCAGTCCTCTACCTGCAATCTTCTGGTTTCTACAGGCCTCCAGGTCTGCTGTCAGAGGGATCAGACATCCAGATATTTTAGAGAAATGAGGCAACATTTTATGCTAACTTGAGTTACACTTGAGCCATAGTATGAGATATTTACCCTAAAAGATCCGACGACCCCAGTGTAAGTAGTCTTCTGGATACTGGGATTTTAAAGTGGCCCATTAAAAACAATGCTGGAAAAATCAGGTGAGATGTTTGTTTTGTTTTTTTATGTTAATTTGATCAATTGTGATGGAGTAAGATGAAGATGTTTTCTTTATCGCCTACACATACGTCTTAATGTAACAGACAATTTAAATCAGAGACATGCTATATCACAGCATTGTTGTTATTGTAGTCAACGTATTGTGATATCGTGAGTTACTCGGCTTACAATGCATTATCAGTGCACTCCTGTTTCCATGTGGGTATTGTCCTTGCCAGCTTTACTTGCTGCAGTCACTACTTATGACCACACATGATAGTGCTTAATATATGAGTATGTGAACAGAAGTAGACTAGTTTTCAGTGAGGTTATCTTGTGGTTTTGATGGATTCTAGATGCTTATCTGGGAGTCCCTGTATGAGAGTATCAGTGTTACCGTTGGCGACATATAATGACAGCATCTCATCGTAATTCCCGTGCCGACTTTGTGATTCCCATCCCCAGGCACTTCATGACCTGTCTATGCCCCTCTAATGCACATCCTTGTTACTTAATGACTAATGTACATGCAGATATGATAGAACTGCATCTTTAGTCTCTGAAACACAAGACACTGCAAAGATGTTTGAAAATATCTGAAGTTGTTAACCGATGTTTGCAAACCTTGGAGGAAGAAAAATATGCACAGTTGCAGTGACTGACTTGAACCCAGTATTTTAAGAAAGGTTTTCTGTTGTTATTTTTTTTTCCCAGACAGAGAACACCTACACAAATGTCTACAGGGCTACAGGTAGCACAGACAACAAAAAGTCACTCTGGAAAGAGTGAGCCAACATTTGATATCAGCGCAGTTGTTGTAAGACATGTGCCAAATAACACAATAACAGGAAGGCATTTTGAAGTTTGACAGCAAACCTGAAGCTGCGTGGCTGTCGTGAGGTCACTTATACACACGCAGCCTCATGTTTAATTTACACACTATTTGCACCAGACATCCTCCTGTTTCGGGATATTTGCAGGCCTAAAAATTCAAGTTGTTCCTGGTTGGAGTCCACAATCCCAGACACTTAATCACTCATGAAATCCTAATGCTTGGCTCCTTACTATCCTTTTTTTTTTTTTCTTCCTTTTTTCCTTTTGCTGTTCTTTAGTAAATATGGACTGAATTTTTATGAAGTTGTATAATGTATAATAGATAATGTATATTATATATATGGGCTTTTTTTTTTTTTTTCTTTTTCTTCCGTGTGTGCATGCATGCATCCATTGTTCAGGCTGGATGAGTCCTTATTAGGCATTGCTGGCAACAGGAAGTGGGCTGGGCTTTGGTGCTGTGTCACAGGAAGTAGCAGATTGTATCACGGGCGGGACAGATGGAGGGAGAGGTGGAAGAGATGGATTAGGGGACTATAGGGAGACCATGCAGGGAAAATAAGGAGAGGAGGGGGAGGGATCGTAAAACCTTTGTTGTTCTGCATCTGCACAACTCCTCTACTCACCATTTACAGACACTTTGGTTTCTTCTGTTTGGCTGTGCTTTAAGCTGAGACACGCATGCACATTAACATGCATATATTAAGATTTACAGTTAAATGAATGAATACAGACTTTACAGTGTTTAGTGGTATTTATTTAAATGTTACGCCATTACTCTGGTCCAATATTATCAGCATACACAAGGAAAAAGCAAATATGTGTGTAGAGAAGGAATATTTGTTTATTCTAAGATCTGTTTTAAACACGTCTGCCCTACCCGAGATACCTGAGTAAACATGGTTTTGTTTTTTTGTTTGTTTGTCTGTCTGCATAAACCTATTAATACCACTGATGTCAGCGCGCATGTGGCTGTTTTCTTCCAAAGTGTGATGAGGTGGAGGCTGATGGAAAGCAGGTGGAAGATTCCAGTGCCTCGTCTGTTTGGCAGAGCCGACAAAGACTTCCCGTCTTTGTCGGCTTCCATTGTTGCGTTTTGTTTGGGATCAAACTAATCTGTTTATCCAAGCAGTTATCAACACCATACTGCATTTTTAGTTTGTTTTTTTTTCCTTCCCACGTGTAAGCTACTGATTTCTTTATATGTCGCTTTGAAGACATTAATTTGTGGATATCGTTAATGTGGAATATTCTCCGGGTTTTTCTTCTGACATTGGCGGATTTTTTACTCATTTTCAGTTCATTCCCTGTTCTTATTTTTGTTCTTTGTTCAGCCACTTAAGACTGATCTATGAATCATTTCAGCATAGAAACACCAAACTCAAAACATGAACCAGTTTTGTGTCTACAGATAACAGAGAACAAAGAACCAGTTGTAAAATATATCTTTAGGCTCTTTGTTGCTAGCATCCTGTTGCAAAAACACATAATGTGTTTATAATTCTTTAGTTTAATGTTTGAAAAAAATGCCACAATAACACAAAATAGTAATTTTGCTCCAGAAAGGCCCAAAGAGTTATTCACTAAAACGTTGCTCAGCATAATGTGCAGTATGTCATTAAAAAATCAGAGGAAACTGAACAGGTGGAAGAAAAGGTTTTTGAAGGCTTGCCACTTCTATCTAAACAGTATCTGAAAGTCATGTCCTTTAAGAAATAGTAGGAAATCTAGCCTTCAGTTGATTTTTAAAGAATCAACTGAAGAAGAAAAACAGGGAGGAATGGGTGGGGTGTACCAAATGACCCAAAAAGTTCAAATTGCTATAGGTAGGTATGGAGGAGGTCATGAGAGAGGTGCTAGAGCAGGGGTGGCCAACTCCAGGCCTCGAGGGCCGGTGTCCTGCAGGTTTTAGATTTCACCATGGGTCAATACACCTGAATCAAATGATTAGTTCATTACCAGGCTTCAAGACATGTTGAGGAGGTAATTTAGCCATTTAAATCAGCTGTGATGGATCAAGGACACATGTAAAACCTGCAGGACACCGGCTCTCGAGGCCTGGAGTTGGCCACCCCTGCACTACAGGCAGGCTCTGTCATGGTTGGATCGTTATAAATGTAGAAAAGTATTTTCACTTCATTTCATTTTTTTTATCCACCATGTAGTACCATCTAGAAAACCTCTAACTAGCACAGCTTCATTTTTCAGCATGACAATGACCCCAAACACACTGCCAGTGTGGTAAAAGCATATGTGGATAGAAAAACACACAATGTCACTATCAGCCATAAATGGACCTCCCCAGAACCCCGACCGAAGCAGTGTGGGATCATCTTGACAGAGAACAGAACAAAAGTCAGCCAACATCCAAAGAAGAGCTTTGAATGTCCTTCAAGAAGCTTGGAGAACTATTCATGAAGACTAGTTAAATGAACAAAAGCTGCCTAAGAGATTTCAGGCTGTGCTGAAAAATATAGGTTGACATACCAAAATTGACAAATACTGACTTCAAGATTATTAGACTTGTACAAACCTTTTTTTTTTTTCTGTATTTCCATTTATGTTTGTACTTATTTCCCATTTTCTAAAAAAATATAAAGAGTTTTTTAGACTGGAATGTACACTTCAGCTTCTTTGCAAATAAAGGTTAAGACTTCAGTGAATAAAGGACATTGTCGTTCCAGTTTAGTGTGTTTTCTGACACGTATGAAGCTCAAAGCTGGTTATATTAGTGTTGTGGGTTTTTTGAAACCTAGGACACACTGAAATGTTCTTAATCTGGCATTGTGGGTTAGTGAGTATGAGACTAGGTTTGTCTTGAAAGACAAACCTAGTCTCATACACATGACTAAAAACTTTGTTCTTCATTCATTTGTCTGCAGTTCTTCCTCATCTTTTCTCGTTGGCCTCTCCTGTTTCACCCGCAGTTCACGCTGAATGCCACATAAAACACAGCCTTTATATGGTATAAATTAACATTGGTTCTTCTTTGTCCTTATACAAAAAATGCAATGTAACTGAAATTTTAGTAGTTTGCTTAATTGTCCTTGATTCTCAGCAGTAACACAATTTTTTTTTTTTTTTTTTTTTTTTTCATTTTTGCAAACATTTCAGGTTATTAATAGAACACGTTGCTAACGTAAACAAAACAAATAAAACACTGTTGCTGTGGACTGAGTTTCCTCTTAAGGCATCTAGAGTATGTTAGGTACCCAGCTGTACCTTTAGAAGAACAAGTACCTCCACATTTTCAGGATGTTGGTATCGATTTGGTACTGAATTATCTGTTTTTGTGACATCCCTAAAAACAACAGTCTAGTGTATTTCTCTGATGACACTCTATAGTACAAACATGTTTGCAGCAGAGCTCACAAAGACTGTTTCATGCGTTTGTCGGCTGAGGTTGCCGTCGCGACTATAAAGCCCTGTGGTTTAATTTTTGTGGCTGTACTTTAATTTGGCTTTGGATCTTTTTAATTCTTCCTCGTTTTTGTGGCAGCATGTAGTGGGTGTTTTTGTTCAGGCTTGGAAGAGCAGAAATCGACTCTTAGTTGCCAGATGTCTATATTACAAAGCAGGATTTCAACTTATCTAGGTAACCCGGGGTTAACCCTGAAGTTTTCTGTAGTGTGAAGGTGGATCACTTCTTACTGGGGTGCATCACCATGGTAATGCACTTTGACCCTAACCTGCTTCAGAGCAGATTATGTTCTGGATTAGAGATCAACAGGTATGAAATCACTGTGTACATGACAGTGTGTACATAACATCACCATTCCTGCAAGACCCCAGAGACCTCTGTATACGAAATAGGAGGGTCTGAAGTCTTTGTGTTTCTCTGACTGTCAGTAGGTTAGATTCTCAGATCCAGCTTTATTACTTTTTTCCTCTGTTGGCCTCAGATTAATTTACAACAGTTTCATTGTTCCATCAGCATTAATTAGAACTAATTACATTTGGAAATTTTGCTGGCTTTCCTTCTTACCCTCAAAGAGGCTAAACTTTATTCATATCTGAGCTCTTTCTAGTCTTACTGGCTAAAACTTGCATGCATTCATACAGCACTTTGAATACTGAACTACTGAACACACTGCCACACACTCACCCTGCAGCACCTGTGTTGCTTTGATTCTGTGTTGTGCGTTTTAAATTTTTCTAACATTACACTTTGCTATTCCTATGCTGCCAATACACTGTGTTCGTGATTAGCCAGATGCTGCTAGCGCCACTCCTTCCTGTGAACCTATTTGTAACTAGAACCTTGGGTTACTGAGTCGATAACCAGTTTTGTGTGGCTATAAGGGTAAATGAAGTTAACAGAAAGATCCCTTTGAAATGCTGAACTCGTGGTAGTACAAGCCTGAGTACTAGTCAGAGAAAAGTAGATTATTTAGACTTTAAAGAGTCAACTAAGCTATGCTGTAAACTAATGTTGATGATTTCTTCTTTGTGCTCTGTTTTTCAGTGAATCAAGTATTTGCCAGGCTCGGGCCACTGTGATGATCTATGACGATGGCAATAAGAAGTGGCTTCCTGCGGGCACTGGACCCCAAACCTTCAGCAGGGTCCAGATCTATCACAACCCAAGCAACAATGCCTTTAGGGTAGTGGGACGCAAGATGCAGACAGATCAGCAGGTACATCTGCCAGCTTTATGTAGGCTTAGCATAGTGTCTGGCTTTGTGAGATGTGTGTAGTGTCTGTCATGTGGCCTGTGGGCGTCTGTGTTGTTTAAAGGTGTCTGAGTAAGCAAGAGTGAGAATACTGGGTTTTGTAAGTGCCCATTCATTGACATCATTGTAAATGATACCCTAAACTGTATCTGTTTGTTATATGAAGAGTATTTACTGTAAGTATAGTTTTATTAGAAGCACTTGAGAGCATTTTTACATCGTCTACCACTGTGCTGTTTATGTCCCTCCCCCCTAAACCCTCTGCCCATCGAAGAAGCCACAGGAAGGATAATAAATCACAACCAAACCTATTTTCTGTCCCCTTGTTTGGTTGCAGAGCAGTTGTAGACTCTACCTTATGTTGCAGTTATTTACACTCACTGGCCACTTTATTGGGTACACCTGGCTAGTATACAAACTCTTTTGCCTTCAGAACTACCATAATTCTTCATGACACAGATTCAACAAAGTGCTGGAAACATTCTTCAGATTTTTTTGGTCCATGCTAACTTGATCTCATCACACAGTTGCTTCAGATTTGTTGGATGCACATCCATGATGGGTTTCATCTGTTCCACCACATCCCAAAGGTGCTCTACAAGACGGGATGGATCCAGTCTTTCATGTTGTTTTTGCCACTGAGACCTAAGATCGGATCAGATGACATTTTTCCAATATTCTGTTGTCCAATTTTAGCCTGTGTGAACTGTAGCCTCAGTTTCCTGTTCTTAGCTGACAGAGGTGGCACCTGGTGCAGTCATCTGCTCTAACCCATCTGCTTCAATGGTTTAGAGATGCTTCTCTGCATACCTTGGTTGTAATAAATGGCTCTTTAGACAGGCTTCCTATCAGTTCAAAGCACTCTGGCTCTGCTCCTTTGACCTCTGACATCTTGTAGAGAACTGCCCCTCGCTGGACATTTTCTCTTTCAGACCGTGCTTTGTAAACCCCATAAATGGCTGTGTGGGGAAAATCCCAGCACATGAGCTTTCTGAAATACTCCGGCCAGTCTGTGCGGCACCAACTATCATGCCACATTTATAATCAGTTAAATCACCTTTCTTCCTCATTGTGATGCTTGGGTTGATCTTCAGCAGGTCGTCTTGACCATGTGTACATGAGTTGCTGCCATGAGATTGGCTGACTAGATATTAGCATTAATGAGCAATTGATCACGTGTACTTAGTGGCCGGTCAGTGTATGGTCTAACTAGTTTCCTCATAGTTTCTCTCTGATGTCTGTGTGTGTGTGTCTGTGAGAGAAAGAGAGAGACAGAAAGGGGGAGGGGTGGAGCAAGCATACTGGCTTCTGTGGGGAGCCACTGTTTTAGAAACCCTCTATGAATTTTCATGATTTTATATACACTGATGCAAATATGATCGCATGAACCTAGCAGACAGAAGTATTTACTTTTAGGCACAGAATGAATTAATGAAACCTGATGAAAGGTGGAGCAGGGAATCCGTTAAGTTAGCGTGTGGAGCATGATCACTGCTTCACACCGTTTGCAGCCGTTTATCCAAACACTTGCTGCTCTTAACTACACTGATAAACAGGCCTTGGGTTACCTTATTTATCTTTAAGCCTGTGTTTTAATTCCTTTCAGTGCTTTTAATCTTACAGATTTTGCTGAGCTGAGCTTTGAATCGACTGTTGTCTTAAGCAAGAGCACTTCCACCACATTCATGCTTTTGATTACTGTCAGTTTGCGAGAGGTGCACACGAACATGCAAAGCTGTTTTTTGTGCATTGTCAGCATGCCTTTGGCATAACATGTAGGAAAGTCCTTCAGTTTTGAGTGCTCAAAGCAGAGGATAATGAAGGCGTATCTTTGTGGTTATCACCAGATTATGACTCCACAGCTGATAAAGGTGAGCTGATTCCATGTTACAAAGCAGGGTTTGGGTGCGTCTATTCTTGATACGCCCGTCTTAGTGTCTCTCTCTCCCCTTCTTTAAACATTCAGCACTCTGAAGTGTTCCCCAGAGACGTGTCTTAAAGTGGAAGATGTTTCCTGTGAGATAGTTAGCCTGTTCAGCCATTTCCTGTGACAATTTAGGACGTAGTTTGATACCCAGTAAGAACTCTATATTTGTGTCTGACGGAAACATCCAAGTGAGTTTAGGCTTGTGGTTAATGAGAGCAGCAGGAAGAAAATGAGAATTTTCTCTTTCTCCTTTTCATGTTCTCCTCTTTCTTTTTTCTTGTGCCTGTGGTGTCTTTAGAAGTGTCTTTGTGGTGTCACGCTTGTTTTAGGCATCCTGGTGTGATTTAAGACAAGTTAAAAAGCACAAGTGGAACCTGCGGCATTAAGGCTTTTCATCATGCCACAGGTTTTACTTGGTTCTTTTTATCCTGATTCGTGATGCAATTCTCTTTGCATCTACACACTACCTTTCTATTTAAGACTGAAGTTTTATTTGTTTATTTTTAATGATGATGATGATGTCTACAGTGGCAGATGAACTTGCTACCCTTACATTCAGTGCATGCTGCCCCCCTGACAGGGTCGCCTATCCTCCCCTCTCCTCTGTGGAATCCAGAGGCTGTTAAACAAATAGTGAAATGGCATGTCAGCACATTCAGGCAAACACTCAAACCCAGAACATTTTTCCCCAGCTCCATAAGCTTCACACCACCTGGTGGTTGGAATCTGTACCAGCATAGTCCACAAATATTTGAGCAGATACAGTCGTGTTATGCATAAGCAGGGATATTAGGTTGTGGAGATTTTAGAAGTTGTTTTGAAAATATAATTTATTTTTAAACGACTTTGCTCCTCTGCTCTCTTTCTTCTCCTCAGGTTGTTATAAACTGTCCAATCGTTAGAGGCCTCAAGTATAATCAGGCCACACCTAATTTTCACCAGTGGCGGGATGCCCGACAAGTTTGGGGACTCAACTTTGGCAGCAAGGAGGATGCTGCTTTATTTGCCAATGGCATGAGCCACGCTCTGGAGGTCCTCAACTCCATGGCAGACGCAGGTAAATTAGCATCTGTAGCTACTCCATGGACTTTGCTTATGACTTTACAGATTTGATACTGTACGAATGAAAACATCCCAACCTTACAACTTCCTGTTTTGTGGTAACTTATCAGCCAGTACATGGTAAACATTATACTAACACCACACAGAGGTTACATATGTGTTTCTTGTCAATCAGTTAGAGAAAACAGGCACGTGATTGAGCTGATACTAACACCACCCTGGAACGCGTGAAACACTTTGCTAACAAGCTTCCTTCAAGTGATGAGTATGATTCACAGTGATGTACAACAAACAGGGTAGCTGGGTAGATATAAAAAGGTCAAATAATATAGCCTGATTATTAGTCCTGATACTCAGTTACTGCAGATACATTTCTCTCAGAACATTAAAGGAAGAGATTTCCCGAGAAGTGAATTTAAAAGCAAAAATGAATCATCAAGACAAACAAATTGGTGGGAGAATGGAAAATAAGACGTGCTGGGAAGGTCCGTCCTGTTGTCTGAGTGAAAAAAATTATTTGTTTGGCCTTGTGCTGCTGTGCTGGCTGCGGTTGTGCACAGGGTTGGTGTAAATGCATGAAAATTACTCACTCAGATCACATTTTGTCATTTAGACGTAGACTTTATTAATTCCACACTAGGGGAATTCACATGTTACGGCAGCACTGTATTTATTTATTTTTAAATAAGGAAAAAAAATGATGCAAGAGTAATTTCTACTATTTACAAATTGTTGCTATATGCAGTAAATATTTGTCATTGTCATATTTTTCATATGTGCATAAAGTGCAGTGGGAGTAAACTTTTATTTTTGTAGGTATCTATTGTGTGTAATGTACAGTCTGACCGCTGTTGGGATGAAGGACCTGTGATAAAGCTGCGTCCTACACTGTGGCTGTAACAGTTAAACACATTATTTATTAGACATCAGTCCACACGTGTCCATCCAATCCTGTTAAATAGAAAATAGTTTGAATATTTCCTCAGAAGGAATCCTGGTATTCATCGAACAGTCACATAATTAGAACTTTTGTTGTTTTGTTTTGTTTTTTAAATGTGTTCATTTTTAACAGTTTCAGCACTTATTCATAGTCAGCGTTGTTCTTACCTCTGCTTATTTACAACAGCTGGCTATTTAAATGAATACTCTGTATATCCTGTGTCGCTGAGCCATGAAAAATACTTAATAAAATGTAGCATTGTAAATGCTTGATTAGTGGGCACCACCCATTTGAGGTCCCTGTGTGTCATATCGTGGCTGTCCACACTGTCTGCAGACTTTGTACAGTATCAGCAGCAAAGATATCAAAAGGTGTGTACATCTGTAAAAGCACAGATTGGATAAACTTGAGCGTGTCAGTAATTATTGCTTTATAGTAATCATCACAAATGTTTTCTATTTTCTGTTTTGGCAGGTTATGCTACCCTCCCCCGCCCCGTGTCAAATGGGCCTTCTCCTGAAGAGCTTGAACAACAGCGGAGGTACCTTGAAGACTTTCTGCTAAATGCAGTCCGCCTTCTTCACTTTGCTAGTTGTAATCCACCGCTGGTTGCATTTTACTGCTTCTCTGCTTGCATATCTTCTGGGCTTGGTTCAGCTGATAACTCTGATTACATTTCCAGGTTTCAGCTTGGTCGTAAATAACTGTTTGTTTAATAATCAGATATTTTTTCTGATTCTTTTTTGTTTACCTCTTATGCGAGCTTACTGTGTGTGTATGTTTTCTAACTGATGCAAACAATCTCCTGGGTTCAGTTGCATAACAATCAATAGCAAGTCAAGCTGTTTTGGCTCTGCAGTAGTCCACTTGGCAGGGTTAGGGCACACACGCATATGCAGAGGATTTGATGGCATTAGCTTGACGCTGTTAAAGCCTTAGTCAGCCTGTGTAGTTTAAAGGTTAAAAAGACAGTAAAGTGGATGCTGCTTACATTTTCCCGCCATGTCTCCATCAGCCTGTCCCATCAGCGAGACACTTGGACTCGCATGGACTAAGCATTAACCTTTTAATCTTATTTACACTAAAAGGTGATAAAGATCACAGTCTAGGAGGATTTTATAATCAGCATTGCTGCTTGCCTGGCTGTCTCATTATCCAGTGGCGTGCTGAGGCTCAGGGAGCTTCTAAAACCTTAAAAGTCCAACAGAGATGCAGGTGTTTGTGGGTAATATTTGCAGCTGTAAACATCGATGATGTTCAGCAGTTGTGAAAAGAGGCAGAATAACAGACATGAATGCGATCGCCCCTCACCCTTTCCTCGGCTCGCTGCTTGACATCATGTGTGATTACGGGCATGTGTGTGGCTCTGCGCTTTAGTGTGTGTACACTGTGTACAGTGTATGTGTGGTGCTCTGTAATCAGCTGTTATGAGTGGCAGATGTGTTGGGGGAGAGGAGAGAGATGTAGCCAACTGAGGCAACTCGTATTGGATCATTTTGACCAGCTGTGGACTTTTTAGTGATAGACTAATTAAAAGTGAAATTCACCTCATGTCCTTGTACCAAATTCTCTAGATTTTATAAAACTCTCTTTTTGCGTGTTTGTTTGAAATGTTAGAAGTTGCCCTGAAACAGCGGTTGGTGCATAAATAATTCAGATATCTACAGGACATTTGCAAATGATTCAAGGCTTTCTGAGTCTCAGACTTGTGTTCACATACAGATGTAACAGATTTGTTTGTTTGTGCACAGGTTGGAGCAGCAGAGGTTGGAACAGCAGGAACGGGAGCGTCAGGAGAGAGAAAGACAGGAGTGGGAGCGGCAGGAAAGAGAGAGGCTGGAAAGAGAAAGACAAGCTGCTGCAGGTCAGGAAACACCTGCGCTGGTCAACATAACACCACTTGACATTAATACACTTCAGTTTTGTTCTGTTTCAGCGTTATTCTCAGATAAATGTGCAGCACATGATTGCCCTGAAAGGAAAGCTGGAATTCATTCTGCGTACCAAAAACAACAGGGGATTTTAAGACTGATACAGGGTCGTGTCAGACAGAGGTTGTGACTTTTTCTTTCACTGGCTGAATTTTTGTTTTTTTGTTTTTAAACGTTGATGGAAAATCTGAAGGCTGTCCCTAATTCTGAACCGTAATAATAAATGATTCATGCACAACACTGTCGAGAACTGTGCTCTCAGCATCGGTGCCGCATCTTTCTTGACATCAGACATCATATATTAGAATTGTTGATCAAGGTCTTGGAGTGTCTGTATCCACAAGCAGTCACAGAGGGGGTGCAGCTGCACCGGGTACAAAAGCATGCTGCTGGATGCCCTCCAGATAAACCAAGTGCTTATAGGATTGGGAAGCAGATAAGATGCTGCTGGTAATTCCAGTGTCCAGCAGAGTGAAAATTTAGCATTCAAATCACAATTAAATCAGACATTAAAAGTGGTTTGTCCAAAGCAGAAAAATATAAAACCACTAGACATGGAGCATCAATCAAGCTGTTTAAGTTAAATTGGAATTTTTAGATGCAGGAGCTGTTTTAGTGCTTTAGGTGCTGCCTCTATGCTCTGTTTATGCTTTTGACAGTTTTAGATAAAGAAGATCAGTCATGCCGTCTGTATCATACAGAAGCCATCTAAGCACCTGCGTCATGCTCTCATTGGTGTGAATCTTCTCTGAATACTTTGCAAACCGATGGTCCTTCTCTGTCCAGTTCCTCCAGCCCCTCCAGCTCCTCCACTGGCCACTGGAGGCCCCGCTCCTCCACCGGCTCCTCCTCCACCCCCTGGCCCTCCTCCAGCTCCTGCCCCTCCTCCAGCAGCTGGCATCCCCCCGCCTCCGGGACCACCTCCCACAGGACCTCCCCCAGCCCCACCCCTGCCCACTTCGGGTGGCGGAAATGGCATTGGCGGTGGGGGAGGAGGGGCAGGAGGGGGCTTGGCGGCTGCCCTTGCAGGAGCTAAACTCCGCAAAGTATCCAAGGTGTGTGTGTGTGCCAGATTTGACTGTTACTTTGCAGCTGCTGTTAAAGGCCTCATTAGCATACAATTGACAAATCACTCAATCTGTCATGTGCTTCTCTCATTATTCTAATTGGATATTCCACTGTTGTACTGACACAATACTAAGCGTTATTTAGAGATGTAGATCTGTGACACCACCATCCATGCTTTTGCTATTTGCTGCCCTCAGCAGGATGATGGCCCGCCTGCACCTCCAACTCCAGCTCCAGTTTCCAGAACTGAGTCCACCCGCAGCAGCAACGCATCCATTGGAGGAGGAGGAGGGGGTTTGATGGGTGAAATGAGTGCCATCTTGGCACGCAGGTGGGTGACGCCACAGGTTTGAAGCCACATAAGGTTTTATATTAAGTAGTTACAATCTTCACTTGTCTTTTGATCAATAATCATTTATTACATGCGTTATATTCAGTCAGCTCTTGCAAGTTTTTCTGCTTGATTATTAAAACTTAGTATTTTTATTTTCCTTTATCAGAAGAAAAGCTGCAGACACTGGAGAGAAGCCACCTGTGAAACCACAAGATAATGTAAGGGTCGGCTTTTTGTCAAATTGTTTTTGTAATAATAATTTTATTCTTGGACTTTATTAAAGTAGCTTTGCATCCTTTATAGTTCAAATAACCCATATTTATGTCTTGATGCATTCTCAATCATCCAGGAAAGTAAATCTCCAAAACGTTGATTCTGTTCATCTGGACGTAGCGTTTTGTGGGAGAAACGTTTCGTCACTCATCCAAGTGACTTCTTCAGTCTCAGCTGACTGCAGGTTTCCCCAAATCTTATAAACAGTACATTTGCATAATGACTGAAACCAGCCACTGAAGGAACAATGGGCTGGGAGATCAGTTCCTTAATTTTAATTGTGCAAATTCTCATATGTGTCAGGAGTATCGGAGCAGTTGAGACGCATTTTTTCTAAACACCGGGTCTCTGTGGCTTTTAAACCCCAAAACACGCTGCGCCAAAAACTGGTCCACCCCAAGGATCGGGTCCCCCAACACAAACAGAGTAACATAGTGTACGCTGTTAAGTGCCAGGAGGATTGCCAGGATTTATACATCGGGGAAACCAAACAACCTCTGGCAAAGTGGATGGCACAACACAGAAGAGCTACCTCGTCAGGCCAGGACTCTGCAGTCTATTCACACCTACAGGCCAGTGGACACTCTTTCAAGGATGAGGAAGTACACATCTTGGACAGGGAGGAACGCTGGTTTGAGCCAAGGAGTCAAGGGGGCCATTTACGTGAAAAGGGAAAGACCATCTCTGAATCGAGGAGGGGGCCTAAGGGTACATCTTTCGCCATCTTACAATGCTGTAATTGCAGCCATTCCCCTACTCTCTGTGAATGGTACTCATGGCCATTGATCAGTGGGTTTTGGTCAGTGGTTGTTGATCAATGGTCATGAGAATTTGCAAAATTAAAATTAAGGAACTGACCTCCCAGTCCATTGTTCCTTCAGTGGGCTGGTTTCAGTCATTATGCAAATGTACTGTTTATAAGATTGGGGAAACTTGCAGTCAGCTGAGACTGAAGAAGTCACTTGGATGAGTGACGAAACGTTTCTCCCACAAAACGCTACGTCCAGATGAACAGAATCAACTTTTTGGAGAACCCTTATTTATCTTACAGTGAGCCTCAACCCAGCCCCATAGTTCATTCAATATATAAAACAAGCCGTTACTACTAGCTATTGATATCCACGCTCTCACCTGTAAGCCAGCTTTGTCCTGATTGGTTGCCCCTCGTAAATAAAACATTTAAACAGCAGGTGGGTGGGGTTTCTGTGCTCACGTTGGCAGGTTTTTAAACATTGCCAAGAGTAGATTAAACGGTTGAAGCCTGAGTTTTCGACTCACACTTACAGATATGATGTCATCATTTGACACCAGTATCGTCGTAACATAACAATATAGACATGCCAGAAAGTAAAGAGAAGCATAATCGGTTCCCTTTATGTAACACCAGACAAATGTAGAGTGTTTTTACATGTAACCAACCACTCAAGGCTGAGGATGACTCACTGTTAAGAGAAGTCTCCATGTTTTTTTTTTTCCCTCCTCTCTACAGGATGAGTCAGAGTCTCCAAGTCAAAGTGGTGAGAACTGAACAGTTTTGTCTGTAGCATGCCACCTACGTTCATTCTGATATACTGATATGAGTGAAGATTAACAACTCGTGTTTTCATACATTTTCTTTTTCAGATGCCGTCAGAAGACCTTGGGAGAAACCTTCTATGATCAGGTGAGCCAAGACGCAGTTATTTCCCTGCAGTAAATCTGTCACCTCCAGGTGTCCCATGTGTCGGTTCACCCCGTTCACCAGTGTGCGCACA
This sequence comes from Neolamprologus multifasciatus, assembly GCF_963576455.1. Classification (NCBI taxonomy): domain Eukaryota; kingdom Metazoa; phylum Chordata; class Actinopteri; order Cichliformes; family Cichlidae; genus Neolamprologus; species Neolamprologus multifasciatus. The sequence goes on from NC_140452.1 coordinate 25,913,576, forward strand.
TTTTTGTGTCCACGCCTGCGTCTTTGCACAAAAGCGAGTTTTTTGTGCGTGTGTGCGAATGTGGTCCATTTTCATTTTAAGAGCGAGAGTGTGTGTGTGTCTCACTAACAGGAATAACTCCATCCCCAAGAGCATGGACTCCACTTCCTCATTGTCCCAAGTTCCCAGGTATACATGTGCCCCATTAATTCATGACCTTTAGCACCCCTTCCTTTATTCTTCCCTCTCAAATCTTCATGCTGGGGTAGCATATTTTACAGTTGATAGCACCATCTAATGGATGGGAGAATGGCGTGCACCCAAGCTACCCGTAGATGTAGCAGCTAAGTGTGCCATCTCTGAAAACTGACTAATAAGATGGGAGCCTGGGTCTATGATTCATGCTTATTTTCAAGTCACTTCTCTCAGCTGGGGTTGGCACTGTCCTCTCTGACATCTTTGATGGCTTTGTTTGTCTCTATGTTGTAGTTCAAGAACGTACATGTAGTTTTTGTGGTAAAAGGTCCTAACAGAGCCATACACTACTCTGAAACCTGTGCTAGCTAGATCAGTTAATATCAGGCATTTATTTGTACCTCGTCAGCATCCTTGAGCTTCAGAAAGATAGGTTAATGAGTTTACATAGGTTTACCTTCATTTCATTTCTACATTCTTCCATTCACTGGTCCTTCATTTGCTCTATACTGTGGCAGTGCACTTGATTAATATGTTGCACCTGTTTTGTGGAAAGATAAACATGAAATATTTGCATGTCTGTTTCATGTTTTGTTACAGGGCAAAGGCTGCAAGCAATAATAATGAAGCAAGTGGAGCCGATGACTCAGATTTAGAGAAAATGAAACAGGTAAATATGCTCATCGACCCAGCAGTCATCAGTTCTTGGCCAAAACAGCCACACTTGAATGTTTGGATCTGAATTTTTGTTATGTAAATGAGAAAGCTGATTTCTCTAAAGCTTCTGATACTCGTTTTGTTTTGCATGAATCTGGCTCCATCTGAATACGCTGGCTTGAGGTCACTTTTTGACAGCAGTTTGACAATGGCAGTCTCAGACTGTTGAACCTTGCTCTGACTTAGTAAGCTTAGGTAGCCTTTGATTAACAAAGATGAATGACACTGAAATTTATGGCGTTTAAAAACCCACTTTTATTCTATTTCATCGTCTAACCAGCAGAAACTCCTGCTTCCTTCTTAGTGAAAAACTGAATTCAAAATCGATTCGTGTAGACTAAATGGACAAAAGTGCTGAGCCACTTCCACATTGTAGGAGCTGCTCAGCCATGGAAGCTCCCAGTGCACAGCTCTCTGTGCTGATGTTAAAGTCAGAGGTTTGGAACTCAGTAACTCTGTAGCTTCACATGGTCTGCTACTTCACTGCTGAGTTGCTGTGGGTTACTTCCACTTTGCAATAATATCACTTGAACGTGGAATGTCTAGAAGAGAAGACATTTCACAAACTCACTTATTGCAATGGTGGCAGCCTTTTACATCACAACGACTCATTCTTTCACAAATGTTTTTAAAGGCAGACTGTATGTTAATGTGCTTCATTTTGTACACGTGTGCCAATAGGACTAAAACCTGAAACACACCTATTTTGTTTTTTCCACCTCTCACATTGTTCTGTTATAGATCCAAATAATTATAAAATACAAAGTCTGTGACGGGACAATGTAATGACATTCACCAGTAATCACGATAGGCATAGATTTTACTATAGGAGATGAAGTTAGTTTGTAGCTTCCAGCTGTTTCCAGGAGTGTGTTGTTGAGTGTGTCACAAACCGGTTGGTGTGCGTTTATGCAGCTGGCACAACAGCAATAATATTAACTACTGACAATAATTACATTCCCAGCTTGGGACAGGATCAGTCCGGATCTTATCACAGATGTGGTGTATGTAATCATACTTCACAAGCTCCTGTTATTTCTAATCTGATGTGTGGGATGTTTGTTCCCATAGCTACACATAGGAAGTGGCCTCTTTAGTTATCAAAGCATCTATCAAAATAAAGCTGCCATGCAAAAAGACAGTCTGACCTCATGCATTATGTCACTGTTGTACTGTTAAATCTTGCAAGCAAACTGCAGGTAATGTGGATCGTCATTGTGTTTGCAGATTTCCATAAAATAACCCATGCCTAAATGACAGAATTCAGTCCAGTTGATAAAGCCAACAATGTTATAGGTTTCATGCGTGAAACATGATCCTGACAGAGGTTTAGTGAAACCTACATTTTTCTGGTCAACACCAATGCATTGTGTTCTGCCACAAGTCAGAAAAATATGTTGTATGTATATGGAGATTTCACGTCACCTGGTTACTGCAAATAAACATTTTTTTCCCCTAAATCACAAATGTATTGCCATGGCTAACGGTTTGTCCTATTTTTCTGCAGGAGATCTTGGAGGAAGTGCGGAAAGAACTACAAAAAGTCAAAGAGGAAATTATTGGAGGTTAGATTACACCTTTAAAAAAAACTTTAATTTTGCTCCAGTATCAGCTACTTTGTGTACTTACTGTGTTTCTCTTTGCTTCCACAGCCTTTATTCAGGAGCTTCAGAAGAGAAGCACATAGTTCTGCTGAGCGTCAGGTGTAACGGAGGGATGCGATGGGTGGAGCTGACCGAGGTCCGCTGAGGCCTTTCCTCCACGTCACCCTCTCATGTAGCCCAGGGATTTCTCTTTATCTTCTACACATTTTCTCTTCTCTCTCTCTTACACAAACACATGAGCATATGTGCTTACTGTACAACATGCATATTCACTTCATCTTAATGGTAACCCAGGGAACCTCCTCAAGTCGCCATTTGGCACTTTTTGACCATCACTTGCTTTTATTGCAGCGGTGATGTCCCCATCTGTACCATCTCTTCCCGCTCAGCCGTCCCGTTGTGCCCTTTTTGTGTCCCGTTCATCTGAATCATTTCAGAGCACTTAACTACCGCCAGAGTTGCTCTTGCAAGTTTGCCATCTCTAACCCCTCTTTGTTGCAGAACCCCTGCTGCTTGTGTCCTCTCCTTCTGCTATCAGATGCACCATTTTTCCTGGTAGAGAAGTCTTCAGTATTCAGGCACACTGTATTAGTCATATTTTCTACTGTAATAGCAAGAGGCTGGCATGCTGGGATCATTTTCTCCCTTTCTCAGTTGCCATGAAAATGTTGAGACTTCTGCTAGTCTGTGTGGCAGCTGGATGTGGAGAGGGAAAAAAAATCAAACGAAACAGTGAAGCCATCTTCTTTAATACTGCAGCATATCTCAGTCAAGTGGACTTTAAGCTCCCGCCAAAGACTAAGAACTAAAGCGGCACAACGAAAGCCTTCACACTCCTGCTGCACAGAGATACTAGAGGAAGAGGAGACAAGCAAAGGGAAGCTAATGTTCAACCAGAGTGCTGTGAAAGAGGAGTGTGTTGTAGTTTTATGATGTGAGAAACTTATTCTCTTTGCATTGCACTTGTTCCAGAGGATGTGTGTGTGTGTGTGTGCCACACCGCCTTGATAGACTATTCCCTCTCACTTAAAATGAGACCTTATTCATTGGCCAGTGTGGCGCTCCTGCTGTCCACCGTGCTTCCGCTTGTTGTTATATTTCTTTCTTTGTTTTGTTGTTTTTTTTCCCTTCTAGATCCGTTTTCTAATTTTGAAACATGAAAAATGGCCATGATGAGGTCAATTAATTTGGCCATGACCAACTGCCTTGAGAATAAATATATAAATATATATATATGGAAAAATATATATTTGTTTTGAGGGAAATGTTAGCGAAAAAGGTGTTTCTATTTTAATTGAAATGACTGGTGAATGGGAATTTCATTATCTTTTTTTTCAATGATTTGTTTTCTAATGAAATGTTGTTTTGTTGTTGTTTTTGTTTACTTTCTTTTTTCTAATAGAGTCTAGGCTTTTTACACTGAAATATAAAGAAAACAGCTTAGAGACACTGGATTAGAAATGCCTTTATAGTCGAATACAGCTGCTTCTTGAAACGCATCACTTTGTCTGGACTCATCCTTTCTATTGTATTTGAATTTTATGGAGTGTGGGCTGTGCTGCACAAATTTTGCTATATTTAAAATCCCAAACACCATTTATGCATAAAAATGTTTACTTAGAGCCTGGGTAATTGTCAGTCTTCTTTTGGCTGCTCCCTTTTAGGGTTCCTCATGACAGATCATCATCCTCCATCTCGCCCTATATCTAGCATCCTCTTCTGTTACCCCATCAGTCTGTATATCCTCCATCACTACATCCACAAACCTTCTCTGTGGTCTTCCTCTTTTCCTCCTGCCCGGAAGCTCGATATCCAATATCCTTTCTCCAGTATATCCACTATCCCACTTCTCCAAATGTCCAAACCATGTCAGCCTTGCATGTCTGATTTCTGTCTCCAAAGCGCTCAACCTGAGCTGTGTCTCTGATATACTGATTTGTAATCCTGCTTACTCCCAATGAAAATCTGAACATAGATCTTGGACAGAAACAAAAATCAGCTTCTGAAATATTTTCTACATAAGGGACACATGCATTTGTGGCTTTAGTGTTATCTGATTTGACATTTCCTGGTTTGTGTATTTTATTATTATTATTATTATTTATTCTAATAACGTCTGTGAAGGGTTAAAGTTTTACGTATATGCTGTCAGATTTGATAAAATAGCGTTATTATTTACGGAACTGACGTACATGTCCAAAAAACTAGTTGATTTTTTATACAAAATTATAATGTATGCAACTTTATCGAGTAGAAACAGATTTTCATATTGTTTCTCAGTTAAATTGGGGTGAACTTCTTGTCCATACGTTCAGGGCCAGAGCCAGTGCCCTTCCAGAGATCCCTAGATGCTTCCGGACTGGGAAGGCTGTGAGCCGTTTCCGCCGCCATTGCGGATTTTGGACAGAAGATCAGCCATAGCCACTGCTATCCATCGATGCAGTGCAGAAAGCATACACAGGAGGGGGGACGTATTTAACATTTTTCCACTGATATCTCACTTCGGAAACACTATTACCCACAGCATCTTGCTTATTTTAAAACCGTGCTATCGTTTTCACCGACTGGCTCCGACCTACACATTCAGTGAGGAGGTCGTAGCTAGCGCGGTGCTGCTGCTGCCTAGCTAGCTGTACGACCAGAATTTCAGGACTCCGGAGAAGCTCAAGGAAACAACCATGGCTCAAATCCTGCCTATCCGCTTCCAGGAGCACCTGCAGGTAAAGTGGTCGAATCTAGTAGCTATATCGTTTCCTTACATTCTCTTTGATCCCTTCATTTTCCGGCTTAACGGTCGTTTTGACAGCTTGCTAGTTCAGCTAGCGTTAAACGTCAATAACCGCAGCAAATGAATGACCTCCCATCCCCCGTTTAGCCAGCAGCTAATAACTAGCCTCTCAGGCTAGCTCCTCATTCATTGTACTGATGCTGTCACTCGCGGCCAGGAGGCGAAACTAGTTAACGACAATCACCTTTTCTGACCTTGAGTGACTATTTATTGGGTTGTAGCGTATGACTGATGCACGGCCACGTTTTGGTCGGTTCAGCGTTATTTCAATATCAAATTAACGTTTGGACCTTGTGAGGCGAGACATTCCAGTCGCTGACCTGCATAACATGAACGCGTAGTATAGCTGTTTAAAGCATGCTTTATGTTATTGTCATGTGCCTATTTAAGTTATGAGCCGTGAAACCGTGGTCCGTTGCAGTCTGACTAGACTCCGAGCTGCTTCACGTCATAGAGAAACGTTATGTCACGACAGGCCATTTTTACTGCTGAAGGGAGAGTCGGGTTATTCTTTCGGGTTTTTCTGACTGAAATGTAACCCATTCATCGCGTTATCTGAAGTGAACCAGGTGGTCCATTCAGTCTGCCAAAAGAATACGATTTTGCTCTGCTGTCCACATTCATATCAGTCAGTCATCTGGTACATCCCAGCTTCTGGCTGTATTGGATATACCCAGGGTTCCCAACCATAAATCAGAGCTTGAACCCCTGTGGAGATTTTGTTTATACTGTGACCCTTGGATGCCCTTTTGCCAAGCTAAACTTTTTTTGTTAACTTAGGGCACAATTGAAATAAGCATACTTGACATCATTTGCTTTTTACAGTGAAGAATGTACTAGAGATGCACCAGCTATGAATTTCTGGGCCAAAAAAATATATATAAACAAACAATTTGCCCTGTGGTCACTGCCCTTTTTGCATTACTACAATATTATTATGTCCCCCTGCTGGTAATGCAATTTCTGCATGCGTGTCCATTTCACGTTTTGGATGGGCAATGCGTGAAATGAACACGGTAGACCAACGTGTCTGTTACACTGGGTTGCATAATTTGTGATTTATTTATTTTTTAAAAAATTTTTTTCAGTCTTTGTTTATCTCAGATACGTATTCCATATAAACAAAACATATCAAAAAACACAAAGAGATAAAAACAAACCCACTCAATTCAACTTCCCATAACTATACCAGTGTCTGAACAATAAAAACAGATAACGTACGGTTCCATGTTATCAGTGTGTTAAGCCCACATTCTCAGAAGCATTGGGCCTGCAGATAAATTAATTCACAATATTTTTAATAAAGCTTTCAATGTACTGAAACGAGTAATCATAAACACCTTGAGTCGTCTCTTTCTCTTCAATAATAACATCATAGCATCTTTTTAAGCTACATTAGGTTTTCGTGAACTCACTTTCCTTTCCTTTGTACATACATTTGCATAAGAGGAAGTTCACTTGTGAATACATCAGTCAACATTTCCTACAGATATTATCATTACCTGTCATTTGATCTGTAATAAGATGAGCAAGATATTCGACCTTACTACCGACAGTAAGATTGTTATCAAGTTTCAACTCTGGAAATCTTTGTCCTCCTCAGTTCTGCAAATCATTACAGGTCACTTACGGGAATTGCATGTAATGTTATGTTCTACAGCATTGGCAGAACATATGTCAATGAGCTGCTGGAGATCAGCACTACTAACACTATGACCACAAGATCATCTGCATACATAATATCAATCTCTAGAATATTACCAACCGCTTTGTCATAAATGTTAAGTATTTTATCAAAGTGCCTTTGAAATGTATCCAGCATAAACATAGATGACTGCTATTAGTAGATATGATCATATTTGCTGATATAAGTAAACAAGCTGGGCCTTAGAGTGGGCCTTTGTGTTAGGAAGCCCTGCTAGCTACTATATAATTATAGTAATATGTGTTAGCTTCTTTAACAGAGGTATGTACAATTTTGTATGTTATTTCTGGACATTGGAAAAGTATATTTTATGATTGAGTATCACATATTGGTGATATTGCTTCGGTGAAAGTTCAGAACCTTTTTGGTTAAGAAAAAATCCTGCCAAAGGAAATTTTGTCTTCAATATTGTACTGTGTGCCAATGGCTGCCATTAAAACAGGTCTTCTCTTCATATGCCAGCTCCAGAACTTGGGGATCAACCCAGCCAACATTGGATTTAGCACGCTTACAATGGAGTCTGACAAGTTCATCTGTGTACGAGAGAAGGTTGGTGAACAAGCTCAGGTTGTCATCATTGATTTGGCTGATCCCAACAACCCCATCCGTCGCCCCATCTCTGCCGACAGCGCCATCATGAACCCTGCCAGCAAAGTTATTGCCCTCAAAGGTAAGCCCCCATCTTAAATCCACCGTTGCGTTTTTATCAGTAAGTGTGCTAGGATTTCAAAGCACATGGACTAAAAATTAAGCAGCTAAAATTGGTTTGTACCTTGCTATCTTGATAGCTTATATTTGTTTTGTTTTTGTAAAAAGTACACTGGTCCATTTGTGTTAAAAAAAAAAAAAAGAATTGTGTTGTCAGTTATGTAGCCGTCACAGTCTGCTTTTCATTTTGATGTTCATATGTAGATCACCCCATTTCTGTTTGTTGAAAACGACTAGTAGCTAAATAGTGTGTGTGTACGTAGAAATGTAATTGTGCTACATTTAGAATTTGCTGTTTTAGTTCACGAAGCAGTAGCACTAGCAAATTGTCATGCTGTCATGAATCCTTTGTCTATTTTGCTTGTTTTTGCTCTTTTTCATTTCTTACTGCTTTCTTATGTTTGCAGACGGTGAGTTGAATTTTATGTATCATGAGTTGTCAGAGTGATCCTGTATGCACTGTCTTGAAATGTTTGCACAGTAATGAAAGTAATTTAAACGAATGTCTGGATTTACAGTAATAACAGTAGGCGAGCACAACAAAATTAACCCTCTGGTCTCTATCTGGCCATTTTTGGCCACTTTCTTTATTCGGTTTTCAACCATTTTTGTTCTGTTAATGCAAATGGAATGAAACTTTCCAAAGGTGTGCATTTTTTAAAAAATTTTTAATTTTCAACATTTCAACTTAATAATGTCAATAATATTCACTATACACCAATTTGTTCCTGTTTTACTGATCGTGGCCATTTTTGGCCAATTGAAACCCATTATAACCACCTTTTTTGATTCCTTGTTACTGGCAGTACTATAGCATGCAATTTAGGTAAAATTGCTTTCATTCTAAACTCAACACATGAAAATTGTAGTTTTTCATTTTTTTCTACCACATGACATCCTTGGCCCATTTTCTGCCAAGCAAGCAATTTCATGTAATATTCTTGGTTTCCACTAGGTGGGGTTGATGGGTTACCACACTCCAATGGACCAATATAATGAAACAATTTTGACATAGGTTTGGTCTTAAGGATCTGATAGTTTGTGTTTGTGCATGACATTGCAGCACAAACATGTATTTGCAAGATAGACTGGAATAAATAATGACGCATCAAACATTACATAGGCTGCAGTGAATTCCTGTGGATGCAGGATATTGAGCTTTGAGGTTCCCAGTCAAACTTAGCTTTGAAGCACATGTGAAAAGCACTTTTACTCTTGTATTTTTCATAAAAAGAGACCATACCCAAAATATTAACTCTAGAAACAAAAACAAAAACAAAAAAAAACCCAATCACAGGACATTTTGCACAGTTCAAACCTGCAGCTGCAGCGCAAACAACAACAAACACTGTTTGTAAACGTGTCCTGGAGTTTATGCAGGTGCAGACGTTGCTACTGCTGTAAGTCAACCTAACAGCTTCCAGACCATTTATTCTGGCAATATGGCAAGAAGGTGGGAGTGTCCCCCCCACCCCAAGAGGGACAAAGGGACCCCCTGATGATCCTCTAATCGCCTGAGCCAAGGTGTGAAACTGGGTGTGAACTCTGGCTGATTGGGAACCACACCCAGTTCAAAGCGTATAATATCTAAATTTGAATTATATTTTGGTTTTCATGACTAGGACTGGTGCTAATTTAAAAAATCAAGTCAATGAAAGTAGAAAAATGTTTTAATATATATGAATTTTATAGTATTTTGAAAACGTAAACATGGGTGGCCATTTTTGGCCACGAACAAAATGAGAGGGATTTTTTGTTTTTCTGTCACAGCACAAAAAACCAAAGATACATAAAACTCATTGATACTTTTAATTATTGCTATGCATCTAACCTCCATCATGGTTAGAAAATAAATCAGTTTGCATGTATTATTTAGGAAAAAAATGGGGATTTTATGCTTTTATCCCTTTATCCCTTTATCCCTTTGTAAATCATTAAAATTATGTAATTTAACTGGTATTTAAAGGGTTAAAAGTCTGGATTTGAATTAAATTTTGGTCTTGATGAACAGCACTGATACTAATCTAAAACATCAAGTCAATGAAAGTAGAAAAATGTTTTAATATATATGAATTTTATAGTATTTTGAAAACGTAAACATGGGTGGCCATTTTTGGCCACGAACAAAATGAGAGTTTTTTTTTGTTTTTCTGTCACAGCACAAAAAACCAAAGATACATAAAACTCATTGATACTTTTAATTATTGCTATGCATCTAACCTCCATCATGGTTAGAAAATAAATCAGTTTGCATGTATTATTTAGGAAAAAAATGGGGATTTTATGCTTTTATCCCTTTATCCCTTTATCCCTTTGTAAATCATTAAAATTATGTAATTTAACTGGTATTTAAAGGGTTAAAAGTCTGGATTTGAATTAAATTTTGGTCTTGATGAACAGCACTGATACTAATCTAAAACATCAAGTCAATGAAAGTAGAAAAATGTTTTAATATATATGAATTTTATAGTATTTTGAAAACGTAAACATGGGTGGCCATTTTTGGCCACGAACAAAATTAGAGGGATTTTTTATTTTTTTTTCTGTCACTGCACAAAAAACCAAAGATACATAAAACTCATTGATACTTTTAATTATTGCTATGCATCTAACCTCCATCATGGTTAGAAAATAAATCAGTTTGCATGTATTATTTAGGAAAAAAATGGGGATTTTATGCTTTTATCCCTTTGTAAATCATTAAAATTATGTAATTTAACTGTGATTTAAAGGGTTAAAAGTCAGGATTTGAATTAAATTTTGGTCTTGATGAACAGCGCTGATACTAATCTAAAAAAATCATGTCAAAAAAAGGGGAACTTTTTCTTAATATATATGAATTTTATAGCATTTTGTAAATGTAAACAGGGGGTGGCCATTTTTGGAAGTTTTTATGTTTTTCTGTCACTGCACAAAAAAACAAAGATGCATAAAACTCATTGATACTTTTAATTATTGTTATACATCTAACCTCCACCATGGTTAGAAAGTAAATCAGATGGCATGTTTTATTTGGAAAAAAATTGGGGTTTTGTGATTTTTTTCCATTTATGAGTTCCTAGGATTATTTGATTTAACTGGTATTTAAAGGGTTAAAATTATGAATTTGAATGAAATTTTGGTCTTGATGAACAGCACTGGTACTAATCTAAAAAATCATGTCAAAAAAAGTGGAAATTTTTCTTAATATATATGAATTTTATAGCATTTTGTAAATGTAAACAGGGGGTGGCCATTTTTGGCCACGAACAAGCTGAGAGGAAGTTTTTATGTTTTTCTGTCACTGCACAAAAAAACAAAGATGTATAAAAGTCATTGATACTGTTATTTATTGCTATGCATATAACCTCCATCATGGTTAGAAAGTAAATCAGATGGCATGTTTTATTTGGAAAAAAATTGGGGTTTTGTGATTTTTTCCATTTATGAGTTCCTAGGATTATTTGATTTAACTGGTATTTAAAGGGTTAAAATTATGAATTTGAATGAAATTTTGGTCTTGATGAACAGCACTGGTACTAATCTAAAAAATCATGTCAAAAAAAGTGGAAATTTTTCTTAATATATATGAATTTTATAGCATTTTGTAAATGTAAACAGGGGGTGGCCATTTTTGGCCACGAACAAGCTGAGAGGAAGTTTTTATGTTTTTCTGTCACTGCACAAAAAAACAAAGATGTATAAAAGTCATTGATACTGTTAATTATTGCTATGCATCTAACCTCCATCATGGTTAGAAAGTAAATCAGATGGCATGTTTTATTTGGAAAAAAATTGGGGTTTTGTGATTTTTTCCATTTATGAGTTCCTAGGATTATGTGATCTAACTGGTATTTAAAGGGTTAAAATTATGAATTTGAATGAAATTTTGATTTTCATGAACAGCACTGGTACTAATCTAAAAAATCATGTCAAAAAAAGTGGGAATTTTTCTTAATATATATGAATTTTATAGCATTTTGTAAACGTAAACAAGGGGTGGCCATTTTTGGCCACGAACAAGCTGAGAGGAAGTTTTTATGTTTTTCTGTCACTGCACAAAAAAACAAAGATGTATAAAAGTCATTGATACTGTTAATTATTGCTATGCATCTAACCTCCATCATGGTTAGAAAGTAAATCAGATGGCATGTTTTATTTGGAAAAAAATTGGGGTTTTGTGATTTTTTCCATTTATGAGTTCCTAGGATTATGTGATCTAACTGGTATTTAAAGGGTTAAAATTATGAATTTGAATGAAATTTTGATTTTCATGAACAGCAGTGGTACTAATCTAAAAAATCATGTCAAAAAAAGTGGGAATTTTTCTTAATATATATGAATTTTATAGCATTTTGTAAACGTAAACAAGGGGTGGCCATTTTTGGCCACGAACAAGCTGAAAGGGTAGTGATTTTTAACAAGGCCAGAGGGTTAAGACAGTAGCTTAAAGGACCATATCTTTTTTTTTTCCTTTTGTTTTCTGTGTTCACGTGTTTTTTTCCATTAGCTACACCCGAAATATATTTTATATCACAGTTGACCATTTCTAAACACTGTACCTTATTTTCGTACTGTACTGGAGTTGATGACAAATTAAAAAAATATAAAAACCTATGGGTTATACATTTGCATTGGAAAAGTAATAAATTAGACGTTATCCTCCCCATATTTTGTTATTATTTGATAACCAGAGTGTGTGCCTGTGTTGGTCATATAGTCAAATTAATGCACTGACATTGTGGTGAAAACACATGTAAATCTGTCTACGTCTTTATTACACAGCAACAATAAAAGCCTTCAGTAATACAGTTCCTGAGTTATTTTTAAACTGTCATTCACAACCTGAAGGCATCCACATAGCTGCTGAACATCTGAGTCAGAAAGTTGTCTAGACTAAATCAAGATTTTCTGTGACTAACAGTCACCGTAATATACGGAAAGTCAGGTGATTATCTGGAAAAATTGAGATGCCTTGGAAAATAGTTCGTAATAAAGTGGAACGTGTGTGTAGTAAAAGGGGAAAAAACATGTAGAAAACAAAATGATATGGTCGTATTAAAAATGTGAAACTGTCAAAAAGGATACCGTGGCAATCACACAAGGATAACAGAATGGTTAATGAGATTTTCCCATTTTAAGGTCAGGCTTCAGGCTTAAGGTTTTTCTTTTGTTTTTTTGGTGAGTGTAGGAAAAACAGAGAATGCTTAAAACAACTGGACTGTGATGCCAGCCTCATATATCACAAAAATGTGCTGCTCAGTGTGCAGGTGCAATTTTGACTGGCTTGCCTCTGGGATAACGCAGATATTAGCATCAAATGCTCATTGCTTCATTGTCACCTTGCAAATACTGACATTCACGACAGGTTTTCAATAACTGTTCACGTTTTCACACTTTCAGTGTGCGGTGTTACTCTGTTTTAAATAGCGACTAATTGTAATTTTTATTATACCAGAGGATTAGTCATATATATGTTTATTATTTAGGGTTTGGGCACACATTTATATTTTATATATTCTAGACTAATAATTTTGCACTTTATATCTTGCATTGTAGTTATGCAGGCAGTTTATTTTATTGTGCACTATACCCACAGTATTACCAAAAACTGTTCAGAAATGACACTATACTGTCAGTCATGCACTTTGTTATCATTGAAATATGTGGTTTATTTGGTTTGGGCCAGATTGAGACTAGAGCTTATACCTATAAGAATTGAAGTGTCTTTCCTCCAGTGCGACTGAACTGGAGGAAATGAACAGAATGGCTGTGAGTGCATCTGTCCAGCATCCTTCTCATCATCTCATCTGTTTTTGTGCTTTGTGGTCTTACTAATCTGCATTCAGACCCAAACCGCATCCCTTATTTTGGGATTAAATTTAAGCTTGAATCCCCTAAGACCTATGACAACATGACAGGAGTTGGATTTCTATAGTAGGTTGTGTGGGTGGAAAGCTCAACACAGGTCATTTCGAGCATGCACTGTGGACCATGTCATACTAGTAGGTAGGCAGTAGTTCCTAACTGATCTGGTTTGGATTGAAATATTGGTGAAGAATTGAAATACTGAACCAAAACTGCATGAAAGGTCACTGTTGAGCCATCTGAGAAGCAAAGACACCATAGTATTTGTGCTAGTGCTGGGCGATATGGAAAAAATATTTATCACGATATGAATTATTTTATATCATGGTAACGATATATATCACGATATAGCACCTGACCTGTGGTCATCTGGAAAGTACGCAGTCTGTAAACAGCGAGCACAAAGGGTCCAGTCTTTGTTAATGAAATGGATGGTTACACTCATGTTGGGGTGCGTATCTTTGCTCGTCCATATGTCAGTTGTCAAGGCATAATGCACGACACTGCAAACATCCTTCTCTACTTTGGCCCGGCATGCGTCATATAAGCAAGGCAACTCGACTTTACTGAAGTGCTTACAACCGGGCATAATGTAACTCAGATCAAGAACTTTGATGAGGTCATGAAAGCTGTCCTTTTCAACTACATAAACAGGGGCTATGCCTTTATAAATGTAACGTAAGATGGCTCCTGTGATTTGTTTATGGCGCTAGGAAGTTTTTTCATACGGCGTCCTTGTGCGAAAGACTGCTGTATCTTCAGGTGGCATAGCTGAAAATACAGCAATTTTCCCAAATTGCTCCCGTCGTTCCACAACTTGGTTTAGCTCGGATTTTCTGCATTCTTGAGTATTCTTTTTCGTGGACCTTCTGTAGGTGATAGAAGAGATTTGTTGTGTTGCCACTGAGTGCAGGAATAGTTTTATAGCATAGCTTGCAAATGGGCATCTTCTGCTCCATGTTGGTGCTGTTGAACCCAAAATGTACCCAAATCACAGACGTACTCCCTCTTTTCGGTAAAAGTGCTTCTTCTTGGGCTGCCTGTGTAGCTGTCTCTGCCTGTTGCATGTCCAGGCATGAAACTGCAACCTGTCGCACGTCCATCGTTTTGAGTTACCGTAAAGCATGTCGCAAATCCGGGTGCACGCAAAGCAGCACCATGTCGCAAAACCACAAGAGTTTCTTTGTGAAAAATGTCAATTTTTATACTTTATTTTCTCTTGCATAAAGTTAAGAGCATGTATAGTGAGAAGACAACACTAATTTATTTGCCACAGGCTATTTAACCCTTTAAGACCTACCATAGAACCAAGTCCGCCAGAGCTTATTTTTATATTTTTACATGCTGTAGTGCCATTTGTGGGAGAATTTCAAGTTGCTATACATCAATACAAACGTTATAGCCCAAATTGTAATAATATGTATGCATTAAGTCCATAGTAACTACATAAATTGCAAAAAAGTGCAATAAACTACCAAAAAAATCAAAAATTGTTGGGTTTTTTTACATATATTTCTAATTAGAGAAATTTAAGAGGCTTATCCCTTTAAAACTGTAAAAGTTGCACAAAATAGTTTCCAACCACGAGAAATTTATTTTGAGTGTCTTCATAGTTTTATTTTTGAGATACACAAATTTTTATATACTGCAGGAAAAATGAAAAATAAATATTATAATGCAAATTTGCAAAAAAAAAAAAATTGCATATGCATCAAAATAAACTATTTACAACAGTGTAATTTGAGATCTAAGCATCTCAGAAACAATACAGAAAAGCATAAAGTCAAACATGACTTTTAAAAACACCAGCAAAGGCTTATAAGGCCCTGAAGGTAAAGAACTACATTTTCCGCAAAACTTCCGGTTTCGGACAGGTAATGGCCGGCGTGTGATAGTTCGCGCTGACGTATTCCAACGTAGGAAGTTATGAACAACTGATCGGATCGGCAAAGCGTGTTTCTGGAATATTATGTTTTTGTTGCTGCAAATGCTTTTTATGCAATTTTTGCAAAGCTATATGTGGAAGGAAACCGTGACCTAGGACAAGCTAATGGCATAAGATGTAAGTACAACTCCGGTTTCATATGCAAGAACAATTATTGCGCTAGCTTACGTGTTTCCAGTTCTACAGGGATTTAAAAATAGTTAGGCAAAACGGAGTGTGCCTGCTCCGGTTTTAAAGGGTTAAAGATATATTTTATGTAATAATTTATAAAATTAGGTTAGAAAGGATAGAAGACAAATGGCACATAGACACTTTTCTATCGTCCACACGATATATATCGTCATATCGCCCAGCACTAATTGGTGCTATTTCCAATCGAGCTTCCAGTACTGCATTAAAAAATGCGACCACCTGCAACTGCATCAGAATGCTAATAAGAGTAACTGATAATGAAATTTGCGAGTCAGTACCAGTTTCAAGGGAATAGAAGAAAAATTTGGGTGTCAGTTTTCTTGCCAACAGATATTAAGCAACATACAGGCCTATACACTGGTTCTAGTCTAATTGGAAGAAGACCAATCTGACTGATAGATCTGTGAGTTTAAAGCTTTTTATGATAAGGGATTGGGTAATTCCAATCCTCCATTGCCACTGCAAATGAATCTGTTTGTTTCTATGGATATTTAGCCAACAGTGTGGCACACCTCATTTAGTTTCTTTGCAATCTTGGCTACCTCTTGCTGTGCCGACCTCACTGAAATGAATGTGGGAGCTGTATTTCTTTGATGCAGTGCTAAGCACAGTCTGAGTTTATCTAATAAAAAGAAGAGTAATTAATTGGTGAATGATTTCATATTATCACAAGAGGGTTGTATAGTTAGACGCAGCTGAACACGTATCACACAAACAGTTTATTGCATCAGATGTTACTGAATGCAGATCCAACATTTTAAGTGGTTGCCCTTTTGTTGGTCTTGCCCCTTTTTTGTTGACACTGGTACTGGCTTTTTGTATGGTCTGTCGGTGTTACACACACAAAAAACAAAAAAACCCAAAACCCTCCCCGATTACCTGCATTTCCCCCGCAATTGGAAGAGGTATGCCCAATTGATTTCCTCCCAAACTCTGCTGTGGGTTGTGTGCCGTAGCTTTAGTCAGTAGACCGATTCAAGTTTTCTTTCTTTCTTCCTCATTTTAAATGTTGCAATCTAAATATTTTGGAGGGGGTGGGCTAGCAGCGTCCCAGCACGGCTAACGTGTTAACCTCAGCTCTAAATATTTTCAGCTGCAAAGACCCTGCAGATCTTTAACATTGAGATGAAGAGCAAGATGAAGGCTCACACGATGACTGATGATGTGACCTTCTGGAAGTGGATCTCCCTCAACACTGTCGCCCTGGTCACAGACAACGCGGTCTACCATTGGAGCATGGAGGGTGACTCTCAGCCAATCAAAGTATTCGACCGTCACTCCAGCCTGGCAGGCTGCCAGATCATCAACTACCGCACTGATGCCAAACAGAAGTGGTTGCTGCTCATTGGCATTTCTGCACAGGTGAATTAGCACGGTTTGCTTTGGCTTTGTAATATTACAATCAAAATAATATTTCAGACAAAATATTAAAATGATGTCAGTGTGTGTGAAATGCATTACATTTGCATTAGTCATTGCAGGGTAAGTTTATGATATAGCAGAATTTATAGCAGAAAAAACACACAAAAAACCCCAATCACAGACTTTAGTCTGACTTGTGGGCGTTCTCTCCTCCTCAGCAAAACCGTGTCGTTGGAGCCATGCAGTTGTACTCGGTGGACAGAAAGGTTTCTCAGCCTATTGAAGGACATGCTGCTGGATTTGCACAGTTCAAGATGGAAGGCAACACCGAGGAATCGACTCTGTTCTGCTTTGCCGTGCGGGGACAGGCGGGAGGAAAAGTAAGATTTATACTTATTAAGAGAAGCTCAAAGCCTCGTAGCTACAAAATAAAAAGATCGAGATGAAGTAATTTTAGTGGAAATTAATACTGATTAGAAAAAGGCATTTGGGGTCTTGCTTTGTCTTTTTTCTTTTAATTACTTTTTTCTCCCCTAGCTCCATATTATTGAAGTGGGGACTCCACCAACTGGGAACCAGCCGTTTCCAAAGAAAGCTGTAGATGTTTTCTTTCCTCCAGAAGCCCAGAATGACTTCCCTGTGGCCATGCAGGTACAAAACCTCCTCTTCTTTAATCTGAGGCTTTGTTTATTTAGTATTTAGTTTGGTATCCTGCTAAAGAGTCTTCCTATCTATACATGTTATACCTCCCTTCCCCTTTCTGTACATCTAGATCAGTTCCAAGCAAGATGTGGTCTTTCTCATCACCAAATATGGCTACATCCACCTATATGACTTGGAAACTGGAACCTGTATCTACATGAACAGGATCAGCGGAGAGACCATTTTTGTCACTGCCCCCCATGAACCTACTGCTGGAATCATTGGAGTGAACAGGAAAGGACAGGTACTCAAATGTACACTTGTGGAGTATGTTTTGCAGTAGCAAGTCTAGAATGCAATGATGAATGAGCTGTTTATTAATTTCCAGTGAAGCACAGAGCCAAGCTTAGTATAGATATTTCATCTGGGCCTTTGTGCAAGTGAACAGGTTGAACTGTGTTTAATTTTGGATGCAAAATGAGTTGAATAATGTCTTTGGTAGATGTGACAGATAAAATTAATGTATTTCTTATCAGATTACAATTTTATTTTAATATTTGTGACTACATATTGTTTTTGAAAATTGCTACTTTTCAAACCTGATGTATATTTTTAAACCAGTCTGCACACATGTGTAGTGGACTACTTTCCCTGTGGTGTGTTGACCCTGGTATGTCAGCGTGGAGCCCTGGGTGTGACCTTGACTGAGGAAATCTCTGAAAATATCAGGCAGTGGCAGCATCTTCAGTGTCAGGCAGCATGTGACACTAACAGCAGGTGGCCTCATCTCGGCCAGGCAGACTACGCAGTCTAATCCTGTTATTGCTCTTGGCTCTCACCTGCGGGTCTGCTGTACACAGGCCAGTGTGCTACACACACGCACACACATTTCATGTGCAACTGTGTGTGTAACACTGTACACGACAGCTTGGGGTAATCCCTGCATGTAATTCAGAAACGTGACAAGTGCAGGTCTCATAATGCAGTTCTTTTAACTCAGATCACCTCAAGGTGATTGTTGTTATAATTCAGCGGTCCCCAACCTTTTTTGCGCCACAGACCAGTTTAATGTCAGACAACATTTTCACGGACCGGCCTTTAAGGTGTTGCGGATAAACAACAAAATAAAATGATACGACCAAGACAAAAACTGTGGTATCTTGTAAATATAATAATAAACGTGAATTCACTGTGTAATTGTGTAACTTTATTAGCAGCGTATTCCTGAAATCCGCCAACAACATTGAGAGTAACATCCTACTCTCTGCCCTTTAATGCTCTCCAGTCGCTATGGTAACACGTAAATATTTCTTTCAAAATAAGACACAACTACAACACAGGAAAAGACCCAGGGAAACCAAGTTAACGATAAAAACCCTGAAAACCATAAATTTCACACCCGGGCCTCAACTCTTGCGGCCTGGTACCAAACGACTCACGGACCTGTACCGGTCCATGGCCAGGGGGTTGGGGAACGCTGTTGTAAGGTAACGATGCTTACAATAATAACTAGAGGGAACCCTTAATATCATATTAAGCAAAAGGAGTCTCATTTTCTAAAACCGAAAAGCATCCAAACACCAAACACAGCTCCTTTCTTGGTCTGAAGTTTTTTTTGGACCATTGCTGTTCGTGTCACCTCCATGTGTCTTTACTTTTCTCAGCCTCCAGCTGTAGGATTTCCCATCATGTTATGTGCCAGCTTAATTTTGTAAATGTGCCATTATTAGTTTTAGAAATAGTTAAGGCTTTACAAACTATTGAGTGCCGTGGTGTTTTCTCTAAATGAGAGAGAATTGATTGTGAATGAATAATTGTTGTCTTTGTATACATTTTTGCATCATGTGATTAGAACAGCAAGAACAGTGCAGTGAATACAGGTCCCCTGTCATTAGTGGCAGTCAGTAACATTTAAACGCCATTTAAAGTAACAGTGAATGTGTTTTGTCGCGGTTCAGTTCTAATTCTGTCAGACGGGCAATTACCACCAGTACAGCTAGCATACGCCACAGCACAAATATCAGTGTTAAATAGCTAGCAAAGACAACAGAATTCTAACTAACTGTAAAGGAAGTTGGGTGTTATCAATTACACATGCGTTTATGTGCACATTTGATTTTCCAGGTGTTGTCGGTATGCGTGGAGGAGGAAAACATCATTCCATACATCACCAATGTGCTCCAGAACCCAGACCTTGCACTCCGAATGGCTGTCCGCAACAACCTCGCTGGTGCTGAGGAGCTGTTTGCTCGCAAGTTCAACACCCTCTTTGCAGCAGGAAATTACTCAGAAGCTGCCAAGGTGGCAGCGAATGCACCCAAGGTACTGCCATTGTGCTTCTGTGCACCGAGACTGTGAGTCTAAGATTTCCATAGTTTATATAACAATGAAAACCAACGAGAATTTGTAAAAACAAGTTTAGATATTGCTTCCAAAATTGTTTAAAGGGAGTACAGCCCGCGCGCTGCTTTTATTTCTTTTTCATGTATTTTACCTTTATGTATTTTCAATGGGCTAAGAAGTTTCCATCCTACCTCTCCAGGGTATCCTGCGAACCCCAGACACCATCCGTAGGTTCCAAAGTGTTCCCGCCCAACCAGGCCAGACATCTCCCTTGCTTCAGTACTTTGGCATCTTGCTGGATCAAGGCCAACTTAATAAGTTTGAGTCTCTGGAGCTCTGCAGGCCTGTCCTTCAGCAGGGCCGAAAGCAGCTACTGGAGAAATGGCTAAAAGAGGACAAGGTATGTGTTTAGTGGTTGGTTTTAAAGTGGACAGTCTTTATCTTGAATTTAAATATTTATATCTCAATTTCATCTATCATATCATAGAGTAAAAAAAAACTGAGACCATGTAAAATCAGAGTGCTACTCTGACTCACTGAATCACATAAATCATTTAGTATAAAGCAGAAGATCATATAGGCCAGTGAAACCCAGAATCCCTTTTTTTGTTTTTGTTTTTTCCACTGTACCATTGCAGATCACTGTTATAGTTTCTAACCCTTCTGTTTGTGTTTACAGCTGGAATGTTCTGAGGAGCTCGGAGACTTGGTGAAGTCTGTAGATCCAACTCTCGCCCTCAGCGTCTACCTCAGAGCCAATGTTCCCAATAAGGTCATTCAGTGCTTTGCAGAGACTGGCCAATTCCAGAAGATTGTTCTCTATGCCAAGAAGGTTTGTGATGACTGACTTGGTAAATAAAATATCTTGGGCTGTAATATGGTTCACAGTGTTTTGTTTTGTTTTGTTTTGTTTTGTTTTGTTTTTTAATACACCTACACCACAGATGGGGAGCATCTCATACATCCTTACATGTCTGTCATCCTTGTAGGTGGGCTACACTCCAGACTGGATCTTTTTGCTAAGGAACGTAATGCGGATCAGTCCAGAGCAAGGTCTTCAGTTCTCTCAGATGTTGGTTCAGGATGAAGAGCCACTTGCTGACATTACACAGGTAAAAATAAAGATTTTTTTTTTTTTTTGGGGGGGGGGGGGGGGGGAAACGTGGCTAAAAGATACCATGACTATGATCTGAATCGTAGTTATTCTCACAGTTGTAGCTGAGCACATGATTGCAAAAATACCCCACACCTCTGCGATGTGTAGCAACACAACCAAGATTTTGAGAGTTTAACTTCTGCAGTTTCTCTGTTATTTAATTTTCCAGATTGTTGACGTATTCATGGAGTACAACCTGATCCAGCAGTGCACGTCCTTCCTACTAGATGCCCTGAAGAACAACAGACCCATGGAGGGACCACTGCAGACACGCCTGCTGGAAATGAATTTGGTCCATGCACCACAGGTACATAAACATGTAGATACATCAGGTCCAGACAGGCCAGATTATTTCATTTACCAGTGACCGGTAGGTCTCACCTAAACTAAAACGGCGCTCTAGCTTTCTTTCCCCAACTTCTTTCACAACAGATCAAATCTTTTGCTGTTTACAGACATGTTTGGATTTGAGTGTCTGTGTGTGACAGGGCCTGTCTGTATGCTATTTGTTGCAGGTTGCAGATGCCATTCTGGGTAACCAGATGTTCACCCACTATGATCGCGCTCATGTGGCGCAACTGTGTGAGAAAGCAGGCCTCCTGCAGAGGGCGCTGGAGCATTACACTGACTTGTATGATATTAAACGAGCAGTGGTGCATACACACCTTCTCAACCCAGAGGTGCAACACAGATCGAGAAAATAAAATTGCTGTTGTGGTTTGCGGTGATTGTCTTTGTGTCGCTGATGATTTTCTGTTTATCTCTTCAGTGGTTGGTGAATTTCTTTGGCTGCCTGTCTGTGGAGGATTCCTTGGAGTGTCTGAGGGCCATGTTATCTGCCAACATCCGACAGAACCTGCAGATCTGCGTGCAGGTCGCCTCCAAGTACCACGAGCAGCTCACTACTCAATCCCTCACTGAACTGTTTGAGTCATTCAAGAGCTTTGAGGGTTAGTGGGGAAGGTGCAAAAAAACAAAACCCAACGTGTCTTTCGTTTTACTACTTTTGCTAATTCTGAGTTTTTTTGCTTTGAAGGTTTGTTCTATTTCTTGGGCTCAATTGTGAACTTCAGCCAGGATCCTGAAGTTCACTTCAAATACATTCAGGCTGCGTGCAAAACAGGCCAAATCAAAGAGGTGGAGAGAATCTGCAGAGAAAGCAATTGCTACGACCCCGAACGTGTGAAGAACTTCCTCAAGGTCCGTGCAGAAAACAGTTATCTGCAAAATAAACCTGTGATTCTTCTGTCTGTCAACATTTTATTGTGTTTTTTCCAGGAAGCCAAGCTTACCGACCAGCTGCCATTAATCATCGTGTGTGACCGCTTTGATTTCGTCCACGATCTGGTCCTGTACCTGTACCGCAACAGCCTACAGAAATACATTGAGATCTATGTGCAGAAGGTATATTAATAAAACTCCATCCTTTTACTCGTTTATTCTCTCTCGGTATTGGTCTACCTCTATGGTTGTGCATTTGCTTTTACCTTGATGGAAACGTGTCATAATTCTGTTGTCATTTATTCCAGGTGAACCCGAGCCGTCTGCCAGTAGTCATTGGTGGATTATTGGACGTGGACTGTGCCGAAGATGTAATTAAGAACCTGATCATGGTGGTGAGAGGACAGTTCTCCACAGATGAACTGGTCGCTGAAGTGGAGAAAAGAAATCGGTGAGAACCAAAAGAACTGTTAAAAGTGCACCGCAAAAGAGGAATCGCTCGCTCAGTGGTCTAACTCGACCCATGTGTTAAACTGGTCTTTTCCCTTCATGATATTCTGTCAAAGCTTGTGACACGTTTTCTGTGCCTCCTTCTCCAGCTTGAAGTTGTTGCTGCCTTGGTTGGAGGCTCGTATTCATGAAGGCTGTGAGGAGCCTGCAACCCACAACGCCTTGGCCAAGATCTACATCGACAGCAACAACAACCCCGAGCGTTTCTTGAGGGAGAACCCCTACTATGATAGCCGCGTGGTGGGCAAGTACTGTGAAAAGAGAGACCCCCACCTGGCCTGCGTGGCTTATGAAAGAGGACAGTGTGACCAGGAACTCATTCACGTGAGTTTAAAAACAAATCATTTTAACTGGAAGGCGAAATTCCGCAATACAAGGTTTTTATTGGCCTTTTATTTCAAATATTTTCGTTCTGCTTCAGGTGTGCAATGAGAACTCACTGTTCAAGAGTCTGTCTCGCTACCTTGTACGTCGCAAGAACCCAGAGCTGTGGGCAAGTGTGCTGTTGGAGACCAACAATTACAGAAGACCACTCATTGATCAGGTGTGACTTTTTACTATCTCTGATACTAAATCATGCCACTTAAACTAGTGTATTGTTAAAAGTTCCCAGGATGTAACGCTTTGTTAGCTTGCATACTGTAAACCAATCATCAGCTGTTATGCATCATGTTTGTCGTCGGTCTCTGCTGCAGGTCGTCCAGACAGCCTTATCAGAGACCCAGGATCCAGAGGAGGTGTCTGTCACAGTCAAGGCCTTCATGACCGCCGACCTTCCTAACGAGCTCATCGAGCTTCTGGAAAAGATTGTGCTGGATAATTCTGTCTTTAGCGAGCACAGGTAAGAGTCTTACCTGTATTTAATGTTGTTCTTCTTTTATTTAACCCTGCATATCCAAGATTTAGACATCACTGAGTCCCCTGCTCATAGTTGTTGTTCCAGTGACGAACACTGAACTTGCAAAGCATTCGATATATTCAATAATGCATTTAGTGAAAAGCTTGTATCTTGTTGATTTCAGAAACCTTCAGAATCTCCTCATTCTGACTGCCATTAAAGCTGATCGGACACGCGTCATGGAGTACATTAACCGTCTGGACAACTACGACGCCCCAGACATCGCAAACATTGCCATCAGCAATGAGCTGTTTGAGGAGGCCTTTGCTATATTTAGAAAATTTGATGTCAACACTTCTGCTGTGCAGGTGCACGCTTTCGTTATTAACTACAACTTGTTTAAAGTTTTTAAACACCTTGTTTTTGTCTTAATTCAGAGCGTGCTAACAGCCCTCAGAGTTTTGCAGTTCATTTTGATATTCAGCAATCTGAATGTTTGCTGCCGTCCAGGTCCTGATCGAACACATCGGCAACCTGGACAGAGCTTATGAATTCGCTGAGCGCTGCAATGAGCCCCCAGTTTGGAGTCAGCTGGCAAAGGCGCAACTTCAGAAGGGCTTGGTGAAAGAAGCCATCGACTCTTACATTAAGGCTGATGATCCCTCGGCCTACATGGAGGTGGGACAAGCTGCAGCTCAAAGCGGTAAGATGATCTCTTTCAGTTTTTTAAAACTAAGATCTAAGGAACTTTATCACTTACCTTATTGTTTTATTTAATCAAGATACTTAAATGGCGTAATGTTAAATATGCAGTAGATAAGTGTGTCCATGATGCTTATGGTAGTTAATTTTTGTGTGCAGGAAACTGGGAGGACCTGGTGAAGTTCCTGCAGATGGCTCGAAAGAAAGCCCGCGAGTCATATGTTGAGACAGAGTTGATCTTCGCCCTGGCCAAGACCAACCGCTTGGCCGAGCTGGAAGAGTTCATTAACGGACCCAATAATGCTCACATTCAGCAAGTAGGTCCTGGGCCACACACACAGTCTTACATACAGTAGTTCCCAGTTAATTCTTTACCTCCTGTTTACAGTTACAGCTGCTTCGCTGGTCTAACTTAATTTGTTCATCTTCCATTAGGTGGGTGATCGATGCTATGACGACAAGATGTACGAGGCAGCCAAACTGCTTTACAATAATGTGTCAAACTTTGGCCGTCTGGCCTCAACTCTGGTTCACCTGGGAGAATACCAGGCAGCTGTGGACGGTGCCCGCAAGGCTAACAGCACCCGTACCTGGAAGGAGGTGAAGGAGATCAGTTTCATTTTTGAAAGTATAAAGAGTGAGATCAAGTTCAAGCCTTATGTTCAAAACACAAATTCACTCGACTGACTAATTTTAACACCTGTTGTTTGGTTTTTCCTCTGCTCTGTCAGGTGTGTTTTGCTTGTGTAGATGGGAAAGAGTTCCGTCTTGCCCAGATGTGTGGCCTGCATATTGTTGTCCACGCTGATGAACTAGAGGAACTCATCAACTACTACCAGGTATGTGGGTAACCTGTTGGCCAAACACCATGGTCTTTCAATGAATGATAAGTAGGTGAGCATGTATACTATCACTAATCTGGCATAAATAACAGTCAACAGTCATATAAGCCTGAGGATAGCAGGGTTTTCAGTATTCTCCAGCTTACAGATGGTATATTGTTTTCCTGCGCCTCAGCACACTGTATCTACAGGCTTGAGTTTTGTTTATGATGGTTCAAGGGCCTCAAAATAACTTCCCAGATTGTGTAGGGGAGCGAGATTAAGGGTTATAGTTGTGTCACTAAGTCTGTCTGTATCCTCCAGGACCGTGGTTACTTTGAGGAGCTGATCACCATGCTAGAGGCTGCCCTTGGGTTGGAGCGTGCTCACATGGGCATGTTCACTGAGCTGGCTATCCTCTACTCCAAATTCAAACCCCAGAAGATGAGGGAACACCTAGAGCTCTTCTGGTCCCGTGTTAACATTCCAAAGGTGGGTGTGAGAAACAGATTTAGTATGAGCTTTACAGCCAAGCAGATTTTGGCAGAAATCTGACGAAATGCATCACAATACACAGACATCGCACAGACTGCAGTTCAGTATAATGTGACTGTTTTAAACATTTTAACAAAACCATATCTAAAGAATTAGGATTTAAAAAGAAGTAAAGTAAATAAACTTTGACATCTTCAGTAACATCCATAAACCCGCATTTGTTTTTAATTGTTAAATTTGACTTGATGTCTGTTTGTGTGTCAGGTTCTCAGGGCAGCTGAGCAGGCCCACCTCTGGGGAG
Organism: Neolamprologus multifasciatus; assembly: GCF_963576455.1. Taxonomy (NCBI): domain Eukaryota; kingdom Metazoa; phylum Chordata; class Actinopteri; order Cichliformes; family Cichlidae; genus Neolamprologus; species Neolamprologus multifasciatus. The sequence goes on from NC_140452.1 coordinate 25,939,647, forward strand.
AACTTGTGTTCCTCTATGACAAGTATGAGGAATATGACAATGCCATCATCACTATGATGAATCACCCATCTGATGCCTGGAAGGAAAGCCAGTTCAAAGACATTGTCACTAAGGTACAAAACATAATTTAAAAGCATATGGTAGTGCTAACAATTACTTCTCTTGACAGGAATACAGCACAGAGCTGCCTTTTTTTTCCCAAAAAACTTGTTTAACTTGATTATGTTTGTCATAGGTGGCTAACGTTGAGCTGTACTACAAGGCCGTCCAGTTTTATCTCGAGTTTAAACCACTGCTGCTGAATGACCTCCTTATTGTCCTCTCTCCAAGACTGGATCACACACGTGCTGTCAACTTCTTCAGCAAGGTCAGTATGATTTTCTTTGACTGTTTCTTTGGTTCAAATCAAAAGATCAAGACTTTTGCCAGACTGAAAAATGATAAACATTTCTGTCTGTTCAGGTGAAACAGCTGCCTCTGGTTAAGCCTTACCTAAGGTCTGTTCAGAATCACAACAACAAGTCGGTGAATGAAGCACTTAACAACCTGTTCATCAATGAAGAAGACTATGCGGTACGGTTTCATTTTCATATTCATCAGTTGGGTCTTATAACATGTGCCGTGCTCTGATGTTTGATTAATAGAGAAACTCTTTGTTATTGTTAATTCCAGCAAGCACACATTTAAAACGTTGCAGTTGTTCCACATCTTGCTTTCTCAGCCTAATCTCACAGTTGTTTCTCGTGTTACTCAGGCGCTGCGCACTTCCATCGACGCTTACGACAACTTCGACAACATCTCGCTCGCCCAGAGCTTGGAGAAGCACGAGCTGATTGAATTCAGGAGGATCGCAGCCTATCTTTTTAAAGGCAACAACCGCTGGAAACAGAGTGTCGAGCTCTGCAAGAAGGACAAGCTCTACAAGGTGCGTGGGTACTAAATTAACAAATGAGTTGCAGAAGAAAAGCACGTTCCTAAAAGCAATGTAAATATACATTTTACATTTGAGCGTGGAAACAAACAATTAGGTGTGTCAGTTTGTTGACCTGGCTTTTTTTTCTGCAGGATGCCATGCAGTACGCATCAGAGTCCAAAGACACTGAGCTGGCAGAAGAGCTCCTGGCTTGGTTCTTGAAGGAAGACAAGAAAGAGTGTTTTGCTGCCTGCCTATTCACCTGCTACGACCTGCTGCGGCCCGACGTAGTACTGGAGACTGCCTGGCGACACAACATCATGGACTTCTCCATGCCGTACTTCATCCAGGTCATGAGGGAATATCTCACTAAGGTGGGTTGGCCAGAGGTAATGAGGATTAGGACAAAGTAAATGACTTTATGCTAAGGCCTCTAAAAAGAGAAAAGCATCTCATGTTAGAAACCCAATTTATAATTGTAAGGTCAAAAGTTTACATACACTCATCATGGGTATGAATGTCATTGCAGCTAAGTGATTTCTTTGAGGTGTTCGCTTTCCAGGGTTAAATGATTGTACAGCATACATCTTTAATATTTTTAAAAACAAGAATTGGGTGCATACGTTTGAATTTTCTCTAATCCACACAGACACAAAGGTAAATACAGGGTACCATATATACATAAATCCCCACTTATATTTAGTTAAATGTCCCTTAGCAAGCATCGACCAGATGCTTTTGGTAGCCATCAATAAGCTTTCATTATAATTCCGGCTGGATATTTGACCACTCTTCTTAACAGAATTGGAAGAATTCATTTTAAATTAGTTGGCTTTTATGTGTATTCCACAAATTATAAATAGGATTGAGGTCGGGGCTTTGGAAAGGCCATTCTAGAAACTTATTTTAAGTCTGCTTTATTCATTCCAAAAACAGTTCTGATGTGTTTTTAGGATCATTTTCCTGTTAGAACATGTAATTCTGTCCAAGTTTCAATTGTGTAGCTGATTTAAGATGAAGTTGAAGAACTTGGAGATAATCCTCCTACATTATTCCATACACAATGTGCAATATACCAGTACTACTGGCATCAAAACAGCCCCAGAGCATGATGCCGCCACCACCATGGTTGACAGCTGGTACTTATGTTTAAAACCCTCACCTTTACTTCTCCAAAGAAAGCATTTGTCTTGTTCATGTGGTAAGCTGTAAATTACTCCGCTTGAAGGTGTTTATTTTGGAGCAGGGGCTTCTTTTTTTTTTTGGTGATGTTAAACTTGCTTCACAGTAACAAGTGTTACTGGTGTTCCAGCAGTTTCCAGCTCATGACAGGCTTAAGCCTCATGGTGGTTCCTGGGTTGTTCCTGAACATCCTAACCCATTTCCTCTCATCTGAGGGTGACAGCTTGGGTCTTCCAGACTGTAATATAATATAAAAGTAATAATAATATATATAAATGTAATAATTTAGAAATGGGAAGAGTTTTGTAAGAGACCTTCCCAAATTGTCTTCACTGAGTTATTTGGACTTTCCAATTGTTCTATTGGTCAACGCAGTGAGTGCTGTCAAACAAATCCTTTTTATGCTGGTAAAGAGAAACAACCAGTTGTAGTCAATTCTGATCACTAATGAGAAGTTAATAGGTCTTGTCAAGTTAAAAGACGCTGTGGATCAGATTTATGTGCATTTTTGATTCTGTCTAAATAGCAGAAGATCATAAATAAATTCTAACTTGTGCACCAGACCTTTGTCTTTTAAAATCATTAAAGATGTATGCTGTAAAATCATTCCACCCTAGAAAAAGAACATTATAAGCCCAAAGTAACCATGACATGCATGCCCATGATGAGTGTTTGTGTGTGTCCAAACCTCTGACCACAACTGTATAAGGACATGCAGAGATGTTTCTTCTGCTGTTAGATTTAAAGACTTAAATTAGTCTCATTGTCCCTTCAGCCATCTGTGGAAGACTAAGACAAATCTTAAGAAATCTTTTTTCTGATCAGTGCCCAGGATTTCCATCCATCTGTTACAAGAAACAGTAGCAGCAGCTAAAATGTGTTTGCAAATACTGTTGGACTCTCAACAGTATTGCACAGTTAAAGCCCCCACCTCCCAGTACTGCCAGTTCTTTCCTTCATTCATGTTCATCTTCCTTTGCATCTGTCAGTCACCATGTGTCATCACTGGTGTTTTCCTTTTTTCATTTGGGTTTCCATCTATTCAAGCTGCTTTTCCATACAAATGTGTTACGGAGGAGATTCATGACTGCTGTGTGACTCATTACGCCATTTATCTCTGTTACATGGCAAGCAAAGCCCACACGAAAGAGAAACACCTGATTCTTTCATAACAGCGCGCAGACCCGAGTGAAGCATTTACACATTTATGTTCCAGTTTTTGATGATAAATTCAAAAATATTTCAGTCTGTTATTTAAGCTGTTAAAGAAACAAAGTGATTGTGTCAAGTTAAATGAAAGGATTGTGTATATCTGGGTCTTTTTTAGCGACATAGAGGAGCCATGTTGTTTATACTAGTTTAAAAAAGTGAGGCGCAAGTTCACGGTAGCAGGTTTGATCTCAAGTGTGCATTTGTATCAAAAGTGGCATTAATTACCCGCATCACTCGTAGGATTTTTATATTTCTTCTTTAAGTGACAAGTCCTCTGTTTGCTCTCTCTCTCTCTTTCTCTCTGTCACTTTCTATTTTGGGAGACTCCCATTTGTTTTTTCCTCCCTAAGTTGCCTCTCTGAATTTCCTTTCCAGGTTGATGCGATAAAGGAAAAGGTGAAAGTCCAATCCATTTTCTAATCATTCTTTTTGACCCTGTCCCCTGTCCTGTAGCCTGTAGTTTGGAGCAGTAAAACTAGTACAAACTGCATGTTCCCTCCCCTCCCGTCCCCTCTCCCATGTCACTCTCTGCTGCTTCTGACTGTAAATTCCACATTTTCACTAGACCACCTACCAACCCACGAGACTCCAGAGCGGGGCTCTTCACACCCATCAAGAGCCCTGATCGGCTTGCTGGTGTGTCCGTGACGGCTTGAGTTTTGCCTCAGGCCAGGAATCACAGAACTGATTGGTGAATTGGACACGTAGCTGACAGCTAAACTCAGATTAATTGCTGATTCAGCTCCTGAGACTTTATGACACTTCCACAGTCATTTTTTTGAAGATCTGTTATAGCAGTGCAACGGTAACGGCCACCTCCCGCAGCTGAAAGTAGCTTCAGAGTCTCTTAGTTGGTCTTTGTAAGTCTGCCTCTTAGAGAAAGCCCTTTCACATATTTGTGTCAGACGTGCAACCGAGCCCTCGACTGAAGCCAGCATGCTTATCAGCTCTCCTCGGCCGTGGGTGAACAGTGCCACTCTGCTTAGCCTCCCCTCACCTGCTGTGGGTCAGCTCCTTTTTCTGAGATTTGTAGATTAATTCAAGTTTTACTGTCTCGTACCTCTGCTCAGCTGCGCTCTACTGCTAACAAGTTTATTTCAGGAAGCAGATGTGTTTATACTGTCGATGTTCTAGGTTTGCCTTTTTTTGGTTTTAATCAGATAGTGGGAGGATATTGTACTGTTTAAACAGTGGTGCATTAGCATAGACTGCAGCTGAGTGTAATATTAGCATTAGAGGAGCCACAAAGGCTCCATTTTAACAAAGTATTTCTTTTCTGTTGTTTTCTGTCTGCCTGTACTTATTTCAGTGCTATAGTTACAATACTGGCATTAGAAACCATAAATGTTAGCCTGTTACATGCATTTTTAGAGGGGTGTATTTTTCTCTTTGTTTCTTTGAGTATTCTTGCAAAGTGAGCTCTCTTCAAGCGACAAATTGCTTTTGTGGGTCAGGGAATAAAATCTGTAGTCCGGGTGTATCCACTGGGGAGAAAAAAATCAGAACTTGTAGAAAACGACCAGCATGCATTTCCCTCCTCCTCCCTTGGTAGCATCAGCTGCACTCAGGCCAGGCTAAGAGACATGTTGTTGGCTGTGCCTGCTTCTTGGAAACGTTGAACTGGCTGTACAGTACCATCCCCTCCACCCTATCGTTCACACTCCCTCCACTTTGGCTCTCTGCTTCTCTGTCTTTCTCTCATGCACTCCTCAAGAAATAAATGACTAAACTGCTGCTTCAGCATGTCTCTAATAAATCGGCACACTTTTCTTAAAACGGCCTCTTAACTAGATCGACTGATGTTTTTCTTTTTCACTAGTAAACCAGACAGTATGTAGAGAACTGAACCCAAAACCACCGTGAGAGAATCCAACCCCCCTTTTTTTGTTTAAGTTATCTTATCTCAACTGCAATGCACGCTGGCGTAGCCGAGAGCACTGAGGGTAATATCTGAAGCTTCCCGCTGGCTGCTTAATTCTCTGAATTGTTTCAACTGTATCCTTTTGTCCTTCGACTGTCATTGTCTGCTTCTGAGCTGAGGCTAAAACACCAAAGAAGAAATAATGGGAAGTTTGAGAAAGTTTATCTCAAGGCTTTTACATGTTTTACAGAGCTGTTTACACCCATGCAGGGAGTTAGAGATACGATATGTAGCATGTTAGCTGCACAATAAATAATATTAAAGTCACAAAAGCGAACGTCTGATTTTCAGGCTTTAGAAAATGTAGTTTAAAGCCTGAAAAGTCTGGGGGGCTTCATCCAATCACACCTCTTTTCTGGTAAAGGTCAGGTGAGTAGTAAAAAAATTAAATTAAAACACTTCATTGCATGATTGGAAGGAGGAAGCAAGGGGTTATCAATCTATATATATTTACCTTTTCATTTTATTTGACCTTATTTTACATTTATTTAATTTTTCCTGTATATAATGGCCACTTTTGCCTGTAAAAGTATTAAATCCTGGAAACACAAAGTTCTTACTGGTGTGGATTGGCATTTGTGTTTTCAGAACACAGTGGATGCTAAGCTAGGAAACAAAGATGACGACAGATCCAAGCAGGTTGGTTAGTATACAACAGTGATTTTTTTAAAAAGACTGAAAATGAGGTTAAGTTAAAGGTAAAAGGTGACAGTGAGATGGTTGAAATTGCGTAGTTGTAGTGTTCTGGAAGAAAAGCCTGATGTGAGGGTGTTTGCACTGGTGCAGGGTGGGTTCTCTACATACTCACACTTGTTCAACATGTTAGAGTAGATGTTTTTGGGTGGCTGGATGGTGGGACCATTATTACCCAGTAGCTGTTTGTCTTTGTCTCCCCTCCTTACTCCCTAATTCGTTTCACAGTAAGTGGATGTCCATAAGGTAGAGTGCTGTATAGAGTAGCCAGTAGCTCTGTAGTTGTAGTTATTCCTCTTAGGCTCCTTAGCGAGGCCTGCTTCCCGCAGCCTGTTTTTATTTAAATCTGGACTGTAATCGTCTTCGCCTGTCAGGAATGGTCCCATCCGTCAGCCAGTGAAATAACCCAGAGGTCAGTTTTTACAAACCCTTGCTCTTCAAGAGCCCCGTCGTCTTCACTTTAACTGAAGTGTGACACATCCGCTGTCGTCGTGTGCCCCCACAGGTGGACAAACTCGAAGCCTCCGAGTCTCTGAGGAAACAGGAAGAGCAGGCTACAGAGTCTCAACCCATTGTTTACGGTAAAAAAGGCCTCATGTTCAAAACTGGATTACCGTAGTGCCTTTTGAGGATAGATTTAATAGTGTTTTTAAGTACTCATCCTGGCGTTGTCTTGCAGGCACACCCCAGCTTATGCTCACAGCAGGGCCCAACGTGCCCGTGCCTCCTCAGCAGCCCTACGGCTACGGCTACACAGCAGCACCCAACTACGGCCAGCCGCCACAGACCACCTTCGGTTACGGCATGTGAACACCCAACTACCCGCATCCTCCCCCACCCACAACTCAACCCAACACCTTCCTTCCATCTGTTCTCCCTCCTTTGTGTTCCTCACCAGCTTCCCATGGTCTTCTACTCACAACAGGGGCCACAAGCAAGCAACAGCCCACTCTCGTTTCTGGCACTATTTTTTTATTCTGTCGTCCTGTTCCAAGAGAAAACACTAAACTGCATCGAAGGACTTTTATTTGTATTGTTTGAAAGAAATTGGACCACACGTTTGTTTTTTTCCACATTCCATATTTATGACTACTTATTATGATATTTTTTGTGTGGTTTTGTTTTGTTTGGGTTTTTTTTTGTTAATGTCAAAATTTTTTATTGGTTTATGGAGAAGTGGACTTGCTCAAGCTCAGCAATGAGCCTTTGAAGTAGGTGGAGGAGCATTGGATTTTGCACTCATGAAGAAATTAATGTAGAAGAGCTCTTACTTTTGATGTACTGAACATGTGGACAGCTTACATTGTCTCGTTTGTCTGTATAATGCATTTCATCATTGTATATTCTGAGGAAAAAAGGTTACATATAATATTGAACATATATTGCCATTTCAGTGGCTATAGCTAGCAACACTAAGTAATGATAGTATATTCTGCACAGGCGTGTAGCTTTATGGAGTTTTAAATGCATACAGACGTATGTCACTGTGTGACTGGGAGTGTGTGTGTGTGTGTGTATGCGTGTGTGTGACCTAAAGGTCTGAATAAGAATTTTAACCCCCCTCTCTCTCAGCCTGTACTGGGCTTCTTCACTCCACCCATCTAGATATTAGCTCTTCCTCATTAGCTCCATATATTAAGGTGACCTCTTGTGCTGTGTACAGTGCTTGTGTGAGACTGTATCTGTGTATGTGCAAGGACGGGACCACGGCCACTAAACCCCAGGGCCCTTAACCGTACCGCGTGTATGTATTTACTCTGAACCCTTTTTGTGCTGAGGTCCGTGTATGCCAGGTGTTGTGGTGTTCCCCTCGGTCACCGTTACTTTTTTTTTTTCCCCTCTTTTTCTTTTTCCTCCTCGCGTGTACAGATGTGAAGAATTGAAAACTTTTAGATGGAGACCCCCACCTCTCTGTCGTCCATCCCCTCCCCTGTCTTGTTACCTCCTTTGTTAATGCTTAGTGGCAAGAACAAAGAAAGAGGCAGAGGAAGACAGGCTGGTGGAACGTTTAGTGTTTTAACGACAGCTCGATTAGCTCCATAAACACTCCTGTAGGTTGTGTGTTTAGATGGTTACGATGAAGAAATTTACTAAGTCTCCATACATCCAGTTCTCTGTCAAGAATGGTTTGAAATAACAGCCTGTTACTTACCTTGATGTACTTAACTTCCTTACATGCTTTAAGCTGTGTGTATAAAGTGTCATCCTAACCCTGACATAAGTTGAATTCCTTTCTGTTGTCATGCATATTAATAAAGGGGATCTGTCATTGATAAGTGGAAGAATATGACTTAATTGAAAGGGAACTACTAGCCTAAATAAAAACTAAAAATTGTACCCTGTCTCTGTGTGTGATGGCAAAAAAGTTGATTATTTTTTCAGTATACATAAAACAGACAACATCTGTTTAAATAGGCAGTAACTACAAAGAAAACCCTTGAGGCTCTTTTCTGAAGTGAGAGGGTTCTGTCATATTTGGGGCCTGCTTATAGTGACGAATAACTGGGTGTGCCTCAGAGGTTAGGAGATTTGAAGACTTGGAAAAACCCAGAAGCTATTTTAATGGTTGCTGAATCTATTTATAGAGTTAACAGCTCAAATACATGAATGCCAGTGTTTTCCATACTAGTAAACTATTAGTCTTTATTGTTACATTCCTCTACATTTTAACCCACATTGAAACATGTTAAATTAGACTGTAAATACAATGGCGGGACCAGATGAGAACTTCTCACGTGTTCTCGTTTGAATCCAGTGGTCAGGTGATCAGCCCGTCATGGTCTGGACCTTTCTTTCCACCTGATTGCAGTACTTTTCACAGAGTCCTGTAGCCCTGTAGTGGATTAACAAGCACAATTCAATGTATTTGTATGGCAGTGATTCATAACAACAGCCTCAAGGCACTCTACATTATTAGGTAAAGACCCTACAATCACACAGCTCCCTATGAGCAAGCACTTGGGACAGTGCTCCCAACAGTGGGAGGAAAAACTCTATTTTAACAGGAAGAAACCTCCAGCAGAACCAGACTCAGGGAGGGGCAACTGTCTGCTGCAACCCGCTGGGGGTGAGGGGAAAAAGAAGACACTATTTGAGAAAGAGCCACTATAGGAGAAATGCAGAGTGGTTTACAAATGCACAGTAAGGTGAATGAAGAGGAAACACTTTGCATTATGTGAACCCCCCCCCCCCCCCCCCCCCCCCCAACACACACACACACACACACTTACTTAAGCTCCTGGAGCTTCTTCTGTTTGAGCTCATTGAGGCGCAGACGTCTCTGCCGGGTTTCCTCCATCAACCGTTCGGCCTCCTTGAAGGTCTCTTTGCGCTTAGCTGTGGCTAAGCTCTCGCGTTCCTTCATCTGCTGGCGGATGGCCTGCGCGTGCTGCTGCACTTTGTGATGCTGCCTGTCGTTTTGCTCCTGCTCTTTGACCATCTCTTCCTGCTGCACTCTGCGTGGAGAGAGCACTTTTAACGGAGCGTATTAAGATTATTTGAAAATCGGTTTCGAACTGACTTTCTTACTTTAGCAGCCTCTCAAACGCTGCCTTCTCCCGACTCGCCTCCACTGACAGATTGCGCTCTTTGTAGTGAACCTGCTCCATGTGAGCCGATCTCAGCGTCGCCTCCAGCTGCGCTTTCTTTGCAGCCCGCTCCCTCTCTTTTCTTCTCCACTCTCTCTCTGCAGCGTCCTGGTTCCTGCGAGCACGGAGCTCATCCTTCCAGACAAACATATACACAAGCACAAGTAGCTAAGAACATCTGTAAATCTTCTGCCAGGTTTCAAATCTTCATATATTGCACATCTGTTAGATCCTGACCTGCTCAGCCTTGTAGTCTTTTTCTTTTTCTTGCTGAGCCCTCAAACGAGCAATCTCCAATTCTTTCTCCTTCTTGATTCGTCTTTGCTCTGCTTCGTATTCTGCCTGCTGCTCCTGCAGGTTTAATGAATTGCTAACATTAAAAACAATGTCAGAATCAAATGTGTGTGTCACATGATGTAGCTTGCTCGTCCACAAAGAACAGTGGGCTGTGACCTGCTTTTTTAGGAGATACTCCTTCACTCTCATGTCAGCAAGCTTCTCCTCCTCTATCCTCCGCTCCTTTGCCCGCATGGTCTCTGCGTTGATGCGCTTGATCTCCTCCTGCAGAAGCTGTTGCTCCATCCTCTTCTTCTCCAGCACCTGGAGGAAGACATGGGTCAGAGCAGAAACTGAGTGCGGTGTACATTAACTGCATGTGTGGATGTGTCCTCCGCCTCCGCGTGCACCTCGAGATCCTCCAGGTTCATTCTCTCCTGGTCCTCTCGTGTCTGCTGACTCTCTTTCTCTTTCTTGCCTTCCTCCAATTCTCGGTTCTCCAGGCGTTTCTGGATCTGATCGTTAATTTCCTGCCTTCCCCTGAAATATAAAGCACACACACACATGTTGACAGTGCTCCTAGTTGATCTCCACTGCTCATTATTAGGATTTCTGCGATCTCCCAAACAGAAGAAGACGAAGAATGACGTTAATTGCAAAAAAATCAATCCGTGAATAGAGGGTGATAGAGGGCGTGTTTCTGATAGGGCTCCATTTACTTGACTCTCTGCTGCCTGCGTAGCTCTTCAATCTTGTTCAGAGTCTCCAGAGCCTTGCGGCGCTCCACCTCCATCATGTTGTCCAGACGCCTTTCCTCCTCTGTCAACTCCATCCGGATCTGCTTCTTCTCCTGGATCTGGTAGTCACGGTTTGCTTGGCACTGAGCACCTAAAATCAGCTGAGACGACCACACAAACACAGGTTTATTATTGTGTACTGGTATTTTTATATTTTTTTAAAGGTTGGTCATCCACACATCTGCACTTTCTTCCTACCTGGTTGAGCTGTTTGATCTCATCTTCCTGTTCCATCCTTAAAGCATTACTCCGCTCTACCAGGCGCTGTGCACGTTCCCGGGCTTCAATCTCCAGCTCAGTCAGTGGCTGGTTCTGCTTACGGGACAGGTCTGCCTCATGGATCCTATGCTTCCTTTCCTCTGCAGCTTTCTGAATAAAAAGTACATAAAAAATACTAATTAAATCAGTGGACTTCTTTGTTGTTGTTATTTTAAAATTGCAGTCAGCTTTCCTACAAGTTCCTCTTCTTTCTTCTTCAGGTAAGCCTGCCTCAGGGCCTCTCTGTCCTCCTTGAGCAGCAGCCAGGATGTTGAGTTGAGCCTCTTAAACTCAGCTGGTGGAAGTAAGACAGACTCTCTTGAAGGATCTCTCTGGGGGATCCTGGCATGATGACATGTGGTATAATGTTTCAAAAACTTGGTATACTGTATTAACATCAGCAATAGCAATCTGATTAGCCTGCTGAAATAAGGCAGAGGTTTATCACAGAGCAGCACACACACTTTACAGACTCTCTTCATGTTTTATTCAAATGAGCTCGTTTCATGCTGGCCTACCGCAGATTTCGGATGAGGTCTTTGGTGATGATTTGAAGAGTCTCTCCTTCCTGGTTCTTCCATGAACAATCCTTTGCTACACATGCTGATTTTACCCGGTTGTCAAACTGCAATGACATCCACACAGAGATTTAGCTGTAATCAGCTCCCAAACTCATCCACGACCTCTGTTCTCACTGCAGCTACATGCAGTTTCTGATGATATCTGGGGATATCATTGTGAATAATAAGAGTTTCCCTCCATTTCCCGCTGAGTGTGCAGGGACCCACATTCACCGATTTCTGGTTCTCAAACAGATCTTCATCCACCCGAGAAACGGGAGCCAGTGTGCGGTACCGGCCGAGGTACATTTTGCCCCTGGATGACGTGGAGCTCGAGGCAAGTCTCTGCGGGGCAGTAATTACAACGCTCAGGTGTTATCAGCAGATAACGGTCACGCATTTGAACACTGGGATTTAGCATAGAATAGCTTTTTTATTTTTAACCTAACACTTACCATAGTTCTCGGTTACTGTGGGTCAGTGAAACAGACTATATTTGTTTAAAAAAAAAAATACTAAACTCTAAATATTATACTTTTCTCTTGGATAACTTCCAGCTAGCTCAAATAATTAATGTGGTTTTTAAAAGAAATTAGGGTACTACTTATATTGGCTCCAGCTCACGGGACACCAACTTTGAAATGTTTGGTTACCCGTTGTCATGGGAACAGGAGGAAGGGCAGACCTCACGTGACCGCAAAGTAGTGCTGTGGAAAATTTGGTATCGATTCGATACCATGTAAATACGGGACCAGTACTGCTGATACCGATACTGATCAGTATCGGTATCAGCAGTACTGGCCCCGTAACTACTCGACTAACTACATAGGTTAGTGACTAACCTATAAAGGCAGCTTATGCAGGGGCGAACAGATCGCCATGATATTTGAGATGAATCGTCGTCAATCTGAAACTTCTGACCACATTTTAATGAAAGCTAAATCACTTCGATTTCCACTTTCCACAACACTTTCACATCGATTTGCCCAGCTCTAGTGTAATGATGGAGCTAGGAATAAAAAAACCCCCACAAAAGACGCTTTTTAAAACCTTATTTTCAGGCAAAGCCTCTAAGCAGCAAATAGGGTTTTAAGATTTAACTGGCGCTTCTAAACATGTATGCTGTAATGTTCTGTAAATTTTGCTAATGTTTCAAAATATCTGTCCGAGATACGTGCCCAACGGCGTTACCAACATGGCTGCAAAGAAACAAAACTTACTCAAACAATGTTATTGGCTTATTAAACAGTGGTTAGCTAGCTGGTAAAATGCTACACTGTAGAAATATTTGTGTTTACTTGAATACAGGGGGAAAGTGCTAACACTAAAAACAGCGCTAACAAGCTTGCTCATTCCGCGGAAATACTCGTAGTTACTTAGATTTAAATTACAATTTATGTCGTTATGTGTTATTTAATTTCATACAGTCATTGCCACAGTTATATAGAGCAATATCCGGACACAGTGTTGTTCCGTATCACCACCGTCTGCTTTCGTAGCTGGGCGGTGCTAGTTGGCCCACGTGATGCGGAAATTTTGCACAAAAAATCCTTCAGCCCCGAAACGAGCAGAACTTCAGAGAGAACTCACTCTAAACTCAGGGAAAGTTAATCTGCGAGATTTTACGCATACACGGAAAAGCGGAAGTGGGCACACCGAGGTTTTGCAGGTATATTTACATTAAAGACTTTGGTTTTGTAGATTACACTTACACGTCAGACCAAAATCTTAGTATATATAAGATTTTGGTCTGACGTGTTGTGCACAATGGAACTGTATTACCCACAACTCTCGTGTGCAACAAAAGATTTATGCACTGCCACAAATACCGTGGTCTCCCTCCTGAATTTATGAATGTGTCTCCGGTCTTTTTGCTGATGAGGATCACACTCACACACCCCTCCATTTGGATAGGAGCCTCCCCCTGGTGTACAGCAGCTATTGGACTCCTCAGTAAATCATTAAACGCATCAGTCCGAGGACTCCTGTCATGGCATTATCAGATAGATAAACAGCAACAAGAAAATAACACTTGATAAAACAGAAGGACTTCTGCCTGAAGGACAGAAGATCACTCTCAGGGGATAGTGTCACAAACTGATGGTCACCTCCTCCGGCCCTCGTGAAGCCAGCCTGCAGCGCGGGGTACCCGCCATAATTCAATCAGCTTCAGGGTGTAGAAGTTGACCATTAACCTCCGGTGCTGATTGCAAACACTTCTTTGCTTGTAAGCAGCTGCCTGTGTACAGTGGATCCTGAAGCAAAGTTCACTGCTACAGGCTGCAAAGGGCAGGAGCTCCTCTGGAAGCTGCTTTGCAAGTGTTTTAGGACTGAGCTGCAACCATGGCTGCCTCAGGTTATGGATACTACAGAAGTACAATATTTCTGGCCATGTTTGTGGGCTACACATTGTACTACTTCAACAGAAAGACGTTCTCCTTCGTGATGCCTTCTGTAATGCAAGAGATCAAGCTGGATAAGGACGATCTGGGTATGTCAGTACTATAAACTTGAACCCTGTGTACCTTCTATAAATGTGATAACAGCTGATGTGCCTTTACAACAATTGTGCAGCAAGTGCATGAGCGCTCCTCTTTTCTCAGGTATGATCACCAGCAGTCAATCTTTGGCCTACGCTATTAGTAAGTTCATCAGCGGTGTCCTATCAGACCAAATCAGCGCCCGCTGGCTCTTCTCCATTGGCCTGTTCATGGTGGGAGGCATCAACGTGATCTTCTCTTGGTCCTCCACTGTCGCTGTCTTCTCTGCCCTCTGGTTTCTCAACGGTCTGGGCCAAGGCCTGGGCTGGCCTCCCTGTGGCAGGGTGCTACGCAAGGTATATGACCCGGTACCCTCTAATTCAAATTGAGTTTAAAATTTAAGTTTCTTCTGAGTGTCACAAAGAACAAACTGACACTGCAGTAGGAAAATACAGAATGAGCTAATAAAGTAAAGCAAGTAAACAGGATGAAATAATGAAATGGACCTAAAACTGTTTGTATTCTCTATAAGATCTTGAATGAACTGGAAACTGATGTTAGATCCCAACTATTTCATCAGCAGGCTCAGGCAGAGTTAGAGCATAAACAGCTAATCCAAGACAATAAAACAAGTTTATTTTTAAACTGTATTTTCATAGTGTCTTAAACAGGACTCAGAAATCTGTAACTGTTTTGTGTGTCTGGAAGAAAAAAAGAATATCTGACTTTTAAACTACCAAGTGTGGGGATCGGTCTTAAAAATCCTCTGTGGGTATCAAGGAACTTCCTGCCAGGGCTGTCTTGACTTAATGTTTTTCCCTCTTTTCCTCCATCAGTGGTTCGAGCCCTCTCAGTTCGGGACGTGGTGGGCGGTTCTGTCGTGCAGCATGAATCTGGCCGGCAGCTTGGGCCCCATCGTTGCCACTGTGCTGTCGCAGAGTTACAGCTGGAGGGCGATACTGTCTGCCTCTGGAATGATTTGCATCGTTGCCTCATTTGTTTGCCTGCTGGTAATCAAGAACGAGCCCAAGGATGTGGGGCTGCCCAACATAGAGGTGTCGACCAAAAAGAGCAAAGGTGGTGAGTCTGACTCTTAGTCAGGCACAATCAGAAACTGGTGCGGTTCAACTGGTTTGAACCGCTGCTTTTCTCAGAATCTTGTTAACACATAGACAATGCTCTGATAACACAAATTTGAACACACACACATGCACGTGTGTCTGTTGTCTAACGGCATGGGCCCTGAGCGCTGTGACTAAAGATCAGTAACTCTGTGGACTCTGCACTCAGCGTGTCCCTCACGTGAAACCAGCTCATGCAAAGTGTGAACACAGGATGTGATGCATGTTTCTTTTTAAAACTGAGGAGTGCTCCCATCACCACATCACTCACATCTGTGCTCGTGGTATCCAAAAAAGGGTCTTCTGTCTGCTTCCTCTTCAGGATCCTCAAGCCATGAAAGCACCCTGTCTGAGTTTCTCCTGTCCCCCTACCTGTGGTTGCTGTCCATCTCCTACCTGGTGGTGTTTGGGGTGAAGACCGCCTGCACAGACTGGGGCCAGCTGTTTCTCATTCAGGACAAGGGCCAGTCTACACTCATGGGTACGGACGAGGGGAAAAGCAGTCGCCTCTGGAGTCTGCTTTGAAATAAAGAGTTAAACTCACTGTGTTCCTGTTCTTAGGTAGCTCATACATGAGCGCCCTGGAGGCTGGCGGGCTGGTGGGCAGTCTGGCTGCAGGTTACCTCTCTGACAAAGCTGTGGCCAGAGTGAGTTTGTTTTTTTAAATATGAGTCATTATTTGATCCAAGATTGTGGTCAATAACAGCCTGTTTAATATAGAGAGAACTGGACTAGAAAGGCTTTTAACCTTTGAATATTTCAATGTTATTTTTTGGAAATCGTCTTCTGTTTAAGATTGCTTTCTCCCCGTCTGCACTTTCTTCATCATTTTATAAGTTAAAGTGATAAAACACCCCTAACTGGGCAATCAGTGTTATTTTATTCAGCTTATAGCCAGGAAATGGAACATCTCATAGTATTTTCTTTGTGTGCAGCAAGGGATGAGGCTCTATGGTAATCCCCGCCACTTCATCCTGATCTGCATGATGGCAGGAATGTTTGTGTCCATGTACCTGTTCAGACTCACCGTTACTCCTGACAGCTCAAAGGTAACACAGACACATTAATTCCTGTGACCTGTTCACACTGCACAGCAAATGCCAGACTTCAGTAGCCCTTTTTTTTTTTTATCTCTCCTCTGTACATCAAGGTGTGGATACTCGGCTTGGGCGCCGCCTTCGGTTTCTCCTCATATGGACCAATAGCTTTGTTTGGAGTTATAGCCAATGAGAGCGCTCCATC
This sequence comes from Neolamprologus multifasciatus, assembly GCF_963576455.1. Taxonomy (NCBI): domain Eukaryota; kingdom Metazoa; phylum Chordata; class Actinopteri; order Cichliformes; family Cichlidae; genus Neolamprologus; species Neolamprologus multifasciatus. The sequence continues at coordinate 25,955,889 of NC_140452.1, forward strand.
CAACTACTGCGGGACATCACATGCTATCGTTGCCCTGATGGCAAACAGTAAGTTTTCATTCATTGAAAGTTAAATTCTAAAGTTGTGTTTTGTGTGTGTTGCGCTCCTTCCATTGAAATAATCCGTGTGAATTCCCATTGTAGTTGGTGGCTTCCTTTCTGGACTCCCATTCAGCACCATTGCCAAGCACCATGGCTGGGAAAAGGCCTTCTGGGTAGCAGAGGTCACCTGCCTTGTCACTACTATCGGATTCTTCCTCCTGCGCAACATTCGAACAAAGATGGGACACATGCCCAAGAAGGCGGACTGAGCTCATTCTGTGGGAGCCAGTCATTTTTACTTCTTTGTTTTTAATTAGTCATATGTGAAATAAAGTTCATAGAAATGTGCAAAGGCGCTTCTCAACATGTTGCTTAAATAGTGTGTGAACTTGAAGAAATTACTGCAAATTGCTAGAGAATGTTTTTTCTGATAATGCCTTTGCAGGACTGCAATAGTAAGAGTGCAAAATAGGAGGCTACAACACACTGAAATGAGCAATCTTAGGTCAATGATACTTTTTCTTAGTTAACCCTATAACACTAATATCAGGTGACTTTCGCAAATTCCAGTCCTGGGAATTTGTTTTTTAATTTATTTTTTAAAAAAGCAACATGATCAGAGTACCCCATTATACCTTTTTATCAGACATTGTACAGGATAATAAAAGAGTACTTCAATTTGCCATGTATTGCACTTTAGTGTACTTTGATGGGAAGTATATTGAGTAAAATATACCCACCGTTAGTGATACTGTTACAGAAACTGCACATTAGTGTTCTAGGGTTATTTTTCCAATTTTACACTTCATGCTCCAAAGTCTTCACTCACTAATTCAGTAAAATGGATTCAGAACATTTAAATACAGTATGGATTTTAATCTCTGAATTATTTACAAAACAATGTATATACAAAGTGTTAATGAGCAAATGTGGGGAAAAAAAACAAACACAAACGGTCCAAGACAAGAAAAAGGAGTCCGCTTATTTCTTTTCAGTCTATGAATGCGCTGATTTAAGATCCAGCTCCAAAGTTGCCGGCTTTCTCTGCTACCTCCAGTGCACTCTTCAGATTCTGATCAAAGAGCTCACACCTGAAAAGCAAGAGTAAATGTGTGGGTGTTAAACAGTGGGTACAGTAATAAATTATTTCAGGATAATGCAATCCTAATTCTCTTTAATACCTGATTGGCATTTCCAGAGAATAGAACGGGTTCTTGAGGGCGAAATCTGAATACACCTCATAAATCTTCCTCAACAACGCATCGATTCCAGACTGTCGCGGGTCCGCCAGCACGATAAACTTTATCCCTGAGAGAACAAAATGAAAAAGATGTCATTTTATAATAGTGACTATCAACAAGCTGGGAAGGAAGGAAGGAATTTATACACCAGGAAGATTTATTACTGGAGTTGCATGCTGTTCACAGCTAAAATTAAATGAAATTGTTACATATGGAAGTGCTTTGGTTTTTTAAATCTACAGCCAACTAAGAAATTACTTCTTTGGTATTTTTAACCTAAAATGACACTTAATTGCACCACTGACCTGTGAGAGTCTGGAAGCAGTGAAGTTTGAAGACGTCAGTTTCTAACATTTCGATCCCTGAACTGCCAACTTCAGGGGATAGCTGTGAACCTATTGCAAACAACCTGAGGGAGGGATCACAAAAATAGCTGTGTTTATTTAGCTTCATTCATAAAGTGAGGGTACATACAGTTTTGGTCTGAAGTTTAGCCACTGGGCGTGAATGTCGTGGTAATTTCTGGATTTTAATGAGTTCTTTGAACTGAAGAATTAAGTGTACAAGTTTGATTTTATTTTGGATTTTGTCTGATCCACGCAGGGTTAAAAAAGGCTCAAAGGCCTAAACAAATATTTAGTTAAATGAATGTTTGCAAGTTGCATTTTGTCCAGGTGTCCTTATTAAAATATTAATAATAAAATAAAATATTAATAAGTATATGTATACTTTCGATCCTGTGTAGAGTAGAAAAAAAAATCAAACAACAGTACATACTATAAAAATGTATTGATGTAATGTATTGTTTTCACTTCCTTTGGCTCCCATTCAGAAAAAACAAAACAAAACATAAATAACACTAGTAAACACCTGGCCCCGCTGTCCACTGTGCAGCTCGGGTTTAATCCACACACACGAAATTACTTACGAGTGGAACATGGACGCCAGCATCAGCTTCTCATTGGAGCTCAGGCGCGCTCGTCCAAAGCGAATAGACACGGGATAGTTTGAAGGATCTTTCAGGTATTCAAGGATGTCCTTCCCATCTGATGTGTTCTTCCCGATCACATCAACTCCATTGATGGACAGCACTGCATGGCCCACTGACGAATGACAAGAGGTTTCAGTCCAGTCATACAGTCAAGCTAGTGACACCGCAGTATTTTTAAATGAAGAACAGTGAACATTTCAGTTAACTTGGACTGTAAAAAAACGATACAAATAAGTACACTATAGATAACAAACCGACAAAGACTGCATGCGAGTATTTTAGCTTGGGCAGGTTTCGTTAGAGATTGCCCATATAGCTAGCTAATAAATAAGCTAACGATGTGCCCGTGAGGTTACCTCTGATTCCGTCCCGCTGTCCAAACGATACGACCACCTTCTCGTCGTGGTGCTTCAGCACCAAGTCCAAAGGGTAGCTGAAGGTTTTCTCCACCTCTGCTCGCGGAACATAGTTATCATATTGATAAATTAACCCTCCAGCCTTGTTCACCACATACACACTGTATATCACCATCTTTGCAACGTCCTGCCCAGCTGACAGCGGCTGTCACATGACCTCGACGGGTGGCTAAAAATCAAATGAATAAATTAGATTTTACTTGTATGAGTTTTTGGTCTCAAACCTGCCGCTGTAATGACTGTGAGAAAGTTTGCCAATTTCATAAGTCAAATAAAGTCAATAAAAGCGACGAAACATGAGAAAACTCAAGTTCCCATAATGCCCCAATCTCACTTCCGCAAAAACAGGTTGTCTAAGGGGCTCTTGCAAGGGCGAACTTCCTTTCGCTCCGACATCTTGACGAGGAAACATGGTGAGGACAGTTATTACACATTTGTTGAAAGAAATTAGACTTTTTTCGGCTTATCGTTAGTCATTCAGGAGTCGTAGTACCTCGGGACATTTTTTGATAGCACTGCGCTTCCCCGCACCGGGACGAGAGTGTGTGGATGAAGCAGTCATTCTTAAGATTTCACGCATTTAGCTTATGGCTAGCAAAGTAGCAGTTTGCTAAACGCACCATGCTTCCAACTACACTGTGCTCACAGAAAGGACCTTAGTAAAGTTGTCCCTCATGTGACCGCTAAATATACTAGTATGTGCACAGATGACACAAACACCAAATACTAAAGTATTGTAGTGGTGCAAATGTTAAAAATTAATGAAGACTGCGAGATTAGAAACGTTTTGAGGACGAGGCCTCCCCATGCCGACCATCCGAATTCGGCATTAGCCCCTAGCTCATTTCCCTTTTTTTTCCTTTAAAAAATATTAATGGAGTACCGATGCGAACTTGCTCTTGTGTACATTGCAGCCCATGTTAAACATGTAGCTTCAGAGTGAAAGTTTAACGGATGTCTTCTTTTTCCAGCCTCCTAAACAGGATAAGAAGAAGGATGCTGGGAAGTCCAAGAAGGACAAGGACCCAGTCAACAAGTCTGGAGGCAAAGCCAAGAAGAAGGTATGTTTTTGTTCATATTTGCCCATATTGGATGGATTTTATATTATGTGGCTGCTGAATAAATGTTGAGGCTAGAGGTTTCCTGGTCTTTAAACAACGTCTGTTTCTGAGCAGAAGTGGTCCAAGGGAAAAGTGAGGGATAAGCTCAACAACCTGGTCCTCTTCGACAAGGCAACCTACGACAAGCTGTACAAAGAAGTTCCCAACTACAAGCTCATCACCCCCGCTGTTGTGTCTGAGAGGCTGAAGATCCGTGGCTCTCTGGCAAGGAACGCCCTCCAGGAGCTGCTCGCCAAAGGTGAACTTCACTTTCTCTGCTCAGAGCTCTTGAAGGTCCGTGTTGGATCTTTGACGCTAGGAAGGGCATCAAAGTTAATCACACGTCTGTCATGGTAGCGAGCTTTGCTCAGTTGGTCAGCACCAGTCCCAAGCATTAGATTTTAGTCCCTGCCAAAAAAGCAGTGTTTGCTTATGTTACCGGCAAAGGATTTATTTACTGCCCTGAATAAGTCAATTGAGAGTTTGGCAGGGTGATTTCCAACTTCAGAGAAAACTCAGTTACACGATGGTACATCTTATGCATTAAGGGGTGATCAGGAGATGGTTCTTGCTCCAGCTTTAAAAAATGGAAACTGTAACATCTCTTGTCATCTACTATTTTGTGATGCAGCATTAAACTCAGCCGGTGAATATGCCCGTAGTCATCAGCACTGCTCGCTGGCTGTGTCTAATGTTTATAAATGCTTACACTGTATGAACCCAGGCCAGAGTGGTTTGGCAGCGAGTTCATCATTTGTTTTTAAATGACAGTGATGTGCATGCAGCGTGACTACTTATCTCCTCTTTTGACATCCTTCAACTTCTGTTCGAAATGCTACATGGAAACAAATGATATATTGCAGCCTGTCTGCTGTTTCATGTGATGTGAAATGCTGAACATATTTCAAACGGGTGCATTATGCTTTATTCATTTGATTGATTGATTTTTCCTCCCTACAGTAGTTTAACTGAAGTGTGTGTGGTGTTACTCATCGTGTTTCAGAGATATTGTCATCTAGACTCTGTATAGCATTCTTTTTATGAATTAAAGCCTTCCTTCAGCAGGCTGTGCACTGTGCTTCTGATTAAAGAAAGCAGATTTGTTCTTGTCCCATACAGTGACGCTTCATATGCAGCAGGAGGGACACACGAAGAAATTCTGTATTAATTCCTTATGCCTAATTTAATTTGAGAATTAGCTGTCAAACTGATTTGAGATATAATGGCTACATTGGCATCCTAGCTAGATTGCCTTTCCTGCCTTGTAATACATTTACTTGTCAGTGTTTGGACACCTGGGAGAAGTGATCTGTTGCACATATCTGCTTTACCTGCTGTATATCACATTCGTCCCTGTGCAGGCCAACTAGGGCAAATGTATCACAACAATTGACATAACGGTGCAAATTAAAAACACAAAAAAAATGCTGACGGAGAACTTGGGTCCATTTTTGTCTTGCAGGCATGATCAAACTGGTGTCCAAACACAGAGCACAGCTGATTTACACACGTAACACCAAGGGTGGAGATGAGGAGGCAGCAGCAGAGAAGGCATAATCAGGTACTACAGCAGCATCTCTACACGTCTCTATTTTATTATTGTGTTTGTTTTCAGTTTTACTAACCTGCAGTCTTTGTTTCTTGCAGGTTCCCCTGTTTGTTTCCTGTGATGGGCTGTTTGTAATGAAAAGTGGAATAAATATGTAAAGACAAAACTTTTGCACTTGTTTTGCTTTAACTGTTCATCTGTCAAGCTAAGAAGTGGATAAAAATTCCTAGTGTATTCATGATATGGTCAGGTGATCACTGGATATCAGATAAGCCTTATGTTGGATTTAAAAATGTCATTTAAGCAAAAATGTTAAGATTGGTTGAAGCAAAGAGTAAAAAGATGAGGACAGTGACTGGTAACTATTCATCTATGTGATACTTATAATAACGTTAAGACCTTTTGTGTCTGTGCAGTTGTTTCCTGGTGCCTGATAATAAGGTGCAAATACTGGTCCCTCTGCATCAAAGTGTGGTTTTGTTTTTTACATCCACTGCCGCCTCCTTCCTGAAGTTGACTGGGTTAAGTGGATTAAAATCAGTTAGGGGCAATAAATTAGTTTCATTCTGTTCTGGTACTAAAAAGCGTGTCATAGGAAGTGTTACTTAGATCTGATGGCTTTGCTAACAAACACGAGGTGCATCATAAATGAAAAAACACTGCAGCAGGTTATTATGGCAACATTATTCTCAGTCTTCTTCTTAAACTCTGATAAGGTTATTTTTTCTAATTGGTTTTACATAACGCAGCGGCATGAAGCCGTTCTAATCTAAGTGTAGAGAGATTAAGAGCTTTCCAGATATCTGTTCAAAACTGCACACAAGGGGAGAAATTTACAGATTCAAGAGCTTCTGCTGCTGAGGTGCTTTCACACCCCATTTACCGTGGTGCATTCAGTTTGTCACCCAGTAAATTTAAAGAGGCATTCTGACTCAGTTGTCCCATGTTTTCAGTGTTAGATGGATCATTTCTAATTTGGCCGGGTAGATTTGCACTTTGTCTTCAGCTTGTCTGTTACCAGCCACCGGCAGCGAAAGGTTATGAGATATTGATAGGAGTGAAATGAAGAAGCTATCTTCACTGTCACCGTTTGCTCGGGGCATAAGATAGCGCAGGAGTCCTGTGATGGATGCTGTCAGGTGCTTCTTTGTCACTGCGCAGCACCACCTCCAGCACCAGCCACAAAAACATGCTGCAGGTTTAACGCCACTGACAGATGCAGTCCTCCAACATGAACTCAGAACACAAACAGAGCCACCTCTCAGTACACATGATGAAACAGCAGTGTCTGTTTAACACCTGCTATTGCTGGAGTTTTCCACCAACAAACTGAAATCCCATCATTTCTATTTATGTTTGCTGCTTGATTAACTAGAATAAAGCATTTACTTGTTTTGCAAGGCTGAAACATTTTCATAATCAAGTGTGCTGCTCAACACTTTGATAGTGTTCTCGGTTATGTAGTGAAACAGCCTTTGATTCCCGTATAATTTCAGGACATGCAATCAGTGTTTGACTTTTTCTAAATTTATCAAAGTGACAGTAATCAGTGATTTAATCGTTCCCCCACTGTGCTGCGTACAATTACTGTGCAAGCTCAGTGAATTCCTATTTTTGTTTGCTTAAAAATATGCCTGCACTGGGCTTGATTGAATGCTCTGGACAGGTTAAAGGGGTTGTAAATGGCGTTTACATAAGGGCCACCATTCTTTCACATTCAAAGTCACATTAAATTAAATTAAATTGCCCCGAAGTTTAAAATACAATGTGATGTTACATTTTTTAAGGAATGTGTTAAGTCAAGGAATAATTATTAATTGTTTCTATTGGATAACCGTGTCATATGTCCCGCCCCCGCTTCTTAGCTTGCGCATGCCCAGACGAGATGTATATGGCCCTTCGCCTCAGCTACGTCGAACCTGTACGTTGGTTGGTGTTTGATGGTAATAAACTGTCACTGTTTAATAATGACAACAGCAACATTAATTATAATAATTTTATGTATAATTTCTCTTCGTTATTCAAGCTTGTTTCCCCCACTAAAAAAAGACCAAAAAAGTCAAATTATTTTTATTATCTAAAAAAAAAAAAAAAATCGAAATGTCTTTTTTTTTTTTTTAGTTATTTTCCCAACATTTCGAGTTAGTAAGGCTAAGACTTAACATAACCATAACACTTACCATAAGATCGAGTTCGAGTAAATCGAAACATCGAGATAATAACCCGGGATTTTCGGGAAATATTTTATTTAAATGGCGGCGGAAACAAGCTTCTTCATGCTATACTAAACAGGCTGTGTCTCCTGCATTACCTAGGTTTAAATAACTGGTCAGAAATTGTTTAAAAGTGGTTCGTTTGATAGTAAAAGTTGCCAATCCCTGACCTAGCCAAAAATAATGTGATAAACTCATGCAGGGTCTTCCTTATTTATGCCTGAATTTCAAACATATTATATTTACCTTGCCCATCCTACATCCTGTACAGCTGTTTGCTACGGAAGCGTAGAGCTGCCACCCAGGCAAAAGAAAAATACAAGTGTATCACGTTATAACGTGAAAAGTTTATTGTTCTAACAAGATACTTTTCCTGTTTGTACAATATACTTTTTACGTTTGAACAACATAATATCACGTTATTACAATATAATATTTATATTGTACTAACGTGATATTTATATTGTACGAACGTGATAATTATATTGTACGAACGTGATAATTATGTATATTGTAATAACGTGATATTATGTTGTTCAAACGTGAAAGGTATATTGTACAAACATGATAGTATATTGTACAAACATGATAGTATATTGTACAAACAGGAAAAGTATCTTGTTAGAACAATAAACTTTTCACGTTATAACGTGATACACTTGTATTTTTCTTTAGCCTGGGTGGCAGCTCTACGCTTCCGTAGTTTGCAGCCTCACCCTGTGGAAACATTTTGTCAGGTGAATTCTGGTCTGACTGAAGCTTCAGGAAAGAATCACAGATTCACAGATTGATGTGAATCTGTGAATCAGATTGATTCACAGATTCACATCAATGCATCTGGAAGCTTTTTTTTTAGCACGTGCTAATGTGGAACAACTCACACCTTCATCCATGGTAAGTAGGGAGCTTACTGGCAGGTAGGTCAGTTTATGAAACAACGTTTGAGATGTCACAATGAGAAGAACACAGGTGTAACCTTTTAAAAAGCACCTTCCTTTTCCTTGGTTTTGTGGCATGGACACTTATCTGTAAAGAACAGAAACTCAATCCCATTGTTAAGTGGTCTAACATGCTTATTGGTGAACAGTATTGCTGTGTGATACTGCAAATTCTCATATCGATATGATACAGAGTATATACAGGGCCACTATTGCAGATACTGACACTTTTAACCTTTAACAGCAGCTTATATTGGGGAGGGCAATGTTTCATTATTTATAAGATGAATCTGGTTTTTAAATTCTTTCAGCATTTCATGTATTTGGAAACTGTATTTTCTGGAGGGATGTAAATGTACCCGTCAGAGATGTCAGCTTGTATTGTTTAAATGTGTTATAGGTTATAAATAAAATAGACATCCCTGTACAACAGACAGTTACAGAGGTTGGCTGGTTCAGTTTTTCTTGATGACTTGCAGCCTTTAGTGAGTTTCAGTTTCTTTCGTCAGGATGAAAATTTATGATTCCAGAGTGCAGAACAGCAAGGTTTAAAAACACCTTTGTTCTGGCACCCATCACTCAGTAGCAAATTGTAGCTTTTTTACGTATGTGAGCTAAATGATTCCCCAAATTAATTATTAGTTGTTTTTTTTCAGTAGGTTGTACTATGTGTGTGTTGTGTCTGTATTGAACAGTGCATGTGAGCTTGGATGACTTGCCTGCAGAACAAACCTACCTACAGGTACAAATAAATGAACCTGAACCTGAATGTATAAATTGCTATTCTATAGAGCCACACTAATGCTGTTAGTTTCATATGTTTCTACATCTGTTAGAAGCCTTTAAATCTATTTTTTCCTGTTTTTGTTCGGGCACAGACATCTCTTCCGCCCTCTTTAGACTACAATATCAGCATTTAGCTCCAAGGCTGGTTCTTTAAACCTATCACTGTAGATAAGTTTCAGTTTAACAGCAACATCAAGTGGCTGTCCCTGTTTAATCGAGGTTGTCTTAACAGTGTTCTCACTCAGCGTGCCACTTCCTATCATCAAATGTTGGCACCTACACAAACAGACTATATGTAAATATTTCATAATGAAATGTGTTATCCTCAATTTAAAAACATTTTGCACTTTTGATACTCGCTATATCGCTGTCATATTAATGGATGACCTTGAGTTATTGAATTGTATTTATGTACATAGCTAAAGTTAAAAAAAAAAACAAACCTCACTGATATATTCAAGGACCATAAAACAATTTCCACATCAGGAACCACAGCTTTGCTGCGTTTGCTGAACGTCCGCCTCTCTCACTGACTGACTGCCCTCTTCAAGGTCCACCCTTCCTGCTGTCACCCTGCAGAGCTACAGTATCTGAAAGACCAGCTTCAGTTTATACTGAGAGGCATGACTGAAGTCTCAAATTAGACACCGCTGCTTCAAGCCCTGGGTTGGGCAGTGAAAGTGACTCAGTGGATTGAATGACAAACAAATGCTCTGTTCATTATGTGATGGTTCTCTGTGTGTGTGTGAGAGAGAGAGAGAGAGAGAGAGAGGCTTTCCACTCATCGTTAATACTCGTCTCTCACACTCTCTCTCTCTCACGCATACTCTGATGATATTCAAATATCTGTACGGCTAAAAAGGCAGAGGGAGTCAGAGCTCAGAGTCGGAGTGGGAATGCAGGCGAGTGGGAGCGCCGTCTCGTGGTGATTATTCAGGGCACTTCCAGAGCTGGATTTATGGCACGCAGCTGTTGAGTGGCTGACAGACGCGTGAGGAGCTCAAGCGCTGCTGCTTCTCAAGCTGCTTGTACCAGCCCGAGCACTGCTTGCTGTTGCATAGGAAAGAGGACTGCTGTGCCTCCACACAGATCGGTGAGTACTCTGCCCCCGATTTGACATTTACCCATTTGGTTATTATTATCAATTTTTTGTGTCTTTTACAGCCTTCTCTTTGTATAAAGTTAAAGTGTTTTATGAAGGTAACCTTTCACCTACTGGACATATTTTTCAGTTTTTGTCCTTCTGTACTTCTCACATTTTGCTCAGTTTACCTTTCAGTCCTCACAGAGGCAGTTTTGGATTTGAAAACAGTGTTTTTAGTCAGCTTTCAGTCAGCCAGTTCCCCTGTGTTTTAACCATACATGGCTAACAATGCTGAAATGCTAAACTAACTGTGCAAAAGAGCGACTCACTAATGTTTTCTGTGTGTTCTGAGAAATCCTCCAGTCTCTTTGTAATATTCATTAGATGTACCTGGGTGGTTTGTGTCTCTGTGCATTTCCTCTGGTGCTTTTTTTATATTTAGTTCACAATGCTGTGTCCTATTTATAGAAGTTAAGGCATCACAGCGAAGTGGAGACATGACGCCAGCCTCCTTACTACACACAGCCAGGCAGAAACCCTCAGCACTGATGTCAGTTTCTAATCACCCTTCGCTCCACACAAACGGTGTTACTCCGCAGTCCTTCTTCCACATTAAAGCTTTTTGAGCTTTTATAAGTTAGTGCAACTTGTGACGTTTTGTCAGGTCAAGCCTCGGCTCAGAGAAGAGCCTGGATTTTCAATTACAGCCGGACCCCGCAGACTGAAAGGTAGAAGTTAGCCTGTCCGACCCGGCCCTCTAACTCTGATTCAGAGGTCAGAGACAGAGCCAGGGAGTGAGCATCATATGCTTAAGGTTAATTGAGAGGATGTCCTAGGATAAATGGACCTGCCTGGAGCAGAAGATTGTATTAGAGCTCTGTGCTACTTTATAATTTTTTGTAGTTGTTTCCACTGTAGAGTATTTGTGACCATTTATATTTAGAAGAACTCAAAAGGACACTTAGGAAATAAAGACCTGACAAAAGTATTTTTCTCTCTAAGTCAGATTGAATTTCCGACCATAAATTGAGCATTCCTGGCCCTTCCAGCAAAGCTCTTCGGGGACTGTTTATTTGGGTTGCTATGGAAGTCTGTGGTGGTGGTAAGCACAGGAACTGGAAGACGCCCTTTAAAGATCTGGCCTCAAAGCTGCTTTCTTCTCGTGCTGCTGACAGTCTCTTAATGCTTTCATTTAAAGTAATTAGACCGAACTAGATCAAATTCATTAATGTGATAATGAACAGAGCCGGAGCTCTTTCACTCTCACTGCTCATTTGCCCAAAAAGTATAAAAGAGTTGAGCCGATCTACATGTTAACACACAATAGATCCGAGGATCTGAGGCTGTTAATAGATACAGTGTGGGGATATTGGAATCAGTCAATTAAACAGTGTCTGGCTGTTCTGGCTCCCTTTTTTATTTTTCAAACCTCGCTGGAGATCTCCCTTCAAAGAGAGGGACTCCCAACAACCGCTAAAAGTTGCTGTGCCTCTGCTGCATTGCTGACATTCAATTTATTATGATGATTTATTCTCACACTTGTGATTAATACATAAACATGAAGTGATATAGGAGAAAAAAATGAGTATTTGACACAAGTTTTCCTTATAAAGTCTTATTTTTCCTTCTTTTTGCTGGCAGTGGGTTTTTTTTGTTTCATTGTGAAATAAAGGCTATTCATCACAGCTAGGCTTGCAGGCCATGTGACAGGACCTGTGGTCATAGAAATACCATCAGCCTTTTGTGCTCTCTCCCTGTGTTTACAGCACACAGCAAGGAACAACCCGTTTTGCTTTAATATCAGTGTCTGTGATCCACGTCCTCCTGGACCTCAGAGAGCTCAGACCGCTTGCAGAGAGCGTGTTTGCTTTCATTCATCACTCCTTGGTGTGAGGGTGGAACAATGTTTACCTTCATTATTTACAGCAGCACAACTCCTCTGCTTGTACAGTTTGTCACTGTATGCTCAGCTCATCTTCCCCCGCCTGCATCATCATCATCTTCGGGCCTGGGGGAGTTGCAGCAGGATAATGTGTTCGGCTGAACATCTGGTAACGTCAGGAAGAATTGCTTTTGGGCTTGAAAAGTGGCTCTTTTAACATGATGGAAAATGTTTTTGCTGTGACAGTAAGATGTAACATCTGTGTTTTATGTAAATCGCCGGGCTTCTTTCATCTGGGCCCTGTCGAGTTCAGAAAGCACAGCTGAGACAACCCAGATACATCTGTGTTCAGGTAACTTTTTTTCCCATTAAGCTGAAATGTGGTGGCTCTGAAGATCTGATGAAGATTAAGAGCAGTTTGTAGCACAGAGAAATCTTCATTCTTTGTGTTACTGCTTCTTTCGCATGTTTCATTGACTCATAATAATCCTTAACTGACAGCATTTTCTTCAGGCTCACTCCTCAATGAAAGCAGCATTCTCCACAGCCTGCCCCTGGTTATTAATGCAGATTAATCAATAGAAAGTAACACCACTCCTCTCTCTGCAGCCCTCTCATGCTATGCGCTTTTTGCCTCCGCTGTACTCGAACCGCTGTGAAATCTCCCCCTGAGGTTCTCTCTTGTCACTGTGTCAGATGGTCCAAATGTGCTGACTGGGGGGCTCGCTCGCAGGTTCTGCAGTCCTGCAGTTCGGAAGGCTATCACGTGAACTGAATACAGAAAACGACCGTTTTGTCATAACTTATAGTACCGGCTGTGGTTTGAAATATGCTGACTTTCATCGACTTGCTTTTTGTCACTGTTAGTCTGCTGCTGTGTAGCCAGAAAACACAGCCTCAGCTCTGTAATAAATACCATTTTTCCTTTGCCTTTTTAAAAAACTGCTGGAAATTCTGTCAAGTTTTCCACCGGTGCAAAGAGCCAGCCATCCTGTAGCTCTCTGTGTGTGTGAGCTTTGGGCTCATGAATCATACTGTAGACTGTTAGACAAGGCGTTACATAGTGCTGTATGTACATTGTATGCATGTAGTGAAGCATAAAAACTGGAAAAGTATTAAAATAGACCTTGAGAACTTGGATGCTGCAGAATTTGTCACACAGAAGCAAAGCTAAAGTTTCAATTCAGTATTCAGAAAGAGACCAATTGCCATATAAAACATGTTTTTAACATGGTTTGGTATATAACAATAGCATAATGATTTGAGGGTTTCACATCTCTTGGTTGTCTGAATTCATTTTCTAACTCTTTTGTGTGGTAGCATTCATGGGAATAATAGGCAGCCTTGTTAAAAAGAGTTTTCACAGGAGTCTATGAAGCCCTGTGAAAAACTGAGCACCCCGATTGATTCATTAGCTCGTAGAATCACCTTTAGCACCAATAACTTGAAGTAATTGTTTTCTGTATGACTTTATTAGTCCCTCACATCATTGTGTCCAGATTTCTTCTTATCAGAGTTAGCAGCAAAGACACCTGGACGAGTCCCCTCATCCACAAGCTGAACTCTTCATACCTACTGGGTAAGATCAGGGATTAGGACTTCAGGTTTCCAGTATAGGAGTTGTGGGCCCTGCAGATTCACAGTCCTTTGCAACATTGCTTCAGTTCATTGAGGTTTCTTTATGCACAGCTCTCTTAAAGTCCCACCACAGCATTTGAGTCAGGTTGAAATTTGGCCTTTGACTGGATCATTGCAGCACCTTGATTCTTTTTTCTGTCATTCTGTGAATTTTTTGCTGTGCTTGGGATCATTGTCCTGTTGCATGACCCAATTTGGGCAAAGCTTTAGATGTGAGTCTGTCAGACAGGCTGCAAGGTGCTCAGGTCCCGTGGATGCAAAACAAGCCCACATCACCAGCCTTCCAGCACCATGATTGAAAGCTGTGATGAGGGGTTTGTGCAGATATGCTGTGTTCGGTTTTCTCCAAGTCTGGTGCTGTGCATTATGGCCAAAAATCTTCACTTCGATCTCCTCTGTCCAAAGGATTGTTGCAGAAGTCTTGTGGTTTCGTCAGATGAAACTTTGTAATCTTAAGCCATCCTGCTATATTCCTTTTGGAGAAAAGAGGATTTCCTTGGCAGCCCTCCCAAAACAACCCATACTTGATCAGTATCTTTCTAACTGCATCTTTATGAACTTGAACATTTATCATGCTGAGGTGTGTAGAGTTTGAACTATAGTTTTTAGATTTCTTGAAGTTTCTCTGAGAAATTACAGTTTTTGATCTTGGGTTGAATTTGCTGGAACATTCATTCCTGGGAAGATTGGCAGCTGCCTTGAATGTTTTCCAGTTGTGAAGATTTTCTCTCACTGTAGAATGATGGACTACATATTGTTCAGACATGGCCTTTATAACCCTTTCCAGATCGATGTGCAGAAGCAGTTCCTTTTTTAAACTAAGAATAAGAGATCCCAATTCAAAGAGAAAACAAAATAAAGCTCTTTTTTCTGTTGCCCACATTGTAGAGGGTGTAATTTCTATTGAGTGCTCCTGTTGATTTTTCTTAATGTATAGGCTGTGATCAGCTGACCTGCTGCTCTTTGTGTATGTTCACAACTGAATTCGACAAGATGTCAGCAGGTGGTCATGAGTTGTCCTTTGTGTCAATCCTCCACACTGATAGTCTACTGTTTATGCTGTCTTTTTTCCAAACAGGATAAAGTTGATATGAAGGTTTAATTTTGTGAATGAATCTAAGCACCATCACCTTAGCTTATAATTATATATAACTGAACTCTGACCATGAGCACCACAGCCACAGTGCACCAGCCACACACACTTTAAATCCTTCCCAGTACAGCAAACTAATAGGGGTGCAACGATACACAAAATTCACGGTTCGGTTCGGTTCGATACTTTGGTGTCACGGTTCGATATTTTTTCGATACAAAAAAAATGTTCATGCCTTTTTAATTAGTCATTTATTAAATTTTCACGGCACATTCTGCACCACATCTCTGTGCGTTCATCATTTGTTTGAAGCCAGCTCACCTCCTGCAACCACTTTTCCGAGAATACGCGCTTCTTTTGTGGTTCGGACCCCTGACATTTCTTGGAGGTGGAGGAACACCAAAGTAATTGCTTAAAGGAGCTTCTTCAACATCTTTAAGAGTTCTAAACAAATGTTTAGAACTTCCAATGACTATTTTAAAATGAAGTGGCTGTGTAGTTAGAATGGCTTCGGTCGAAATGTTTGTCCTCCTCCTGAAAATCTTATGTACGCAAAAACGCATTGCAACTTCTTATCTTGTGCGCGTTTTTTATTTTGACAGCGAATGCGCACCTGCGGACCACTTATGTGCAGCCCTGATTATTTAGCTCGTCATATTGCAGCCACAGAAATTCTTTTGTCCATGAAACCATAAAGCTGCACTTTCTTTTTGCCTTATACTCTGATTTGTCATAACTTTTCCGTTTTGTGGTAAGCTTTTCTTTGGCTGTCACTTCTTCACGCTGACCTGTCTTATTTGGCTGAGCAGAACTAAAATATATATCCTGCTGCTTTTACACATGCACTCACATAACACTCAGCGATTCTCTGCGCGATCAACCTCTCACATGTTTAAGCTTGCTGCGAGAGATTTCACTTGTCATGTTTGCATAGTAAGCTAACGATTGATAAGACAATATCAGAAGAATTGGTGCGCAAATTATCATCACTCACCAATCAGTGCTGTCGCTCTCTATACACAGTTTGTGCGATTGCAAAGTGAAAGCAAAAAACAAGCGCAAATTCAAACGCGATTTCAATATGTCACATATTGATAGTTGCTCACCGATGCCAATGACATAATTACCCAGCTACATTTCCGAAAGAATGCAAAAGCATTGACATATATTTTTCCTTCCTACGATAGGCCGACGGGCAGGGCAGAGATAGATTTTGGTAGCCTGACTGGAAAAATCGCTAGCCCCGGGACGTCGGGCTAGCGATTTTGCGAGTCTTGTATCTGATTGAGGAATCACTCATCTTTGGAAAAGAGAGTTTATTACAGAGAAATGTCTCTTTCCAAAATAAAAGCTATACTATACGCTTCTTCTGGGCTATACTCTCAGCAGCATATTAAACATATCAGGTCCCCATAAGGAGAATCATGTGCTAACGGCTGTCTAAATGACTCGGGTAAAGTTTGTAGCATGCCTGCTTGTTGTTTTTGTCTGCTTCCACTTGTCTTTGCACTAGGATGATGTCGCGTAAATGTGCAGTCATATTCGTTGTGTTCCCACTAGTGCTGTCAGCGTAAATCTCGTTGAAATGACGTTAACGCCACAACACGGCAAATCTCCGTTAACGAGCTACCGCGGATCGCCCCGTGCGCGGAGCTGGACGGCCAACACGTTAACGAGCTAACTGCGCTAACACACTAGTTCCTACCAATGTAATTGAGCATTGCTGGCACATCCAACATACTGTTTTACTTTAGTCCATGACTCGCTTACCTTCAGGGTCATACGTCACATGAAAACCAAAATAGTTCCAAACGCCAGATCTGAATGAGGGTGGGGGAGGTTCAATTTGCCATGTTGCAAGGAGAGCTTAGCTTCTGTCTCACTAGCTTGCCCTGCGCTCAGTGAATCTGCGTTCGACTACTCCGCCTAGGCTGCACTGTCGAGCGCAGATCCACTGAGCGCTCAACACAGACAGCACCGTCAGAAGGAAAGTTGATAAAATAAATTAAAAACTTTGTATTGTTACATATGCGTACCGAACCGAAAGCACTGTATCAAACGGTTCAATATCGATACGAGTATCGTTGCACCCCTACAAACTAACCAGTTTATCCTGCAGAGTATTTTCATGCAACCTTTAAATAACACAGTTAGTCAACCTCAGTTTGTTTTGCATTACATTTCACAATATGAATAAAAAAAAAACGGAAAACCTGATTTAAAAACATGAAGACTTGCATGTAAGCTTTACATTTACAGTTTATCACATACCAGTGAGCAGTCCTTACCTTTAAATCTAACCTCTCTTCTTCCTTTCCTGTTCTGTCTTTCTTATTGTTCTCCATCTCTGAGTGGAGTTAGCTCTTTCTTTTCTCTTCCTGTGAAATACTGCAGTTGGACCTTTAGCTAGCAACACACTCTGCTACAAAATGTGTTTGCTGATTTTTGTTGAGCTGATAGAAATGTTGCATTTGTAATTACTTAGTTAGTTACCAATACAACTCCAAGTCCTCTGCACACTGCAGTACCAGAAAATGTTGTCAAAGTGTGCTTTGTGGTAGGTGGAGGGTAGACCCAAAATGCAGGAACCCTTATACTCCAAGTGCAGCTTTATTAGCTAGCACCAGCAAGCTTAACAAAAAAATAAGGTGAGGACACAACATGAGCTTTAATACACTAGGTAATTAGGAAGATGCAACACAGCTGGGGAAAACAAGGCACAGGTGAAACAATTAAAACCACTATGATAAAAAAAAGACCATTCAACCATAAATCCTAACAAATAAACAAAAACTAGAATTCAAAACTAATATTACTCTTAAGAACTTAACACACAAGAACTCTAACTTTCTTTTTTGTATTAGTGTAGATCAGGGGTCCCCAACTCCAGGCCTCGAGGGCCGGTGTCCTGCAGTTTTTAGATGTGTCCTTCATCCAACACAGCTGATTCAAATGGCTAAATTACCTCCTCAACATGTCTTTAAGTTCTGCAGAGGCCTGCTAATGAACTAATCATTTGATTCAGGTGTGTAGACCCAGGGTGAGATCTAAAACCTGCAGTACACCGGCGTTCGAGGCCTGGAGTTGGAGACCTCTGGTCTAGATGGTGAGAAAAAGGTCCTTCTCTAATAGGAAAGCAAAAAAGGAAAAATACATATTAAAGACAAACATCTTATATTTTAAGAGTGCAAAAGAAAATAAATGTTTGGTCATTTCCTTGAAATAATAGAAAGTGTGTGCAGCAAATACATATAGATGTGTTATACATCAGCCTAACGACAAGTAGAGTCTGAACCCCGCCTCTCACTCTGTGTGCGCTGGGCTAGGCTTCGGCTCCCGACCTGTCCCTCTGGACCTCCAGTTGGATTACTGGTTGACAAAATGGATGGATGGATGTTATTAATTACTATAGCTGCAGACTTGAAACTGCTTTAAATTAACAGCAAAAACCAATTAGTTGCACACCGAGACGCTTCTTAGTCACTTGATTTGCTTAGAGACTTTTGTAAAGTGATTCTGATGAAGGCTCCTGACAGCACCATTTCACTTGTAAATGCATGAAGTGATAAAGAAAGCAAAAGGCTCTGAGTGTACGAAACTTAATATAGTGTTTTTATTTTTTTTCTTTTTTGGGGGGGGAGGGGAGCTGTTTTGTGCTGCTTTTCTTGGTGCTCCTGTTGTCAGAATGCTTTGAGCAATGTTCGCTCACTTCTGCAATCAATATTTTTATATTAACTTTATTTTAATTAAGAGCAAAACAGAGACGCAGAGCATTTTAATGAATTTTCACAGTTCCCCTTAGTCAAAGATTTAAAGCAAGTTTCGGGATTTGAGCAAACTTTACTGCTTTAAGCAAATATTACCTGTATCATAGCATTGTTTGTGTTCCACAAAGGAGGATTTTTATTCCAAGAAAGCCCTCAAACTTACTCTTTACCAACTACCCAGCTCCAAATGCAAGATAGACACAGAGTGATAACAACATATTTAGCAGGTAAAGACTTTGATAAGTGCTTTGGGTGCTGGTGAAGACCAAATATAGAACTTTACAGGACACTGTTTGCTTTCTTAAGAGGTTCACTAGATATTATCAACATTATGTTCACAGGTTGTTTTAATAATTCTCTCTGCTCTGCCAAATTTATTTCAAATTGATCTTTGATATCTTTACTAATATCTTTGATTTTACTCCATTGCCTGCGTACCTGTCTTCATCTGTGGCGGCCAGGCGACAGATGGTGCGGGAACAGTATGTCACCACCACCGAGGGCAGCAGCACGCCCAGGTCGGTGCCCGACGAACTCTACAAGATTGGCATCTATGGCTGGAGGAAGCGCTGTCTCTACCTGTTTGTGCTGCTGCTCATTGTCATCCTGGTGGTCAACTTTGCCCTCACCATCTGGATCCTCAGGGTGATGTGGTTCAACACGGTATGCACAGCTCACATTTGGACACCATGTTTTCAGTTGGGATTGTTTTTCCTTTCTCCTTTCAAATGGTATGTTTAAATGTTTAGTATGTAGCTTTTGTTGATCAGCCCATCATTTGACTATCACCTGCTTATTATTGTAATGTCAGGCAGCAATAGTGTTATCCATCATTAAGTCCTACTTGGCTGTCTAAACAGGAGAGTAAATGTGTTTGTTATTTCATGGAGACTTGTCAGCTTTCTGTCTCAACTCCAGATGGCAACTGTGGATTTATGAACAAAGCTACAAGCCAACACACACTCTTGCATGCACATGTACACACTATGGTGGAGACCTTAGACAAATACCTAAGTGATAGAGGGAACGCTGTTAGCTGGAAAGCCAAAGCACATTCCTCACCTTCTTGGCATGCCTTTGTCTAAATATGTAACCTCTTGATTTTATTTTGATCATAGGAAGGGATGGGACTGCTACAAGTACATGGAGATGGGGTTAAGCTGGAGGACGGCGAGTCTGAGTTCCTCTTCCCTCTCTATGCTCAGGAGATCCACAGCAGAGAAGTAAGCCAATCAGAAATGCAAACTTTTTTTCCTGCTCTTCTTCGCCACATTCTTCTGAGATAAGCCTCCTCTCGCCCCCTCTACCCTCTCCTTCTCTCCCTTTCTCGTCTTCTACCCCATTCATTTTCAAACCTCTGTTTGCTCAGTTAAGTAGCCTGACAGCCTGGCCATTATTTCTCACTGTTTACTAAACTTAAACTTGAGTGTGTGTTGGATCTTTGGAGACTGCACGTCATCTTATCATCTAAATCTAATTCCTCAGGCAGTTTTTATCCAGCTGTAGTGAGAGAGCTGCATATTTCTGACAGTACTTTTTTTAGGAGATGTGTCAGAACAAACTGGATTTGGCAGTAGCACACAGTGCACGTGGTGGTGTGCTGAGCTCTCCATTAACCTCAGGGATATTTGTGGTGGAAAGTAGTTTATGGCCCGCCTGCTAGCAGCAGATGGGAACACTTTGCTGCAGTTGTTTACATGTTATGGCTTTTCTTGCTCATAGCAGCAATATTTTTTTTTCTTGCTTCATGGGCCTCATTAAAACGGCAATGTATTCCTCATTTATGGATGGACACATTTTCTAATGTGTTCTATGGGTTACTAAAATGATTCAGTGCTTAGAGAGACATCCTGCTGCCCTCTACATGAAAACTTGCTTTCCTAGACCATTTTTAGAAGCACATCTTCCCCTCAGCTACAAAGGAGCAGAAGAGATTTATTGCTAAGCTTCTTCATTTAAACATTTTATGACAGTGTATATTTGTGTGTGTGTGTGTGTGTGTGTGTGTGTGTGTGTGTGTGTGTGTGTGTGTGTGTGTGTGTGTGTTTGCCATGTCTCTTATACAGACCTAATTACTTGCTGTCACATCCTGTACTAATATTTAGGTAAAATAATAAATAGCCTGATAATAATGCATTCTTTGTCAGCCTTAATAAACAGTAGCCCATGGCACTTTTTCTGGTCAGTAATGCTTCAGCCTGGCTGGTGAATATCCTCCCCATCAGGATGCTCAGTGCCTCCTAATGGCTGCCTGATCATAATAATAATTGTCAATAATATATCAGTAAACTGTTTGTAGAATAATCCAAGTCGACAGCTGTAAATGCTAATGTGTTAGCAGATAAATGATTGAGAGGAAACATTTTTATCAACTAAAAACAAAATAAATGGCAGTATTAATATTTGTTATGATCTTAATGCGTAGCTAAGATACAATAAAAAGCTGTTAATCAGAAAAATCAGAAAAAAGTTTCTTGAGTTTACCGCCATGCTAGCTACTTTATGGTGCTTTGGGCTAAATGCTGTTGTTAGCATGCTAGCTTGCTCACAGGAACAGAATCATGTGCAGAAGTTTATGGGAATGTGTTATGAAAAGCTCCAACACTGGTGGGGTAGCCATGTAACACAGTTTCTGTTGGTGACCATCTCCTCTGACCACATGTGGAGTCCCACAGGGTTCTATACTAGGACCTATCAGTATGTCCTGCCTTTTGGCCACATTGTACAGAAACATGTTATCATACTGCTCTTTCAGCAACATTCAGTGTTATCTCCCAGTTAAGACCATCCATCCATCCATCTTCATCCGCTTTTTCCGGGGCCGGGTCGCGGGGGCAGCAGCCTAAGCAGAGAAGCCCAGACCTCCCTCTCCCCAGCCACCTCCTCCAGCTTATCCGGGGGAACACCAAGGCGTTCCCAGGCCAGCCGAGAGATATAATGTCTCCAGCGTGTCCTGGGTCTGCCCCGGGGCCTCATCCCGGTGGGACATACCCGGAACACCAACCCCAGGGGGCATCCTTGTCAGATACCCGAACCACCTCAACTGGCTCCTTTCGATGTGGAGGAGCAACGGCTCTACTCTGAGCCCCTCCCAGATGGCCGCACTTCTCACCCTATCTCTAAGGCAGTTAAGACCATCTAACCAAAATGAATATCTGAAAATCTTCTAAAATGAACATTTTAAATAAAATAAAAGTGTAATACATTTAAACATTTAAAAAATCCTGTTATCCAGTTCTTTGTCCTTCCAAAATTAAATAGGCTGAAATCTGTGTTTGCTATTGATGCAAACCTAATGTTTGAGAAATATATCAGCAAGCTAATCCAGCCCTCCTGTCTGCATTTGAGGAGTGCTAGAATACAACTGATATTGAGTTTTAGCCGCATACTCTCTATTATTCTTACTGTTCTTAACTTTGCCACGGAGTTTATGTTTTTGGCAGTGTTCCTGTGCCTGCATATCATTCTTTCTGTCTATAAACACTATAGCTCAACGTTTTAAATGAATTCTGATAAAAACTGTGTAGGGGTGTAGCGTGGGGTCATGCTAACAATCCATTCAAATTTCGCTTACATCCCCTGAGGTCATCAAGGTGAACTTTATGATTTATTAGTAGAAAATTGACAAAAAGCCTAGCCATATCTTAGAAACTGATTCTCACAAATCTTGTGTGTATTGCCAACATATAGAAAATAATCTAATATAATATGATTACAATATACAGATTTGACCTCCGACCTCTCCTTGATTCTTGATTGACCTGAAGGTCAAAGCAATAATAATGCTATTTAAAACGGTGTTTCTTATTGTCATCCTTTGTATTGAGAACATATAGGCATATAAGAAATGATATATGAGGATTGTAAATATCACGTTACTTTGGACCTCTGACAGATAAACCTCATAGCATGCCCTCATGATCCTCATGCTGTTTATTTTACAGCATAGCGAAATAAAGTCACCACCACAAAGTTAAAATGCTTTATTGACAGAAATGAAATACAAAGTGCAGAAAAGCCAAAACGTAATGTCCCCACGTTAGGACAGAGGGTGTCAGGAGTGAGTGCCCTTCATGACCTGGCTCCAGAAGAGATGCTGGAATAGACTGGAACCAGTGAGCAGCCTGAGATCCTGAGGCAGGAACCTGCCAACTGTTCCCACCTCATGCTTAAAAACTGAAGGTGACTGAGCATTTGTTGTTTGGGCTCCTCTGCTGTGGAAAAACCTGCCTGAGCAAGTCTGACTTTTATTTTTCAAGTGTTAAGCTTTACTCATTTTATTTATTTTTTTAAATAAAATATTCTTATAATGTTTACTTTTTAAATTTGTATTGTATTTCACTCTCGACAGTGCACTAGCTTATCTCTAGAGAGCAATACTTTGGTTTTAAATCTTCTGATAACTTTAACATTTTTGTATTTTTTTGTGTGTATTATGTTTTTGTAAAGCAGTTTTGTAATGCTGATTTTAATGGGCACTATTCAAATAAATGTCCTGTTTTTTTCTGGATGCCAGTTTTGCAGAGCTGTCTTGATAGCCTAATAAACCTCACATTATCAACCTCATGGTAGCGTTAGAGTCAGGCAATGAAAGTCAGTAGGAGTTATCCTCAGGGAATCATGAATGCTTTTACAATCCATTAGTTAGTGTGGACTAAAGGGTGTGACCAGTGAACGAGTGCTACCTGCAGAGCCAGCGTGCCTAAAAACCTCCCATAAAACCTCTTTGTCCAAGTTCATACATGCAAATATTCTAATTTTTATCATTTTTCTGTTGCAGATTGATGTTATTCCCACAGGCTGTTAATATGGCAATATTTCTTCATCTCCACAGGACTCTTCACTTCTATTACACTCATCGGAAAATGTTTCCCTCAACGCCCGCAATGAAAATGGTGACGTTATAGAGAGGATATCTGTGGGTGAGAGGACACATGTACACACAGAAACATGCGGCACACACACATCACATCCCACTGATGAGTGACACTGAGAGTGACAGTAAAGACACTGGTGCACTGCAGGGATTTCTCATCCAGCATTAGCAGAGACAAGAGGCCATATTTCAATTCATAATCTCTTAGATTTCCATTTAAAATCCATTAAATTCAGCATTCCTTTTCTCCATCCATTGCTTCTGGATCGTTCTGTATTACACGCGAGGGCCTGAGGCCGGTGGAGGATCATATTTGTGCGTCTCTTTATGGCTCACCGACTGCCACGTTGGGGGATTTTGTCATAATTAAAAGGCCAGCAAATTGTTGTGTTCCACAGTGCCGTTATGTGTCCTTGATCATTAAGCCATAAGATGCATAGCCTGCATACTCTTGGGCTTCTGTGAATAAAACTGAAATGCTTGTTAGGGAACACCGCGTGTCTGTTCACATTTGTGAGCCCTGACAGAGGTTAAATATCTCACTGAATGATCTACATGTTTTAGATCAGCTTCTCTCAGGGCTGATGGAGTGAAGGGCAAAGTGAAGTAACCTCAGATGAGTTACGTGTCAGACCAAAGCAGTAATATGGTTACGCATTTTTAATCAGTGCGTTTCTCATCAGCAGGTGGCCGCTGTCTCTCCCCTTTCCACCTCTACGCTGATCTAAATTGGGAATGTGTCTCTGAGCACATCGAACTGAATCACAGGAAGAGAATGATGATAGATTTTCATGGTTGCACGTTACTCATGTCTTATTGCCAAACCCCTTCAGGTGTTGTTGTTGTTGTTGTTCCAGGTCCAAAAGAGGCTCAGGGACACACTCGAAATCTGCTCATTAACTCGCACAATGACAACATGCTGTTCACTGCAGATGGCAACAAGGCTGAGATTGGGCCAGACAAACTACGAGTCACAGGTACACCAATGGCCGCAACGTGCTGTGTTTCCTTGGATGTAGCACACACCTGTTGGTGGAAGGGTTTTGGGGAAAAAAAATGAAAAAATAATAACACTGACAACAGATGTAGACTCAACAGGACCAATTTTGTTTGATGGCAAATATCCGCTCAACAATCCAGCATCCAAGGGCAGAGACAGCCCCGTCATTTTCACAGTCATTCGTGTCATACAGTGCATGGATATCTTTGAAGTGCACAGAGAGAGCAGAAAAATGAGATACCAGAGCACAATACTGTACAGTTTATCATATTACTGAACAAAGGGTTGATGGGATATTTCTGCGCTTTTATTCTGAATCTTAGTCTCCGGTGTGTTGCGTTAATGGTTACGTGTGCCTCTGGCCACACGCTGTGATGACTGATTAATGTTGAACAGAGTGTCAGCCCATAGCTTCGTATCGCCCGGGGTCAGTTTGATCCGCAGAGAGCAGCAGGTAGCGGGAGCTGTTTTTCCAGGAATCCTCTAAACAAAGCTTCTGTACTCTCTGTGTTTGTGGAGTGTTTACATCTTTCACAGTTGGCTCCAAGTGTTGCAGCATTTGGATCCAGTTTTACTTCTCTGCTCCAGCATTGCCTGAATTTTTCTGAAGTCGAAGTAGGCAGACAGCCCGCCTCTATTTTTTAAAAAAAAAAAACAATGTTTACACAACGACGCAATCCACAATATATACTGCACTGCAGTGCTTTGAGATAAATATTAGAGGATTACAGTCAGCAGCCCCTCATCCTCTGAGCACAGGTGGCGTCTACAAAACTTTAGTTACACTCACCTGGCACTTTATTAGGTACACCTTCAGAGCTAGCTTAATTCTTCAAAGGACACCTCAGAGATTTTGGTCGACAGTGACATGACGGCATCACACTGTTGCTGCAGATTTGTCAGCTGCACATCCGTCATCAGAATCTCCCGTTCCACCACAGACCCAAAGGTCCTCTATTGGACTGAGATCTGATGACTGTGGAGGTCATGTGAGTGCTTTGAACTCACTTTCAAGAAACCAGTTTGAGTTTTGTGACATGGTGCGTTTTCTTACTGGAAGCAGCCAAGGATGGGTACACTGCGGTTATAAAGGGATGGACGCGATCAGCTGCAATATTCAGGTAGGCTGTGGTGTTTAAATAATGCTCAGTTGCTCTAAGGAGTCCAAAGTGTGCCAAGAAAATATTGCTCACCACCAGCAGCCTGAACCAAGGCAGGGCTGGAACAAGGCTGGAACTATGCTTTCACAGCATGTCTTTTGTCCCATCTTCCTTCTCTCTCCTCCAACTAGTCGCAAGAGATGGCTGCCCCTCCCTGAGCCTGGCTCTGCTGGAGGTTCAGCTTCCTGTTAAAAGGGAGTTTTTCCTTCCCACTGTTACCAAAGCACTTGCTCATGAGGGGTCATATGATTTTGGGGGGTTTTGTCTGTTTTCTCTGTATTATTGTAAGGTCTTTACCTAAAAATAGAAAGTGCCTTGAGGCAACTGTTCTGGTGATTCGGGACTATAAAAATAAAATTGAATTGAAGTAAATTCAATTTCATTGAAATTCTCACCCCATAATCTGAATATTGGAGCAGAATCAGACCTTCTGTTGTCCCATTTTGATGTGAATTTAGACCTCATTTTCCTGTTCTTAGCTGACAGGAGTCAGGAAAGGTAGTTTCCTACATACCTTGGTTGTAATGAGTAATGAGTTACTGTTGCCTTCCTATCAGCTCGGAGCAGTCAGACATTCTCCTCTGACCTCTGGCATCAAAAAGGCATTTTCAGCTAGAAATCTGCTGCTCACTGGATATTTATCAGACCTTTGTCTGTAAACACTAGTGATGCTTGTGTGGGAAAATCCCAGTAGATCAGCAGTTTGTGAAATTCCCAGAGCAACCCGTCTGACAGCTACAGTCAGTCTACATTCAAAATAATTCAAATCACCTTTCTTCCCCATTCTGGTGCTCAGTTTGAACTTCAGCAGGTCATCTCGAGCATGCCTACATGTCTAAATATGCTGAGTTGCTGCCATGTGATTGGCTGATTAGATGTTTGCATTAACAAGCAGTTGAACAAGGGTGCTTAATGAAGTGGCAGGTGATGCAGTGTTAAAATACTTCAGTCTGGGACAAAGGGGTGAACTGGCCAACATACCATTAATGCCACTGTCAGCAAAGCTACTCATGTTGTTTTATTAAAAATGTTTGGTGTGTGTTGTGACCATATCAGGCTCCTGGACTCTATTAAATGCTGTAACAGATCTTGATGTTTGTGTATCTTTGTTTGCAGGTCCTGAAGGAGCACTGTTCCAGCATTCAGTGGAGGTGCCTCAGCTGAGATCAGAAATGTTGAAAGAGCTGAGGTGAGCGTTTCAGACTTTGTGTATTATTGGATTTTTCAAAACAATCTGCTAAAGAAATACAAAACCGTAAGTTGTAAAAGTTTAGGGTCAGTCTCACTAGTGTTGCTCAGGTGAAATAAACAAGCAAACGGATAAAATGGTGGTATTTTTAAAGTGGAGATGTTTCTTTAGGTTGGAGTCCCCGACTCGCTCGCTCAGTATGGATGCACCGAAAGGAGTTTTTATGAAAGCTCTGGCTGGCAACATTGAAGCTGCTTCCAACATGGATGTCATTCTGCAGTCTAAAGAAGGGCTGGTACGAAATCCACTTTTCGCTTCCTGCTGATTGCTACAAAGCCGTCTTCAGGCATGCTTTTCCCTTTAGCTCACAGAGGGAATATAGAGAGCATGTTTTTCCAGCAAACATGCTGCGCTACGCTTTTACGCTCTCTCGGGTCACACCTGGGAGCTCGAGTGCAGCTTGAAAGGCGCTCTGCTGTTTCCATTTACTGAACATTTTTGTGTAGAAACACCTTACAGACAGCTGGCACTTAAAAAGCCTCTTTATCTTTCTTATCAATAGGATATAGTGTAACATATTAAAGAAAATCTTTTTCTAAAGCAGTGAGAATCTCGTCTAACCCTAACCCTTTCTTTTGAACTTTGGAAACATCTGTTTGTGCTCCGTAGGTTTGTTGTGGGTAGTGGTTTGCTGTTTCCATGTTAGTGTTTAGAGTGAGTTTTGGTAATTGGTGGCTGAATCGGATCTGACTAATAGCTGTGGTTCAGCGAGCTGACTGAAGCTTGTTAGATGCATTTGTATCACGAGCACTTATTTGACCTTTTTTGAATTCATTCTCAGTTGATCAGCGCATTTATATGACAGAGTAGTTGTGTGCTGCATCACTTCTTCATCTTTCTTTTCTTGCTGTGAGGATGATAACTGCATGTTAATCTGCACTTAACTTTAACGCTCACGTTCTCTCATTTTAAGATGATTTACTGCCAGACCTTTTTTCTTTTTTTAAATAATTATCATCATGTCATCATGCACTGGTTAGGTATTAAATAGATAATTCTTTAGCTCGCTGCACACTGTGTCTTATTGTGCGTGCATGACGTAAAAGGACTGAAACAGAGTAATATTTCCTTGCTCTTTCGCTGGATCTTTGTTGTTCTCCTTTAATCGTCCTTGCTCTCCGTGCTGTCTGCTGTACAGCTGGTGCTGGATGCTGAGACGGTGCGCATGCCGCGCCTGCCCAAGAGCGAGGACGGGGTTTCTGGAAATGCTCAGATTCTCTACGAGGTCTGCGTCTGTCCCAGCGGAAAGCTCTTCCTGTCCAAGGCTGGAAGAACTTCCACTTGCAGCGATAATCAGGACTGCTAGATAGAGTCTGACAAGGTCATTGATTTTTCATCTCTCAGAAGAGGCACCTTCTGGGAGCCAACAAGCACAACAGTTTTTTTTTAATCTTTATACCACAGTGGGTCTACCAGGATCCCAGTGGCACATCGAGGCCTGTGAAAATACAAATGCCTGCTGGCATAAAGGAAATGAGTTCTTTAAGTTGCATTTATGAACTTCTGACCATTCAACCAAAACAAATTGGCTCTCACTGCTAAATTTGTCTGCATCGGAGCTTTATGGATCATTTTTTTTACACACACAGTGTCATGGCTGGGCAACGAGGAGCTGGTAACAGCTTACATCCTATGCAATATTATCTTGTGGTGCAATAAATGAAAGTGACGCATATCAAGGGCTTGAAAATTTGAAAAATAAATCCCTGAAACAGCGCCAGAGTGTTATTGAAAATATTTGTTTTGCTTTATACAATCTCCTCTTGGTCCAAGCCCTTGGTATGCTGTGTTTTGGTGTTTAGCATGTATTTATTTAAAGGGAGACAAACACAGATGCTGTATATTTGTTTTATTT
Source organism: Neolamprologus multifasciatus (assembly GCF_963576455.1). Lineage (NCBI taxonomy): Eukaryota > Metazoa > Chordata > Actinopteri > Cichliformes > Cichlidae > Neolamprologus > Neolamprologus multifasciatus. The sequence continues at coordinate 25,984,768 of NC_140452.1, forward strand.
TTTGTCTTTTTTCTTTTTTTAAACTCAAATTCAGATAATGAGGTTTTGATATTAATGAGGTTTCACATGTGTATCTACAAAGGGCACTTGGAGAGCATACTCTCTGATAAGACCAACGCCAGTGCACTATTTTGCAATTTTAAAGTAAGTGGCCTGAATCCACACTAAAAGGTCATGGGCTCTTCCTTTGCCAGTGCTCCAGCTCTCCACCAAAATTGATGAAATCTGTTTTATGTGTAGTCCTGATGTCGGACACACAGAGAGCAGCGATCACATGCCACATGTTTTTAAAGCCACTTATGTTTGGCATGTGGTAAGCATGTAATTACGCAGCAATTTCCTGCTGGTAAGCTGAGCTGGTCTGTTTGTTCAGTAATCTCACTTACGGCCAAAGGACTAATATATCATCACTGCTGACCTCAGAAACAAGAACGCAAAAACAAAATATGTGGAAAATAAAAACTTGGATCTCATACTTTCAGTATAACCATTGCCTTTATGATTAAATTTGCCTTTGTTGTTTTATTTAACACTGTTGGAGGATAAATGGGTCGAAAGTATCCGTATGTTGTAGTGATAGTCGCACCGAGTTTGGCACCAGTTCGTCTGTACATCACTGTTTTAGAACATTTCACACCTCGTGCCATTGTGTTTTTGTCGTCAGTCTTTTTTAAGTAGTTCATTTGGAGTCCTGAGATATTTTAATAGTGTGCAATGTGTATGTTTTATTTTTGAATAAACTTTGTGCTATTCTTCTACCTGCCTGTCAGCAGCTGTAATCTTCACATGCTTGCTTTTCTAAAAAGTGTTCTCATGTTTTATAATTCAATCTAAGAAAGAAAGGAAAAAAGCAGAAAATGAAAGCATTGAGAGACTGATGTGCACAAAAGCTGCATGCTGGTGGACTCAGTTTAATATAACTGGCCTAATTAATGGCTCTGTGATGCACTCTAGTGGTAAAACTCTGTAGTAACACCACAGTGACTGACACCAGCAGCCCAAGAGAAGCAACTTCAGTGTCACTGTGATTCAGTGGATCACACAGTGTGTGCTGCAGCGGGGTCATGACCTTTGCACACATCCACGTGTGGTGATACTATTCTTGTCAGCTCTCCTGGTCACCACATCAGCTGTATGCTCTTTATTTTTAGGATGGTTCAAACTGCAGTAATGTGATGTCAGCGTAGAAAACAATTTGTTTTGGCAAGTGTAAATTTAACCCTTCAAATAACTCCAGAAATCAGCTTCATTAAAAAAAATAGTTCTATTGGTACCAGCTATGGCTAGCTAATAAACATGCTACATTGTAACTGTATTCTATGAAAATATTTATAAATCTTATAACTTTGAGGTTTTAATGCAAATGCAGATGCAAGACTGTAGGACACTAGGAGCATTTGTGCTTAAAACATGACTGTCACTATATCACATTTCCACATCACGATTGTCTTATACACATATCATAATTTTGGTATCTCAACTTTAAATACATATATAAATATACAATCCTGTGAAAAAGTAATTATCCCTTTTGGCTTCCATAGGAATGGAAAAGTTAAGTAGTGGCCAAGTGTTGCTATGAATGCACTTCATTAATTGATCATGAACAAGTGTAAGCGCCTTTATAATAGCAGACATTTTGGCTGTTTGCTAGTCTGGAGAATTCCGGTGTGTGTTAACATGATTGTGAGGAAAGATTTTAGAAAAGCAAATTTTGCTGCCCATCGGTGTGCCAATGGGTATACGGTCATTTCCAAACATTATGAAGTCCGTCATTCTACAGTGAGAGATTCTTTAAAAGTGGAAAACATTCAAGACAGTTAACAGATGATGTCTCACGAAGTTCACCCAGAGGTCAGCCCATGCAATGCTCAGAGAAACTGCAAAAAAACAAGCGCTACATCTCAGACTACAGACCTCAGTTAGCTGGACAAGTATGGCTTTCTTTAGAAGGGTTGCCGGAAGAAAGAATTGTATCTCCAAGACGTACCATGCTTTGGTTTGTTAAATGGCATCTGAACAAATCGCAAGACATCTGGAAAAATGACCAAAGAGAAGCTATTTAGCTCTAGTTATAATACACTGCACTACATCTTTCCAAAACCAACATTTGCCCAACGATGTGAGAGACTGATAACCCCACAGTGTATATGATATATGCAGTGGGGTTTGCATAGTTTATCTCAGGATAGCACAGAGTTCTTCTTCACAGGATTGCAGTGATTCAGTCAGTCCAATTCATCTATAACTTTGCATCTTGTCTTTTTAAGAAAGTACTTAAAACTCACACCTCACTGTAAAACAGTATACATTACTGATACAATATCAATATTTCATTTTAAAATATCAGTTTCTGTCAATGCAAAATTAAAGTGACACTCCTCTATTCAAAATACACCTTATTTTAAAATAATGTCCAAGCAATAACTGGCACAGAGTATTTGGGGGGTGAATTTATTAGGGCTTTCTACGGCCAGTGTACATCATCATGATCTACAGAAAGAACTCCAAAGTTTATTCAGGGGACAGTCTTGACTGAGTGACCTCAAGCTTGAGGTATAAGTTATTGTTTCTGTTTACAATGTGTGATCAGTGTGTGTATCGTCCTTCAAATCAGAGGTAAAACCAAGCTGCTAAATCAGCAAAAACAAGAGCACCACAGTCTGGTGCTTATCTATGTTCCTTAAACCAAAAGATTCAACTGGCAAAAATAAAAAGTATGAACATGGGTTAATGCTGGCAAAGGTTAACATGTTGGGTTGTGCCCAGATTACAGAATATGGCTCTTTATCACAAATCCTGCTATTAACAAACAGGTAAAAAACAAAAACAAAAAAACCTACAAGAATACTTGACTAATCGCCTTTTCTAAAACTTCACAGATAAAAGCAAGACACTTGCACTCCAGCTTTGAGTACAGGTACTTCATATTGACTGACACAAAACATACAGGTGAGTTAAAAGTAACAGAACATGTTTCTGTTCACAGCTGGATTGTCCCAAGTTTCTGGGCTGACTAATGCTACACAAGTGCAAGTACATGAGTTTCAAAAAGTGCTCTGTCCATAAACAAGTGCCTGGCTATGTTACAGAGAATGTACAACTTAAAACTAAATGATACGAAATCAAGCATAAAAGTACAAAAAAAATGTACAAACATGATTGTATTTCCTTGACTTGCTGAGCTTTTGCAAATAGGAGATGTTGCATGACAGTAACTGCATTACTTGACAGATTTGACCTTTTTCATAATATGCACAGCCTTTAAGTACACCCAACGGGTTTTCCGTAGCAAGAAAATATATTCATTTATTTTTACAAAAGATAAAGTAAAAAAAAAGCAGCATTTTTTCTAACTTAGAGCAAAGATAGTCAATGTGGGGACTTTGGTAAACAAAATGTATTGCTGAGGCATCTGTATGTACAGCATATGCACAAATGGCTTTTTTACATATTACATTATGGTTTATGTTTTTTTTTTACATATTACAGCAAATTTCTATGAATGCAGCCTAACAGGTTATGGAAGCCCTACATGTATTTACTGTGCATGAGCCACAGCATCGCCATCACAGGTGTGAACTGCATATGTACCATAAGCTGCCAGGGGGATTCTTGATACATGGTCTGTATTGCACACAATCACACATTTCCTCAATTCCACAGAGGATCTATGCATACTCGTCTTCATCAACACCAGTATCATATTTTTTGCTGCACAAAGGTTTCAAGCTTTATGATTATCCGTGCGGTACATTCCATCACTCTCATTGCAACCTCAGATGTGTATCTGTCATTGGGAATCTGCGGGAATGGCAGGAGATCAGGGTAGCGAGTTCTCAGGCTGTCCACACCGTATCCTTCCAGGATCTGAACGTCACTGGCGAGGCCTTTGAGCTGGGAGTTGTACTCCTCTACTTTTTGAGCCAGCGCAGTCGGCTTTACATCTTTGTCTGACTTTCCTCTGACAGCATAATCAGCAGCTATCAATGCAAGCTTTGTGGCCAAGTAGCACTTGAAACAAACCCACTCGTTAGCATTCTTATGAAGGTCATTGCGAGCAGCAGAGTAGTTTGCTCTGGCTTGTCTCAGCCACCTGCGGGCCTCCACAGGGTTTCCAACTGTCTTAAAGGTTGGGGGAACAAAGAAACGATGCGAGTGTGATGAACTTGCATAACTTGTATAATGTTCCCTGAACTGTTGCCTTTCTGATTTGTGACTCGTTGCTTCCTGGTTCCACGATGAATAAAACCTTTGAAATGAGAATTTCTCTGACTGGAAGCGGGTTGATGATGCAGAGTAGGCTCTCCTGGAAGCCCTGTCTGTATTTTGCTGATCAGCCAAAGACTGCTTCTCCATCCTGTTTATCTCATTCTGTAGGTGCTTGAAGACTTCTGTGGCAATGTCCAGATTTTCTGCATTTTTGTCTGGATGCCATTTGAGATACAGTCTTCGGATAATCTTTTTTCTCTCCGTCTCAGGAAGCTTCCAGGCTTGTTCAACTACTAAGGTCACTTCTTTAAGAATCTCAGGCAATGCCTTAAGTTTGATCTTTTTTGGAGACTGTTTATGTGGAGGGGGTCGCAAGTTTTCTTTGCCAGGAAATGGAGGGGGGACCATTCGTAGACCGGAGGAATGACTGTCTGGGCTCGTAGGTGTTAATGGTGTTGATGTGTCTCGAACTTGAGTGCTTTCATCTTGTCTGGAGAACTTGTATAAGTCGAGGGAACTAACTATTTTGTACTCACTATAACCAATGTCGATCTGGAAGCATTTCCCTAGGAAACTTGTGTTTTCTTCCTCTTCTCTTTCGACTTCTTGCACAATGATGGCGTATGTGTAGGTGGGCTGATATGAGCCATATATGTCTCCCCCCTCAGAGTCTACAAGATAACCCACATATTCCCCTGGATAGAATACATTCATTGGATCCATGAGCAGTGTGTGATGTATCTCTGCTGGAATTGGGGTTCCAGGGAGGGGTAGCTCAAGCTGTGAAGGCTCTGTTGAATCATATTTAACACCAAGGTTGTCCAGCTTCTCTGTGATTCTATAGATGTCATTACAGCCCAACATAGCAATCAGGTACGACGTGTCTGAAATCAAATTGTCTGTAGCAGACTTCAGTGTCATAGCAAGAGCCAAAAGAAAGTTAATGTCTTTGCTGTCTGAATGTTGGATGTAGAGGTGAATCACAGCTGTCCCATATCTCTTGAGGAATGCTAGCGTTTCGCTGCGACTGTGCGGGATAGGGCTACATCCTTTCACTCTTAAAGTTGTCTGAAGTTTCTCGAAACAGGACACTTTGAGTCCTTCACAAAGCGCTTTGCAGAGACGTATGGCTTTGTCTTCATTCACAAGGTATGCATTATCGTTCTCATGTTTCATTATTCTGATCAGTCCTGTGATGAACTGTTCTGATGAGAGCAACAGCTGAAGGCGACCTTGTAGCGAGCAAAGGGCACCGAACTGGCACATTTTTGGAGAGTCCTCATCAAGTTGCTCTTCAAGAATGCTACTCAGCAGTCTAGGCCTTAGCTTCTGTGGAAGTAGCATGATTAGTTTTGTGTGGTAGGCATGATCTTTGCCTAGATAACACTGGCTCAGATCCACAAGCATCTGAACTCCAACATTACCCTGAATTCTGCTCTTGTAGTGTGGTGCATCATCAAACACCAACACATTAGATTTGGCTAATCTACCATCATGGCTTGGCAGGTAAAATATCAAATCTCTTAGATCTTCAAGGTCTTTGCGAATGTCCTTTGGCTCATTATGAAGAGACTTGAACAATCCCGAAACAACCCTTTTCACAGTTCTCATTTCATTTGGGTCAAGCTGCTTTCCCTCTGAATTTCTGTAAATTCGCCACAGGACTTCAACATATTGTCTGGTTGACACAACATCCTCTGTACCAAGCTCTTTGAACAGTTGATGAAAGGTACCGAGTTCTAGAGGTAGTTTGTACAAGTAGGGTTTGAAGTCAGATTCATTGTCCAAATTAATGACCACCTCTTCAGGTTTTAGCAGTTTCCAGCCATCTTCTACCATGACAAAGGCTACTCCACGGAGCTGGTAACGGAAATCTCTTTTATCTGCATTGAGGAACTCATATGTGGATCTTAGAACTTTGTTCCTGGTTTTCACCATTTCATCATCAGGATTGGATATACTGCAGATATTCTTACAGTTGCTTATGACTTTCTCCAGAGGTGGGTCCAAGTTGACACCTAGCTTGTTTAACACTTGGTCAAGTTGTTCCTGCCCAGTGAAAGTGCTACCCTCTTGGTCCCTTATGCTTAAAGGTGTAGCTTTCTCTGGTAGTATTGGACATGATGTCCAAAGCAAATGAATAATATCTGTTTGCTTGAACTTTGGATTCACTTGGGACCCACTGAAACGTATGAGAGGAAGTGTGCCACTCATCTCTTGGTACTGAGAATGAAGTTTGATGAGTTCTTTGGGTGCTCTCTCAGGGCACAGAAAAGGTATCATTGAGAGCTCTTTGAGAAAAGTGCCCTGAAAAAGGTCCATCCTCTCACTGAAAATATGGTTCAAAAGAACATCGACAATGGTTTGCACTTTTTCCTTGGTCCAGCTCTCCGTTTGCGCTTTGATGCTGATCTCTTTTGCAAACTGAAGAATTTGCTGCTGTGATACTTCATGCTTGAGACCAATGTTTCTCAGAAAATTTATCCATGAGGTGAGCAACAATGTCCCATTCTTGGGTTTTGACACTTGCTCTGCTTTTTTAAAAAACTCAGTAGGTATGAATGACTTTGTAGGTAGCATAACTTCAAACACTTTAACTGTTTTATCATAGAAGAACTTAGTTGGCCTGATTCTGTTTGAGTAGTCATAGATGAACGACAGTTCCTTCAGTTTCTCATAGAGCTGATCTTTCATCTCACATGGTTCTTCCATTGCCAAAAGCCTCTCCTTCAGATAGACAATGTGTTCAACTTTGGCATCATAGGAAAGACTCTCAAACTTTGGCAGAAGATGATGGAGGTAGATTTCTAAGTCATCTATTGGCATGCAGCCAAGGAAGGTATACAACTCTTTGAGCTGCGGACAATCTGCAAGAAATGCAAAGGAGTTCGTGTTTGCCCATTTGTCTACGTCCGCAGAAGGGAGACTTTTGGCAAGAACATAGTTTGCCCCGTAGTTAGCAATGCTGATATATTTTCCGCTAACTGATTTAAAGCATGGGAGGAGTTTTAGGTTCTGTGCATCTTCTTGTGTGAGGCTAGCCAAGTTGCAGTTGAAATATAACAAAAAAGCCTCAAAGTCCTTGTCATTCAGGTTTCCCGATTTGAATGCAGATGTCTGAATCATGTACTCTACAGCTTTCAGAACACTTGATGGATTTTCAATGTTTGCAGTGTACTGTGTCAGAAAAGGCACGAGCTGACTCTCTTTGACACAGATTTTGTTAACTGCAAGTTGAATACACCCTGCTTTCATTAGGGTATGAAAGACTTTGTCATTTTGGCCCTGTGGAAATATGGCAATGCTCATCAAGCTCAGAGGTAGAAGCACATCATACTCTGGAACAACAAGCTTTTCTCTGGCCATGAATTTGATTCCAGGCAGCAAAGCCCAATCTTTCAGAATTTCAAGCACTGTGTCAAAGCTAGGTTTCACTTCCACCTGATTATCCTTAACAGCGATATTCTCACTGATGAAGTTCCACACATTCTTTAGCCAGGATTCACTTGCAAAAGTATCTCTCCATTTCACAGGAATCTTTGATCGATACTCTCTTGGAAGAACAGACCCAAGTAGGTCCCCAAAGCTGCTGATGTCAAAGCTTTTTGCAACTCCTGCATTCAACAGGATGTTGCTGTACCTAATGTACAATGTGTTCATGAACATGTCTTTCCTAGAAGATATCAGTTCATGGTGTGCTGTCAGGAACTTTGGTCTCTTTGAATCAAACACCTGAAGCATGTTGTCCATTGTTACCGACAGAGGCAAGCCCTCAACTTTGACTTCATTTTCCTCTATATCTTTAAAACAGTAGTCCACTAGAAGCTTCAAGTTATGAACTAGCTTATAGTTTGACTGCTGGAGACGACAGGGGAGTTTTCCAACATGGCATGATGTATCTGGTGATGAGAAAGTGTAAAGAAAGTTACGGACATCACTTGGTGTAACATAACATACTGGAATCCCTGCATCTTCCAAACAGAAGTAGAGATTTGCAGTCTCATCACAGCTGTGAATCAGGTTGAAACCAATATCAAGAAGCAAGGTTTTCAGCCTGTAGACATTTTCAGCCACAGACTTCCTTGAAGTTAGGTTGTACTCTGTGTTTTTCAAATGCTGAAGTTCATCTTGTAGTAGGTTATCAAAAAAGGCTCTTCCCTTGTTTGTTGTAGATGTATTCACCCATGAAATATAAATGACAGAGTGCATCTCAGAGTTGTCCATCTGTGCTGCTCTGACAACAGGAAGGATACGTTTCAGGTCAGCATGGATACAGCTGTATACTGCTTTAACCAGGCAGTACCAGTCTGGCTGTATATCAAGTCTGTTGGCTGGGAAGAAGAACAGATATTTCCGCAGTGTATCTTTAACAACATGAAGTGGTGTTCCTTGGACTATAGTCATGGTGGGATCTGGACCTGGGAAGTATCGACGCTTGAGCTGAATCAGCAGTTCCACACAGGCGGGTGCTATCAGCGATGTCATCAGATTGTTATTCCAGTCACTCCTCACCCCAACTCCATTGTCATCTCTCCACAGGTTTCTTCTGGCAGAATCTAGGGCAAAATGTCCATTGACATGAAAGGGTAACCCTGTCTCGAGTGAAAGAGGAAGAAAGCAGAAAGCTCTGTGGGGTTTTTTGTAGTTGTGACTTACACATGCAGCTACCCCTCCACGTGGAAACAGGGTGATGTCTTCATTTTTGTGAGCTGAGATCACACTTTTAGAGACATTTTCAATGTTAGGGAAGCCGGATCTGTTGCAGATCATCCATGTAGTCAGATTTCCTTCAGTATCCTCTATGTCCATTGTGTAGGTTATCTGCTGGACTGGGATAGCAGTAAGCGGCTTCTTTTTGGTCACACTGTCAATGACAGAGGCATGAAATTGTTTGCGTTTCAATCGGTCACCATCTGTTATTTTGGCTGTCACAGAGTAGAGCACTTTTAGTTCACCAGATGAATGATCAATAGTACAGATTGATATTTTCTCCATGTGGTTAAGAAACATCAAAAGCTCTGCACCATCAGTTTTAAGCTTATCCAGAAGGTTCTGTACCATCCTGTCAGACGCAGCAACAGAACTGATCTCTGATGTCTTTGCCATGTCTGTAGAGCGGATGGGAAATCTGAACATCGTGCTGCGTTCCAATTTAAAATGAGCTCCTAAGTAAAGATTAAGAACATCTGAAAACTGAGACCTGAAGTCAGAGTCCAAGTCTCGAAACATTCTTCCTGGACTCACAGATGTGGCCCCAGGTGCATACCGTGCATGTGGATCAAAGATACAAAGAATGTCATTGTTAGAGATGAAGGATGGACAGTCAGTTATGTGGTAGACTGAATTGAATCCTATGCCATATTGACCAGTTTTTCCTGGATTGGCCTCTTTTGTTCCTCTCCCAAGATTCTGTATACCTCTGATATCATCTTCTGTGAATGGTTGATTGTTAAATACACAGAGCGCTGGGCCTTGCATCGGGATCCATTTATCGTCAAATATTCTATCTGTGGGGTGGGTTCTTGGATCAAAAACAAAGTAAATCTCTGTTGCTTTGGCATCATCTGCATTTTGAAGCAGCTCTTTCAGCATTTCTTTTTCCGATGGGTAAGCATTGAGAATGCTTTTAATTCTGCTTGTGAGCTTTTCTTTTTGTCCAAACTCACTCCCAAGTGTGGTAAAGCAGACATTTGAGGCATATCTCTCCAATGCTTTATGACGTTTTGGGACTGCTCCTAATTTTACAGCAACCTCTCTTGGAATATCCCCGTGACAGTATTTCACCGTTGAGTCTCTGACTTTGATCCAGGGGCAGTCATTGTAGCACAGGGATTTTGATGGCTGCAGCATTAGATTGGAGTCGGGTAACAGAATCTCACCATAATTCACTTGACAGTATTCTTGGTTCTTGTCTCGTATTAGGCTCCATATTCCTTCACTAATAATTCTGCGACATAACTGGAAGTTTTCCTCACTGAGTACTTTTCGTCCACATTCTTGCTTCATAGTTTCCAGAACAGCTGAGAAATCTTCCACTGTGAAGCTAGGTTGTACCCCAACACTTTCAAAAAGCTCACGGCAGCTGTTTCTGTACTTGTTGGGGAGCTGGTAAAGATGTGGAGCTGCATCAAAATTTAGGTGGAAAGAAACTTTGGAAGGACTGACATATGTGTTCTCTACCAGGATGGAGCTGAAGGATTTCAGTTCCTCAGTTATCTGATCTTTTGCACTTTCGTCTTGTAGCATCTCCTCATGAAGATATTTGTAACAGGCATTTGTTATGTTTTCCTGATACAGAGTTACACCATCAAAAGCCTGAGAGAGCTTCTTTAGCTGACTGATGACCAGTCCAACTGAGGGTTTCCTTATTAGACCAAGACAGTCTTTCACAGCTAGCGAGATTGCACCACAACCTTTAAAGGATGGGGAATTCTCGTTCAGGATTGGCTTCATCAGACACACTGTGTCCTGATGTTCAGTTGTGAAGAGCTCTCTAGCAGAGAACATTGTTGTTGGGGAAAAGTTGTTCCCATGCCACGGGAGAGAGAATCCTGCAGGCCTTGTCAGGAATGGAAGAAACCTGATGTCCTGCAGTTTCTCCAAATGCTCAGCTGTTCCTTCATCTCTCATCTTCAGCTTTTCGTCAATGAGATTCAGTAGTATACTACTACGGAAGCATGCAGCTGTATGATCACTTTCATTAAGATCCATGACAGAATGAGCACGCTCAATCAGGTCCTCCCATGACAGATCATCTTTTACCATACCTAACTGCACTAGCTTTACTAAACATACAGGGTTTACATAGTCTTTAGAAGTTCCTTCAGGAAATCTTCCATCATCAGCGTTGTAGAGTTTAGCAACTCTTCCCTCTGGGTGAATTAGTTTAGAAGGTAAAACCAGTTCCTTGTTGGGGCCAGAGCATGGGATACAAGGTGTAACCCTGAGGATTGATGCAAAATCCTCTAGTTTCTCATTCAAAACATAATGCATTAGAGGGTCCCTAAGCTCTTTGTCAATTTCCTGGATGTGTGGGAAAAAGACATCTGAAAAGAACTGCTTCTCTGTCAGGGTGTTTTCCATCAGCTTTCCTTTGCACCCAGCATCATCAAATCCTTCCTTCACCCAGTCAGGCAGCTCAACAGCACAGAGGTTTTGTGAGCCACTCTTTTTGAGGTATTTCAAGAAGATTTTGAAAGCAGCGGGTCCTATGTCTGACCTGCAGAGTAAGGCATCATCAAGGAATCTGACACATTTGATTGACACCCACGTTTTGCCATCTGAGAAAACTCTTGCATGCTCACTGTCACCTCCTTTGGCTATTTCTTGGTAGACACCCTGGCTGATTAGTCTGAAGTCATCATGTACCTGACCTGGATCTGGCCAAGCTGCATAGTAGTTATACTTCAGTAGTTCTCCACTTTCGGCCATTAACCGTAGCATGGTGAGAGCTGCTAAATAGGCCTGGACAATGACATGTCTCATGAATATAGAATTCCACTGTCCTTTGGTGTCTGTCTTCCAAATCTCTTTACGGTTTGATGTCACAGCAAAGCAGCCATTAATTTGGACTGGTAGGCCTGTTTTGATTCTTAAAGGTAAGTAACAAAACACCTCTCCGATTGGTGTTGCATTTGTCTTCACTGTCCATTTTCTATTCTCCTCCTCTGAGAGAAGAACGGCCACCCCTCCACAAGGCACTAGTCCTAATCTTTTTCCACTATCACTAAGGGAAAATTTGAGTGCCTCATTTGCATCCATGCATGAGCAAATGAGCCAGTTCGTGACCTCAACTGCCTTCTGGGGCATTTCATCTGTGAGTCTTCTTGTCTGAACACCTTTAGCAGCCATCTCAAAGTACTGGTTAGGATCTTCCTCTGAACCTCGGAACAGTGGGGAGTGGAGATCAACAATGCGCTTGAACACGTTGTGAAACTCCTCCACCATAACACGTATGATGCATCCAGACTTGGGAACATCAGAAGGTACCTTGCTGGTGCTTGCTACTTTCTTCATAACCTTTGCTGCAGATTTTAGGATACTTAGAGGTCCATATGAGGCTTTGGATGACCACACACTTTTGTTGATTACCACAACATCTTGCGCTCCTGCTGGATTTGGTTCCTCATATTTCAGGTATTTCAAGACCATGCTTCCAACATGTTGAGTGAACAGAATGAATCTGTGGCCACATATGCTGAACTCATCAACGAGAGAGTAGATATCTGTGGTATTGTAGTACAGACTGCTGATTTCACTTACTGACGCTTCCTGCTCTGTTCTGAATGGAAGTCTGAACAGTGTACCATTGTATTTGTATGGCGAGTCCTGAGCTAAAGGAAGCTGGCAGTTGAAGACATTAATGAAAGGTTTGAACTGATTGGGAAACTTTCTCAGCCTCCTCTGTTGCTTGTTCCAGTTGATTTTGATCCCTGGATTAGACCTGTCTCTGATGTGCTTGCTGATGTGATTAATGTTTGGATCAAACATAATCATGAACTCTCTGCTCATTATGATGGGGATATCTGTAATGTGATAAACAGAGTTAAAACCCAAGCCAAACTTGCCAACTTTGTCTGCTTCACACCTTTTCACTGATCCACCTAATTTTGTGATGTTCAGAAAGTCTGTGTCTGAAAATACGGCATTATTGAAAGACCACAAGGCAGGCCCGTGACAAACAATCATGCCAGGGTCAAGGAGATTCTCCCGAATGTCAGTGTTTTTTCTCATGTCAATGAGAAAACTGCACTCTGTTGCACTTGCATCATCAGCATTTTGAAGAAGCTCTTTGAAAATGTCTGCTACAGATGGATATTCCTCCAAGATATTTTTTATTCTCACTGTTAGAGGTTCTTGTTGGCCAGACTGTTCAAAGCCAAGATTCTCTGGGTTTATCAAGCGTGTGCTCAAACATGGGACCTTCAGCCACTCTGCTGTTTTCATAGGAATGTCATCATGGACCAATATAATTGGTTCTGAAGCGTCTTCGAGTAAGTCGTTCAAATCATCAACTTTGATATCACAGTAGGTACATTCATGGATGGGCTTCATCGCTAACCTGCTTGGGTCCTTGTAACAAAGAATGGGCACATGCATGTTAGTGTCTACAGGTATCTGATTGTTGTACAGCCATCTCAGGATGTTGATTAAAAGTAGAATATCACGTTTGCTTTCTTCCTTGGTCATCTCTCCTTCACATCTCTGTCGAATGAGAGCAATGACTTTGAACACATGGTCTGGGACAACCTCTTCAACTGAACCACAGAACTTAAAAAGCTTGTGAAACTTCCTAATTGTCTTGGGCAGAGAGTAGAGGTAAGGCTGCAAGTCTAGATCAGGGAGGGCTTTTAAAACTGTCTGGCCAGGTGACGAGAACGTCTTCCCTGTCCACACCCAATCAAAAGGCAGTGATTTCATTGCTTCTCTTGCATCCTCAAGATGAGCCTGCATGAAGCCATAAATCTCAAACAAGATCTGCTGGAACTGATACCAATCCTCTGTGGTGAATGCCTGAGATTTATGCCAGTCATTCACTGCTTTCAAGTGTTGTAATACTTGATCCACTTGTGGCTCCATAGCCAGTTTCAGTGCCTTCTTCATACCTGCAGATGTGTGTTCAACCAGTGGTACTGAAGATCCCACAAGCACTGCATGGGATATTTCACACATTTCAGATAAAGAGCAGATATGGAGAGTATCTCCAACCCAAGCAAGAGATTTAGGGTAAGTTAAGGGTCTGTCTTTACAGACCGGTGCCCATTTTAGTTTAAGCAAAGCTGTCTGAGCATCAGCTGATTTTACAAGCTTGGTCTGTTTGTTAAGTATTTGCAGCAGTGTTTTTGCCTTTTTAATTATCAAGTCCCATTTAGGTTCCTCACTGCTTTGCAACTCCTCTATCTTCTTTGCCACTCGAAGTACATCTTTTTCACTGAGCTGTACTTCATTTCTTAGTCCCAGTTGTCTGAGTGAATGAAGAATATCTGGAGATGATGTGAATGTACTTGTGGGAAACCTGTTTTTTTCCTCCATGAAGAATAGATGTTGCAGGATCTCTAGCTCAGGATCAAAAAGATCTGTCGCTTTGACTGACTTTCCACAAGGCAGCTGAATGAATTTAAGGGCAGAAAGCCATCCAATCACGGCTGAGTTTTCATTCTTTAGAAAAGCCAAATGTTTAAGAGCCCAGAGCATGATTTCAGTTGTCTCATCTGTTGTGTAGTAACCTCTCTCAATATCCTGAATAATCATTTTGAAACATTCTGTTGTTTTCACTTGTTCAACATTTAGCATTTTGATGAGGCGGATTGATTCCTCATCAGAGCAAGAAACAAGATTTTCAGATAATTTCACATCTGGCGGGTGCTTGGCTCTGTGGTGTAAAGCTCTGGCCCCTCTCAGTGATGTGAATGCTGAGGTACCTTTAGAGCATGCACCCAGTTTTTTAAAGATGAAAAGGTCAAGTAGGATATGCTTCTCCTTCTCTGTAATGTCAGACAGCCCTGCAAGAAAATTTCTGAGTGCAATTTTCTCTTCCACTGAGAAAGAAGAGACTTGGCTTGATAATCGTTGGGCTGATGTTCTACTCATAATTTGCAGAAGCATACCAGGAGAGCATGGGTGAATGTAATTTTTTAGCAGAGGATGCTGCAAACAGGGATCCAGCTTTTTTATCACTACTCCTCCAAGCTTTTCTATGATGTCAAGCACGTTTTCAGAAAGTGGCGCCTCTTCCTCATCCACAAGTAATATGGGTGATGGAGTTTTGAAACGAAGAAGCTCAACTGTGTGTGTGCTTTCCTCGAGTGGCACAAGTGGGATCAAAGGCATGTCTTCAAATGTATTTAGGTCGTCAGCAAAATATATATAGAGATGCTTCCAAATCAACTTTAGCCAGGAAAGTGCAGGATGCTTCAACTCCCTGTTTCCAGGATCCCAGTGAACTTTAAAGTCTCTGGTTGGCCAGGCTGTTGACAGGATCTCCTTGATGAGTCGAGCTGAACGTTCAGGGTTCAGCACTTGTAGCTGAGTGCAGGGTCTACCTGTTATAACAGTGAAATTTAGAAATTAGCACAAGTTATTATTACAGACACAGATGCAAAATAAAATCTGATCAATGGGTTAGATTTGTTCTTGTTATTGATACAGCTGCTACACCTTTAAATGCACATTTTCATTCATAGCTCAGCCACACAATGCCATTTAATTTTTGAAGTGTTTTGTTTTCTTCTTAGTCTCTTGTCAAATTTTACTCATTAAATGATGAGTATATTTTTTTCCTCAGACACATCACCTCAAATACTCAGAATCTAAATATATTTAAGACACGTAAGTCATGCAAACACGCTTGCACAAACTTTACTGTGTATCCACACACACACACACACACACAAATTGTTAATTTAATAAGGAAAAAATGCTTTTTCCAGGCTTGTGGCACTTGTTCACTTCGCTCATGTATTAAAACACAGACGTGTGGTAATTTATCATGTTATTCATTTTTACCTTGTATCACTTTATATAGTCAGATGACAAAAACAGTTGTTCAAAAACACTAAGCCAAAAAATATTAAATAAATATATTTCTTCTAATTCTTCTTTGCAAGCTACATAAACATTGTGTTTGATGTCACTGTTTGATGAAGACTCATTTATAGATAATGATGATAAGACTTCAAAAGTGCCAAGGAGTTGGGGAACACACATACATACATATGATACGATCAGTAAGATACTAAAGTCATGCCAGTCTGAATCCAGTCTTATCATTCCAACATGTGAGTTTAGGTTAATAATAAAAAGGTCACACACTTTGAAATGCCTTACCTGAACACCCCCATAGAAATTGTTGCACTGTAAAATTTAAGAGATGTGGGATGATTTTTACTGTTTCTTTTAAAAAAATGTGGTAAAAAAAAAAAGAATTTAAAAAGTAAACAAATGATAATTTTTCAGTTCAGGACTTCTGTATATCTGAGTAACATTAAGGCCTTACCCACCCTAAGGCCAAGATTTGGAAGTACAGTTAAGATGTCTGTTTAAAATTGAATTCTTTATGTAGTTCCCTCCCCAAACGCCTTAACGCCCACTCACATCCTCAAAACTCAAAACTGGATTATAGATGGCAGATGTCTGCCATCTATAATCCAGTTTTGAGTTCCCTCCCCAGACGCCTTAACGCCCACTCACATCCTGGGCCACCTGACCTCAGGAATTCGCATGATAAGTGGGGCCAGGTTTCACAATGAGCTCACCCGAAACCCTGGCTGATTGGGACCCACACCCAGTTTCACACCTTGGCTCAGGCGATTAGAGGATCATCAGGGGGTCCTTTTGTCCCTCTGTGGGGGGACACTCCCACTAGGTTTAAACCTGGGACTCCCCACCATTTGACCTTAGAACTGAAGAAGCTTCTCGGATGAGAGGTGAAACGTCTTCAAGCAACTTAAAGAAGTCCAGACGCTTTTCTTTGCAATCTCCTTTGACTACGATGACCTGGATGACTGAGAACCTTCACAGACAATTCTTTATGTAATAAAAATGAATAATAGCAAAATGTTAGCTAGCAGAAAAAAAATAAGCGGTTAGTTCCAAATTGTTGCAGCTATGTATAAATGGAGTATTCTCTGTGTCTTCTACTTTGGGCTTTGGGGAGAAAGTTGTTTTTTCAGCACTTTTCCTCTGCCTGGGTCGTGACCCACAGTCATGACTATGGCACGAGTATGGCAGAGCGTGCACTCAGGATCTGCTCTTGCAGGCTGAGTGGAATGCATGGCACAAAAACAACTCATCCATGAATCAGCGTGCTCACTCTCTCTTCCATTTTCTCTCTCTCCCCTAAATTTTCTATCAGCCTATCAGCTGGGTACCAGATTTACTGCCCCGCTGGCATGCTGAGAGTACAACAGTCCAGTGTTACAACATGGCTGAACCCACATAATCTACTTGTTCATCACAGGACTGCAAAGATTTTCTTTTGGAGATACAGGCCAACTAAAAAATTAACACAATACTTTAAATCAAAATCAAATATAATAAAATAAATAATTTTTTTTAGGCTTCCCTAAAAAGACACTTAATCTAACAGATTAGATTCAATTCCTATTGTCAAGATTACAAATAAAAAATTCTTAAAAATGTTTAACATTGTCAAACTCTCTGCTGGTCACTGCTGGAATAAAGCTGATTATATATACATTTATTAAAAAAATAGGTGACATTACCTCTGCATTTGGCAGCTTTCTTCAAACTGTCCATCACTGAAGGCTTGATACTCTCTAATATGAATCGATGCTCCAGTCCTGGATACAAAGACCTTAGGATGAAGTTAAAAAAAAGGTCATAAATTTTGCAAATTTAATTCTGAGTTTACACATAAAGCCAAATCCAGCTGGATGCAGTTTGTATAATGGTAGGCACAGTTTTCAAACAAGAAGCTATCAAAGGCCATGTTCAGAGGGACAGCAGATTTCGCACTGTGCATGTAATTCAGTTTGCTTTTTTAAAGTTGTATTATTGTCTCATTTTTCAAAGGCATCAGCAATACTCACTAGATAATAATGCAATTAGTCTGTCAATATTTCTGAATAAATCAGCATCAGCCTTCCTAATATGGAAATTTCTTACCTTGCCACTAAACCTTGCAAAGAGCAGTAATCTTACTTAAAGCCATGAAGAATGAACCAGACTGTTTATATAAATGTATTTGGAACTAATGCTTAACAAAAGGAAAATGAGAAATGGATTCCTTATCCATGAAAAAAACAACATGTGAATAGTTTAAGGTAAAATATATAAAATAAATATTGTCTTCTCCTGTTAAAATCCATTCAGGAATAATAAAAGAAATCAAATTAAGAAGAGAATTACAAAAACATGATGAAACTGGCAGAAGCTTATATGTAAAAATAAACCATCTCACTCTGTACCTGGGGTACTCTTCAGAAGCAATGTAAATGGCATCTTTTTCGGTCACAGAGGATGAAAACGTTATAAAGGTCTCATCTTGGAGTGGCAGGAGCTCAAGTCCTATAAGGTCACTGTAATTAGCATCTCCAAGTGCAAACTCCAGCAGCAGCAGCTTCTCCTGTGAGGGACCTGTGTGTCTGCTCTTCCTGATCACTTGCCGCACCAACGATGGCGTCACCTTCCTCACTTCACTGGACTGAGTCATGTAGGCAGCCAAGACAAAGTCCACAGCAGAAGGCACCTTTGCCACCTGCATTCCTGAGCTTTGGAGGTAGTTGATCACAGTCTCTGAAATGCCATCGTCTGTGTCCAGTTCTGAGAACACAGTCTGGTCCACCCTGACCCAGCTCTCGCTGAGGGAATAGATTACTTGGTGCTGCAACAATTCATCAAACAGTGGCTGGAGAATGGGTTTCCAGCGGGACTTGACCCGCTTAGGGTCTGGCCAGGCCCTATAGCTTCCTGTAGGAGACAATGGAAAGTCTTGGTCCTTTTTTATCTGTACCCTTTTGATAGCCTCAATTATGAGAGTGAAGTAAGCCCTCGGGATGACACTAATTATAAGAAGCTCATTCCACAAGGCAGCTGGATCCCTCCACTGGTCCACTTCCCGCCACTTGATACTCCTGCGGTTGTCCGTGAGGCCAAAGAAGCCGCTGACATGAACAGGAAGGCCCGTTTCGCTCTCTTCTCCAGGAGGAAGAGGAAGGAAACAAAAAGCTCGTCCTGAGAAACCGGATGTTGCACCTTGGTCCTCTCTGTTAAACAGAGTAAGAGGCAGGGCAATGCCTATGCTAGGCATAAACTTCAAATCATCTGCCAAAGAGTCCAACTCAGCACACATCCCTCTTCCCCCAACTCCATTACACACCAGCCACGTCATCCTCTGGGTCTCTTTAGCCGTTTCATCCTGAGTCTCGATGTTGAGCTGGTAAGTGACGCACGTGATGGTAGAGCTGGGAACACCGTTGCTATAGCTGTCTATAGCCTGTCCCAGTATCTTCAGTGCATTCGGTCTTTCTAGCTTATCATCAGTATTCTCCGTTGCTGTAACCTGAAACAACATGCGCTCTGTGCCATCAGACTCGCGCACATGCAAGGATATTTTTTGCACACTTTTAAGGAAGAGGAGCACCGTGTCTGCGTCAGCTTTGAAAGATTCAAAGAGCTCCAAAACCTTTTCCTTGTTGTAAATGTTGCCGCTGAGCTGAGATGGTTTCATGCGAAGCGGGAAGCGAAACAGAGTTCCAGGAAAGTGGCCATCCTGAATGGTTTGATTGGAACTCCCAAACATCCCAAAGTATGGAGCAAACTGGTCAGCTAGTTCCGTGATCTCCTTAATGTCCGACTTCAAGTTCCAGCATTGGCCCGACTCATTCACGCCAAACAGGGTCTGATGGGGGTCCAGCATGGCGATCTGGTCTCCACTGAATATACTGGGAACATCTGAAACATACATACAAAGAACAACAATAATAGTTAACAATGGTAAGTGGTTACATTCAGATTAGCATATTAGGCAAGTGGCACAGTCGCCTCACGGCAAATGAGTTTGAACCTGATGGTCGGGTGGGATGTTTCTATGTGAAGGTTTTTTGCAGGTGTTCTGGGTTTCTCCCACAGTCCAAAGACATGTTTTAGTTTTAGTTGATGTCACCATGAATGGTAGTAAGCTTATTACCGTTAACTAAAACTAAATTAAAAACTAAAACTAGATATGAAAAACCATTGTAGTTAACTGAAATAAAAATAAAAACTAGACTGGACCAGGACATGCCCTCCACATGTGGGAGGACTAAAACTAAAGTAAAACGAGGAAACACACTCTGGAAACTAAATGAAACTTAAATGATTAAAAAAAAGACAAAATGAAATAAAAAATACAAAATAATCAGAAAATACAAAACAATAACAACTCTGCTCTATGACCAGGCAGGGCGCACCACGTTTCATGCCCAGTGTTGACTGGAAGACGTAGATATGTATTTGAGCTTCTGCTTTGCTTGGACATTTCAGTAAATGCATTAGTGAAATTGTTTTTGTAGCCTTTAATATCAGTGGAAGGATCTCTGGAGGTAATTATCTGCGATTTGTTACCACTGTGATTTATGTTCCAAACTTACTGCCTCTCAGTCTAAATTTGGTTGCGGTCAGACTCTGGAAAATACAGGTAAATGTTCCTTGGTTCAACACACTCACTCCACATGAGAAAACAAAACATCATTCAACATTTCGCTAGATAAATAACACTGTACCTGTAATATGGTACACAGAATTGAAGCCAATGCCAAATCGTCCAACTTTTAAAGGATCTTCTCTCTTCCTGCTCCTTGCGATCTCCTGAATCCCATTCCAGTCTTCCACAGTGAACACCGCGTCATTGTACACGTACAGTGCTGTTCCTGGAAGTCAGAATCAACGTGACCATGCTGGGAAAAACTCAAAAAAACAAATGTGATTATTCTAAAGTGAGTGAGTAAAGATAATGTATTTTCTTTGACTAAATTGTTGCCTCTCTTCCCAAAGAAGTCAGAGTAACAGAATTACTGCTAACCGATATTTAACCAGGACAGATTCTTGCCAGCATGAGAGCTTGAAGGTTTGACCTCTGATTTAAGAGCTGATCACTGGGCTATGCTGCTGGACTTAACTTGTTACTGACTGCTAACCTTGATGCTGAGCCATGTCAGGTGACCACAGTGACTCCGCTCCATACTCTGTCTCATCGTACATGAACTTGACCTCTGTGGCTCCAGCATCCTCGGCATTTTGGATCAGCTCCTTCAAAATAAAACAGAGGAAAGATCGTCAAATATTAGGACAGGGCCTTGTAACAAAGCCACACTGAGATATCAGCTTTATAGGTGGATAATTTTATCTAAAAGGCCTTGCCAAAAAAATTAAGACCTTATTAAAAGAGATGCCGTCATTTGGGACTTCAGCTTTGGAAAAAGTACAACCATATATGGTAAAGGACCTGAGATAGGCAAGTTAAAGCCAAAATAAAACTATGACGTTTGTTTCTGTGCAAACTTGGCATATTTTCTCATTTAAAATCCTTTTTTTTGCCTACAAACAGCCTTCTCTTGGATGAATCCCTACCATAGCAGACTGATGATATAAACTCATAAAATGCTGCCAATCCGATGCATGTGTACTAAAACTAATAACTAAATAGCCAACTTTAAACAGATCAAGAGAATTTTAAATACTATCAGAAATGTATCAATTCTGTACAACCTCCGTATGCTAATTATGTTTAATATGTAGTCTATACAGACACAATTTTTTTTAAAAAGCACCCTTACCTTTAGAATCTGTCCACCTTCAGGATATCTCCTCAGGATATCTTTCAAAAATTCAACTAACGGAGGTGTTGTCTGTCCAAACCTTCCTGTAAAGACACACTGTGTAAGATTCTCTTTAATACTGACTCATTGATTGCATACATGTGCAGGTTTTCATGTTACCTCCTCCTTTTAGGCCTCGTCCCTCCAGAATGACAGATACTTCTGGGCTTCCCACGGGTACCAAAGTACCGATTTGCACACTGTTATCCAGCTATGCAGGATTGATGTGAGGAGAGAGAGCTTGTTTTAATGTACAGCAAGAATGCACCACACTGAAATAAAACTGTGTGTGATCAGGTGACATGAAGAAAATATGTATTTTTTAAAAGTCCTTACAAAATGAACATGTAACTGCATGAATAGAGTGAGACATGTCATTTAATGAGACTTAACAACAGACTTATAGTCTTCAATCTTTCACCACAGCTACTGTTAAATCATTCGGAGTTGGGGTTATTGCACATTAGTTGACAGTCTGCCTTTTCCTGGTGAGCATTTCTGAATCAATGCAGCAATGCCTGACTCAGCTGCGTGGCGCTCTTCAAGGTGACACTGTGCCCTCCTGCACTCAGCAGTCTTTGCACATCAACATGCTCTCTGGCAAACTGAGCCATCCCACTCATCATCTTCATCATTGTCACGCCACTGTACAATTATTATTTCACAGTATAAAGACGTTTTGTGATGTATATTGTAAGCAATATGTTTCTTAGAACAAATATACAGTGACAGAGCTCGACACACAGAGGGAGGTGAGGCCTCGTGGTTATATGTGATTATATTATTAGGGAAAAAGTGAGTATATAAATCTGTATAAAACCTTCAATAAATGTAAATAACACCTTTTATGTAGTTGCACGCAGGCAGTCTTCATTACTAATGCCTTAAAAGAGTTTTTTATAATAGCTTTAGGGTCCTCTATCAAATATTTGGCTGCTAGGATTGAAGGTTTAATTTTATCTGAAAGCACCCACTGCCAGGCATTTACAATGAAGAATGTTTAGAGACTCAATGAGAACAAGCCAAGCTTGCCTTAAAGTGCACAGCACCTCTTCCATCACACTGCTGCAGATTTAATTGCATCAGTGAATCACCAAATATAGACTTACATCCGAAGGACACAAAGGAAATTACTTTCTGTTATTGTTTCCTAGGAAACACATCATGTAACACAGCTTCAGGCACAGCAGAATTCATGACTGTATTACTTTTACTTAAAACTGGCCCTGCAGTCTATGTGGTGTTAGCTTGTAGGACTGGCTTGTAGCTAATTTCTGCATATGAGATGGGATGGGGTGGAGGGGGGCTGCCAAGCACTGCCCACCATCTGGTGCTTTCCATCAGCTGAGCCACAAGACACGGGGCCAACTGCAGTCCTGCTAGTCATGTAAGTCACTGAGTGAACGATTACAAACTAGCACACCACAGTCACGCTATAGATTTACCTGCCCACAAATCTGCAGTGTTATTAATGAGTTTAGATTATGTATGTGTTACGAATTAGATTAACGGATCAAATTTTTAACAGTAACACATCAATAATTACCATACAATCACAGACCGTTCATTCATATAACTGTACAATTATATATGCACACAACTTAATAACCATGATCTTAAAACTGCAATATTTTGGGATACACAATGTGATATTTCTAAATCTGGAAAAATTAAACAAGCTTTCGTTTAACGCAGCGTTTTTATTTCAATCCTCTGAATGCAGTAACCTTAGTATTATTCAATACACTGTGATGAAGAGGTGCCGAGTCATGCTGTCTGCAGTATGAGTGAGATCACTGGGCAGCAGCTAGTGGAGCAGATCCTGTGTTTAGAATTACTGCATAACTGTGACTGTAAGAATCATAGATAGATAGATAGATAGATAGATAGATAGATAGATAGATAGATAGATAGATAGATAGATAGATAGATAGATAGATAGATAGATAGATAGATAGATAGATAGATAGATAGATAGATAGATAGATAGATAGATAGATAGATAGATAGATAGATAGATAGATAGATAGATAGATAGATAGATAGATAGATAGATAGATAGATAGATAGATAGATAGATAGATAGATAGATAGATAGTCATGAGATCGATAACACTCCAAGGCCTCAAATAATTACTAACACAAATAACTAATTACACCACGAGGGAAACTCACAGCACTTCTAACAATGAGGGCCCTGTTAACAGTTTAAATGAGTGTCACACCATTTGTTCTGCAGTTATGGAACAGGGTCATTAAAATAGAGCAGCTTTCTGCTGTTTGTAATTATCTAATTTAAGAAAGAGAAGCCAAATTTCTTCCTCGTGTCTTTCTGCAATGACATTACTAGAATGTCAAAAAACAAAACAAAAAAAACATACAAAAACCATTAATTTACTTTGTACTCAAGTACTTACATGAACCCAAAATACAAGAAGTGGCTCACTAATAAACAAAGCAACAGACTTGTGAGTCTTGCTCTAATGTAACATACAAGTGACCAGAAAAGGTGGAAGATTTGCCGTTGCACATCATGTGCATTTTGTTTTGCTGTGATCATACTGTGGCACGTTCAAAGACGTTTAAAATGACAATTTTATTGTTGTCCTTATCAGTTTTATTTGTACTCTTCTATTACAGAAAAATAAATGCTCACCATTCTCCCATTGTGAGTCAGTCGTTGCTCTTTGACTGGGAGGTTTGTCTCCTCGTACAGCAACTGCTTGACATCTTGAACAGATGTAAATGGAGAGACCCGGTAGGACCTCAGGCCAATGCACTCATGACGAACTGTCACCCATGGCAACCTTGAAAATACAAACACACATTTCAAGTTTTAACAACAAACAATGGCAACAAATTTTTCTTATGTATAATAATCTTCCAACAGACACAACACTACAATTCAGCAGCAAAGAAGGAAAGGTGTTAAATTTCATCACAAGAAATAAGAGTCTTGCTTACGGTCACTATTGATCAAGGTGTAAGTTTGGAAGAAACATGAGAATGTGGACTCTTCACCAGGTCTATATACCAACCGTCCATTAATGCCATTTTATGTCTGTGTAAAGTTCTACAATATCATATTGAGAACACTGCTCTCTTCTCTTTCTCTTCACCCCCAAACGGTTAAGGCAGATGGCTCAGCCTGCTTCTGATAGAGGCTTCTTCCTGTAAAATAGGGACTTTTTCCTACCTACTACCACCAAGTGCTTGCTCATAGGGGGTTGTGTGATTGTTGGGCTTTTTCTTTAAGATTCAAGGGTCTTTACCTTACAATTTAAAGCGTATTGAGGCAACTGTTGTTGTGAAATGGGACTATATAAATGAAATTTAATTGAACTAACTGACCATCCTATCACATCCTTAAAACTGAAACCTTACTGCAGTCCCACCCAAGATCATTGATCTCTCAAAGCCTTCAAGAGCTGTGCTGTTTCCTGACAATAAGCCCCCCCCTCCCCCCCCCCAAAAAAACAAAACAAAAACAAAAACAAAACAAAACAAAAAAACCCCAAACCCTTCCTCATTTTGTTCCTGGTCACTTCTTCAAAGAGCACTGGAGTGCTTTATAGAGACATGCTGCTATTTCTGGAAACTGTGTGGTTGTTGCAGTTGAATAAGACAACCTTAGGCTAACCTGTTAACAGAAATAAAACAATATATTTCTGCTCATTCAGCAGGAGGCCATTGGAGCTTTGTGGTTAAGTCCCTCTGGACCACTGTAGCTGGGTGGGTGTGGCAACCAGATCCAGCAGAGGATGGTTATAAAGCATTACAGTGATTATTTACCTTTACACGGGCAATAGAACCATTTTGCCGAAACGTTTATGCCTGGTCCATAAAGGGAAGCTGTAAAACATGTTGTTATTCCTGCCTTGACTGTTAGTTGAGATATTCACTGGGAAGTCTGAACACCTTAACTACCGAGGAATTATAGGAGGGCTATCAGCTGCAAATATTCAGTATGTTACATGTTGCCAGGAGTATATGACAGCCAACAGGAAACTTACCAGGGGTCTGGACAGTTTGCCATGTCGCTGCTGCTTTGTGTCCCAGCACATACACGTTCATTGGACTATCTTCCCCACTGCGCGCAGGAATACACCATCCGAGAAAAGGCTGTCGTGAAACAAGAAAACCGTTATTTTCCATCACCTGCCCCTTGACAGTCCGGTAAATTTATACCAGTCCTCTCGGTGATGTATTACACACATATATATAGCATTTATGTGTTGATGTGATTTGTCTGAGAGTTTTCGTTGTGGCCGTACACCGCCGGTGCCGGTTGTTATTTTTCCACTGAGCCTCTTTAGGAGCGTTATCCCAACAAACCCCACTCACTTGTGTGTCCAGCGCGCGCCGATAATGGTCCTCTCGAAAAGCAGAGACATTTCACGGCACTCGGTATTCCTGGAAACAATCGCAACAACAATAGCAAGTGACACTGTTAGATCCCCCAACTACACACCGACTCCTTCAAAGGCGATGTTCTAATAATAATGAATTACACCGAGCGTGAGAGCAAAACGGGGGAATACGAAGCGAGAGGATTCCCGGGCGGTTACTTCCGCTTCGTCTTAAAGCCCGTCAGGAAGACTAAGCAGTCTCAACTAACCTTTAATTAACTGTTGTCTTTCTTCTAGGTGTGAATTCACTGAGATATAATATTTTCTTCTGCAAGCGTGAATTCATTATTATAAGTTTCTCCTGTAACGTGATGCAGTGGTGTGATGACCAATTTTGTAGGCGCATGCGTAGAAGCACATTAACGGAATAAATCTCCCTTTAGGATTTTTCTCAGTAATAATTTTTCTATTCTTTAACTGACTGTACTAATAACTATCTTTCAACATTATTAATCTGAACAACAATATGCACTAGGTTCCAGTTAATCTTTAATTCAATTAAGGTCACGCGGTCAGCAAAAAAAACAAGAGCTCGCTCTGTGTTCTTTTCCGTGATCCGGAAGTAACCTGTTGAGCGTCTTGCCGCTGCAGCACTACCAAGGTTTCAGTGTGTATAAAATCCATCATTTGATACTAAAAAAATCACGTTCACTTAATATTTAATAGAAAGATACATCTATACATGGGAAACGATTCCCGTGGAATATAAACTGTGCCAAAATTTAGCATCAAACAGCCGCCTTCTAACAATAAATGAAAAAAATATAGAGCTTTCCATGTTCTTACAAGTGAATGTTAGTCTATTATTGACTGTTGTTGGTCTTTAAATAATCTGCATCTATAAATTTTTCCGGCTGGCCAATCAGAACCTGTGTTGTTGCCTTGTCAGTAGGCTAATTAATTATTTAGGGGGCACCATTTCATACATTTGAAGTCAAGTTGGGCACAAAATGGGAAATGTAATTTAATGCAAAATGAAATGTGACATGAGGGATAACAAACAGATCACCTACATATGAAAACTACATGTATGAAAATTAAAATTTAAAAGCCTCTTTAAAGTTAGTTGTGCAATTATTTATTAGCTCAGACGCCAGCACACTGCAGTCAAAGATGCGCAAATGAACTTTGTAGAGGAGAAACACTGGCAGAGACATGAGGCCTGTCGCCATCACATTAAAATCCTACAGAATTAATTTCTCAGTATATTTCTCAGTGAAATATACCACCTTTATCTCTCCTGCTCTCTGGGTATGCTCTCAATATATAGAGGCTGTTGTCATACTGGTGTCTTTGGCAAGAATCATATAGCCTATCCACTCTATATTTGAGAGTGTGGTGCAATACCTTAGGGCAGATTTACGTAGAAAAGTGACATCATCACTTGAAAGTCAAGGACTCCCAGCACCTTCAGACATAACCCTACTCAGCTAGATCGTGTTGGGTTGTCTGAGGACACGCAGTCTGTACTAAATACGTTAAAAAAAAAAAAAAAAAACAAGAAAAAAAAAACACTTCAAACTTAGCCTGGTGCTGCGATTTCGGGTATTCAATGCTATAATAAAGATAACAATTCCACGCAGGCCCACTTCTATGTTGTAACAATAGACGTGCAATTTCTACATCATTTGAAAATATCCTCTGAGCCGAAATACACGTCCTACAGTGCTCTATCGCCCCAGCAGACCACATCTTATTATTGCCGCATTGGAGAGAGGAGGATACTCACATGAGGAAACGCAGCAGCATCAGCGCAGTATCTCTGCACTGCCTGCTGCTCCGCAGAGGAGGACTCAAGTTCCTTTAAATGACCGCACCAACACTCCAGGGATGTTAGTTTAAACGGAATCAGCCCTCAGATGTGCTCTCTAACAGGCGTGAACACCTCTGTACTTGTTTCATACTGCGTTTTAACGCGCAGGTCTCTTAAAGAGGCAGCATCTGTGGAAACGTCCGATGGGACGCACCACACTAGCATATTATGGGATGGAATAGACACTGTGCATTATACAGAGTGCAAACTGTTGTAGACTAGAACAAATAATCCAGTTAATAATATTTTTAAAAGTAGTAATGTAGGGGCTCAGTGGCAGAGTGAGAAAAAGATGATACAAGCAACTACTTAAGTTGCAAGCATGTCTCAAAGACATGAAAGACTGCAGGGCCTCTAATTTCCTGTTTTAAAATTGAGATTAAACTCAGCATATTGTACTTGGTCCTAAATATTTTTGAAAACATGGTTTCTGACCAAATCTCTACTCTGGACTGTGTTACCTTGACCTCCAGAAAAACTGCAGGGAATCCTGGAGACATTTTGATGCTTCGGTGAGAATATAAAATAACAATGTAGGACTGCTTTCTTCCATTTGCTAGTTCATGCATTTATTACTTCTAGGCTGTGATATATTATCATCAGGTCACGCTAAAAACCGAAATCCAAAATGCCGCAGAAAGAGTACTGACAGGGACTAGAAAGAGAGAGCATATTTCTCCCATATTGGCTTCTCTTCATTGGCTCCCTGTTAAATCCAGAATTAGATCTAAAATCGTGCTCCTGACATACAAAATCTTAAATAATGTTAAATATATGAGTCCCTGTCATAGCTTAAAGTCGTCTTGTGCCTTGTTATTCTAATAGAGCACTTTGCTCTGCAACTGCAGGCTTACTTGTGCTTTCTTGAGTATTTAAAAGTAGAATGGGACCTAGAGCCTTCAGCTTTCGGTCCCCTCTTCTGTGAAACCAGCTCCCAGTTTGGTTTCGGAAGACAGCCACCCTCTCTACTATTGAGGCTTAAAACATTCCTGTTTCGATAAAGCTTATAGTTAGGAATGAATTCGATGACCCTGAATCCTCCCTTGGTTACACTGCACTGGGCATAGGCTGCTGGAGGCTTCCCATAATACACTGAATGTTTCTTCTTCGCTCTCCTTTTTTCCCACTTTTTTATATGTTAATACAGACGTTCCCAAAGTGTGGGGCCCGCCCCCTAGGGGGGGCGCAGAGCCATTGCAGGGGGGGGCGCGGCATGAAAAGGAAAAAAAAAACAACGCTTGGACTCTGCTAGCACGGGCGCCCACACGAACGCAAAGCAGGAGATGAAGCATAGCTGAATATGTTTCCAAACCAACTTCATTCTATGGTGAAGCAAATCTTCCCTTTGGTTTTACCTGCACAAGTGCCGAGGTAGGTCTCCCTGCAGGATTGATTTTCCCGTCGTTGGGAGCAGCGCTGGGCTGTTTAAATCACGGACAAACAGTATCCCACATTCTTGATTTGTAGTTCACAAACACTTGTTGTAATGACTAACTACTCCTGACATTTTGGAGATGTTAGCTCTTTATACAGTAAAGTTACAGTGGGATACAAATAACATCAGGCTCATCCTGCCACAATTTGTTCCCCGGTTCAAATCACGGACAAACAGCATCCAACAGTTGTTTATGTTTTTGAACCCATTTTGCAGAGGGATTTTTTGAAAAATGTATTGATAGCAATGATGAATATTATTACACAGGAAAAAAAAACAACTACATGTAAAATAATTACACCATGACGCCTCTGCCTTTCTAAATGGAGGGACAGTAACTGCGTGGGTATGTAAGCGTGTAAAACCTGCAGATAGTCAGATTAACAGTATTTCGTCTCTGTCTGCCATTCTGCAATTCATCTCCATCCATCCATCCATCCATCCATCCATTCGCTTCCGCTTATCCTTTTCAGGGTCACGGGGGCGCTGGAGCCTATCCCAGCTGTCATAGGGCGAGAGGTGGGGTACACCCTGGACAGGTCGCCAGTCTGTCACAGGGCCAACACACAGGGACAGACAACCATTCGCACCCACATTCACTCGCACATTCACACCTAATGGCAATTTGGATTTTCCAATTAACCTATCCCCACAAGCTGCATGTCTTTGGACGGTGGGAGGAAGCCGGAGTACCCGGAGAGAACCCCACGCAAACACGGGGAGAACATGCAAACTCCACACAGAAAGACCCGGCCTGATGTTGGAATTGAACTCAGGACCTTCTTGCTGTGCGGCAACAGTGCTAACCACCGTGCCCAATTCATCTCATGTAAACAATAACGTGCACACAGCGTGAGGTGAAAAAAGGCACATACCTTTGACATTGCGTGACGAACTCTGTATTCCTCGTCCACACGTAAACGCAAAAAAGGAGTTTTAAAAAATCTCTGTTCTCGGTGATTCGAAACGCCGTTTACGTGTGGACGAAACAGCTGCGTTTTCAAAAATACCCGTGTAGGTGTGGACGTAGCGTAAAAGACTTAGTAGTTTATTTTCTTACTACCTGTCATTTATTGCAGATTACTTGTATTTGCTTAATTGTTTACTAAATGTTTGAGGTGTGAAATAAACCGCAATGGAGCAAAATATGGGCGTGTGTGGTTGGAGGATGTGTTCGTGCGTGTGCGCGCGAGGGGGGGGCGTGAACATTTTTCTTGTAAAACAAGGGGGGCCCAGCAAAAAAAGTTTGGGAACCACTGTGTTAATACATCATTACTGCATTTAATTACTGGTAATTATTAAAGTCTGGCTCTTCATAGTGTGTCTTTGTTCTGTTCCCCACCAACCAACTGGTCGCTGCAGATGGCTGCCCCTCCCTGAACCTGGTTCTGCTGGAGGTTTCTTCCTGTTGAAAATGAGTTCTTTGTTCCCACTGTTGCCAAGTATCTTATTGTTCATAGGAGACGTCTGATTGTTGGGGTTTTATTTCTTTTATTATAAGGTCTTTACCTTACAATATAAAGCACCCTGTGGCAAATTTTGTTGTGAGTTGGCACTCTATAAATAAATATTGAATTGAACTAAATCAATACTGCATCAAATGGAATACTCTGTAGAAAATAACAGAATAAAAAGGAAAATTATGAGTTTTTACATGGGTCTTCTGAAGGACTTTGGTATAAATGTGTAATGCAATAATGTTGTTGCTTGTCTTGTGTTTCTATGGTGTATTGATAGTCATGTGCTTTTTGTGCTGAGGTGTTTTTTTTCTGTTATCAAACTGTTCTCCCACTAGGAGCTCAGTCTGAGTGGAGTTTTTTTTCTCCTCCTCTTACCTCATGTTATGTATTTTCGTTGGGGTTTTTTCCTATCAGCCTACCTTTCTGACATGTCTCCCCAATGTGATGTTTGTGTAAAGTTGGTCAGAAGGTTCCCTTGTAAGTGCGCATGCGCCATTAGCATGCTGCCTGCTGTAACCCTAATTTCTTTCGGGATTAATAAAGTATTCTGATTCTGATTCTATAGTATAAGAACACAGCAACGTACACAGTGGTCACCAGAGCTGACTGGTGGAAAAATTGCTAACATTTGGTGCACACGTTGAAGGATCCCAGCTTCTGTATACAAGAAGAGGATGAGAGCCTGGATACTTGTGGTCCTCCAACAACATCAACATCCTGTCCCAGGATAGAGAGATGTGTAGCTGTCCTTTTCACCTTGAAGCTAATCACCATTTCTGTGGTCTTATTTATTACTTATACATCCAGCCTCTGCAGAACCATCAGAGTCCTTCTGTAGACTGTGTTAAAAGTCTGAGGTGTACAAGGTAAACAGGAATGGAGGCAACACAGCCCCGGTGGAGTTACTGTGCTGCAGATTGTCATATCAGACAGAGCACTGCCCAGTCTCATATGCTGCAACCTGTCTGTCATGTGAACAGTAATCCACAAAATCATGTACATGTTTAAAGACATTTCCTTTAGAGTCTCCCTTGATAGCAGCAGCTGGATAGTGCTAAATGCACTTTTAAAGGTGTTCCTCTGCAGCATGATAACATCTTCCACTCCCAGATTTTGTCTGTGTGCAGACTGCAGAGGGGCAAAACTAGTCTCTCCAGCACCTCCATCAAATGATGTGAGGTTAACAGTCATTACACCCATATGCTCTCCTGTCATAAATGTGACTGACAACAGTTCTCATGTAGTTTCTTCAGTTGTCTCTAGAATAGAATAGCCCTTTATTGTCATTGTACATGAACCACAAAGTTATGGGTGTAAAATATAAATGGTAAGACAACAGGAATAAATAACAAGCAGAAAAAATATATATACAATCAAGAGGAATATATACAAAACAAGAGAAAGGCACACGCTGGAAAAGAAAGTGCTTGGAAGTAGTGCAAAGGACTTGGTCTGAATAGCGTCTGTGTGTGAGTGGCCTGAGTGATGGTGACCATCAGACCATGGCTCAGATTGAGTGGGCAGGGGTGTTGGGGAATAGTGTTTGTTAACAGTCTGAATGGCCCAGGGGAAGAAGCTGCTTGTGAGTCTGGATGTGTGGGATCTGATTGACCTGAGGTGCCAACCAGAGGCCAGGGAGTTAAATAGGTGGTGGGCAGGGTGCAAGGGGTCACCTATGATGGCCCTGGTTTTCCTGTGACAGGAGGATGTGGTGATGGCCTCCAGGGGTGTCAGAGAGATGCTAATGATTTTTACCCTTTGCGCAGCCTTCCTCTTCTCAGTTGTGGCTTCTGCATACCAAACAGCCAGGCAGTAGGAGAGCACGCTCCCCGATCCAGGAGTGGTAGATTAAGGCCAGTTGGTTAGGAAGTCTTTCTTTGATCCAGGAGCAGGTGGCAGGGGGATCTGAAGGTGGGCCAGTTTAGTGGTGAGGACGTCTGGTATTATGGTGTTGAATGCTGAGATGTAGTCCGCAAAGAACATCCTCAAGTAGATCTCCCTGTTCTCCAGATGGCTCAGCTCTCTGTGAAGGCTGATGGTGATGGCATCCTCTGTAGATCAATTTGCTATTCACTCAAAACACTTCATAAGTACTGATGTGAGGGCTATAGGTCTGTAGTCATTGAGGCTCTCTATATGAGTCTTTTGGGGATGGAAGTTATGGTGGAGGCCTTCAGACACAGGGAATGGTATTAGAGGATAACAGAGTTGGCTAATTGTTTTCTGGGATAATACTATAAGTGTTATTGTTGAATATTGATTATATTCACTGTACACAGTGTGCACAAAGTCCATGCATTTTTAAATCACCTGCACCAGTAGATGGCGACAGCACCAAAGCTCCAGGAAGAAAGGTTTGACTTGCAGTGACGTCTTCCCACAGCTAGAGGATACAGACACGCAGTGATTTATAGATTTGATGGAAACAAATGAATACAGGCCATAAAAACATGAATCACAGAAATGAGAATATTTTCATGGGACTGCTAACATTAAACTACTACTTAAACTGCTACATGTGACATCATGAGAAATACTGAACCCAATAACACCAAGTCCATCATATTTAATACATGAGTTTTTGTGAGTTTTTCAGACCTCTGCATCATCAGTTTGATTTCTTGAAAACCCTGAAAAAATTACACAATACATTTTTAAGCAATACATTGCACAAAAACGCTTTAAAAAACCCCCAAAACAAAACAAAACCTCCCTAATACAAATCAAAAACCACGTATGCAAACTGATATTTAAAGAAAAACTGTTAGACTGTTCAATAAACACTCCAGATTAAAAAGAAAAAGAAGAATTATCTGGCAATTATTTCGTAGTTCAGCTTTTGCAAGGTCAAAGACTTTTACTTTTGGAAAGTACTGCAAGAGAAAGTATTTACCTGCCACATAGACCACGTGAAGAAATTGGATTGCATATAACATTCAAAGTAACATTTGCAAAGCACACAGTGAGCTTCCTGGAATCGATACACAGCGTGTCCAGACATGTACAGTAATTGGCCACTTTTACTGCAGTGCTGAACTTTTGTCCTCTGTGTCTTTGCCTTGGTTCAGACACATACACCAGTGTGCACACTGCTCACTTTTTTCTACCTCAGGTGGATACACGAACTTTTCGTTTCAGAGTGGCCTTTGGAGAATCAGTTTTCTTCTGGTTGCCACTCTTTTTACAAATTAACCAACAGTATTAAAAAGAGAGAGAGAAAAAACAAGGACAATGAAGAAAATAACAGGCTACGTCAAAAGCTCTGAACTCACTGTTAACACCTTCATCTTACATCAGAGAGAGGATTCAAGAGCCAATATTTACACTGATTACTGCAGTAGTCGCTGTATATCCCCTGAACTCTGCTCTTCCTATTAGATGGATTAAGCACAGGCTCAGCCAATGGTGAAGCAGCACGCTGACATCATAAAATCTGCAGCAGAGATGAGGGCTTAGCAAATAAATAAATGTGGCCAAGTTAGAAGGAGAAAAGCAGGCAGGCTAAACAACTCTTTATTGTCTGCTAGACTGCTGTGTTAACTTTTCCTTTAAACTAGTTTAACGTGTGAGGTCAGAGGGGGCCGTGGGACCACACGGGTCAGCACATAAAGGCAAAGCAAAGGCATCAAATAAAGCACGCACAGACAGAGGGTTTGTAAAACATCTCGATAGAAACCAGCTGAATGGAAACGGTACTACTGATCAGCCTGTGGAGCAGTGTAGATGTGCAGGTGTGTGTGTGTGTGTGTGTGTGTGTGAGAGAGAGAGAGAGAGAGAGAGAGACCGGGTCTTTGATGTAGACAGGCTGATCACAGATCAGATACACGCGCTTCGTATCCAGAAAGCCAACCCCTCTCCCTCCCTCCCTCCCTTCCTCTCTCTGCCTTTGATCTCGGTCTGCCCTCGATCCGCAGCGGCTCGGAGTCGAGCCGTGCCGGGCTGGAGCAGCAGCAGCAGCAGCAGCACTGGCATGGTGAGCGGACCGGTGCGGGAAACAGCCCACCACACCTCTCACCGGTCAGCTTTGGACTTCTAAGCGACACTCTGTAATCAGCAGGCCCCGTTTGTAGCAGGTAAGAAGAGCTTTGATGTCGCTTTTAGACGCTCGTAGGTAAATGACAGACCGAGCGTTGATTGTATCCACAGGACGGGACAAACCTCGCTTTAAAGGCACGAGACGACTGAAACGCTCAGTCTGTGCACGCGCATTTGGAGAACTTATTCTCCAGTATCCAGTCTATGGTTGCAAAATTTAGTTTTCATTATTTATTTATTTATTTGCACACTTTGAAAAGGAAGAAGAAGAATGACACGTCCCTTTTGAAAAGCTGTGGATGCTGTCTGAGATTGTTTTTAACAGTTTTCCACATAAAGGGATTTTAATCTTTACTCACACACTGTCTGTATAGTTTTATAGGCTACTTATTTACAATGAGCTTGAGCTATATTGGTGTTTATAGTCTGAATATTCAAACGCACAACTTCCATGTTTTTATGTGATATTAAACGGGTTTCCTCCCTCCCTCCCTTTGTCCTGGCATATCTGGTTTCTTTGTGAACTAATTTTCCCTTAAATACCCAATAAAAGTGTTTTGTGTTTTTGGTGGGTAAGGTTTGTCCGCCCAGCAAATTTGCATTTAACAAACCTTCAGCAAATCAGTGCTGTTTAAAAGTTTAACCCTGAGCTTTCTTGCATTGGGTGGAGAAAAATCAAATCACATCATTGTGTTGTACCAGCCTTTCTTCCTGATAGACTTTGCACTTTTTTCTTTTCTTTTTGTTAGGGTCTATAAGTCTATAATAACATACTCGTGCACACTCACTTGTCTGATTGCTGTTTTTGTTCTTTCAGCTTCAAGCTCTGAGCGGCCCATCAAAATGGTTAGGATGCTTCAGAACACCTTCTCACTTGTGCTAACGTTGCATGTCCTGTATTCATCTCTGGTAAGTTTTAAAAAAAAATTTTTGCACAAACTTAAAATGGATAATTTTGCTATGCATGTCTTGTCTGTTGCAATGTGTGCAAGGGAAGCTGGACGACACGTGAGCCAAATGCTTTCAGCTGTTTAAACAGTTTGTATATATTCTGCAAAAGTGAAAAACGGCAGATACACTGCATATGCATTAACTAGGCGACTGCTCAACCTGTGGGATCAGTAAAATCCTTGCTGAAGAGATTGTCAACCGCTGTCTCTGGGCTTAGCATTCACTGCATTGTTGCTTTTGACTTAGATTCTGATGCTGAAGCTTTACAGTTTTCCCACAGGGCTCATTCAGGTTCGATCTTATCTCTTCCCTGTAGGATTGAGACTTATTTTCAAACAGGAGTCCCAGGGTTTGAAGGCAAGGGAGGCCGGCCTCCATAAATGATTATGGAATCAGACTGCTTTATCTGTTCTGGATGAAATGCAGGAATCTTCTAACTTTCTCCAAATGATTGTCTCTCATTCAGATTCACACGAGAGCCGAAGAGCAGACCAGAGAGTGCCGAGAGCAGGAGTACAAGGACCGCTTTGGAAACTGCAAACCCTGCAAGCAGTGTGATGCAGGACAGGAGCTTTCAAAGGTTGGATTTATTCTAAACTTTTTTGATTTGTCCACAAGAGCGTTTTACCAAAAAGCAGTGTGTGCCTCAGTTTATTTAAGAAATGGAGAGTGTTGTAATCCATAACAGGTCAGCCGAGTCAGTTTCCCTGAGCTGAACAAAGTTGGCGGGATTTGTGGGGGAAAACTGTTGGTTTATGAAAAGAATGGACATCACTGTTTAGAAAAGTGTATCTTTTCCAGGGAACAGACATTATTTATTACTTCCGGTCTTTCATGCACAAAAACAGCCAAGCTGTTATTAGCTTTTGTAGAACACCGACCCTTCATTAATCAGTCACACCCATACTTTTGACCTTCTGCAGCTGAATGGCTTCCATTGTTTTTCCCCCCATTGCGCCTCGTCCAAACTTATTGTCTTTACTGTTTGAAAGCAGCCATGCCTAAGCTTGCTGCTTTTTCGACTGGGAATACAGTTTTTTCCACCACCTTAGCCACAGGTTTTTTTTGTGTGTGTGTTTGTGTGTGTGTTTGTGTGTGTGCGCTCGCTTTGTACAAACAGGCCTCTTTAGTGTCAGTTAAGGCTGGTAAGCAGAGGCTTTCCTCTCTGGCAGCAGCTATGTGCCTACCTACTTCTGCAAGTGTAGGCAGTGATGTAAAAGTGAGTAACTGAATTAATGAGTTTGATTTAATAATGATAGTGGAACACAGTAAAACCTTGCATATCCCCCTCCCAGCGCGCTGGTACGATACAGTAAAAAAGCTGAGATAATTAAACGAAAAATTTCTCATTTCTTTGAACACCAAGTCCCCACCTACCTGCTGTTAAAACCCACTGTTTGCATGCAGCGGCCAATCAGAAGGAAGGTGAGGGAAAGGCAAGCTAAAACGGCTTATTTCATACAACGGGAATACTGAGGGGCTACATGACTGATTGTTTTGAGTTATTTTGAATTGTGAATCATTCAAAGCTACTCTAGTAGACTCCAAAAAAATAGGTCCTCTTTGAAGGGCAATTTCTTTAACACTTTTGTCTTTGTGTTGTTTGATTGATTGATTGATTGATTGATCAAAAATCAGTACAATTATTATAAAAACATGTATATTTGACAGCAAACTGTCAAAAGCAAAAATGAAAACTTCCAGACTGCAGGATTTGCTGCAGTAAAAAAAACATTAAAAGCTCTTAAAGTGAAGAATATACTGCACATAAAACATCTGCTAAACTGACGTTCGGGTGACTTTACACTTCAAAACATCTTTTAGCACTGACAAAAAACTCTGTATCACCCCCCCCCCCCCCCCCCCCCCCCCATTGACATCTGTTGCACACATGCATTTAAGTCTGGGTCGCCTTTAATCTCAGTGCACACAGACATGCACTCTGTGGTTGCTGATACGCTTCAGTAGTCCTCGTGTTCCCCTGCAGCGTCGACGGGCATGAATGCCGCTAGCCACCCTGGGGTCCTGGTTAATAATTGGCTGCCTCATTCTTTCTCTGAAGGTAGCGGGATGCCGACTCAAAATGGAAACCTGGGCCTTGCTCTAGGAGAAAGTTTCCCAGAGAAACAACTTTGTGATCTGAGCTCAGACAATCTGTCTGTATTCTTAAAGGCTAGCCTGACTGTCGAGAGGGAAGCAAAAAACTTTTGGAGTCCCTCTGTGCAGCTGCCATAGAGATCCCAGAGGAATGTGGCCCAGTTTGCTCTGGAAGTTTGCCTCTGGAAGCCACTCTGAGGCTGGCTGACAAACATCAATTAGCTCCTCCACGCTAACTGTTGCTAAAAGAACCACCCATACAGAGGGAGCATCAATTAAAACCAGTTCTCCCTGACATACTTCACTTCAGGTTTCATTATAGGAGGTTACTTAGTTAAGCTGTGTTGCATCAAGCATGAAGGTGAAGGCGTAAATCGCCTTCCAAAGCATGCTGGAAGATTGCTGGGGGCATTAAAAAAGCGAGGCAGGAACACAACTTTGGCATGTCAGCATCTTGTAGAATGTAAGGGAGAGTGTAGCATTTCCTCCGGCCACACTTCTAGGACAAAGGACTTCTGGGTGGCACCAGCTAAAGAGAGGGAGCAACAGGCAGCAGAAGTGTCAAAATCACAATGATCGTTGTGTTTAAACAAGCCAGGCTGTAGTAGAGTTTAAAGAGAAACAAAGAGAGCGCGTAATGTCCCACACAAAACTCCTCTTTCAAGTAGCACGCCGTTGTTTTTCGTCGTGTTTCATCCCCCGGATCAGATGACTGGCAGGGCCTCCCCGCCCCCTTGTGATTCCCTCTTAATCTCAGAAATATATGTGCGTCTGAACTTGCTTCAGGTCCCAGCCAGCACACCCCCAGCACCACCGCCTTCTCTCCCCACACTACAGTGCTGTGTTGTGCTTGGCAGTCTCGCCCAAAGTAGATCAGGAGATAGGGCAGGGAAACAGGATGTTAAGCATCAGTTTTTCTACGTGTTTTAGGTGAAAACCGCATGAGAGAACTTCATGCAAAACTATGGGAGCAGCCACGCTTTGAGGTTTATTCGCTTTAGTTGGGCTTGTTTCCTGTCTTTTTGCACACTACAGTTCAAATAGTTTTCTCCACAGATGATCGCCTTGATGCCCTCAAAAATGTTTTAACAGACTGTTTGTTACATTGCCCTTTTTGCGTATATAATAACTCCCGTCATCACAGATTTCCGCAGCAGACTGCAGGCTTTCCTTTAGCTGCTGAACACGTCTCATTTGGGTCTTTGTTAGCGGGGATAAAAGAAGAAAGGGACGGCTCCTTGATCAGAGGGGCAGGAACTGGCTCCATTTTCCTTTTGTTTCAGTGCTCTGACCTGCTTGTGTCTTTCGTAGCATCAGCCCTTCCTGCCATGCGGTGCCCCATGGACAGAGCTCGTGCCAGTGCCGGGCTGAACGAGGACGAATCATCCTGGGGCCCCCTCCTTCATGAAGAAGTGGGTCACAGAACCACCACGCGAGCGGGCTTGGCCGTGCGTTCTTAAAGATCAGATTCAAGAGTCTCTCTCTCTCGTGGTGTGCAATTGTGGGCAGCCAAATCTTTATCCTGACTTTCCCCCCTCTTTATCACTCATCTGTCACCCACATCCACTCCCCTCCCTGGGTTCTTCTGGTCTGCACGACTAGAAGGGTAAGGCCTTATATGGCGAGTTCACAGCAACAGCTGCAGAAGTCCAGCCTTATGGGTCCACCTCGGGCC
This sequence comes from Neolamprologus multifasciatus, assembly GCF_963576455.1. NCBI lineage: Eukaryota > Metazoa > Chordata > Actinopteri > Cichliformes > Cichlidae > Neolamprologus > Neolamprologus multifasciatus. Next base: position 26,024,173 of record NC_140452.1, read on the forward strand.
AGGCCTTGCCCAGGGGTTCAGTGTCAGGCTCACATGTGTTTGGCTGGAAGCACCAAATTCCTCATCCTCTGTCCTGACTCTGTGGTGCCGTCACAAGATCACATCTTAGACTCCAGCCTCCATTTTTATTTCTTGCCAGCATGCTTCGCCAATCCCCCCTCCCGCCAATCATATCTAAACCTTCATCCCACATTCCAACAGGAATGCACGCCAGGCCGGTGAAACGGGACACGGGTGAAGAGAGAAGAGAAGGGAGAAGCCCTGTTTGAAGCTGACCTTCACTTTAATGATATACGAGCACCCCACCCCACCGCTCCCTGTGTATCTTCCTGGATTTAGATTTCAGTGTGGTAACGCTGGATAACAGGAGGGCAGCTGCTGTGGATCTGATAATGAATGATCGATGTATGATGTCATTCCCTCGGGGTAACGTCAGCTGTCATGGAAATGTCAGTTTGTCACTGAGGTCTCGCAGAGTCGTTTTTAGAGATGTGACACAAAGAGAGGGAGAAAAACAGACAGGGGAAAGAACTGAAACAGTTTTGGCTTCTCCTTAGGAAAACTTTATAATGTTGCTTTAAAATGTTGAAGACTTTTTTGCCAGCTGATATAAAGACTGGGAAAGTCTTAAAAAAAACCTCACACGAGCAAAAAAATATACACATTCAATTCCACACAACCAATAAAATAATAAAATCATATCTTTTAATTTACATTATCCTTATTTTTGCTTCGTTCAGGTGATAATGAAGGGTTTTTTTAGGCATTAGATCATTCACACAGTTGAAGGAAGCTGTGCTTTTTATGTGCACTTTGAATTGCTGAACACAAAAAGAGTATTCATCTTGTTTTCTCCATATACCTCTCCATAATCCTTGCCCCCTTCCTGAAGCGTTTCCTTTGCTTTACTGGCCTCTCAATCAACGGGACACTCACTGAGTCTGCTTGGAGTGGGAGTCCCACACAAACGCAGCAATAAACCTGAAATAATACAACAGTGGGTGTCCCCTCCAGCCTTTATTATTCAAATGCATGGCCTTTCTGGGTCTTGCAGCGGAAGGCTACTCATTCATACTGACAGAGTCAGGGAGCTTATTGCCAGTGTAAGATGGACTCTTAAAAGAGGCAGACCACTGTTCTCGTCTGATCCCGCGAGCCAAGATCATTCTTTAATTCCAGACCCCCGGTAGTCCGCATTCAAGCCCTCTTTTCACCAGCTGCACATCACCCCAAACCAACAACCCCACCTCTTAGCCGGTGTATTTCTCCCATTAATCCTTCCAGGAATGTGGCTTTGGTTATGGAGAGGATGCCCGGTGTGTGCCCTGTCGGAGCAGTCGCTTCAAAGAGGACCGGAGCCTGCAGAAGTGCAAACCCTGCCTGGACTGTGGACTGATCAACCGCTTCCAGAAGGGCAACTGCTCCACCACGAGCAACGCTGTGTGTGGCGACTGCCTGCCAGGGTGAGAGGACGCATCTTGCTGGTCAGTTTTACGAAAACCTACACGTTAATGGCATCTGTTTTGGTTAACAAACATGTGATTTTATGTCTTGCACAGATATTACAGGAAGACAAAACTAAGCGGTTTCCAGGACATGGAGTGCATACCTTGTGGAGACCCTCCACCTCCTTATGAGCCCAACTGTAAGCACCTTTGCTTTCTCTGACCTCCTCTAACAGTTGGACTAACAGAGTGGGAGATTTTGTCCACTGTTCTCATGAACACACCCCATTCATTCCTAACTCACAATAGACGATGTTTTAACATGAAACAACAGGGATACAATAGTCCAAAAGCAAACATCACCCTCCATGACAAACTTTTGAACTCCTTGCCAAACTGCTGCTGGAACCAAAAAAAAAGTGCCGTGCACGCACATGCCAGCACACGGTAGTGGAGTAACCAGCACCGCAGCCATATTTCATTCACCAGCCCTCGCTGAGCCTGCCAGCTACGCTATATGTGCAAATAAATGCTTGGATTTACAAGCTGAGCAGTTGAAAAGCTGAGTAGCATAATAGTGGATTTGCCAACAGTGGATTATATTAGTTCAGAGCATGTCACTCATTAAAAAAAAATCTGTTTGGATTAAATGCGCAAACTTCCTTAAACAAAAACCCAACGGCGTTCCTAAAAACGACCCTAATGTTCTTTGTCTTTGTCCCAGCACCAAAGTAAACATGTCTGCAGGAGTGTGCCGCTTCGAGCAGCATAATTTATTTCCATTATGCAAAAAACCCCCAAAAAACAAGGTGTGCTCCGATGCATTCACAAAGCATTGTGGGCTTGCATTCATGTAGGCTGCAGATCCAATTAACTTCTTTCTTCTGGCCTTTTTAAGTAGTTAAGTGCAACCTTATGATTTCACGTTTCCACATAAACCCAACAGGCGAGTGAACTTATACCTTTTGGTAATTGAGTGTGACTTCCTGATGGCGGAGGATACGGCAGCTGTTTCCAACAAGGCTTTTTTTTTTTGGCAACAAGAACATCGGGGCTGTTCAAGCCAGTGTTAACACCCCTGTGTCAAATAAACGAGCACAGCTCTGGGAAAACTCTTAAAAAGGAAAAAAACAGAAAAACTTTTTTAAACTTTGCGCACGAGCCCCAGGTGCAAAGAAGAGTCGCTTCATCGGATCGTCTGCTCCCGGTTGGGTTTTTCATCTTTGTATCTCCGTCGGTGTAGCGCGTGTAATGAGCGCCGGCCTTGGGGCAGCCCCCCTCCCCGTCTGCACGTTCGTCCATCTGCGCAGCTCCCCGTTTTGATAATAGTGCAGCCCCCGTGAAACAAAATGACCATTGTGTCGGAGAACATAGCTGGTAGTTAGCTCCTACAGAGACTCTCAGCGGAACATTTCCAAATGTTTGAAAATCTCGCCCCCCTTCCCTCCCTCCACCTCTGCCTCCAGTGTTATCTTGAGCAGGGTGGTGAAAACTTAAAGGGCAGATCATTCTAATAGGCCACACTGGGCCCGGGGGCTGGTGGTGGTGGGGGTAAAGGTGCAGCTGTGCAGGGGAGGTATGCTGCCGTCTGTGGTGGACTGTAAATCTCAAACCCCTCCTTTCTTCTCCTCCCTTTTTCTTTATGCCCCCCCACCCCACCTCCCCCAGTGGCTTCTTGGAGCTGAGTTAAAAATGAGGTTGTGTTTTATGGATTCCCTTCAGCCTCTTTAATGCGTTTCATCTGCTGAAGTTCTTCACTGTCACGGTAGATCTCAGAGACTAACACACGGGCGTGCAGACAGATATGTGTGCACGCGCGCACACATACACACACTTGTTGAAGGAATGCTACCTGCTCTTTGTGGCTTGTCCCGGTATCACATTTATTACAGTGTCAGAAAGGATTTAGAGCGAGTCAGACGGGAATTTGATCCTTATTTTTGTTCAGAGAACAGAGAAACAGTGCCGTCAGCTATAAACCACAGTTATATTATTAGGTATATTTGAGGCAGGTTGGAAAAACTGCTAATATTACTACTTCCTGATAGTGCTACTACACACACTCACTTGCCACTTTAATAGGTACAGCTTGCTAATAACAGGCTGGTCCCTCTTTTGCCTTCAGAACAGCCGTAAGCCTTTGTGGCACAGATTCAACAAGGTGCAGGAAACAGATTTTGGTCCATGTTGACGTGACAGCATCACACAGTTGCTGCAGATTTCTGAGCTGCACATCCATGATGGGAATCTCCCATTAGACACATCACAAAGGTGCTGTATTAGATTGAGATCTGGTGACTGTGGAGGACATCTGAGTACAGTGAACTCAGTGTCATGTTCAAGAAACCAGTTTGAGAGCTTTGTGGTGAAGCAGCCATCAGAAGATGGGTACACTTCTGACCCTACCATCTGAATGTTGCAGCAGAAATTGGGAAAATGCCACCCTGTCTGATGAGTCTCAGTCTTCTTCAATGCTGGTAATTGCATGTAGCCTCAGTTTTCTGTTCTAAGCTGACAGGAGTGACATCCATTGTGATGGCAGTCCTATTTAGAAATTCATAATGTTAGAGAAAAAAAAAACAGAGCTTATAGATATATGTCATTAGCATATTTCTCTACCTAAAAATTTATACCACATAACATGTTTAGACTCTGATAGAGCTCCATTATAAAAGCATTCAGGCGTTTTGACAGCTCCCAATTAAATACTCCAAAACTTTTGTTCAGCTCTACTTAAAATAGTGTTCATAGACGGTCAAAGAGCCTTCAGAGGTGTAAAGAAGTGCTTCTTTTATTTGGACTTTGTGGCATTCCATAAAGTCAGCAGGCTATGAAAGGCTGTGGTTTATTGGTCTGGTTTGTATGCAGATAATATCAGCAGGTGAGCTCTCTTCAATGGACCAGTGTTGGTCTGTGTTTGCTGCAGCTGCTGCGTCTCCGATAACAGGCTGGCTCGTGATGCTCGCTTCAGATGAGCTGAATTTGACCATGACAATGAAGGCAGAGTTTAAACATAACGGTCAGACGTCAGATACAGTACAGAGAGATTATTGGCATAACTCTCACAAAACAAAAACATGCTGATATTTCAGCTTGTCAGTGTGGGGTGAGGAATATATATTTTACCAATGGCATACAGTACTGTGCAAAAGTCTTGAGCTACCCCTCATTTCTTTATATTTTGATAGGAAATTTGGGGAAGAAGGTGTTTGCAGTGTGTTTAGGATCATTTCCATATTGAAAAAGTGAAGCTGTTGTCAATCAGGTTTTTTCTAGATGGTACTGCATGGTAGATTCAAATCTGAGGGCTGAAATGTAGTCCCAAACCATTTCTTGACGGCCAATGCGGCCATTTCTGATAAAGTTTCAGTGAACAGTAGATGATCAACTGAAGTGACAGATGTATCCCTCAGGTCCTGCGTGAGGCCTTTTCCGTTTGTCCCTCAATCTGTGCTGTCATTTGCATTTTTCACAGACTCAGCTAAAGATACTGGGACAAATTGTGTTTTTGCCACAGATCAGCAGTAACAAGTAGTGTTCTTTGCCAAGTTGTTTGTTATGTATAAGGCTGGTTCATGCCTTGAATTAGGTGCTTGAATGATTGACAGGTCAGCATTAGGTGGCTTAACAAACAGAAATAAAACAATCCTCTGAAAATGGTCAGGTACAAGGAGTGGACTGAACATGAGTAAACGTAACCGAAAAAGCATCCAATGTCCAAAGAAAAACTTCAGAAAGCCTGAAGAACTATTGTTTGACATCACATTCAAAGTCTGGCTCCTTATTTGCATATTAAAACCACCATTTTAGAAAACTGGCCAGATATAAACAAATGGTCTTTAAGTAATCAGCTCGGTGTCTTTCATGGCAATAATAATTAGAGTAGGAAAAAAATACTAATAGGCAGTTTGAAGATGTACATCTATTTACACTTTCTTTCCAGGTCAAAAACTATTTCCTTCCAAATACTCTCTCGATGAAAACCTTTGAATCCATCAGGTAACATGAACTTTGAATCCAGCTGTAACCACTGTTCAAATGTCTATTTTGTAAAAGTCTGCAAATGAGAAATTACATTAATAGTGCCTCAGTTGCATATTTAAACAAACAAACAAAAAAATCACTAAACATAGAATATAATGTAAATAGTCAAGTGTGTAAATTTTTACCGGATGTGTTATCCCATTCGTCTCTGCTGTCATTTAGTGTTTATTGATGCTGGAACAGGATTGAATGCTTCACTTCACACAAAGTCTTTAGGCACAAAATCCCCTAAATAAAGTGCAAATTCTGCAGCGTGCCTTGATGTCTGTTGCTGCTCTTCGCCGAACTGCAGCATTTTAGATTTTTTAATAACAAGCAATAAGTCATGTTTCTGACATTATGTTCTTTTCTGTGCTTATCTCAAACGTATCCTTTACTCTGCCCCCTCGGTCAAACTGAGTATTGTAACTCCGCTTGGTTATTATTATTATTTTAGTTGGTCTCTTTTTCTCCCCCTCCCCTCTTTTTAAAGGAATGTTAAAATACCCCTATCCCCTATCTGTCTGCATTAAAGAAGAAAAAAAAACTCCACAAAGTTAAATGTTTACATTGCATAACAAAGAGCTCTTGGAAGTGAAAAGGCTCAAACCAGCTGTCTTTATGATTAATATACTGAAAGCAAACAGCAAAGTTTTCTCAAACAAATGTCATTCATTATATTTGCCATACTTTTCAGTCTGCTTTGCATCCGTGATGATCAGAGACCGTAATGCTAAGCTAGTTGCACGTGGTCTCAGAGATGGATGAAAGTTTATTCCAAACACACTGCTTTTGTTTTTTTGTTCACCTCTTCTTAAAGCTGCAGACTAATGTGGAGACGTGCAGCTTACATGCTACACATGTTACCCTGTCTCCTGATATCTCATCACCCAGGATGTCTGTGCCACACTGTTTCTGTGTATTGCTGTGATTAAAATCTGGAGAGGATTGAGAACGTGCTGCTGCAGACGTGCTTAGTTTTATAACCCTGGTAAAAATGGGTTAAGAAAAAATGTTGCCTAAACCTTAAAAAACAAACAAACAGCGTTTAGACAGAAAAGGTGCAGCAAACCTGTTTTTATTATGTGTTGCAAATCAGGTTTAAAAACTACTGCGTTTAAAAATCTGCCAAATCAAATATCCTCGGCAACCTTGTGTGATTAACATTTTGGGATAAATAACACACATAAGAGTTCAACATTTAAAACTCGATTTTAAGTTTGTTTTACAATTTTTGTTTGTTTGTTTCTTTATCAAAGTATAAATCCTAAAGCCGACATATTTTAATCTGCTAGTATTAAACAAGGCTAAAGTTTTAAATAATTTCAGAAAGTTGCAAAAAAAAAAGCTTCAGACTCCTCTTCACGCTTGGTTTTTGACAGTTTTTTCTACTCTTTGCTTTGTATGATGTCAGTGTGTTGATATTCCTAATTTGGTCATTTCTGGCACAGCAGCCCCACCCACCTCCCTGTTCAAATTATTGTTTATTTGTGTCAGCCAATCAGGAGGAAAGTGGCTCACAGAGAGAAAAATGGAGCTCAAATGGCTTGTTTCACATGTACGATCTAATATCCCTCTGTTATTGTTGTTCCTACATCATCAGAATAATGTTGGTCAAGGATCAACATTGTCTGGTCATTCACTTAGCATTAGCCAGAAAGTTAGCAATGACTTTACTTTCCTGCTTTGGTGGTCGACTGTGTGTAGCAACTAGTTGAGAAAATACAGGGACACTCAGCAGGTAAGCAGACAGACATTTTAGCTTGGGAGTCGGCAAAAGGGCAAAATAAAAAGCTTCAAAACTGACACATTACTGTTAACTGTATGCTAATGCTACAGCTCTGTCTATTGTTTACTTCCATGTTTGCACAAAGTGGCCAAAAATGCCACATAAAGCAGCTTTAAACAGCGTTAGAAAACACATAGAAGTTTCTAGCTGCTCTTAGTTTACATTTGGAGCCTATATTTTATCTATATCTGTGGGGTGTTGAGAAGGATAATTATACATAGCAGGAGCCATTTTTTTCCCCAAACAGCATTAATCCACATTATACGCTGATGTTCTGCATGTGTGGGAACTTGAGCTGCATTCTTTGTAAGCCTGCCCTATCCATATGAGTTTTTGTCTTTGTGTTAAAGGTCACGAAGGTGGGTACACACACTGACATCCCCTCAGGAAGGAGGACTGTAATGCCACGCTCACACACTCAGTGACACAACATTAAGCTTTCCCTCTGCCACATACACACTCCCATGTGACCAGTATGTCCGCCTCTTGATTTAAAAGCTGTTAGGGCAGCCTGAGGGTAGAGGGGGGGGAACGACTGTAAATCATCTTCTGCAGAGTATGAGGCAGAGGCAGATAAAAGAATTTAACATGGAGTCTTTTCTCTTTGAACTCTACTTTTTTCATTAGCATGGAGATTACTGACTTGAGGCAAATAGAAGTTGATAGGCTGAGAACTCTTTTAAGAAAAAAGTATTATCCTCATTTTTGTCGTCGTTGTTTTAACCCTTTTTGTGTCTGATACCTTGCTGGTAAAATGTACTTCACATTTGTCTCCTTTCTATTTCCTCGGCAGGCAGCGGGCGTGTGAATCTGGTGCCGCTGCCCTCGGTAGTGACCAGTCCACGGGACATGGCTCTGGCTGCGGTCATCTGCAGCGCTCTTGCTACAGTGCTGCTGGCCCTGCTCGTTCTGTGTGTCATCTACTGCAAGAGGCAGCTGCTGGAGAAGAAGCCCAGCGGTGAGTCCCGATGCTCTGAAGCCGCATGTTTCACATTTTCTTGTGTCCAAAAGAACCATCGGAATAAGAGCTGGAACTTAATGAGCGTGGTTGTAGCAGATGTAAAGTAAGATTAAAGTTTTAGTGCAAGAATGTTTTCATGCACCTTGACAACACAGCAAGCATTGGACTTTGAACGCCCGCATCAGGTGCTGAACTTTCAGGGCACAGTAAAATTTCTAGTTCGATATGTACTCTAGTCAGGCTTTCCAAAAACAAAGGAAAGCTCATCAGTGTTCCAAAACGTATTTAGTTATACAACATCAAACAGTGTAGATAAGATGGCGATAAGTTATCTCAAACGTGTGCTTTAAGACGTGCCAAGAGGGCAGCTATGTGGAAGCTGGAGTCTGTAGTCCTTACACAACGTAATCAGAGGTTTACACACCCTTTTTGGGCATGAATGTCATGGTTATTTTTGGCTATTTATGGTTATTTTGCACTGTTCTTTTCCAGTTGCACAGCATACATCTTTAATGATTTAAAAAAACAAGACTTGGATGCACAAGTTTGAAATTATTTTGGATTTTTGGTAGTTTCTTTTTGCCAGCATAAAAAGGATTTGCTTGATAGCACTCAGTGGATTGACCAATATTCAGAACAATGGGAAAGTCCAAGGAACTCGGTGAAGATCTAAGATTTAGACAAGTAGGGAAGGTCTCTTTGAGGTATTTCTAAACAACTGCAGGTTTTAAGATCGTCAGTTCAAATAACTGTACGAGTAGATCCTCATGCTCTTCTGAAGTTTGCAGCTGCCCACATGGACAAGTCTTCTAGGGAAAGGTTTTATTGTCAGATGAGACAAAGATTGAGCTGTTTGGTCACAATGACAAGAGATATGTTTAGACGAGTAAAGGTGAGGGTTTCAAACTTAAGAACACTCTATAAACTGTCAAGCATAATAGTGGTAGCTTCAGCTTTACCTCAAATAAACAGCTAAACATTTAAAACTTGGGCACAGTTGGGTGTTTGAACAGGACAATGATTCCAAACGCACATCAGAACTGGTTTTGGGATAATGCAGGCTAACATTAAGCTGTGAACTATCGTAAAAGCCAGGTCCGTACCAGGAAAGCAGCTCATTTGAATGGATTTAAATTCAAACTTGTGCACCCAATTCCTGGTTTTGAAAGTCATTAAAGATGTATGCGATCCAACCTGGAAAAAGAACAAAGAAATATTCTGCATATGAAGGGACTCCATAGCTGTAAATAAGGCAGCTGTATGAACATGCCATTGCTCCTTTTAGCTGTAAGAACAGGGTGCAGTGTTGAGCTTTATCAAACCCTGATGTTGCATATTTGCAGCATTCTTGAGTCCAAAAATGCCTTAATATGTGAAACGTCCCCAGGCAAAGAATTAATGACATCACATTTCCCTTGCTGTGCTTGCTCCCAACAAAGAGTGCGGTAGTAGTTACCAAGGAGGTACCGGCTGTGTATTTTTTTTTTTAGTTTTTCATACTTGTGTGATGTAAAGTGAGTTAATTATTTCATCAGTAGTTTCAGCCAGTAGAAACACGCACCCCGCCCTTCACTCCAGCGAAATGCTAACATTTGTTTTTTTAAATTATACAAAGGAATTTTAATTGGTCTTATGGACCCGAGGGTTGTAAGGCATTAACCAAAGCATAAGAGAGCATGTAAATTTAGTAGATAAACACTACGGTTGGAGCTGGAAGGATTTCACCTGACAGAAGTCATAATACGAGCAAAGTTGTACCACACTGGTTTCTGTAATTAGTCCCACCTTTTATTTGGTAGTTCTCAATCGAGGTAATAATGCTGTTATAAAGGTTTCACAGTCATTACTTAATCTGTCATCTCTGTGTGTTTCCTCAGCAGCTTCTCTGAGGTCTCAGGACTGTCCTTACCGCGGAGCAGAGCTCTCCTGCCTGGACGCCCGCTGGCTCCATGACTTTCCACAGAGACCTTGCTGCCAGTGTCACCTGAGCCCCGGACACACCTGTGGTAGGCAGCGGTTCACATCAAAGGGATTTTGCACTAAAATCGACAGACAATGACTACAAACGCTGGGTGAATTTCTGTTTGTGTAAAGTTGTGTCCCTGTGTGTGCTGTTCAGGTCCCGTCCATCTAATCCCATCTCTGTGCTGCGATGAGAGCTGCAGTCTGGGCCGCAGCCAGGGTAACAGTCCTTTCCAGTCCCAGATGAGTCTCAGTGAAGGGTGAGGATGAAAAAAAAATACAACTAATATTTTAAGAGAGAAGTTTTTTGTTTTTTTTTACAGCACAAAGAGCAACTAGCTGAGGTTAAGATGCTGCTGCTGAGTAACTCCATATTTCTTGCATTACATTAAAGCTTATGATAACATGCTTGGTTTGGTTAACACCTTTATCCAAACATTTGTCAGCACAGACAGAAATGACTAAGAACCAGCAGTGTTTGCACTACTTGGCTCTGCTGAGTGGCTAATGGCTAAATTCAACATTAAAGCTCATGTCCAGCTCTGCATTTTTAGTCTTTATTCTCTACCACACTAAATGTGCAAGATTCACAGTTCAAAACAAGTCTTTTAGCTACTCTCTCTTTAACCTTTCTGATTGGTTGCCCCTTGCAAACAGAATGTCTGATAATCAGGTGGGTGGAGCTTCAGAGTAGGCTAGTCAGCTGCAAAACTGGTACCCTTCTGCTTTACCGCCTCAGGCCCAACGTTCAGGTGTTTCAGCGAGGTGTTGCAGATACAATTTAAATGACACCTTTGAAGTGCTGACAGCACGCAGAAGCCACAGGGTGTGGCTGCAGACAGATTTGGGATGATATTAACTACAATTTTCTTAATTATGCTTCCCAGAAATGCAAACATGGACGAGGAGCTGGAAGGACATCCCGAGGCCGTCTGTAGGGCTGAGTATTTTGATGAACCTGCAGAAGGACCTGGGGTGGTGGGAGAGGAGGATGAGGGGGAAAGGTGCGGGTTGAGGGACAAATCCCCTGAGAGGAGCTCACGGAGCTGCAGTGAAGCTGTGACAGATGTATCGACTCAGGAAGGTGAGGCAATATTAGCTCAACTGATAGAAACACTGATAGATTTCTTTTTAATTGGTTAAAAAAAATTAAATTCTTCATGTTTTATTGGTGTATTAACTCACTTGCTTGTGCAAAGATAAAACAATCACATGGCCTCTCCCAGGATTTAAAACACAGACTCGGTATGAAATAAATCCCATAATCCCTGCTGAGAGTTAGAAGCTGTTCATCAACTGCTCTCAAACTCACGGCTTGTCTTTTTATAGCCTTGGAAGCAACTCTGTGTCCATGAGGAGCAGCTGGTAAAAAAAGTTCTTTGATGTAGACAAGACTGTCCTGTTTTAAGTCAGGTTCTTGGCTGGGCGAGGGTAGATACGTTACTAATCGCTGCGTGTCTGCATTCCTCTTCCTGCTCTCTTTCCAGGATGACATAGGTTTCTTTGGCTTGTGTTCCACCCTTGAACCACCCTGGACTCGACAACAGCCGTGGCCGGATCCTGTGTCGGATTTCTCACTAGTTCACCCCCATCAAACACAACCCCCCCCCCCCCCCCCCCCCCCAAAAAAAAAACAAAAAAACAAAAAACCCCACCGCAACCACCACTACATACACCCAGACAACCAGTGTGGCCACTCTGCCCACTTCAGAGCCCTCCATCTACCAGAACATGTGCTTACATGCAAACAAAAGCATAGAGACTGTGAATTTGTTGACCCAGAAGGTAAAAATCATATGAAGTTCAAATGTCGACCTATTACTGCGGAGCGCAGTGAATCAAAATGAGCCTCTGCTCTGCATCGAGAATGTCTTGCATCTTCATGTGTAAGAGAACAAGCAAGCAAACAAACAAACAAAAAAAACTGTACCGCTCATTTAGCAGCTGGTGTTATGAAGCTTTTGTGTGTAAAGTTGTAAAGTTTGAAGTGTGACGAAAAGTGTCAAAAGTGATTATGTTGCACATTGAAGACAATCTTGATAATATGGAACAAGTTAAGATGAGGAATGTCTAAGTGATAAATGTGTTGTAGATACTGTAAGATAGTAAATAGGTCAATATTTTTGTAACATAGATAGGCATCATGTATGTCCCCCTCCCATGCACCCAGTTATGACGATGGTTGCGTTTGGTCACTTCCATGTGCCATTTTTGTAAATAAACCACTTGAACATGTTTACATACATTCTGTCATCATTTTTATTTTTTGTTAAATGTAAAAATTCTTTAATGAAATTAAAAAGTCAGTCATATGGATGAAATTCTGAGGTCTTTCTTCTTTTTTTAATCAATAACCACGAACTCATAGTTGGGTACTGCGCTGCTTTGAATCAGTCACTTACTCATGTGATAATAGACTTCTCTGCATTGAATCATTACTTGTTAATCTCTGGTTCCCTTTCATAGCACATCTTTTGTTCTGTCTTCCTCCGCTCACCCCAACCGCTTGCAGCAGATGGCTGCCCCTCCCTGAGCCTGGTTCTGCTAAAGGCTTCTTCCTGTTAAAAGGGAGTTTTTCCTTTCCATTTACACCAGTGTTTGCTCAGTGGAGTTATATGATTGTAGGGTCTACCTTTTAATATCAAGGGCCTCGAGGTAACTGTTGTTGTAATTTGGGGCAGTATGAATAAAATTGAACTGAACTGAATGTTGCTGAAGAATCAGTACTAATAAGACCAGGCAACATTTTCCAGTTTATTATGTAATTTTGGTGATCCCAGTGCAAACTGTAGCCTCAGTGTCCTGTTCTTAGCTGATGAGTGTCACGTGGTGTGGTCTCCTGTAGTCCATATGCTTCAAAGTTCCCGTGTTGTTACAACCAAAGTATGCAGATGAGCACAGTTACTTGTTGCCTTCCTATCAACTCAGTCTCCTCTGACATCATCAAGGCATTTTCATCCAGAGAGCTGCCACTCACTGGATATCTTTCTTGTCAGACCAGTCTCTGTAAGCCAGTTCAAAGTCACATAACTCACCTTTATTCCCCATCCTGATGCTCAGTTTGAACTTCAGCAGGATCCAGTCTGAATGCAGTGCTGCCATGAAACTGGCTGATCAGATTTTTGTGTTAACCAGCAAATTAACAGGTAAGTGTATATTGCCATCTATTCTTCTAATTAAAAAAAAAAACATTTTATAAATATGACAGCTGATCACCACAGAAAAAAATCACTAAAGAATGATTTCATCTAAACATCTTATGTTTCTTCCAAAGCCATCTGTACAGGGGGCGTAGCACTCAGTGTGACAAGTCAACTTGTTTTGATGCCTAAAATTACACTAACATTAATACTGGGGCTGCACTTCAGTTACATTTAATCTCTGCTGATATAATTTGCTTCAGGTTTAATTGGAAATAGATCTGAAAGCAAAGCAATGTTGGAGAGACATCACACCCACATAACTGTCAAATCACAGTTTTACAGCCTCTGTGAGGTTCGAGCCACCCAGCTCGCTCAGGCTCCGCCTGTCTGATGGCGTGTTTACACTTTCAACAGCGACGTGAATCCGCATCGGAGCTGGCACAAGGCAAGCAAAGGCAGCTGCAGTCAGAGCCCAGCTGACGACTACAGTGTGAAACTGTTGGAACAGATGCAAACAGCCTCTGTGGAGCGTTTTTGTAAATATGCACAACTTCTTAAACTTCCAGAGACTGTGTGGCTTTGTGATTTATACTGTTGCAACAGCTTTTATGAATAATATGATAAGAACTGACCAAATCTTTCCTATTGTGCTGTAAAAAACTCACAAGCTGAAGCTCTTCTTTTTCACCCCTCCCCAAACTCCTGACAGACAAAACAGATGGAGCGGTATTAATTTAAAGCCTAAACAATGTCCACATGACAGGAAGAACGGATTAAGTATTCTTCCTCATGCTGATTTGATCAGGAAAAAACCAAACCAAAACAATGTTCTGCTGTTACACAAGCTCAGAACAATCTTTTGGGGGTATAAGCTGTGAAAATGAAAGAATGAATAACAAAATACAATCAAAGGTTTAAAGTGTTAAACATTTTAAAGTTTAAATGGTTAAAAAAAAAAAGAAGGTTTGACAACAGTTTCGGGGTTCTTTAACTTTTTAACTGTGTGCAGCAAGAGAACATGTCAAATATATTAAATATACATTATGTTCATTTGCAGAAAACATGAAGATCTTTAGAAACAGTGATCATGAAATATGACGGCATGTCTTTGATTTCTCCAGCGTTCTCTCAATCTTTGCCTCATAAAGTTTGTTTCCTTGCAGCCAAAACTGGCCTTCAACTCTCAGAGTCCATGATGAAGGTCTCAAAGTTTGGGTTGAGCTCAGACACGAGCGCGTCCACAAAGTCCCCGATGGTGGGCCGTCTCTGCAGCATGCCTGTCTCACACACACACACACACACAAACACAGGCACAGGTATTAGGGGGCGTTTGCAGGCTGCAAGGAGAGGCACCAGAATTAGTTTGCTGTTTTCAATCACTCCATCTCACTTCATTCATGCTTTCCTTAGTGCTGAAATATTTTTAATCTGATGTCAGAGGAGTGGTCATAAAAAAGAAAAAGAAAAACTTTTTGTTTTTTGAGATCCCTTGAAGCAAGTGCTACATTTTTTCCTCCCCAAATTAAGCTAAAATCATTTTAAGTTAATGGATTTCAGCTGCAGCACTTTTTTTTTTAATTCCAGCTTCTCTTCCTCAACACTACAATGGATTTTTCCCAGTGCAATGTTGCTCACCATCATCTGCATTTTGAAGTGAAGATTTAAGGACATTGTCACATTTTACCACAAAAGCGCCTCAACACATCCTAAACTACTGCAGATGTAGTGCAGCACTTTTTACTCCTCACACAGTACTTACACTGAGAAAATGGGCTCAAACACTCACACCTGAACAGGCCTCAGCTGGTAGTAACGTCCATCACAGTATATGCACTAAAGTAACCAAAATGTGCAGATTTCCTGTATATTTACAATGTTTTATATTCTCTGTCTCACTCACACAGATTACACAAGAATGTGTCCAGTGTCGTGGAGCAAATATGACGGTGGAGCCGAGAGTGAGCTCTGGGAATGTCTGTGTGTTTTCAGAGCTTGTCTGCCAGCTCATGCATTGAGGACTCCCTAGCTCGCTTTACAATTCAGCAGCACGCCCGCTTTGAAGTCAGTTCATTTCCCCTTGTGCAGCTGCCAATGTAAATAGGCACTCTCCCCCTCCCCGTCTTTCCTGCATAGGTCACCTCCACTGAGTGCACGAACACACACACACACACACGCACACAGGAACGTCTGCAGACACGCATGAATGGCGACGCAAAGAGCTTCACACAGCAATCCTGAATGTAGACAGATATCAAGATGTGGACAGTCACACACACACACAAACACACACACACACACACACACACACACGGGAGTCTGTGGTGTTTCCACCATGATTCTGACTCAGCAGGATTGCCATCTCTCCTTACCCACCAGTCGCACCCTGCCCCTTGGCTACAACGCAAGATACCATCACACAGGGGTCCCTAACACACCGTAACCGCAGGGCCCCGGGATCCCTGTGAACACGGCAGCCACATCACAGAGACGACTCCAACCATAAACTGATAGTCATGTTTATAGAGCTGAAGGGTGTTTTCTCCTTTGACCGCTGCTGACGTCTGTGGCGTGTTTGAAGCAAGGACCAAAATGCATTATTAGATGCTCACAAAGAGTATGCTGAATTTATACCTCAGATCAAAGTGAGCGTTGTAATTTAAGCCCCAACTTTCTTTCATGGAGACTTTAGTTTTCCAGTTAATGATGAGAAATATCAGTCGAAGACCACAGTCCTGTTAGCAGCTCTCAGTGGTCCGTCACGCAGGCTTCTCATAGATGCGTAAATGCTTTTGAAAATCTCAAGTTTAACCCAGAAGAGTTTTCCTGCCTTAACCTAATCAAATCCTCCCTTTACTTCTCAAATATGCAGCACAAAAATCAACAGAGAAACAGACACACAGGTACGCACATGTCCTGACATGGCACTTGTTTACTTTGGTTGATTTTTTACAGCATGTGTGCAAACAGAGCTAAGGGCTACTGAGCTGAACTCTCCATACATACATACATACATACTGCAGCATCACCGTCGCTTTATGATAGATTTCATTTCCTTGCTGTGTTTAAAGGGGCCTGACCTGCTACAAGTTTCTGTGGTGTTAAACAAGCAAAGTTTACTCTACAAGACTGATGAGAGATGCACAGGTGCTGGTGGTGTGTGTGTGTGTGTGTGTCTGTTGGGGGGGCTAAAGGTGGAAAAGGAAGTGCAATCTGTGAAGGAACTTAGTCAGGTAAACAACAGTTCCCATGCTAGCTGCTCAGCAGCAGCAGCTCGTGGTGTTGGCACACAGTTCTTACGGTACATGACAACAAGCAAAACAATACACAGTGAGGACTGAGATTTTCTCAGCCACGACCCCTGGGAGAGTTGGAGAGGAATGCACAGATAACCTCAGAGTCATAACAACACCGTGGAGGAGTATCTGACCTCAGAAGTTGCCCTTAGACATACACACAGAGAGGAGGGGCCGAGTCACACAAGACCCCCCCCCCCCCCACCCCCCCCAGGGAGGAATCACCACGCTGTAAAAGAGATGAAGCTCACAGGCTTGATGTTGTTTAGAACATATCGGATCTTTTCTCAATTTATGGCTCAAAGTATCAAAATGTCAACTGAACACGTTTTTTTTACTCAGCTCATGATTTTCACTGAATGGAAGCACTGGGTAATTAAAAGGTACAGTCGGTAATTTTGGAGGTTATGTAATAGAAAAACTGAATATTGTACTCAGTGTGCAATTATGTCTTCCAACAAACAGATGGATTCTCATAAACATAAAACGAATCCATTAAAAATACATTACAGCAGGTGCTCATTGATGGAAGACAGCAGCAGCTGGCTGAAAGCTAACGCTATTGAAGATAACGATGGGCTCAAATGTCCTAAAAATCACACTTTCAATCTGATTAATAGTTTGATTACATCCTCAAATCGTATGGGAGTTTATTCACCAAGTGTCCAAGTCCAACAATGTTATAATGTAAGAGACGGTTTCACTAACGCTAGTGTTGCCCCCCCCCCCCCCCCAAAAAAAAACAAAACATTGGCCGTATTTAAACTGCTGTAAATAACTTGTTGGCTTAGAATCTGTGAAAAAACGTATCAAACCCATCTCTCACGAATGATATCAAGTAAGAAACCATTCCTGCCACAAGGCAGAAGCTGCTGTTTGTTGGCCAAGTTTTATATATCCTTTATTCATCCAGCTAAAAAGTCTCATCAACACTAAAAAGGATGAGACTCTTGACCAGATCACATTTTTCAGAGTGATCTGTTTGAGAGAGCAGCAGAAATTGCAACAAATATAAAACAATAGGTTTGTAAAAAGTAAACGGACATAAATTGACACCCGGCATATTGAGACTGCAGTCATATTTACAGCTGAGGTAAACAGCAGACTGACAGCCTGCACTCACTGCAGATGAACGAGGATTGCACTTGAATTAATAGGGATAAGAAAACTGAGTATGATTGAACATTTACAGTTTCTCAGAGCCTCTGGAGATGGCGGCAGCATGCTCTTTTGTTCAACAGACAGCTCAAAAGCCAGTAATATTAATTTTAGTGCGATATATAAAAAAGAAAAGCTGAAACCACCAAGATTTGCCTGAACTATTACTGACATTATTACTATTAATGTCGTGTTTCTTAATATTATTTTTGACATTAAAAAAAATACTCAATCGCTGCAACTCTAGTTGATTTTTTGTGATTTGTTCGAAACCACTTTAACAAATCTAGACAGCTGAGATCTACAGATCCATTCAAACAGGCCATCCAGGTACCCACGGCTCACGACGACAGCAGCACAGAAGCACAGACACGGTGCGAGTGGTCACAAACGGTGGGGAGAACTGTACACTTACTCTTGGCTTAGCACCGAGGAAAAACCAGAGCCAAACTAAACATAGGCTGTGCTTTGTGCCCATTGTTGGTACAGCCCGAGGACAGAGCCTTTGCAGTGTGAGTCATCTCGTATTTAAGAGTTTCCATTTCCATTCATAATGGCACTGACACAGCTATTGAAGAGCGGGGCTTCTAATCATTACAGTCATCTCAGGGCTTGCATCGTTAGCCAACTTGGCCAACGGAGTTTTGGGATGTTAAAAGACAAACTGGAGCCTCAATGGAACAACTGGCCACTGACTACCTGCTCAAGGGTACATCAAAAGTTCCCCTCCTCCACCCCACCCAATTTATCCAGCTGATGTAAAAAACAATCGAAGACCCTCTTCTTTAGCTCAACTTCCACTGCCTCCTGTTGTTTGTGACACTTGTTTTCTTTAAACAGGACAGGGTAAATCTTTTCAGCTCCCTGAAACAACATCCTCAGATATAAAGACGTCCTGAAGTCTTTCCACAATTAAACGTGGGTCCAGCCTCATGGTAAAATCTTTAAATTACACTGGGATTTTACATTTCACATCAGTAAATAGATAAACAAGCTTTTCTTTGCAGGCTATTTACTCAAAGGGTGGTGGGCGATGGGTATCAGTCCAACGAAGGCCACTGTGGCAGGCTAGCAGCTCTGAGTCTGGGTAATGACAGCTCAGGGGACATGAATTTAGTACAAGTGCTCTAAAATTGCAGTTCAGCCTGCAGCTACTGCTGGATGAATTTATCAAAGATCTGAAATGCTGACTAAAAACATATAAATAAATGAATAACAGAAGTTTGGATGGCATGGATAAAGTCTGTCTGATGACCTCCATGATTTGATAAAGCAAAATAAATAAATGAATTTAAAAAAAAAAAAAAAAAGGGTGCCTCATCTTATTTATTTATTCTTGCAAAATAACACATTTAATTTGTCCCCTTCAAACAGGCCATGAATGGCATTCGTGGTTCCCTCACAGAACACACAACAGATACTTTCTGAAAAAACTGAAACTTTTTCATAAGAACATATTGATCTTAACTCCTTGCTATAGCTTGTATTTTTGGTACTTCACAATTTAATAGGCTTCTTTTGAAGGCCAGTTACACCCAGTTGCAACTCCGAGGCAGCACTGCGCTACGTAGGAAATGTGCACAAAC
The DNA here is from genome assembly GCF_963576455.1 of Neolamprologus multifasciatus. Taxonomy (NCBI): domain Eukaryota; kingdom Metazoa; phylum Chordata; class Actinopteri; order Cichliformes; family Cichlidae; genus Neolamprologus; species Neolamprologus multifasciatus. The sequence continues at coordinate 26,043,533 of NC_140452.1, forward strand.
TGGAGCGTGCGATAACTAGCCTCGTCTCCTCTGCCGCCTTGTATTCCCCCGTAAGTGTTTGACACCGTTTTCACAAATCTTAAGGTACTTGCTGCTTCAGTAGCCGATTCTCATAACTATTCCAAACTTGTCACGGTGTGAAAAGTAGCTACGTCTGTCAGACCTGCAGGCAGGCCCGGGGGCTCGCCGCCTCTAATTACAGCTTTGAAGTTCAGGAAGCCTTTTCTACAAACCGCACTTAAGACAGGCCCAGAAAGCAAGCAAGACAAGGGTGATGACAAACACTGCACTGGGAGGCTCTTTGTTGAGTAAGCACACACACACACACACACACACACACACACACACACACACACACACACACACACACACACACACACACACACACACACACATTAAAAATGAACATCAACACATCAACCTCTTCATAAACTTTCCAAAGCAACACATACGTAAAAAATAGCATCAAACAGATTTATTCAGCTTAATACATCGGGTCATTCTAAAAGTTTTTTTTAAGTGTTTATGCAGACAGACGGGTTTGCGGTGGGTCCACCACTTTAGTCCAAACTGAAATACCTCAGCCGCCATTGTTTGGATGGCCATGACACCCTGCCATTTCTGGTCCTCTGAGCATGAATCCTGTGACCTGCTGCAGGTCACTTCTACTGTGTAGTATTTAAATAAATGTTTGATGGATAATACAGATGCTCATGGCTCCCATGCAATTTACTTTGCAGCTTTTGGACGGATTACTATAAAATTTATTGAATATATTTATGTCCCCGCTCAGGGTGAATCGTAATAACTTCGGTAACTCGTATATCTGCGGGTCAGGGCCCCCCAAGGAGGGTCGGGCAGAGAAAATAAAAAGCCAAAAAGCAGACAGATGTGATGAAAAGCAAAGTAAATTACTCTCAGCACAGGCTCTTCCTGCACTTTATGGTTTGTCATGAAATGTGCTCCAAACAAAATCTATTGTCCATACTTGCTGCGCAAAAACAGAATTTAATTTTCTTGAACTCGCACTTCAGTTAGCCATCACATCCCATCTGACACAGACTTAAAGTAAGAATTCAGGACAATTTTGGAAAGCCCCCCCCCCCCCCCCCGAGTTAAACATTTACCTGATCAAACATTGAGTCTGACTCAAGTACGGGCTGTAAATTATGCCTTTTGCAGCTTAACATCTGGACTATGAGGTTTATCCAATCCTCTCCTCGACTTCAGACAGAACTATGCATCACTGTCTCACAAGTGCTGTGGGATTGTACAAAGCACCCCGCCTCGGGGTTTATTACTGATTGTACAAGCAGTCATAAGAACTATTCAGTCACGCTTCCCCCAGACAAAGAATGAACGAGGTCCCGAGTCCCTGCTACAGAGCCAGAGTAGATCCATTTTCTGTGCTCAGTGTTTGAGACTATGGGAACAGCCTGGGCCATGAAAGCCCTCTCTGTAGGAGGACCCAAGGTTCAGTTTAGCCAGTCGATCGGCTTTCACTCTCTCTCTCTCACTGCAGTGATGCTGCCGCAATGAATTTAATACCTGGGTTTACATTTCAACACCATCTTTTCCTGGGAAACATCCAGGAGCAGGCAGGGAGGCATCCAGATAAAGACTGGCCTCTGATTGGCCTTTCCAGGTCTGCTCCGGTTCCCCGTGTGCCCTTATGCCCCTTCTACCACCTCACCTAAGGGGGATAAGCAGGGAAATGATACACACCTCCATTTACAAGGCTCTTTGTTTGAAAGGATTATGTGTAATGGGTTGGATCTGGATTCTGTCTCCTTCCTCTAGTGTTCTGGTCTCTGCTGGCCTAATCCCCGCTAAGGACATAAAAAGAGCCATTCTAATTCACTTCAAATCAATTTTCCATTCCTCAATAAGATTTCAGGATGTCTGCTATGAACCCATCAACCCTTCAGCAAAGACTGTGGAAACTTAAATATTTCAGCACATGTGCCGATGTTTTGTAGTTTTTCATCAAAATGGTGAGGTGGCTCAATAAGGGTTCTTTAAACTGCTTCTGCTTTAGCTGAAGCATTTCTCCAGACACGGAAAAAAATGTATTATTATAAAATTATTATAAATGCAGGTGCACACAATGGACAGACAATGGACAAAAAAATGTGAGAGTGGATCAACCATCTAGCCCTCCCAAGGCTCTTTCATTTGATCTGCATCTTCTGTCAGACAATGCAATCGCTGGGTTAATCATTATTCCCAGAGCAGACGTTTTTTAGAGCCTTCTTTCCCCTGTGACTTGCAGCCAGAGCGATAAAAACCACCATTAAAACTCTGCTTCACGCAGGGCTTTGGACTATAACTAGAGTAGCATTCGCTACAAAGAAAACCATAAAAGCAAATATTGTAAGTTAAGCAACAGTTAATTGGACAACAGATCAGCGAGGATCTGATCCAGTGGTGGTTTTAATTTCAGAGAGTGGGTGCAGCCCTGTTTGGAGCTGTCACAGGAACAATCCAGTGGAGGAGGGAGGGGGTGACCCTGAGGGAGAGATTTACAGTACGCTCCTAAACGTTACCCGATATCACTATCTTTCTATCTGTGTCTCTCTCTTCTCACCTTCTCCACTTTTGTCCTGTCCAGACAGGCCACAGCAACTGCTGGAGGAGGGGTGTAAGAAGGAAAGAAAGAAGCATGCGTTTGATTTGCAGTTCAAGTCCACCCTCTTCCAACACCCTCTGTTTGTGCTTTAATGTGAAAGGTTTCCTCCTTGATGAAGCATCGATGAAGCTCAACTACCCAAACTCCTTGAAAGTGCATTACACATCTTTTTTTCCTGATATGGGGGAAATTTCATACACTCAAAAATGTGACTTCTGTGTGATTACTTTAAGTAATAAAAGGAAACTGCTCCTGGACATCATCACATAGGCCCACTCCTAAGCAAGGATCGTTTCTACTACAACTGCAGTTTGATGAGTTTGCAGCCCAGCTTGTCACTAATTTTTATACCTCAAATATCTGCATATTTAAAATAAAAACGAGCGCTAACATGCTAATCATTAGCCATCTCGAATTGGGATTAGCATGCTAACAACGGCACTAAAAAGACAGTAAATTGTAGGGTGGTGGAACTAAACTTTTTCATGCATTTTTATTCCTTACTAATTGTTAATTAATAAATTAATAAAGCATATACTTAGCTTGCCTTGTGTCCGGCTATACTCTCAAAGACATTTATGTTCCAAGGAGTAACCTCCTGAGATTTAAAATGAAGTCAATGCAACAATGGCGAAAACTGCAGTTCCTCTAGGTGCCACTTGAGGCAGCATCCAAACGTAGGCTCTTTCCCACAGACTCCCGTATTAAATTAAACTTATTTCACCAGTCTTGAAAAGCATATTTAATGTATATTTAAAAATGGTATAAAATGGTATAAAAATGTTTTTTTTTTTGCCTCTATGGATAATTTCCATAGCAATTCCGAGTGGGATGATTTTTAAAATTTTAAATATTTGCTTGAATAAGTCAGTTAGGGGCGTGACCACGCTGATTTAGAGGTCCTGTCTGCTAGCATCATCCACTTATAAAGGGCCTCTCTGCTGTATGTGTGTGCTGCTGGTGCAGTTGGGATCATTTTAATGGGTTATCTGACTAATATAATGACTTGCTCTATGGTACACACCATCCCACAAGTGTGTGCTTCAGTTTTGGTGAGTGAAATTCTAGTTTTATTAACACATTACTTAGCATTAATCAGAATATGAGTGTCTGTGGGTTTCACCCATAAATGCAGCTTGGTAAGGCCTTACTGTACGCTGTGACAGGGACACAGATAGCTGGAGACCCAACGGTTGAGCAGCCATTCCTGTTAATGCTGCGTTGGTCACGTAATGCGCTGCTGCAATTTCATCACACAACCACATCCATACAGATATATCAGCACTAAACACCTTAAGCAAAGACACTGCCAGTTTAGTTGGTGCACTCGCATCGTAACAGGAGTCCCATGTACAACTGTGAGAGGCCACTGACATTTGACCTTATATGGGGATTGGATAAAAGTAACCATATCACCAAAATTATTACGTTTACTGTGACACATTCGTCATAAATTGATCCATTTGGTGCCAATAATCAAACAAAAGGAATGTGAATGTCATGGTGTTACAACAAGAAAATTGAGTCACAGAAATCCTGAGGATTTACTGAGAACGATGAATCTATTGAATAGTTACTGGAATATTTTAGTTTGTTTGATCTGAAACACAAAAGTGGTCCGGTCTGTGTTTTCAGCCCGCAGAGTCAGCAGCGTTAAGCACTCAAACCTATAATCAAACATTTCGGTCTTTCCCTCCTTCATGATCGCCTGTGTACACAAAAAGCACTACGAGCCATATCGCTATCTTTTTAATTATCTTCTTTAGTTAACCTTTAAAAGCAGATCAAATAAGGGCTGTACTAGCAAGGGGCACTGTGTAGCCGCCGCAGAGTGAGCTCGCCAAGAGCAGGACAGGCTTTGTCTTTGGGCTGACAAAGCTCCTGTAAACAAAGATAAGAGACCTTGGGAGGTGTGTTAAACTAGTAAACATGTACCACGGTGGAATCTAAAGCGCAGAGTGGGACAAACCACAACAGTGGTAGCTGTGACCACCTGAAACAACAGCAGCTGGATCAGCAGCTTCCCATCTTCTTTTATGTGAGAACGCCTTTTCTGCTTCATATGAGAAAAGAAAAACAACAAATCCAAGCAGGAGTCACACTCTCGGCTGTCCAGCAAGTCAAAACAAAGTTTGTGGCACGACCTGCAGTAATTAGACACACCCTTTAAAAAAAAAAAAAAAAAAATCATGGGGCTAGACGCCAATGGACTGACAACTCCATAATCTGGGAGGAAACCTGGAGATGAACTGTGGCGAGACCTCAAACTGTTGGCACAGAACGGCGCTTTACAGATGTTTGTGGGCAAACATGATATTCTATCAGTATTTGTGACAAAAAGATTGAACCTACCCTCCACCATCAGCATGGGCTCCTTAGCTCCTCCGTGGGCCAACATCTCCCGTCGGTACCCGCTCACCCATTTCCCTAAGAAAGAAACCAAGACGGTAGACAGGCAGGGAAGAGAAAGAGATAAGGTTACAGACACCTGTATTCACCTGTCAACCCCTCCATCACTGCTGCTGCCACTGGGAGCCCAGGGCCAAGTCTGCCAAGTTGTCTGTAAACAACAGACAGGTGATAAAAACAAACAGAGATCTGACAACTGCAGGTGTTACCGAGACGAGGTAAAGGAGGCCAGGGGGACAGACGGACAGAAAGGGAAACAAAAAGAAGTGAAACTGCTGCAGGGCTCAATGCAATGCTGATACGATTAAGGGTTGGTTTTCCACAACAGAACCTTATTGCTTTGCTTGTCCAGGGGCAAATGCTTTAGATAGAGGAGGATCTGGTAATGTGGATGCTGGTGTGTGTCTGTGAATCACAGCAGATGCCACATTCACATTAAAGGGCTTTGATACAGATGATATGAACTATGTTTCTGCAACTCTTCACCACCTGTACTTCAGTTTCAGGGTAATGCAGTCATTGTTAGGAGGACTCCTCATTCCAGCCAATTTAGTATTTATTGCCCTTATAAATAATGACCTGTGTCCAGTTAAATATATGCCTCCCTACAAAAATAACTCCTCTATTCGGTTCTCTCTATTAAAAACATCTTTAACTCAGCGAAAGCTCTGATGGTAAAGTTCAACACGACATCCCTTTGAGATTATGGCCTTATAAGACAGTTTTCCCTATAATTTAGCTCGTATATATATATTTAATTTAACAGTATGTTAAGCTTTGGTCTCACCTGTTTAAAGGATCCTCTATGAAGCATTGTTTCCACACCATCGAGGCCACCGCACGTGACATGAGGTAGGAGTAGTACTTGGCCCCGTACCCGATCAGGTGGCTGAATCTCAGCTGCCATGCCTTGAGAAGAAAATGAACATTGAACAAGAAAAATAAACAACTTTATCACTTTAAAGACAGCGAAGCCAATCCTGACAAAGCTAATGCTGCACCTTTCCTAACAGCATCTGTCACGTGTCACCGTACCCAAGGTGACACGCGACTGTTGCGCCGGACAGATTACTTTAAAAATGAAATTTTAAAATCTGCTAATGAGTAAAAACAGCAGATTTTTTGTAGCTATTCACACTCTCCATCAAATTTAAAAATGAAAAAGTCATTTGTATTCAAAAACCAAATCATGAAGATTCGGCACCTTACACTAAAACAAATAAAAATGGGTAAAATAAAAGGATAGAGTGAGGTTTTTTTTTACCATTACCCTACAGCCTGGCAGCGTGCACATCTCACAAGTGCTCTTTAAATGACCATAACTCCTCCGTCACCATTAGTGCCAAAATAAGAAACAAAGTGTCAACCGTTTTGGTAAGAAGAGAAGACGAGCTTTATGCAGATATTCGGTATGTCATGGTAGAACAAAGCATCTACAAGGTACTGCTGTCTGTCGCCGACAGAAAAATCATCTGTTTGTCTCGTTTAGGGAGACATTTTAAAGGGTTCCTGTAAAACACCGAGGTGATAAAAGGCCAAACACCAAACAGTTTGATGTCTTTAAAACAGTTATATTTGAAATAAGTAACCAAGGTGTAATCGAGCAATCTCGGACAACCTAGCTATAAACTAACTTTACATCTTTTCGTGTCTGCACTCAGTTCAGCTCATATTTCTAATCTCATTACTTCACCCTTTGATATCCAGCCCTTCATGTTGACACAACCTGCTCTGAAACATCCAGACAGTCAGACACATAAACACCTGCCAAAGTACTTCAGAGGCGTTTGTGGCAACGCCTGCTTCAGTCAGTGACTCAGGACCAGATTTTGCAATGACTACACCCTGACTACAGACCGATGAGGTGAAAACAACACGTCAGTAGATATTAACAGAAAGCAGACTCATAAATACGCCAAACATTCTCAATCTTTTGAGCTGCCTACGTCGTCTTCACTGATGACATTAAACTGGTGAAATGAATACAAGTTTCCTTGAACAAACATCTTTGACAAACATTAAATCACATCCTGTCAGGTCCTTTTATAAAACGGACAAAACATGGAAATTCCTAACAGCTAGAAAGCCCCGTTCGCTCTTTTTCTCCCATGTTGTTGCCTGAGTCCCCCTCAGGCAACAACATCCATATCTATAAAGACGAGCTCTTTTATGATCTCTGAAAACGGCGACACTGGGAAATTCAGCTGGCAAACACTCAAACATTCAGCCTGCTAGAAAAGGCAGCAGCTGCTGTAGTTAATAAAACATAACAGACTGCAGACGCCTCCTTGCACATCCACATGGGGGGGAAGCAGACTTCATACACGTTAAAGATTTGAACTCCAATTAAAGTGAAATAATCATGAAACTGAGGGATGTGCTTGCAGACTGGTGCCCAAGAAGCTTCCAAAGGATCGTCTGACATCAAGGTACATGTTCTCCAGCAAAAAGCCAAATAATGCATTAGTGTGGATAAAAAAATCTTAAATTCTTTATGCTGGGAAACATCTATTAAACTCACATTTGTGAAAAAATATTTTAAAAAAAACCTACTGATGCTATACATCACCCTTAACATAAAAAGGTTAATCTTTTTTTCAGAAATTTGAATAATAAAGGGATATAAGAGCACTGTAGGTTGTGAGCTCTAAAACGGCTGCTTTTTGAGAGGAGTTGTGTCTGCTGACCTAAGCGCGGTCGCTCAACAGCATGAAAAACACTCCAGTGTTGACTTGACAAGACTCCTCAGGGCTGTAGTGACTTTAATAAGAGTCGATAGCACTCCTGAGAGGAAAGTGTGGGTTAGAGAAGCAGGAACACAAATACAGGAGCTCGGATCAGCTCTTTCAAGTGCTATGAAACAGAAAATGTAGGCCGCGCTAACAAATGCGATAACACATGCAGAAAATGACGAAAAGCCTGCTTTGATTTGTTTTAATTCGGAGGCTCTTTGATTCCTCTGTGCTTCCTGACTGCTGATGTTTTGGTAATAAATAGGCTGCTACTGGTAAGATGTCACAGCCTCTGACAGGATGCTTTAAGTACTCATCACAAAGTGCCTTGATTATCAGGCTTCCAAGCTTCTCTTTGTTTTCAATCCCTTCGTCTCACATCAAATGATTGTCGTCAGCTTTTCTGAGAGAGTGCGAGCGGGTCACATGTCAGCAAGATATCCTTTTGATCCTCACATACAAAAGGAAACTGAGTAAGCCCTTGCTTTTTACTCTGCTCCTCTTCGGTGTCAGTTAAAATACATTTTTAGGTCTTTCCAAACTCGACTTGTGAGAAGAACGTGAGCCGTCGCATACACATTAGGGGTGGGTTTTTATAATCGATTTATCGATTAAAATCGATTCTGGCTTGGATTACGTAAAATCGATTCATTAAAATCCTGAATCGATTTTTTAATATAAATTTATTTTGCCCAAAATACCAGAATCTCTGGTGAAATCTCACAAAACTTCAACAACCACCAAACAGCTAAAACAGTAAATGAGAGCAGGAACACGGATTCTGCACAAAGACTTAAACACACAGCGCGACCCGCGGATCAGAATCAGATGTCGAATTTCTCACAGTCGGGGCTGAAAGCCGACAGCCCGCTGATTCTGATCTGTCGGCGGGTCCGCGCTTTGTGTTCACGCCCTTTATGCGCTGATTGTAAAGCTGTTAGTTTGATGTCTCTCCAAACAATATTGACCGAACCAGCAGCAAAAGAAGATCCAAACTACACTTCACATAAACATCGTCATGTATTCACTCTGACTTTTACTGTTTTGCTTCTACCATGATGCACAGCTCTCTCTCTCTCTCTGTATGGTTTCCTGCATTATTCGCTTGCTTGTTACGCACAAGTCTACCGTTGTTTACAGCGCTATCGGCCGACTTTTTTTTCTTTCCGTTTTATATACTTCCGAAAAGAAAACCTAATTTCTGCCGTTCAATGCTGAACAAATTTAAACTTTTTAAAATTATACAAAATGCAAAATGCTTAGCCATGTCTCTAATAAAACCGCTGTAACTTCAGAGGTAATGTTCATATGTTGATTAATGGTTTTCTTTCGTTTTTGATGTACTGCAGAATATTTTTATAAAATCCCAGGCCAGGAAAAATCACCTTCATGTGTTTCTGTGTTTTATCTTCAGCTACTTTGACACAAAGGCATCTGCTGTGACGCTCACACCTTTGATAAAGTCTTGCGTGTGTCAGCTTCCTTTTTATAGATACAAAAATATGTAAATGTACTGATCTGAATTATAATATTTCTGACCGTCAAAATTTCCCATATTCAAATCGAAGTGAATTGAATCGAATCGAATTAAATCGAATCGTGGATCGAATCAATTCTGGACCTTGTGAATCGGAATTGAATCGATTCTAGAAATCAGTGACGATACCCAGCCCTAATACACATCGACTCATCCTTTGGGGAAATAAAAGGGACGGGCATGCAAGTGTTAAAGGCACGGATTGGCAGTTAGAGAAATGTCAACAAAAGCGAGCAGGACACCTCGCTTTCTGCCTCTTATTCCCAAATATTATCCTCAGCTCAAGAGTGAGCATGTGGTCTGTGTTACTCGCAGCTGATCCTCTCACTCTGTACACAGCGGGAACTGATAGCCCTCCTCTATAAACTATACACATGTCAGCATCACCCTAATGTTTATAATCTGTGGCTCTCCGTAACCCATTAGCCACTCCAAACTTCTCTTTACTGCGGAAACTTTTTCCTGAGCTGCGTTTCCATGAAGGCAGTCAGACAGGGATGGATTCAGAGGGTAAACCACACAAAAAAGAACATTTTAAGGATCTAAACAAATCTGTTTTCACTTGCTCCGATCCAATCGTGATCTAATATTCGACGTTTAAGCACTGCAATCACCCTCAGTTCAAATGAGGAAAGCGATCTCGCTTGTGGTTGTGGCTGTGCACACGGAGGCAAAGTGCCTGTTAAAGCTTCCTTTATGGCTTGAAAGCTTGAAGAGAAATGACTGCGACAGTGGGACTCTATATAATATAAACCGCAATCTCCGGAGAGGGAGCTACAAAGCGAGGCACGTACAGAGGAGTGGGAGGACTCCTGTGAGGAGAAACGCTGGCTGGGACACGGTCGTCCGGGCAGAATATACAGCAGTCCTGTAATCTTTATTCCTGATGGCAACCCCACATAATTACAGCCCTGAGTAAATGCTGTATGAAGGCCATTTCTGGCTAAATTATGACTGTTTTTGATTCCCTTCTGTCTCCTGGCCTCATCCTCCTCAGCCCACAGCTGCTAAAGTGGAGGAATAAAGCACTTTTTTCATTAAAGGGGAGGGAGGAAGAGGCTCAAATATTTCCCCCTGGGAGGGTTCATTTAAAGTATCCCCCTGCTTTGTTATTTTAGCAGCCCTTCAAAAACCAGCTTTAATCCTTTAAACACTGCTGTGCCTGGGTGAGAGATAAAAAACCAGTGAGAGAAAGAGGAAGGACAGCGAATAAGAAAGGAAAAAGTGAGTAGAAAGTTAAAGACTAAAAGGTTTCTGTGATCTCATTAAATGGGTATTGAGAGAAGAGCACAGAACCCCAAATTATCAACAACTTCCAAGCTTGTATTTTATCCTGTAGTCATGACGTCAGAGAACATAAGTCACGGGGGGGAGGTGGTCAGGCTGTACCGTGTTGGGCACATAAGGCAAGCCGTAGAATTTCTGCTGCATGTCCTTCAGGATTTCTGTGGTAGAGCGGTTCTGTGGTTCGCTGTGGTAGATCTGGTCCAAGACTGCATAGAAAATCTACACAGCAAGAAAAAAAAGCAAAAACAATCACCAACGTGCGAAACTTAAACTGCAGAAATAGAGTAAAAACGGTGACTAATGTTACAGCATTTGACATGAATGCCCATTAAACTTTTAACATGTTTTGTGGTTGTCTTGTTTGAATCAGTTTTAGCTTTGTAAAGAAAAACAGATAAGCAAGGAGCACAAAACCAAGAGCTTTCCTAATAAAAAATAGGGATAAAGGCTAAAACAGAATGGGAACCAATCAAAAAGATAAAAACAAAACCAAACCTTTCATAGCCACCAGATGCTGTTTATGAACAGAGGAGGAGGACTGTTCTTTATCACATCAGCTCCTCAGGGTTTTTTTTTTAGGTTTTTTATTACTTTTGCACCGCGGGTGTTAGTATCAGATTTTCAGTTGTTGTTTTTGTTTCTTAGGGGTGGGCGTAACACTAAAATAGTGCCACACAAGCATCATAAATTAGCTGACATGTGTTATGGTGGGTTCCTGCTGTTGCATGCTCTGTGACAACGTACATGCAAAGACATTAATCTTACCTGCAACTGGGTGTCTGCAGCTCCACACACCTTTTTGGACTCACACAAGCGAGCCACCATACTCTCGGGTAGCGGCTAAAGAGACGATAAAACAGATTAAAGCTACAAGTGAACAGAATTTTCATCTGAAGCCTTCATCCTGTAAATTTTAATGGCAATGCCATGACTGTAATACTTCATCACAACATATTTCTGTACTTTATTGATTCAAATCTGTCCTCAGTTTAAATCATTTTGAGTGTTTAAGGTTTACCTGTCCGGTTTCATAGTGTCGTGCAAACTGGCTGATGACTCGGTAGTCGGTGGCAAAGTATTCCATGAGGATGGAGGGGACTTCAGCAAAATCAGTTGCACATCTGGTTCCTAGAGACGGGATGAGAGACTTTAAAACAAAGCAGGATATAGGTGACTTCATTCTTGGCTGCTTAAGTGCTTTGGCTTTTATGCTTAGAGTGTTAAAAACGAAAAAGTGAGCCAGAATGAGAAACCAAAGTCTTTAAAGCCCCAACCAAAAGTCAGAATCAATACAAGTCCAATATCAATAAGTAAGCAAAAGCACATATGGCAGGAATAGATGTGTAGAACAGAGGTGAAAAAGAGCAACTGTCATGAGATTTACACAACACAAACTTAACCAACATGTCTAAACATTGTGCCCAGTAAAGAAACAACCTCCAGTGCAGTTAATAGATACTGTTGTCAGGCTCAAATAAAGGCTTTGGGATCTTAAATTACTACTGAAGGTATCTGCAAACCAAACCATATCAAATGACAACGTTAGCAGCCAGCTATCGTCTACCCTCTCCTCGGGGCTTACTTTCCTTGTTCAATTCACCACAGTGTAATGTATAACCCCTTCCTACAGCTCTGTATCAATCTATGTAATTCTACCTTGCGGCATTTGGAAATGCAAAGCCATAATGTTCCAATATTATTACTTCTCTAAATCCTCAAGCAAACCAGGGTCCACTGAAGAGCCCTACTCATTGTAGGGGTCACTCCGCACCTGTCACGTGCTGGTAGCGAGTGCGTCCCAGCATTGAGTGCATAGCGTGGCCCATCTCGTGGAAGAGGTTCTCCATCATACCGGGAGTGAGCAAGGTGGGGGCGCCCTTGGTCGGGTGAGGCAGACTCAGCATCAGCACCACGACTGGCAACTGGTACTGACCTGTTTCCTGGCACTGGCGCCCACCGCGGATGGTGAAGTGACAGTCCTGGGAGGAAAATGAGGAGTGAGGCTAAAGTGCTACTATAGAAAATAATGCTGATATATAATGAAGTTACCAAAACCTAACTAAATACAAACTCAAAAAATGTTGGGACACTTTTAAAAATGTGGAAAAAACAAACAGAATGTAGAGATTTGCAAATCTCATGAACAAATTTTACTCACAATAGACATAAAATTTTTTACACAGAGAAAATGTATCATTTTAGGATCATCCAGTATTAAATTTCAGCCTTCTGCACAAAGAATTCTCTGAATGTTTTGATATTATGTCGATTAGGAGACATTGATGTTGAACATTATTCTGAAGTTCTCCCATAATTTGTAGACAGTTTTTTGCAGATTGGTGAACCTCTGCTCATCTTCACTTCTGTGAAACTCTGACCTGTTGTCGATTAACCTAACTGGTTGCAAAATGTTCCTCCAGTTGTTTCCCTTTTGTAGCATTTAGCTTTCCATCCTTTCGCTGCCCCAGTCCCAACTTTACTTAATATGTTGCTTTTTTCATGAATTAGTCTAAGTTTAAACATGTATATATTAAAATATGGTTTCTATGTTCGAGTGTGAATAAAATGTGGGTTTTCTGTTTTTAATCCACATTTTACAAAACTCGTTTGGGAACGGTTAACCACATTTCAAAGAAGGAAGAGATACTTTAAAATCTCGAGAACGTCGATGAGTGTGTGCTCATACCTGATGAGGTTTATCTTGCCGGTGGAAAAAGTCACAGTAGATGTATCCCAGTAATCCCTCCGTCTCATGGACCACAGCCTGGAGAAATGCACGCACAGTGATGTAATCACCCAATAACTGCACACAGACACAGCATCAGAAACTTTGATCTTTAAAAACGGTCCGTGGATTAGCGCTTGGCACAGACTATTCCACACAAGCGAACCTTTTTTCCTCACTAATAATGAGTTACCAGTTTGCGGACATCCTCGCTCCAGACCTCTCCAGCTCTGGGTTGTTCAGACATGAGGGAGACGCCGTACAGCTGAGAGAAGAGATTGTTCAAACCCTCCATACAGGAACCAAGAGACAAGTAGGGACTGTACAGACTGGGCTCTATGTTGTACCTGCCGTGACAAATCGGAACATATCAATGAAAGAAGGAGCGCGTGACCTTCAGCACTGTGATCCAACAAAGTACATAAAAACAACAAATAGGAATCGTGTGCATCTTCTAAAACAGGAAGATCAGCAGTGGGACTTCAAATTTTATATTTTTTAGAGTGTCAAAATGGCCCAAAAGGCCCCTTTTTTTTTTTTATTACTGAACCAGAACTTGAAGCCCAGATGAAAAACTGGGTAACGCTTGCCCGCTTTGAACCTGTATACATTTAGCTGCAGGTTGCTCACTTGACTAGCTAAGAAAAAAAGGAAACGTATCCTGACTATCACTTATATGCGAGCTCAGCTGGCAGGGCAAAGCCACCACAGTGCCAGGGCTCAGGTTTGGCGAGGCCGTCTCTCTCCTGGGGCCACCCATGCTTAAAATGGCTCCTTTCATTCATGCTGCTTATAAGGCATCAAAGATAAAGAACACCGAGCCAAAACGGTTGTTTAGCTAGAACGCCACATCCATATATTATCAGTGATGAATAACAGGCCACTGCTGAACACAGCTACTAGCTGTGTTTACCACACACACGCTCTAGTCCCTGTTTCAGCAGGGTCTGAACACACACCGGTTCAAGCTGGTACTGCTGGAAAAGCACCGATAAAAAGAAAATGAGTGACTGAGAGAAAAAAAAGCCTGCGATTGTGACTAAAGAGCCTCAGTGGGAGGAATTAACATAATGTGAGCATGTAAGAGTGTACTTGTATGACCATCTTTGTGAGGACCAACTTAAATTTGGGATCTTGGCTGTTCCTTTCCTCGCCGTCATACACCGAAAAGGGTTTTTCTTTTTTTAAATGCCACATCCTCCCTGTCATTGCGTGGTTTCTCTCCGGGTACTCCGGCTTCCTCCCTCAGTCCAAAGACATGAGCTTTTTGCCGTTAGGTTAACCTGTCATTCTAAGTTGTCCATAGGTGTGAACGTGAGTGCGAATGGTTGTCTGTCTCTCTGTGTTAGCCTTGGGTCAGGCGGGCAACCTATCCATGGTGTGCCCTGCCTCTCGCCCTATGGTAGCTGGGATAGCCTCTAACCCCACCCCATGACCCTGACAAGGATAAACGGAAGAGGATGGATGGACTGGCAGCATGAGGAAGGAGAGCACAGACCCCACTCATCCTCAGAGAATCTGTAAAGACTCATCAAGTCCAAGTTTCAAGAAAACTTAGTAGCTGCTTAAGTTCAAAGAACACCTGACAGATCACTAATGTCTGCAATAAAGAGTTACCTAATGCCTCCCCAGACTCAACATATAATTAGCCTCTGCTCTGTAAAGTGCAGCTCATTAACCCTTTAAAGCCTGAAATGTGAAATTATTTTTATTTCACATTTATGATTTCATTGAACCATCTTAAAAATGTGTTTCCATAGACAACTTTTAATTTGCATCGCATTTGTATATCTGGCTTTTTTTTTTAAAAATTGTATAAAAATGTATTTATATAGTGTTTAAAACACTAAACATTAAGGAAAGTGAAAAGAAAGACTAATAAAAGTGAAACTTATGGCTCTGTGAATTTGCTGAATGCCAAAGACAACCACAGTTTATTTAAGTGCGAGTCAACTGTGGAACACATCGTTCCACGTCATGGGTGACATCCAGGACGGTTTGCCAGCACATATCACGCATCGATGCATTTGAACCTCACCTGTTTTTTTAATACAATTTTTAATACAATTCCAAGTCTTTATTTTTAGTCCAACTTCATTTGTTTTCATTTAGTTACATCTGGCTTGCTGACACTGGGTACTGCATTGAGATCTGATGACTGTGGGGGTCCCTTGAGTACGGTAAAGTTATCGCCATGTTCAACTTTAGCGTTTTTGAGAGCAGACCATCTGACACCAACAACCAACAATGTTGTTAAATTCTCCTTCTTTCCCACTCTGATGCTCATCATGACCGTGTCTACATGCCTGATTGCAGTGAGTAGCTGCCATGTGATTGGCTGATTAGATCATCAAGTCATAAGAAGCCATTGGGTTACCAAAAAAAAAAAAAAAAGAAAAGAAAAGGAGGTCGATTAGACTGAAAATCAGACCTGAAGTTTACTCCCATGCGTCTCTCCTAACACCTTTTGTAAAAAGCGACACTTGATAAAGAAGTGGGAGGTAATAAGAGCTGCCGCTGTGAAGCAATATGGAATTACAAACATGTGAATGACTATCAAGTGAGAGCAAGCTGAAAAATATGTTTCATAAAAGCTAAATCTCACCTTTCAGCACGCAAGACACCGCTGAGGTGTGGATGATCCCAGGGCATGAGCTCCTGTCAGAAAACACAGAACTCATCGTACCTCTAAATCAGAATCAACTTACAGGAGTTAAAATATAATATTGTGTAACGAGTATTAATTGCTTTAAGGCATAACAGCATAGAGAGAAATGTGTAACAGTGAGTGTAATTTTGTGTAGTTGGCAAAAATATTCTTGCACATTAAAAAAAATAAAAATCACCCACAGAATGTCGAGGGCTGAGTTTCTTCTTCATGTCTCTCATCATCTTAAAGTCTTTTGCTGTTCTGAAAGAGAAGCACCAAACGAGTTATTAGCGTGATGACTCGAGGCGTTCATTCCTGCTTTTTACCCACCTATCTCTACTCAGGGTCAACGGGGGCCAGAGCCAATCCCAGCATGCATTTGGCTGAAGGCAGGGAAACACCCTGGACAGGCTGCCAGGCTAACAGGCTCACATTCATACCTGTGGGTAATTTAGAGTCTCCCAGTCCACCTGAATTGCATATTTTTGGACTGTTTGAAGAAATCTAAGCACACAGAGAATACATCCCACACAAAAAGAGGAACACAAAGGCTTTCTAAAAATGCATCATTGTGCAAATGATCAAACTCATATTCGAATGTATGACAAAACAAATTAAAGGGTTACTCGTTTCAGTAATTGTGGATCTTTGGGAAACATCTTAAATAGCCTAATAACTCATGGTTAACCTCGAGGGGAAGCACCGATTTAATGAAGCCTTTACACCAAAGGCAACAAAAACATAAATCAGCTTGTGCTGATGATTCAACCTGCCAAACTGAAAGCTGATCAGTGGATTTCTATTATGAAAAACATGGAAAACTGTACCTGTCTGACAGCTTGTCTGTTAACAGCTGAAGAAAGCTCATCACTGTCTCTGCAAAGAGGGATAAGAACAAAAATACAGCGTGTAAACCTCCCGAGAATGGTTCTCAAAGGCACAAAATATTGACAGTGCTGAATAATGAAAATGTCCCGACTGTGAGAAAACCCCCAGAGAGGTGTAGTAACCTGGGGTTTTGGCCATCGTTCCCTTTAGGGCTCTGTGTCCGAAGGACTCGTAGCCCACCAGCGTGGCCAGTTTGTATCTGCATTTCAGCAGCTCTTCCAAACACCCCATTAGCTCTGCGTTGGGATAGAGATAAATCCTGTAGGCGATTTCTCGCACCTACACAAGTGGAAGAGGAAGAAGGAAAATTCATGACAAAATCTAGTATTGTTAAAATAGCATAACAACTAGGCTTAGGCTGCTGATCTTTGCAGGGTCAGAGGTAGACGGCTAGATAAAACACTAACTCTGTATTCAAGCAGAAGATGTTAAAATGTATTTATTTTTTTCTTTCCTTTATTCTCTTTCATCTCAAGCTTAAAGAAAATAGTTTAGCATGCTTAAATTCTACAATGGTACAACACAACTGTCAGAAAGTCATTTTAAGATTACTCAAAGTTTGCAGATCTAATTTTTAAAACTATTTCATACTGCTATCCAGTATAAAATTAGATTAAATATGATAAAAACAAACAAACAAAAAAGCAACAACAGCTGCTTGACTAAAAATTTGAGCTCTAACAGGTTTAGTGTTTCTCATTACCAGCACCCAAAATCCTATGTTGTGTGCTGAGACGTATCAGAGGCGCCACCTTCTGGGCAGAAGAGAGAAACGTTTGCTGAGCCACAGGAAATGCATACCAAGTCACTGGGGGAATCTGCATGCAGTCCCCCGATTTGAATGAAGCTTCCTTCTGTTGCAAAGTTCAGATGTAGGTGCTCGGGAATCGCAGACCTGGCGATCCTGTTCGGCATGTGGGAGCCGACCAGGAACTCGTTGTTTAGATCCAGCAACTTCACGTGAAGAGCAACCGCCTCTTTCCTCTGCAGGGTGAAAAAGCACCGAGCACAATCACCGTTATGTTGCCTTCAGGTATTGTTTCCTACATCGCGTGTTTAACTCCATTAATAAAAACGCACCAGTGTGTCATCTAGATGAATTCCACTGATTTCAAAGTCGAACATGAACAGGTCTGCCACTCGCCTGCAGAGGCAAACATGAACAAAAGCCACAACAGGCCAAAATAAACAATCAGATAATCTCATAATGAGATGAAGGATAAATCAGGTCAGATACAAAACCAGCTAAGATTACCTTGTATCGGGATCCAGCTGAGCCACGATGTCCGGGTTGTCCAGCAAATTCTTCAGGCTCTTGCATAACTCAACATTAGTGTTCAGTCTGAAACATAAAAATCATCAACATCTGTCACAGAGACAAACTGAAGCATAAATGACCCGTATCGTACCGTTGGAGACAGCGTATAAAAACATGTTCTTGGTGTTGTGCAGCTATGAACGACATAGGTCGCTTCTTACTTCTCCACGACTGTGCCGATCTCGATGCAGGTCTTCTCAGCAGCCTCGCGGAAAGCTGGATCGGGGTGAGCTACTTTTATAAAGTCTGCCTGTTCACAGGGAAAATGATTATTGTTGACAAAATTGTCAAGAAAACAAGCAATCTCTGCTCATTCTGAATTTTAGGAGGTTGAGGTTAAAACAATGGTCTTTTTTTGGACTTTGAATTTTCAGTGGGAGAAATGTTTTGTCACTCATTCAAGTGACTTCTTTAGTCTTCACGTAAAAGGTCCACAGCCAGAAACATAAATACACTGTGGGTTCCCCACTTTCACCCAACGTGGCTAATCTGTATATAGAGGAAATGGAAAACAGGGCTCTCTTATCCTACCCTGGAATGCCACAGAGTCAGGTACAGGTATGTGGATGACACCTCGGTGGAAATCAAATCTCAGGACATAACACAATTCACTGATCACATTAACGCGGTGGACCAACACATCAAATTCAACAAGAAGGATATGAAAAAGATTTCCATCAGTAATGAGGAACATTTAAAAGTTGATGTGTTGATTGTAAACCAACACATATGGATCAGTATTTAAGGTTTGACTGGAGCACAAACAGTGCGAACACCATCCCCACAGACACAGCAGCCAGGGACACAACTGCTGCTTGATATTTTGCGTCTCAAAATATCATGACTCTTTGGCTTTCAAAACACACAAAAAAGCTACGCCTAAGATTGGTCCACCCCAAGGATCAGGTCCCCTGGCACAAACAGAGCAACACAGTGTACGCTTGCCGTGACTTTGGGGAAACCAAATAACCTCTGGCTAAGTGTCAGGCTAGGACTCCGCAGTCTATTTACACATACAGGCCAGTGGCCACTCTTTCAATGATGAGGATGTACACATTTACGTGAAAAGAAAAAGACCAAGGGTACATCTTTTCACCATCCTACAATGCTGTGATTGCAGCCATTCCCCAAACTCTCTATGAATGGTACTCATCATGCTCATGTAATCACAAACATGAAAGCGACCTCACAGCCCATTGTTAGTCAGTAGGGCTGGTCTTGGCTATGTGGGGAATAATATGACCTTATTTACACTTTTGCTACAAAGGTTTAGCACACTTTTGTGTGTTGAACTCACCAGATCGGCCACTTTACACAGTTCATCTGAGAGCTGGTCAAAGCACTGGACTGTCTGAACTCCTGGAGAAGAAGAACAGGCTTTCTCCACCAGACGCTCCGTGTTCTTCAGAGCTGTCTTTGTGGCAACCTGAAAGCCTGCAGGACAGCTCAGCTCTGGCACTCCAAACAAACCCTGCAACCACACACAAACGCACAGTTATCACCACCAACTAAAGCAAGACTTACCTACATAGTGTAAATGTTATTCTGCCAGTTTTGTAAGTTTTTTTTTTTTAAATTTGTGATCATTTTTAAAGTACAAACCACATTTTTCTGAAACAGGTCCAATTTCCTGTGAGGTCTGGCATTGAAAGCAGCTCCAACGGGAGACCATGTAGTGAGATTTCTCCGTACATACGTCAACAGGCTCCTGTGCTTTACCAGGTAAAGCATCCTCCTGCACGCTGACATGTTGTACAAACCTGTCTTGTGTCTGTTGATTCTGAGGCTAAGAGTGCTGACAGTGATTGGCAGAGGACATGCTCGATTTTAGTTTGTACGTCAGCCTAGCTGCAAAAGCCAGAAATGTAAACAAAGCTAGGTCAGTTTATTTTAGACCTTTCTTTTTCAGGATAATTAAAACGGACTTTCTTTGACGTATAAAGCTTACCTGTTCTATTGAAGTGCTCACATGTTAGCTCACTGGATAATGAAAGCGAATCTCCATAACTGTTGCTACTTGTATTTTCGCTAAAAAACAAAACAAAAAAAAACCCCATCGGGCTTCCGGTACCATTATTTAGAAAAAATAAAAACGACACACTCTTTGTTTTTATAAGTTCAAATTAACTGCATTAACAAATAGCGTTATCTAAAATTTCGTTATCTGAAATTTCATTTCATTTTTGGCGAAAGTGCGATGAGCTACCGAAAATTAGTTTGCAATGTCGTCACACTCACGCAACTGCGCAGTACGATTGAGAATTGAGGGGTTTTGAGTCTCTTCAAAATAAAATAAAAACAAAAGCTTATTTGTTTTTTTTAAATTTATTATTCCATCTTTTTTTTCACCCACTTAGAATATAAACAATATAAATAAAGCAGCACGGTTGCGTGGCGGTTAGGAGGGTATGTCTTGGCTCACAGGTCTAGAGTTTCAATCTTACTCTTTTTTTAAAGGTTTTCTGTGAATTAACAAAATCTTTTTTATATATATTTACAGGACAGTCCATTCATTGGGCTGCTAGAATTTCTTCTGTTATTTTTACACATTTATCTCTTACTATTTAAGTCCAAAGAGTCGCGCTGAGAGATTTCTTTCATTTACTGAAGCAGCATTTATGTAGTTATACTGTTGAAACTGGACTTTCTTTTATTACGATATCTCAGGTATTAAATGTGTGGTTAAACTTCTCCACGCTGACAGAAAGTGAAGTTTCATTGGTCCAGTCTATGTGAGGTCACAGTGGCCATCAGTGTAAAATGAGTTTGACATCCCTGATATACGCACTTTTCACTAGCAGCATGACACAAAAACATAATTGTCTTATGAAAAATGTCAAAGATAACACAGTTTGACAGCCATAAAAATAGTATTTCTACACCAATATTGTGATTCCCCAAAAGCAATTAGCTGAAAACTTGGCGTATCTCAGCATGGTGTGTATTGTGTACTTTAAGACCAAAGAAGTAGAGGATAAGCAGAGAGAAAAGGCTGAGGGAAGCCAAATTACTCAAGAACTGGACTGAAAATTAGTGGCAGCAGGATTTTGTGGAGTAATAAATCTAAAATTTAAATTTGGGGAGGAAGTCTGTCAAGGTTTGGGGTTGCATTTCAGCCAGTGGTGCTGGAAATCTTCGGGCTTATGAACGTTGACATGCATGACCATGCTCCCGAACACGCAGCCAACGATGTGAAAGCAAACCTACCATTGGCCTCCCCAGAGTCCAGATACCAACTTTACTGAAGCAGTGTGGGATCATCAAAACGAAAGGCAGCCAACATCCAAAGAACAGCTTTAAATGTTCTTTAAACAGCCTGAACTACTCCTAGAAGTTCATCTGTTTGCACAAGAAGTGCAAAGAGATGGAGCATCTTAATGAAATCAACGGATAAGACCCAGCCCAAGACAGATTACACCTTGAAATGATGCCTTTATTAAGAGGAAGAATAACTCATTCATTGTACTCCATGAACAAATTGCATTAATAGTCTTCCTGTGAAATCTGTTTATTAAAGGTGTAGTACGAAAAAACATTAAGCAAAATGTCATAAAGCGACTGTATTCAGAAACCTCCCCATAAACAAAAACAAAATCATGACTGGCAAAAAAAAAAAAGAAAAAAAAAAGTTTTTAAGTCAACTCCGAAAAAAAAAAAAAGACTTTAATACTGAAAGAAGGTAACACAGAACAAGAATAAAAAGTCTTCCCAATATGAGAAATCACATTATTTTGCATTAAGTACTTTTGGTTACTTGTACTTGGCAAAAAAAAAAAGTACCAATTTGTGACATATGGCAAGACAATGCAGTTAATGTGTATAAAAAAAGAAAGAAAGAAAAAAAGGAAATAGCTCAAATTTAAATAAACTCTTTGCCACTGAACGATCACCAAGAAGTTCAGGCAATTTCTTAATCACATATTTACACCTATTCACTAGAATACAACACAACCCTAATAGAAACCAAAAAAAAGGAAGAAATGTAAGGGGAAAAGAAGTTCATTTGGCTCATATCAACTCACAATACAGTCAAGCATTAAGTATATGGATTTACAAAGGAGTGCTGTAGTCAAAGTCTAAACTTGGATTAGTTTTTGTCCCAGTAAATGTGCTTGGACATCTGCCAACCTGGAATTGCTTCTTGTCCTTACCTTAGCTCAAAAAAGACAAAATAAACTAAAAAAAACAAAACAAAAAAAAACTGCATGTCTGAGACTACAGTAAACTTAGTTGACCCCTGAGTTTCTAATGCAAAACTAGTGTATGAAATACCTCATTACAGTGTATCTTAGTGCAAGCCAGCAGTATGCTTGATTAAACAGAGGTATATTAGATTAGCACCCAAGCTGACGAGATTCCCCAGAATAGCCTCTGCCAAAACTTTTGCTGGCAAAAATCACCACACGCAGTATGGGAAGTGATGTTTTGCTCTTCATCCTTGTGAAAACCAGCAGTTCAAATGCTTGAGTTTGTATTACATCTATAAACATGTTTTTTGTTGTTTTTTTAATTTTCCTTTAATCTTTTTTTTCATAGAAAATATAAATATCCCTGAATGAAAGATTCACAGCATTTTTCTCTCGAGGACTCCAGTGCTACTACCGTAAGGTGGCCAATCAAGTGTCTTAAGCTCTCCAGTTAACGTCCGGCTTCGTCTTCCCTCTAAAGCCTGTAACCTCCAGCAGCTACGTCCTTCATTCGCTGTCGTTGTACTTAACCGTCCGTTTCCCACGGTTTCGGGTGTTCACCCGCGTCTTCCTCCGCGGTTTGTTGTACGATTCGTCGCTGTCCTCCTCTTCCGAGGCGGACCTCTGGCGGCGCTGCCTAAGCTGGCGACTGGCAGGCCTTTCGCCGATCCCCGACCGTGTGCGGCTTCTCTTTGGACTGCTGTGGGACCCTGAGCTGGCAAAAGAGTTTTCAGAGGCTGAAGACGACTGCTCGCTTTCTGAGTCCGAGCTGTGTTTGCTGCTGCTGTAGCTTTCTTTTCGTTTGCGTTTGGGCTGCCTCGCGCTTTTCTTTCCCCTTGTCGAACGGCCAAGATGTTCCTCGTCCTCCTCCTCTTCTTCCTTCTCGTCCTCCTCCTCTTCTTCCTTCTCCTCTTCCTCCTCACTAGAATCAGAGTGGGAAGAGATGTCCTGCTCATTACCGTTACCGCGCTTGGTGTCCTTTTTGGCGCACTTTGAGGGGCCTGACTTGCTGTTTTTGTTGCTCTTGGATACTGGCTCTTTCTCTCTGTCCTCATCCCCGTCATCAGAGTCTGAGGTGTAAATACATTTTCTCTTGGAAGACACACAATTCCTGGTTTCACTCGGGGAAGTCCTGTTAGACACTCTTGTGTTATAACTGTCTTCTCTAGATTCTCTCGCTGTTCTGTTGCCAGTTCTCTGCCTGCCCAGCTTCGCAGAAGCAGAGTCTTCCTCAGAGAATGAGTTGTCACTGATGTATTTCTTTTTCGGCAGGGCTCGGAGGCTCAGCCGCCTTTTCGGCGCATTTTCCGAATTATACGACTCCTGGTCCGAGGAGCCAGTGGAGCGTTTCCTCCTCAACTTCCTCTTGGGTTTGTACTCTTGCTCCGAGCTCTGCGAAGCCGAGGAGTCTCCGCGAGGCCGTTTGCATATGCTCCTGTTCCTCGTCAGCCTTTTCGTCCTCGTTTCAAAGTCGGACTCGTCGCTGGAGCGTTTGCTTTCCGCGTCCTGCTCGTCGCCTTTTTTCAGCCTTTTCTTGCGTGGGCTGGATCTCTTTGGAGAATCACAGAGTTCATCTGATTCCGCACCATCCAGTTTATGAGTTGAGGCAGATTTTTGTTTGTCTTGGCTTTTTGACGGAGAAACTTTGCTTTTTTTCTTCGGGTCTTTGTGAACTGCTTCCTCCACATTTCTTCCGTTTTGGTGTGGGCGTTTGTCCTCTTCGTCTGAGCTTACGGGAGGTTTGTGTTGTGTGCTGAGGTGGCGGATGTCTTTCGTCTCCTCTTCCTCCTCGCTTGTACTCCTACTTTTTCTCACTGGGGCGGCTGCCGTGCTCCTTGACGGTTTCTGAGACGGAGGTGGCTGCTGTTCCTCTGCTTCTCCAGAGCTCTCTCCGGGAGTTTCCTCCTGCTCAGAGTTGCTCTTGGGCGTGTGATGTTTTGCACTGTGTCCATTCACACGGGACAAAGTACCTGTCGGGAAAGAATAAAACATCGAGCTGTTTAGGGCAACTTCCACGGCAGCATTAGCACAGTCTAAAAATGCGACTGATGAGGACATTTCTCACCATTTTTCTTAATCTTGGCAGCTTGTTTGGAGTTCTTTGTGTTTCCATTCTGCTTACTCTGGGAGAACGATGAGGTATCGCTGTCATTGCCATCCTCCTCATCCTTAAACTCACTTCCTGATTCCTTTGTATTTTGGGAAGCTAAAAGACAAAGGAAGAGAAGATAACTGAGTAAAAATCTCTTTCTCTGAATAATATTCACAGACTTTTAAAGAGTAATTAATACCTGCTGCTGACTCTTCGTCTGATTCTGAGCTGCTCTTGAGCACTGCCGTGCGTTTGCTGACCCGGGCAGTGTGGCGAAGGCGGCTGCTGCTCCTCCTCGGCTTCTCCTCCTCCTCCTGGTAGTCTTCGTCAGACGCTTCAAGGAGCTTCATCTTATTCACAGCTGCCCGAGCAGTCTTTCTTTTTAGCGACCCGCGAACTGTCACTTCGTCCCTGTCGGAGCCTTGAGACGTGGCCCTGTCAGAGTCGCAGCGGGGACGCCTCTCCCTGCGAGACGACCTGCTGCTGTGACCGTTCATCTCCGCTCTGCACTCTGAAAACAAGCCGTTCACAAAGGTCTGTGAGCACACTTGGCGCTGAGTTTTTGTATCTCACGGGGTCGGAGGCTGAAGGCAGTGAACTTGTGTTACCTGCACGTTTTCTGTCCCCAGCAGCGCTGTTTCTGGTCCGCCGTGTACTTCTGCTGGGATAGCGACGATCTGAAGTGGACGACGCCTCTCCATCCTCTCCCTCTTCACCCTCACTGTCAAATTCCTCCTCTTCCTCATCTTCTTCCTCTTCTTCACTGTCGCTCTCAGCAACTAGCAACAATATATCCGAGGATATTTTATTCAATTACATTTTGTTTATGTAGCATCTAATCACAACAACAGTCGCCCCAAGGGGCACAATTTTAATGTAATTTTCAATAAACAAATAAAATACAAGAGTGAAACATTTATGGATAAATACTTCAGTCCTAACCTTTTTTCCTCTGCTTTGCACGGTTCCTTCTTGTTACTCTTGCTTTATGTCTACGTTGATGATTCTCCTCTTCCGAGTCACTCACCTCGCTCTCACTGTCAGACTCTGAAATTTAAACAAATTTCACTACTTTATTATAGTAGTAGTATTAACAGTGCATTTAAAATGAAAGAAAAGGGCACTAGACTAGGCCCAGTTTTATATTGCATCATTGCACAATATTTGTCTCAAGGTGCATCGATGACCAACACTTAGGGGTGCAAGTGAGTCATGCTAGCATGGCGTGTTGAGGACCATCACAAAGTATAGTTTTATCCTGCAGTGGATGCCGTACAGACCTTGCTGTGCTGATCACAAAAACTAAACACTATCAAAGACAGACCCATCCTGCAGCAACAGCAGCAACAACGCCGTCTCTTATGCTACAACAGCCCTCATATCAAAATGTGTGGAAAACAATGTTTTTTCATTAATGTAAATCAAATGTTTCTATGGGGTCTAATTAACGTCCTCGGCAGTTTCAGTAAAAACGACTAGATGTTACAGTCCCTGATACGGGACTAGTGGTCATAAAATTCCCCACACCCCCTTTTATCCCACAAACATCAAAACTCTTTAAAAAAATTATTTTATATTTAATTTACTCCTTTAAGTAAACAAACACCAAGAATATGATGAATAAACCCATTTTATCAAAGCCCTAAAATAAGAGATGGGGTTTTATTTTATTTTTAAAATGCCAAGGGATCAAAATGATCCTCTTTGTGGTCTTAAAACCAAAAGAAACTCTTTGGGGAAAAATGTTAAATCCAAATATCATCATCATGGCTCAAAATCCATTGTGATGGTAACAAATGACCTCTGGGGTGCTCTGATGTCTGTACCTGATGTTGATGAAGCACCTTTAGAGCCGGAGTCGTCCTCTGAGGAGCTGTGACCTGAGCTGCTGCTTCGACTCCTCCTGGCTCTCTCAGGAACAGACACTTTGGCTGAGGTAGTTTTGGTCACTGACACGGACTCCACTTTTTCCTGAGTTTTGACTGCAGCCTTCTTTTGACTGGGGAAAAAAAAAGGGGAAAGAAACTCTTCAAATCAGACCGATAACGTGCAAATGAAAAGTGAAACGTCTCAGGCGAGCTGCAGCACTCAGACAGACCTGGTTGTGGTGTCGGGGTGGTCCTGCTGTTGCTGCAGTATCTTCTTGCGAAACCTCTGACTGCGGCGGAGCCTATTGCTGCTTTTGACAGCGGTTTTGTACTCTGATATGATTGTTCTGATTCGCTCCTCAAAGAAGGCAGAGAGCCGTAAGGTCATGCTGTAAATCTGAAAACAGAGCAAAAGAAGATTGAGCGGGCGAGCCAAAATGTAAAATCACTAATAAGCTCAGAGAATGTGAACATCCCCTCCCTACCTTGGAGCGTTTGTTGGGTGTGTAAGCTTTAGCATTGGCAAATATTAAGCGTGTGTCTTTGCACAGCTCTGTGGGGTTTTCATAGCGATCTTCCTCCAGGGTCCTTTTCACCGTGCCAAAGTCCATGGGTGTGTCAATGATGTCGTGGTAGTCCTGGACAAGCACAAAACAAAGGGACTTCAACGCACAACTGAAAACAGCATCTGCTCATAGCGTGGCCTGTAGTGTGCCGTGATAACATACTGGATAGTTCTGAGGATCCACAGGTTGCCTGAACGGCTCCGAGTCCTCACACTCCAATATGTAGTTGAGCAGACTCTTGCACTGTTCCTTCCAGGCATCTCTGTCTGGCAGCACTTCTACAGAGCGCTGCAAATATCAGGGAGAAACAACTCAATGTCATGAGGCACAACCTAACAACCCCCTTTTGTTAGTTTTTATTCAAATGAATGTAAAGAGTGTTTCATCATCCCCTTGTGCGTTTTTTCTTTTTTTTTTGGTAATCTTGAAATGTCAAACAGTTTTTACAGGTATGCCGATCACCCATCCTATGCATCTACCTGACGCAGTCTGTGTCCAGCAGATGTTCCTGGCGCTTCGGTGTCTTCTTCCTGTAGTCAGCAATCACATTTGAATTATTTGACTGTGACCTTTAATCAGACAACTGCAATGACAATTACATTTTCACACAACGGGATCACAGATTCACAGCGACGTTCACCACGATCACAGGAGTGGAAGCGACTACAGCTCAAATAACCACTAGTGATAAACTTTCAGTTGCGCGACTGAAGAGACTACCAGTGAGAGTGAAGGATACTGCCGATGGACATATGACCTGTTAGGTAAATGCATTACAGGATCACCTAGGCAACCAGATCCTGAAATTTCCACAAGCGAACAGCTGGCAGATGTGCTACAAGCGAGTGGCTTCCAGCATGTTTGTTGTTTTAGATTCCTTTTCATTGGGGAAGCCTTCGAAATTCCCTTTAATGACAACCTCAAACTTCCAGCCAGAGTCACGAGGAACACTGTTTAGGATCAGACACGTTACACAGGGATCACATACTCTGATAGCTGTCAGACACCTTGTGCCTCAAGGCGTTTTTCACATCTACAGTTTGTTTACGCTGGTCTGAATCAGCTGATGAGTTCGTGAATCCCACTTCCTCCTGTGATTTAATTTCTTTTCATACAGTTTAAACTCCAAGTGAATCAAACTGCATCACTACAAACTACAAGAGATGACCGAGTCTGCTTATTGACCAGATACATCTAGGGTGGGAGTAATAAATGGAAATACAGAGAGAAGGTGCTGCACTCCTATGTGTCAGGCAAAACTGTCCCCTGCACATCTGATACTCTGCTTTATCTTAGGATGCAAAGCTTATTGGAAGCCATTTATTTCCAGTATACACCAGTTAGTAGGGTCAAACTGAGACTCCATCACAACCTCACAATAAATGACCTGATCTGGAGGTCTGGAACTGCATCAAGACCACCTCCTACAGAGGGTCTCGGTATGTTTTGGTGTGCACAACAGTGTTTGTATCTGTATGAATAAACCGCACTAACACAGAGTGGGCTGGCTGTGGCTCAGGAGGTAGAGCGGGTTCCCTAAATACTCTGGTCTGCATGTCAAAATATCTTTAGCAAAAATACCAAATCCTAGTTTTTTGGAGTGTGCAAATGTTAAAATAGGTTCATAGGTACAGAAAAAAAAAGCATTATTGGATAAATGAGACTTGTAGCAAGAAGTGCCTCGAGTGCTCATATTAGAAAAACACTAAGTACAGTTTTACTTGAAATTAAACTCAGGGTGCGAGTTCTGGTGTTTTAATTGCAAAGGACAGTCATACCAACTTTTGGTTGAATTTTTAAAAGATTCTTTTGAATTTCTTTTAAAAATTATTTACTTTTAACAAGCTTTCTTGCAGCAGTACATGAAAAAACAAAACAAACCCACCAACTACAAAGACTAGTTGTTAAATGGTTCAGACTTACCTCATCGTCATCATCCATTTCTTCCACTTCATTGTAGATCTCCATGATATCTATGCAGCTTGGATTACTGAGAAAGTGAGAAATTGTGTCAGCAAGAAATACAATTAGCAATTCTGCGCTTACAGTTCGTGCATCATCACGAGGTCTACGAACAAACCAGAAACACATACTTGACAAATTTCTGGAGGACGTTGGTGATGATTTTTGCAGAGTGGGCAATCTTGCTCCTTGGCTCATTGAAAGTGCGGGCGTTATGTGCAATATACCTGGCATCCCAAATTAATGCTGAGAGGCGTCTGTGGATTACCAAAGTGGAGCAAATGAAACGCAACATTACACGCCACTTCTCACTTCTTTGCATTTCATGAACACGTTTTAAGGACAAATCTGGGCCAAAAGTTGAGGAGAAGATTGGTAGAAACTGACCTGTAGAATCTGTTAATGAGCCGCAGTCTGATGGTGCCCAGATCTGTGGGATAGGCGATCACGGTGCAGTAGCTGGGATACTGGACCAAGTCCACGGGACCAGAGAACGGAGCTGCAATCTCTGTGGCACGAACACGGAAAGAACGAGTGTAAGGATCAGGCAGATGTGAGCAAATGACAACGACGACAACATGTCAGTAAACATGAAGGAGAGAATACGTGGGTGAAATCAAACAAACTGGAAGATAAAGAACATCCATTTATGCATACACACCGACAGTGATGAGCTGATCGATGCCAGCGATGAGTCGTTCACACTCCTCATCCCTACTCCTCTCACCCCACTCGCCTGGCAGAGGCTTGTACATCAGCTCCCTCATCTCCTCTGCGGTCACAGGTATACCACCTCCCTCTGTGTCCGGCTGTGGAGCTGCACAACAAAGACAAACCCTTTCAATACACCCTGACACCTATTAACCAAACTCTGCGAAATGTACTCCATTAATAAACCACAGTAAGCTAGTAAACAGCCTTTAGTACCATCATCCTGAATAGGTTCCACATCCCAAGGACTGAGTTTCTCAGTTTCACCATTATCCCACCTGGTAGAAACACAAGAAGGTTGTTAGCAACCAACCAAACAATGCTGGACAAAGCCCGGCTGAACCACTGAATACTATAGGAAGATTTATATAGATTTATTTATGCCTCATCACCTCTGATGCTGTCTCCATCAACCCCAGTATAGTCCCTTAGAAATTTCACATTACTCACTGCTGTCTGGCAGCATCCACAATATCCAGCTTTTGCTTTTGATAGTTAAAATATCTGAAGAATTTTACTTTGTCCCGACAAAGTGTGTGTTTCTTACTTGACTTTGAAGCACTGGAAGAGACTGTCTGGGTACTCCGGCTGGTAGGGCTCCTGGCAGATGATGGTCCCAAACCACCAGGCATCATCTATCACCGAGCGAAACCTGTCGTCTGTGACAAGGAGAATACGATCAAACTCAGGTGTTTGAGGGAGAGAAAAAAATAGAGAAGCCTGGCACCCATCTGTGAGGGTGACTGCACGGATGAATCATTGGAAACAGCATGTATGTGAACAACAACACCTTTCCCCCTCTCTCATCACCAAAATAGCAATGCAGGGAAAGAAAGAAAAACAACAACCAGCAATAAATCTTCTCAAACTTCTTAGTCTGTCTATATATCCCCGCAGAACTCATTAAACAGATCAGCAGAGGACATTTCTAACAGACAGTTTAGGCTTTGCTTACTTGGTTGCCAGTTTCTTCGAAGCGCCTCATCATAACACTGCCTCAGCACCAAGAAATCAATCACATCTGGCATGTCGTGATATCTGCAGGGACACAAGAAAGAGGAAAAATCGTCTCTTTGACAAGAAGGTACAAAAATCCCTTCAAGACTTGGGGGTGAAGCTGATGCTGGAAACACTAACAAATACTACAGTAAGAAAAGCCTTTCCAAAAAAGACCAGGATCATTAAAATTATGTGGGCAGTATTTTTTAGGGGTGGGGGGAAAAATATCGATACTGTGTAGTATCGTGATATTTTGTTTACTAATAATGTATCGATACAGGGACAGCAGAAATCAATATTTTGTTACAAAAAAAGTTTTTGTGGACTGGAACATAACTGACTAATTCTTCAGTTGCTGAATGGGCTGCATAGTTTTCATAAATTGCATAGTTCAGAATAGCTATAATTGTACCAGATGGTTGCATTCAGTTAAGTTGGACTAGACTGTAATACAAACCGTTCAGTTTGTCAACAATAAAACTGACTGAAATGAGAGAAAGACTGAGTGTGAGAATTTGTTATTAGATAAAATGAATATTGATAAAGTTTACCTTTATATACAGAATCTGAATATTGCAAAATATTTTAAAAAATTGCAATAATATCGTATCGTGCATTAATTATTGTGATAATATCGTATCGTGGGATGTATGGTAATTCCCACCTCTAGTATTTTTACATTTCACACATTTTCTTTTCCTCCATGATGTGTCAAATTCAAATACTGACCCAACGAGCGGGTGGTAATTAGGGGTGGGTTTTTATAATCGATTTATCGATTAAAATCGATTCTGGCTTGGATAACGTAAAATCGATTCATTAAAATCCTGAATCGATTTTTTAATATAAATTTATTTTGCCCGAAATGCCAGAATCTCTGGTGAAATCTCACAAAATTTCAACAACCACCCAAACAGCTAAGACAGTAAATGAGAGCAGGAACATGGATTCTGCACAAAGACTTAAACACACAGCCCAACCGCGGATCAGAATCAGTGAGATGTTGCCTTTCTCACAGTCGGGGCTGAAAGCCGACAGCCCGCTGATTCTGATCTGTCGGCGGTCCGCGCTTTGTGTTCACGCCCTTTATGCGCTGATTCTAAAGCTGTTAGTTTTATCTCTCTCCAAACAATATTGACCGAACCAGCAGCAAAAGAAGATCCAAACTACGCTTCACATAAACAACGTCATGAATTCACTCTGACTTTTATTGTTTTGCTTCGACCACGTTGCACAGCTCTCTCTCGCATGCTCGCTCTCTCTCGCGCTCTCTCTCTCTGTATTGTTTTCTGCATTATTCGCTTGCTTGTTACGCACAAGTCTACCGTTGTTTACAGCGCTGTCGGCCGACGTTTTTTTTTTTTCATTTTATATACTTCCGAAAATAAAACCTAATTTCTGCCGTTCAATACCGAACAAATTTAAACTTTTTAAAATTATGCAAAATGCAAAACGCTCAGCCTTGTCTCTAATAAAACCGCTGTAACTTCAGAGGTAATGTTCATGTGTTGATTAATGGTTTTCTTTTGTTTTTGATCTACTGCAGAAAATTTTTATAAAATCCCAGAACAGGAAAATCACCTTCATGTTTTTCTGTGTTTTATCCTCAGCTACTTTGACACAAAGGCCTCTGCTGTGACGCTCACACCTTTGATAAAGTCTTGGTGTGTCAGCTTCCTTTTTATAGATACAAAAATATGTAAATGTACTGATCTGAATTATAATATTTCTGACTGTCAAAATTTCCCAGATTCAAATCAAAGTGAATCGAATCGAATTAAATCGAATCGTGGATCGAATCGATTCGGGACCCTGTGAATCGGAATTGAATCGATTCTAGAAATCAGTGACGATACCCAGCCCTAGTGGTAATGTGATTATGAAGAGCACAGACACTTGATGTGCTTTATCGTAGAGAGGAATGCAACCAATGGGCCGAGCTGCTTACTTGATAGAAAATGACTTGTCTGTGATTTTGCCGGTGCCGTGGTCAATGAGCGTCAGCTTCAGGCAGCAAAGTGTTGGCGGGCAAACTTCATATTTGATTCCAGTGATCTTCACAAACTCTTGGTCCTACAAAAACACACAGCAGGATTCCTATTTAGTCTGCAGTTACATATTACCACTGAAGATAGTAACTGACACATGCAGACTGGAGAACTTTAGCAGGAATTAGCATTTAATGTATTACTCCGAACTCATCATCTATTGGGAAATTTTTATGATCTTTATTTTGTTTGTTCCTCGTCTTACCCGGAGCTCCATTCTCTTCCAGGGCTGCTTTTCTAAATTGATGTCGTACAGCTCACTCCGACTTACAGCTTCAACGTAGGCCTCGTGTCCCTGCCGAAAGTAGATCACCTGAAAGACACAAATCGTGCAGATGGTTAGAGGGAATGTTCGTACATAGGTGTATAAACCCTGTACAGCCTGAATATGAAATAACTGCTAAATAAAGAAATTAGAAAGAAAACTTAAATCGATTTGGATAGATGACTTAATTTGTATCATTTTTGCTACATTAGGCATTTTGTGCAAGTGTTACATGTGTCTCATACAATCATGTTTTCAGGGGGTGCAACTTTGCCACTTGTTAAGCTAAACCTTACCAATGTTAAAGTTAAAGCAGTGCATCACATTGTCTCTGGAAAGTGCCTGTATGCGTTTGGTGATGCAGAAAATGTATACTTGCTTTATACTTTATACAAGTATGCAATAAAGCTGGAAAGTTTCTTTTACACTGCTTTTTACATTAGAAATAAGCAGCAGTACTGAGAGCACAATCTGCAATGAAATAATTAACTAAATCAAAATGCTTATTTAACCGTTCTCGGGCCATAATTGACCAAAATAACAATTTTCTGTAGCATTAATCTTGTCTTATTTGCAACAGTGTTGCATTTTATTGTTATATTTTAGACTAGATTCTAGGTTTTAAGCACCATTGTATTATCATCATCTGATGACGTTCCCGATCGGAGCAGGTGGCACTCCATAGGATCACTCTGTCTACGAGAGTCATGTGACATGTGCAACATACTTTATATGCGAATGTACACAAAGTCCTTAAAAGAGAATGATGACGGTCGTATCAGGGTAGGGTTTAAGGTTTTGTGGAGCCAGCTTACACAAAGCCTGGCTGGGTTGAACTTCCCGCACAGTCTACCACTCTGGGTTGACATGAGCATCATTTCTTGATTTTACAACTATGACTACAAGTATAAGGCTGCCAACTAAAACCACAAGAAGTAAATGTACTTGTCCTTTTAATTTAAGGGGGAAAAAACCCCAAAACAAACAACCCAAAAACCCCAAAAAGACAAAAAACCTTGAAGGATTTAGCTCTGCCAGACCAAATCGCAATCTTGTACTTTTAGGCTAAAAGACCTATTCATGGTGTTCAGCCAAAACCCAAGACTACATTTAATTTAGCCACTATACATTTCATGCCCCAAACAGTCTTCATTTCCTTCCACACCGTGTGCTTACTATTAAATATTGCTGCAATAAAATGAAGTATACTTACTAAATACAAGTATTGGTTTGTTGATAAAAAAACAAACCAATACTTGTATTTAGTTAAAAAAAGTTAAAAAATAAACTTGACTGGTTGTTTTGTGGTGATGAAGGCATTTGACCTTATCCAGGGTTAAAGCTTAAACAAATTTATTGCAGAATTGTTCAAATAAACAGCACTAAGCAGAAATGTCGGCTACTGCAATCTCATAAATGAGAGAGTATGATTTTTCTTTTCCAATTAGGCATTAAGCTGATGACCCTCTTACCTCATCACCCATTTGGGGAACAAAAGGAGACTTCCTGGGAATGACATCAGTGATCCATGGTGATGGTCTGAACTCATTGGACACTTCCCTGTTAATGGATGGTCTGGGCTTTGGACGCTGATTGAAGCACCAACATGTAAAACATTAAACAAGTTAATATGAAATATTTTCAAATATTTCACACTCGTCATTCTGTCTAAGCAGTTATTAATCAGATTCACAAAGAGAAAAAGATAAATGAGGATTAAGTAACCTTACCCGAGGAAACTTGTTCTTTGCTTTCTTTGCCTTCTCTTTGCCTTTCTTTTTAGGTCTTTCCTCCTCATCACTTTGCTGCTTTTCCTCCTCTTCCTCGTTCTCTTCCTCCTCCTCTTCAGAGCTGCTGAGTCTGCGCCTTACTCGTTTCCGTGATGACAGTGGAGTTGAGGGCTGCAGATTTATACCAGCATCTGCTGTCCAGTCAGAGTATTCGCTGGATGTATGGCTGTCCAATCAAAAGCAGGTGTGATTACCACAAAAAGCTACACACTTAATTACACAAATATTGCTACTCAGGATATTTTTTTGATACAGGAAATGTTTGGTTACCAGGGTAAGCCCGTTTCTCTGAAAAGTGACTGGTGGGGAAAATGATGCCCTTTGACCCTGATCTATAAAGTATATTCACCTTGAGCTGTCAGTTTTCCATTCTTCCTCATCATTGGAGGAATCCAGGTCACTGCCATCCAGCTCATTGTCCTGGAGAGATGAAAAACAAAAAAAAAAAATACACACAGTTGAGAGAGGGGGGGGGATTTGTAAAGAGCGCTTTCATCAAGAGGAGAGTGCATCACCTCAGAGTGCATCTCCGAACTTGCCGTCTCCTCTCCCTCTTCACATGATTCGTCGATGTATTCCAGTGCATCGCCACGGCTGTGCGCTCGCTTCGCGGTGGAAGGCTCATCGTCTGAATCATCCTGGGGGGACAGATGGGAATGATTCAGCATCGGTGAAAATAAAGCTGTACTAAAATAGATATGAAAAAACCAAACAACAACTTTCATCACTTAGTTAACCGTTTCAAAAGGACACTCGATATATAGTGTGCCTTTTGTTCTTCGATCCTTTAGCAATCTTTTTTTTTTTTTTTTTTTTAACTGCAGCATTCCCGTGCAAACTGGTAAAAGTTTACTAAATGCTGTGAAAATTTAAAACCATCTCCACTGGGTGGAAAAACAGGAAACCTACTCGACAGCTGCTGTACATAATGCGTCTCTTCTTTACATTGTACTGAACCACCTCCTCGTCTCCTCTGGCTACTCGAACGTCCTCCTGGTACCTGAAAAACATAATTCACGTCAAAATAAGCACCCAGAGAAATGCTAGAAAACCTCACTGATGACCAAGTTTAGACATGACTTTCTGTTCATGTCATTCCCAGTGCTTCCCACGAGGATCTAGCCCTTCGTTAGCAGACAAACAATCTATATATTTCAGACCAAAAGACTGAGTAAACCTGTTAGGTTTTCTGAATCGACAGACGTGATTAACACAAAAATGTATTTTTTCATTATTGACCCAAATTAATTACATACTGGAATCTACTGAATAAATCTGCATAGCCAGAACATTATGAACATCTTTACCCAGCATGAAGCAAAACAGATACGATCCACTCAGGATCTCTGAAGGTGCCCTGTGGTGTCTTGTAAGGAGGCCGTGGCACCAAATCTTTTTAAGCCCAGTAAGCTGCAAGCCCCATCATGCTGTCCCTGTTTATACAGTTGATTAGCAAAAAAATTCTACTGGGTTTGAGAAACCTACAGGAATTGCCATTTCTGAGATGCTCGTTATCTGCCCTTACCTTTCCCTGGTTTACCTGTTGTCGAACTATACTAATCTTTAACCTGCCCATCTGACCTACAGCCAACATACCTATTACAAGAAGTGACTCTTCACTCTACATCAAAACATCCCACACGCCGTTGTTATTGGATGATCAACAACATTCACTACATCTGCAATAGATTCCAATCTTTTAAAATTGGTTTCCATTTATTTATAAACTGTAAAAAAATCTTTCCCATAAACAATGACACATCTTTGCACATATTGTACCTGTAGCTGCTGTGTGGAAGTTCGGGTACCACCACCCTGCGTCTCCAGGCCTGCAGGTCTCTCTCAGTGGCCATCTGGCTGCGAGGAGCGTTCTGGTGCATCTGTCGTACGCCCTCCACTTGTCCACTGCGGCGAAGACCCACATTAGGGGGTGACTGCACATCTGCTCGGTCGTTCACGGACACTGAAGTGAAAAATACTCGCTGTCAGTAAATCCTTTAAGTCTTTTCTGGATATTCTGAGAAATTCTAAGGTCTACTAAAACCAATCCAGTGCAGCAGTGATGGTGTACTGATACCTCTTCGCGGTGTGCTTGGTGCTGGAGCCAACACCGGGCCTTGGGCCTCGGCTGGGCCTTCGGGTACTGCTCCTGTCTCAGGCTGGTTCTGCCTGTCTTGTTGCTCTTGAAGCTGTCGGATGGCCTCGTCCAGAAGGCTGCTGCGTCTGACCGCAACCTCCTCGGGTTCTGCAGTCTGCTGGCTGATGACCTGCTCCACCACCTCACCATCACCTGAAAATGTGATACATGTCAAATACCATCAAGCTTGATATGTTTAGCTGTAAATACAGTTCAGATGGTCTTAAATCGGGACAATAAAACTGTGAAAATGGGTCTGTGACATTTAAAAGTATATAATCTTCCATTAAGGTAATGGACTAATTGCAGCAGAATTATGGTCTTACTGGTGGCTACATATCCCAGCTGAGGTACCAGGTGCTCTGCAGCAATGTTCTCCCGCCCTGGGACAAGTCGCTGGTACCTAAAAATCAAGGGAAAATGTTGAATTCAAAGATAGTCCAGGGAAAACCATTTTAACTTTGTCATGCTGCTCTCAGACAATCAGAACCTCTGATTTAACATTAAAAACATCTGAACGTTTGGGCAATAAACAAAGACTGTAATGCTGCATAATGAAAACAAGGTGACGTCTACCGTGGGGGGTGAGGGTTTCCATCCACATCCACTAAAAACGGTGGTGGCATAAGATGGGGAGCCTGCTGTGTCTGTTCGTCCAGCACAAAGCCGTTGGCATCCCGGATCAGCGGTCTGTAGTCTGTGTGGAAGAACACCTGATCTGGAAGCTGCGTGGAAACCAGGAGAAGCAGGAAATAAGTAAATGTCTTCACTTTGCTCACAAAACGTAAAATTTCAACCATTTTCTCGATCTCCAAAATGCAACTGTTCTTCTTGCCTTTTCATAGGGCTTGGAACTGCCGAAGCCAAAGATGAGCAGATGGCCATGGGAGTCCGTGCAGGCAAAACGCTGACCATCGGGAGTGAATTTGCAGTCAAAAACAGCTCCGTGACCCTGGCCTTCAATCTGGATGAAAAACCACAAAACAGAAGAAGAAAATTTTTAACAACAGCACAAATCATTCCCTCACAGTAACTGGGAAAGACTAATGATGTTGGATTTCCTTCTCTCACTTTGCACAGAAAATACCACAAAAAAATGTATCCAAATAGAAGAAATCCTGCTTTCAGTGTTAACTTTATGCGCACTGCTTTTAATCATAATTATGCTACTGCCCTAATTTAGTGTCCATCAGAATACAAACATTATAACCACATCTGCCCAGCAGTCATAGATCATTCGTTGTCACATGTGTGAGTCAGTGCTCTCCCGCTGTTATAAGATGTAAAGGGGGAAAGAATCTGGCTCACTTGCCTCTTACTGTGTGCAGAGATGCACCTTGGCCAAAACAACTACACTGTTCCTTCAGTCCCTCACAATTAAGTGTTATAGTGAATGAATCACACTCTGAGCGCATCATGTAACCGCTCCATCCCGCCGGGGTTAACAACTTTCCGCTGTGCACCATCCTATAAAAGCCAACTTCAAGCAGTGCTGTGTCAGCGTACCATGTTGAAGTAATGCTGTGTGTTTGTGCCTCGCAGCAGGTCCCATATGAACACGTTCCCATCGTGGCCAGCAGACAGGATGATCCTGGGATCAAAAGGGTGAGGTTCGAGGACAAACACCTCTGCCTCGTGGCCCTGAAAAACAAGCAGACTCGAGTTGATCTCTGGTTTAAAATGAGAATCGGTGGCAGTTACATCATAGTCAGTATTAATATGAGCTCTGCAGCAGAACGCAGCACAATTACTTTAAGGATATGTAGCAGCTGTCCTGTGTAGGAGTTCCACACTTTGAGGAGATGGTTGTTAACAGCCGTGATGACTGTATTGTCATGGCGATCCCACGCTACCATGGTGACTTTGGGTTTGAAGTAGCTTTCCTCTTCACTCATTGGCTCGACACTGAGAGAGAAAAATAACAAACGAACATCAAATAACAAATTACTCATAATACTAAAAAAGTAATATGGAAACGAATCTATAAAGTCCCTTTGACATATCTCGTGATGACACTGTAATCCTTGAAATCCAGATTTTAATTCTAACACAAAGTACCAGATTATTATCACTAAATTCTTGTGAAAGGCAGGCTTTGGCACATGAGAGGTTTGTAGTCATTTCCAAGACAAAAAGGCTGGATGATAAACAGAATGTTTTTTAAAAGATATTTGAAAAACACATGCAGAGATATTTAAAAAAAAAGAAAAAAAAAGATGAACATAAATATGCTACTTTCAGCTGCTCCCTTATTCACATGGGGTTGCCACAGCGGGTAGCTCCGCATGTTTGATTTGGCAGACTTTACTCCGGATGCCCTTCCCAGCACAACACCAAAGGGATTTGTGTCTCCTCCCGGAAATGAAGCTGGGGAGCGTTCACTTGTTAAGCAAATGTGTTTGAGATGAATGCAATTACCTGGAAATCATTTGACCGCCCCCCAACCCCCAAATTTAACTGAAAATAGCACAAACATCACATTGAGTTTTGAAACTGAAAACAACCGTTATTGACAGAGGTAACAAAAGCCTAGAAAAAAAATATGTGATGAGTTAATTTTGCAGAATTAAGTAGTGTTATGCCTCACCATTATGTGGGCAAATGGTTTGATTTAAAATTAACACACTGCAGTTTTATGATGAGAAACACTAGAGGATTTATTCAGCTATTGTTAGAAGATTCAGAGAATCCGGAGGTCCTGTGTACATAAGGAACGAGGGAACACTTCTGAGAAATGTCATCAGTGCACACAGGTTTGTTGCTGCATTTGCAAGTGCAAGATAAAAACCAAACACGCAAAGCAGAGCTCTGACCCCAGCGCTCATGACACTAGAGTACATGGCACAGGGAACTTGCACACTTAGCATGTGGAGCTACAAGCTATCATTCAAAATCCCTTAATTCTCTTTATTTACATTTTACACGGCATCGGAACACCTTGGTAAACAGCTGTACATTTTAAATATATGTTCATGTTTACATATACATATAAATTCTGCATGAGCTACAGAATAGAGACTGGATTTTGGAAGCAGACCTAGTTTAGCACAGAACAAACTGTCCAGAGGAATGCTCTGCTGGCAAACCAAGAACACCATGTATACCTAGAGGCATGAGTCTCATTCAGGTAAGTCCTTGCTTATTTTAATAAAACAATGCCAACCCACATTCTGCATTTACTGGTAATTCTATGCATGTGGCTTTCTTTCTTCTAGTCACTGCTGAAATTAAAAGTTCATCTTAACGCTTTAAAATAAATCCATAAATAGGCGCCTGAAAGTGTTGAAAAGTGGCGTCTTTTAGGCAGACTTTGATTTTACGCAGATAAATTTTTGCCAGTACAAGAACTGTGCTTTAAATTATATACATATGTACAGCGAAACACAGCCTGAATGTTTGAAAGCCTCCCCAGTTTGATACTGAACATGCGTTAACTGGCAGATAAAAACAAACACATAAGATCTGTCTTCCATTTCCACTGGTTACTCTCCAGGAATAACTAGCCTATAGTAAGGAAGTGAAGCTATACACAACCTAAGACAACACAAAGCCTAATCCTGGGGACACAATACAACTGAACCAGACAAACTTATTCATAAAACAACCCTGTAATTACAAGAAAATACATCAATCAGTATTACCCCTCAGCAAACAAGTTCTTTCAGTGGTATATATATATATATATATATATATATATATATATATATATATATATATATATATATATATATATATATATATATATATATATATATATATATAAAGAAAACCTTTGTTGGCGACTTGCTTTCCAAACACATGACCGAGCCAATACAAGCCGACAACTGAACAAATAAGTATTTGAGCAAACGGTTTCCTCAGCTGTCGTCAGCACCTGGTTTACTTGGACATGCTCCGACAGCTCCTCCGAGCAGCTTAGCCGGCAAACGCTTCCTTTTCGTTCAGCAAATCGGGCACTTTTTATTCCAAATGAGAATCTAGCTTATTCTGTGCTATTACAGAACCAAAATCAAGAAGGCATCTTCACCAAGATAAGACACACTTTCGTCCGTGCTGGTTCACAAAAGCGAAGACTCACCCTGGAATAGTGGCAGACATGTTCAGCAGGATGCACCTCCACTGCTGCCGCTGGTGGAGCTTCCAGATCCGTGCTGTTCCATCTCGACTTCCACTCACAAACCTGGCACGGGACAGCGACAAACACCAGGCACCGTCACTTTACACACCATCCCACTCAGTTAAATGTGTACTCTGAATACTGCAATACTTGATATAATTTTTTAAATAATAATAGAATGAGCTTTTATAATACCTTTCACCTGAGTGGCAAAATTGGATGCTATCAACTTTGTCCTAGAAACCAGAGACATGTAAAAGGATCATCAGGATCAAAAGGAGAAGAACAACAAATTCTTACATTAAATTTGCATTTGCAGCTCAAAGTTCTGCCAATAAAACCTTTGTAAGGATAAAGTCTTGCTCTTCAGATGATGCTTACCGTGTGCTCATGGAGCTCTGATATCTTTTCTGGGCTCCCACTTCCCAAGTAATATATTCGGATGACATCATCAGTACTTCCTGTTGCTAAAAACATCCCACCTGGAAAAAAGTTGGTAACGTGAAATGGCGTGTTGCACTTGATTTATTTTATTTAACCTTTATTTATACAGGTAGTCCCATGGAGACTCAATGTCTCATTCACAAGAGACCTGTTCCAGACAACCATTAAAGTTACAACAATAAAAGAACGAAATAATTCTTTAGTTAGACACGTGAAGTAGCACAGAGGTCATTAGAAACTAGCAGCTCTTTATTGATTGCTTTGGCTCTAGACTTTGTTTACAGGATGGTGGAGGAGACAGTGGAGAAATGGCAGGAAAAGGGACTCAACATGAAAATGTCTGGTTACCTGGACTGAATGAGGAGCACACGGTCTGAACACCTGGCCTTGGCCGCTCTGTAAATTTGTGCGGTCGATCGCTGGAAGTAGAGAAGAAAACATCACTGATTTCATCCAAAATAGAACACGTGACTGAATTAGGAGCAGACGCTAAAAAAAAATGTTTTCGTTTTTATATTTCGTGTCTACCTTTTGCCCCGTCCTTCAATATAAACTGACAGTCAAACTTACATCTAAACCAACCAGCATCTCAACTTTTTGGATGACAGACGAGATTACAGCCGGGTCGGATGTCACGCTGCCATTGTTTTAGTCAGATAAGAGACAACAACATACTTGCATATCAGTTAAACAGGCATTCAAGGTTTAGAATACAACTAAACTTAGCACAAAAACAGAAGGAGATCTGTGTGTGGTGGGTAATGTCTTTGTTGTAACAATGTTTCTTCTCATAAATCTTACACCACTGGAAATCCTGCTTATTTCCCCTTTAATGTTGCATTTGTGGGTTGAGCATCAAGGCCAAACAGCTTATTCTGCTGTTGAGTATTGTTCGGTGTTGTTTACTGTATTACATGATTGAAGTCTGAAGAAACAAGATATATTGGAAATTTAACTATTTATTTATTTAACAAACAGGGACCCCTGTAGCACGTGGAAGGTGACAGGTACAACTACCTGGCACCACTTTCTCATACTAATCACCAACTTGGTCACACACTGCTGTGGGATCTCATTCTTCAACCAGCAATTGTTGCACATCAACCAGTGTGGTTGTGTTGGTCACTCTGGTATGAACAGCACACCCAAGATGATACCAAAAATCTTCAGTGGGGTTGAGGTCAGGATTAAGGGCAGGTATTTCCATTCTCTCTACTCAAAAATTCTGTTAGTCTGCAATAAATCCCAATGTGTGGGGACGAGCGTCACCTTGGAGGATAGTTTGGTCCTAAAAAGCGCAGATGTGGGATTGCCGCTGCATGCAGAAACTTATCTTATCTGCACCGAGATTGCCTCCAATGATGACAAGCCCCGGTGAGGGAGATGCTGCCCCACATCATCACACTGCCTTCACCAAAAGCTGTTAACCTATCGTTGCTGCAATCAGCAATTGCATTCTCCACGTCCTCTCCACACTTTGACCCCACAAACGATCCACCTGCCGCAGGCAGAATCTCAATTCATCGCTGAACACAACATTCCTCCACACGTTCTCTGACATCACCCATTATATGTAAATTGCCCTTCAACTTGGAGATGGTACTAGGTACTCCAAATAATGCTGCATCTTGGTTTGTGAACACCAGCTTGAAGTTTCCAGATTAGTGAAATGTAGCATGTCTGGAGCAGACACCAACCGACTGCTGTAGCAGGGTCCCTGCTCACAGGTGCTGCCAATCAGACACCTGATTGGCAGCACCTGTGTTACCAGAAGTTCAAAACAAAAATAAGCTGTTTAGCATTGGCAGAAAACATCTGACAAGTTATTCATGAGCGCAACCCACCTACTCAACTCTGCTGTTCAACCCAAAAATGTGGCACCACTTAAAGGGAAATAATCAGCGTTCCCAGTGGTGTAAGATTTATTGCCAAGAAGCATTGTTACAAAGAAATAGTCGAAGAAACTAATTTTCTTATTTATATGCTTTCTATCTGAGCTTCTTTAAGACAAGGCAGACACCAGTGTAAAAGATGACCTAATGACAATACACCAGCAGCCAACACTGGGAGTTAAAAACCTTTTAAGCCCAATGTGACTTGTTTTCCAGTTATGCCTTAGGCCCTACTGCTAATTTCCATTAGAATAATAATTTCTAATGGAAAATTATTCCCACTCCTATGTACAAGGCGTTGCACAGCTTGGCGTTGTTTGTGCCTCGGTGGAAGCGACACACACACACACAGAAACTAAACTGTTTTGTACTTTAATACATTTATTATAGTTTTATTTTTTTCTTCTTTAGCAGCCTTAGTTTACTGCTCCAGCTGAACTGTGTTCAACAGCATTTCATCAATGGAATACTCATCTGATTTGGGATGAGTGCTTTGACAGAATATTTGCCACCAACATTTTGAGGTTAATTGGTGATTCTAAATTACCCATTCGCACTCAGATTAACACCCGTCTCTTAGCCCTGAGACAGGCTGGCGACCATCCAGGGTGTGCCCTGCCTCTCGTCTTGTGGCAGTTGTGATATGCTCTATCAAGTGTTCAATAAGCATGTGGTTTGACAACCATTAACGTGTGTGACGCACACACACAGTCATTTTGTTCTAGAAGCCTGAAATATTACAGAAACCTCTCGGTTCAGAACGGAGCTATAAGGGTTACTCCTGGGAGGCTTTCAAGGGGTAATGAGTTAACATACAGTACTCACCTAAAGTT
The DNA here is from genome assembly GCF_963576455.1 of Neolamprologus multifasciatus. Classification (NCBI taxonomy): domain Eukaryota; kingdom Metazoa; phylum Chordata; class Actinopteri; order Cichliformes; family Cichlidae; genus Neolamprologus; species Neolamprologus multifasciatus. The sequence goes on from NC_140452.1 coordinate 26,087,619, forward strand.
TATGCTGTTGGCATCCCACTGCCAGAAGCAGACAGTAGCATCAGTTCCAGTGGACAGCATGTAACGTTTGGAGCCCTTGGCAAACGGTGAAAACTGAAACCACAAGAAAAACCACTCATCAGACCCCACTCCAGCCAGTGAGTCAGTCTATGTAGACCGAAACCTGCATTTCACAGAGAAAGGTGAATATTAACCTTTTCTCCACCTGTACTGGCCAAGACAAAATCTTGATCTTGAGCCAACGGTTAAGAAGGACGAGGTTAAATTTTATTTTCTGGTGTGCACCAACAATGATTTTCAGACTGACTGGACCAGAAATGCTCTTACTGGCTTCAGGACATCAGTTCATCTTTAAGTGAAAGGAAAAACAGGCGACAGAGCACGGAAAATGACTCTAAACAGTAAATACGTTCCCAGTATCACGCAGTACTGTTTCTACACTTAGCTATGGGGTGAAGAGGAGCTGAAGTAAAGAGAAGACCAAATGAACCATGAGGGAACATATCTTTCACATAAAACCAGAACTTGTACCGTTTCATTTCAGGCAATCAGGGAGTTTCTGTGGCATTAAAAACAGTTGCATGGCAGGTAAACTTAACTCAGTGAAATAAAAATGCTTTTATAGTGAAAGAAGGTGGCAAGAAAACTGTAGAAAAGTAAAGATTATGACCGGTGTTTTACCCAAAACATTTTCTTCATGAATCGGCCAGCACTAATATTTACAACGGTGTGATTTTAGAGTGCCACTACACAACATTCACACATGAGAAAAATCTAAAGAAATTAATGAAATCAGAAAAGCATGCACATGCTCATATTTAACTTCAATGAACATTTAAAGCCAGCAGTGCATTTTGCAACACTGAAGATACAGCCATCTTGTTTGAATCAACTTTACTGAACTGTTGGTGGACGAAACTAAAATGGATTTTGTGCTTATGTTAAATTCTGGCCATAGAGAAAAGACAGTTTAAATTATTAAGTACTGTGAAGAAAAACAAAGGATAAAAGAATGGGCTAAACCTACTCGCAACGAATGTTGATGCACAAAATCTGGTGCACTGCCAGAGCGATCCAGGTGCAACTTACGCTCTGCAGTTTCTGTTCCAGGACGCGACTACACAGCCATAAATCGGTCTATTTCCGACAACAATAGTTTAGGTCACAGAGTGTAACAAGAGAATCTCACACCAAAACAAAAGATACAGTCACACCGTGATTCCCTGAGGATTTTGTCTTCAAATAAAGCACTGGATGAACCCACGTTTAAAACAAACAGCATAATATAAAGACTGAAGCTCCTTTACCTGAAGGGAGGTAATGGATCCACTGTGTCCCTGCAGCACAGCTACGGGGGCACAGGTACGAAGGCACCACACACGAATGGTTTTGTCACAGCTTCCTGCAGCAATTAGCGTATTCTCATAGTTAACTGCCAAGTCTGTGATCTCTGCAGAGTGTCCTCGCAGCGTTGAATGAAGCCTTCCATCAAACGAAGACCAAATCTTCACCAAGCAGTCATCTGAGCCCTTAAAAACAAGAGCATATGCTTTAGTATACCTGTATGAGAAGAAGAATCTGGGGTACACTGTTAAGGTGGGCACAAGCAACTCAACAATGTAATATTAACAATGCATGTACAGTGGGTGCAATCTGAGTGCTCTTTCATGCAGAAAAACACTAATTATTATTCTTAATAATAAAAGTAGGTGTTTAATTCTGAGAAGAGTGACAAGCTCCAACTTACTGTAAAGATCCTGAGACCAGTGCGATCAAATGCAATACAGTACACTGCAGACAGATGCCCCAGGATCCGCCTATGTAGACGCATGTGCTCATAGTTGCTGACAGGACAGATGGAGCTGAAGCGTTGCGCTCCGGTCAGCTCTCTCCCTCGATGCACCTTCACTGTTGGCAGCATGCAATCAGAAAAATAGTAGTAAACAGAGTTGTAAATAAACTACAAATACAGTAAGGCAGAAGCAGAGGGTGATGAACGCAAAGGAAAATATAAGCCTTTAAATACATCACCAAATAAAAGTCAGGTTTCAGTTTGTCTCACCAGCTTTCACCTTTCCTTTTTTACATTTTTCATTTCAGTTTCAGAGGCTTTATTTACACAAACACAGCTTGAAATTAAACTCCATTTCCCAATTCAAAACTGATTCGTAAACAAGAACAAAATCACTTCCTTTCTTAAATCTGCTCCATCTGGTTTTTATATGTTGCTAGGGGAAACAAACTATGAGAAACAAGAAGTCCTCCATAAGATTTTTTTTTTTCCTTCTTTTTAGCTTTAAGGTCTTAGAGCTTTAAAAATTTAAGGACAGATTTTAGATTACAATTTATAAAAATGTAACTTGGTAAAGAGTTACTTCACTAGTATTTTTGATGTGTGTGCTGTTTGTCCTGAGGAAGGAATGGGATTTAAAAGATTGTTTATGACAGCATAAAAGAAATAGATGGCCCAGCTCCAGGATCAAACAGGAATAATCAGAGATCCCACAGAATTGCATGAGTAAAATGATAATTCCACTTAAACGTTTAAAAATGGCGACTTGTGATTAACAGCTCGCTACATCATGGCAAACAATCTGGCGGGCGTAAGCCTGTCAAGCAAAAGAAAATTAAATGCTGTATTTAGGGCTGCAGCAATCAATTATTTTTAGTAATTAAGTAATCATCAATTAATCGAGTAATCAGATAAGAAATACTTTAGTCTTATTAATGGGCAATAATAAGGTCTTTCAAAATAAACTGCTCATTGTAATTTCTAAAAAATGAAACCAATTATTTAAAGTTTAACTACACACAACATCCTTCATAAAAGAAAAATCAGAAATCTACACCCTGTGATTGTTTTTACGTCCCATATTGAAATGTAATTTTTTAAAGAAAACATTCTTTAATTGAAAAATATAAATACTCTCAAGTACTCTCTTTCAGAGTTTTATCTCCTGGATGAGGTAGATTTGTTGTGTGTTCATGTTTATGAGTTTTTGTGTATGTGTGTGTTTCTGCGTGTGAAGTCAAGCGAAGAGTGGGTTTGTGCCTGTAAGCCTTTAAAGGAGAATGTTGTGGCTGCAATGAAGACAAGCGAGCATATCAGCATTCTGAAGTTTGCACTGTGCTTTGATGGAAAGTTTCTGAGCTGCTCAAAACAGATGTTATGATGGTGTAGATGCAGATGGTGTTACTCTATAATTATAATAATAATAATAATAATTCAGTGTCCAGAGTTTTACTGGCCCACGTACATTTTTATTGGCTTGTGAAAAAGCAATTTCATGAACACAATATTTTATATTATTTCACCTTCAATCTGAAAAATGTTACGAGAGCCTTGAAATTAATGTGATCTAGTAAACCCCATGCCCCGCATTACTGCAGATTTTTCGCTGTGTAAAACAGTGGCGAATGGAGCAGCTACAGTTTGCTTTTCTTCGAGTCGGGGTTTGTTGTTTAGATGCTTTGAGGAAAGACTCCTGCTCACTTTTTCCAAGTAACGGATTTAATGTTGATCACAGGAACAGCGCTGCTGTTTTGGATGCTAGAAACACGTTTTCTTTCACTCTACCTGAGCTCAGCGTCTCGGTAACGACTCCACATTAAACTATGTCAGCGTCATCATTACTGCTGCTGTTTTCTTAACAGTTTCTTGTTTGAAACTGGGGACTGTGTGGGCTTAATGCTGTCAGACTCTGTATTCATTCGCTGCTCCTAAACATATTTCTATTTCATGTCTATTTTTCATCGCAAATGCCGGTGGAACGCTTGCATTTCCATGGTGACAATGGTGCACTACAGAGCCGTGTATTAAACAAAGCATTGAAACAAACAATTTGTGTCAAGAACTTTTTATTATCAAATTACTCGAAGAATTGTTGCAGCCCGAGCTGTATAAAACTTACACTGAGCCAGTTATTAATGTGTGCATATCATTGATCCATTTCACTTCACACCAATGAGAAGTATACAGAGGAAGGTCAGGCCTACCTAGCTGTGGAGGTTTCTTGCAGTTCAAAGGCCTCTCTGGTGGTCTGCCCCGGTGAAGGGCTGCATATGATGAAGCTTTAAACCTCACGCTGTCACAGTCTGAAAATCAACACCAAAAGTAGTAGTAGTACTATTTGACACAGACAGTGTCAGTTCTGGTGTACATACAGATCAGTATACCATCCAAACCTTTATAATAATGGGATCTAAATATTTTTCTGAGTAACGCCCACCACATACAATGTTCTTGAAGACTGCTCACCTTTTGCAGTCCTAAGCATGGACTGCCTTCCAGATCCCAGGAGAGAATGAACACCTGGGACACATGATGGCACCTCTTTATCAAGAAGTGGTCCAATCTGCTTACATATCTGTAGCAAGTGGTTTGGTGCAATATGTCTGTTGGCTGCAACCTATCAGTGCAAGCAAACAAACAAACAACATATAATAAATCACTGTATGGACATGACAGTGAAAACAGACCACTTATAAAAGCAGATCATTTAAAAATGAATAACCAGCAATTCTGATAACCAGTAAATAAAGTAAATAGTAAATGTATGTTAAACAGATGGACAAACAGGGAGAAAGATAGGTTTCTGAACTCCTAATCTCACAGGCGTGGCTTCTTTTTATCGACCAATCACAGCGCATCTCGAAAGCGAACTAACGCAGAGACAGTGCATCTCGGCTTCTGATTGGCCAGTGAAGCCGTCTCGACCAAGAGAGAAGCCAAACTACCCACCCTATCTGCGGTACAACAGTCGGGCTAAATAATATCAAACTCAGTGTTTAAATGCCGATTTTCTGCACCACACAACAGTTCACAGTAAAAAATGTAGCCACTGAGAGCGAGTTTTGACCTTGTGCAAAGCCACAAGTCGACGATTTCCAACAGTAACCCAGCAGGAAAAAAGAACAAAGACCGTAAACAAGCACGGAGCGTGGCCGCACGGTCCCCAGTCACAAGACAATAACAACCGCCGATAGTGCATAACAACAGACACGAAGTTAAAGCTTACCACATCTTCATATGTTCTCGGGTGCTCATTTCCAAGCCAGTCCAATCTCCCGGGTAAGAGCTGTCGAAAAGAGTTTGGTAAAGCGAAGTCAGAACAGAAAACGCCAGCAGCTCCACATCAAGCTAGTAAAAAACCGGGTGATGTCAAAGGAGTGGGACGTAACGGGGTATTAAAAGTCGTCTGAGTGAAACAAGTTTATGCCCGGACTCAGTCAACACCGACGGGTAGCAGCTAGTTAGCTGTTAAAGGCAAAGACAGCTGGGATACACACCTGATATTCCTCAAGCTCGCTCGCAAGGACCTGCAGGGGATTGAAAAACACACGATTCAGATGAGAATGTCTCCATCAACTCAACTCATTATCAAGTGGCTAGCCAACTATTTTGAAATACAACAGTGTGAGAGTCAAAGCACGCCAGCTCACCTCAGCCGCTCTCCGACATGGACCCGTTGTGAGAAAACGCGATATCAAGTAATAGAGCTCTGAAATGAACGGGGAGAACATTTAACAGCCGGAAAAGCAAATGGGATATCAATTATAACACGAGCGACACCGTTGTAATATTAAGCTTTTCAACTGGCTTTACTTCTACGGCTTACCCGACTCAAGGAGCGAAATGTTCCGATTTTTGGCCATTGAATCGGCCGTGATTTGGAGAGTTGAAACAAATTTTCCGCTAACTTTATGGCTACAGAGAATATGATATATTTATTTAATTTCAGTTACACAGCTCTGGCCCCCTCCACGGTTGCTCCCGCTTTCTATTCAGCCTGTTTGCAGTCGCCATTGGAAGGATGAGGCCTCAGCGATACGGCTTACTTCCGCCAAAGCGGAGTAACACAGGAAAAAGGGGGTGGGGAGGAGCACTCGCTCAACAAAAGACAAAAGTATACGTTCGCGTGTTGGTTAGGTACACGGCAGGTTCGGAGTGCAACGTCAGGTATTGATACGACTCCCCGACCACGTGTCGATAACAAGTCATTTAAGAAAAAAATACACAGGATCAATCCATCGCGCGCCCCCTTTTTTTTAGCGACCAAGGTCGTGAGTTCTGCACATGACGTCATAGATAATGGTCGCAAAATTGCCTTATCGACCTCCTGATAAATGCGTTTTACCGGTTTTCCGAAATTATCAGTGATGAGCCCTAATAATATTGCCATCCTCGGCTCTAGCACGCTGTATAAATATATATAGAAATCTGTATTTCATGCTTTTTATCTAAAGAGCAGGCTATTTTTATTGGTGGGTTATTATGAATTATACTTGCACTTATATTCTTTGTGAATTGTATAAAATTGACAGCTTTTACCAAAGAATTTGCCATTTGATTGCACATTTACGACACTAAAATTAACTGGTTCCCGCATTGTTATGTAATCTTTTGGACTTGTCTTCCAGAGAAGCTGTATCGAAATTTGATTATGATTAGCATTTAGGTTTATACAGACCACAAATGATGATTTCATCTATTTCAAGCAATAACAATATTCTATTGATTGTTCCTTATGCAAAATACATGTTTTGTTTTGTTTTCCCCCTCTTGGGCCTATAGACAGGATATATTGGGCATGCGGTCAGGATTAAATAAACACGAAAAATGATGTATTACAAATCTGAGAATCAAAACTCATTCTTGACTTGAGCAACAGATACCGGAAGGTCATTTCAATTGCTGAAAAAGCAAATAAAAATATCCAAAGATACATAAAGAAAATTATATAAAAAAAGTTAAAAGAAAAGAAAAAATATGCATGGCATTTTCACATTTTTATTTTATTTTCAATACTGGTTAATTGTGTCTTATACCTTTTAAAATTTCTCTACATGAGTCATTCTGAGAGCTGAAAATTACACTTACTCATCAGTGCTTTCTGTTCCACTCTGGATGGGCATGACCTGCAGTGGGTGGTGACAAGGTTGAAAGCCTAGACTGTAAACAAAAGATCTGTCATACACACTATATTGTTGGAACGATTTGGTAAGGCTATTATAGACAACATTATTGTCAGATGTGTTATAGTTTCACATAAAAGATCTGCCTTTGGTCTTAAAGTTGAACGTGTTCTTTGGGGTTTTATGTAAAAAACAAACAAACAAAAAAAAACCAGTCAGTTTTTCTTCATTCACTTCCTTTAGGGGCCGCCATAGCAGCACATTTATCTTCATCTCACCCTATCACTAGCATCTTCTTTTGTTACACCAACCTTCCTTCACTGCATCCTCTTAAGTGCTTCAGGTGAGGTTCCTTTAAAAAGAATGTTTATTACATTTAAAACTGTACCTGCCCAGTCTTTTTCATATATAGCAGAACTACTGCATTTGCCCTCTCTGATCATGTGGGTAATCTTTTCCTAAACTTGCGCCCATTATTTTTGGCTCTTGTTTTTCTAAAGTATGTATGGAAGTGTGTATGCAGGAATAAAAATAGGACTGTTTATTTGACTGCGTGTTTGTATATTTTGACATGTACACTTAGTACAAGTTATGAGCACTGACTTGGCCCCCCTTTACATCAACGGGGAGTGTGCGGAGAGGGTCCACGCCTTCCGGTTCCTTGGTGTCCTCATCTCTGCTGACATCTCCTGGACAGACAAGATCTCAGCGGTCGTCAAGAAGGCCCAACAGTGGCTGCACTTCCTGAGAGTCCTGAGGAAGTACAAGCTGAACTCCAACCTGCTGCTGACCTTCTACCACTCGTCCATTGAGAGCCTGCTAACCTACTGCATCATGGTATGGTACGGCAGCTGCACCAAGGCGAATAGAGTGAGGCTTCATAGTGTGGTCAAGACAGCACAAAAGATCATCGGCTGCCCTCTCCCCTCCCTGATGGACATTTATTCCTCCCGCTGCCTCAGCAGAGCAGCAAACATTATCAAGGACAGCTCCCACCTTGTTTTCAACATGTTCAGCCTGCTTCCCTCAGGGAAGCGCTACAGGTGCATCAGCACAAAAACCCACAGACTCAAAAACAGTTTCTTCCCCAAAGCCATAACCACCCTGAACTCACACATGCACCGATAACACCCCCCTCCCCCCCCCCCAAAATTGTGTGTGTGGGGGGGATGTATATACACAACTGTATATAACTGTATATACACAACACTATTTATTACATTACTTTTTCCTTTTTAAAAACCAGCTTGTATATTTGTACATTATATATATATATATATATCTTCTTCCCTATGTTAATACTGTCCATATGTATATAGCGCTGCAGAACTGTACCCCCCCCCCCCCCCCCCCAGCATGTTTACACTGAGTAGGAGATGCTCTGTATCTCATTGTACAACTGTATAGTGACAATAAAGCCATTCTATTCTATGTGGAGAATTGCAAAAGGTTTTTTAAAGTGGTTCTGTGCCACTGTCAAGGTTCAAGATCTTAATTATTTTTAGCTGATGAGCAAATGCAATTTTAAACGTACATAATCAATAATTACATAGAAAATCTTGGGCCAAACTGTGTGTACAGTAGGGGCTCAGGAGCTCAGTACCAACTACCCCAAGCACAATGGTCAGATATTTACACTGATCAGTCGTAACACTATGTGCCTAATGTTGTGTTGGTCTCCCTTTCGATGCCAAAATAACTCTGACCCATTGAGGCATGGACTCAACTAGACCCCTGAAGGTGTGCTATGGTATTTGGCACCAAAATGTTAGCAATAGGTCATTTTTGTTCTGCAAGATGCTAGGTGGGGCCTTCATAGACCAGACAGTTGTCCAGCACATCACACAGATGCTCGATTGAATTGAGATTTGGGGAATTTGGAGGTCAAGTCAACACCTCAAACTCATGCTCCTCAAATCATTCTGCTGTGTGGCATGGCTCATTATCCTGTTGAAAGAGCCCATAGCTATCTGGGAATACTGTTTCCAAGCCACCTCCATTCCATTGCTCTGTGCTCCAGTTCTGATGCCCATTGTTGGTACTTTTGGCAGTGGGCGGGGGTCAGCATGGGCAGCCTTTAAAGTCTGATGTTTTTAAACACCATATGCAACAAACAGCAACGGACTGTGTATTCTGAAACCTTTTCATCAAAATTAGCATCAAAATTTTTTGGCAATGAGAGCAACAGCAACTCATCTATTGGATCTGACCACACGGGGCAGCCTTCATTCACCACGCAGATCAATTAACCATGACCACCCATTAGTGATGGGTCGTTCGCGAACGAAATGGCTCTTAGAGCCGGCTCTTTGAAGTGAACGACGCGAGCCGGCTCCTTATTGGGAGCCGTGAGGTTTTTTTTTTTTCTTTCTCTCACCCTCTCTCTCGCCCTTTTTTCCGCTAAACTCCGCATGCGCGGCCTGTACTTTGCGCTGGGCAGAGGGGGGAGGGGCGTTAGTTACACTCGCAGCAGCACAGGAACAGAGCCAGAGATAAAGAGAGCGAGGGACAACAAAGTCACATTAGAAAGGGATAGTAATCATCCACTATTTTCAGTTGCAGATGATAAAGGATTCAGAAATCATGCAGGCCCATATGACAGAGAATGTGTATCTTCTTTTTGTTTTAATATTTTAATTTATATTTAATTGTGTTGTGGTTTGCAGTGTTTTGTGTTGTTTCACGTTAAATTTGGTTAAAAGGTAAAAGCTGAAAATTTAAATAGTTAAAAGTTTAAAATGTAAATAGTTGTTCTTTGTATTATATGATTTATTTATTACATTTTATGTGGAGTGGATAAATAAAGTATATTTATGGTGGCCCTTAGAGACAAAGCATGTACAAACTCCAAAACACGTAAAAACTCAGACGCACTTACAAGCTCCAAAACACGTAAAAACTAAGAAGCACGTACAAACTCCAAAACACGTAAAAACTCAGAATCACGTACAAAAAAGACAACAGAAGTACTCCAGGATGCTAGGGTGCAGTGTTGAGCTTTTGTTACCTAGTGGCTACACAAGCCAGCAAGTATCAACAACCGGATTTGGTGTGTGGTAGTAACAGGTAAATGAATTTTTTTTTTTTAATTATTTGAATAAATATGAGTGCTTGTCTATAAATACACAAACAATACACACATGCTTTCAATTGTGTAATTTAAGTGATCTGGGTAGCTCTGTTTTGGAAGTTCAGTTAACGCTAGAAATGTGTTTTGGAGTTTGTACGTGCTTTTTGGAGTTTGTATATGCTTTAGAGTTTGTACGTGCTTTGTCTCTAGGGGCCATATATAAACATATATAAATATAACCACTTTTTTTACATTAATAATTCCTTTTCTGCATAATTTTATATTTTTGTTAATGATTAAATAATTAAAGCAACAAAACAACCTGAAGATCCGATTCGGAGCCGAAAGAGCCGGCTCTTTTTAGTGAGCCGAGCCGAAAGAGCCGGATCTCTAAAAAGAGCCGGAAATCCCATCACTAATGCCTAAATTCATGGAGTTGCTGCCATGTGATTAGCTGAATAGAATTGTGTTGAGGAGCAGTTGAATAGATATACCTAATCAAGTGGATGGTAAATCCATAACAGCTTCTTTATTTAAAAAAACAAACAAAAAGAAATTACACATAGCTTATAGCTTAATAGAAATCATGATGATTTTATTATCCACTGATAATAAAACCTAATTCATTTCACTTCAGTGCAGGTATTCTGTAATATGTAGATTTTATACCATATGATGCATGTAGTGCATCAATATGTGCTGTTCTTTTCCGCCTGGAGTCAAGCTCCATCAGCTGTTTGTTTTGTTGTTTTTTCCTTTTCAGGTGGAGTAGGAATCACATGCTGGTTGGTGGTTTGCAACAAAGTAGTTACTCTGGCTCTGAATGCTGTCAGCTAGAGTGTTTCCTAATCCTCTGCTCAACCGTTTCCTTTGATGACGAACGCTGCAGTTTTTGTTTTGTCGTTTTCAGTCAGCTGATCCTAGCAAAGAACGTTAAAATAATGCAGTGCATTTTGGTGATCTTGAACTGCAGCAGTAGTTTACGAAAGAGCCGGATCTCTAAAAAGAGCCGGAAATCCCATCACTACCACCCATGACCCTGTTGCTGGTTCACCATGGACCACTGCAGACCAGTAATGCCCCACAAGAGCTGAAGTTTTGGAGATCGACTGACCCAGTCATCTAGCCATCACAATATGGCCCTTTGACAGACTCGCTCAAATCCTTACGCTCGTCCATTTTTCCTGCCCCCAACACATCAAGTTTGAGGACAAGATGTTAATTTGCTCCCTAATATAACCCACCCACCATCAGGTGCTATGATGGAGATTTAATCACTGTTATTTACTTCACCTGTGGTCATAATGTTATTCCTGATCAGTGTAAATGTCACGATAAAGTTATCTTCAGTGATTCTCTTATGAAATTAACTGAGAAATCTAAAAAATTAAAACGCAACAATTAGTAACTTAGAAATTCCTCAAACTAAAATGCCTAATATCTATAATTTAAGTGGTTTACAATAGAAACATCTGAAATAGGTCATTTAAAATAAATCCCTCTGGCCAAATACAGTACACAATGGCTGAGAAATGCATAGTTAAATCAGTCCTCACTTTAATTGGTATTTTATACCATTTATAACAAAAGGAAACTTGTTCTGTTTAAAGGAGGAAACTACATTAGTAGAGAAATCCCCAAACCAAACAGATTTCACAATAGGAAAAAAGTCAGAAGTACAACTAATGCATTTAGTTTAAAGCAAAGCAGAAAACATGGATCAATCATATTGGTCTCAAATACACAATAACATAAAAATTAACCCAATGACTTCCTGTGATGATAATGAAAATGAGCAAGGCATTACTTAGCATAGAACACAACTTTCAAACGATTACCCATCCAGCACAGAATTTTGATGCATTTTCCAAAACCGGTTACAAAGTTCCAAAATGGTACCTCTGAAATGTCTTGGGTAAACAGGCTTTAAAAAAGAAAAAAATTAAACACAAGACAAAAAGATCACAAGGACACAATAAACTTTCCCTTCACAGAAGCCGTGAAACTGAATGGAAACCGTACTATTCTTAAAAAAGCAATCATATCCCTAAAAACACTGCTGTCTTAAGAAAATAGTAGATAAAAATATTCTCTGCATTTTACAACAAAGGAGGTACAGGGAGCGTTCAGTGGCAACACGACTACTCTGCTGCTTTCTCCTCCTCTTCAGCCTTGGCGTCCTTTTCGTCTGCTGCTGCGGCCTGCTGGAGAACAGAGAAAACACACTTTTATTTTGTTCTGTTTTGCGACAGTGTAAATGTCACGTGGCGCTCACAAAAGAGGGAAACTTGGAATACCTCATCAGCTTTGGCCTCTCCATTTTCTGCTGGCACCTCTTCCTTTTCTGCCTGAGGTTCTTCTTTTTTCTCCTCTGTCTTGGCTGCCTCTTTCACCTTTTTGGTCTTGGGGGGTGCCTGTGGTGTCATTAACAAACCAAGCATCATGAACCTGCTGTGCATTTTATGTGGTTATAGCGGCAATGGTAAGATTTGGCTTTTACCTTTGTCTTTTCTGGCTGGGGTTTTGGTTGCGTCTCTTTCTGTAACACACAATGATGTTCCAAAATTACAAACACAGCAATGAGAAAATCCACAGATTAATCTGTCAAGGTCGTTGCTGAGCTTTGTAGACTTACCTCTGACAATCTCTGAGACTTTCTCCTTGGCTGAAGAAAAAACAAAACACAGAAGGCCACATTAATTCAGTTAAGCACTCTGGAAGAGAAGCCCCCCCCCCCCAAGCATTTATGATGGAAAAAAAAACCCATGTTACTCAATGAGAGATGTTACAATGACAAAATGAGCCCACAAAGGGAAGTAGTAACTTCCAGCATGTTTCAGACATGCCATTTTATTTACATAGCACCAAATCACAACAGGACACCTAAGGATGCTTTATACTGTAAAGTAAAGATGTTGCAATAATAGAGAAAACCCCAACAATCAGACAATCCCCAATTTCCAAGCACTTGGTGACAGTGGGAATGAAAAACTCCCTTTTAACAGGAAGAAACCTAGACAGAAACGCTAAAGGAGGGGCGGGGCCATCTGCTGTGACTGGTTCGAGGTTACAGGACAGGGGACAAAGACACACAGTGGATATAATTGCACTCTGTACGCACTTCATTATTTGTACTTTAAGGGAGCAAAGATGAAACTTTGCATTATGGGAGTTTGTTTTGATTTGTGCTGCAAATTTAGCATTAGAAATATCTATATTGCTATTATTTAGGTTTATAATAAGTGTGCACTTCTTCCTGCTCCTATTCAATATGTATACTGAATCAGCATAGGTGGAGCGTTATCATAGTGTAATTTGCTTTATTCTGTATAGTATTTTTTTTGTCCTTCCTTTTTCCCCTAAATGAAATAAATTGAACGAATAGTTTACGTTTTAGGGCATTAGAAACACTAAACTCTTTACCTGTGCACTCAAGTTAAGACAAACCAGGTAAACAAGAACAATTTGGGCTGCACAAACTCAACATAACTTGCACTTTAAAACCCATCCAATTTACGATAGGCCTCAAAACTCCACCGATTAAGACTGGGATGCACTGAGCTGGCTATGAAGCATCAATCTTATTCTGGGTATAAGCATTAGTTTTGAATTTATTAGTGGAAATACTAACCTCTGCACTTGCATCTGCATCAGTGGTAGCCTGAAAGACAAGAGAGTGAGGGGGGAAGAAACATAATGAGCCAAAACCAACAACCATTCATGAGTGAGCTAAAGTGGGTGTGTAACGCAAAGAGGTGGGGATGGTGAGGGGGGGGATGGGCACCTCTCCTTTCCCTCAAGTCACAAAGAAATTATGCAATCCGTACGTGGGGAGGGTCACGTTTTTGAGCTGACTCAAAGGATCTGGCGGGTGCGAGTTTATTTCCCACAGAGCAACAGCAGCTCCGTGGACACAACAAAGAAGGAGTGGACTCGCTCCGCCTGCTGTCACTGTGTATATCACCAGCGTGACTAAACTGAAAAAATAAGACCATCCTCCATTACTAACAGAGCTCCGCTTGACATCAAAACGGCCAGATGTGTCGCTGTGCTGTCGAGGATCCATCAACTGCCATTAACGAGCCTAACCAGAGAGAGAGGGAGAAGGGACTGCACACCTCAGGAGTGACGCGCACCAGCCTTCCAGTGCGCGCACACTCGCCTGAGGTCAAAATCTCCGCCAAATTTGGCCGCAAATGCGACTAAAACACGCGACACGTGACCGAAGGTGCAGCTGGTACCTGAAACGGCACGCGTGCAACCCAGAGCACGAGTAAATAAATAAATAAGGAGGCAATTACGAAAAAAATTTCCTCTAAATGCCAACCTGTGCGCCTCGACGGTGGTTACACCCCTTTGTTTCAGCGCACAGTTGGTGACTATTAAAACTCAGCCGGGCACACGTTTTACAAAACAGAAGCTTTAAACTGGACTGGCGTAAGAGAGCGAAAAAAGCAGTGCTAAGTAAAAAGGCGCCACTTCCCTGTATCAGGCGAGTGAGACACGACAGACCTGAGCGCAGGAAAAGGTGGACTCCACGGCACGCACATGGACACGCTGTAGCGTGTTGCATTGCATTGCTCCTGCATACGTGTATTAACACCACAAAACAACTGCTACAGTTTCTTAAAACGCTATTTCTGCATCATGCCTACCCAAACGTAAAGCACACATTTTATTTCCACTTACTTTCTTCCTTCCCATTGTTGCTTAGGTTGCACGGCAGGAATAAAAAAAAAAAAAGGAACACTGCCTTTCTTATAACAGTTACAGAAACAAAAGGAGGAGTTGTTGTTGTTTTGCCAGCCTAGCCACCTCTGCCTACACCTCCACCAGCTGCAGACTGTAACTTAACATAAACGTCCGAGCAGTACCAGAACTAGCTCAAACCGGATTGGATCCCCCTCTCGGTGTATTTTATCCCTTATCCTACCAACCTACCAGGAAGACAGAGCCCCCGCCCACTGCTTCCTGTGATTGGCTTTGAGGATGAGGCAGCATATTTTTGAAACACAACATCTTCACCTGTGTGGGCAGGACAGTGTGCCAATCAGTCAATCCAGGCCTTATCTAACTTTATAACCGCTTGGCTGGCTGCTCGCAGGGTGTATTAGTTGTGTGTGTGTACCTGTAGGGTTTGAATAATGCATGGCAAATGGTGAGCTTGAGATATAGTTCACATAAACAAAGAAGAATATAAAAATAAATAAATAGTGCCTGCATTTTCCCCCTTTTCCTATCCAGTCCTTTATTAAAGAGGACGCCATATATATGCACGTTGCATTATTTCAGTGTTTAAAGACAGTCGTAATTACTAACAGCATGTCCCGTCTTTAGTGGGATAATTATTAAAGTCAGTGTATCGAGCAGCCCAGTCGCTCAACAGCTGCAACAAGGAGGAGGCTGAGTGGAGGAGAAAGGAAACAAACATGGCGGCCGGTTTTGCATGGCTCCTGGTGCTTGGCTCGGTTTTTCTCTGCAATCTTATGAAAATCCTTCTGCCGACCATATCTTCCTTCGTGAGTAGGAGTTATTGTTTGCATATATGGTTGTTGTTAAAGTTGTTTGAATGCCGGTGTATTTTTATCTGTGTCCTCGTCGGACACACGGTGGATTGTTGTTGACTAGCTTAGCCGTCTGTCAAGCTAACTTATAGCTGCTGTACCTCCTCAGTTATAGCTGAGCTACAACCAGAGGGTGGGGTTTCACCGAGAATCCAGTAGTTGCTGCATTTAACTGGGATTCCTTTTCCTCCTTTATCGCCAAATGTCCTGCTTTAATGTTAAGAAACTGTTTACAGCTTAGCTTTACGGCTAAAGATTGTTTGTAGCTCGAAAGGTTGGCTCGTGGAAATCCTCATGGAAAGTGTTAAACTGACATTCGTAGGTACTGATTAGACTGCCTAATAGGGACTACTACTGTAATTATAAACATTTCAATCAGGCCCAGGCTGCTCAGTGATAGTATTTTTCCCCCTTCTTCAAGCTCTCAAAGATGGTGCAGAAAGATGCTGAGCAGGAGAGTGAGATGAGGGCTGAAATCCAGGAGATGAAGAAGGAGCAGTCCTCCATTAGCATGATGGATGAGTTTGCTAGATATGCCAGACTGGAGCGCAAAATCAACAAGACAACAGACAAGCTGAAAACACATGGTAAGATGTAAAAGTGCCTACTGAGATTCAGAGGATAGATTGTGTGACAGGAGCCTCAAAATGAAGTTAACTGCAACAGAGTGATGAGCTCTAAAAAGTTAAAACTAATTGCTTTTTCTTTATGGAACACAGCAGAAAATATGTAGTAGGTACTCTGAAAGGGCATATATTATGTCTTCCACAGATGTGAATATCTATTAATGTAGAGCTACATGTTAAAAATTAGAAAATCAGAAGACATATTTGGGGGATTTTAGAGGTAAGTGACTGTTTTTGGCCCCATAGCCTCAGGATTAGCATCCACTTCTGTCACACCAACCCTCTGCATGTGTTCCTTCACTGAATCCATCAATCTTCTCTGTGGTCTTCCACTTTTCATCCTGCCTGGCAACTCCATATTGACCCTGTGCACGAGAAAATGCTAACTTCCTGGTTTGAGACCGGATGTGGGGTTGTGCATTTCCGGTAGCTTTACTTTGCGGTCAATCGCTACTGCGAAGATATACTCCAAAATCATGTCCAAAACTTGAAAACGGAAAGGTCGCGTTAAGTTACAAAGAGCAGAAGGTGAGAACACTCACCACTGTTGTGTAATAAAAAATCTAATGATCAACTTTGACGTTTAAAGAGTTTAGATCGATCAGTTGTTTACATCACTCAACACAAGCAGAACTGCATCACTGCAGCAGAAGACACATCGTCCACATTCAGAAGCACATATCTGTATAGTGACTGGTCTTATGATTTAAACAGGTAAATGTTCAGCATTCAAACTACAGGTGAACAATAGTCAAACCAGATGTTTCCCGTTATGTCGATATCAGCTAGTCAAGTACACACCTACACAGCATGTTAACAAACCGTGAAAAAAAAGCCACACAAAAAATGAATGATTGCTGGTAAGGGTTTCTATACATTAGTATTTACAAGGGTATGTTGCGACTTACCTTCAAAATTACAGTGGTCCCTCGCTATAACGCGGTTCACCTTTCACCTCGCTGTTTCGCAGCTTTTTTAGTGCAAGTTTGCATGCTTATTTTTTTACATGAAATTGTGTCCTGCGTCCTGATCGCTGCAGACGATCTCCTCCGTGACGTCTCTCCTGTACAGTACAGAATCGCTGCATCGATGGCTAGCAGTGTAACTCTGAAGTGCAGTGCTGTATGTCCACGAAACGTTTTGCACCGTCAAAAAATAAAATTGGCTACTTGATTTCACCTATCGCTGGTTATTTTTAGAACATAACACCCGCGATAAATGAGGGACAGCTGAGAAATATAACATTTGAATCACTTTTCTCTTTTGCCCTGAGGCGCGGGTAAAAATATTGACAAGTCGATGAACATCATTTACAGATATATTGGGTAAATGCCCAAGACATGTATAGAAATGTAAATTGCCGCTTGATTCATTCATTTGCTTAACTTGTTTTGGACCGTAAAAAGGGCGTGAATAGGACACCGGAAACAAAGCTCCCCACAGGAGTTTCCGCACCGGAAGTAGCATATGCTAACGTGCACATAGTCAATTAAACATCATTTCATCCAGTATATCCACTCAGCTTCCTCTGCACATGTCTAAACCATGTTAGCTTGCCTCTAACCATATCTCCAGACTGCAGACCTGTCAATATTGGTCACTCCCATCTTCAGTTCTGCCACCACCAGCTTGAGCTCCCGTCTTTTTGTCAGCACCACCATCTCCAAACAATGCATCATAGCAGATCTTACTCCCATCTTATGAACCTTCCCTCTCACTCTTGTTGCTATCCTTCTGTCACAAATCACCCCTGACACTTGTCTCCAACCTGCCTGCCCTCTACTCTTCACCTCTCTTGTTCATTCTCTCTTGTTCTGGTTGGTTGAACCCAGACAATCTGGTAAAGAAACACTGTCTATTCTGTGTGATAACTTACTTAGCAATACAAAGGCTGCTAAAGACTGTTTCTTTGCTGACCTATTCCAAAACCTGCACATTGTCAATTTTAAATTATTGTACAATCAGCATTACACCCAGGCTCTTCTCTATGTTGATTTTATTCTGACCGCACTGTCTTGTGATTCTCAAAGTGTTGACTCTAGTCTTCACCTGATTCTTGAATAAAAAGTAATACTGCTGTCTGTTTACATTTAAGCAAAGATTTACTTTGTGTAATGTTGGTATTAACAAAGACCATATAAAGAATGGACTAACTTTCCCTGTTACCCTGTGACTGGTTAAAAAAAGGAATTTATCCTGGTTTCAGTTCCATGGACATTGGGATGGTCAAATAATAAAGTGAAACAAAATGACAGTTCCGTCTGATTTGAAGGAACTGGCAGTATCAATACAAAATAAAGAAAAATTAATATGTTGAGACTAACAGTTGCATATTTCTTGTCCATTGCAGTCAAATCAAGAACCGCTCAACAAGCCAAAATGAAGTGGGTTGTGAGCATTGTTTTTTACATACTGCAGGTAGGTGGAGGTTTCGAGTAGAAGCATGAATGTATTTTAATTTAGTTGTGAGCCTATAGCACTGGCCAAAACCTCCAGATAATAGTTTTTTGGTAGTTGAATCACCTTATTTGCTGTTATTGACACTATATGTCTGTTTTTGTGTTTTGTTTTGTTTTGTTTTTTTTGTCAGGCTGCGCTGATGATTTCATTGATATGGAAGTATTACTCTGATCCAGTGACTGTGGTACCAAGTAGATGGATTGCTCCTGTGGAGCGCCTCGTGGCTTTCCCAACAGGAGTGGCAGGTTTGTGTTAGATAGCATAGCCTTTAGTATACACTCAATGCACACAAGCTGCACGTCCTTGATGTGACTCTCCTGTTCTACCACATTCCAAAACTGCACTATTGAGCTGAGATTTGGTGACTGTGGAGGCCATTTGAGTACAGCGAACTAACTGTCATGTTTAAAAAAAAAAACAAAACAGTTTGAGATGATTTGTGACATGACATTTTATTCTGTTGGAAACAGCCATTAAAAGATGGGTATAGTGTGCTTGATTCATACTGAGGTAACTGAAGTAATGAACCTGAAGAAAATATCCAGAAGTACTGGTAATGGGCAGGATCTATCAGTGCTTTCATGTTGTTAAATTTGCTGTTGCCTTCCTATCAGCTCAAAGCAGTCTGTTCAGACTCCTTTGATTTCTGACTTCAACAATCATGATATTTTCTTATTTTCAGACCATTCTCTGTAAACCCTACAGATGGCTGTGTGGAAAAAAATCCCTGAAATACTCAGACCAACACATCTGACACAAACCATGTCGTATTCAGAGACACTTAAATCAGCTTTCATTCCCATTCTGGTTCCCATTTTGAACTTTAGCATGTCATGTTTCACGTAGCTTCATGCCTAATAGTGATGGGTCGTTCGCGAACGAAATGGCTCTTAGAGCCGGCTCTTTGAAGTGAACGACGCGAGCCGGCTCCTTATTGGGAGCCGTGAGGTTTTTTTTTTTTTCTTTCTCTCACCCTCTCTCTCGCCCTTTTTTCCGCTAAACTCCGCATGCGCGGCCTGTACTTTGCGCTGGGCAGAGGGGGGAGGGGCGTTAGTTACACTCGCAGTAGCACAGGAACAGAGCCAGAGAGAAAGAGAGCGAGGGACAACAAAGTCACATTAGAAAGGGATAGTAATCATCCACTATTTTCAGTTGCAGATGATAAAGGATTCAGAAATCATGCAGGCCCATATGACAGAGAATGTGCATCTTCTTTTTGTTTTAATATTTTAATTTATATTTAATTGTGTTGTGGTTTGCAGTGTTTTGTGTTGTTCTTTGTATTATATGATTTATTTATTACATTTTATGTGGAGTGGATAAATAAAGTATATTTATGGTGGCCCTTAGAGACAAAGCATGTACAAACTCCAAAACACGTAAAAACTCAGACGCACTTACAAGCTCCAAAACACGTAAAAACTAAGAAGCACGTACAAACTCCAAAACACGTAAAAACTCAGAATCACGTACAAAAAAGACAACAGAAGTACTCCAGGATGCTAGGGTGCAGTGTTGAGCTTTTGTTACCTAGTGGCTACACAAGCCAGCAAGTATCAACAACCGGATTTGGTGTGTGGTAGTAACAGGTAAATGAATTTTTTTTTTTTTAATTATTTGAATAAATATGAGTGCTTGTCTATAAATACACAAACAATACGCACATGATTTCAATTGTGTAATTTAAGTGATCTGGGTAGCTCTGTTTTGGAAGTTCAGTTAACGCTAGAAATGTGTTTTGGAGTTTGTACGTGCTTTTTGGAGTTTGTATATGCTTTAGAGTTTGTACGTGCTTTGTCTCTAGGGGCCATATATAAACATATATAAATATAACCACTTTTTTTACATTAATAATTCCTTTTCTGCATAATTTTATATTTTTGTTAATGATTAAATAATTAAAGCAACAAAACAACCTGAAGATCCGATTCGGAGCCGAAAGAGCCGGCTCTTTTTAGTGAGCCGAGCAGAAAGAGCCGGATCTCTAAAAAGAGCCGGAAATCCCATCACTAATGCCTAAATTCATGGAGTTGCTGCCATGTGATTAGCTGAATAGAATTGTGTTGAGGAGCAGTTGAATAGATATACCTAATCAAGTGGATGGTAAATCCATAACAGCTTCTTTATTTAAAAAAACAAACAAAAAGAAATTACACATAGCTTATAGCTTAATAGAAATCATGATGATTTTATTATCCACTGATAATAAAACCTAATTCATTTCACTTCAGTGCAGGTATTCTGTAATATGTAGATTTTATACCATATGATGCATGTAGTGCATCAATATGTGCTGTTCTTTTCCGCCTGGAGTCAAGCTCCATCAGCTGTTTGTTTTGTTGTTTTTTCCTTTTCAGGTGGAGTAGGAATCACATGCTGGTTGGTGGTTTGCAACAAAGTAGTTACTCTGGCTCTGAATGCTGTCAGCTAGAGTGTTTCCTAATCCTCTGCTCAACCGTTTCCTTTGATGACGAACGCTGCAGTTTTTGTTTTGTCGTTTTCAGTCAGCTGATCCTAGCAAAGAACGTTAAAATAATGCAGTGCATTTTGGTGATCTTGAACTGCAGCAGTAGTTTACTATAAAAAGTGTTATCATTGTTAGCATTGTTTTATAATTATGTGGCTATTTGATTGTGTGTATATTGCTTTGAAACAGTGGTATGGAAATGTGGAAATTAATTTATATTAAAAAGGAAAAAAAAAGATGTGTGTTTTGTTATTTTACCTTTACCTGGGAATGAGCCAACCAAAGCAAACATTACTGTAATGAAATAAAGAGTCTGGAGTAGAAAAACCTTAGTTTACAGGCTGTTAACAAGTTTCAGAAAGTCATACTGTGTGTGTTATGATGCAGAAAGGAGTTTCTCTATGGTAGCTGCATAATAATCATATGATGAGCTAGCCCGCACTTTTCTTTCAATTGCACTTTATTCAGTCTAAGAGCTGTGTGCTCCACCTCCATCAGTTTTCTCATCTGGTAGATGAAGCTCAGGAATTCTACTGAGGATCTCCACCTCAGAGCTCTCCTGTGGGCTCAAGTGCTCAGTGCTGTATGCTGGTCTTCCACAGTGCAGGTTCTCTGTGGTCTGTTTGAAGGTGTAGCTGCTTCTGATTCTGGGGAATCTGCTTTCTTTTCTCTTTGGTGCTGCTCGATTGTGAAGGCCATTGTGCTTTCGTGCTGTGTTTGTTGCGTCTCTTCCTGCACCTGTGGGGCGTCTCCGTTAT
This sequence comes from Neolamprologus multifasciatus, assembly GCF_963576455.1. Taxonomy (NCBI): domain Eukaryota; kingdom Metazoa; phylum Chordata; class Actinopteri; order Cichliformes; family Cichlidae; genus Neolamprologus; species Neolamprologus multifasciatus. The sequence continues at coordinate 26,109,479 of NC_140452.1, forward strand.
TTTTGTTTTCTGGGCTCTCATTTAAACAGATGTCCGAAAACCGATGTTTTACTATGGATTCCGGTCCATTGAGCGCCCGTGTGGCTTCTGGTTCCTCCTTTTCTTTGATACAATCTTCTTCATTTAGAGGCTCTGGACTGTTGTCTGAACTCCTGATGTCACTGCAATCTGAAAGCAAATATTTCAATTTGAAAAATACTGAATAACCTGACAAAATGCCAAAACAACTTATGCCTCTGTTACTATGATCGCAACCGTTCTTTTTTTCCCCTTTTACAGTGTTTGGTTTCTTGATTGTATATTGTTAGAGAATTGTCACTTTGCTAGGACTGAGTAACTTACTTGCAGATATCTTTGCATCGTCTTGGTGATTCTCTTTTAAAGACAAATGAGCAGGACCCTTTCTCTCTGGATGTTTTATAACCAAAAACTTCTGCGCTGGACCGTAATGACCCTGAAGCAAGAGAAAGATTTTAAATTTGTTTGCTGATAAAATAATTTAAAAATGATAAAAGACAGGTATATGAGAAGGTTGTTCTGTTTTAGGAACAACAAGGATAAGCGGAAGCGAATGGATGGATGGATGTTCTGTTTTTGAGTAACTGAACCATATACCCAGTTCACAGAGCTCTCCTGCTGCTCCAGTCTCTGAACAGGCTCTGAATATTCATTCTCCAAGAGACTTGCAGGGCCAATGGGGAGCAGGACTAATCCATCTGTTTGAACCATCTTGTTTTCCCTGCCTAAAAATCAAAACCACTCAGACAGCCAATCAAGCATGAGCAAGCTGCGATAAGGCAGATTGTTGTTGTTGTTGTTTTTTTTTACCTCTATTGCTTGACCCGTTCTGGAGTCGGTGGGAGTAAATGTTAAGTTTTTCCATTTCTCGCTCTCTGTACTGTATGAGTAAAAAACATACCGCACACCGATCATCAGTCAGCACCTTTAAATTGTTTACATATTTTTATTTAAGCATAAGACCTTGTGTTTCTACAGTTGATCATTGGCTATTTTTCTATGGGAAAAAAATGCTAATCAAGACTTTTTCACTTTTTCTTCTCCCAGACTTATATAGCAACAGGGGTGGGGGGGTGGTGGTGGTGCCTCATAATGACCACACACATCTCCTTCAGCTTACCGCAAGTTCTCTGGTGAGCTGATATACTTGCTGTTGCAGGTGGATGGATATTTTTCTCGCCTCTTTCATCTTTCTTTGCTCTGTGACTATTTGCCGCTTGAATGAAGCTTGGCACAACTCAAAATTCTTCTCCATGTCCTAGAATAGAGTGAAGAGACAATAAAGAAGCAAAAGTTTAATGTAAAATATATTTTTTTAGGATGCTATATCGTCCACCACCATTCTACTCTCTGCTCCTTCGTACCAGTATCTTCTTGTCCTTCTCCTCCAGCTCTGCAGAGGCTTTGGCCAGTCTCAGGGTGAGCTCCTCCCGCTCCAGCAGGTTGTGATCCTGGATGAGCAGCTGCAGGTGCTGGAGAGCTTCCCTTGTGTGCAACAGTTTGTCTTCTGTGCTCCTCAGCTGCCTTGCTAGGTTGTCACGGCAGGTGCGGGTCTCACGGAGCAAATGCTGAAGAGCTCTGGCCTCGTTTTTGTGCTTGGTTTCAATCTGTGAACAGATATGGCCAATATTATGACAATAACAGAAACACTGATGTTATTTGTGAGAGGGACGTATACAGGCACTATAAAGAGAAAGATGAGGAAAAATAGCAGTATTTTGTACACATACAGTTAATTGATAACATGAATCTGAAAAGCAGGAGAGACTGGTGGGAGAGACCACAAACCCACCTGTGCAACACTGTTCTCTGAGTCTTGCAAGTACTGCAGTGCCACCGTGTGGCGATGTTGCACGTTCTTCAGGAGTTTGTTCTCCGTCCTGGACTCACACAGCTGCTGCTGCAGACTCCACACCTTGTTCTTAAGCTCCCTGATGCACTTCAGGCTTGACTTTGGAGTCTCCAGGGACCTGATTGGAGGCAAGCTAACCATAAAGCAGTTTGTAGTAGGGTTTGTCTTTTGCATGCTGCCCCCATGAGCTTTATTACCTGAAGAGGAAGGAGGACACCCCAAAACACTTTACTCATGGTAGAGGGAATTGTATATAAAATATTTAGATATTGAGATGTTTGAGATATGAAAACTACCAAGTACAAGTCTTCTAGACCGCTTTGATCCTTGCCACTGAAATGATGGGTTGGCATCTGCTTTGTCCTCACACACAGAGGTGTATTGTGGATCATCAGAGCTACTGTATAGTCCGGAGGGACTGGACCACCTAGAGGTGTCAGAGCTGCAGGTCATACCTTCACCCTGCTTCTCGTGGGCAACAGCCTTCTGCATCATCAGGCCCTGCTACCTCCCACTCACGAATCCTCTTTACCTGAGAGAAAAAGCGCAGTTCAAAGCCAGACTGGGCATGAATAAGAATTTACACGAGGTAAAATAAATAATGCACCAGCCATAACGTTAATAAACCAACCTAAGTTGCTTCTATGTGTGGCTATCTTCTCAACCTCTCTCTGTTTCAGGCTGTAATGTTTAGCAGGCTAAACTATAGTTTGTTTATATACGAACAGAATTAGTTCACTATTCGTTGCTGGGGCTTTTTATTTATTATTTATTTTTGGAAGATGTACGTCCACGGTTGCCATGGTACCCAGCGGGTAAAGAAACAAACTAAAAAGAAAACCGTATCACAATAAAGTGACTGAGCAAAAAACAAAACAAACAAAAAAGACCATTGTAGTCCTGCATGTAGAGGAGATTATTTTAAAATAAATGTTCAATGTCCTTAATTTCTTATGAAAGGGAATGTAGACCACTCACGAAGAAGAAAAAACAACTGTTCAAGGACTCTAACAGGGTTATTGAGTATGAGACTTTGTTATTGCCTACTCGAGCAGGCTCCATTCTTACAATGAAACTAAAGTTTAGAAAATAAAAACTTCATGTGGAAAAACTGAACAGAATGTAATTTAGAGAGGATTTCACACTGAAAGGTACAGGTTGGCCGATCGAGCCAAATATCAACATCAATACCGACGCTGGTAGTGCTCACTAGCAAGATAGGATTGATACTTTCTTTCTATCCTCTGAGTTCAGTATTGCACTGAACTGTCTTAAATTACTGCCGGTTTTTTTTAATGAAAAACTATACCTCAAACGTTATAAAAAATGTCTGACTGACTGTCAAGTCTATTTTATTTATAGCCTATAGCCCATCTGCAACACATCTCCAAAAACCCCAGTTTCAAAATACATGAAACACTGAATTATTGGTTTATTGTGTTTACTAATATTGTGTAAAATAACAATGATAGTGATCACAGTGTCATTAAAATGTGTTAAGAATTTGAAATCTGATAATGATTATTCTCATAAATCAGCATATACTGATCTTGGTATCGACAATACTAGCCCTTTATTTACTTGGTATTGGATCGATACCAAAATTTGCAGTAGCATACAGACTCGAAGGACAAAGGGTTTGAGTGCCCAGGGAATGTAAAGTGTGGGTTGCCTAAACAGTACTATGTCAGTGTAATTGACCGCCTATAATCTTTCAAACATCTCTTATGAATCAGTTTTTGGTTATATTGGTTATAAAGCCTTTAATGCAGGCAAAATTCTCACTGACATTAAAAATGTCTTTGTCATCTGATAGAGGGAAGAAAAAATTACAACAAATATAACATCACAGCTCCAATAAGATATTTTAATAATTTTTAGGATTAACATGTAGGTAAAGTAACGCAGAATCATAAAGATTACTCGCAAAAACACTTAATTTCTTTATTTTATGTATGATCCCTTTGTAAAACCTTTTCACCACAATATGTTTACATATATAAGCAAAGTTGTCACGCAAAGAAAACATACAGAAAAATCGGAATACAGTTTTTGGCAGCCGATCACTTTTTGGCAAAACACTGGGTTTGAAAACCTGTGAGCCTATAGTGCTGGTCAGTGCTATTTCTGTCCATATATGCACTCAGCAGGACGCTGGGAACCAGCTCCACTGCGCCCCCTCCCTCACCGACAGACAGCTGAAGTTGCCAATCAGTGTTTGTGAGTGGTGCTGCGCCCCTACGGGCCGACCCTCACTAATGGAGCCTGGAGACAAAAATAACCGTGTGTGTGTGAGAGTGAGTGAGTGATCGCTGTGCTATGTCTCCGTCCAGGGTGTGCTCTAATAATAGAGAAGGCTGCCTGCTCCTTTAAGAGACCGCTTGTTGCATACTCGACAAAATAAATTGTAGCAAAATGGTCATTAAAGTTTTCCTCGCGTCTTCGTCGGGATCCACAGCGGTAAGCTTTTTACTCCAAAGGATTTATTTCTCCTAAAGTGAACTTTTGTGGTTGTAACCGGCCAGGACTGTCACTCATACAGTGACACGAGAGCGTTAAACCTCGAAATGAATGTGACTTGACTTTTATTAGGCATATCTAAACACTGCAGGCAAGTGCACGGCTTAATTTGTGCCTGAGTTTACGCCTGAGAGGCTCTGGTTCTTTGTTTAATTGTTTCGCAGGTTGATGTGATTTATATGCAGAGCTTTCTAGAACAGGGGCTCCCAAAGGTTTTTTTTTTTTTTTTTTTTTGCATGTTAAGGACCCCCATATGCAGACGCTTGACGTCGGTGTCTCCCCCAAAAAGAGATTTAACATGAAACTTTAAGTCAGACTCGCATTGAGGTAACGGTGTGTATGTTAGGTGGGATGATAACAGCAGAGTGGAGGGTGAATTTATTTCTTACATCCACTTTTGGCCATGCTAATGTGGTTGGGGCCCACTTAGCAGTGTTGTATCACAACACACACTACTTGGGGTTTATCCTTTGAGTGGACTTGTTTCATGCGGGTATGGTCATCTACCCGTATTAGCAGATGACACTCAATGACTGACCACAACAGTCCTCATTAACTCTTAGAAAATGCATCATTGTTTATCCTCTCATTTGTCCCTTTTTCGACCCTGCTGTTTGTATTTTTTTTTATTGATTTATTTTTTCATTTTTACACTTTTTTATCAGTTTTTTTTTTAGCAGTTTAAATATGTTCTGTCAGCAGATGTAGATATAAGTAAAAAGATCAAACATGAAGACATTTAACCTTCACCAGAGCCCAGAAACATGTATTATGGATTATTAACAGACCAAAACAGAAAACTATTAGTCATTCAACACCATATAACACAAGGATAATAGCATATGTTGGCATCTGAGAAGCTGGAAAAAGCAATCATGTTGGGCTTCTGCTTATTTAAGGGCTTAAAATAAAATAAGATCAGATAATATACACTCAAGAGTTGCTTTATGAGGCACACCTTGCTAGGTCATAAAGGGATGGATAGGGTCAGCTGTGGTGTTTAAATGGTGCTCAGTTGCTACTGAGGGGGCTAATTGTACTGAGATCCACATCCGTTACACAACCACCAGCAGCCTGAACTGTTGATACAAGGCAGGATGGAAGCATTTTGTGTACTCTAAATTCTGACCCTATTCGAACATTGCAGAAAAACTCAAGACTCATTGGACGAGGTGATGTTTTTACAGTCTTCTGTTGTCCAGTTGATGAGCCTGTATGAATTGTAGTCTCAATTTCTTGTCCTTAAATGACAGGAGTGGCACCTGGTGTGGTCTTCTGCTGCTGTAGTCCGTTTGCTTCAAGGTTTGATGTACTGTGCATTCAAAGATGCTCTTCTGCATACAAGAGCTTTTTTTTTTTAAGTTAGCATTGCCTTCCTATCAGCTTGAAGCCTCTGGTATCAACGATGGATTTCTGCCCAGACAACTGCTGCTCACCTGCTTTCTCATTTTGAGACCATTGACTGCAAAGCCTGAGATAGTTGCGTGGGAAATGAAATTAAGCCACAGCGTAAAACACAACCTGTAACAACTTATATACAACGATAGATGAAGTAGAAAAACTCAATAAATATTAATAAAAAAATACGAAATGAAAACAAGATAAGTAAAAAACACACAGAAGATAGGACACCTGTTCCATAGACAATAATAATAAACCAAGTAGAAAATAATGCAAAATAAAGTAAAACTCGTACTTCTTTTAAATTGTTGTCAGTGGTTTCTGTGTTTACTTAGTAGGAGAGGACGGGAAGGGAGCACTATGTAGAGCATCAGATGTGCATCCATGCCGTCATTTAAATAATGTTAGTTAATATTCCAAACACCAGAATGCTGCAGCTGCCATCCTGAGGTTAAATATTCCAGGATTCTCCTCATGTACAGTGCAATCAGGGAGGATTTCTCTGCCTCGCAGATCAAGAAGAAGCAGCAAGATGTGGTTGGCTTCTTGGAGGCTCTTAAAGTTGACTACACTCCACTGGACATCGCGTGCAATGAGGACAACCGCATGTGGATGAGGCAGAACGTCCCTGAGGACAAGAAGCCAGCCAACGGCATCCCCCTCCCCCCACAAATCTTCAATGAAGAGAGTTATTGTGGGGTGAGTATACATCGCATTCAGATACGCCAATGTTTTTAACTTGTGACTACCTTCAGAATATTGAGAGAAAAGCATAGGAAATGCACTTTAATGTCTATAATGGAACAACTGTAGCAACAAAGTTAAAATAGGAGGGAAAGTAAATTATTGTATTGATTTAGATCTCTAAATCTTGTGCAGGACTATGACACATTCTTTGATGCCAAAGAGGACAATTTAGTGTACACCTTCCTGGGGTTGCCCCCTCCTCCTGGGTCAAAGGTCAGTACTATTTTCTACTGTATGTTGTGGAAAACGTATGCAAAAGCCACATTTCTTCTCTAATATCTCTAATCTTTTACTTTAGTACTGATACAACACAGTTAGTCCAACAATTCAGCTTGGCCTAATTCTGCTTTGACCTTCTTCAATACACAATATTCTTTTATCGATTGTATATGAATTGCAACATTATGATATATTGTTACGTTTTAGTTTTCCAGGTAAGACTTGAGAGTTTAAGGTGATTTATTTGAATCAAAAGAATGTCAGAAGAATAAATGCTCTTCTTTATTGTTATTGAAAGGTTTGTAATCAGATGAAATCAATGTATCCAGCTATCACTTTGGACACAAACAGGTTTAACTCCCTTCTTATAATGAGGGGGTTTCTATCATTTATGGCTCATAAAACAATAAAAAGTCTGAAAATACCATGATGAATTTTCAAAACTTCATGTGTACAACAAAATTCCCAATTAAATAAGAACACCCGTGCTGTCATAATGTACAAGTAAAAACAAAGATGCAACAAATAGTCTGTCTATTCATATATTAAATAATTTAGACCATATTTATGCTCATCACAGGAAAATTCTTTCAGAAATTAGGTTGTGTGTACCTAGTTTAGGCTGCACTTTAGTCCATAAGTATTTGAACTATTACACAAGTTTTGTAGTTTTAACTCTTTGCACCAACGCAGTGGGATTTAGATCAGCCAATATGTGATTGAAGTGCAGACTACTGGCTTTAATTCAGGAAGTTTAACATCAGTTAAGTGTTAACTGTTTATGAAAAACAGCCCTTTTTGTACAAAGTAATCACTTTTCTGATCTTCAAAAGTAATCGGACAACTAGTATAGTTTTAAATATAAGGATTGTTTATTGTTTTTTTTAATGACCGCCTGAAGTGTAGAACCTATGGTCATCACTAAATGTAGTGTTTCCTTGTTTAAGATGCTCTGCCAGCTTTTTACTGCAGCCACCTTCCCTTGTTGCTTCTTCTGCATTTGATTGTGTATTTAATAACTACGAAGCTGCTCTGTTGGGTTGAGCTCAGATGCCTGACTTGGCCATTGTGAGTATCCTGTTTCTTTGCCTTGAGGAACTCATAGGTTTCTTTTGCAGCACGCTTTGGGTTGATATACATTTGCATTGTAAAGCTGTTTGATCAGTTTTGCAGCATTTGGCTAAATCTGAGCACAGGGTGCAGATCTGTACAATTCACAGTTAATCCTGCTGCTTCTATCAGTCACATAATCATAAACACTAGTGACCCAGATGTACTGGCAGCCATACATGCCCATGTTATAACATCTATTTCTCTCCTTCTACTTACTTTTTTCTTCCAATTATTCTGTTGCATCTTAGTTTCTGTTCAAAGATTTTTTTCGGAGCTGTTCAGGCTCCTTTAGATGTTTTCTTATCTGACTTTCCTGCTCTTGAGTGTAACCGGAGGTTTGCAACTTGTTGTAAACTCGCTGTATTTACATTTAATAAGGTGTCTCTTGACTGTAGGTCTTGACAATGAGATGCCTACCTTGTGACGAGTGTTCTCGCCTTGGTTTGATGTTGTAAAGTTGTATTCATCCATTTTAGCTGTCTGTGATGTCCCTGGCCTTTTGGTGTTAAGCAAGCAGGTGATTTGTGAAAATGAATCAGTCAATTATCCAATTACCTTTGAGACTCTGAAAATGGGGAAGTGTGTATAAAAATGGCTGTAATTGCTAAATTGCTTTAGTTAAACCCCTGAAATGGATGTTTAGCACTTCAATCATATCTTAATTGTTTGATTTAAAATTATGTAATTATGGCCCTAACTGTATTTATCCAAAGTTCCAGTCTTCATATATCTGCTTTTGACTGATGTGAGATTCGAACACATTTTTCGAAATTCAATTTATTTAAAATTTAAAACTGAAATTTGTTTTTTCTTTAACAATTAAATGTGTTGAAATGAGATGCAGTGGAACTTGTTTTGTAGGTAACCAGATCTGAGTGACTAAAAGAAACAAAAACATGCCGTGGACATTTTGGCAAGTTATCCGGACACTAAATGTCAACGCGATTGTGTTAAACCTGGTAATTTCCTTGGTACAGGAAGCAGAGCAAGCTGACAAGGATAACATTGTGGAGAATGGCACCCATGCTGAGGAAAACCTTGACGACACAATAGTAATGCCTTCATTTAGTCCGTGTTTAGTTTCTTTTCACCGTGTCTCATCTTAAATTTTCAGCATCACTTAACAACTTTCCTTCTGTCCATAACTGGTGACTTAAAGAGATTCCTGATTTCTTCATGGCTGCCCCGTCTCATTTACCACATCGACTAATTCTGGTGTTGCATGAGTGAGAAATGTGAGCTCATAATAACACACTATTCTGATTTGTCATCATAACACTGTGGCACTGCATTGCTGTGTTCAGACTGCCAAAGGGCTGTGAAGGAACCAAACTGTGGTATGATTGTGTGTAAATCGTAAAATTAGATGTTTTATTTTTATCAAAAGCTATTTTTTTCTAATAGATATATTTAATAACATCTTTATTTCAGCAAATTTCTGACAAGATTATTACCACGAGAAAATTCCTGCTAGTTCTCAGTTTACTAGAGCTTACCTACCGTAGCCCAGATTTCCCTTTCTAATTTCCCAAATTTTAGCCCCAAGAGTAACTATTTTCTGCAGCATTGATCTCTTGTCCTATTTGCAACAATATTGCATTTTACTGTTACATTTCATGTTCTTTATAATTTTTTATCACAATTTCATAATTTTAGTCTCTGAAGTAGGCAATGCTTCAGAAGAGTCATATGACAGAGAAAACGTGACTTAGTAGTCAACAATTTACTAATAATATATTTAGAATTTCCACCAGTTACAGTATATATTCTCAATATGAGATCAATAAAATTTCATCAGTCCCTTCACATAAGAGACAAAGCCAAAAACCTGTATTGTAAATGATGACTGCATTTAACTGTGACAGTCCAGGAACACTTTTCACATCGGCCTGCTTCAGAAAGACAGCGCCAAACTACTTTAGACCAAACCTGTATTTTTGGATAATTGAACTAACAATGTGAATAAGATTTTTTTTAGACTTAGCCTTGTAGAAGAATACTTTGACATTTGGATAAAGATACTTATTGGCTATTTGAAAGAGAGATAACACAATATGTTAAAAAAAAACATATTGTACCTCTCTTATAACTGAAAATTTAATGTGAAATTATGCTAGTATTAGCTTAGCAGACATGGTAAAAACAGGTAGACTAGGGTAGCGAATCTAGCAAATGAGTGCTTCACAATTAACACGTTACATTTGGTGTGTTTAATCTGGCACAGTAAACTTTTTAAACTAATGAATGTTGGGCAAATACTGTTACCTGTTTTTCTTTGTTTGTTTCTTCCTTTTACAGGTTTCGTGTTAGGCTAAGTTAAGCTAATTTGCTGTTAGCTGTAACTTAATAATTTTCTTACAGAAAAGAGAAAAATATCTATATATTCTCATTTTGTCAGTATTAATTTTTAGCATATCCAACTTTGGATTTGTTTTCTAACAACCTACACCTTGACTTTTTAGCTTTCCCTTCCTATTTTTATTTATTTATTTATTTAACTGGATGACAACCTACCAGGATAACATCATTGTTTTGAGTTCATAAACCTTTTCATCTGATGAGCCAACCATCGTAATGCTGCTAAAGCAGTGTCTGAAGTAGTATATCAGATTTTTTTTTATTTCTTTGTGTATTTCTTCTTTCACACACTATTGTTTACACCTTACAACAACAAGGTTCCAGTGGAGGATCGTAATGGGGATTCAAATAAAGAGGTGAAGCAGGCCACTGATGAGAATGAAGAAGGTGAGGGTGATGAGGAGGAACAGGAGGGGGCAGCAAAGGAAGAGACTGCAGAAACGGTAGGAGACGAAGACCCCACAGAGAAGGAGGAGGAGGAGGCAGCAGTGGAAGAAACAGACGAGGTCACAGAAGACACTGTAATTGCTCCTTAACTAGACCCTAATCTCCCTTCGTTTTTCCTCTGCCTCCATCCCTGGAATGCCGATTTCTTCCACTCAGAATCCTTGTTTTCCCCTTAATCTCCTCCTTTACTCCACATTTAAGGTTTCCCTCATTTTCAAGTTCCCGTCAACCTTCTCCTCAAGTCTCCTTCCCTGGACTCAGTAATTTACTAATTCACCTCTCCGAGATCCCTAATCATCATTCTTACACATCTCATCATTGCCAGCGGATGTTTAATTTATTTATTATTGCCTTTCTGTCAATTCCATTAGGTGTCTTATGTTTGGTTTTTGAGTTGATGACACAATTCACTTACTGTTAACCATCCTGGTCAAGGTGTGTTAGTATAGGGTCCCCAGAAGCTCCTCACTCTGTCTAATTTAATGAGCCTGGTATGTGGCTGTGTCCAATTAGTGTGTGTGTATGTGTGTGTTGAGTGTATCTCTGATGTCTCTAATGCTATCTTATCTCCACTGTCAGGAGGGCCAAGCAGAAGAGGAAGAAGAACAGGTGAGATTATCTAAAAAATTCACGTAACACTTATTTCACTATTTAATAAGGAACAGTGCTTTATTGATGTTTTATAGACACAATACACAGAAACAGCAGCAGTTACTATCCCAGCATTTTTAATAACTATGTGCATTCACTAAATGACATGTGTATTTCATCTTTTTTATTTGAAAGGGAAAATAATTTATTAACATACTGTGGAACGCATGCAGAATAATTTAAGCGGGTGCTTATTAATTCTTTCTTTTCTTTGCAGTCATTGCTGGTTTAGACCAGTCTTCACCTTTACCCAAACATGTGTACTTGTCAGACTTTCAGACACTGACATGAGCTAAACTTATAAAAGATTTCTAAAAAGTTTTGGGTCACTTAAATTTTTTTTTTTTTTTACATTATTTTGGATGTAAAATTTTGTGAAAGGAGTCTGCTAGAAGGCAGTGAATCTCACTTCTGTCCGATGGCAGCCATAGTCAGGTGAGCTGTTGAGGATAGATTGAACTTTTCTATCAGTAAGCACTCCTGTTTCTGCTACTGTTAGCTGCTGTTAGCCAGTGTTAGTGAAACTTTCTTTGAAATTGATCTAACATTATTGGGCTTGGACACTAAGTTTATGAGAATACATAAAATTGTTGGAAAATTGAATTACACACTTATTAATGCATAGTTACAACATTCTGTTTTTTTTTTTTTGTTTTTTTTTTGAGCATCAAATAACCTCCAAAAATTAATGATTATACCTCCAAAGGAACAATTTAAATTTGGCTAGTTGAGTGTGTGAAGCATTAGTCTGCATGAGTCAGTTGCAGTCTCATAATGGCCCCAAAAGAGCCCTTTTCTAAAACTTAAGTCTTCTTGTTCTAAAAAACCAGGACTATTCCATCCAAGGAAATGGACCCCCCCCCCCCCAAAAAAAAAACAAACAAAAAAAACCTTAAGATCCTTAAGACTTCATAGCAGAGAGTTTACTCTGTCCTGAGAAGATTTCCCTCCTGAACCAGCACAAACTGGCTCTAACTAGAAAAGAAAGAGAAGAGGAAGGTTTAACTGCAAAACTAAGTAAGAAGACAAGTTCTCTAGTCTGATAAACAAACCCCCTGCAGATTTTCAGCTTAATAGCTTCATTTAATGTTATCTACAATATATCACAAGACAGATAAGATTCTGGATGAAAACCGCACTATTCAATTAGAGTAAAATATTAAAATGGGGAACAACAAAAACTCCTCTGACATGGGATAAAAGAAGATTGGGAATCTAAATCTGTGGTGAACAAATCAAAAAATGCTTCTTTTTGGCACTGTGGACAAATGTAGCGGCTTAGAGGCAGTTTGCTGGGACTAAAGTTGGATATTTATACAGAGTAAGGGGGATTTCCAACAAGTGAGGCACGTTAAATGTTTTCACTGTGTTTTGCAACACCATCCCAACGCTCCACAGTTTGGTAGATCTTTTTGGAGAAGATGCAGTAAGCTGCTATTCTGTGATAACAGAGTGACCAGTCTCTCTGAGTTGCTGTGGGAAGTGACTTCGTTTACTGTAGGAAGCGTGGGGTGAAGGTTTCCACATTACTTTAACAAACTGCTCTGCAAAGGTGTGTTAAATGAAACCAGAGTTGGAAGGATGAACTTCTCATTGCGGGTAACCTTGATTTCTTCACTGTATTTTCTATTCATTTAAAGATTAAGGCGAGTCTTCAAAAAATGTGAATTTTTTTGTGTGACCCCACACTTTTGAATAGCAGTGAAAACATGCTGTACCGCCTCCCTCACTCTGTGCTTGTCAAGGCCAGCTAGAATTTTTCTCTCTCTTTGTCTCCCATCACTTTCGCAGTTTACAAAAATCTGAGTGCTTAAGAAACCTCTGCGATTTAAAATATGTCTTTTAATCTTGTGCAGTGTAAACACTTATAATACGGGGTTTTAAAGCAGTTCTAACTGAGATAGGCTGCATGCAGCCTAATTGACTCACGCGTTAAACACCAAATGACTGATCTCATTTAGCATTTCAGAGTTGATATGTTGGTTTTTTTTGTTTTTTATTTGAGTTCATGTTCCAGCCCATCCCTCACCTGACTCATTTCACACAGGCTAGGTCAGGGGGGTCAAACTCAATTTACATTGTGGCCAACATACAGCCCACACACAGTTTAACGACGCATTCAATCCCCTTTAATATAAATTAATTTCAGTATTTCTCAGTTTTTATGCACAATAAAGAAATGCAGCTGTAGTAAATGCAAGAATGCTAAAAGGTCTTTATCTGTAGGAAAAGCACCAAAAAATTATATATTTAGGATAAAAAAAATACAGTTTAAAATCCAACATCCATCCATCCATCCATTCGCTTCCGCTTATCCTTTTCAACATTTATGCCCTAATTCACATTTCCCCCAATGAGCTTGATTGAGGTCTTTGCGGGGCTGATTCTGGTCCCCGGGCCTTGTGTTTGACACCCCTGGTCTAGATGCATCAATATCAGAGCTGTTTCTGCTGGTTCCTCATGTACACAAACACACACACACACACACACACTGTATGACATTTGACTCCTTTGCCCTCTTGGTTCGCTCCCTCCAGGAGGAAGAGGATTTGCAGTCAGAGGTAACTGTGCTTCTCTGATCGTCTCTTTCTGTGCGGTTCCTCCATACAGTCATCAGCAGTGTGGGTTTGATGGTGCAGATATCAGGGAAGGTCGTCCAGATGGGTTTGGGAGGGACTTGGTCTGCCTTTTAAATTGCTAACTTTGAAGACTTCACCAGTCTACCCCTCTCTCTGCTCTCTCTTTATTACTATCTCCTCAAGTTTTTTTTGACCTTTCCTGTCTTTCTGCTAACATCCCGTTCCTCATTTCTTCCCAGTTTTCTAGCTGCTTCCTGACAACTTCGACTGTTCCCATAGTTTCATTTGAAATCATAAGACATTTCCATACCGCATGCCTTTTGTGCTATTTTGCTCCCCACACAGCTGGCTGACCTGCTGCCTGTTATTTTTTTATTCTTTTTAGGAGGAAGAAGAGCTACGACAGCTTGAGGTAGATTCATGTGTTTTGTTTTGTTTTTTAACTGCTTCTAGCCTTCCTGAGTTTGTCTTGTTTTTTTCTTTTTGTTGTTTTTGTTCAGTGACTCATTACTTTTTCAGATTATTAATCCCTTTCACACCTCAAGCATTCCTTCAATGTTTAGTATTTCACTACTTGTTAGCATATTTTGTCTTTTGCCAGATACAATGAATTGGTTGCCTCGTGTCTGTGATAACAAGGGGTCAGAGTAAAATGCTAAAAGACCAAAAAAACAACACAAGTCAAAGTCAAAGACGTACCATCCAGAGTGATGATTAATACAGCACCTCAAGTAATTCTCATAAAGAAATGACCACTATAGGGCTCATTAAAAAAAGACAATAATGGTAACAACAGTGTTTACGTAATAATCCATTTTTCTCAGTTATGTCATTATGTTGAAAGAGTGCTTTGTGGGCCTTTTTTCCCCTGGATTTTGCCTGTCAGGACACATCCCCAAAACTTTTCAACTTCATGTGTCCCAACTTTCAAAAAGCAAATTCACGCACTTGCTCTCGCACTGTTTTTCAGTCTGCACCCTGTGGACAGGGTTTGAAGTCTGGCGAGTCAGCCCAGCCGGTTTTTCACCCAGCGTTGCTCATCTCAAGGGTTTTCCCTAAATCAGACTCTGCCCCCTGCAACACACTAACACAATGAATAATCAGTTGGTTCAAAAAGTCCAAGTTGTTTAAAAAAAAAAAAAAAAGTCTGGTTCTAAGTGCTGTGTGAAAAGGGCTCTGCTTCTCAGAGACATTCCAGCCTCTGCTTGAGTTTACACTGCTTATGCTTCACTGCTTCGCCCTGCTGTTTTTCCGCTCTTCCTTCCCATCTGTTTTGTCCTTGTCCAAACTCTCTTGCAGGAGCAAGACGAATAAGGCAGTGCTGTAGTTTCTGGTGGTTCTACTTTTTAAAAAAATTTTTTAAAGCTTGACAGACTTGCCCTTCTCTCCCTTTCTTCTTCTTTCTTTTGGTGTGCTGCATGGACTTTTAGGTCCACTTTCCATGGACATGCCTGCTGGTTTGCAGCATGATAAACCTGATCATATTTGACCTAAACCTTAAAGGTGGATTTCATGTAGTAACAGATATGTGAGTCACATATGGACCATAATGTTGGTTTCTTTTTCAAAACTGCCTGATTTCGTGTTCCACAGGAGGAAGAAGAGGCTGAAGTGCAAGAGGTATATCTGGATTATAGAATCTTTGTATATGTTTTGCACGATGTGAATCACACAGAGTGTGACTGGGATTTTTCTTTTCATGCATGATCCGATTGCAGAGAAAGACTGTGTGCACATGTTCAGGCGAACTCTGTCTCTCCTCAAGATCGTAATTGTCATTGGTTCAGTGAATGTTGTGTGCAGTGTAACTCATATGGCCTCAAACAAGCCAGGACAAAGATGAGGTTGTTCAGAGTTGGAGCAAACTTTTATGAAACTTTCACAGAGAAACATTCTGCCAGTCTGCCAAGACGTTTTCACTTTTTTAGTTTTGATACCTAAAAAGACAGCTTGAACGTTCCGTTGTCTTCTTTTAAAACTTGGCCTGCACGCACGTGAGGATAACTCAGACATGTTTGGTTTTGTTGTACTGGGAGATGGGGCGCACTGACTTGACAGGATGACATTTTTTTTTTTTTTTAAAGAAGCCATGGCTTTTGTTCCTTTTTTGCCAAGAGCAATGTGAACAAAGTGGATGTGAAGTGGATGTGACAAGTTTCAAAGAAGATGGAGGAGACGGAGCACATCTTGTTCTCATGCAATACTCGGAGAAAAAGAAAAAATATTTCACGTTAGACGACTCTTAGTTTGGGTCACCGGTTGGAATAAAGTGGTTGTAGGATCGAATAATAGATAACCTCGGTGAGCGTGTTATTTATTTCAAGACTAACCAGGAACAGCATCCACGGCTTGAGTGGTAACACTTAAAACACGTGACACGCAGTTTAACCTCATCTTACACGGTGCGCCTGCTTAAGCACCACTCTTGTCTCACTTAGGTCATCTCATTAAAAACAGAACTCCATCACTAGTTTCCTCAGTTTTTTTCAACCCTGCTGTCATCACCACTGCCCACGCTTCTCTCAAATGACATCTTCTCCATTTTTAACACAGCCACTAACATGGGAAGTCATCTCACCTTCCCTCTATTTAAGCCATGACTTCACATAGCCCCCTCCCTCTTCTTTTTTTATTTTTAAATTTTTTTCAAAGGAGGAGGAAGAGGAAGAAGAAGAAGAAGAGTTGGAAGAAACACAGGTAGTATTACAGCAGTTTGTCACATGTGGTCTTCTGCCTGTGCTTGCCATGCCTGGTCCAGTGTTGTAAAGAGGGAAGATCTTTGTCTGCGACACAAACACACATCACACATCTTGGTAGCTCACTCATAGTAAAGACTGTGGTTTTTTTTGTTTTTGTTTTTTTTAAATTGCAATTCAAATAGTTTATTTATGCAACAAACTAAGAAACAACTGCAGTCTTTCCACTTTGAATCCCACAAATCCTTCTCCGGTTGATGAGACTCATCCAGGTAAAAGGTTTAACAATGACAGAGTCTCAGCTATCATTGGGATTTCTTTTTTTTTTCCTTCTCCCCACACATTAAAGCTTGCACCGTTAGAAACATTAGAATAGAATACACAAAGGCACTTTAAACAGATTTTAATCCGACCTTCTACCACTGCCACTTGTCTTTGCTTTCTGTGTGTGTGTGTGTTGGTTATCAATACATGATTTTGTCTTCTAACAGGAGGAAGAGGCTGAGTAGTTGAAGCTGAGCGATGCTGGTGATGTCGATTTACTCCTCTCCAGGTAAAACCCTCTGCTTTTTTCTGCTTTACCACTGGAGGGCAGCGCGATGTCATGTGGCTCGGTAGAAGAATGGATAGAAACTTCTGTGTGTTGCTTTTCTCTTTGGCATTTATGTAACCAGATTAATTAAAAAGATAAACTTGCATTCAGTACAGTTTTTTTTTTCCTTCTTTTTTTTGTGCTTCTTTGACCCTGCTAACAAAGCTCTGTGCAAAATACAATTACGCAACCTGTATTGTATGCATGATGCAGTGGCATGCATTAATATCTAAAACAGGCAAGTTTTTCATTAAAGCGCTAAGATCCTGCTTGCTTCACCTTGGTCTTTGGAAGGAGTTATCTTTTTAACCTGCACTTGCCGCAGCGTGTTTGGAGAGGACTCCAAACACGCTGCGGCAGAGAGGACTGCCACTGTTGACTCCATCTGCAAACAGCTTCAGTGGGTACACAGCATGCCTGGGGATCACTTAGATCCACCATCTCACTATTCCCTGTTTTTCCCGCTGAGTCAGTGGGACTAATGAAGATATTTGTGGTGATAATAATTCTAATCTTCTTTTAGCTCTTTTGTGTGTTTAAGGCCTCTATGTCTCACTGAAAGAATAGCTTTAAAGCTGGCCCTGAAAGAGTGGCAGTGCCCACTCTCCTTCCTCCCCTCCCTCCTCTCTAAGCTGTGCGCCAGCCCCTGCGAGCCCCTGTCACGCCTCGTTTGTGAAAGCTGTTAAGTGAGCTTCAGAAGTGCCTCAGGAGGTGCCGGCACGCTGGGTGGCACAGGCGTGGCAATGGTGGTGTCTTCCTCAACCACCACGGACAACTCAGTAATGTGTGACCTATTTCTAGTCATCTGTTTTTCTTGTGTTGCAGCCCGAAGGAGCCTCCCGTTCCATCTCTTCCCGACCCTTAACACTTGGCCCGCCCCCCTCAGCCCCATCAGAAAGCCCCTCTACATCTCCGCAAAGCAGTACATGACCCTACTGGAAACCACTGGTCATGTGCTTGAAGGCTCCATCCCAGCTGAAAACGCCTAACCCACATTTGCCTTACACCCTTCCCTGTTGACTGCAATGTTGACTTAATTTTTATATTTTGCGTGTACAGACATACTGTAATGAAAAACGAGCAGAGTAGCCTAGCGGTGTTGGTTTGGTTGTTTGCCATGAGCAGCTTTTTGTAAAAGCTGCTCATGGCAGTTGTTTTGTTAAACTCAGACCCTTTTCCCATGTTGTACTTGTAGAAGTTCTAGTTTTTTCTTCAAAGGCCGGCGACCTATGAAGAAAAAAAAAGAAGAAGAAGGAAATCCTGGCATATCCTAGCTTGTGACTCCTGGCTTGTAGATTCAAAGGGTCATAAGTCACTCTCTTTCATAACAGTTCTGTTCTTGTGCTCCTAACTTTATCTAACCTTATCTAACGGCGAGTGTGTGAATTCAAACTGCGACTTCTAATGGCAGCGAGAAAGGAAATAGACACATGCTGCAAGACTGCAAACCCCTCCACCACCGCCACAGCTACTTCTGCCAGAAATGCTGTCTAATCAATGCACTTTGTTGAACGAAGAGTGAGATGTGGCTGAGATGTTGGAAAAGAAAATAAAGTGGACTCGTAAAAACATTTTCAGTGGATCTTTATTTAAACTCTTTTGTTGGCATATTTAAAGAAGAATGGGCTATTGTGCATGTTGGGGAGTGTAGGGGTCAACAGGAAAACAAATGCCTCGTCCCATG
Organism: Neolamprologus multifasciatus; assembly: GCF_963576455.1. Taxonomy (NCBI): domain Eukaryota; kingdom Metazoa; phylum Chordata; class Actinopteri; order Cichliformes; family Cichlidae; genus Neolamprologus; species Neolamprologus multifasciatus. The sequence continues at coordinate 26,128,356 of NC_140452.1, forward strand.
AGATTTTTTTGTAGAGGTGGATGAGAACATGCAGTGTTATTTTTAGATAGATGATCAAAAAAGGGTCAGGCATGTGCAGTACAGGCTTTACAGGATAGGCATTGTTACTATGCCCAGTATTCACCAACGTCTAATGTGTGCAGGAATGCCACAGATAAATTCTTTCAATGAATAACTACAGTGTTGGAAATAGTTACATGATCCCCTGCTGCATTTGTAAGATTGCTCACTTACAAAGAAAGGAACAGTGTTTTATTATTATGTTTAATTTTAATGGAGAGACACAGAATATCAACCAAAAGTTCAGAAAGGAAGCACATAGTACATAAAAGTTCAAAAAATAAATAAATTGATCTGCATGTTAGAGTGGGGGGTGCTGTAATAACTATAACTGTCAAAAAAATTAATACAGTAAAAATTACAGTATTTGCCTGACAACTGTCATGAAATGTGATAATTATGTAGAAGAAAATATTAATTACAGATGTGTTAGCTCTCTTGATCTGACCAAAAACCAAAGATTCCCCCTTTTATAAAAAAAAAAGTGATGTATTCTGTGATCCATCAAACATTTACTGTGTTCCAATAAAAATACATCATCCTTTAAATTCAATAATTTCAAAAGGGAGGGACTCTGTAAGGCCCCTGGGATCTGAGGAATTACAATGGGCAATATTTGCAGTCTCTCCCACACTGTGTATTTACGTATGTGTGTGTGCAGCATGGGCCAAAGTTCCCACTGAATTTGGTAATATTTAACGGGACAGTTGGGGGTGACATGGCTGAGCACCACGCATGAGGCGGAATTAGAAAACATCGATGACGTTGTTTGCTTCTCATACACAGAAACTCCAGATCAAGGTGAGTGAAATATTACACAGCTGGATTTTTGAAAATGCTGCTTTGGATCGTTTGAGAAAGGAATGGTTAGGAGGCAAGTGCAGTTGATCGAGTAGCTCACACTGTACCTGAGGGGTAAGATGGTGTTTATTCTGAGCGTGTAGCGATCGCTGCACCTGTGTTAGAGAGAGCACAGAGCTTTATCACAGGTTTATTCAGACTTAATTTACAATTTGTGTAACTCGGGTAGGCTCTGTTTGCATTGATGCCTTCAATTTAAATAAATTCCGAGTTCATTTTTTTAAAAAGTGTAAATTCACAGGGTTTGAATCTAACAAACAGATGTTTTGTCACATTTTTCTTTTCATCATTTTTTGTGTTGGAGTTCTAAAATTAACACAGAAAGTACAGACAGTGGAGGCAGATCAACAATAAGGAGGAATCTGGCAGTAAATTGAATGCATTTAATTTCCGACCTCAATATTTAACTGTGGAAGGTTCAGGCATTTCTAAGGTGCTGAAAGGAGTTAATAGAATTTGTATTAATATTACTAATAATGCTGTCATGGTTTCCTTCTCTAAGAATCATGGAGTTGTTTACAAAATGTTTCTGCCAAGCTATCTAGTAGAGAATCTGAGATATTTTTAAAGCGTGAAGAAAGTGTTTGTCCTGCTGCTGGCATGAGAGGAAAAGCCAAATGAGCCTCAAAGTTGTGAGGATTCAACCTCTTAAAACAATGAATATATTTGCAAAATTTTGTACGTATCTATCATGGAGGCATTAAAATATTCACAACAGATGGCAACAGAAAGCTTTAGAAGTTGCATGATCATCATAATAATGAGGGTTAATATGCTGGGAACCATGAATAAATGATAAATGTTTTGATATTCCTCTGTGGTCAAAAATGAACTATTGTGATAGCCGTCATGGTTAAAAACATGCAATTATGATTGACCATTGCATCCATTAAGGGAATAACAGAATCACTGTTGTTTCAGGATCGTTCTGCTTTGAATAATGGACTGACTGGACTGACTGATCAGTCATGGACACCTTCCCTCTGTTAGTGCTTCTGCTGTCATGGAGGACTGAAGGTGAGAGTTCAGCTGAAAACAAGCACAGTTTGTTTGTCTGGGGATGTGACACAGAGACCAGTAATGTGCTCGAATTAACAACTTCATTCATTGCTGTGCTGTGCTTGTTAGCAGCATCCGTCAGATTAAAACCACAGACAATAATTAGAGGGCCTAATGATCTATCTTCACTTTGTAATTAATTTTCTTAAGAATGGCTGCCTGTCTAGTTAACAATTAGATGTACCCAGTGGTCAGGGGACTTCAGAGTCACTAGTTCATGGTCCCAACAGGAGGAAGCAGAAATTATGCTCATTAGTTTGACATTCTCTCAGAACAATGAAAAGAAACTGCTCTATAGGCTGGCCTAGATATTTCTCAGACCTAATTTCCTAAATGGATGCATAATTCACAACTCGGCACACAGGCTGTAGAAGGTGCAGTTAGCTCACCACAAACAAGTTATACATCACCCCGGGCACTGTGCCATAAACGTCACGTTTCGAGGTTTGCCATTAATATTAATTCCTATTTTCTTTTACCTCTCGGCTTCGGGAAGCCACAAAACATTCTGGAATTCAACTGTGTTTTTATTTGCATCCTTGTTTCTGTGTCTGGGTGATTTTTTTTTTTGTAGAAAGATGAAAAACGCGCCCTAACATTTGTTCATCTTAAATGTGTTCATCTATTTTTGTCTTACTTATCTCATCATTGTTGGTTTTTATATGTAGTTATTGTTAAAATGTTTTACTCCAGTGTTTTCTTATCGTGAGTCCCAATGGACCGGACCTCATTCCCTGACAAACAATGAAATATTTTGGCTACATCTCTATTAGCATGAGACCCTCTTCTCTGGTGAATGCCCCAAACGTTTCTCACTGGTCCAATGATGTGTTAAAAAAACCCCAGAAACTGTCTTCTGAGGTGAAAGCTAAATTATTTTTGGAGGGTAATGTCTGACTTTTATAACTATCCCACTGACAAAGAAACCATCCAAAACCCCTCTTCCTTTAACCATATCTTTTCAGTGTCCCTCTTTCTTCCTAACTCAGTGTATCTCTATTTTGTCCACTGTTTACATGTTGACATGTGGACTGTTAAACTTATTAATAAGAAGAATTTGCCAAAGTGACAAACAAAATCAGGGAGTTGTGTTGTCTCTTACTGTCTCGCACTCAGTCTCTTTACATGTTACATTTTTTTTTAGCAATTTTATCTTCTTGAATCGGTTCTTTATCATGGTGGAGGGGTTTGTGTGTCCCAGGGATCCCAAGAGCTATTTTATCAGGGGTCTTTTGCCCCCTGGTAGCGTCTCCAATGGCAAATTGGTTCCTGGGTGAGGGACCAGACAAAGAGTGATTCAAAAGACCCCTATGAGTGAAAAATCTAGGGAACAGTTCACCCTGCCTGGGATAGGACTACTGAGGCCTACTGAGACTAATGATTGGGACATTGAACGTCAGCTCTCTGGTGGAGAAGGAGCCTGAGTAAGTGCGTGTGGTTGAGAAGTACCAGGTAGATATAGTCGGGCTCACCTTAATGCACAGCTTGGGCTCTGGAACTAGTCTCCTGGAGTTGCCCGTGGTGAGAGGCGGTAGGCTGGGGTGGGTATTGTAGTATCCCCCTGGCTTGCTCTCACCTCCAGCTGAGCTTCGACAGCATTCTGAGGGACACTGGGGAAAAATGCACCATGTTCAGCACCTCAATTGCTGAAGATGCTGTGCTGAGCTGTGATTGCAAGGTGTTTGTTACCTGTCAATCAGATGGTGGGGGTGAAGGGAGCCATCAGGCTGAAGAAGTAGGCCAATCGCCTTGGCTGCCCTGTGTTTTTATGGACAGAATTTCTATGTGTAGCCAAGTAGCGGCAGGCTTCCACTTGGGCAGTCTCAGAATCTCCTCTGCTTTTTGCAGATGATGTTGGCTTTATCAGGTGGTGGACCTTCAGCAGTTCACAGCTGAGTGTGAAGGGGAGGGAATGAGAATCAGCATTTCCAAGTCTGGGGCCATCGTCCTCAACTCTGGGTCAGAGACGAGTTCCTGCCCCAAGTGGAAGAGTTTTAGTATCTCGGGATCTTGTTCATGAGTGAGGGGAGAAGGGAGCGGGCGATCGACAGACGGATTGGTGCTGCGGCTGCAGTGATGCAGATGCTGTACCGGTCCGTTGTGCTGAAGAGAGAGCTGAGCGTAAAAGCGAAGTTCTCGATTTGCCCGTCGATCTACATCCCTACCCTTACCTACTGTATGGTCATGAGCTTTGGGTAGCGACCAAAAGAACAAGATTGCGGATACATCAGAGCAGGCAAAGTTTTTGCCAATCTTTTATTGTCCAGTTTTTGTGTGCTGATATGAATTGTAGCCTCAGTTTTCTGTTCTTAGCTAACATTTTGTCTTCTCCAGACCAATCTTTGTAAACCTAGAGATACTTGTGTGGGAAAGTCCCAGCTGATAATCAGTTTCTGAAATACCCAGACCAGCTTTTCTAACACCAACAACAATCCCACATTCAAAGTCACTTAAAGCAACTTTACTCCATATTTTGATGCTCAGTTTGAACTTCAGCAGGTCATCTTGACCATGTCTGAATGTCTAAATGCTTCAAGATGCTGCTGCTTAGACATTACAGTTAATAAATTGAAAAGCACAAGTGTCAAAAAACATTGTGTAATTTTGAGTCACACTTGATTTTGTTCTTCAGACAACCTGAATGGACACATTTCTGGTTATTTTGTTTATTCTTTAATGTTTTAATGTCTTCATGTTGAACTTGTTTTTATCCCCTGAATATGAAATAAAAAAATAATTTTTTATTTTTAGGTAACTAATTCATGACTCCATTTTAAAAAATGAACTACCAGTGGGTGATCATGCTGTATGTGAACTCTGGTTTTGAAGCAGCCAATATGCATCAGGCAAAAAAAGTAAAGTGATTTCTTGGATTACATGATACACAGTGTGTGATGCTTTAGATACAGTGGGGCAAAAAAGTATTTAGTCAGCCACCGATTGTGCAAGTTCCCCCACTTAAAATGATGACAGAGGTCAGTAATTTGCACCAGAGGTACACTTCAACTGTGAGAGACAGAATGTGAAAAAAAAAATCCATGAATTCACATGGTAGGATTTGTAAAGAATTTATTCGTAAATCAGGGTGGAAAATAAGTATTTGGTCAATAACAAAAATACAACTCAATACTTTGTAACATAACCTTTGTTGGCAATAACAGAGGTCAAACGTTTACTATAGGTCTTTACCAGGTTTGCACACACAGTAGCTGGTATTTTGGCCCATTCCTCCATGCAGATCTTCTCAAGAGCAGTGATGTTTTGGGGCTGTCGCCGAGCAACACGGACTTTCAACTCCCGCCACAGATTTTCTATGGGGTTGAGGTCTGGAGACTGGCTAGGCCACTCCAGGACTTTCAAATGCTTCTTACGGAGCCACTCCTTTGTTGCCCGGGCGGTGTGTTTTGGATCATTGTCATGTTGGAAGACCCAGCCTCGTTTCATCTTCAAAGTTCTCACTGATGGAAGGAGGTTTTGGCTCAAAATCTCACGATACTTGGCCCCATTCATTCTGTCCTTAACACGGATCAGTCGTCCTGTCCCCTTGGCAGAAAAACAGCCCCATAGCATGATGTTTCCACCCCCATGCTTCACAGTAGGTATGGCGTTCTTGGGATGCAACTCAGTATTCTTCTTCCTCCAAACACGACGAGTTGAGTTTATACCAAAAAGTTCTACTTTGGTTTCATCTGACCACATGACATTCTCCCAATCCTCTGCTGTATCATCCATGTGCTCTCTGGCAAACTTCAGACGGGCCTGGACATGCACTGGCTTCAGCAGCGGAACACGTCTGGCACTGCGGGATTTGATTCCCTGCCGTTGTAGTGTGTTACTGATGGTGACCTTTGTTACTTTGGTCCCAGCTCTCTGCAGGTCATTCACCAGGTCCCCCCGTGTGGTTCTGGGATCTTTGCTCACCGTTCTCATGATCATTTTGACCCCACGGGATGAGATCTTGCGTGGAGCCCCAGATCGAGGGAGATTATCAGTGGTCTTGTATGTCTTCCATTTTCTGATGATTGCTCCCACAGTTGATTTTTTCACACCAAGCTGCTTGCCTATTGTAGATTCACTCTTCCAGTCTGGTGCAGGTCTACAATTCTTTTCCTGGTGTCCTTCGAAAGCTCTTTGGTCTTGGCCATGGCGGAGTTTGGAGTCTGACTGGTTGAGGCTGTGGACAGGTGTCTTTTATACAGATGATGAGGTCAAACAGGTGCCATTCATACAGGTAACAAGTGGGGGACAGAAAAGCTTCTTACAGAAGACGTTACAGGTCTGTGAGAGCCAGGGATTTTCCTTGTTTGAGGTGACCAAATACTTATTTTCCACCCTGATTTACGAATAAATTCTTTACAAATCCTACCATGTGAATTCATGGATTTTTTTTTCACATTCTGTCTCTCACAGTTGAAGTGTACCTCTGGTGCAAATTACTGACCTCTGTCATCATTTTAAGTGGGGGAACTTGCATAATCGGTGGCTGACTAAATACTTTTTTGCCCCACTGTATTTTCTCTTGGACTGAGTGAAGCTACTTGCTCCCCCATGAATTTAGCCCTTATGTTAAGCTATGCTACACGGCTGCTTGCTGTTTGAGTACGATAGATTTTCTCATGTAACTCTCAGCAAGACAGCCAGTAAGTTTGTTTCCCAAAATGTTCAAATATTTCTTTAAAAGTACTTCAGCAGTGGTAAGAAGTGATGCTCTGGGGATTTGTTTTGTTTGATTTATCTCAAAGATAATTTCAGACAGATTTCTAGATCAAACTTGATGTAAAATAAACTTACAGACAATGTTTTGTTTATGCTGTTTTTTTGCAGTTGAAGCTCAAATAAAACTATTCCCAGAAAACCTGACGGTCCTGAGAGGGGAAAAGGCCAGATTTACCTGCACTCCTTCTTACAGCCAGTGGACTGCTATGATTTGGCTGCTGAATGGTGAGGTAGCGCTCACTATCTCTAATAAACATGGTGTCCTGCAATCCCCCAACACGAATATGAGTCTGATGGCTGAAAAAAAGAAAGACGGATGGATGCTTGTCCTGAATAACACAGAGAGACACGACCAGGGAGAGGTGACCTGTGATCTCCAGGGCGTTGATAGGAAAACAGCGAGGCTGTTTGTACAAGGTCTGTACATTCGTGTGTGTGTGTGCGTACGTTTGTCTGTGGGAGAGTCAGCAGAAAAACTATGTAGGTGCATTTATGGATGCATGCATGCATCTTAGTGTATCTGTGTTACCTAGATTCACTGAAGCAAGATAGTAGCAAGGTAGTTTTTTTTTCCATTGCAGAGAATTTCAAAGGCTTTTGTGAAGCCATTTTCCCTCAAGGATACTCAGTTTCTTGTGAACTAGAGTCTGCAAGTACTCACACACACACACACACACAAAGCAGATGGTGAAGGCTTTTAAAAACCTTTGCCTCAAACACAACAGCAAAAGAATTTTGCCCTCCAACTTTCGCGCCTTAATTAAGACTCTTTTTTTGGTTTAGTTTGCTTTGAAATGGCAGACTGAAGATTGCACGTTTTCACTTTACCGTAAAAGCAGCTGAACAAGCGCCCAAGAGATCAATAGCAAGGGTGGGGAATCATTAGGGCCAACGTGGTGGAGTGAAGTTGCTCAGGCATGTTTGATGGTCTCTGCATTACTCCGTGTTAATGGCAGCGTGGGTGGTGTCGGGGATATGAACTGATCGGCCCCCAGACATAAATACAAGATGGAAATGCTTGGACACTCCATGCCAGTCAGAACAGGCAGCAGCAGCGCAGGATTTACAGGCTGCAGCTACAACCAATCTCATTTCCTCTTCATCCCTCATTTACTGTAGACTGTATGGCATAGCATACATCCACAGCATGGATGTATGCTATGCCAGAGCGAGGCATGTTTGCTGAGAACTTTAGATTTAGAAAAAGACAAGCATCAGTAATTTTTTGTAGATCAAAAAACTACAGCAAAGATAGATCGAATGGATCACAAAACATCTTATGTGGTGTGCACAGAAAGCAGTTTTATTTCTGGGAATGAATGATGTTTAGATAAATTTAATGGATGGATGGATGATTATTTTCTAGCGAAATAACTATAAATTAAAGATCAAAATCAATCACAGTACTATCAAGCTGCTGAAAGGATCAAATCAATTAGGATGACAGTTCATCACTCAGTGATACTGAGACTGGATGAGTGATGAAACATTTCTCCCGCTGAAAACGCAACGTCCAGAACAGAATCAACTGTGTGGTATTTCCTTACCTGGATGATTAAGCATGCATCAAGGTAGTCCTGATGGAGTTGTCATCTTATTTGAAAAAAGTACTGCAGTATCATCCAAAATGTTTTCAAGTGGGATTTTCCTTTTACCATTTACCTTGGGAAAAATACATCTAGCAAGTTACTGTAATTTTTAGCCAGACCAATCAGAAACATTTTAATGTCTACACAAATGGGCTATAAGGCTGGTTGCAGAAGGGGCTCCCCCCCCCCCCCCCCCTTTTAGATGAATGGGAGATTGCAGAGGATACTGTATTTGTTCTCACCCCAGATTTAAATAAATATGTATTGTAAGGCCACAAATAGTGCAAACTATTTCAGTGACACGACCCAAATGTCCGTTTTTGAGAACCAGAGCACATGAGAGCTACAAATACTACCCAGTGAGTATTAACTTTAACAGTTACTAGAGTCACATCCTGGTGCTTAAAACAGAAGGTTCTTCTATAATAATGCTGGTATTTTAAAGTTATTGTTAATCTCTGGTTTCGCTTGAGGTTTCTTTCCTGTTTAAAAGCCGTTTTTCATTCCCACTGTCGCCAAGTCATGGCTCATGGGGGGTCTTCTGATTGTTGGTGGCTCCTCTGTATTATTGTAGGGTCTTTACCCTACAATAGAAAGCACATCGAGGCAACTCATAATGTCATTTGGTACTTTATGAATAAAGTTATGTATTATTTAAAAGGCAACAAATCGAAGCTTCACATTTTATTTGAAATCTTTGCATTCACTTTGATGGAATGGCCATATATGTACGGCGACCCAATTCCCCAGGCAGCTAACAGCTGGACAGATGTCTTCTGGTTGTTGGAGTGTGATAGGATAATGAGTGTGTCTGACATGTCTAGTTTGTACCCTGCCTTTTGCCCAGTGATAGGATGGATCTTTTTATCCAAAATTCAAGCGTTTTGAAGTATTTGTTAGCTTTATGTGTTTGGATATTGCTAAGTCTACAACCAGAGTTCAAATTGGCGACTGATGTGATGGTCATAATGTTTCATTTGAGGTTTCAGTGGTCCCTCTAAGCTGCTGATGTCACAATTTTAGCTCACATGGAAGTAGCTTGCATCAAACAAAATGGCAACTCAGGGTATTCTTCAATATGTGCTTCAGTTTATTTGCATCTAAAGTGCATGCACTTGTACTGAGAGCACAGCTAAAAAAAGAACTAACACCCCCCCCACCCCCCCACCCCCAACATCTCTGCACAATGCGACAGGAAACAAAACCAATGACCCAATGCCTCCAATATATTATGGAGAGAGCCCCCATTGCTGCCAGTGCCACAAATCCCCACTGACATATGCAGTCATTAACAGCAGTGTGTGGTGAATCAGGCCCTGCAGTCTGGATGCAGAGGATCACTAGGGCCTGACATAACCTTTGAATTAATTGTGCATCCTGGCACGCCCAGTTAACAGTCAGCAACTCTGCATGTGATTTGTGTGCTGTGGTCTCAAAAGTACGGCTGGAAGAGAGACGCAGACTGCTTGACTCTGTTCCCCCCCTCCCCCCCCCCCCTTTTCTTCCACTCTCAAATTGTCCCAAATGAAGATGATGTAAATATAACTACACCCTCTCCCTGCTCTTTCTGTGCTTAGTTCTTATGCTTGGTAAATCACAAATGCAGCGCATCTACGCAAACCCTTCACTCAGGCAACTTAGTGTGGTTGCATGCGCTGTTGACTACAAACGGGGACTGAAGTGAAGGCGAGGCTGTAGAAAAGGAGACATGATAAATCAGAGAAGATAGAAAATACTTGTGGTAATTGGTCTGTAGAGGCGTAGCAGATATTCTCATTGGAGTAAGCTTATAAATGCGCATAGAGTGTGTACTGTTCATTTAAGACAAATTGCACAGGCACGCTTCAAATCTGCGCGTAGACACATACAAATGATAAAAAGCTTCCTTTAGAACAGCAATTTAGTCTCCCGAGGATCCCTGCTGAAAAATCACTAAAATTACATTTAGCCGAGAGCCCCCTGCTTCACACTACCAGTCTCCCCACAGTGATTAACAAACCATATGAAACCTTATTTCAGGGATCACGTAGGGTGGGGCTTTGTGTGCCGATGCCTTTCTTTTTCTGTTCGGTTGTATCAATCAGCCACGATCGCCAGAAGCTGCTCATCAATCAGTACAAATGAGGCTGCTGGTTGCCTGCTAACCTTTAGTTGGCGGTGCTGAGATTGTGTAAAAGCGGAACTCCACCCTCGGAACGGGTGGTTCAAAGAACAGGAGTGCGTATGGTGCTCATGCCACCAAATCAGGCATCAAATAAAAGCTCCTAGAGGAAAGGGACAGCCAATAATGTGTATAAAATAAGTGAGGATTTGAACCTGAATCAACACAGACATGCCATTCGCTCAGACAAAGCACCCAAGTTCCTGCAATTATCTTTCTGTCTGTAGCAATTGTGTGTTGCCTCCACCACCTTTCATTCTGCCTGACAACAGACTTCACATATGAGATACTGTATCTTCCGGGGCTTTAAGTGGCTTATTTGGCTGGCAGGGAAGGAGATGAAGGGGAAAGAAAAGGAGAAGCATTCGTCAGGCAATTGAGAATTGGAGACATGTGATCAATCACCTGGGACGAATGAAATCCATCTTTTGTAAGTGAACAGCCCAGCTGAAGAGGTGATAGCAGAGACGCGTGCATCCAAATAGAAGGATTTCAGAGGAGACTGATGATGGCGCTGAAAGATTCCTACCCACTCACTTACAATTATACATAAGGACATCTACTAAACGTATGTGAAACAGAAATAAGGTTAAAGAGTAAATCATTCAGGTTTATGACTGACTGTTTTCTTATTTCAGAAAAGGGCAGTGTGAAAATCCTTGGGAATAACAGGTTGGCTTTTCAGCGAGATTCAGTCCTGTTTGAATGTGAAGCAGCAGGATGGCACCCTGAGCCTGTTCTGAAATGGGAGGTGAATAATAAAGAGGTAAATACATAAACTCAATCAGACAAGATCATCACTATCTTTAACAAACACCGGAACTAAAACTTGTTTTTCTTACTATTCAGCCTGTAGTATATCCAGCTATACCCTCAGGCAGTGCAGCCAGTATATGTGGTACTATAAAGGGACTGTTAAGTACTTTATTCTATTTCTTGAGTAATAAAATCATAGCTACTACATTAACCCTCTGAGGTCTAAGTTATCATTGGTGATGACCGTAACCAGAACTCCAGGCAATCAGAAGGAACAAAGGAAATAAAAAATGTTGCCATTTTCCCCCAAAAAGTCTGTTTTGGCTGTCTCTAAAATATGAAGACTTAAATTCAGGTAGGTTTATGTAGTTAACATCACAAACATATAGTGCCTCAAATGTAGAATTTCAAAAGGGGCAAATTAAATCAAAGAAACTCATCAGATTAGATTTCTTCTGTAAAATCCTTTGCACTTAGTGACTTCCTGAAATGTTTGACCCATAAATCTGCAGACCTTGTGCATGAGACCAGATAATGGACTCAATCAAGGATATTCCCCTCTTTCACCTTAAAGAGCTCTACAGCGTGTCTTTAGGATGTGCTGACTGATGAAATGTTGTGCAGTGAGTTCTGATGCATTTGGCTGAACCCGACAACACAAATGCTGTGAGATACATCTGCCCTCATCCTGTTGCTTTTGTCTGCAGTGAATAAATCAATAAATGCCAAGCCACAACACAGCCATCCCTGTGTTCGACTGATCAGACACTATGTGATTACATTTTCTAGTCTATAAAAGGAATCACGCTCCTTGGCCTACCAGGTTATTTGTCATTTTCTAGTTTTTCAACTGATGATTCTTGCAAACCAAACTTGCTGACTGAGATCTGAATTCCAACTTACGGATCCTCTGACTTTCTAGTTGGAAAGACGCGCATGCTCCGAATGAACAGAAATGTGGGAACAATGAGGAGGACTTGTGATTAACTTCTTGAATTTTCAATTTATTTACCCCTGTGTTTCCTGTATGCTGTTGTCAAGCTGTTTATATTCTGTCATTTTGATAGTTGTTTGTCTCTGGTGCTGTGTTTTTGTCTGACGTCCCCATGTCTTGTTGTCTGATTTAGTTTCAGCTGTGTCTCCCAGGTGTCTCACTCTGCCCCATTCACCTCTCTGTGTATTTATAGTCTCTGTCTCCCTTTTTCTGATCACCTTCACTCCTAGCCTTGTTGTGCTTCTTTGGATTTAGCAGTTTCTTTTCTGTTTTAGAGTTTTGTGGACTTATACTCCAGCTGAATAAAGGTTGTTTTTATTTTTTGTCAAGTTCTGCCTTTGAAGTTCACATTTAGGTCCTTTTCTACACCACATGTCACCGTAGGAGGCCAGAGGCTTTGGCAATGAGTATAGCAGCAGTATATCTGGAAAAGAAAATGGCCTGGAATGAAGTGTTGTGGGATAATAAATGAATAACAATGTGGGAAATGTTAAATGTGAGCGTTGCAATAGCATTTTACACACTTGGTGTAGTGTGGCCTCGAAATCTATATCTTTATTTTCTATACATGAGCACTCAGCAAGGCCAAGGTCAAATGCTTAGCCAATATAGGTTTCCATGTCCCCCAATGCCTAGTATACTTTTGTAAACTTTGAAGATGATCCATAAACATTCTGGGTAATATAGTATGTTTTTATTGATTTTAACATTTGGTGTGACCTTGACCCAATTTTCACCAAAAATCTATTAGCTTGAGCGGTTACTGACGTCTATCATTGTACAAAATTTAAAAACGATCTGAATCTGAAACCCTGCATCTGAAAAAACACAAAAAGACAGACAAACTAAACTAATTACACACTCCCTCCATTGAGGGAGGGAATGAGACAGTGCAGTTGCCTCCTTTGATGACAAATCTGAGACACACTGGTCACCTTCAAACTGCTCAGTTTCTCCAATTTATTCTGAAGTGGGCACAAATCTGTCTATACAGCATGCATTCACTGGTGAAATGTCCCTTAAAACAGGTTATATTCAGGGTGCTTACTGAACAAACAAGACTGTAAACATTAAAATTAATAAGCATGTTAAACTATAAATAATAATGGTCCTCTCTGTCTCGGGGGAACGGTGCGGAGGTGAGTCCAAGTGAATACAACATCAGCAGTGAAGAGTCGAAGGAGAGCCTCTTCACCTTGACCAGCAACCTCAGTGTGCTGGCAGCAAAAAGTTCTCACGTGGACTGTCTGGCCTCTGTTTCTGCCCTCCCCCAACCACTGAAGAGCACAATCAGTCTAAAAGTGGGTGAGTTACATTAAATAACACACACACACACACACACACACACACACACACGCACGCACACACACGCACACACACCAGATATTCTGAAAATATTCTGGGTTTTTTTTCATTTGAGATTGTTGAGTTTAGACATTTAAAATATTAATTGCACTCTTCCAGTGATGTAAAGAATATGAGCTTTCAATATCCATTCACATGTGTTCTAGCTCTAAATTTTCTTTTGCTATTAGACATGTTTTTCTTATGTACATTTTCAAGGCTTACAGCTAGTTTCCAGATTCTTCTGTGTGAATTTCAGTTCTGCACTTTGGCTGTCAGGTGAATGATTTGGCGTATTTCAGCCCATTAAACAAGTTTTTTTTCTTTCAGCAATTATAAAAATTCAACTCAAACCATTCACACTGCATTTTTCTCCTGTTTTGGCTTCCCTTCATTGGCTTCCTGTTAAATCCAGAATTGAATTCAAAATCCTGCTCCTCACATACAAGGTCTTAAATAATCAGGCCCCATCTTATCTTAATGACCTTGTAGTACCATATCACCCTATTAGAGCACTTCGCTCTCGCTCTGCAGGCCTACTTGTTGTTCCTAGAGTATTTAAAAGTAGAATGGGAGGGAGAGCCTTCAGTTTTCAGGCCCCTCTTCTGTGGAACCAGCTTCCAGTTTGGATTCAGGAGACAGACACTATCTCTACTTTTAAGATTAGGCTTAAAACCTTCCTTTTTGCTAAAGCATATAGTTAGGGCTGGACCAGGTGACCCTGAATCCTCCCTTAGTTATGCTGCAATAGATGTAGGCTGCCGGGGGATTCCCATGATGCATTGAGTTTTTCCTTTCCAGTCACCTTTCTCACTCACTATGTATTAACAGACCTCTCTGTATTGAATCGTATCTGTTATTAATCTCTGTCTCTCTTCCACAGCATGTCTTTATCCTGTCTTCCTTCTCTCACCCCAACCGGTCGCAGCAGATGGCCGCCCCTCCCTGAGCCTGGTTCTGCCGGAGGTTTCTTCCTGTTAAAAGGGAGTTTTTCCTTCCCACTGTCGCCAAAGTGCTTGCTCATAGGGGGTCATATGATTGTTGGGCTTTTCTCTGTATCTATGAAGCGCCTTGAGGCGACATTTGTTGTGATTTGGCGCTATATAAATAAAATTGAATTGAATTGAATTGAATTGAATTTTCTACAGGAAACGCATTCTCTAGTTTTATATACCGGTTTCAGTTACTGTTGTTGATATGTCAACAATTAGAATAAGTTCAAATTCTCTTAAAAATAATAACATCAATATGTTTTGTTAAGAACACTTACTGGACTTGTGGAAGTATTTTGAGAATTGTGAGGGGCCCTTACAAACATTTGAAAGAAACAAATCTTTAATCATAGACGGAGACTTATGCAAAAATATTAATGAGGTTTTAAATTTGATTTCTGTCATGGTGTGCTGTGGCAGGCAGGTTGTAGGACCGAAACACACATGACTCGTACTCGGAATGAAACTTAAAGCGGCAGCTTTTATTGCTGGAAAAACATTTCATAAGAAATAAACTTCACAAAATACAAACCAAAACATCAAAACTGAAAACTAGAAACTAAACTGGACTCAAGAAACTAAAAACTAAGAAACAACAACTAGGAAAACAAATCGGGAACTATGAACTAGAATTAAGTCAGGAACACGAAGGGAGAAAACACCCAGCCCACCGAGAACTAAAGAAACCCCCAAAACACGAACAACAATAATCAAGGAACTTATTTACTTTGACTGGAACACCAATACTGGGTCGCAGATAGTTTCAGTTTCTCTGTCAGTCAGTTTCATTTGGTCTGACACAACAACAGCACAGATGTTTAAGTCTTTGGAAGAAGCCCTTTTTCTTATTTTTCTTCTTGATCTCAAGGTGTTCAGACTTCAGACTGGATTCAGTTTCAGCAAAAGGTTCCTCACAGGGAACATCAGGCACTGGGACAATTTCCGAAAGAGATTCTTCAGCTGGTGGAACATTGGTCATTGACAGACTGTCAGAAGGACATTCTTCATTTGATTACTGAAGGAGGTTCTTTGACTTGTGTAACATTAGGCACTGATAGATTTTCAAATGGAGATCCTTCACTGGGAAGACTATTGGACATTCTCAGACTTTCAAATGGAAGTTCTTCATTTGGAAAAACATCCGGAAGACTTGAATGGGGGTCGAAGATTTTGGACATGTGGATCTTGGCTACATCGGCAATCATCTTCAGCAACACCGGTGCAAAGTTTGCTATGTTTTTAAATAGAATTTCTGTCTGATCTCCGTCAGGATACTCTGGGCCATATTGTCTCGGATGGGTGAAGATGGCCTGGCCTTCCATCACTGTGAGATTTTTGGAGACACGATCCAAAGTGGCCTTTGTGACACTTGTGGAGAGTATGTTTAAACTCTGGGAGGCCATGTTTAAGAGGGGACGAGGAGAAAGCTCCCAGAAAGATGCGGGGACCGACCTCTATCACCACCTCCTGTGCGGTGGGAAGTCTGGTGCTTTGTGGTTCCTGCTGCTTGTCTTTCAGGATTTGAATGTAATCCTTCACCGCACTGAGGAGTTTAGGTGTCCTTTAGAATAACATTGTAAAAATGATTTTTTAAACATATTTGAAGCATCACATAAATATTGAAACACTGTAGCTGAACTGTTAATAACTGTATGTCAGATGTGACTCACTGAAATTTAGGAGGTATGGCCTCTGGAATTTTAAGGAACATTCTGACTTGAAATTCAGTGTCCCTCATTTTGTTAATGACATTCACTGCCCATACCCGAAACAGAAAAGACATTTACAGTGCAGTTTTGTTTAGAGGTTATGTGAACATAATGAAAAAAGAAATCTCCAAATTACTTCAAGTCTTGTGAGTTTTCTAGTCTTACCAGATTCAGAAGAGGTTTGGTTTCATCTTCTTCAAAATCTTCTCATTCAAACTCTCAAAGTCTTCAAAAGAAAAAAAACAAACAGAGGTTTTCTCTCAGCATTTACACTTTATCACAAACAGACTTCAGGTGTCACAGTAACTCACTGCTCTTTGAGTGTCTCCTTGCTTTTCTCCACCAAAAGATGTCTCACATCTTTGGCAGTGATGTTTGGTGGAATTAGATTTTCCTGCTGAAGTCTGAGAAACTCCATCATCATTGCAATCCTAAAATAAAAGGAGACATTTAATCACCACCGCTCTCAGGTCCTCAGAAATTACCTGATATTTTCTGTCAGTTTTGGTTTGCATGGATCTGGGTCTTACCTGAGCCCTGTAGCCGGGAAGATGGCAGTAGATCTTTACAGCTGTGTCATAAATGGGTGTGTTGAACAACACCTGTCAAAGAAATAGCAAGTTACTCATTGTTACTTAAAATGATTCTCAATTTGTCAACTTTTAAAAATACATCAAATTCTTTAAATGGTTGAAATGCAGTATAAACAAAAACTGTCACATACCCTGATGGGTTTGTAGATTCCTCGACTTGCTTCCATTTAGATGTTATAGTCGTATTGCAGTCGGGAACAAAAACTGTCAAATACTCTCCAACGATGGCATAAGGTAAGATCTTGATCTGAAAATGCTCTGAACACACCTCTGGTTTTGCTTGCACAGATGAGCTGTTCTTATCCAGTCTTTTAAGTCTGACATCATTAGCCGTGTCTGGGTCCAAACTCTGCTAAGTCAAAGATCACTGCATTACTGAGAGTTGATAAACTGTCTAAATTCTTTCTTCTGTAATAAAATGATCATGTGGCTGCTCTACGAGATGTAACAATTAGGTTTAACATCCAGGCATCTAAGAAAACAGAATTTATGCAATTTACCAGAGTTAGAAGTTAGCAGGGAGTTAGCTCACTAGCTTCCATCTAAATATAATATATGTTGTTCTGACTGAGGAGTTTCTGAATTTTTTTTTATATGTACAGCTCTGATTTCACTTCAGACATAAAAGAAGACAGAAAACTAAACAGCAGTGACGTTTTGTAGGGTTACTGAAGTTTGGCTGGCTGATATATGATGTGCTACGTGGTGGCTAGCGACACAGCTATGTTAGCATAATATAAACACAGGACTGGACGATGAACGCTAACTTTTTTCCACTAGATAAAAGTTAACGTGAGGGTTCCCGGTGGTTAGGGACAAATACAAGAGAGGGCTGTAGTTGCATCATAAGGTTTTAAAAACTGAACTTTAAAATGAATAGCAGTAATAAAAACTGAGTTGGCTGACAGTGATTTTGTTGTTTTTAGGGGCTTGTTGAGATTAAATAGAACAAGATACAAAGCATTAAAACATGCTAAAAACACAACAGCCTTAATAAACGCAGAGTAGTTTGGGCCTGGAAGCAGGATTCATCACGTCATTGCTTAAAGACCGGATAGTCTGATGCTGATTTAAGAATGTAGAATTCTAGAAAGGTCACCATGGAAACTCTTGATGTGAGTTTCGTGTTATTCAATGAAAAGAAAACACTTTATGTAAGTCCCACGTTATTAAAAGTTACCCCAAACAGTCTACAAAGGTGGTTTTCTGTCCACCAAAGCAAATATGATTGAAGAGATTTTTGTAACTTCACTTCTCCAAGCACGCACAGTCTGTGTAATATGTGAATAATAATAAATATGACTTTTCCTCTCTTTTCCATAAAAAGTTCCCAGTAGGGTTTTTGACCTTTGGCACCATGGAGCTGTGGGCTTTAAAAAAAAGTCTTACACACTGTACACTGTAATTGCTGTACTTCTAATTTCTGAAAAAATACTCTAAACCATCTTCTAAAACTTCAAAATCTATTTGGGCGATTTGGAAACAACAACGATTAACTGAAGTATAAAAGTATGCGCTCCAAGGTTCACGTTGGGGACTATGGGGTCAGGAGTAAATTAGATTTAGTTGCTTTCTGTGGCAAATTAATTATTTTTCACCAGAAATAACAAATATTTCCATAATTAACACACTTCCTATTGTGTGACGGCTACAGTCAGATATCTGCAGGTATGTCTCATGTGCTCACTGCAGTTAAAGTAGTGTTACTAAAAATATTAAGACACAAATGGCAGTAATACTTTTTAAAAGGCCTAATGACTAAAACCAGGTAACTTAGTTACACCTGCTCAACTGCTTATTAAGACAAATATCTAATCAGCCAGTCACATGGCTGCAAATCGGTGTATTTACAGTAGGCATGCAGACATAGTCATGATGACCCTCCGAAGGTCAAACTTAGCATCAGAATGGGGCGAAGAAAAGGTGATTGAAGTGACTTTGAACGTGGCATGGCTGCAGGTGCGAAATGGTTTGATCTGAGTATTTCAGAAACTGCTGATCTACTGGGTGGGATTTTCCCACACAACCATCTCTGGAGGTGAAGGACAAAAGAAGAAGTAGCAAGCCTGAAAAAACACATCTAAGAGAGTCTTTACTGGACTGTGTGCACAAACAGAAACTACAGATTTTCAGCCTGGTAACCTCAATTACCTTTTTACGCCTTAACCTGCATAATTTGTCTCAACTACATTAATGTATTTGTAAGTTAAAAGTTTAATTTACTTGTAGTAGGATGTAATCATGTAAGTGCTGTGGTATCTTACTTCTCAGTTACTACCTTTAGGTGACACTGAATGTCTATGAGATAGCAACGTTCAGTGTTTGTCATTTTTCAGTGACCTCTATCTCTGTGTTTGATCATCAGTCTGCAAAGGCAGTGTGTTTTTTTGTGCTATAATACATCTGTACTCTGCATACTGCAACAGAGCACTGATCTTTCCTGCCATTTCACATCTACTGTGTTTAGAGTGCAATATAAGATTTTGCATTTATCTTATGTTCCATAGCTTTTTGGAGACTTTTATGTTGTTAGGCAGGATGTTAGGCAGGATCGTGGCATAACATTTAATTTTAGGTGTTAAAAATACAAAGTGACTGCTTTTCATTTAATCAAATAAATAAACATTCTGATGAAGAGCCACTAAAGGACATTCTTGGAGTAACTTTCAGCAGTAATTTGTACATGAAATAGTTAGTAGACATGTTATTAACCGTATGAAAAATCTTTAGTTCTATTCAGGTACAGAGCCATAATTTAGGCTACAGGAAACAGTTTTATTCAAATACAGTTTATTGTCAAAATGTTCAGTGACTGCACTTTTACAACTTAGCTATTATAAAGTGACCACAAACATTTTAGAGCCAATTCATAGTGTTTAATTGCTTGTGTGCTCGAATGTGTTAATGTCTCTGTGTGTAGTCTGTATAGTTTATCTTGCCACTAAAACACATAAAATAATTGAATAAAAACTCACAAATTACTTAAAGATTCAAAACAATTTTACCTGTTCACTTGATGCCAGTTTGGCTCTTTCTCTGCTTGTCACTCATTCGCTGATACAAACACACACACACACACACACACACACACATGCACAGTGAGAGTTGTCTGTCAAGCCTCTTTTTGTTCTGTCCTACTTTCGTTCTCTTTCTTTACATGTCTTTTTGTTTCTTTTTTTAATCTTTCACTCATTGTGTTCCTCACTTTGTTCTCCATTATTTTTTTTATATCTGTCCCCTTCTCTCTATTGGGAAGCATGTGAATCATCACTGAGCGATATTTTAGATGTGGAGAGCGGTACAGAAAAAGGGCTGCCAAGTCAGTGCTGGATGAGTCTGCATCACAGGGTGCTGATGTTACAAACCTCTCTCCGAGGCCCAAATCTTAAAAATACAAACGCATTTATAATCTTAGCATTTTTTCAATTTGTTCTCGCTGTTGTAACAATTTTTTCACTCAGAGCAGCTTCCCTCTGCACACACCCTCATGACTGTACTACAAATTAAACCAGGAAATTAAACCGTTTTCTATCCACCAAGTCTGCAAATCTGCAGATGAGCTGCAATGTGAAAAAGCAGACAAAACAGAAACACTGCTTTTGTTTTCTTTACTAAACAATGTGACCTTCTGTCCTCAGTCGCCGAGGTGTTGGAGGAAGGAGGCTACTGCACAGTCCCGCTGGCGATAACTGCCTCCCTCTCCGGTTTTCTGGTGCTCCTTCTGCTCTGCATCTGCACTGTCCTCTGCTACAGACAAAGGAGACAAGCAAGTAGGCACTTTACCTTAAACTGCTGTCCGTGAACATACATCACACTTTTCCAGTACAGAAACTGTGAGTAAAGTATAATGAAGAAGACAGGTGGATGCATGCTGTGACTCAGCACTGCCCCATGGTGGCCTTCAACAAGGGTACACAGTATTCTTTCTGACAAATGCAGAACATTTGTTCTCAGCAGAAAGGAAACAGCAGCAGGAAAGGTTATAGAAGTGTGTGTGCATGGCTGCAGAGTGGGAAGACTAAGTGTGATTTTAGTTGGATTAGTGTAGGTAGTAGGTAGGTAGTATTTCTTATAAGAACATCCCTTACACAGTGAAGCATTCTTACATTTATATCAGCAGAATCGCCAACTATTCAGGTACATGTCTGCACACATAAACAAAGGGACTCACACAGTAACACACAGCCACAAAATGTCATTCCCAAAAAGGGAATAATAAGACACCTTGAGAAAGCTGGAATATTTATTTGCTTAGAGAACTCCTGGAAACACAGAAAACAGCCAACCTAAAGGCTAAGTCTGCAGTTGTGGTCAGAAATTAACATAGAGTACACTCATTATGGGCATGAATGTCATGGTACATTGTGGCCTTTAATGACTTCTTTGAACTGTTGTTTTTCCAGAGTACAATGACTGTGCAGCATACATCTATAATGAATTTTAAAAACAAGATTTTACTATATTTTACTCAACGCAGGGCCAAAAGTGTACATAAACCCCCACTAATATTTGGTTAAATATCCCTTAGCTATCAACATGCTTTTGGCATAATTCAGGCTGAATATTTGACCTCTCCTCTTGGCAAAAATGGTGGATTGGTGGAGTTTATTTAAATTTGGCAAAAAACAAACAAACTAGCTTTTAAGCATTGTACACAAATTTTCAAGGGGGTTGATGTCGGGACTTTGGAAGCTAATTCCAGTAAGCTTAATGTTAGTCTGCTTCATCTATTCCAAAACCAGTTCTGATGCGTTTGGCATCATTTTCCTGCATAACACAAAACTGTGTTAAAGTTTCACCTGTTTGGCTGTTAATTAAAAGTGAAGCTAAGTAAGTCCTACTCCTTCATTATTCCATTCACTGTGCAATGTACCAGTACCAACTGGCAGCAAAACAGCATGATGCTACACCATGCTTGACACCTGGTACAGTATTCTTAGGTTTGAAAGCCTTGCCTTGTCTGATCATCAAACTTTTCTTATTCATGTGGAAAGGGTGCAAATTTTCAGGCAGGTTTGAAGGTGCTGATTTTGGGCTTCTTTCTTGGCCAGCACCCTCTCAGTCCATGGTGATGTTAAACTTGCTTCGCTGTGGACAGTGTTACTGGTTTTCCAGCAGTTTCCAGTTCATGACAGGCTTGAGCATTGTGGTTGTTCCTGGGTTGTTCCTGAACATCCTAACACATTTCCTCTCATCTGAGGGTGACAGCTTGGGTCTACTTCCAGACTTCACCGACATTGTGACCAGCTTAAAAATCTTTACCTCGAGTTGTTTAAACTGATGATCTTGGAGTCTGCAGTGTTCAGAAATGGCTCTCAGAGATCTTCCCAAAAGCATCGAGCATTGGTCAGTCTGCTGCATGCTATTAAAGAGATGTGCTCAAATTGATTACTGACAAGAGGTTAATTGGTCTTGTCAAGCTTAAAGACATTGCAAAACCTTCAGCACCACTTATTAAAAGGGAATCTATTTATATATTTGAGCCTGTATGTATGTTTTGGCTCTGTGTGGATTATAGAAAATCGTGTTATTTAATGTCATTAAATATCTATTTTGTACAATCACTCTATCTTGGAAAAAGAACAATTCAAAGAATTCATTAAAAAAATAAGTACCATGACATTAATGCCCAAGGTGAGTCATGCAAACTTCAGACCACAGTTGTCCCAGCGTAATGTTACATCTTCTATGTTTGATTCTCAGTTTATTGTAGGCAAACTGGATAAAATGTGCTTTTTAGGTGGATTTTTTACTTCTGAATAGAGACACCTTTTTATGTGTTGAGCTATTCTGACTGACTGTGCTCTTTGTTTTCATATTTACCGTACAAACAAGAAAGGTTTATCAATCTAATCACACAGCTCTTAAGGAAAAAAGTCACCAAGCATACAATAATTAAAGACTACAGATAACAAAGGCCATCTCCGAGGGGAAGCTCACTCTAGGAGGCAGAGGAGGTCTGTTTGTGTGTGATAAGAAAAAAGTGGCCCTGAGTCACACATTTTAAGTCAGTGTAATCCCTGTGACTGATTCTGGACCACTGCAAATCGTGGCCATGGTTTGGAGCCAGGGGATTATTATAAAGCAGGTGTGACCTTTCTCTTTTGGCAGTTGATTCTGTACCTGAAACGTCTGATACCTCCTCCATCATTGTCCTTGCTCCATTCTTTGAAACATCCTTGAGTTAATTCATAAGGATGCTTCTAATGCTAGGGGATGTGGCATGCTTTCGAGTTGCTGAGCTCTTCTCTGAGTAATCCACCTCAGTAGGGACTAATGTATGCTTTGGAATTAGGGGGGAGAAATGTAAGGGATCTAGCTCTCAAAGACATTGGCCAGCGTGACAGCAGGGATTTAAAATATAATGACAAAGACTGGTTCTCTGCCTATAAAGGGAAAGTGAAGCATTTATATCTCTCCCGAGGCAAGTGCCATCTGTACCATTGTTACGCTGGTGTTGTTCTCGCCATGGCCAGGAGGACCTTTGGCAAAGGAAACCACGAAGCCATGTTACAGAACTCATTAGCTCCAGCTTTCAGTGCTAAATTGTAGACTGGCTGGAGGCTGTGATATTAGTGCAGAACCCAAACTAATAAACAGCAGGACATTTACAGCTTTCATATTGATGTAGATGCAATGAGCAAGCATAATGTTTCTGTGGTCAATGCAGTGAGAATAATAAAGTTAGCAGCTGATAGCTCATTACAGTAAACTCGATGCCACTCTCTCTCTCTCTCTATCTTTTTTGCTTTTCAGAAACAAGCCCGCAGGAGGTACTAAGGTGAGATTTAAGAGCTCTTTTGTTATATACAGAGATTTCTAACCCTTAGATCTACTGTGGGACTTTTTTGTGGAGGAAGCAGCTTCTGTAATCAGAGACCTACAGCACAGTCCTGGGTGCACTGAGCTCCATTTATATTTTACATTAGCTGTTAAGAATGCATGCAGCTTATTTCTGGGAATGAAGAGGTTTTCATTGATCATCATTATAAAAGAAAATTGAAGGCACAAATTTGAAATTCCACCTTTAAAAAGTAATTATTTTGGTAGTAATTTAACATGATTCGGACTATCATTAGCTCTTTTAGGAAGCTAACTTATTCAACATTTGTTTTCCATATAGCTGAAATACACATTCAAAGTTGAGTACTTCAGTCTGATAGTAAAATGAAGTGAAGAATGATGTCCAAGCACTTTATAATGAAAACAGCACAGAGGCCCGTAATATACTGCAGCTTAGCTGGGAAAAGAAAATTGTCTTGTCACAACAGCCTCTGATGATGTGACTCTGCCATACCTCCGCTAAACGTTATCATTTCTATTGCAGGTTTGACCAATCGGTGTTTAGTAGAAGTGTCGATGCTGAAGGGAAAGTTAACCTGGGATACTCTAGTGAGAGCCCCACAGGTGAGAGTGACCAGCAGATCTTAGCATTCAATTAAAAATATTAAGGTCGTTACCATTTGGATATGTTTACAATCGCACTGATCTAAACGACTTCAGTGTTTGTGTTGCCTTCTGGAGATGTTTCAGCGTAATGTGCTGTGTTCAGTGATCAATTTCTGTATTGACCTTTCCCGGTAAATTACAGCACTGGCACCTGAGCAGGTTTCATTTTCACATAATAGACTTTTGAAACGTGCGTGACTAATTCAAAAAGAAATCTATAATATGATAAAGTTTTTAATTTCTTCTGTCAAAGTCAGATTATGATCACTTAGCAGTGCAGTTTTATTGCAGAGTGATTTGGCTGCTTTGCCTTTTTCCACAATAACAATGTAGCTTTTCATGTTTTCTGTACAGAATTACAAAATGTAGGTAACATTAGAATTTGTGAGCCATGTGGGAAGTAAGCCAGTGGAAAAAGATATTCATGCAGAATTCAAAAGCACAGCTGCATGGTTTGCAAAATGATCATGTGTAATTAAGTTACACATGATTTGTGGTGGAAGAAGAAGAAAAACAAGATAAATCAATCACACTGGCTTTTTACAATAGACACGGTAAAACAAACAAACAAAAAAAATCAAAGGTTTTGCTCCCCGGGGGAAAAAAAGGATTTGGTTCTGGTCTTAAAATTAGGTCAAAGCAACCTCAGATGACCTATAAAACATGACATTTACATGATGTCATTATTTATTTAACAATAAAACAATAGCAGTGCGTGAAAAACTAAGTAGACCCCATTATTTGCTAAAGATATCAGCACAAACACCTCAAACTAACTGTTGGGCACGATGGTGGAGTGGTGATGATTTGGGTTTGTTTTGCAGCTGCAGGACCCGGGCGCTTTGCAGTTAATGAATAAACCATGAACTCCTAGCTTGTATAAACAAGTTTAGCAGCAAAAACAAAAACTTATCTTTTCCTCTGTGACCTTATCAGTTTTTCACACTGTGGAAGAATTTCATCCCACTCTTCTGTACAACAGTGCTTCCGTTCATTGAGGTTTGTGTCCCACCGTGACATTTCAATCACTGAGCTTTGGACTTTGACTGCAACAGTTATAATCACTGTCCTGTTGATGAGCCAATAATGGCCAAGCTTTAGATGTCGGACAGATGGCCTCACATATGAGTCTAGAATACTTTCATGGTTGACTTGATGACCAGAGGAGGCCCAGCTCCTTACCCACTCTCCACCACTATGCTCAACAGTTGGAATCAGGTGTTTGTGCTGATATGCTGTGTTTCATGGCATTATGCTTGTTCTGTATATAATTTTTTTCAGTTGCTTCCTTTAGAAGATCGTCTCCCTCACTCCCACCCCATCCCTACTATCCTCTTCTGTCACACTAACCCTCTGCATGTCCTCCTTCACTGCATCCATGAATCTTCTCTGTGATCTTCTACTTGTCCTGCCTTCTACATTTGCTAGGCAGGAAGAAAACTTTAGAATATAAGTACTTATTTTTTTACCATGACTTTACATAAATACACATATAAATTACAAATACGTCTTTGGGCATGTAAGGTATTTGAAAATAGCTTAACGCGTTTTTCTTAAAATGTCAATTAGGTTTTAACCCCTTAATAATTCATAACTACAGTAGGTGGCTCCAGTGCATCTTCAGGCAACCATAATTTGTCATATCTGGGTGTAAAACACCACGATTGTGTGCTACCCATTCCAAACCTCTGAGCCATTAAACCTCCTAAATCCTGCTCTCTCCTACTGAGGTCTTCTTCAGGTCCGAAGTATGCTGTTGCCGCTTGAAGGAGCTGTTAGGTTAGCTCAAGCTAAAAAGCTGTTTTTCACTCTGCAGATGCAGTTAACAGTGAGCTATTCTGGGAAACTCGTAGACAGATGGACTTTGTCAGCTTTCGCAAGGTAAGATAGAAACAGAGAAGGTGGAAGGGATAGGAGTCAGAGAAACAGAGATGAACTGGAGCTGAATAATTTGGCCAGTCATTCTGCAGCTGGACGTCATGTCACATCCTTCCCTGTTACAAAGAGCATAAGGGAAATGCACTCTTGCACCTCTGCTGGCCTCCTCATGCAGATTAATCTCAACAGATTACTGCATTAACCAGTAATAATGACACTATTTTTAGTTAACAGGACATCTGTCATCACCCTCATTGTCATAATGTATCATAAATGATGATCTACAGATGTATAGACCAGACCCTTCCAATGTATCCTCCGGCTTGGTCTTGTCAATACTGTAATTGCACCTCAGAAGACTTGGTATAGACTAACTGATATGCAAGCTGTCTTGCTGTTTATATCTCTCCTGTTGGTCATTAATGAACGACTGGTTCCTATTAGTTTAAGGCAGTAGTTTTCTTCTTGGTGTTTTCACAGGTACCTGTTGTTCTTCTTCTCTGCTCAAAAATGTTGTAGTTTTGTTCAATAAAACCTAAACTTTGACGGTTTCATCAGGTCCCTGATGTCGTGTCCTCCAGCAGCTTTTCTACACAAAGTGAGAGCCAGGCCAACATGTGTCCTCAAGAGGATGACTGCAAGAATGTCCGGAGAATCACCACTGTTTGAATATTAATGTTATGTTTTGTTTGCATGACTTTTGTATAAGTATTCACATTTTTTTATGAAGCTACAAGCTAAGGGTATATGTTTTTGAACTACAAGTATCTAACACAATCATTTAGCAAAAAAGAAAAATCACTCTCTGGACACTTCATTAGTTACTCCTAGAGTGAGAATGATGTGTCATCCTGCTGGAAGGAAAAGATGGGTACACTGTGGTCATAAAGGGTCTGACATGGTCCGTAACAATACTCACGTAGGCTGTGGTGTTTACCAAGGGGCCCAGAATGAGCCAAGAAAATATTCCCCACACGTGGCACCTGGTGTGGGTTTCTGCTGCTGTAGCCCGTCTGCTTCAAGGTTTGACATATTGTGCATTCAGAGATTCTCTTCTGCATACCTTATTTGTGACCAGTGGTTATTTGACTTATTGTTGCTCACTGAATATTTTCTTTTTCAGATCATTCACACTAAGCCCTAAAGGTGGTTATGTGAGTAAATCCCAGTAGCAGCCGTTTCTGAAATACTCAGAGCAACCCGTCCGGTTCAGAGTCACTTAAATCACCTTTCACACCCATTCTGATGCTCGGTTTGAAGTTCAGGGGGCTGTCAACCATGTCAACATGCCTAAATAAAGTGCTGCCATGTGATTGGCTAATTATATATTTGCATTAATAAGCAGTTGGTAAACCTAATGAAGTGGCCAGCGAATGTACGCTGTGATGACCTTTCTCATTTAATTTTAATGTAACCATGATATCTCAACAACACATTGTATATTTTAAATTTTTTTTCAATAAACTCTATTATTGCATATTAAAATATTTTTGGCTGATCACTGAATCCTTGAATTTACAGTCATAGTAATTTGAACCAGCATGCCGGATAACCCACAGTAAACATTTTCATACAGAGTAATGAGCATTAAAAAGAAACTTCATCTGGCAGCGTTGCTATGGAGAAGTCAAATGGACCCTTTGAGACAGCTGCTCGGATGCTCAGACAGATTTTAAGCAACTTAAAAGGCATTAGAATCAAAGTTTAACCAGGATATCAGTCTGCAAAAGCTGGTGGATGCTTGCTTTTATACAAGGTTTAAAGTGATGCTGTGAACACAGCCATGAAAAGGAAACGGCAGTAAAGTGCAGTGTAAGTGCTGACTGGCGCTGTAAAGAGAAAAATACCAATGGTGAGATTCTTTAGTACTACATGGGTGATATAACATTTGCATTCTATAACAATAAAAGACGGAGGGGAGGAGAATGCTGGATGCAGAGGTGTATGAATCTGCCAAACACTTTGCAGAGTGTCTGGCAGTTTAATTGTCCTGCTGAAACTCATGTGTTGTGTGCCACATTTCAGAAACCATAGATACAGTAAATAAAAGGGTCTTGATTCAGTCATTCACCATATGAAGCCGTGATCATATAAAATAATGTTATTATATATGACATAAAATCTAAAGTATTTATGCATCATTTGTCACCTCTCACAATTGCAAAGGCCTTGAAAGGAACACGGAAGCATGAAATCAGCAGCTTATGTTTTGTCGAATGAGAAATGCTTTTTCATTTCACCGAAGGCCAATACGTTCTGTCAAGACCTCTAAGCTTTAGATTTGATTTATCTCTGCTGGCAACCTTGATTAGCTGAATATGAGTGCTAGTGCAAAGAAACGGGGAGAGAGAATGGGATGCCGGCTAAATCCCTGCAAATGCCGCTGAAAACAAATACAGTCATTTACAACACGCTTGAATCGCTTCCTGTAATAATAAAGAACGTACAGTGGCACAAAGGAGAATTTGTTTTATTTTTTCAGGGTAAACAGATTCATTCTGAAGAAGAAAATGGAGGCTATGCATGTACAGTATATCTGTAACAGATGCACAGAAGTTGGCATTTCGCGGAAGTCTCGCCTTGAAATGTCAGTTATGTAGTGACAGCATGCATGCTTGCATTATTGAAAGAAGCATGCTGACATAGTTCTCTGCTATTCTTTATCACCAGATGGCTGACACAGATCCTCACTTTGGAAATCACATCTCGCCAGTGAATGTGAAGAAAGTGTTTGTCCTCCCTCTCTCCTGCTATGCTTTCATCATTTCCATCATCCTGCCTTCTGTTTTCTCGCACCGATCGCCCGGCATTGAAGCGACAGGCTATTAAATAAATTAGGTTTCCTTCAGCAGGCTTGACAAAGGCAGCGGCAAAATGAGAGGCCTATTACATGACCCGCTTTAGTGTTTTGTTTTCGAGCTTAACCTTACCCTTCCCTGGGGCTTACTTAGAGCACTCCATGGGTGTCAGTTACGGTTTGTAAAATGGTCTGGCGGGTATCATTTGTGGGCATCGAAAGCTCACAGAGCCAGCCGCTGCTTGCCTTTCCTGGAGAAAAGCTCTGACAAGGTACCTGCACTCATATCCGGAGCCATTTTCTGCAGTGCTCGTCAACTCATTTGACATCTGTCCTGCTTCTCCTCCTGCGTGACACTACAGTTCCACTGCACATGCTCGGTCCCTGGTGCCGCTTTGGAAACCAGGTTGTTACGTCAGTCAGTGCAGCAGGTATCTCTGTTGTGGAACACAACCATCGGGAACTACCAGAGAGGAGTCTGCTGCTATGGTGCTGCTCCCCAGCTACCTCAATGGTTTTCTGTTTGGCAATTAGCAAGAAGCCACTACACCCTCCTATTTTTGGTGTGTAGATAAATAAATGGAAACTTTGGTTAATGGCCCTCCGGAGTACAACGTGTTGTCTCCAGTGGCTTGTTATATACTACTTTCCACTTCCTGTTCGTCAGGGTCCATTAGCAGTCCAGTCACTGATCTGCTGCTGGAAGAGAATTCACTGAGGGGAGCGCATGGAAACCACTATATACAAATGCACTGTTGGAGTTTTCTAAAGGCTAAACTCAAGAAAAGACAGTCTGTTTGTTGCTATTATAAATTCTAAGAACGACAAGACCAAGGATTGTCCATCTGTGTGTGGCTCACAAAAACAGACCAATAATGCATTTTATGTATGAAAAGGTAATTTCATAAACAGCTGTGCTCTATGTGTTTAGTATTTATTAGTGCTGTCAGCGTTAATCTCGTTAAAATGCAAAAAACACATTAAAACACCATAACTGCATTAACGTGTCAAATCTCTGTTAGCGAGTTGGCGCGGATCACCCCGTGCGTGGGGCTGCACAGCGCTAACGCGTTAATAAGCTAACCACGCTAACGCGTTCCTTCAATATGACTGTGATAATAAAACACGAACCCAGAGAGCACTTTATCGTGAGCTTGATAAATATTTATTCATGCACAGCAGACTGCAGTGACACATAAAATCACTGCTGCCCTAAGTGCTACTGTGCTGACTGACGTGAATTAAATGGACACACTGTAATGGCAAATTAAGCAACCGATGTTTTGTTTGGGTTCTTCAGGGCCAGCATGGGTAGAGCGCCATTGATGAATAACTTAACACGTCCACTCATTATTGAAATCCAATGCTTTTAAAAGCATCATGGCATGGGGCTTCTACTAAATTAAAGGCTTTTAAAAGTTACTTAGTGCCACCGAATAATGTGTCCAGAGACAAAAAGCAAGTGAGGATAAAATCCTCCCGCAACCTTGTTAGGACAGGGAGAATAGTCTTTATTACCTGTTCAATGCAATCCAGCAAATCATTGTGCAGAGGGATGATCTCAGTGATCATGCAGAGCAGATGGTATTTTTAAAAAGAGAAAAATCGTGAAAAAATGAATAAATATGACATTTATACACTTTAATTTCTTCTCTTAACTGACTGTTATATATCATATTAATAGAGGATATCAAAAGGTTTGTTTGTGACCTGCAGGTTGATTTTCCTGGCTGGCCAATAATGAAAACTATAAACAATTAATATATTTCATTTCCATTTAATTACCATGATTTATTATTGCACCAACAAAGTTAAAGATTTCTAAACATTATCTACAGTTATGTCCATATATATTTGGACACTGACACATTTTTTTTATTACCTGTTTGCTGAAACATATTCCAATTATACTTATATAACGGAAAAGGACATGATGTTTAGACTCTCAGGTTTCATTTGAGGGTGTCCACATTCAAACTGGATGAAGGGTTTAGGAGTTTTAGCTCCTTGTAGTAGTATTAGGAGTGACAAAATCTACAGTTTGGAACATTCTGATACAGAAAGAAAGCACTGGTGAACTCAGCAAGGCAAAACGATCTGGATGTCCACAGAAGACAAAAGTGGTGAATGATCACAGAAGTATTTCTATGGTGAAGAAAAACCTTTCACAACAGCCAGCCAAGTGAAAAACACTCTCCAGGAGGTAGGCGTATTGATATCCAAGTCTACCATAAAGAGAAGACTGAATGAAAGTAAATACAGAGGGTTCACTGCAAGGCGCAAGTCACTCATAAGCTTCAAGAATAGAAAGACTAAGTTTGACAATACTTTGCTGACACCAAGATCACCCTCTACCAGAATGATTGCAAAAAATAAGCATGTAGAAGGCACACCACATCATCTGTAAAACACGGCAGATGCAGTGTGTATTTTTATCCATAGTAGTTTATATTTGGCAGCCCAGCTCTGTTCTGCTCTGCTCTCTGCCCTGGCAGAAGGAAATGTTAGCATAAAGCTAACTCACGTTTGCATAGGTCGCAAATGCACCCAAATACAAAAACAAACAAACAAATTCAGAGCACATAAAATCTGACTAAACAGATGACTAAAAACAGAGAGGAAAAAGTCCATTTTTATACAGGGTACAATTTTTAATAACTTAGACACACTAAAGTTTAAAAAAAAGGACAGCAACCTCTTTGCAACTACTACACTAAATATTTTTGCTGTTTGGAGACTGAGCGCAAGTAGTTGCAGCGACCAACTGGTCAAGCAGAGCTTAAGCATGCAAAACCCTCAAACTCACAAAGCAACTGCAAAAAGGTTGTCTGTTAGGAGGCAATAACTGCAGTGTGACTTGGACTGACTATAATCACTCTGAAGTTAGCAAATGATTGCTGTCTAATTCATAAACGCAGATTGCAACCCACTGCAATCAAATGGACTCAGTCTGCATGATGAGGGTAACTTTTCTGAGACGTCTCTTTGCAGCAGATGACTTGTTTAATGTGGTTGTCAACTGGTTGCATTCTGGTTGTATTCCTATAAAAATACAAGGATGATAAGAGCCCTGGCTAATTTACAGTTGAATTCCCAGCCTGCAGCAACTATGTCACTTTTTGTGGGAAAGTTTAAGTTCTATGATGCTCTGACACACTGAATGAATTTGTCTTTATGTGAATTTGGTTAGTTTAGTTCAAAACTAAAGTAAGAAAGTCCTTCATCTTAGAAGAGTGATCTCTTACTGGTGTTGCAGTTGCAGAAACACTGTTTCATTTACATTGTACAGTAATTTAAGGCTGTGATTAAATTCATTCCTCTGAGCTGTACTAATTAAATGATTATGTATTTCTTTTTGCCCAAACTTTACTGAAAGTAAGCGGATCTCAAGCTTGCTCTCCTAACAGACACAGAGTCCTTGTGTGTTTCCCAAAGGAGCAGGGATAGCTGAAACTCTGTCCAAACTCTTGGTCCAGTTCTTTATGTGTCCAGGCCATCTATCTATCACGCCCAGGCTCAGATGGCAACAGCTCTGGCAGTGAAGTGGTAGCATTTAAGCACATCAGCGCTTCTGCAGACCGTGTCTCTTGATGGTGCTGTCCTGATAAATGATATTCAACTGTCATTGAATGGGGACCCAGAAAGACTTACACACCAACTCTGTTGCAGTAGAAAGCACTTGTCGTAAACTCCAGCGCTAACTCTTCGCTCAATCTGACAACCTGCACAGTCGCTGGGTAAAGCAGTTCCTATCCAGTTGTTAAGTGATGACGTCTGAACCCTCTCTTCCAAGCCCAAACTACACTGGGTTCATTAAGGCTGTTATCTTTTTTTTAACATGTTTTAATGCTTTGTGTCTTGTTCTATTAAATCTAAGCAAGTCAGACTAAAATAGTCAGTGATAACTCTCGGCCTCTCTGGGTTTTAATTACTACAGGGTGGGCCATTTATACGGATACACCGTAATAAAATGGGAATGGTTGGTGATATTAAAGTCCTGTTTGTGGCACATTAGTATATGTGAGGGGGCAAACTCCTCAAGATGGGTGGTGACCATGGTGGCCATTTAGAAGTCAGCCATCTTGGATACAACTTTTGTTTTTTCAATAGGAAGAGGGCCATGTGACACATCAAACGTATTGGTAATGTCACATAACTTTATTCTTTCATGAGTTATTCACAAGTTTCTCTTTGTTCACAGCCATTGACATGTCGAAGAGGTTAACACGTGAGGAGCGGATCGAAATTGTGTTGATATCTGGTGAACGCAGTAACCGGGTCATTGACGACCCCTGCCCTATGCTCTCAACCTTTTGTTCCGCACGCACTCCAGTTCCATTGTGGACCAAGCAGGACTCATTAGTGCCAACTAGGAATACTTTGGCCATGTGTTCCCAGACTATAAAACTGGCTGGCACTTCATTCTGTCTCTCACTCACCTTCCTGCTTGTCACCATGCCACGCATCAAATAGCCTTTCTTTACTTCATCTTATTTTTCACATTTGCAACACCCACTCACATCTTCACACTTATGAACACCCTATTCCACAGATCAGATTTGCACACCTCATTAGCTTTGCATTTAAGTTATTTAAGTCTACTTAATAAACTACTTTCTTAAACTGCCAAACCCTTTTGTTGTGGCGTTACCAACCAGCGATGACACTAGAACAAACACCTTGATGGTTGCACGAATAGTCGACCTGACTTTTGGATGACTCGTTTGATTTCTGGCATCTCAGAATGTTTGGTTTTCTGTGTTGCAGTTTCTGGCTGCTGCACAGTGTGATAATATGCTGCAGGGGACTAAGCTGTGCAGGCTGTTGAGTTGACGTTAAAGCCTCTTACAGGAGCAGCTAGATTCTTGACATGCACTCTTTTACCTGACACTGCAGTTCAGGAGTGCAACATGCAACCAATTCTTACCACAAATGTCCTCCTCCAGCAGCTCACTGACCGTCAAACAGCGATTTTTGTTGCTTAAAAATGGGCATTTGTTCTAAAAATCACTGCACACACACAGACACAAATAGTGCGCATTCCTTTCACTAGTCCTTAGCCAGAACAGATTCAGTGAGCTCTGATCAGTGACATCTATCGTCATGTTGCCCTTCAAACCATGCTGGCAGAAAAAGTAACTTCCTCAAATTCTTGAGTGTAAAAAGCACGCTATTGATTTCTTTTCTAGTATTTGGAGGTGTTAGGCAGATGATGTGTGGGTGTCTTTACGCTCTGAGCTTGAACTCTTCATTCCCCCAAGATCCTTACCAATGATCAAAGAATGAGCCCCCTATGTAAAGATAAAATGAAAGCTAAGCAAAAAGGGTAAATGGTGAGGGGAAGGTATGTCGGATGCCTCGATATGAGAAGACAGATTTATCCGATGGCGCTCTGGAAGCAGCTTTGATTTAAGAGGCTTTTCATTTCAGTCTTTAAGAAAAGTGGCTCCAAGGTGTGATGCAGGCAAGTAGTAAGATGAACTACTTTCAAGATGTCATTTTTTAGAAAGAGGTGTATGAATTCTACGTTGCTGACAATGATTAGTTTTTCTTTACCTGGACGTTTTCTAGCATATGGTGAAGCCATATAAGATAGAAAGATTAATGCTTATTGATTAGGTCTATGAAAAAACCTTTATGTGGACTGTTTTCAGTGTGAGTGCTATTTGTAGATGGCATTGTGGCTGAGTGAAGTGGTAGGAATAAGAATCGGCCTCAGATTTGGAGGTACAGATACGGTGGAGTGCATGGCTTACAGGAAGGAGACCCAGGACTCACTGAGAGATTATATCTCTTATCTGGCTTGGGAACGACTTGATGCCTCCCTAGATGAGCTGGAAGAGGTGACTATGGCGGTGGAAGTCTGGGCTTTTCTGCTTACAAACTGAACTGAGATAAGAACTGAACTGGGATGCAGAAGTGAATGACGTCATGGGTGGTCAAATTTGGTTAGCGGTCCGTGTGTTATTGCTGATGGTAGTGTGGCATAAAGCCTCTGTTTTTCCAGTGTATTAGGAGTTGGCATGAGATGGCAACATGTACCACTACTCGGGTTGCTCATATTGAACATTCACCTTCAGATGCCTAGGCTCTTTACCTTACAATATTAAGCACCTTCAGGTAACTGTTGTGTTGTTTATAAAAACGAAACAAAAACCTGAGCGGAAATTAATTGAATTGAACCTCATAAATGTTGGAAAAATGATGCTCTTTGTCTCGGTTCTCATCTCTCCTTCCACTTTCGGGCTTGGAAAGTGTCTTCACCTGAAAACAGCTCTGTTTTTTGATGGAGACTCGGCATTCATCATGATGCTCCACATTAAATTCGAGTCAGTTTAAAACAGACGTTGATGTCTGCTGTCTGAGTGAGTTTTAGGTCAGTGGTGAAATTGCAGAGCGCACAGTCAAAGTTGTCAGAATGAGAGTGATCTAAAATAAGCAGCCCCACTGGAAGCCATCTGGACATGCCCAAACAAATGACCTTGTGCAGAAGAAATTTACATCAGTTCAGGTTTTTGCAGGTCTAATCACAGCTCACACCTATTAGAAGACTGCACTGTATAGCTTAATTCAGCACTATCATTATAGAAGAAAATATATATATAGAATATAAGATAGAAAAGACAAAAGGCAAAAAATAAGGTAAGAACACTGAGGTCACCACACAAGGACAATCTGGTGTTGCTAGTCACATCTGGAGTGATCCAGTGATGCTTACATGTATGAATTAGGTGCAACTGGCTTGGAGGTATAATAATATTTGGGTAAAGTAACAGGGTGTTCAGTGCACCACAGTTTTTGCTTAAAGAAAAGCTTTGCAGCCCTATTACAGACACTAATGAGGTATGTGGGAACAGCGAGAAGATTTCTTTTGACAATCATGTGATCTGATGGGGAGCCTGGTAGGTGGGAATGGTTTTGTTATGGAATGACAGGCAGAGAATAAATGAATACATAACATCATTGATGTTACATTCAATCTATGTTATACATTTTTCACTCTCAGTGGCGACTGAAAATACATCAAAGACATGGACGATAAATATGTTTCGGACATGATTTGATCATTATTTGTGTCCTTTTATTTGTATAATTCCTACAATCATTTGTAAAATGTCATAATTTTGTTTCCTTTATTTGAATGTGATATGTTTTCCAATTAGATAATGTGGACATGTGTTAGCCCAAAGTCGCTTTAAGGCTATTAAACTGTTTATTACCCTAAAACCAGAGACACTGTGGCTGATCAGTTCATGAATGAATGAATAAAGTCATGAATGTGCACAGCAAAAAGTCAGGATTTTACAACCCACCAATTTTCAGAGTTAATGAACACTTTGAGATTAAATGTTGAACAGCCTGAGTGATTAAAGAAACAAATAACATGGCTTTGAGTTGGAATTTATATTTAGTTCATATTTAGTTTTACTCCCTAAAGTGTCAAGGAATTTATTATAGAAAATGTTAAAGTTAGGAGAAATAACGCCAAGAAAGAAAATACTTTGCAAAATGCTTTGCTATCTTTAACATCTTCCTCCAGCAGTAACTGAGGGAGAGCTGATAGCTGAGATCTCATTTAATAAACATGAAGAGTTTGTTTAGCTCAGACTTTATTGTCCAGCATTCTTTGCTTCATGGAATTCACTGCAAGAAGATGCTCGTTAAAATTTTATTTGATCTGATTGTTAACTGAAAGACGATCACTTATCAGACAAAAATGCTGGAATGTTTTTTTCCACTGCACTGCAAGAAATAAGTCCAACTTTATACAATGCACTGGCTTTAACCCAGTTAGTAGATCAACTATTTTAAATAATAGTACATTAAAGCAAAAAATACAATCAGCTGCTGACTGCAGTTTCTCACACTTGCAACAAACAATGTAAATTCCCCATTTGAACCAACATTAAAAAAAAAAAAAATGAATAGACAAACGCCAGGTGCAGCCCTAGCCAGTGGTGTGCGATGACTTTTACAGAAAGGCAGTCAGAGAAAACTATGTTGCCCCAACACACAAGCAAACAAACAAAACCATCTTCCTCGTCCTGAGCTCATTTTAAATTCTTTATATTAAGTCTAGCATCAAATTCTATAAATCATATGTTTTTATTGGTTGTCCTGTGAAGACAACATATCTCAGAAGCTTGTTTCCACACAAAGTGCAAATTACGAAAGAGCTCAGAGCAGCAAAAGCTGAGCCAGCGGCAGCTTGCCGTGCACGGTGGTCTCCCATCAGTTTACTGTGAAAGACTAGAGGTTTATCTACAATATGCATGCACCACCACTACCAACTCTCAGCTTGCCTAGCTCCAGTCACTGCTAAAAGGCGACAGACACTCCCATAAAATGGAGACAGCTACAGTTTCCTCTAAACACAATATAAGCGCAGAGTTAGCAGACTGTGGCCACAACAGGGCAGTAATGTGAAGGATGGATGCAAACAGGCGAGGACCTTTATGACCGGTCTGTCTTTCTGACATAACACCACTGCCCTAAACTAATAAAAGAGGTATGCTGGGTTCTAAGAACATGGTTTTCATTTAAAATTTAGAGAAGCCACAAATTTAAACTCAGTCTCAAATCTGATTTTTATATCAGCAAACCTTTGTCATTGCTTTTGAGTTGAACTTGGATGCAAACTGTCAGAGATAGTCACTGGTAAAACTGAAGATGCTCAGTTAGCTATTTACTTTAAATTACTACATATAGTTGGTAGTTAATCAGTCACCTTCTTATTCAGTCCTGGCAACAAACAACGTTGTGTAAAACATTCTCTGTGTGCATCAGTGCACATTCTGCAAGTAAGGTTGATTTAATTGCACTTACCATGTAGAACTGTGAGGATAAAAATGGTGCCAACTTGGCACCTCATCTCCATTCAAAGTAATTAAATGCCTGGATGGAGTTTAATTAGATCCCTGCAGAGTTGGGCTAACATCGATGTGATCAACTCTGTCAAATAACTCCAAAATCATTTAAATCAGAATGCATTAAAGCTACAATTGAAATCAACTTCAAAATATTTAACCTGGAAATTTAAGGCTTGTGTGTGTACAGACATACATACATTCAATGGCCACCAGAAGATGGGTACCCTGTGGTCATAAAGGGGTGGACATGGACAGCAACAATACTCAGGTAGGCTGTGAAAGGGGAAAATTAAATGATGCCCCGTGGGTACTAAGTGGCCCAAAATGTGCCAGAAAAATATCCCCGACACTATTACACCACCAGCAGCCTGAATCATTCATACAAGGCAGGACGGATAGACACTTTTATGTTGTTTATGCCAAATTCTGACCATACCATCCAAATATCAGACCAGGCAATATTTCTATAGTGATTTCTGTATAGTTTTGTGAGATGCATCCTTATTATCCTGTTCTTATGTGACATTTAGTGTGGCCCTCTGCTTCTGTAGTCCACTTGATTCGAGGGTTAATGTGTTGTAATGAGTCACTGTTGCCTTCCTGTGAGCTGAAAGCAGTCTGGTCTTTCTCCTCTGACTTCTGAGATCAACAACACTAAAAATCTTTTTATTTGCCTTCATAAACATGATGCAACAATTTTGAGTAAAATGCAGCTGAAATATATAAATTCAAAGGTTTATTCTTTGAAATTAATAGTCATTATGGAAAATATGCTTATTTTTAACTGTAAACCAAACAAGTAAATTTCATTTAACCAGATTCCATAAGTTTAACATTTTACATTACATATTACTTATGCAATTTTAATTTTTTTTACATGTAGTCAAATTACTTAAAGTCAGCATTTTGGGTTTAAATAGTTATTAATTTTTAATTATTAATTTTTAGATGAGTCCTGATTATGAGTCTGTTAAAACTGTGAATGCTGGCAGCATTGGTAAACAGCAGCCTTGCCGAGCGAGCAGCTTTTGATTAAATAAAATGTTTGTAAGGAGAGATGGCAATCTGGAATAATATTGGACAAATAATAGAAGTGTGATGGGTACTGAGATAGAGGTGGCTTTAACCTTCTGCTGCAGTTTCATAGATTGACTGACTTCATGCAGTGAGCTGCAGAACCTCACAGAAAAATAATTTATGTCAAAGTAAGAGTTATTCTACTAATAACTACAGTGTCCAGTACTGGCACTTTATGGAAGTTGGTTCTCCAGACGCGTGAATGTCTATTTTTATACTTTGTTTTTACCACCAGTTGATATCTAATTGATGTTCCTGCACCCCAAATGAACAAACCCATTAGCCAGTCTCTGTCACAGGCTTTTGTCCTGGGCTTTTGGGTGAACTGGAAGCAATTAATAGCTTGCCAAGCTAAAGGGTATCGATAGGCTATCAGCAATGTACCCACAAGCTCTGCCAGAGCCTTTTGTGCTCCGGTTCCAGAGGACTTGTGCTTCGTTCAGCAATTTCATGTCTCATAAAATACACCATGAAGTAATCATCAGAATCAGTTTCCAATAATGTCATTGAGGACCAAGGTTGTGTAATAATTAAGCACTGACTCATCACGGCTGCACCCTCGTTTGCTGCTGACTTGACTGGTTCTCTCTTTCAGGACTTTCTTGCAGGCTGAAATGCATTTTTATTCAGCTAATGACAGGATCTACAGCGCCTCTCTTTCCCAGCTGAGCCAAAGACCGTATGAAGCAATATAATTGCAGACCTCCTGCGGATGTGGATTTCTTTGTGCATGGTCTTGATTTTAGCCCCTTTCTTGTGAGAAATTGAAAGTCAACAAAGAATCACTCTTTTTCCAAGAAACTGAGCCCAGAGTTTTTCTTGGTTTTTTTTTCTTTCTGTCCTCAAGCTGCATAAAAGCTGCACTTAAATGCAATGTTTGTTTACCTTCAAATCAAACTCTCTGATGTTTCACTGCACTGCCTGCTTTTACCTGACATTTTCAGACTTATGTAACTGTTTCAGCGGAACGATTGTCTGCTCTCTGTTACTTCTGTTCATGCTGGTACTGTTCTGCCTTTCAGCATTACGATGTAATAATAACACACATAATGAAAGAGCTGCTTTTAACACTTCTGTAAATGTGGTCCCAGTAATGTAAAAGCTTTTAATATTCTTTGTATATATGGAATTAACTTTTGGATTTTGTAATATTTGACATTTCTGTACTTAAAACAGTTCAAATCTATCAGATTTTTTTTCATGCAGTTATTGGACAAGATGATGGTACAATTATGTAAAAATGTCCCTCATTTCTCCTGTCTCTGCTAAAAGCCACAGAGCTCTCCTTACATCTTTGTTTGAGACAACCTCCCAAAACAACAACCACTAAAGCTAAAATTGTTTGTAATATTCTATGAAAAATTTGTGTGTGTGTGTGTGTTTTTTTTTAAAATTATTTCTGTACACTTGTAAGACCTAACACTTGTTATAGTAGCATTTTGTTCAAGACACTGGTTAAGCAGACACCATACCTCCCTAGCCACCTTCTGTTTCTGGTTAGGGGGAACACCAAGGCGTTCCCAGGCCAGCCGAGAGACATAATCTGTCCACCGTGTCTTGGGTCTGCCCCAGGGCCTCCTCCCGCTGGGACATGACTGGCACACCTCACCCAGGAGGCAAATAAGCTATGACATAATACAAAATGAAAGTAAAGAGCCCGATCAGTGAAAGTAAGACTGAAGTGCAAATCTCTTGGCAAGAAAATAGAAAATATATGCATCCAAGAAGCCACACTGATCAGTATTTATTAAAGGCACCTTACTCAAGTGATAAACCAGTGTTTTGTGCACACATAATAACTTCCCAAAGAACCCATTCTAAAGTGTATTTGTAATGTACCTGAGAGCTGAACAAAAAGGCAGCTACCATCCAAAGCAGAGCTCGGAGTGTCCTCCAAGAAGCCTACTAGCCTAATCCTTCTACTACTTAAAGAAATGACAGAAAAGCTTGACTAAGAGAGCGCAGGCTGTGTTGAAGGATAAATGTGGTGATTACAAATACTGACTTTCAAGCTGGTTAGAATCGTTCAAACTCTGATTTGGCTTCTATACTGTAATTCCACGTGCTGTACTGTCCTTTTGAAAGACAACAACAAAACAAACAACAAAAAACTCCTAAAGTCTCTTTTGCAATATTTTAGCTTCAGTGCTCTCTTCCTTCTATTTTCTTGACATGCAGCTGCTCATGATTCAGACCTCAAATTGACTTTGTGATCAAATAACTGACAATATGATCATCGTTAATTTGCTATTTAAATACATGACGCGAGGGATGGATTCAGTTACTATGTGTTTCTCCCTGATATGAAAAAACAGCAGCATTGCCAATATTCCCACACCAATCCATCTATGTGCAGGTGCTGACTGTGCTCATTGATGTGGCTCTGCTCCACTTGTAATACAATTGGTATTGATCAGCAATTGAGACAAGGCAAGACAAATTGAGTTCAGACTTCTCCAGAGCGCTCCGGACAGAGAGTCTGTGGGTTCCACTTCATCTGTTGCTACATCTCTCTCTTGTCAGGCTGACACTCAGCATGTAGAAAGTCTGTCATAACTTTCCTCTGACTGTCAATATTCACATAATTAGCCACTAATAACTGTAGTGTGTAGAGCTGAGACATGAAATGAAGTGTCCGTGCTCTACTGGAGAACCTCACTGGGCATGACACCTGGAGAGAAACGGAGATGGGCAGAAAAACAGCATGTGTATTGATTTATTTATGATTTATATTATTACATATGATTTATGTATGAGTTTTCATATCCTACATTGCCAAAAGTATTCACTTTATTTAAATCATTGAATTCAGGTGTTCCAATCACTTACATGGCCACAGGTGATCAGCAACCAACTGGCAAAATGAAGCACCTAAACATGCAGCCTGCATCTACAAACATCTGTGGAAGAATGACTCCCTCTCAGGAGCTCAGTGAGTTCATGTGTGGTACAATGATAGGATGCCACCTGTGCAACAAGTCCAGTTGTGACATTTCCACTCTACTAAATATTCCACAGTTAGGTGTTGTTGGGAATGACAGCGACTCAGAAACAAAGTGGTTCCTCAGCAGATGCTGAGGTACAAAGTGTGCAGAGGTCACTTTCTGCACTTAATCGCTATAGACCTCCAAACTTCATATGGCCTACGGATTAGCTCAGGAACAGTGGGTAGAGGGCTTCATGGAATGGGTTTTCATGGCTGAGCAGCTGCATTTGAGGCTTACATCCCTTAGTGCAATGCAAAGTGTGGGATGCAACTGTGTAAAGCATACCGCCACTGGACTCTAGAGCAGTGGAGACATGTTCTCTGAAGTGATGACTCACGCTTCTCCATGTGGCAATCCAATGGACTGGGTTTGGCGCTTGTCAGGAGAACTGAACTTGTTTGACTGCATTATGCCAAATGTAAAGTTTGGTGGAGAGGTGTGGGGTTGTTTGTCAGGAGTCGGCCCCTTAGTTTTAGTGAAAGGAATTCATTATAGATTTTGGACAATTTCATTCTTCTAACATTATGGGAACAGTTTGGGGATGGCTCTTTCCTGTTCCGGCCTAACTGCACACTAGTACACAAAGCAAGGTCCTTAAAGAGATGGATGAGTGAGTTTGGTGTAGAAGAACTTGACTGGCCTGCACAGAGTCCTGACCTCAACCCAACAGAACATCTTTGAGATGAAGTAGAGCAGAGACTCTGAGGCAGGGTTTCTTGTCAAACATCAGTCTGACCTCACAAATGTGCTTCTGGAAGAGTGGTCAAAAACTCCCACAAACACACTCCTAAATCTTTTGGAAAACCTTCCCAGAAGAGTTAAAGCTGTTATAGCTACAAATGGTGGGCCGACACCATAAATAAACCCTGTGGATTAAAAATGGAATGTCACTTAAGTTCGTGTGCATCTGAAGGCAGATGAGTGAATACTTTTGGCAATATTTGCAATTATCCTGAGAAAATATGAAGAAATGAGATGTAATTTAAGATTTTTACACTGTGTTTGTAAATCTTGGGAGAGTTTAATGAGTTCAATGAGCTCAACAAGACTCAATAAGCTGGTTGGAATTTATTTAATTTTTTCAATTTACAAAATAAAAAAAAATGCTGAAACTGTGATATCCTATGTCTGGACATCCTTTGGTTACTCTCTTCTTCAGGCACTGAGAAACCAGAGCTGTATTCTGCTTTCCCCTCTCACAAACCCAAAGTATACATGTCATTAGCTACACCCTACTTTGTCTTCAGTGATCTGCGTGCTAATGAAAGCTGATTGGCTGTGCGGCTTTTAATGCCCAGCGGGAGCGCTTATTAAAAAAATGGTTCAGCATCCACAGATGAGGGAGAGCATTTCACCACCCAGGATCTGACCACAGCAGATGACAGTCAAAGAGACGCGGGACATCACGCAACAAGGCGTAGGAGAGACAACAATAAGGAGTGGACATAAAGAAGAAGACAAATGAAAAGTGTGAAAGAGGAGAGGGACAATCGCTGTACATCATGAGGAGGAGGAGGATTCCAGGCAGACAGAGCTGTCAGGTTTCCTCTGTGTGAGATTTCATTATGCAGCTGTCTCTGGTAGCTACGGGCTGTTCTCACAGGATTGGATTAAATTGCCAACTACAGTCATAAAAACAAAGAGAATGTCTCCAGGCTCTTTTGACATAATGTTTGTTTAGAGCGTGTGTGTGTGTGTGTGGGATGGGGAGCACATACGCACGCACGCAAAACTGGGATGGTGGGCAACATATAAGAGCTGCAGAATATAGGAAAGATTGTATTTTGATGAGTAATGTCTAAAGGGCAAAAGGTCATATGCCTTTGCTTTATGCTGGTTTTACTGTTATAAAATACCAGCTTCTGTCACAAAATCACTGTGCCACAGAACACTGGCTTCCTCCCTCAATTACTGTACTGAAATGCCACTGTTTCATACAGCCGCTGAACTTTAATTTAAATGATAAAAGCAGGGGGAGGAACGCGCGACAGGTTCCTTAATGATAGCAAAGACATTCTGCTTTGACTGTAGTGTACTTTAAATAAAATATATTCATGCTAACATAGACAATGACTATATGCATTTGCCAAAAAGCTGTCTATGCTATTCCACACCGCCCTATTGCTCCTCACACCGCCCTGCACCCTGACTAAAATCACAAGAGCTGCACTTGTAACGTGTCAGCGCTGAGCACCGCACGGTTGTA
This sequence comes from Neolamprologus multifasciatus, assembly GCF_963576455.1. NCBI lineage: Eukaryota > Metazoa > Chordata > Actinopteri > Cichliformes > Cichlidae > Neolamprologus > Neolamprologus multifasciatus. Next base: position 26,172,454 of record NC_140452.1, read on the forward strand.
TCTTATTCAAACATATCGAGACAAGAGACATGACTGCTGATATAATGGCCTGAGCCTGTGCAAATAGTACAACCTTACACAAGAAGAAAGAGACAGGATCTCTATAAATATGTATTTTCCCAAAGGCAAACTAACATTAAAAAACCTCTTTTCATATCAATCCAGCCCCGAGTGCATCGGTTGACTTTAATGTTACTGCACAATTACGTGAAAAAGAACGCTTTCGGAGCACTCTCTGCAGTCCTGTGAAACACTAAGTACCACTTTTAGCAGCAATAAGTTAAAGCAGGTCTTTTCTGTATGACTTCATCAGTCTCTCACATTGATGTGGAGGAATTTTGTACGGCTCCTTACATCCTAGCTTCAGTTCATTGAGTTTTGTAAGCACTCGTTTATGCACAACTATCTTAAGGTTAGTTTCAATCAGTTTGGGGTCTGGACTTTGATGGGACCTTTGCAGCATCTTGACTCTTTTCTTTTTGAGCCATTGTGTTGTGGATTTTCTGCTCTGCTTCAGGATCATTGTCTTGTTGCATGTTCCAATTTTAGCCAAGCTTTAGCTGTCGCAGACCCACATAGCAAAACTGGTATGGCCCCGATTTGGCCCACACAATGTGCTTAAACATGGCCCACATACCGCAAAGAATGACGGCCCTTTGGTGGCCCACACATGGGCCATCACAAGGCCAGTTGCAGACGCACTGCTGGCCCTGTGCTGGCCCAGAACAGTTTCAGCTCTGGCCCCAGATGTCAGCCTAATGTGTACCTTAATCAAGCCATGTAATAACAACATGTGCCGGAACATAACAAAACTCTGTTCAGACAGTGAATGGACTGATTCTTATATAGAACTTTTCTAGTCTCCCAGATTACTCAAAGTGATCTATACAACATGCCACATTCACCCAATCACACAATTTCTCTAAACTGAGTGCTTCCTAACTACATTCATTCACATTCACACTCTTGACTGGATGAGACAGGGATCAAACATGAATAAATCCTCACTAGGTTTTGGATAAAGTGTACACTCACAAACCTGTCAAACCTACATTTGAAACGTTGGCTACCATAGCAGTATAGTATTGTAACATGGCATTTGGGTCTTCAAACTAAAATAGGAACATAAATGGTGCCATCATTGCCAGACCTGGCCCACATCTGGTTGACTTACACCCTGGCATGACACCAGTCAGTCAGAAGTGCCAACTTGATGCCGGATCCGGGGAAGACACGTTTTCTATGGGCCTGGGCCACATAAACCAAACCATAATCGGGCCAGATATGGCATGCCATCACAGAGACAGTGCCATCTACACCAGGCCTGGCCCGTATCTGGTTGACATACCACTTACCATGCCAGAAGTCAACCAGCAGTGCCGGCTTGACTAGTGTGTCTAGGTCTGCAAAACAAGCCTAAATCTTCTCTCCGTCTTCAGCACTGGCTTGGCAGTTGGTAGGAGGTGTTTGTGCTGATATACTGTGTTTGGCTTTCTCCAAACATGGCGCTGTGCATTAGGCCAAACATTTCAAGTCTTGTGAGTCATTCAGATGCAGCTTTGTAAACCTAAGCCATGCTGCCACGTTCTTTTTAGAGAGAAGATGCTTTGTCCTGGGAACCTTTCCAAACAAGACATGCTTATTCAGTATTTTTTGTAATTGTACTGTCATGAACTCTAACATTTAACATGCTAACTGAGGCCTGTAGAGTCTGAGTTGTCAGAGCACTGCACGCTTTCAGACGTCCACTCCTTAAAAGACTGTGGCATCATGTTAACACACACCTGAACACTCCAGTCTAACGAACTACAGTACCTAATCTTCGGCTTTCACAGAGGTGCTCGCAGATGCTGATGATCGGTTAATTGAGTGCATTTGATTGGCAACACATGGCTGCTAACTTCTTAATTCTTATGGAAGCAACAGAATAAAACCAGATGCAAAGCCAAACAACTTCCAGATCGATGCACAGTCGCTATAATCCCCAGTATTTCCTGGATTGCCAGTAAACCCCGGTGTAACACCGACTTTTATGGGGAGACCCCACACATGACCCCAGACACTCTGATCAGCCTTTCACATAGACTTTTTTATACACTCTGTTCTTCACAAATGCCCTGTGTTTCCAGCTCTCCTTGAGTAGGTCTCGCTGCTGCTCTGTCACTGCCGGCCACAGCTTGATTTCTCTCTGCCATAAACTTCTGGGTCTGGTGTCCTGCTGTGACAAATAGGAGAATCTTGATTAGCTGATGGCTGACAGCCTACACTGGCACGGCCCCACTGCTGCAGTTGATCCACAAACCACACCTCGCCACCACAGTTAGCAGTAGGAAGGATAGGTTTATAAGTATTCACATATTCACAGGGATAAGTATGGTCTATTTTAAAAGCCAGAGAGAATCCATATGCAGTCTTATTTCACCTTTAAGTGTTTGTTCTGAACTGATCTGATGTTTCATTTGCGAGAAGTACGAGCTGAGACAACGTATCTGAAGCTGGATCTCCTGAAACCTTGGGTGTTTGAGTTCCTTCATTTAGCTCAGCTGTGCTCGTCTTTCATCTTCCTTCAGAAGATACACAACTGCAGTTTGCACTCGTCTTTCTCCACCGTTTCCATGTTTCTTTTCGATTTATGCCCATCATCACTCAGCTCTTTCCCAAAGCTCTTCTTCTCAAGAGCATCACTTGTCTGTTTCCACTGCTCGCTCTAAATCAGGCCAGTCATTCCTCTCATATTAAGGCTGCCATTTCTTCATATACTCATGTTCATTTTTGTTTAATCTGCCGCTAAGTATATTCTTATTTCCTTCACAAGCTGTCCCAATCCACTTTTGCTTGTTTCTTTGTTCTTTTCTTTTTTTAAAAAAACAACCTTTGATCTGTTCACTTTTCTCCTTCTAGGCATCTCTGATCTGGTTGTTCTCCTCCTTCTGAGCTCTCCTCAAGGGAGCTGATTTTCTTTCCTTTATTTAAGATTTTCTGTCTTCTAATACATTCAGTGTCATCTTGTTTGCATATTATGCCGCTACTCTTTGCTTTCCTACTCCTTACTGTTTCATCCGCAATCAATCTCAGTCTTATTTTCTCAAGACTGAGCGGAGAGTCTCCTGTCTTACAAATGATTTGCAGATAGCACATAGCAGATAGCAGGTAGCAGCACAAACTCTCTTAATATCTAAAGCCAGCAGAAACATTTATGATACTGGGGAAAGAAGATGTGTTGTATTTGACATCCGTTTTCCTCTTATAATTGAAAGTCACAGGCATGTTCTTCATTGTGGTGCCACGATACACATCTATAGTCTGGGTAACTGCAGGCAGCAAGCTACAGATGAAGTCCAACTTCCTTCTGTAGAGTCTGATCACATAACGATAAGGACTTCCTGTGCAGATATAGTCTGTGGCATAGAGGATTCATAGGACTATAGTATACTGTAATCCTGCAGGGTGGCTGCTTGTGAGGACAGATTTGTACTGTGCACTCAGCTGTGTATCATATATCTGGTAACGTCGCCCGCAGTGCAGAGTGACTGTGAATTATTCTTTACACTTAGCTCCTGTTGTTCAGACTATGTGTGCTGTGAAACTCTGTGAGCTGTCACCGAGTCCACAACAGTGACACCAAGACCAATCTGTGTGCATCTATTGTACTTGTGATTCAGGGCACTTTGAATGCAGCAGTTTATTATACAAATGGGCTCTGAACAGGAGGGAATCAATAAAAAAAAATCATTTCTAAATTGCACCTTATTATTTTGCATGTAATGAGGCAGAATAGCATAAGAGACTGTTCTGATCTACAGTAAGCAATTATTGCTCACTCGATCTTCACGGTGTGTCTCTGTAGTGGAAAGTGTCGATGTTTCTGTCAGTAAGTTTAATCACAAGTTCCCAACTCAGAGTTTAAGCATGTAGTAACGCCTTGAGTGACTGTGCTTTAAAGTGCTTATGCCGAAAGGAACTGAACCCCACTGTAGTTTAGCAAAGGACTCACATTAGTAGTGATCATGCACATGAAAATTATTTTACTGCTAAAAACATAGACCTGCAGCTCTCTGCACTCTCTGCTTTTGTGCAATTGATATATAAAAAGTAGAGCCATACAGTAATGAACAGTCTGCTCTCTAATAGTGCTGAAACTTGTTTTCTACACTAACCAACAACTCTACAAATTAACCATGCAGAAAAGCATCCCTGAACCCTCGAACAACATGAGCTACAGCAGCAGAAGACCACACTGGGTGCCTCTTCTGAAAACTAAGAACAGGAAATTGCGACTAGAGCTCACATATATTCACCAAAAGAATGTAAGGGTTGAGTTGCCTGGTCTGAAGGGTCTCAACTTCTGCTGCCACATTCAGATGGTAGAGTCAGTAGGGCCTGGTGGTGGACAGATGTGGGCATATTTTCAGCAAACCCTATTTAAACAACAGAAACAGTATTCAGCATGTGTGATGCTTGGCACTGTAACTTTAAACAAGCAGGTCACAAATGTCAAAGTTATGAAAAATCCTCCATGAACTATATTATTTGGTGATTACTTCAGCTGCAAATTACATGATTTATGCATTTCTCTTCAGATGTTAAACACAATTTTCATATTATTACATTGTAAATATAATGAAACTGTCCATGTGAGGAAGTGTGATTATGTTACAGTTACTGTGACAGTAGTGAATCCTTCGACTTGTCACGTTTGATAAGCAAATGATTGATTACGACACTTTCTCTTAGCACTCCACTTGACTGAGGTCTTACTGCTGTAATCAATAACTCGTGTTGTTATGGGTCATGACAAAAGTGATTTATATCGCAACACTCATGCTCATATTGTTTCAAATGGATATGTGAAGGTGTTTATTTTTATCCACAGCATCACCCTGTAGCAAAAAGGGCACTGCGGCCACTCTCTTTGTTCCTGTGTACCAACCTGCTGCGCTGAGATTGGCTTCCTCAGATTGAAGCAGATGAAAGGAAAAACTGCCCGTGGTCGAAATGCTTCTCTGTGTCTCTTTAATAAAGATGGGATTGATTGTGTGAGAGCTAGTGCATGCTTTATGGAGGAGCCAAGGAAGAACAACGTGATCAAACACAGAATTTCATGTGTTTGTGTCACTTCTTTGCTGTACTCTGGAAAACTGCAAATGATGCTTTTTGAATTTAAATAAATGACAGTGGTTACGTTTTAGATTATGAAAAATATTTTAACCAGATTTTATTTATTTTCAGGTCAAAGACAGCTTGGACTTGCTGTGTGTATATAGAGCTTCCTAACAAAACAGCAAAAATAATTTTAGTTTTGGAGAACTCAAATGTCTACAAAAGGCCTAGTTAACATATATTTACATAAATGTGCACACTGTATCATCCAGACACACAACGTAGAGAATAAAAATAGGTTCAGTGAAACTCTCTGAGGGAAGAGTATCTGCAGGAAAACAAAACAGAGGTTTTTAATTCATGAATCCAAACCTTACAGAAGATATAACAGCATTAACTCTGTTAATGGGAAGTTTTAAGGTACAGTGTTTAATAATAGCAAACAATAACCAATCCCACATCAGAATACAGTGTAATTCAAATCCAGCTTGGTTGTAGTTTAATGGACATTTCATTATTCTACTGTCACAGAAAAGAAAACTGTGATTGGAGACCAAACGTACTGTGACTGCATGCAATGAACTTTGAAATGGCTGCTTGGGAGATGGCAACAAGTTTATGACCAGTCGCAGGCAATTACAGCAATAAGATGTCAGTCTGCTATCAGTTTGCAAGTAAAGTTCCCAAATCTGCTGCTGTCTGCATGCACAGGAATTCACATTAACTAGGGAGTTCACTCAGAACCTTCTACAAATGGTGACATATTTGTTGCAGGATGGCGATTTCAACAACAGTCAATGTGTTGGGAGTCTGTCTGCATTCATCAGTTGGATGCCAGTTATTTGCACACCTTTGAAAATCTGTCTGAGAGTGATTGCTGCCAGTCCGCCTCAGGTTTCCTCCAACCAGGCAACCACTGCTGTCGTTTTAGTCTAATGCAGAGGTGACAAACATAAGTCCTGGGGCCCACTGGAGAGCTGTGTTAACTGTGACAGTAAGTGTAAATTTTGGACTTTTTACAGCTTTTTCATTTAACACAGACCGACCCACATGGCCATTTATATTACACTAAAGGAACTGTGAATTAACACAAACTTTCAGTTTTGTTATTACAGGAATGTCTGGGCAGTCAGTTTTTCACACAGGGCCAAGGAGGTCTGGAAAACTTTTTTCCCCTTAATTAATGAACACACACACACACGCACACACATGCACACGCACACACGCACGCAGAGCAAATGTGAAACAGTACAAAACATGACGGTCAGTTCGTAAGTTCATGCTCATTTTGCATGTTATGCATCCTTAGATGAAAACACCTTCCCTCACTTTAAGGTGATGCTCAGTTTCTCCTCAAGGACAGCCAGATGTTTCTCAAAATGTTGCTCTGACGTCTCCGCGCCACTAGCTGACTGGCAATCTGTTCCTGATTGTAAATGTTTCACTGCTGTCTTCCCTGTGGACAAAATCAGCTGTTTTCTTCTTTTGCCTTTTAATTGCAGCAGTTAAACATTTAAACATTAGGTTATTCTGTTAGGTGCACTGTTTTCAAGACAGGCTTTGTCTTTTATCCTGAGGATATACTGTATGTGAAGATGAAGATGAGGAAGTGCACAGAAAAAATGTTCTTATTCCACTTTTTACCCCAGTATGTCTTCATTATGGTTATTTCTTCTTGGAAAATTGTAGAAATTTTCACATTTCAAAGGTTAAAAAAAGAAGGGTTCAGTAACGTGTAATGATTGTATTATAGTCTCTGCATGCCAGAACTCTTGCTGATATCACACAGTTTGAACATTTATGCAATCCTATACAGAGTTTTTGGGTACTTGTGTTTCACAGCAGTTCAAAGAGTTGTTGTGTCCTGCTAGACTGAATGTAAGTCATCAGACTTACATGTATATATGAGTTCCTTCAATTTTGTTGTCTTGATAATTAGAGCAAAAGTCTTGGGCAGCCCCCCTTTTGTGGGTAAATGTCTTTGTTTTTTGGACTGCTGTTGGTTTGTCATGATCTTTTTTTTAAGCACTGTGTGTTGACATGCCACTCTGCAGTTAATCATTAGTAATTAATAATCTCTGGCTCTCTTCCACAGCATGCCATTGTCCTGTCTTCCTCCCCTCACCCTCAACTGGTCGCAGTAGATGACCGCCCCTCCCTGAGCCTGGTTCTGCTAGATGTATCTTCCTGTTAAAAGAGAGTTTTCCCTTCCCACTGTCACCAAAGTGCTTGCTCATTGGGGGTCATCTGATTATTGTGGTTTTCTTTATTTCTTTTTGTATTTTTTGTAGGGTATTTACCTTACAATATGAGGCAACTGTTTGGCACTATATAAATAAAATTTTAATGAATAGAATTCCATTTTTGGAATTTTGGAGCCACAAGGCACATGCAAAGACTGGATCTGATAACCACACTCTGCTAAACTGTTGATTTTCCACTGAGGAAATGAACATCATATGTGAACATCATGTATCAGTGACTTAAAACTAGAGTCAAACTGATATGGGAAGTTTTAAGATTAATACCAATACCGATATTTGGTGATTTAAAAAACATAAAAATAACCAGTTGTTTGTGAGTTTTTTCTAAGATATTGTAACAAAGCAGTTTAAAAAAATTGCTTTATTGACAAAGCAAGTTTATTTGGATTTGGATTACTCGTTTATACCTGATTCTGGTTGTCGGGTTTGTGGCATTCCAAACATTTGTGTTGCTAACAGGTAAGTTGCAAAGTGCCCTCTAATGGACAAACTATTCAACATCAACATCATAACATAGTTTATCGGCTACTAGCTAATAGCCAATAGCCAATATATCGTTCTGCTCTACTTACAACTAGCCATTGTCACCATAAACAGGAAATCCAGTGAGATAGGAGGCCACAGCAGTCTCCCTCTGCTGGCCATTAGAAATATTGCAGGTTTACGGAACTTCCAGCTTGGCTGCACTAGGCCACAACTTCATGCTGGAAAAAAAAATGCAACTATGTCCATAGAAAACTTTTTATAGCTCTGAAATGTGGATACAAATGCTAATAATCTATATGTATGAACAACTATAAAAGAGAGATTTAGCAGCTGGAGTTCTGTGAGCTAAAGACCGAGTGAAGTTTTAAAAAGACCTTGCATGAGCAAATGCTTGAATTGAATACTGTAGAGCAAGATAACTTTCAAGTTGCATTTTAAAGTGCTCAATAATGCTCTTAGATTAAGAATTTATACTCTGTAACATTCATTTTTTGTAACCCTAGTTGTTCTTTTTTAGGTTTGCAGAGCAACTGGGCACTGTAGGACACAGTAACTCATCAATGACACTGAGTTTGTCTATAACACAGTGATGTAATACATCGAGTATGTTCTCCTTTCAGGGTAAGGAAGGAAGACATACTGAGTGATACAAACAGTCATTTTGTACAAGGAGTAAACCGTTTTTAATACAAGCAGCTGTAATGCAGCAGTACATTGCTTTGCACTAACTTTGTAACCCTCTACCAGCTGCATTACTAGCTGCTACATTTGGCATAGCAACTTCTTTTTCCTCCAACTACCTCAAGCTGACGAGGTCTGTTTCTGCAGAACAAAGATACCCAAAGCCATTTTCACTACAAATCCGCCTCAGCTCATCAGCATTTGACATTAACTCTGAGACTCACATAGGTCAGCGCAGCAGCGCCGTTAGGCTTCATTTGTAAGTGCTTTCCTCTTCTTCCATCTATCTGAACTCCACTGGGACTTCAAGGCACTCCAGTGATAGTCCACAAGAAAGCCGAACAACCTTCAAATAGCATCCACATCAAAGCTTTGTGAATACTGGACCTGTTCCTCTTTATCTGAGGCAATTTCCATGTACATGTACATGATGCAGATGGAAGTTACCTTCTGGATACCGGATTGAAGCTGCTTGCTATTTAAAATGCTCAGTTTGACAATCATTACATGCAATTTTTAAAATGGATCAAGGGATTGAGGACAAATGATGATTACCTACTACAATTTGAAATAGATGCTGAATGGGATGAAAAGGGAAATGGACAGGGCTGGATACAGTTACTGTAGATTGCAGTAAAAGGATTACTAGAAATACTTTATATTCTTAATGGAGACAAGCACCTTCATTTTCAAGAAATTTAATAAACCTAAAACCCAAATCTTAAACTCTCTGATGCAATAAATTCAGCATTGTTTGAGATTCCATGAAAGAAAAAGCCAGCGTAAACATTTATTCAGGCATAACTCATCCTGTATCTGAGTGTAATGAAATGCAAAGCAATATAAGAGGAATTGTACAACAGAGAACTCCCACAAACATTATAAAGTCGATCTCCAGCAGTGAATATTACCCTTTTTTAAGGGAAAGGAAAGAAGCTGCTAATTTTACTACTGAGTTTTTGCCACGGAGCTCGCACTGGCGCACACGCTGAGGTGGAAATGACAGTGGTACATGTTGCTGTTTATTGATGACATGATGACTGGCGCATGAAATGCCTCCAGGTGCTCACATTTTGTGAGTGGGTGTTCATCAACAGGAGAGAGCGGCTCCGTTTGGCTGATCACCGTGAAAAGGGCTTACACAGCGTATGAAAGCTTGAAGAAGTTGGGTGGTGACTTGGGACACACATTTGCCCACGGCGTTCCTATTGGTTTATTAGTGATGTGATGACACGGAGGAGTTGGGCTTAACGCTTTATAAAGCTGCTCTGTCCGCGGCGAGCCACTCTTCTAAAGATCACCGTGCCCGAAACTTCACTTTCCAACAAGACACGCAGTGGAAGCAGGGAGGGAAACGTCGGCATTACTGTCCATCATGAGCGAGGTAGGACTATTTTATGATTTAAACCAAAGAAGCGTCGGGATGAACCCTTTTACGCACGGTCCTTGCGCAAAGGGAAACTGTATTAATGAGACGTTTAACGCCCCACGCGAGCTGCCGTGTACGCCGGATTTCTGTTAATTGATGGGATTTCTTCACATCTTCTGTTGCAGCTCGGATATGATTCAGTACTGAGCGTCAGACACTATCAAAGTGTGCCGAACAATGATCGATGTAGGAAACACCGGGGCGCATTATTGCACCGTGGGCTACTCCCCGTGAAGTGACAGTGGATTTACGATAAATAACTGTATTTTTCAGTACAGTTGTTGTGATTTATATTTTTGAACTACACAGCGTGGTTTGACGGCAGTTACAGGGAACAAAAGGTGGTGAATTTGAGCGCAGTGTGTGTCTGTTTTTTTTTTCTCTTTGTGCTGTTCGCTGTCTTTTTAAAACACTTTTTATTGCAGGGATACGAAGAGGCCACTGAAGTGTTTTGCTTTTTATCATATAGCTTGTGTGACTGGTAGTACATGGCGATTGTGCCAACTCTACTGTAGGTTTATTGTGCTTCACAAACTCCCAACAGTTCTGGCTAAAAACGTGTAACATCACAGGGGGTTCAGCTTTCATGGACAACTGCTGTTTCCTAACTCCGCTGAAACGCCACACAGTCACAGATGTTTGAAATTGGAGGGAGGAGGTTATAAATAGCTCAATTTAATGAATACATTTTTTTGTATTACACCCAGAGTCACCACAGTTTTTCTTTTCTTTAGGTATGGATAGCTGATATTTTCAGCAACTATCACACCTGGTTTAAAAAATCATTTAAAAAGAGCTGCTGTTCTGACAATAATATCTTCAAAGCTCTTTTTTCTTTGTTCGTTTGATTGACACTGTCAGAAGACGGAGGTGGATCCAAGTGACACCTCAATCCTGTTCAGTACTTGAGATGTCTGGACTCATCTGCTGATGGGACATCAGCACACAGCTGCAAGCAGAGGTGCAGACGCCTTGCAATCACTTCAGTCAGTCAAAGTTGTGCTCGCAAAAACAATACCTATCTATCTAATCTCTAATCTCTAATCTATCTATCTATCTATCTATCTATCTATCTATCTATCTATCTATCTATCTATCTATCTATCTATCTATCTATCTATCTATCTATCTATCTATCTATATATATAGATATATCTATATAGATAGATATATCTATATATCTATTCATTCTTATTCAAATGAATATTGTATTGGCCCCATGAACACACTCACACAGACCGCAGAACCAACCCTGAATCAACAAGTCCCATTGTTAAAGGACTGGACTGTTTTTTGGTTGTGGCTGCTCCCGAGCACCAGCCAAGTTCAAGAGGAGCCGCCCTGAACTGTCTCATAGAAGCAACAAACATGCTCCCATGGAGATGCAATATAATTGGTGATGTGCTCAGTCTGTTTAGTCTGAGGCCCTCAGCCCCATTTGATCCTGACTGTTGAGTCTCTGAAGAGTCTGTTAATAATTCTTGCTTATTAAGCAGACACTACTGGCTAGTACAAACTGCACTAGCCCACCTGTGTCTAAGGCCAGCTCTTTGGCCATGGATACTGGATGGATTACCCACACAGCTTCTCAAAAACATACCGGCTGAAGCTTCCCACTTTCCCCATTTGTCGTCTTTCTCCTTCTCTCCTCCTCCCCGCTCTTCTCCTTTCAAAATAGAAGTATCAACTCCTATCGATATACATAGAATAAAAGAAAAAAAAATCATGCATAAATGTGAATTAGAAATAAAGTTACTCCCAGTGTCCACAACGCTATAGATGGAGGGATCTGTATCTTCACTGGTTTCTCCTTTTCCCAGGCTCCACCTTTGCACCAAGTTTAATGATATTCAGCATGGTGGTGTTTGCCTAATCCTGCTAACTAAAACAGAAGCCGGCAAACCTGACAAACAACAATATTTTTTTCAATTAATAAATTGACATTTTTAATCTTGTTACCAAACTGCTGTTGTTGTGATGGCTTAAATTTGGACAGCGAGCATGAATGAATTCAGAGTGTGCTACGGTTTTCTGCTGCATCTTATGAGACAGAGAAAATAAGTTGAACTGAAGTGCTTACCAGGGACAAGTGTGCTTGGAGTTGTGGGAGTTTTCTTGTTTGTACAGGCAGGTGTGTTTGCTTTTCAGAAGCTTATATAGAATTTTTTTGTTTGCATTTCATCGTGCATACGGTAAGGTTAAAAAAACATGCACAAATGTTTGCACAAAGGATAAGTTAGCAATTCTGTCAGAGCTCGGTCCTGCAGGGTAGTGGGTATGCAGTTTGTCACTCGTTTAAATGGATCGGTGGCAGACGTCACCTTTGCGTCTCTTCAAGCTGTTTACAGCAAGCCACTCGCTGGCTGCCTCAGTAATTGATTTGTTCGAGGTACACACACAATGAAAGCATTAACAGCTTCTAAATAATTGAATCCCCTGAATAACCTGAGCCTTTGGTCTGGTAATGCTGTGAAAAGTGAAGAGAAGCCGGCCTGTTGGTTAAAAGAGGTATAAATTTATTGACTATGTGGCTCTGCTGCAAATGTGAGGAAGAGGAAGGAGAATGGGCAGTGGTGGGGGATGCTAAATAACTTTGGAGCGTTTGGGCGAGTGCTGCGCAGAGCGAAGAAGTCCTCAATCAAAGTCATAAACGTATTCAGACTCTGAAGTTGACTTGAAGCCAGTGAGCGAAGCAGAGCAGCTCAGCATGTTCTGGATGGATGAGTCTCGCAGCGGTCAGCACTGCAGTGCATCCTCCTCACCCCCGCCTCACACTCTGCACTTGCTCATCTCCACCTTCCTCTTTCTCTCCCTCATCTGCACACACCTACTCTGAACTAATTTTCCCCTTCTTCTTCTTTTTTGTTTTTACCACTTGGCAAATAAACCAAATCTATGACTTAAAGGAAACTTAAAATAAATCTAGTGGCATAATCTACTGAAAGTCCCTAAAGCTGCTTACATGACATGGAGGAGAGAACAAGCTGACTAGAGAGCCTGAAAACTGTGAGGTAGTCAACATGGAGGGAAGTGGCTGACTTAGAGACTTTATTACTTCTGTGGTCTCTATCAAAGTGGTTTTGTCTTCACCTGTTTGACAACATCCGGATATTCTAATAAGAAATATGAAGCAGACTCTATGAAACTTTTCTCAGAAATCAGTTTTTTGCATGATGGCTGCAGCTGTGTCTCATTACCGTGACCTTGAAGTGTTTGCGTAGTTACATATTTTCGGTGCTTCATTTACATGTGAAGTCAGATACAATGAGCAGAAATCGTTTTGAAAGGGGGCAATTTTTTTTTGTCAGTTTTCGTAAAAAATCGGCAGAAATGCACCCCTAAATATGTTTAAAACTCATAATATTTGTCAAAAGGTTCAATAAACACTTTTACTTTCTTTGAAAAAAACCCCATATATATATATATAATTTTGGGGGGAATTAGTTCATGGTTCTGGCTTTCAAGGGTTAAAAATGTTTCCACAGAATGAGAAGTTGGTTTTTCCTTTTAAAAAATCTTTTGCAGAACACAAATGACCTTTAGATAAAACCTCATGAAAGTTATTTCTCAAAACAGTCTGTGACATCCATTGAAGAGGAAGTGAGCTTTTATCTCAGCAGCAGTTTGATTTAACAAGCTCAAACTTCATGTATTGATGTAACACCCTGCCCTAGGTTGTTTCTTACGCCCCCATACCCCCCCCCCCCCCCAAAAAAAGATGAAAAAAATCACTGGCCACTGGAGGGAGCTGCAAAAAGCAAAAACACATTTTTTCCTATCATGGTTACAGCCACCCTTTTAACAGGATCACATCAGTTTCCATGGTGACTGTGTGTGCCCTGCAGAACTGCTATTATGAAGACTCCCTGCACTAAAAAACAATTCAAACAAGCAAGAACAAAAGAACCTTGGGACTCTATTTAGTTAAACTAATAAAATAAACATACAGTAACCAGGTTTAGGAATTCTAGCACATAGAAAATCCACACATCACTGGACACTTCACAAATGTGTGTGAAGTGGCAACAGTGTGACTCTAAACTAAGAAAGGGACGACGAAGGGTTAATGCACAGTTCACGAAATAGTTGTTTGAAGGGTACTTGAACTCCCGTTGACTTGCAGGCATTTGCAAACTACACAATGGCACTGTTATGCTGTTACATTCCTGCAGACACTGACTCATAACTAAGCTCTCGTCAAGCCCAAACAGCAATCTCCGGTGTCCGCAGCTTCAGGAATGGCTTATTTCCATCACCGTCAAATAAGCTCCATCATAATTTGAGTCAAGGGCCTTCTTGGTTGTTACTGTCACCTCCCATCCATACTCTGCTGCACTAATTAATGTCAAAGGAGTGCTCTCACAAACTGGCTGGATTATAAAGTAGCAGCACAGATGTGGTGGTGTTTTTCTCATCCTAACCCGTAGTTTTTTGCGATGTGCAGCAATTTTTTGAACAAGTTGGCCCATCTGAGAATGGAAATGCTAATTAGCTTGATTAGAAATACAACTTCCAGCTTCCTTGGACATTCAGACCTTTCACTGATTTCAAAATAAAAAAGGTTATATTAGAATATCTAAATGACCTTGCCAACAATGTTTTTACTTTAAATTACTTGAGTTTTTAATGATAAGAACAGCTTCATGTGATCTCAGTAAGAAATCAGAGTTTTCAGGCTGCTCAGAATTAGCCTCGCCTTACTTTTGGTGCAGGCAGGAAGCATAAACATGACAGAAAAAGCTGTTTAATCCACTTTAAGCAGAGATTGGATTCCTCTAAGTGCTTAGACTGAAATAACCCAGGCCAGTGTAACAATGATGCCATCATATTAATAGCCAGCATAAATCAGGCGTCTCTCCATAGCTTTGCAGTTTTTGCGAGACTTCAGATGTGCTCACTTAACCACCCATCTTTCGCTTTGCTGCTCTTGATCAAATTATTTTCTCCTAACTTAGTCTATTTTTCACGAGGGAAGGCGACTGTAATTGAGTCTGACACCCAGATAATTTTCTGCTGTGTGTTTTGTGGCAGCAGCTCTCCGACTTCCATTAGTCTCCTGTAATGCTGGACTGACATCTTCACACATCATCATCGTCACACGCCTCCGATTGGATTGTTTGGTGTTATCCATGAGCTTTGGGTAGGAACTGTAACAGGAGTTGTAATAAATTCAGCGTGTTAATGACTCCAGACGCTTAAATGTATTTGCTGCTGTGGCTTTATGTGTCATTTTTATTAATGCGGTGACAGTAATGGTATCCATTTTCATTTTTGGTCATTATCTGGGGATGTGAGGAATTGCTTCAGATGATGGTTTTTCCGTCTCGCTTTTGTTGCTCTCAACATTTTGCCAACTCAAAGTTCAAGCATTTGTTCTCCAGCCCATTTGTTTGATTTGTCCATAAGTAGCATGATGTACTTTGTGTTTGAAATGCAGGCTGCATCTACGGGTACAAATCTGCATTGATGCTTAGCAGAATTCAAATACATCTGTCCTAGTCTCTCCAGATTGTAAACCTATAACATGGACTGGTCTGCCCCTACAATCAGAGATTAAGCAGCTTTGAAGCATGTACTGCTGGATTAGGGGACTTTTGGGGATTGCATAGATCTGCTTCAGTCTGATTTGCAATGCTGTTGGCCATATTTTTATACACTGTCCAATAGACAGATGGACCCGTGTAAAAAAGTGTTTTTCAACCCAGTGAAACAGACAGATGAATTGGCTTGGCGTTGTAAATGGACTAAAATGTGTTGATATTAAATAAATTGTCTCCTATTTGCCATTTATTGCTGTTAGCCTGTCATAGTTTTAACAGATGATCTGTACCAACAATCAAAGCACTCTGATGGCACCTTTAAAGAGAAATAGGGTGCTGGTCAGCTGATTCACCACTTTAATGCAATTGAAACAAGTATCTGTTTATCTTCATTAGATTGTTGTTTCTGGTTTTGAGTGAAATTTCTGAATTGACCTGGCTAAATATAAAACCTGTAACAGTTCCTCATTCACTGGTCAAAATTTCTATTTGTTAATATTCAAATATAAATCCCGATTTAAACAAAAAATATGTAATGTAACCATTTTAGGCCACCAGTGTATCAGTCATGAGGGATTAAGGTTGCCAGAAAATCAAAGCTCTGATACTAGAAATTAATACTGGATTAGATACTCACTTGCAACAGTATCAATGCCAGCAGTGCTGCAGACAGACACACAGCCCCTCCCCTCACTCGCAGCTGATCACATGACCAGTTGCTCTGAATTTTAAGAGTTCAGTAAAGCTCCCATTTCAACAGCAATGGAATAGTAAATAGTTATCATAAATTTTAACCTGGCCAGACCACACGTTGATGTTATTAATTTAACTATCAGCATTTACCCAATAGCCGTATTAACAGTCTGTAAAGCTAAGCTAGGTAGCTTTTAGGGGTGTCCAAATTCATAGGCTGCATCCTCCTGAGGACCCGGCCTTCGCGGTCTACGTGGGCCGGGTCCTCAGGAGGATGCAGCCTATGAATTTGGACACCCCCTTAGATACTAGTTTATCTAAGCTAGCTAACTAAGCTAGTAACTAGCAGCTATGGCTACTAATAAAATATAATGGTAAGGCAATTATCACATCATTTCACTTAAATATAACAGTTTGCTGACTTTAATATGGGGTATAAAGTAGGTAATTATTATATTAGCTTAAGCATTTATGTTAATATTTATATGTATATTTTGGGTAGCACAGTGGCACGGTGGTTAGCACTGTTGCCTCACAGCAACAAGGCTGGGGTGTGAAGTTTGCATGTTCTCCCTTGGTCTGCATAGGTACTCCGTCTTCCTCCCGCAGCCCAGAGACATGCAGTTTGTGGAGTTAGGTTAATTAGCAAATTTCCCATTGGTAATGAATGTGAGTGCGAATGGTTGTCTGTTTCTGCTCATCCAGCTCATCATCCAGCTCATCATCCAGCTCATCCAGCCCCTGATAAGGATAGGTGGAAGAGAATGGATGGATTGATATAAATGTATTTATATAATAGGCTAAAGTTATGTGACATAGCTGATCTCACAACGGCTATAGAAACTGTCTCAAAGGAAAAAAATGTTAAAGTGTAGGATAACAAAACAAATTGTTTCCACACCTTTTCTATAAATGCTTGGGAGACGACTATTGTGGCAGTTGCACTAGTTGCATTCGTCCATGTGTAGTTTTTTTCTGTGCTTTTGGGCATTTTCCTCTTCTTCTTCTTCAGCATGTAAGGATAAGACAAAAACATTTGTATGTGTATGCTGAGCTTGTCAGTTCAGGAAGTACTGCAGCCTCAGCAATGCGCTGCCTACGGTAATAAAAAGAAAAGAACAGAAAAGAAAACAAACAAACAACACGAAGTACCATCACGTTTCCAGAATTTGGTATCAAAAGGTATCCTAAGTACGGGTTCTGTTCACTATAAAAGAGTGCTTCTTTCTTTTTAAAATGACTTAGATAATGCTATCAGCCCATTTATTATCTGTTTGTTGATTCATATCAGGTTTAGTTTCCTTCGTGTGTCTTATTAACAGACACTTCATCACCAGCACAATCTTTATCAACAGCACAGAAGACATGAATGGCAATTTACTCAGCTGCAGCGTCATTAATCACTTGGGTTGGTGTCGAATGCGCAGCGAAACTATTACACACTGGGTGCTTAAGCGACTGGGATGAAAACTGTTTTTGTAATGCATGTGCGACTGTTGTCTGATTAGTATGCAGCCATAAATTCACCAGCTGCGTGCATGCACCACTGATGGGCCCCTGCATCTTGCACAGCCAATAGCTACAATGTGAAGGGAACCAATAACCTAAGATGACATCTTTATTAAATCTGTGGTTTACAGAAGTTGTTTTGTCCTGTCCTGGTTGATGCATGAGATGCCGTCAGATCAAACATAAAACGCACAAAAACCACTCATCATTGCCACTTTTTGACACTGATGGAAAAATATGACACATAAAAATGAGGAAAAACAGAAAAACGTTCAAGCACTGTACGTTATGACTGAACAATAAACTAACTCTCAATATGGTAACACTACAGACTGAAAGATGAAAGCACAGGTTGCCAACCGTAAAATACGTAAGTGCAGGTTTAATAGACACCGTTGCTGGGTAAAAAGGGCCAGAGTCACGGCTGCTCTCTGTGCTAACCGCAGTCGTATAAATCACACATTTCAGCAACATCAGCAACGGTGTGGGCGCCTATATTTTAGTCAGTCACCTTACGAGTGGTGAGGATTGGGAAGGGCTGAATTAGCAGAGCTGCAAATTTCCCTCCCACAAAATCATTAAAGCGTCACACTCTGCAGATTTGAGAGCAGGAAAACCTCAGAGACCACAGGGTGGTAAAGCCATATAAGACTTCTTTAATAAGATTGTGCACGCTGTTAGATGTTTTTGCAACAACTGTAGCCCTCAACGTTCTTCAGTTTGCACTTACAACTTACAGTTTGCTACAACAGCTGCTGTTTTGTTCAGCAGTTCCAAGTTGAGCTCTTTCATTCGGGTCATTTAGTTCTTAAACGGAGGTCATGTTATTTGTGTTTTTTTATTAAATGTCTCTGTCAGGAAGAATAAAGGCTACACTAAGTCTTTATGTATGAACCCAGCAAACTCTGAACTGTCCTCATATCAGCATTTGCTACTTAATGTCCTGTGTCTGTGTTCTCGGTAATTATTACGAGCCGCAGTGCATAAAATTACAAGTTGCTGCAACAGAACTGTGTTCATACTCTGCTGGCTTTTCTTTTAATCCCTCTTTGTAGATCGTGTCCTGTCTTCATTGGTATAATAATAGTGTGTTTGCCATGCTTAAATGTCACACTGATTATTATTGGTTTCATTTTCTAGGTATGTTTTTGAGCACGTGTATTTGTAACGATAATCAGTGTGACGTCTTATTTGTTTCTTTAATAAACCACAGAATTGATCTGAATGTTTTCCTGCAGAAGCATTGGGCTATGTTTTACAATGAACACAGTGGCGGTGACACTTTCCAGTTGGAGTGGTTAATTTAACAAAGCTGTAAGTCTAATCGCAGTATTCTCTTTTCTTTCAATTATGGACAAATATGGAGCCTGACTTGTGTTCTCATTTCTACATTGTGGGTCTTTGGAGAGTAACTGGATGTCTGCGGTGATCAGAGCTGAGGGGAAACACAGATCAGGTGGCATAAATTCATGTGATTGGATAGCAATGCCAAAATATAAAAGCAGGTTCTGCATTCCTTCTTCGCATAAGCCAGAAATGGTAAAACAAATAGCACACAATCACTCAGATGCAAGAAGTAAAGTTGTTTTTTTCCTCATGGCCCTCAGGTCACCGTCTTTGCTCAGAGCAAATCTGCCTGAAACACTTTTCATCTGAGCAGACACAGTTCAACTCCTGGCCTCTACTTTGAAAGTTCAGTTGCTGCTAACCAGCTAACTCTGGCCCTTCCTATATTGTGTTTTCTTACTGCCAGTGTTTGAGATTTATCAGCTGCTTGAGCTTCTCCTCCATCTGTGTTGGATTGTACCTCATGACAGTAATCTTAATTCTGCTCTGGAGTTTCGCTGCAAGTTGTAGGATCACCTGAACAAGAACCTTCTGCATTTTCTGCTTCATGTGCTTCTTTACTGAACTCACCAAGGCTGCAGAGCAGAACAAGGATCAGCTGCAGGAGGAGAGACTAAAGCCTGAATTAGACTTCTGTGGGGAATCTTAGTAGATCCATCCTTTGTTCATCATTTGCTTCCAAAGCATCAGGCTGATGATGACCACATGCTCAGCCTGATGCTTTAAAACAAGACCTCAGTAACCAATGAGGGATGTCAAAGCAGCTACGTCTGTCTTTTATACACAGTCCATGCTCCTTTTGAGTACAGACACACTCCCCTTAACACCGCTACTTTCAAATATCAAATCCACATCCACCCCTCTCACCTTTAGATTTCTTAGACCGAACTCTCTACTATCTAATCAAGATCTTAGGTTGGTAGTAGGTAGGCTGGTGGTTTCTACACTTTCGCCTCTCGTGGTAGGACAGTAGACTAATCTTTCTCTGACGTAAACTTGAAGAACTAAAAGAAAGAAACGTTGTTTCACCCTCAACTGTCCGTGACCTACTTTTGCTTTTTTCAAATTCTCAATGGGCATCGTGTGTGGCAGAAAACTGTGGGACACAAGCCTTAAAATAACTGCAGAAAAATGATTTAATTATTTTAAATAAAATTAATTTAAGAGTGATTTAATTTATTTCCAATTCCTCACTTGTTGTTTTTATCCACAGTTCTGATTTGGTTATAACTGCTAAGAAATACACATTACCCACTGAACAAGGAGAAAGGAAGTTTGTGGAAACGTTTCCAGGTTATGAGTTGATTCCTGATTATTAACACATCAAATACCAGTTCTTCTTCAGGAAGTTGTTCTGTGGGCCGTCTCCATCTGACGATGTCCGACGGGACGGCACAAGCAGAGGACAGATCGTCATTCCACATAATTAGAGCCTTAATTTGAACACCTTGCTCTTTTCACTTCATTTGCAAAGATACTCTCCTGCTGCCTGGCCCACAAAGGCAGACTGTGGTGCAATCTGGGTCGCCTGGTTAGGTAGCATGCTTTCTTTATGTTACTCCCCCCGTCAAATGATGGCCGCTTGCCTTGTATCTGAAAAACAGAGCTCCTGCCAGCCGGTTGGCCCGCTTCTAAACAAGCCGGTCTACTTCGATGTTAGCTCATCAGATCAAAATGGTTAGTGATCCTGAGCCAGACAAAGAAGCTGAAGCCAAAACCTCAATTATCACATTATGCCAGCTACGCTAATGAATCAGCTATACAGGTCAACTAACTAAGAAGGTTCCAGGATGCAGAATATTCATTTTTTCCTCATTCTCATCTCATCTGCTTCAAAATACAAATAACCATTCATGTGAGCCACACAACTGCGTTAATGCAAGAAGCTACAGAAGCTTTTCAGGTGCAAATATAATTTTGGTTAATAAAACAATAGATGAGGCAAGAAAGTCTGTTTGCAAGTATGTTTACAAAGATCTTACAGTGTAGACATTATAAAACCATATGTCATGTTAACAGCTGATCTGAAAACATAAAAAATATGAAGCTCGACAAAGATTCAAATTCAAAATGCCACCAACACATGGCACAATAACATTTAAACATCATCATTAGCAGAGATGGGGAATTACAAGTAACGTGTTACTGTAATCGGATTATGTGTTTCAAGTAACAAGTAAAGTAATGGATTACTATTGCAAAAAAAGTAATTAGATTACTGTTACTCTCCTGTAAGCATGCTGCGTTACTGCGTTGCTAAACCGTGATTTTGTTTGTGAGAGTGTCTCGTGACAATGACGTACGAGCAGCAACAGACAACAACAATGGATAATCTGGAGTGTGGGAGAGAGTACGACCGTGCAGTGTTTAAAGCGTGGACGTATTTACATTACTTTGAGTTTTAGTCCGCAAAAAGTGAAAGAAACATTAGCATCCGCTGTACACTCTGCGTGTGAAGAAAACTTCTTTCAACAGCAAAAAATTAAACTTCAAATCTGAGCAAGCACCAAGCAAGCCGCCACGGGAATGTGAAGTTCACAGAGAAACTCCCGGATCTCCCCGCTGACATGACCGCTGTAGCAACGGGCAAACCTCCACCCGCCCCACTCCTGCTAAACAGGTCAAAATAGATTTAAAAGCGACAGGACGTAATACTGCTGAGTCTTTGATTTTATTTATTTTTTGCTGTGTTTTACTTGCATCAATTTGAAAGAATGAGGGTAAACACAAATTAAATTAAAATTCTATTTTATATGATGGATCATGCAGAAAAAATAGAATTGGGCTGAAAGGTCTATTGCTTTATTACGTATTTAGGTTGTGTATCATGTTTTTAAAAAGTAACTAAGTAACTAATTACTTTTGAAAATAAGTAATCAGTAAAGTAATGGGATTACTTTTTTTGAGAAGTAATCAATGATTAGTTATTAATTACTTTTTTCAAGTAACTTGGCCAACACTGGTTGGTGTATGAATGAACGTTTTTGTGGGCGGGTTTTCCGAGTGATCATTGGAGGTTAAGATTTCCTGTCTTTAAGCTTAGCTAACCAGAGGAGGTCAGCAAAACAGCCACTATTTAGACATGGAAGTGTAAGTCAGTGTGAAGCAACACCTGTAAATTAACTGAAATATTCGGCCACTGGCTTCATTTAGCTCTGTGAACAACTTGAACTTTCTGTGAAAAGATGGTTTTGTGTTAAAAACATTAAAATAGAAACAAGTTTTCGCTCTTGCTGCAAAGCTTTGTCAAATCAGCAGGCTCACTGAACGAACCCTCAAGCCACTCACGTTTATTTCCTGGCTTGCTGGTTAGTCTGTGGCTCTTTTGGTCAGTGCAGTGTGCTGCCACAGACTGCACTGACAATGCCAACGTGAGGAAAACCAATCCCCAGACACTGGCGACACCTACATTAATGACAGAAACACAGAAAGATGTAATCTCGCCAATTTCAAGGCTCATTAATTTGTGTAACAGACGGAAGCTTGAAAAAATAATTTGAAGGGGGTTCTAATGCGTTTCCCCCTCCTTTCCTCTTGTTCCTTCCCTCATTGCTTCTCTCAGTGGAAACAGCTTTTTCCCTTTACTAGCACACCATGAAAACAAATGATTTTTATTCCAGGGATATTTGTAGTTTTGTTTTCTTTCTGCGCCCCAAAGGCATTAGCACTTCTTTGTTTAGTGTTGACCGCATTATGAGAGCTCAGACTTTCACTGCTGCAAAGCAAAACAAAAGAAAAAGACTTTTGTGAGTCAGTGTGAGAGGTTTGATTTGAGCTTTTCCAGGGAGGGCTCCTTGGTTGCGTGGCAGCCAGCCTGCTTTTTTGCTTAGGCTCGTAATTTTACCGAAAGCCCTCCTCAGCCCGAAACTCGGAGGAATGCAAAGGAAGCAAAACAACTAAAAGTGTGTCTCTCACACTGACAGGCACAAGTAAAGGTGGCTAGATGGTGTCAGGAGTAGTGAGGAAGAGAAAAGAGGGGAACGAGGAGTTTGACATCATCTCCTCGCCTAATGAAACGATATGTGTGCGACTGAGTTTCTACGTGTTGAGGTTCCCCAGGCTGACTGTGCAAACGTCCAGGCATCTCAAGTCACCTTCAAACAGCTGATGTTCGTGACACGTACTCCTCCCCTGCTCATTCCCCCTACAGTATCACTAATTCTCCACTGAGGAGGAAAGCCAACTCCACTCGTTATTTGTAAAAGTAGCACCTTCCTTCATCGCAGTGCCGTTCCCGCAACGACACTCAGCAATTTTTTTGGCTGAAGGTAGGTGTGAGAGCATTTTAGCTTAACAGTATTACGAATGCGCCCAAATATGAGCTGAGCAACAGCGTTGGTTAATATCTGCCAGTGTTTACTGGTGGCAGCTGTATCACAACAGTGATGTGTTGGCAGTGATGAAAGGTTTTAAAAAAGCAATTTTTATAATTTTATAAAATAAGAGTTGTTTTCCTGGCACAAAAGAATGAAAATGTACCCGTTTTGAGCCAAACTTCCATTTAAAGCATTATTTCGGTGCAAGCTTACGGAGTTAAAAGAGAAAACTCTACTAGTAATTGTGTTGTCACTAGTGATTAATACCATTTTCCTTTGGCATGAACGCCACATTCACATGCAGAGTAGCAGCTCAGACACATTTCAACCTTAATGCTCACTTAATGTCTCTCTTTGACTCATAAAAGCCTCTCTTTATGTTCTAATTACTGTGGTCAAACTACTGCCCGTCTTTCTAGAGAAAGGGAAAAAAAGCATCCAGGGAAACTCAGTAATCATGTTTCATGGTGCTGCACTGCAGGAGTAAGAACCCACCCACTTCCTCCACACTCTCAACCAGACGTGCACTGTCCGCCCAACAAAGGAAAGAAAATCCAAAAAATCTGCAGTGAGGAGTTATTGACCCAGCACTGATTTGGCGATGCTTCAGGACGCCCTGTGGCCCTTATGACAGTATGGTTTATGTAACTGCCAATGGAGCTCATACAGATGAGTGGTCTGTAACACACAATCCAGCGCACGCAAACGCAGACGCACACAAAACACTCGTAGTAAAGAGCACAAGCAGACACCCACTCCCACTGCCTGCACAGTGAGGATGAACACGCTGATTTCTGAAGAGCTGAAGAGGCAGGTGGAGAGTAAAGTTAGAGCATTGAGAGGGAAACAGCACAGCAGCATCCTGAAACGCACAGAACACGGCCGTAAAGGCTGCAGATGCAGATCGCTACGCCTTTATTAACATGTCACTGTCATGGAAACAAGGCGTCTACAGCCCCGCACGTATCTCTGTGTGTTACTGTGTGAAGCCTGTGGAACAGATATGTAACCGACATGGTGAGTTTGTTATTTTTAGTGCAGCGCTAACACTTCCGTTCTTCCTGCTGATGCCTCACATCCTTGTTGCCGCTTTTGTTTCCTTAAAGGCTCGGTTGTGCAGGCTAACAGATGGAAGTGATGAAGACTTGTGCTCGCACACTGTGGAGGAAATGAGGGGCAATGAAGTGTTGGGCCCTCATTTGTGGGGACAGGGCTTAAATCTGCTTTTTATTTCTAAAGCTACAGTCACACTAGGAAAACAGTAGTTGGATCAGAATTATTGTAACTGTAGGCTTTAAAACGGTTGCTTCAAAAAAAGGGACCAGGTTTGTGACCACTCATAGTTGTTGTCTTCAACATGACTTTTGCAACAGTAAAACAGCAGTAAGAGAGTTGAGGGTTTAGCTCACTGCCTTCAAATTCTTGTTTTAAAAATATTTTAGCTGTTTACACTGACCACTTAATTTAGGAATTATTTTTCTGGGTCGAACTCAGTTTTTCAAATGTGAATGAACAGTTCTGATCAGTACAATAATATGTGAGTAGTAATTTATCACTGTTTCACCTCAGACACAGCTAGAATCTGCTCCGGGTCAATCAGCTTCCTCTCTCCCTCCTCAGATGTGCTCCCACCTCCGCCAACAACAGCTCAAACTGCCACACTGACATCCTGAAATTTGTAGGAAACCATGAAATTCCTCCTGTTGCTGCCTTTCCCTGAGAATCGGATGAACCCAGAAATTTTTCTTGTTTAGAAAGATCAGGACCATCTCTTCATTTCAACTTCATCTTTTTCATTGAATTGTTTGCAAACACAATGGTTTCATTGCGGATATGCATTACATGTTACAAGTATGAATCTGATAAATGTGGAATTTTTCTGAAATCTGAAATTGATTGCATTTGGTGAGTAAACCTCTTTAGTCGGCTTTCAGTTAGGTGATCTAATTTGCAATTACCTGCACTCTGTTTGTCATAATACCTCAGTTATCTGTGATAAATTATTGATAATTACAAATGTGTTGCCGTCTACGTAACATAGAAATTCCCATTGAACAGAAGTCACCTCCACTACTTACATTACAGACAGAACATCAAAGATCTGAGACAGAAATTCTTCCACAATTAATGACGAACAATGACAGTCTAACTGCAGAATGACATCGGTGCTCTGCAACTTTGCTTTTATATAGAAAACCAGGTAGCAACCAGGTGAGTCGAGTCTGCTATTGCAAAGACACGCGTTGTAGACAACTTACATCTCATCAGTGCAGACGGATTCTGCAACAAGCTGAAAAAATGTCTGTGCTTATAAATTAGACAGCAATTATTAACAAACGTCCAATCTGTCTGAATGTGACTGCAGTCGCTCTGAGCTGAACTGCGATCGTTGCTTCCTGCAGGTGACCCATGTAGTCACCTTGCAATTGAAACTGGTCATCCAGAGATTTATGCTGAATCTGTGGGCAAAAAAGTCATAAATGAGAAACAATTCAATACAATAACCAGGCAGCATGGTTGTAATGTTGCCCAGTTTAGGGATCAACAGGTATGAAATCACCGCCCACTCATGTAAAATAATGTTGCTATTCTTGTCCCTCAGACCTGCCATGTTTTATTCTGTTTGTTGACTGTTTCTTATTCAGACATTAGAGAAGCATCTCTATACTTTCCTATCTATATCACGTTTAATTTTCAAAAGACATACAATAAAATAACAGAATAATAACATCATATTTAATATAATATTGGAACTCATTGGCCAACATGTAGTCTCGAAACCACTGGCTACCATCCACTGACTTTGACATTAAAGGTCTTCACTGCTGGCAACACTGATGGTGCTGAAACATTGGCTCATAGAAGTTAATAATCAGATAACCACTAGTTCCTCAGATCGTGTCTAACTGCAGGATGGCAGTAGAAGCACTCCTTTAAGGCTCCATTCATGTGGACCTGTTTTATGTAGACCTAACTACATAAGCACTGACTTGGTATTTTTTGCTTAGACGCATGTTAATCCTGACATTCACTGAACAAGTTTGTGCTTGAAAATGCTTTGAAAACTTAGAGTTTGACGACTTGATGATAAATCACACAAAAGCCAGGTTCAAAGTGTCGGTTTGCCTGCAGTATCCTATTCTGCAGGGCAGATAACCGACTTTGACTTGGAGTGAGGAAAATAAAGGCTCGCTCTCAGCAGAATGAAAGGAGGAGGATGATTTAAAGGATTCTCTCTGAAAAACCTCCTCGCTCTCTTCCCTCTCCATCCCCAGATGAATGCCCAATCAGAGATAAAACATATTTACATTTCTCTGATGTGCAATGCGCTTATGGTATGCGCGCACTGGATTTTCTGTTATTCTGTTTAGGGGCACGTGTGCATGCAGGGACTCTTGTTTGCACTGTACGCGTATATGTTTTATCCTTGCAGCACTGTAATTGAAAGCCCGGAGGCACAAAATTGCAATGCAGAAACAGCAGATTTGCATGCGGTGCGCTGCAATCGTAGTTTGCGTTTGTCATCTTCACCTAAAGGCACACAAACACACACACATCAAAGCATTGTTTGTTGACCTTGTGTCCCTTTGAGTCTGTAAATGATTAATGAGACACACAATATGTCTCTCTTTACTCTCTATCTCCCTCATCATCATGTAATTACTGTTTTCTTCTGCTTGATTGGTTTCTCATCTACTTGTTTGTTTCTCAGTGCAGGAAATTCGGTTTCTTGTTGTTCTCCTCCATCCTTTCTACAGGTGCACTGATTTTTTTTTCGAGTGCAGGGTAATCTGCAGCGTGAGGATAGCCCTCTTTCCCCCCTCAGTAATCTCACTCATCGAGTGCTGCTGTTATTGCAATTTACACTTGGCTCAGCTCCAGAGCAGCTCGGCCTTAATGGCTCCTCCGCTCTCCGTTGCACTTGAGTGTTATAGCTTCTCATCATCACCTCAGTGCTGAGCTGAGAACTCTTGCCATAAACACAATGACCTCAAGACGCTTCTTGAACTGTAGCCAAACTGTAACCTGTTAAACCCTGCAGAACCTGTTGTAACTTTAGTATTACACCATTATTATGGCGACGTTTACATCTGCAACTATTTGGTTGTGTCAGAGGAGAGATTCAAATGTTTCTATTGGTGCTAGACAGCATCAATAAAAATTTAATCAGAAATCAAAATTACAGCATCTTTGCAGACAATGTGATATTCAGTCACTTGACCGAAGTGCATCTCTGAAAAGTCTTTCCCTTCATTCATTGTATCTGCATGACATTTACAAATAAAACACTCCACGGTTGTGAGATTACTCTGTATTTCTCCTATGTGCTTTTATGTACAGTGGCCACTTTAGAAAAGACAAATAATTGTGTCAGATGAAAACGGCTTTAGTCACGTATGTGCAACATTTTTGTGAAGTCTTTGCACTCAGCATGTGTACTGGAGAAATTTGGATAAAACATTTGGTCCAATGAAATACTGGTTGGATAGCTCACCGTTGCTCTTGCGGACAACTGAGTTTTTCTTGACACATGGTTGCACTTAATTTGCTTTTACATTAAGTTCTGTTGGCAGACGTACATTTTCAATATCGCTTGATCGCATTCGTTTAATTGTGAGAAGTTAAAATGAAGATCGAGATTAAAATTTGATTTATTGTGCACCCCAATGTAGTAGCTGTTTGCTGTTACCAGGGTCCACTGTCACATACAACCACATGCACGCAAGCATGTCTGTATAGGTTAGGCAGGTTTGTGTTAGCAAATACTCGCACATACAGACACACATGAAGTGCCATAAATCCTGCATTAGGGGTGGAGTTCTGGCTCTACTCCTGTAAAACCTCTAAAGGGAGATTAAATGCCATCACATTTGGCTTTCTTTGACACAGGAGAAATGGATGAGGTCCTCACCCCATCTCTATGCTAAACCCAAACAGTCTGTATGAGCAACTAACCTTGGCTACTTGTATCTCCTCATGATTACTTAGAGCACTAAAAACAGCTTGGCCTTGTTTAAAGGACACTGACAGAGTTCAGGTTTAGGTTAAACAAGGACTGGATGGCATGTAACAACAGCCCTCTGTTGGGACTCTCCTAATAGACCGGACAGTTTAAGTATAAACTTCCAAGAACCCAAAAAAGCCCCCACAGATCAGACTATTTCTGCACTTCCTAAACAGTAAATAGATGGTCCATGATTCCACAGGGAGAATAAATCAGCAACTATTAGCCGGAAGGTCTTCTTCACAGTTTTTGCTTCCAACTCCTCAAGTCAAGCAACGCTTACATATGCACTGGTGTTATCTAAGAGAAGAGAGTCAGTGATTTCTACTGATGCCTTTAAAACCTCACAATTGTTATTTCGTGCTGTAACTGTGGCTACCAGATTTATGAAAACCACCCTCAGACATACTCTGCAGCAATTAGAGGATAAACAAGTAATTTTTTTAACACACAGCGTATATTTCAGCAGTAACTGTGGAAAAAGTGAAATATTAATGCTGATGACTAAATGACGCAACAACCTCTTCTCTGAAACTTGAATTTACCATCTCAGCTTAATCTCCAGTGTGCTTAGAGACAGATTGCAAACACCACCATGGTGGTTGCTGGACTAGTACATTATTAACACTGCTTCCTTACATTGTATTGAATTTGTCTGTATAATTGTTGGGAAACACAGATTAACTGCTACATAAATTCTTGCTGGAGCACGGCCATGAATGGTAAATGCTGTCATTTGAAATGTTAGCACTATCGGTTGGCTTTAAAGGACCATGAACAACAAACCCTTTTGTGAAGGATATGAATGGTTATATGTAATTTGTAACCATTTAACAACCCTAAATGAGGTGAAAATGACTGATTTGCTTAGTTTATAATAAATGGAATGGTCGCATAAATAGAGGAAGAAGTGTAGGTAAGCTATGGATCAAGTTGCTTTTATGCTACTATCTATTAATAGGCCTGTTGGACTGCTTTAGTGATACAAATAAATTTAAAAAAAATATCTGCGAATGGTCGTGTTGTAATAAAGCTGTGACGTTACATCAACATTATAGCTCCAAAAGCAAACACGAAAGACTCAGGCCCATGAGCTTGAGGCTAGTTTTGTGTGCAGTGAGTACCGATGCAGTGCAACGCAGTCTTGACTGTCCTCTTTTCTCCTAGTCAACTGGTGCCACAATAGCTTCTGGGAGCCTTCTGAGTGTATTGTGAAATATCAGCTCCAATAGCTCCAATGCAGGAAGCAGCTAATTTCATGGCTATTACTAAAGGCTGTGGTAGAGACTCAGTTACTCTCTTTGAACTGGGATTAGTAACGAGGAAGAACAAAACAGTGCTCTTATCTGGTCCTGATATTTATTTGGCGCTGCAGGGGTGACTGGAAGAGAGCTCAGCTGTTTTATTCTAATGTGAATTTTAAAAGTCACTTCCCTTCAGCTTTCTCCTGACAGACAAATGCAAAAGTGAGAACAAATCAGGAACACATGTTGACAGGTAAGCATCACCTGCAGTGTTGTATGCACTTTTTTTTTACACACTTGAAGTAATCTGTGTTTTGTTGTGGTTTGAACTGCATCAAAGACCAGCCCTAAATTAGACTTTTCTTCCCAAAAGGCACAGCTCTGTTGTGTTTGAGTTAGCGTGGATATTTCATACCCTCGCACCGCTCATGCTTCTCCTCAGCATCAAAGCACAGCGCACGCCGTTTGAAATTCATTGAAAGCATTGGATTAATAATGCAGGGAGAGAAGCTGAGAAAAGAGGACACGTAACGTGATGTTTTCTTGACTCCTCAGCTATTAAACCATGGAAACCCATCTGACATGACCGAATGGGAAACCTTTGACCGAGCAGGTGGATAGCTTTTAAAAGCTTGTGGTGAAAATAGCAGGAGCTAAATCCCCCAGGAGGCAGTCAGATACATGCTCCCTAAATGAAACCATTTTCTTTCTCTGTTTTGCTACCATGGCTTCTCTTCATTGTTTCCCACTGAATTTACTGGAGGTTAAAATAAAATAATAATAATAAGATATATATAGAAAAGAGATGAGTAAAATTCAATATCATATCAATAACTCTGCTAAGTATAGGTAAATAATGTCAAGCCCTGATGATAAGCACTGTGCAAGTGAAGGCCCTGTTTCATTTTCTGTACTTTACTTTATCTTCAGTCCTCTTTTATGCTAGTCTTGCAACTAACTTGCTACCAAGCTGTATTTAGCTTAAACTCTGGAGACAGCCAAGATGCTAGCTCCAGTGATAAAAAGTTAGCCCAGTACTAAAAGAGGCAAAAGCTGAGGTCCTCTGAACGAGTACATTAAATTTGCTCCAAAGCAGATGAGTACCATAGAAAGATGTGTTAAAATGCTCCAAAGCCACCATGAAAACAGCCTAAAACTAGCTAACACCTCGTAGCTGTAGTAGTTTCCTCTCATTGAATGTCTATATGTGAAGCAGTTTCTTTTCATAACTTGCCTGTTTAAACTGCATTGGGATAAAGAAACATTACTTTTGTGGCATGACCACTTTGTTACAGACAGTAGCTTTCTACTCACCTTCACTAATTTGGCACATTTATCTGATAAATAACATGACTTGCTCTTTGGTTCATTGTACAAGTAGAACATTTGGAGTCAATTTATAAATGTTTTATTTTGTTTTCTGTGGCTACAGCCAGTAGTTGGTGATGGTTTATATTAAATGGCTACCTTAAATATTTAAATAGAAATACAATTTGCGTACTGTGCAAACACTGTTAGAGGGGCATTCTTGGGTGACACAAGAGATCATCAAAACCTGCTTCGGTTGCTAGCAGATAGTTTAATGGAAGATACCGACTTGGCTGCAAACGCCGCCATTTACTCTCTGAGTTGTAGTGAGACTTGAAAAAGCATGTTGCAAGTAGGAAACAGATTTTTTATTTTCAGGGTAAATTTTGTATCTCATTGTAACTAACACATTTCCAGAGAACCAAGTTTTAATGTAAAAATTGATGTTCCTCACTTTACGTTGCACGTTTGCACAGTGTCACTACTGCTCAGTGGGCAATTTCAGAGTCTGCACACAACACAGAAACTACTGGTGACCATGGCAACCTGCTAGTGATAAAAGCACTCACAAAGAGGTTTACTGTGCAGCATTGTTTACAACATTTTCAAAGCTAGGGACTGTCAGCAACCACTTGCCAACCGGTCATGGAATTCACACTTTTCCCTTAGCAACCAGAGGTTGCCCAGTTGATCATCAACCAATCACCACACCTGCTCGCATTGGGGTTGCTAGCAATGTCACAGCAACTGCCAGCAACCTCACCCAACCAGTTGGGGAATACAGCCAAAGCTTTTAAATGATCAGAATTGGTAAAAGGAAGTGTAGCAAACTGGCATATTTAAAAAGCTGGAACTATAAAATAATGTAAAAATAAAATTTAATCTGTAACATATTCTTATGATATAATCATTGCATTCTGATCTCTGAGGCATGTATTGACTTGTATTAGTAATAAGAGTTGAAAGAGCCCAAACTGACTGCATGTTGATGGTTTTTGAGGTTTTTTTAAAAAGTCTTCCTTTAGCTAACAACCGGCTAACCAATCACAGGACAGAATCTTCCCCTGAACTATTACCAGTTATAACGGAGTTGTATCAGTTTCCATCTCAGTAAGAAATCAAACCATAAATTCTCCACCACAGTGCACTATTATTTTAGAGCTCTAAAGCATGTTGGATGATCTGGTTTCTGGTCACTCCCACTTCAGGCTCCAGGAACACATTTGACTGCAAAGGCTGAAAGTCTCAGTTTCTCCACCCCCCCCCCCCCCCCACCCCCCCAACCACAGGAGACAGTCAGAAAGTTGATTCAGGTCATTTATCTTCCCGGTGCCAATGTTTTTAGACTATATCTTAACTGCAAAGGGAGGTATTGATCCTGCTCTCCTCTCTTCATCCCCTCCTCCTCGATAAATAAGGGAGAAACGATCCCAGCTCACACCCTGATTATCAATATGAAAATGCATATTGTTGATGTTAAAGTGACATTGTAATTTCTGCAGTGATTTCCTGCAAGAAAGTTACTCGACTGCAGACAAACATGTCTGAGTTCAAATCGACTCACAGTGATTGCACGGGGGACTTTCGAGCCTTGTGCCATGTGTGTGGCTTCAGATGGAAATCGCACTGCAGAAATTTAGCAGAAATTTAAACTAAAAGTTTGCTAGTGAGCATTTCCTCCAGGGTGTCTACTTTCTGTGCATAATGATTTTTATTAAAGTGACAGTGAGTTAGGAGGGTTTGCACGTTCTCTCTCCACAGAACCCTTCGGTTGTGGCTCTGAAGATAAATGGGCCACCAAGGCGGGCCCAAACACAGGCCTGGGGATAGGGATAGCTAATACTGAATTAATTAGCATGGGCTGATATGGTGGAGCAGCAAACAAGAGGATCATGTGATGCTATCTGCTTTAGCTCCATTAATTTTGAACGCTGTAGGGAATGCTCTTCGTGTCAATAATTGAATGACAAAAATATATTTTTAAACAAGTAAATAAAAGTGCAGTGACATCATATTCATGCTTCCAGAGAAAAACTTTATTTCTCTGACAGGCTTAGTGCCCAGGGTTTAAGCGAAGCTAAGCTAACCTGCTATTTAAAAAAAATACAAAATGATATTTTATATCTTATAATATTTAATATTTAAAGATTATGAGTTCAAAAGCCAGGGAGGAGACCAGCTGAAAGCTCTGAACCCTATTCTTGTGAGACGAGTGGAGGGAGGAAGAAGATCTAAGAGCGCGAGGGGAAGTGGCAGCCTGGAGAAGGTCAGACAGACATGGAGGGGCGAGGCTGTGGATTGGCTTTGAACGGCCAAAGAAACATTTTGAAATTAATGTGGAATTTAAGTGGGAGCCAGTGAAGCTGTTGCAGAACAGGAGTGATGTGGTGAGTGGACTGTAGTGACAATACAAGCAACTGAATTCTGGACCAGCTGAAGCTTAAGAAATATATATAATATATATATATATTTTAAAAATAGACATCTGCTGATAGGCTGTGAAGTGAATTATCTGCTTGCTTGACTAATCACCAACATTAAAGGTATCAACTAAATGCTTTTTTTCCCCAAAATAAAGACACAAAAAGATTTGTGATGGGTTTTTTAAAATAAACATGAACGCCACACAGCTTTACAAGGATGTCACAGTTTTGTTCATTGGACAACGACTGATGTCAAAATGTGTACTGGCTTTTGACACTCAGCTACTCACCAAAAAAAAGAGGAAAAAGCAGAAGACTTGAGATGTTACTCCTCGCTGCAGCCCATCATCCTCCCTTCCTTTCCTTAATCTGTCTTTACTTCTTTTATTTGGTTTCTTTATGATAATGATGATGTGCCTTCTCTTCCTTGCTGTGCTGCATATTAAAAGCTATAATATGGTTCTAAGAATAGCTTTACCTAATCTGCTCACTGTGATGAAGTGTCACTCTTATACTCTTCTGTAATGTTTTAGCCTTTTCATGCCTCTAATGCTGAGAGTACCTGTCTGGATCCCAAACACTTTAACATACAAATGAAGGCATTTTACTACCAAGAGCTATATAGTTGTTTTTTTCTTACATAAACTTGTTTTTATGACCGAACATTTATTTTCCCAGCATACTGATATCTCATTATGAGGCAAAACTTTTCAAACTCCCCGGTGTTTGCGCTCACTTTATGTACACGCTGAGAAAATCACATGTTGCGTTGGCAGAAATGGGTATTACATACATTAACTGAACGTGTGCGAGTGTGTGTGTGTGTGTTATTTCTCTAGAGATTAGTGCCTATTTGCAGTTTGATGGGGGGAAAGCGAATGTGTTTGGAATACAGAGTTAATATGATGTGGCAAATAAATGGCTGTTGGATAATGAGACATGGCATTTAGATAAATGTTGCTGCTTTAGTGTTTAAAGGCATAATGATAATGCTATATCAACTAAGTGTGGCTATCTATATTTTATTTATTTAAAATCTATTTAGCAAACAGGTACGCAGTACCTACTAATGTCCTTTGGCTTGTTTTGGACCTGTGCACCTTTTTATTTAATAGGCTATAATCATCCTATGAATGTGTAATATATACTTTTAATACTATAAACTGATGTGAAATGTGGTATTAGAATGAAGGTACATAATGTAATTGGACTTTCTTATACAATAAAACTATACCTACAATGTACACATCCTCATTTAGTTGACGTTTAAGCCATTATTTAAAACTAAGGTTTAAGTACTCATCCAGCTGCATGAGGCTGTATAAGATATACTTATATTATCTCATAAATAGTGAGAAAAGAAAACATGTTGCTACTATTGTGACCTCTGTAGTGTCACAGTGACAAGTCATAGTAAAGAGCAACCCCTCGGGTACTGTGTCAGTCCCTGTCTTACTGTAAACTGTCTCTACTGTCACGGGCTCCTTGGTCCACAGGGCCTGCACTGCCCAGCCCACGTGGCCACATTTAAGACCCCCTCTGGCTTCATGGGGAAGGCATGCCAGCGCAGCCTCCAGTATGTCAGAAGCAATCATGAGACTGGGTCTTAATAACCAATAAGAGCACAGACCAGTGGCACGTAGTCAGGCCCTTTGGATACAAAGACAGGATGCTGTCAGAGGAAAGTCTGGTGGATTAAAATGAGAAGAAATCTGCGCTCCACTGACTCTTACATTTTGTTTTTTGTATTGCAGAGACAAACATCTGGAGCTGCTGCTGGCAACAATAAGACTTCTGGAGGACAAGGTAAAAAAAGTCACAAAATAATATATTAGTTTGTCATTTCCTTTGGAATATACTTGGACATTTATTTTAGGGGAAACAAACTGCTGGTGCAGGGAAGAGGAGATTGGAGTTTACAGTATAGGATGGTTTTAGAAGACAGATGACAGTAGATGGACAGCAACAAAGAGAGAAGGACATGCACAAAGACACAAATTCACCTCAGGCTTTCCATCAGATCTGTTCTTACAAGAGTTCAGGGAATGATGTCATCATATATAACATGGAGAACATTTGATAAATGTCAGAGATTATGTGTTTTTTTAAATCAAATTATTCCTTATTATTCAGAACAATATAATAATCTCTTCCCCTGCTTGGAAGAAGATCACCTTGTTTATATTGCTTATACTTTATGGCTTTACATTATTTGACAAGAGGTTTGTTTGCAACTTTGATGTCCTGATTCAGCTGGAAAAAAACACCCTAAAAACCAGGAGACAAAAGTGAGATGACCATCAGTGTCTGTAAACACACTTCTCTGATGATTGCCTCCCTGAGCAGAGACAGACAGCCTGTATGAGTTCAGTCCTGGGGGAAATAAAGTACAGCTCTGTGCACCGAGCGCGTTACAAATCATGTTTATTGTTGAGCTTTCTGTCATTAAACCCATCACAGCAGAGCAAATAAAGGCTTCAACGAGAGAACTAATATCCTTCCAGCTTTCACCTTCTCTAAATCATGGCACTGATTTGATGCCCTGACTCAGCAGCGCTGAGATGAGATGGGACCAAGTAGGCTGCGCTATTTTTATGAGATAAAAAAGTGAATTTCGGATCTTATTCACTTTATTTGTGGGGAACTGCATTAAAAATCAACAGCACCGCTGTTACACTGACACTGTATGTTTACAGATCTTTGACATGTCATAAATCAGATATATTAGTCATGTAAAAACCTTTTTTTTTTTAAAATGAAGTAGTGACTGCTTTAATTAGGCATGCCACACTCAGAAGTCCTGAACTCACAAAAAATAAATCACTTGGAGCTATATTTTCAAACCATAGAAATTTGTGAAGATGTGACGTGTTCTGTGCAGCAACAGCTGCTCTGTAAAAGGCTACTGTCGGTTGCTCCCAGATTTTTAACGCTAGATGCAATTCCTGGTGCAACCCCCAGGGGTTTGTGTTTCCACCCGGGGATCTTTTGCTTGTTAGGCGAATGTGTAACTAGTACACGGTGGAGCAGTTTTGTATGTAATCACAAAGCACGAAGTACAACAAACACAAGGCATTAAAGAAAGTTCAAAGTAAAACAGGAAATAGACGAATGCTAAACAGCAGCCGTGACAGAGAGAGGAGAACGGGCATCATCAGAAAGGCGAGACAGAGAGAAAACACTTGTGGAGCTAAAACTGCAACTCATAAAAATCAAAACATCACAGGAAACATAGTTAAAAACCTGATGCCAGACAAAGCAAAGCAGACAAAGCAGTCGTGGTATGTCTGAAAACTCGAACAAAAGAGAGATGACTGTTGATGGTTCCATGTATTTCTTTCTTTGTCTTTCCTAGAGAACCAATCTGGTTAGTACATGGTTGCTAATAGATGGCCACACACCTTCTCTACTTTTAAGTCATTTACATTTGTGCACATGTAAATTGGGCCTCATTTGTTGAATGAAGTCGGTAACGCATTCGACCGTTAGAAGCATCACCGCTCTGTTCCTGATGTCAGCATCATAAACCCAGGGGTGCAGCTCCTTGTGTGTATAAACACCTCAATAGGAAAAAAAACAGGGCTGGAAGCGTGCGATAATGAGTTTGTGTCACCACTGACGCAAACTAGAAAATGTTTTGTTTTTTTCATTCTAATCTATAGTAAGTAGGAAACAATTCTTAAGCTTTCTGTTGGTAGAAAGTCTAATAAGGATGTCCAAGCAACCTGAAGAAGTACCTGAAACTGACGTCACTGCAGTGGTTAAATTTGGAGCCATTGTTCAAGTAGGAATACGTGTAAAAAAACAAACCAAACAGACGGCCAGTTGACCATTATACAACCATGAAGTGTTTGTTGGGATTACAAACTGAACTGAACTGAATGGATAAAAATGAATTGTAGACTCAAACTAAGACTCACAATCATACAGGAATCAGACTCCAAAATCACAGAAATTCAAACAACAAAATTCAGAAACACAAAACCCAAAGGTGCCAAAAATGTGGCCAATATGTAGCTGGCAGAGTGCAGACCCAATTGCAGATTTGGAGACACGACCCGAACTTTGAACAGCATTTATTGCCAGAGCTTGGGGAGCAAAATACTCTATGCAGAAACTCAGACTAACCAGGAATCAAGCACTTACAAGTTACAAAACTGAACACGCACACATGGGGGAAAGTATGACAACGACAAAGACCAGAGGGAGACTCAGACAATAAATACACAGGAGGATGGAAGACAGGAACTCAATGCACATGAGACAAGGGACTCTCAAAATAAAACAGGAAACATAACAAACTCAGAAACAGACACTAGAAACAGGAACAGAACACAAACGTGACTGAAAGACGACTCACCTGAGACAACAAACAGAGAGACCAGAGAGCGAGACATAACAGGGATCACAGAATAGATTAAGAAGATAAACACATGCACACTATGACCTAGACAAGAAGCTATGAACTAGACGGACCAAAGTTAACCAAATACAGAGACAAAGGCTGACTACTCAAAGAGACAAGACAAGGGGCAGGTGACAAAAGAGGGGACAGATACAGTTCCAGAAATAAGAATATAGTACAACGGAAATAACCTTGAACTCGAAACACAGAATACCATAGGGCTAAAACCGAAAACGTTTCATTAGACCAAAAATAATTCCCAAACCTCTAAAACTCAAAGGACATGGCCCAAAAACCTAAGATGTAAACACACACCGATGTTTGTTGCATTACACACAGGCAGTATTGTCAGAAAATATTACAGTTTATGTGCAATCAGTTGATGAGTGTGATGGTGAGGGTTTTTTTTGCAAAGGTAATGATGTATTGCAGCGTTCCCCAACCCCCGGGCCTCGGACCGGTACCGGTCCGTGAGTCATTTGGTACCGGGCCGCGAGAGTTGAGGCTCAGGTGTGAAATGTATGGTTTTCAGGGTTTTTATCATTTTTCAGCATTATTTTGTTATCGTTTTTATCTTAAACTCAGTTTTCCTGGGTCTTTTCACGTGTTTTATGAATAAATCTTCTTTTTTTCGGTACCGGTACTAGTTTTATTTTGTTGTATTTATCCGCGACACCTTAAAGGCCGATCCGTGAAAATATTATCGGGCATAAACCGGTCCGTGGTGCAAAAAAGGCTGGAGACCGCTGGTTTATTGTATAGATAAAGTTACATAAAGCAACTTCAATTCAGTTTTATTTCTATTGGATCAAATCACAACAGCAGTCGCCTCAAGGCACTTTATATTGTGACGTAATACAACTTCAACAATTACCTGATGCCCAATGAGCAAGCAGTTGGTGACTGGGGGAAGGAAAAAAAACCTTTTTAACAGGAAGAAACCTCCAGCAGAACCAGGCTCAGGGAGGGGCAGCTATCTGCCACGACCAGTTGGGGATAAAGATTGCCTTTATAACTATACGTATTCAGAGGTAAACAACAACCTTAGAAACACATTCTGTGGAAGTGACAGAAAATGTTAAAAAATTAAGGTACAAAGATACAATAAAGAAGGGAATAAGTCTTTTTTCTACAATAGAATCAAAGCAAATCTTTTGTTCCAGTGTTTCAATTTTTTTAATTATCCACCTTAAAGAGTTAGAAATACTTAAGGGAGTAATCTGCCTGGAAAGTGCGTTTGAAAAGTGCATCCTCATTTGCGATTGAGAGAAGCTTGGAACCAAGTTCACGCAGCAGCTGACCCCGTCTAAAATAAAACAAAAAGTCGCTCCAATTAAACCGAGCTGCTGTTTCAGCTACATTATTCACCAACAGCAATTAACAGGATTATCTCGAGCAGGGTAAACACTGTGATGCAGGAGGCTAATTTTTCACTGCCTTTAAAATTCAGCTCTAGCATTTCACTCACTTAATGAAAAGAGAAAGTGAAGGAAACTACACGGCCCGCAGTACACATACACAAACACAGAATGCGCCTTTGTTGTCTGACCTTGAAAATTAATTTGAAGCCTGTAAAAACTGCTTTCCCAGCGTGTCTGAAGTGTGTTTCTTAATACACAGAGATGTGGGGGGAGAGAGAGAGTGGGCGAAGGGGAGGGGGAGTGGGAGTAATGCTGCTATTGACTCGCACACAGCACAGTCTTTAGAGGCAACCTCTCACAGGCTCAAGGACAGCCACAAACAGATGTATTCATATGCACTGGAACTCATTTTGAACTGGGTACGTTTAAGTACATGCAGCTGTGACGCACCTCAGAGATGCAGAAGGGGCTGTTTCCCTGATACCAGCGGGTGGAGGATGCAAGTGTTTTCTGCAAAGATAAAGACGCCAGATTGAATGTTTATCAAGTGGATACAAATGAATCTTTTTTCTGCTTTTCTGCATAAAGAGTTAGAGAGTGCTGGCTGCTGGTGCTCATAAATTTTACTCTTATTAAAAGAGGGTGATTCAGAAAGTGACACAACAGGTTGTTATTGTTTTAAACGTACAAAACAAAGTCTGCAGAGTGATAATAATGTGCAAAACCTGACATAGATAAAACAGAAGTAACTGCAAATGATGTTGATCAGAAGAGGTCATTTGCAGGGTGTCCTATCTGCTATTTGTTAAATATATAGCTGGAATATTATTTCTTTTCATGATGCAACATGATGAAATTTTTCTAATTTTACTACTTTAGTGCAAAACCAAGGTTTGTTTATCTAACCGCAGAGGAACCTGGACCTTCATTTGAGGCTTTTAGAGTTTGACGTGTAAAAGAATCTGTAATTATATTTCTGTTCAAGGTTGAACTCATTTACAGAATAATTCAGCCTGTTTAGCTAAAATGACTAAACTTAAACGTGTAAAATACAAAACTTTTCACTTTAAAGTTTTTCAGTTAGCTTCCCTGTAGGCATTTAATTTGAGAAATTCATGCATTATATTGACATTAACAGTGCTTGAAAGAGAGTAGAGTCAAAGCACCTGTGAATGTGTGCGACTGTATGATTCAGACAATGAAAACCTTACAAAAGAAACATGAGATTGGTGTGCATTATGCTCAAATTGTAATAGCAGCTAGGTTAAGAGCACAGCCAGGCACATTTTTATAATGTCACATGTAGGAGAGTTGTGCTTTCAGGGCTCGAATACACGGTTAATGTTTTTGAAAGGGCGTATTTTAACCCAAGTCTTTATTCAGCTATACAATACCTGAACACAACCAGGCAGTTAAACTGAAAACATTAACTATTAACAGTAAAAATTAATATTACTATTGTTTTTTTTCACTACGCACAAACCTCATTCTCCTGGGTGAAAGGCCTCTATTTTCATTCTTTCATCCAACACAGCTTCATTTATGCTTCGTCCAGTACAGGTTGACTGTAGTGACTTGCATTTTAAATAGATAGTGGTTATTTAAGTCTTTCAGATTTCAGAAATCTATTTTCTGACATTTTTTTTATGTTTTCATGGCAAACAGGGAGAAAAAAAATCACTTCCCAACTCAACTCACATCTACGCAACTTAGTTACACTGTTATAAAAAACATCTTAAAAAAACTGTAATATTCTGGCAGCTGGGGTGCCAAAATACCACAGTAACATAACAGAAAATAACTTCCTCATAAAAATACGGTCATTTCCAGTAATGACAATACAGTTTGTTGCGCTAATATTACATGGGATCTTGCCTTTTCAAGTGATGTTAAACATTAAATTAGGAACATGTTAATGTGATTAAACAATGAAATCATCTATAAATAGGAAAAAAAAACATCTTAAAAAAATGGTAATATTCTGGGCTGGGGTGCCAAAATACTACCGTAAAATAACAGAAAATAACTTTCTCATAAAAATACAGTTATTTTCAGTAATGAAAATAGAGTTTGTTGCGCTAATTTTACATGGGATTGTGCCTTGTCCAAGTGCTTTTAGACATTAAATTAGGAACATTTTAACGTAATCAAACAATGAAATTACCTATAAACAAGGTGAATGAATGTGGCAATATGAATCATAATACGTAAATGTACAGAAATATACAGTTAACAGTTGGTGTAAATAATAATGGATTGCATGCCCTGGAACAGACCGACAGAGGCAA
This sequence comes from Neolamprologus multifasciatus, assembly GCF_963576455.1. NCBI lineage: Eukaryota > Metazoa > Chordata > Actinopteri > Cichliformes > Cichlidae > Neolamprologus > Neolamprologus multifasciatus. The sequence continues at coordinate 26,213,853 of NC_140452.1, forward strand.
GGCTGCCATATCGCATCATCGGCCCCTCTGGTCATCACCAGTAGGTGAAGAGTCTTGACCACGGACACAATACTGAGAGTGTTCGAGCCGGGGCTCGAACCGGCAACCTTCTGATCACAAGGCGAACTGCCAACTCTTGAGCCACAATCGCCCTAAATAGCAATGATAATAATACTTATGTGATGTAACACAAGCTTATAGTTTAGCTTATAATCATGTGATATACTTTTCCATAGCATTACATTTGAATTTAACAGATCATTCTCTCACATAACAGACAAATATTTGTGAAATTATGATACATTTCTAAATGTATTTTTACAATCTAAATATGCATATGTACAAAAAAATATATTTAAAAAACAAGTAAATTGTGTTTTACTATATTTACAGTAAAATCACAGTCTACTTATGTAAATTTAATGATATTCTAGAAAGACAGTACAAAACTGTAAAATATACAGTAAGATACTTTGACATTACTATTTTTTGGAACAGTGTAGTTCTGATTGGATCTCGTCTCCCTTGAATTTCATCTCATTTCTACTGGTTGACAAATGTATCAATACATTTTATCATATTTGTTGTCCTTTTAATTTAGTTACAGTCTTGTTTTAATCAGAAAAAAATTGTTGAAAATTATTCTTCAAGGAAATTAACAGTTTTTTTGGTCCCATCTCTATAAACCCTACAGATGGTCGTTTTGACGTTGTCTACATATCTAAATTTATTGAGCTGCTGCCATGTGATTGGCTGATTCAATATCTGTGTTTAGTAGTTGAATAGGTGACGGTGTATATTGAAGTCAGTGTACTATTCAGAACCTTTTAGTGGGCTTCTGTGACATTGGCAGACGTGGTTGGAGTCCAGATGTCATGTGTTTGTACCATATGCTTCATTTCTTCAGTGACCTTATGAGCCCAAGTACGACACAGACTGTCCCTGCCACTGAAACAGCTGTTAGTACCACAGCTTTACATGATACTGCATGAACAAACCACACAGACAGTAGCAGTTAAGGATGGGGCACAGTGATGCTGTCATATGGGAAGTGCTCTCTGTTATCTGCTTATTCATGTGGGACATGACACATGAAAACAGCTCAGTTACCTCATGTAAATGTTAAGCTTGCAAAGTAATGTTAAAGAACAATGTGGAACTGCTCCACCAACGGCACCTCCCCCTCGTTTCGAACAGGCACAGGCGTAATTTCAAACGGGCTCACCTTAGAGATCAAAGTCATCCTTGTATAATTAGCTTGTGGACAAGCCCCTCAAAGTGAAGATGACCCATTTTCCACACACTTTTTAATTAGCTTTACTGTACTAAATTATAACCATAACGAATTCTTCCTATTCTGTTGGATAATGTTATTGAATGCACACCGTATCTTTGTTTCAGGAGCTGAAAACACAAACAGTATTTCTTCTTCAGGCCTTTGAATGCACCATGTTTTCTGGCTTCCTCTTTCAAATCTGATGCCATGTCCAAGTAGGTTACACAGATGCTTCCTTGCCAAAGCAAGAGAAAAAACATTAAAATAAAAAGTAGGCATAAAGGGGAAAACCGTACCAATCGATGCTGACATGGTCCTCCACGTTTATGCGCATATCGATCGTCTCTCTCGCGGTTTTCTGCGCCTCTCTAGTGTCTCATGGCCTCAGGGGTTGACAATGTTTCCTTGACTTTCACGCTGGCTTTAAACTGTACACACACATTTCTACCCACATAAATATATATGCACACAGTACATGAGGATTTTTCATGGCTCCAAATGAGTCTTTGTAGGGTGACTGTGCAATTGAGCACAACTGGTCGGGGAACACAGCTTGAGTGTGTGTTACCTTACTTAACATGCATTTTCCTTTCTTAAGGAGTCTTTTTTTTAGTTATTTTTTGAAATTTAATAGACAAAAAATGTGAAAATATTTGTATGTTCACACAAATGAAAATCGACTTAAAAAATGGTTATATTATTTCTACTGCGCTTTGTTCTTTGGGAGGTTAAAACCTCTTGGGAGGTTCTGTTTGTGTGCACCATATGTCATAGTTAAATAAAATGCTTTCAAGTTCAGATCTTTCAGCAACTCTGTTATTTGTTTTGTGTAAAATTTAGAGGTGCCATGGTAGAAAATGCCAAAAACGTTTAAAAATTCTGACTGGCTTGTTCTGATAGCTGGAGGACATTTCTTGCTTCTTGTCTATCTCGAGGATTCCCAGTCTACTTTAAGCTTCACAGGTGTATATGTGGCAATTGCACTACTGGGTTCATTTGGATAAGGTGTCTCATTACTGCGTTTTATCTCTTGCTATGCAAATCAGATGCCAGAGTGTGCCTCCCCTTGTGTCACCTGATCAATATTACTGACAGCATTGTATAATGATACAGTCCAGGCCACACTTTAGACTCTTAAGCTCAATTTATGACCTTATATGCTGCAAGTGTCAACGACTCAGGTAACATAGTTGATAAATAAACTTCCATTCACTGTGACATCTACTGTTGGTGATGCCAACATAGCAGAATCCCAACAATGCTTTATATTGTAAGCTACAGATCCACAATATTTAACAAGAACGCTAACCAAAAGTAAATACGTATCTCATCCTTTCAGCACCGGAAGCAGCTTTTACTATTTTGTAACCCTTTTTTACAGCTGTGTAACACCTGTGAAGGGGCTGTCGGGTGTTTCATCGTCACCCCTGGTATTCACTGCATATTCCTGCCAGTTATAATTCCTGGTGTGTTGCACACTGCTTTCTGAGAATAAGACCCAAAGTGAAGAATTTAGAAGCAAAAGATCTCGATTGTTTTTCTTCACTGAGTTGGTGGAAAAATGTGTTGCATTTTTCTACTTTGTGGCATTTGAGAAAGAGATGCAGTGATTTTGTAACACATGGAAATAAAATTTCTACAATTCTAATGAGATTGAAAGCCAATGTTTGACACAAAAACCTTCACTTTCAGCAACACAGCCTGAATCAAGCCTGAGTCAAGCTTTCTTGTCATTCCTCTAAGTTGTCTTCAGGAATAGTTCTCTGGCTTCTTGAAGGACATTCAAAGCTCTTTATTGGATGCTGGCTGCCTTTTGTTCTGTTTGCTGTCAAGACGATCCCACACTGCTCCAGTAATGTTGAGGTACTTTTCTGTGTTCATATTTCCATCAGATTTAAAGGGATCTCCAACACCACTGGTTGAAATTGATCCCCAAACCATGACAGAACAGCCACAGTGTTGTACAGATGGCTGCAGATACTCACCTGTCTCCTGACCTCCTCCGTACATACTGAAGATGATTTTATCTAGAACATTCGATTTTGGAACTATTACTCCATCAGACCTGACAGTGTCTTTCAGTCCAGCTCTTGTGTAATTTAGCATAGCTCATCTTTTTTTTCTCCCTGTTTCACCTCCTTAAGAATGGCTTCTTTGCAGCCACCTGTTCACTGAGAAGATTTCGGATCGGGGTTCAGTGAGGAGTTAAATCAACTCAAGGGAAAGATGCGTCTCTCGGGTCCTGTATTGGATTATTATTATTTTTCCTATTTCTTAAGGACATTACTTGCAGATACTGGTCTTCTGCTGTAGTCTATTTTAAGCCAGTTCCTCTTTTATCCTTTTTGTCCAGTTTACTCAGACTTTGTAAGAACACACTGCACGTTGTAGGTTCAATTAAAGAAAAATTATGTGTCTTTGTGGCATGCTGCTAGCAACAGCAGCAACAATATGCGTAAAGTATGCAGCACAGACCATTTTACTCACAGATGTAATAACTTGCTGCAGTAACGTGGGCTAAAATAGCCGTCCACATGCTGTGCGAAAACTTAATAAGTTCTACTTTACTTTGAACAATCACTTTCTTTTGTCTCAAGGTCTGTAAGCCTTCTTTCATGTCTCTCGTCCCTGGCTCACACAAATCCCTCTTATGGCTCAACTGGTTTTAAGCAGTGAAATCAATAAGATGTCCCAACTTTCAGTGGGCTTCAAAGCGGCTTTTAAAAGGCATTCTGAAAGAAAGCCAACCAAAGAGGGTCTTATCATGACTCTTATGAATCTATTCCATTTAAACCAAATCATCTTAGTTTCAGAGCTCATAGCAATTAAGCCTAAATTTCAGCAGGTACCACACAACAGCATCATGGATTTGTTTATTTATTCTTTTACTTGCTGAAAGTACAAAACCAGATGAGCGGGCGCGGCACCCCGACAGCAGATATTACACTCACATTAAGTAAAGACAGAGACGCTGAAAGGGATGCCAGGGGTAATGGGTTTGATGATCTGTAATGTGTGTCGTGAGCAGGAGATGAATCCACAAAGTGAGGAGAATGATCTGTCACTGTCACATTCAGCTGTGGCTTCCTGTCTTATAAAACAGAAGAAAATCCACCCTAAAGACTCCAAGCATTCATCGGGATGACGACGACGTGTTGGGTCTGTGCAAAACTCCAGTTTGCAGTTGTTGATTGCAGAGAGAAACTAAATGTTGCCATGGTAATGCCATTTTTAGTGGGTTTTATTCTCTATTTAGTTTTAGAAGTGAGAATAACAGAGATTGAAGCAGTCGTGTACAAGAAGCAAATGAAACACAATGACAGTGGACAAACTGGGGGACATATGCATGGCAGACAGGGAGAGCTCATGAATGGGTGGGATGGGTGGATGAGAGTCGAGTGATTTGAAAAAGATAAGAAAGTCTGAGGGTGAACAAACCAAAGAATTCAGCTGCTCGTGTTGACAGAGGAAACTAGAAATGTGGGAATGTGTCTGAGAAATTCTAACAGGCTGAAACTCAATATGAGGACGAAGAAAGGAAATGTTCCCAATAAAAGCACAAAATATTAAAAATGACTGTAGATATTACAAGACATGTTTATACTTTTATCTGTACTGTATTGATTTATCCTTGTATTAATGCTCTTATTTACTGTATGTATTTATTAGTTTATTTTTAGATTAATTAACCTTTTCTTTCTTTTTTTTAAATAAATTTTTTTATAATCATCCAAACAAAGTGGGCGAATGAGTGGGTCAGTCATGCAGCGTGCGTGACGGCTGATCGACAAAACACAAACAGCGAGTCAGGGCATTGCTAATGAAGATGCTTAGGTAACATAGCTGACATGTGGCTCTGACTGACATGACTAGCGGCGAACACAGAGGTGAGCCCATTTGCTTTCAGTAATTTGGAAGACGTGTTTTTCTTCCTCCCTTGTTAATAATGTTCATAAATCTTCTTTTAAATACTTTTTCATTACTGCTCTTAATTCACTATAGCAGTTTCCCCTCAGGCCCGCAGAGAGCATAAAGGATAAATGTCGCTACCATTATGTCACCCATTAGTTTCCGAAGTCCTGTTTTGACTTCCCACTATGAAAGTAAGCATAAGTCGTTAGCCTATGAGCATACCACAGAAAATCCTCCATTTGGAAACATGGTATGACCAAGACTTGGCTGAAGTTTTTATTCAACATGGCCCAAAATGAATGACTAAGACCATAAACTCAACAGTGTTTACAGAGGTCGGGGCAGAAAGCCATTTTTCTGCAACCACATCTGTCACCATCTGGTGGCCTTCAAACACATCCTCACTGGCTTCTTTTTTCAGACCTTTAAAATTGAAGCTACATCCATGCAGGATCGAAGTAGCACAGTGTTAGTAAAGTACTGTAAATGGTGCTTGCATTAGCCAATGGGCATCAACTGTTTCATTCATGTTTCCTTGCTCTGGAGTTATCAACTCACAATGATAGGAGTGGTATAGTTTCTACATACTTGGACAAATGTTGATTAAATTGACCAAAAATTGCATTTTGCTCTTTTGAGACATGATATTGAAAACTAGAATAGTAACTTATCCATTTCTAAAGAGGTTTGACTTTATGTCTACTGTGCTTATGCACTAGTATTGAAACTGTCCCAATTACTCTCACTGGTGCAGCCTCCTTGGTCCATGTACGATATACAGTATAATTCACTGTATAGCGAGAAAAGCCAGTTTTGGTTTAATTTTGCCCAGTTTTGTCCAAAATACACGTTTTCCTACATTCACACTGCAGGCGAAAGCGCATCAAATCCGACTTTTATGACCCTGTGTGACCCATGATCATGGTATGACAGTGTGAACGGAACAAATCCGATATTTTCCAATCCGACCTGGGTCACTTCTGGTACTAAATCCGATACATATCTGAATGTTTTAGAAAGCGACTGCTGTTTGAATGGTCATTAAATCCGTCTTTTACTTCACTGACACAAGACAGAAGCCGATTATCAGCGCCGGAGAAGACAAACGAGAAAGCATGGCGGCCATTGTTAAAGCAAGGGCTCTCTTTTTTCTCAGTGTCCCTATTTCTCTAATTAATTTGTCAAAATTCTGTCGGTTACAATTGTGCAGAAATTGATAGACCTTTGCAACAACGCCCACTAGCTCTGTAGCCGCCATTTTTACTTCCGTAAACAGAACATGTTGTGTGTGACGTCTTCTTTTGCGCATGCCGGCCACTTTGAGGGCCGTGAACCGTTCACATTAAAGCACGTTTGCTGTCACATTTTATTTGTAGTGTGAACAACCAGGCAAAAAAAAAAAAAATCAGATTTGATCAAAAAATCAGAATTGAGCATTAAGACCTGCAGTGTGAACGTAGCCTAATACAGGCCATCCAACCACAACTGCTGTGAGGTTAAAAGGAATATTCCCTGAAATGTGGTTGATGCCAGTCGCTGAAAAAAAAAAGATTGCTAAAGCCACGGTCATGCAGGCCTACAGATCACTCAGTGAGCCCCTTGCAAATCACCTGTCACTAGTGAAATCGTTTTTCTGGGTTCAGTTTGCAGAGGTCTTAATGTGATATGTATGAATACGATTCTATGTTTGTCTGTAGCTTTAAAGGAGTAGAACCTTTGATGCCACTTGGATTCTTAATCAAATCTTTTAGCAGTTTTTGCAACATAACCTGACCGCATTCAACCAGGACAAAGAGATTTTAAAGTATTATAAAAAGGTCAGCTCTTTGATGGATGCATTTCTGACTCAAACAAGCTGGACTTGATTTTTTCATGACTTAGCTGAGCTTGACATGATCCCTTCAAGCACTTGAAGGCAGCATCAGATCAGATCCATCCTTTCACCTTCCTCTGTAGTCAGACAGTACAGATCTCATCCAGTCGTACTGCAAAGATTACGAACATGTTGACACGGCAGAGGGCACAGCTCAATAGGTAATGCCGCTGGGATGAAAACAGCAGGCATCAGAGCGTTGGAAAATTCAATATCAATTAATGCTGGATTCAAAGTGCGACTTGATATAGAGGTTAGTGTTTTCTCCTTGAGCAGCAAGAGAGAGGTACTCAAGTTCAACCTCAAGGGAACCCAAGGATTAGCTGCACGGTCAATACACAAGTCGCTCCTCTGCTCTTCTGTCGTGTGCTTCTCTGCTGATCAAACTGGAGACAATCAATGTTTTGCAGAAGTTTTGTAAGGCAGCAAAAATGGATTAGACTTCATGTGGAGCTCTGCTGGTGACTCATTAGTTGCTCAGAAAAATAAAATGGCTAAAACCACCTAACTCTGGTTGTGTTTGAGGATCGTTAATCATCACAGATGCAAAATGGTAAAAATTGTATACAGTTATTCTTTACATGGCAAAAACAATGCTATGATTATTATTTTCAGGAGGCTTGAGAGACTTTTACTTTCTTCTAGACTGTTATTCTTGGTGGCAAAAGTTGTTGTTGATATATGTTGGAGCCACAGTGAATGCTGCTTGAGAAAAATCTTCTGATAGCCTCCCTTCATATAACCTACAGGGAGGAAATCATTTTAATCACCAAAACTGTAACACCACAGCTATTTTCATCTGCTCATTTACTCCTCGATCGGCTATTTATTCATGTTTCTAACCATTTGTCAGGTAATGAAAATGCACAAATGCTTGTTGACCATATTAAGGACAATAATAACAATAACAATCAGGTTTTTAAAACCTAGTTAGCCTTAAAATACATACTACATATTACCCTAAAATTATGCAGTTAGATATAACTAAACGCTTTTTGGAATGACATTCAAATGCTTTGTATTTTCCACTGTGTAGAAATTTAAAATGATAACCTAACACTGATTTGATTTTGGTATATATATACTCTACAAGTCAAAAGTTTGTCACACATTTTCTTTAATAGTTTTTCTTTATTTTCATGACTATTTACATTGTAGATGAATGAACACATGAATTCTGTAGTAAGCAAAAAAAGCGTGGAATAGCTCACAACATGTTTATATTTAGATTCTTCGAAACAGCCACCTTTTTCTTTGATTACTGTTTAACACACTCTTGCCTTTCTCTCAATGAGCTTCATGAGGTCGTCACCTGAAAGGGTTTTCCGAAAGTCTTGAAGGAGTTCCCGGAGATGCTGAGCACTTGTTGGCTCTTTTGCTTTCACTCTGCGGTCCATCTCATCTCAAACCAACTTGACTGGGTTTAGGTCAGGTCACTGTGGAGGCCAGGCCGTCAGGTGCAGCACTCCATCATCTCCTTCTTGGTCAGATAGCTCTTACACAGCCTGGAGGTGTGTTTGGGGTCATTGTCCTGTTGAAAAATATATGATGGTCCAACTAAACACAAAGCGGGTGGGATGGCATGTCGCTGCAGGATGCTGTGGTAGCCATGCTGGTACAATGCGCCTTCAGTTTTTAATAAATCCCCAACAGGTCACCAGCAAAGCACCCTCACACCATCACACCTCCTCCATACTTCACGGTGGGAGCCATGCATTTAGAGATCATCCGTTCACCTTTTCTGCGTCGCACAAACAAACAGTGGGTGGGACCAAAGAGCTCAAATTTGGACTAATCTGACCAACGCACAGATTTCTGGTCTAATGTCCATTCCTTGTGTTTCTTGGCTCATCTCTTCTGAGATTTATATAATATAAGACATATTTAGAATTATTATTTTCTTTGCTACATAATTCCATATATCTAGCTTCATATATTTAATGTCTTCAGTATGTACCTACAATATAGAAAGTAGCAAAAATAAAGAAAAAACATTAAATGAGAAGGTGTGCTCAAACTTTTGACTGGTAGTGTGCATATATATGATCCGCTTTCACTGGGATTACAGTCATGGCCTTTTTGCCAGTGTTGGCTGAGCTCCAGATAGGATTAAGAACTGGTCGTCAATTTATTTCTTGCACTCTGACCTCAGAAAAAGCTGCCCGACTCCCTGACAGAAGCCCTGCTCCACTATTATTTACCCATATCATATGATGTTGTGACAGAACTCTGTGTGTTGCTGTGTGTACTACATATTATCTGAGCATGTGAGTGTCATCATTGCAAAAGTCTTTTAAACATCAACAGTAGCAGGAAATACCAAAAACCCTGTAACAGCTACACTGGCAAATGTTTTCAGTCAAACTTTTTGGCTGTGCCAAAAGATGTGGTCTGATCTGTGACTACTGAGTACTCAGGTAATAATGTAGTAGTTAGTTACAGCATTATTACATAAGCTGATGTTGACAGATTATGAGATCAAGCCAGCTATGTCCTGCCAACATTCACACTAGACTAGTTGTCTACACATTACTACTTCAGGTTACGGAAAAGACCACAGCTTTGGAAATCAGCACCTGTGCGCATGCCTTTTCACCTTGGTAATGCTCTGTTGATCTGTACCTATGAGCCCAAATGAAGGCCGAGCTGCTAACAAAAGCCTAAACTTTACTCATGTCCACACAGTGCTGATCATATATAGCAGATGTCTTGAAAGACCTTATATGACCATTACGTCATGCAAAATAACAGAAGCAGTGATCTCTCTACAGTAAGCACTGCCTTGTTATCGGGATATGCTGATGAGGCTTAAAAAAAACAACTTTTAAAAATGTTGATCCAAAAACGGTCCCACGAAGATGTCAATAAGTAGAAAAATACAACTTGACCTCTGTCCTTAAGGTTGCTAATCTAAAATTGCTTTTCAGAGCAGAGGCCTTACCTGACCGTGGGATAAACTCCAACTTTGTCCACACTGATGAAAGGCTCAAACACCTTTTCATTTTCCTTTCCAGATGCATCCAAAACGGATGTGCCAGAGGACTTTGACATCGACTTGGACGACCCAGAGACTGAAAAGGCAGCCGTCACCATCCAGTCACAGTTCAGAAAGTTCCAGAAGAAGAAGAAGTGTGATGAAAAGTCCTAGTGAACACCATGTTGCTCTGTCACTGTGTGCAGGGACGGCGGGCGGAAGTGACGGCACAGCGACGACGGTGTGACATTTGCATGTAAAACAAATTCATACCAGTTGGAACTCAAAGGGTTGCGATGGGGATGGGGGGTGGGGGTGGGGGGGTGGAATGCAATAGCCTGTTAATCATATAACATGTCTGTGAATTTTCCTTACCCTATAATTATAAATGCTATTATTTAATATTCGACTACTGTATCAATAACTAAGTAATAGAGTAATAACGATATGGTTTCTGTCCTGCCATATATGTCCCATATATCATAAAGTCTAGCTGGTGTTTGTGTTAGAATATGTTTTTGTACTTATATTTCCCCTCACCATCCCTTTCTGTACTGCTTTAGACTGTGTTTCCCTAAAAGCACCTGTATTCTTAGTGTGGGTGGACTAAAAGCTAATGTTAGAGTGAAGGCTGTTTTAAGGAAACCCTGCCTGGAGCTTTTTCATTCCGAGTATAATATTTCATCCAGAGGCATTTTTATTTCTTACCTGCATGGTACTATCAAAATGTGTCAATGTAAATTGAATAAATAAAAACTCTGTGTGGAAACTGTGCCGAAATGTGGCTGCTGAATTGTTGCAGTATGCGTAGGGACTTTTACTCTGTCTGCGAATAGAAACTGTTCTGAATAAGCTTGGCCTAATGTATTCCCTTCTCAGCTTGATGACCTTCTCCGTGTAAAGCCAGGCTAACTGAGTGACTGATTCCCACTGAGCTGCTCTCAGCTTTAGGCATTTGCTAACCTACAACCACCCAACAGCATACACCTCATTAAATGTCATATATTTTAGGTCAAACTCCAACAGTGATATTTTGTTGTGAAGTGAAGGATTGTAAAAAATAATAATAATACAATTTTAAAATCGGCTTTTATTGAGTTTTCAGTAGTAATTTGTGTAAAAACTGCATTTGTAGGGGCACTGACATCAGATTTCTGTCTGAACTGCCCGGCTGCTGCTTCATTATTTCATTTTTTTTTTATAGTTCTGTGTAAATTATTCCAGTGGCCAGGATTTCAGCTGCAGAGCTGTCACAAACAAGCCTTACTCCTTTTGAAACTGATTACAGAAAGGCACAAAGCCTCGCATCATTATGCAGTACAGTATACGACTCCGGCACATTATGTGGTTAGCCCTTCCCTCATTAGTCTGTATAAATAAACAAACCAACTCTGGCAAAGACACTGTAAAAGTTAAACCCTGACGTCTGGTTTCAAAAGAATGAAGACCAAAGCACATCACACAAAACACACAACTCTAACAAGCAAGTTGTCAATCACTGATGCTTTTCTAAAAGAAGATGTAATTTTTTCCCATGCTAGCGTCATCGCAATACGGACAGTGATTTTGACTGGTTAATCAACCACTTTAGTTCAATCAGAAAAATGTGATATTCCATTTTGTTTAAACTGTTAAATGGCCATATCTAGTAGATCAAGCACGGGCGGTCAGAGGCTCAACAATTAGCAAATGTTCGTAAAATGCAACAGCTAGCACAGCAATAGTGGTACGTGCGTAAATAGCTGTATTCAACCCTGTCAAAGTTCAGCACTAAACAAGTAAGTAAAATAAATTGTACTAACAGAAAAGTAATGATGAATATAAATCTGCTAGTTTACCATTGTTTCCGTTTTAGCATACTGATGTTAGCACGTAGCTTAAATGCACTTAGCTTAAATGCACATTAGCGCCTGCCGAACCTGTAATATGGTAACAGAGTTATCAAAGTTTGTATAATGGCAGTGTGTCGTATAAGGTGAGTCATCATCAAACAGGTTTATCTGTGATCTGACTCTTTCTGCTGGCCGCATTGTGCTGCTGCGACAACTTACCAGTTAAATAACAAATTCACGACTGCCCTTATGCACTAAATCTTCTTATTCTTAGGTAGAAGCTGAAGAGAATAAGCTTGTCGGGGGTTTAAACCTGCAAAGCTTATGAAGGTCAGTGGTAACCTTTGCACCCCAGGGAATTGATCCTCACTGCGGATCGGCTTTGTAAGCCTAGGAGGATTAAAGTGCTGAGACAACAGCTACTATTATCTTATTGTTATTAACAGAACAAATACTAAAAGAAAGGGCAACCATTGTATTTTTATATTTAGCTGTCTAGAAAAGCTGTGTATATTAATTACATTTTTGTGCCTTGCTTATGTCCCATGTACCTGCTAACAAATCAATACAAAGCATGTTTGGTGACATTGCCAGACTTACTTAAAAGCAGCAGTGCAGATGACCTTTGTGTTTTCACAAAAGGTCACTGTGTTCTGGAAGGACTCGCTGCAGCACCCTGTTTGTTTTATTTTCCACCTGATACCTATTAAAAAGCTCCCTGCCAAGTCCTCCAAAGGCCCACAGAGAACAGCAGTCCTCCCAAGGGCCAGACTCTTGTTTGTGTTTGTCTCTCATAATAGAATTAAAATATGGCATTATCATATGGAGATTGTGTTCTCATCTTGCATTATGATAAGTCCCCTCTCTTCTCCTCTGACAGTAAGAACAAGAGGATGACGACTGTGTCATCTGTTGTGGGTTCTTCGTCCCCTGACATTTGCCTCGAAGGTGTGCTACTCTCACCTACAGTAGAAACAGCTCTGTTCTCCAAGCAGGGTTGTACAATACAATAAATGTTAGTAGTCACCAGAGTCACCCTTCTTTGTACTTTACGCACAAAAAAGATTAAAAATAGTACAGCAGGGATATGTACTCACCAGCCTCTTCATTAGCATACCTGTTCACCTGTTCATTAATGCAAATATCTGATCAGCCAATGACTTGGCAGCAAATCAGTGCATTTCGACATGGCCTGCTGGTGTTGCCAGGGTCTTCTTTTTTACTGACATGTTGGGGAGGCAGTATGACGCACAAGGACGCTTAGAGAATAGACAAGTTGGTGAAGAAGGCTGGCGTGGGGATTGGTAGAACTGCGCACTCAAAACACAACAGTCATCCTTTCCACAGGAGTTTGGTTGATCATAAAAGTAAATTAAGCAGTCACCTTATCAGATGATAAGTGCTTTAGGACAGAATGTTTTAGAAGATCTTTTGTTTCTACTGTCAAGAGATTTTATAATGATTTGTCAGGACAAAAGATTCATGACCTGATCCCCACACTACCTCCCAGCAGTAACAACAGTTGAACCATTTATACTCTTTAAACTGTTAATTTATTGAATTGATCTCTGTGTGTAAGCAACTGGACACCTGAATATCCTGTAGGAGATGAATAAATCTTTATCTTCTTATATTCAAGACGACCTAGAGTGGAAGGCAACTCAAATAACCACTAAATCCAACCAAGATATGGAGACGAGGATGTCTGTATTTTTTGTAAACTCTCTTGTAATGGTGTAAGGGATTGCCCACCATTGTTTACATGCTGTAGCCTACCTGACTATTGTTGCTGCCGTGACTCTTTATAACCATGGCTGCCAATCCAGCAGGATAACACGTCATGTCACAAAGCTCAAATCCTCTCAAATTAGATTAATTACCAAGACACTAAGTTCAGTGTGAACACTATGGTAATGCATGCACTGAAATAAGGATGAAATTTTCCACGTGTACTGAGAATAGAACAGTGAAACTCACTGCGTGCCTCCTGTTCATCCTATAGAGACAAATATCACTCCTACAGAAACCAGAATAAATCTTGGAGCATTTTTCGTACCCCTCAGAGTCCGTAAAAGCAGCCTGTAAATGTAGACGCATTCAAATAAACTGGTTTCTGTGCTGTCCCAACAGCCACAGACATCAATTTCACACTACAATGTTACTGATAATAATTTATCAGCCATGATCTTATGAAAACTGACATTTTCATGATTGGTTTACGCACTGCTGTGCACTTTGCATGCCAATGTATTACCTTGGAAATGGTAAATGGCCTGTATTTGTATAGTGCTTTACTAGTCCCTAAGGACCCCAAAGCGCTTTACACATCCAGTCATCCACCCATTCACACACTGGTGATGGCAAGCTACATTGTAGCCACAGCCCCCCTGGGGCGCACTGACAGAGGCGAGGCTGCCGGACACTGGCGCCACCGGGCCCTCTGACCACCACCAGTAGGCAACGGGTGAAGTGTCTTGCCCAAGGACACAACAACCTAGACTATCCAAGCCGGGGCTCGAACCAGCAACCTTCCGATTACATGGCGAACTCCCAACTCTTGAGCCACGATTGCCCCATAAATCAACCAATCTGCTTTTTTTTTCATAAATATGTGTTTTAACAACATTATAGAAACATAAAATCTCACACATTGTTGTAGTGAGATGTGGTTAGTTGTTCAGAGATAAGGATATTTCTGCACGGTAGTCTTATGCTCCCCGGAGATGTGGAGATGAATGATTCCACTCAGTTTGATTCATTAAAATTGCATTAGTCATTAGTATCCTGTCACACCAACAGTAACATGAATCTGATCTAATCGAGTGAGCGTGTGTGCCTGTGAGCATGATGTGAGGAATTTCACTGTCAAATACAACGAGCCCTCTGTCTGTACCAAAGACTGATGCTTCCTCTGGAATTAGCACAATTATCATTTTCACTTCTAACACTCCACCAGCCAGTTTTCCAGCACAAAGGACCAGTAAATACCTAATAAGGTATTTTCCATCCAAAGTTGATTTCTTTTGCACGTCAACGTTCTTCCGCTGGCAAATCTCGGAGCGAGACGACAGGAAATTGAGCGCTGATGGATTAAAGCTAAACTTGCTTCTCACACTTCAGAACAAAACAAAAATTTCTCCGTCTCTCTAAAATCTGATTAAAACTTGATGTCAGAAACAGAGACAGGTGCCTGAGGAGTTTTAGTTAATGGTTTCATATGACACACACCTCTCTGTTGTTCTGAATTTCTTGGTCTACCTATTGATGGTTATAGATATGAAGCCCTTCATAAAGCTACAGAAGTTCTAGGCAGCAGCTTTCAGTTCGGGTTTTAGGCATAAAACAACACAAAAGTTATACGCAGTTTATTTTAAAGTACACCTGACAGTGTGAGGAACTTCAAGTTCATACAGTTTATCTTTAACCTCCTAAGACCTGAACTCTTTCATGGCATGCATTTTTAATTTCTCTTTGGTAGTTGAGCTGATTCTGACCTGATGAATGTAAAAACAAAGGATTACGGGATTTGTTTTTTTTTTTTATTTTTTTTTTTTACCCAATTTTTGTTTTTGACAGAAATGAGATCCACAAATTAGGACATTCGCTTTAAATTTCGATAGAACAGTATATATAATGTCCTCGTAAGTGGATATCAGACCCTTGTAGAGCAAAATTTTGTATTTTGGTCTAGACAACCCAAAATGTGATGTCCACATATGTGGACGCCAGGTCCTAGGAGGTTAAAGTTCACTCTCACCCCAACCGGTCGCAGCAGATGACCGCCCCTCCCTGAGCCTGGTTCTGCCGGAGGTTTCTTCCTGTTAAAAGGGAGTTTTTCCTTCCCACTGTCGCCAAAGTGCTTGCTCATAGGGGGTCATAGGATTGTTGGGTTTTTCTCTGTATCTATGAAGCGCCTTGAGACGACTTTTGTTGTGATTTGGCGCTATATAAATAAAATTGAATTGAATTGAAAAGTTCAGTATTGCGGTGATCGGACCACCCAGTGGTCTTTTTTAAAGATGTTTTCTTTTGGGCATTTGCTCCTTTATTAGACAATTAAATAATAACCTCACGCACACTGTCTCACTTACCATTATTTTATTAAAACACAATATTTCAGTCCAACAGACCTTCATCCGGTACAAAAGAACATCGTGCACGCAATCGCGCCCATCCAACAGACAGTATTCAGTCATCCAATTAGGGAAAACTGGCTGTCAAAACAGATCAAACGTATATGCTGCTAATTAGATAAGACTAATAAAAACATCTGCCTCTAAAAACAAAACAAAATAAACTACTTGTATTAATTTAATTTATTATAAACATCTATTTAGCAGTCTATACATGATTTGGATCTATAAAAAATCACAAGTGTAAAGTTTGTGCATATCAATACTATATACATTCCTTCCTATATTTGATCATGTTACTCTTACAACAAAATGCAAAAAACGGCTTGTGCAAACAGTATATCGAGCCGAATGCTCCCTAACACACTGAACCATGAAGGGGCTAGGACACTATATTTACAGAAAAACAAACATGACTGATGGATGCATCTGTTGCCACGTTATACACTTTGGTAAAAACATTCAATAGAAAAGCTCCAGCTGGCACAGATTCGAATGTGGGCCACTGCAGTAGATGTCGTAACAATATGAGCACCACAGAGTACCTTTGCTATAACTGGGAAGCATTTTGTGAGTTTTTGTTTTTGTTTCCCACTCCTCATTCCACGATTCTCTTTTTCCTCCGAAACCTGATTCAAACATTCAGAGCCTCAGATTATCCACACATTTTTGATTTTGTTGTCAAATGTATTTATTTTTCTTTAACTTTTGGTAATTTTTTAATATTTCAGACATTTGTATGTACAGGTGCACATGCCAGACCATGGCCACAACTGCAGCAGGCGCAGCAGTGACACTTCACATTTCTGAAGCGAAGTGGCTGTCTGCAGTAGCGTCGCTCTGACTCACAATAATGCTTCTTCTATACACATCATACACACAATTGACGGTTTTCATTTTTCCAAGGTAGCTTGCTCTAGGACGTGGCCCTCTATGCAAATAGAAGTGTGAAAGGTCTTTAAAGCCACCCCGGGTGAAAATGAACAATTAAAATAAAGTGCACACAGAGTCAATGAGCGTACCGTTGAGCTGGCTGAAAGACCAACAGTGTGGCACAACTTGCAGGACTGCAGACTGAAAACAGACAAGCTGAGCAAGCTTGTAACCTCTTTCAAAGAGAAGTGCCAAAAATTGACTACGCTGCTGGAAGCAGTTCTTTTCTTGAATAACAACCACCAGAAGGAAGAGGCCTTTTCACATACATACAGGAGGTGAAACACCTGGAAGAGCAACCGAGGCAGACAAAAGATGAAATAATCAACTTCTGTACATCTTTACTTTACTCCAAATCACCGAGACGCTCTTTTCATACCCAGTCATATTACTGACCTGTTAACAGTTAGCCTAATTAACTTCAAAATGTTCTCCCATCTGTTTTTGTTTATTACAAATTCAAATTCTGCCCAAGAACCAACCTTTCTTTGTGATTTGTTGCTGGCATCAGATTCAAAATGAACTAATATGTTTTATGAAATAATAAAATTGTGTATTGAATGTGGCCAAGCCATTCCAGACGTGTGTCTGATATCCATCTGTTGGTGTGATTCCTGCCTCACCATAATCAGTGTTGTTCACGTTGCTGTGATGCCGCAGCTTTAGGACTTTGTCAATCACGATGTGGTTTCTGGAACAAACAGTAAGCTTTTATTAAATAATTAGAACATTTACTTTGCATTTGCATTTTATGCAGGATTGGCAATGTTAAGGTTGTCTTTCCATATTTAGCATCATGCTAGTTTGCTAGTGGTAAACGTACAGTAGAGGTAAATAAAGTAAGCAGTCACATTTGGTATTTTAAAGGAAAATTTAAAAGAGGAAACAAAACGCTGTGAACCAATTTCTGAAAAGCAAAAAGTGACACCTCACACTCGCTGTAGTGAACTATAATTTCCCATCTTCATATTTGAATACCGTCCTAGAAACGTTATCCCCCGGCAGTGCTGCTGCTCCACTGACCCTGTGATTGTGAATGAACCCCAGAAACCAGCTACTATTTATACCCGCTTTTCTTTCTCATTAATGAGACTTCACCTTTGCAGCTACGAAATCCACCTCAAAGGAATTTTTTCAATGATGGCAAATTCACTATATACTGTACTCTAAGTAGACATTTTTCTAGTAATATTATTGAAGTTTATCAGATACATTATATCTGTTGGGGGGAATAAGTGCGTAAGTGGGAAACAAATAACTTCTGCATTTTTCTATCTTTAACAATTTGAACAAAGTGAAGGGAAAGAACATCACGAATACGATTGGACCTTTGTTTGCACAGGCGGAGATTTTAAAAGCAAGCCTTTTCAGATTAGTAAAGTGACTTTTAAATTTTTTGTGTATATCAGAATCAGAACACTTTATTAATCACTAAGGAAATTATGTAAATGCTCACTGTGTAGTCGGCCTTTCGTACACACAGCTTACTTGCACTGAAATCGCTCCGTGTGTGAATTAGAGCCTGCCTGCTCTCACAGCAGTTTGTGAATCAGTCATAAAGATGCAGTAGTTAGTTTCCTTTCAGTGATCTTGAATTTGTAAGCAAGTAATTGTTTTAATAGGATGTACGTGTGAGAGCAGGTATTTTTTCCAGAGAGAGCTAGGTGGTGTGTGTTTGTGCATAAGGACACTCATCATTGCATGTGAGAGTGGGTAAATACATGTTAAACAACATGGAAAACTGTGCAATTCAATTCAGTTCAATTAAGGGTTGTGATGTTTCACTCACTGACAGGAGGTTGTTGCAACACACATTTGCGATTATGCAAAGTTACACTAAGTGATTATACACATTTGTAAATCTTATTTTATGTTTGTAGATCATATCGTGGTTATGTGAAGTAATTTCTCTCTACATAATAACATGATCAGCAAACCATTTGGTAGCAGTTTTGGCACTGCGGGCAGGTGTGAAGTCCTGCCAAAAATACCAGCATCTCCATAAGGCTCGTCAGCAGATGGATGCATGAAGCGCTCTAAAGTCTCCCAGTGTGTGGCTGCGTTGACTTTGGACTTGATTAAACACACATTACCAAGAACCACTGACAACAACAGATGATACAACAGCCCAAACAACCACAGTGTCATGGTCTGCAGTGGGTGGCTGGAATTTCCGTAAGGCTCCTGAACCTACCTGGGATCCGCCCCTGGGCAGGGCCAACTCCTCCAGCTCCTGCACACCTGGAGCCTATTGCAGGCAATCAAGCCAGAGGAATTTAAGCCACACGTCGATGTTCATTCACTGCCAGTTCGTCATCAATACATGTTGGTAACAGGCCCTTATACTTCAAGTTCTTGCTGTGATTTATCTTGTTAACCAGACTCTCTTGTGCTGCAGTTGCTGTATTCACCTTGGCTCACGCTCCACCTCCGGACTCAGGATACCAAGAAATCATTTTGAAAATCTCTCTGTGCCTCACCTGCCTGCCCTCCTGCCATCACACTCCATCTGAAGCCCCGGATCTCAGGTCAGCCTTTCCACGCCACTCAGCCCCCCCTGGATTCTCTCACCCCCCTCTCAACACTCCATGTCCCCTACTGCAATGTGACTGTTCCCTGCTCAGCTCCACTCTGCATCTCAGGCCTAATTCCCTCGCTCTAGCCACGTTTCCCAGGCCACGCCTTGTCAAACTAAACGTCTTATCGTTTTTTGTCTTTGCTACGTTTTTTTTGCACTTACGCCTAATAAATTGTTACATCATCTGCTGTTTCTGCACTCACATCATCTGAGTCCTGTTCAGTACAGGCCACTCGGCCCCGTGAGACACAGACTGCACAAACTTCACACTGGACTTCAAGCACCTCATAATCCTCCAGACTCTACAGCCTTGATTTCAATATGAAATTGAAATTTCACTGTCATCTGTAGAGAGGACTTTGGAAAACAGAAAAACAGGTCAGTTCCTCTCAAGGCTGCCATCATCACTGTTGTTTGTGCAACTTTTCCTTCCACACGTTTCCCTTGCAGGCAACCTTCCATTAATATTATTTGATACAGCATTTTGCAAAAAGCCAGCTTTTCAGGAATCACCTTCCCTCACCCTCCTCACTGATGATCGTTATCTGGACAAGTGTTGAATGGTCTTCACCATGACTGAGGTTGGGGGTATTGAACTATACTGTGAGAAATACAGTATTTATAATGTTTTACTAGATACCAGATTTCTGATTTTCATGGACTATAAGCCATAATAATCCAATTTAAATCAAAATGCTTAAAGTTCTTCATTTTACAAATAATTTTAATTTGAATTCTTTTAATTCCCCCAGAATACCACTTGTGATCTATCAGAATAGCTCCTGGAGAAGACTGCAGTTTACATCAATAGTCAGATGTCACATCTCAGATGCTAAGGGAAAAAAACATCAGCAGTGTGAAGCTTTGAGTTTCTGTGCTGCATATGTTGTAGAATTGATGTAAAATTGGCTCCTACAGAGTGTTATTGGTGTCTGAGCTTCTGCATATGCCTCAGAAGCTCATAAAATTACAACAGTTTACATCTGTCTGCACTTGAAAGGAAAAGACTGCATTAATAACTATAAAACATAAATCAGTTGCTAAACTCTTACATATGGAAATAAAACAGTAGAAATCAATAGAGATGCTTTTATCTCTATTGATAAAACCAGTGTCTGGCTCAGTTAGCTTTATAGTTAAAGCTAAAAAGTGCTGTTCATGAAAGGCTCTGCTGATTAAGGCCCCTATCCACACGTGCGTGTGTGTTTTGGGCAACAGCTTTTTCTCTGCATCCTGGCCTTTCATCCACACATCAGTGAGAACAAAGATTTTTGTAAAACTCTAAGGTTGAAGATTTTTAGAAAGTTCATCTCTGCTTTTAAACTAAGGAAAACAAAGATGTTTGCCTGGCCCTGCTGCATGTGTGCACCTGTTCCTCCTTGTATCGACAGCAGACTTTGCTATTGTTTTTAATCTTTTGATTGGCTAACATTTCTGTACAGTTAGGATTATACCACCACCTTTTGCTCTGGCTTGATAGAATTTTTGGCATTTTCATCTGAATGAAAATCGTTTTCAAAATAAAAGCAGAAATCTCAGTGTTCTAAAGAAAATACCCAAGTGTGACAGATCTGAGGTTTTGTTGATTTATGGTTTTTTTGTATATTCACTCATCTTCCACTGAAGTGTTATGGGCACTTCAAGTAGCCTTTGACTTCAGGGGACAGTAAAGTAAATTTGTGTTAAATATCACTCCAGATGTGAGTCTGTGTAAAGTCATGAGACACAGTAAGCACACATTATTGACAACATGCCTCTCTCGCAGACCACCATGATTAAATTATGAAGTATGATGCAATTCTCCGAAAGATTTGCAGTTGTTTGGGTTGCTGTTGTTGCTGAGGAGCATCTGGATTTTGCTTTTAGACACCAGCTACATTGATACCTTGATCTGAAGCTCATTACATGATATATATATATAATGATATAGCAGCTTCAGTGTTAGTGCTTCACTCGAGTTTATAAAGCCTCCTTATTGCATGACTCTTTGCCAGTATCTAATTAACTGTGAGCAATTACAAGACCTTTTTACAACATCGACTTGGCTTAATCAGACCATCCATCACTTAGTAGTCGATAACGCAGGATCTCTTCCTTTAGACAGATCAATATTGTTCAAACATTTGCAATCTGTAATGTTTTACATGACAGTATTAAGTTTTTCATTATAATAACATATTTGACAGGGATCATAGCTATCAAACCAACTAACATACTTCTTCTATCAGCTTGTGTCCTTGACTACAGTGACTACCTGAGCACTCACTTCTTTTCTTTGAACTATTCATTTTCCAGAGTCAAATGATTGTACACTGTACCACTTAAATCACTTAAAACTTTTTATAAATGGTTCTTATGGTTTTACATGACATGAGCAAGGTCTACAAACTTCGATTTACAGCTCATGACTAACTACTAGTTGCAAGGCTTAAGACTGCCATGAACAGGAAACTGATGAGCAAAAAAGTAGCACCAAAATCGGCACCTTTAAGTGAGTGAAATTTGCAGCTGCCCACATGGTCAAGACAAATGCATACTGGAGAAAAATTTTATGCCCAGAGTTATGTTTGGAGGAGTGAAGGTGAGGCTTTCAAACCTAAGACCAGTGTACCAGCTGTCGAGCATGGTGGCGGTAGCATCATGCACTGGGGCATTTAATTAACAGAGGTACGGATGTTGGAGGGTTACCTCCAAATCCTTCAACTTCCCCTCAAATCAGCAGCTAGACAGTTGAAACTTAGATACAACTGGTTGTTCAACCATGTCAATGATCTCAAACACACATCAGAACTGGTTTTGGAATGGATAAAGCATGCTAGCGTTAAGCTTTCCCAAAGCCCTGACCTCAACTCTATTGAAAATTTGCATTATTATTAACCATGTCTTTAGCAGGAAACTAACCAGTCTAAATTAAATCTACCATATATATAATATTCAATACAAACTTGTTGATTGCTACCAATAGTGTCTGGTCGTGGTGCAACTTGCTAAGGGACATTTAGCAATGTCTCATTATTGCTGGTGTATGTATATTTTATTCTTTTTTTTTAATCAGTGTGGATTAGAGAATAAATTTAAACTTCTGCACTCAATTATTATTTTTTTAGACCTTAAAGGTGTATGCTCTACAATCATTCTACCTCGGAAGAAGAAGAGTTCAAAGAAATGATTAAAAGCCCAAAATTACCATGAACTTCATGTCCACGATGAGGGTGTGTAAACATCTGAAGTGTATTTGTTGGCCTACAATTCCACAGCTAACTCGTTAAGTACTGAAAGCCCACTGGTTTGCTTGAGATGACAAAGGGAACCCATGTGAAATAATCTTCTTGTCAGAAAAATACTGTGCTCTTCAAGTCCTTCACTGAAGACAAGGACAGACGCTGCAGGATCAATACAGAGGCAGAGCAGAGAGATGGAGGTCAAGACTGAGAAGAAAATAATGGGCCTTGGAGAGATAAACACAGTGAGAACAATCTGAGAACTCTGGGGGAATTTCCTTCCGTTTCATGCTCTCTAAATTGCACCCCTGTCTCCTACCAACTCTTAAGGCACCTCATTATGAAATCCACCTGGGAGCTCTCTTGACTGTTCCTAACCTCGTGTGTTCACTGACAGTGCACATCATGCTATGGTATCCTCCTAGGACAGTTAGAAGAAATCTACTAAAAATCTGCACCACAGCACACAAGGGCTCCTTCTGAAAATTAGCAGTCATACAGTACAGCCTCATTCCCGTGTGAGAGGTCTACTCGGTACGGCAAATTCTGTTGCTCAAAATAAACAATATTTTTTCCCACAAAGTATACCCACATATTGAATCTGAAATTTGTGCACACAAAATTATTCCGCAAGCAAGCTAGCAGAAAAGTCAGAGATAAGTAAGAGATAAATGGATAGAACATCTAACTAAACTAAAAGTGTATGCATAGTGTTGGTTAAAGGTTACTTGAATTCATATAGCAAAAGAAAGAAAGGTTACAAACCACTGCACTACACTTTTAACTTTAAAACCTCCTCATCCCGTTCCACTATCTCAGAGTTTCCCTCTGTGGCTGCTGAGCGTGGTTGGAGGTGTGATAATGGCCCACAGCCAGGAGGCAAGTCACACACTAACACCCCAGCCCTGCTTCTTCCTAATGTATGAGGGCAAGTGAACAGGCATCAATCAATCAATCAATCAATCTTTATTTATAAAGCACTTTTCATACAAAAAGAAAATGTAGCACAAAGTGCTTTACATGGTTAAAAGCAGCCCCCCCCCCCCCCCCCCACACACACACACACACACGCACACACTTAAAAAGTAAAATTGGACTGGGTACGCATGAGCCAAGTGAGGAAACACTATCATGGGGAGCCGTCTGCACCGGAAGCCGGTCACAGACCGCAGCCTCCAGGCTGGGCACACAGCAGGAGGGAGGCAAAGAAGCCCCCCAGCCAGGCTGAGAGGACCCCCAGAGCCCCAGCAGCCACGGTCGATCACAGCCCCGGTGCAGAGAGCGCCCTCTGAGGAAACACTGGAGATATGACCTAATAAGAGTATATACTGGGTAAAAAGATAAAATAAATAAGAACGGGATACAATATAAATATAAATATAAATAGAGTAAGAAGATTAAAAAATGAATAAGAATAAAATCAATAAATATTAGGTAAAACCTAAATTAACGATAGAATAACAGGATAGAATAAATAAGCGTAAAATAAATAAACGTTAAGTAAAAGCCAAATTAAAAAGGTGGGTCTTGAGCCTGTTCTTAAAAACATGTACGTTCTCTGCGGCCCTGAGCTCCTCCGGCAGGCTGTTCCACAGACGAGGACCATACCACTGAAAAGCTGCCTCTCCGTGAGTATGTGTCCTGACTTTAGGGACAATCAAAAGGCCAGTACCAGAGGACCTCAAGGTCCGCGAGGGTTCATATGGTAAAAGCAGATCTGAGAGATAAGAAGGCCCAAGACCATTAAGACATTTAAAAACCAATAAAAGAACTTTGAAATCGATCCTGAAACACACGGGGAGCCAGTGCAGCGATTCTAAAACCGGTGTAATGTGGGCCCGCCCTCTGGTCTTCGTCAGCACACGAGCTGCAGAGTTTTGTAATAGTTGTAAAGTTGAAATATTCTTTTTAGGAAGACCAGAGAGCAGGGCATTACAGTAATCAATGCGACTGGTAATAAAAGCATGCATCAACATCTCCGTGTTGGCCCGAGAGAGAATAGGGCGGACTCTGGCTATATTTTTTAGATGATAAAATCCAATTTTGGTTACATGTTTAATATGTGGGATAAAACCAAGCTCAGAGTCAAAAATAACACCCAGGTTTTTCACTTGTAGCGAAGGACATAGTGAAAATGCCTGTAATTTAGACAAGAGTTTCTCTCTCTGAGCCTCAGGACCGACGATTAAAACTTCAGTTTTGTCCTGGTTAAGCTGTAAAAAGTTTTCTGCCATCCAAGATCTTATATCTAAAATACAGTTAAAAAGGGCATCCATTGGTCTGGTGTCATCAGGAGACATGGAAATGTACAGCTGAGTGTCATCAGCGTAACTGTGGAAGTTCACTCCATGCCTCCTGATGACACCGCCGAGAGGGAGCATATACAAATTAAAAAGTACAGGGCCTAAAACTGACCCTTGAGGCACACCACATGTCATTTTATGGATCTTAGAGGAGCATGTATCCATACTCACCATAAAAGTTCTGTCTGAGAGATAGGAAGTGAACCATTTGTGTACAGCACCAGAGAGGCCCACCATGTGTTTTAGTCTGTTCAAAAGAATAGCGTGGTCTACTGTATCAAAGGCTGCGCTTAGATCCAGTAGCACCAGGACTGAGAGCTTTTGGGAGTCCCAGTTACATCTAAGATCATTTAAAACTTTTAGGAGAGCAGTCTCTGTGCTGTGGTTCACCTTAAATCCAGACTGGAATATCTCCAGGATCTGTCTATCACTCAAAAAGTCATTAATCTGAGTAAAAACAAGTTTTTCTAAAATTTTACTTAAAAATGGTAAGTTGGATACAGGTCTGTAGTTATTAAAATCATTACAATCCAAATTGCTCTTCTTCAGAAGGGGCCTCACCACCGCCGTTTTAAAGGCAGCAGGGAAGACACCCAACTGAAGAGAGCAATTCATCATGCATAAAAGCTCAGCTTCAAAAAATCCATAAAGTGTTTTAAAGAGTGAAGAAGGGATTGGATCTAAAAGACATGTGGTGGGTCTCACTGTGGAGAAAGCTTTCTTAAGGTTCTCAGCATTAACCAGGACAAAGCTGTCCAGTGTCTCCTTGGGTACAATCGAGTCCTCAGATGTGTTTAAAATCATATCGCGAGAAGATAAAATATCAGATCTGATGGCACTGATTTTTCCCCTGAAGTGGTCTGCAAACTGCTCACAGAGCGAGTCTGTGGGGGTTCTGTGAGAGCTGTTAAAATCAGGGTTAAATAAATGATCTATGGTGGAAAAGAGGACCTTGGGATTATTTTTGTTATTACTGATTATTTTGGTAAAGTATGAATTTCTTGAATTCCTTAATATATTATTGTACATTTTAAGTTGCTCGCAAAATATTTCATGGTTGATTGTATTTTTATTTTTCCTCCATCTCCTTTCTGCTGCCCTGCAATTTCTTTTGAATTTTTTGACTTCTTCGTTTCTCCAGGGTGATGCATGTTTTACGTTAATCTTTTTGGTGGTGAGTGGAGCAACGGAGTCAAGGCTTTTCTTCAGTTTGCTGTTAAAATGACTAAAAATAAAATCACAGGGTGCAGGTAAAATCACAGGGGGGCATTCGTCTAAAACCCTGGTAAAATTTGCAGCCACTTCAGAGGTTAGATAGCGCCTCCTCACAGTTCGCACCGCATGAAGTATTCTTGGTGTGCAGGTGGGCAATCTATCTTTATTATAATACCACACACCAGCGAAGGGAGTCCACAGGTTTAAAAAAGAAACTGCAATTATTGTCATTCGCCCACGGTGCTAAATTTGATTTCCAGTGTGACCGTTTCCTTGCAAACATTTATAGCAACTGCATGAAGTTTTTCTGGTAGACAATTTCAGAGCCTGCAGCAGATCATTTTTGTGTTGCACTGAATGGACAAATCTACGCACCATAAGGGGAAGAATAAAACAGCAACAGAACAACTTAAAGCAACTTCAGCTGCATCGATTTACCACCAAGGATTAGCATAGTGTGTGTGTGTGTGTGTGGTTATTCATTGGGGTGCAAGCAATCTTTTCCCAGCTTCTGCTGTCTCATCCACATTTGGGGCACCGTGGGGATCACTGTGACAGTGTAAACCTGATCTAGCCCCCAGTGTCAGTGCTGGCATGAATAATTCACAGTGTTCAGGGTGGCGTGCTCCTGCTGCAAATGGCAGACACACACGCTGGAATGGATGCTGGGTTGCCCTTGATGTTTCTCTCCAGGTTGTCACAAATAGTTTTGGTGCTGAACCATCCTTTTCCACCTCCTCCAAGTCCACACGCTCACTGCTTGTTTTCAGCAAAAGGACTCGATTCAGTGACTGCACAGTGCCATCTGTTGATCAAAACCAACGCCGAGCATCCACACAAGCCTGTTTTAATTAATGCTTGTGCCATGCCAAGGTTGTTCTTCACTGTTACATGCTCCCCGCTGGCGTGTGGACACACTCAAGAGACCGATTCATTGCATTCAAACAACTTCTACACACCAGTAATCCTCTGTAAAACGTGACGTGTTTGTTTTTTAATGATGTGTGTATTTTTGTGCTTCAGCTCAGTTTTTGTGGAGGCTTATGTTGATGAGAAATGTTTCGACAAAATGAAAAATAAGAGAATAATAATAAAAAAAAGATCTTTAAAGATTTATTTAAAGTGGTTTTGTGTTACTTTTAGTTTAGTGTACTAAGCCTACCTTTCTACAGGCAGATATCTCTAAATTGCATATTGCCATGACATGATGTATGTATGGATTTCACAGTAACTGGTAATTCACACAAAACTGGGAATAGTTCAGGTTAATAATGGACATCAGGTGCCGTCAGATGATTGGTGTTATGGTTCCACTGTGACATCGGACAGTCAGCCGATCAATGCAAAAGGTAAACGTTAATTCAGTTTTTTTTCTGCTGTATGAGTATACAAATGAAGCAACTTATGGATTTGTTTCCAGATATCATTAAACCTTTCATCTCCTACTTACTTGTTAATGGTTTTTCAACTTTTTCCTTTGCAGTTTAATTATATTTTGTACTGCCAGCAGCTTTTTAGATGAGGGTCTTTTCCTCAAATGGCAATGGCTATATAAATATCTTACAAACTCCCAAACTACAACTATCCCCAAACAAAATAAATTAACTCTGGGAGGAGTTGCGGGTTTAATACTGCACAGCTTCCAGCCAGAAGCCTAGACCATGTCTGACAGATCATACTGGGGAACATGTGACTCACTGGCACCTCGACTGCAACCTCTGTGGGTCTTGGACCGTGGTTTTGAGTTTTGAGATGTTTAGTTTCTCTAGTTTTGCATTTTTCATCAATCTTATTCTGAAATGTTGTTTGCTGTTCTCTTTATATTTGGGTTTGCTTTCCTTACCTCAGTTATCTGTGCCTTTAGTTCTTTGACAGTTTTAGTTGTTAGTTTGTGTATTTCCTGCCTCTCTCACTCCTGTCACCGTCTCCGTCTGTTTACCTTTTGTCTTTGTGTAAAGTCTGCATTTCTGCTCTGTTACTTCCTGTTTAGTTGTGATAGTCTCTTCTTCTGTGTGCATTGTGTTCAGTTTCCAGCTCTCCCAAGTTGAACGGTTTTGTTCTTTTTGACAATCTTGTCACGGTTGCAAACACCCCTGCACCCGGTGGACCTTTCCCTACCACACGTTTCACTTCTAGTCAACTTTCCATTAATATTTTCGGCAGTCAACTTCTGTGGCTTCGATGTATTGTTCCCCAATGACAGCTGTGTGTACTGAACTATAGTGATACAAGGTATTTACACTGTCTGAATAGTAATTTACTCACACTGGAAATTAAACATTTTAATAATTTAAGATACAGGATTTCAGATTTTCATTAACTGTTAAAACAAAAAACAAAAGGTAAAGGAAAGTTTACCTTTTTAATTAGAAATCTATTTTGGATGCACTAGTGTTTGGATTTTGCACACTAATGCATTTCCAGGAACAATCTTCAAAGTAAAAAACTTTGAAGATTGTCAAAATGATGTTAAATATGCAGAAAATCAGGCTGCAGCCATCAGGAGGTCATTGATCAAACCTCTTTTAGATATTACCAGATATGGCTGCAGTTTTTTTGGTAAATTAGGAAAGTAGGTGGAAAGTATAAGAACAACGAGGTTAAAGAAAAAGGAGGGATATTGATCTTTGGAAATATAAATCAAACTCAGATGTGTGCAAACATGACTAAGGACTTTATTAACCAAATCATTTTCCCCATAATATCCACAAATAAAAGTGATCTCTTTATATATATTCACATTGTATAATTTCATAGTGTGACAAAAATTCTCTTTCTCTGTCTCTTCTTTTTTTTTGGGATGTCCAGCCATTCCTATTAATTGTCATTGGATCAGTCGCCATGCAGTCGTCAGAAAGGTTGAAAAACATTACGATTGGTCAGCATTGGCGGTCACGTCTGGGGTCTCTCCTCTTCTCCTCTGTTGGCTCCTTGTAGTGCTAAAAACCCCCTCAGTTTCCCAACCACAGATTTCATCACACTGCGACAATAAAACAAAAATAAATTAAGAAAGCAACGTTCTCCTGCAGAGTCCTCCTCCCTGTCCCTTCTTCTTTTTTAAATATTTTCTGTTTTATATAATAATAGTAATAATAATAATGACTATAATTGTCCTTGATATAAATTCAATAGTATTTTTTTCTCTTTCTCAAATTTTAAATAAATCATTTTGGCAATCCTCATATTTTGTCACTTTAGAATAAAAGAATATTCAAGTAGAAAATAAAAACTGTGAGAGAAAATTTCATCAGAAGAGGAGCGAGGCGTGAGAGAATGAAAGGTGTGAAAGCAACAGAGAAGAGCGAGAGAGGAAACAAAGAAAAGAGTGAAAGAAAGAAAGACAGACTCAAAGAAAAGCATCCACTTCAGACGCATGTCAGAAACAGCTCTATATACAACAATTTCTGTTGTGGAAAACTGTCCGTCCTGTGCCTTTTGTCTGCCTCTTGTCTTTCCTCCTCCAGTGTGTCTGCAGTAGTCCTGTTGTCTGAAGCAGTCCGCTGTGTCCCAGTGTTATACCAGAGTGTAAGACTTGGCATAGGGGTTGTTGCTCTGTTTCAGGTGTCCTCTGGAGTCCAGCAGTGACTCCTGGGAGGTGCTAAGCTTGGCAGCCTGTGCTTGGGCTAGATCTCCTGAGGAAGGGACCTCTCCCCGGACCTCACCACGGGCCTCTCCCCTCTCCCGGACATCCCTGTGTGGGAGGGTGGAAGCAGTTCCTGGCTGCCACTGCTGAACCTCCCTGGGTGAGGGCACTTCCATAGGGGTGGGTTCCATGGGAGGTGGCCTCTTCAGGGTACGGCTCCTCTGGGGCTCCAGGCAGGTCTGACCCATGGCTCCTCCGCCTCCTCTTGTTTCCCCTGTAGCACCGGCACCACTTCCACTTGCTCCAGCACCACCTCCACTGCTGCTGCTGCCACTACTGCTGCTGACGCCCCCACCTCGGGCTGGAAGAGGCACGCCGCGATTCAACAGGAAGTCCATACGGAGGTAAGGCGGCAAGTGGACCAGCTCTCCTCCTGGGAGGTGACACACAGGAGACAAGCAAAAAGACTAAAAATGCTGTCAGCTTCTAAGGTGTTTGTGAAACTAACTAATGTCCCACTCATAGAGGCCAGTTGGAGACTGCATGGCAACCACTGGTTAATTAGAAACCACAGCAGGAGGATGCTTGCTAATACTATAAAGCGGTCACAAAGAAGTATGCAGCGCTACACCCTAACCTCCTTGAGGTTGCTTGGTTGCTTGCAGATTGCTGCAGTTGCCCACAGTTTGTACTGAAGACACTGACATGTCTGGAAAACACCTTCGTCACTTACTCACCAAGCAGTAATGAAGAAGTGAGGACTGCAATGGAGTTGCACCTTTTGAATCATGTTGATTTCAGTGGTGAGGCTGTGAAGGTGAATTGTTCTCCTAGTCTGGCTGGTGCTAGGTGGTTAGTTAGAGAGTGTTTGCAGACAAATCTGTGTTTTCCATGCAAACAATCTGGTAGAGACCAAGGTGCAGCACCCAGGGTTCCTGTGACCAATTTCACCCAGAAAACTTCAGCAACTACTCACCATCTGTTTTGGGGAATGCATATTCTTCTCTAGAGACCGGAGGTTGCCAGTGGGGCTACCAACCTTGGGTAGCTTTCTTTTTCTCTGCCCATGATGGAAATATCTGTCTTTTCTAACTCTAGCTGCTAAATGCTCAATTACATAGATTCTAACGGTTTTGGGGGGCGAGACAGTTTATAATGGGTGTCAGGATGTTTTTTTAAAATCATTTAGCTTCTGTGTCTGGAGGAAATGCTAAGGCCAGTGGGACTAATGAGTAGTTATGTTATGCACCATAAACCAAAGCAATGAGGTGAAAGCCATTAAAATGCTCTGCAGAGCTACTGGCAATAGAGTCGGGTGATAATTCTCCTTGGCTTCTTCGTCACTTACAAGATTACACGCAGTCATTTGCTGATTTGCTGAAGATATCGATTTGGGAAGCATTATTTATTGTCAGCTATCAGGGGTATTTAAATCAATCTAAGGCACTGCTTCAGTGAGGAGGAAATAAAGAAATCTTTGAGATATCATTTAACATAAGCTGATTTTAAGAGATGCCTCTGCTTGCCCTGAAACAGTGCTACTTTCTGGGCTCCCTGCTTGTTCTTCCTTCCCCTCAGTTTAAATTAATTGCACAGAGCCGGAAAAGAAATCTATATTTAATTCACAATCACGCCGGTACATTTTCTCACCTTGGGCCCCTCTCGGGATTATGATTCACGACTATTATTTTAATGTAATACCAATCTTTGCTATGTGTGAATCTATTTAATTTAAGAGTTGGTATTGGGAAAAGAGTGCAGGAGATAATGTAATAGGAAAGTGAATATTACAGTGTTAACTTTGCCATCATTGTCAGGGACGGATGCAGTGATGCAGTGGCTCTCTCCTCTTAAAGCGATGAAGCTGAGTGATGGCCTTTGTCTCTGCCACCGGCATATATGTATGACATTCATTCATTTGTCAATTTGCACTTTTTTCCCAGTGTTTCACTGCAGGAATGAGAAGAACCTTCAAAGGCCCGTGGACACATAAAGCAGGTCAGATTTAATATCTTGACCGAGTGATAAACTTTGACTAAATGCTGTCCCGTCAATCGTTAAATAATCCTCTGAGGTGTTGGATTAGGAGAGGCGCTTTGGGTTCAGCGAGTTTACTGCTATTGTATCCATTCTACTGAGTGGATTACATGTTTAACACAGCAAACAAGCCAATCTCAAAAGAGCGTCAGGTTACCAGATTGGGTGCTCTGCGGCGAGATTGAACACTTGATGAGCTGAGCAGCACCTGCACTGTTTCATTAGTCATGGAGCGTTTATGTTTCACGGGATCAGGGATCAACATTTCAACACGTGTACAATTTAACGCTAAAATAACATTTTCAACGCATGCTCTCTCTCTCTCCCACGCACACTGACACACTCACATGTACTCGGCCCACACATGCACAGAAGTATACGCTATATGTAGACCCACACTTCCTGCCTGCACAGCATTAGCCGAGGTCATGTTTGCACTTTCAGTCCAACGTGACCTTGGAGAATGGATTTCTGGGTTCATGGGGAGAATGAATAATTTACTGTGTTTCATAACAAGCCCTATTAGTGCCACCAAAGATGATGAATGAGGAGGAGTGTTAATTGAATTAAATATAGATTTAAGTGATTCCGTGGGGGCTCATTAGAAATGTGGTTTGAAAATTCATCAGCCAGTAAATTTCCGATCGTTCAGTAATGGGGCATTATGTGTAGCCACGACACAACCGCAGCTCTCTGCCAAACACATTAATCTGTGCAAGTGTCTGTTGCCTTATCGCTGTAGTCTTCTGCAAAGGATATTATGTGTGTCGTTAAGGAAGAGCTACGCACAAAATATTTACAAGCTGATTGTGCGACGATTGCTGCTCATGGCCTCGTAAATCCAGAGGATTTGTTGCAAAGGCCCAGTGGAGAGCTGCACCTTTGACCCCTGCATGGACAGGTTAGGTGAGCTCATGTCACTCAGGTGTAATAGAGACAAATATAGGGTTGAAGTCAGGTCATTTACCCACAGTCAAGCAAAACAACCTCCACACTGGGTCTGTATTTTTTAGAATTTACAAGTGTGGAGATGTTTTAAATGAGCTGTCTGGCATTTTGGGAAAGTCACTCTCTTCTAAGAGCTTGTTGGAAAGAATGATATTGCTGTCACATCTTTATGGCTACACCTGCAGAAGCAAGCATGACATGGCATTAAAAATGTCTTTTAAGAAGTTTAATACGGCAGCGGTCCTGGGCAAGTGCACAACATAAGTGATGAACTACGCCTATCATCCAGTTTCCATGCTTACCCGTGCTTTGGATAGCACTATTTCCCTGTAATTGGACTTCTGTTGGTCTTTGAAAACATTTAAACTCTCATTCAAGAGGCTTTTTCAGTCCCAGGTAACTGTCCAGTAAGGTCTTCTGGGGACTTTCTCCTTTTGGAGATGATCCTGAAGGGGACACGTCATCACAAATAAAAGAAGTCCCATTCCCTTCTTTTTTCAAGCTCTCAGGACTACCGTGACCTGGGTGACAGAGATCCTGCATCCACATATTCAACAGTAATATGCATACAATGTTTCTAAATAATTTTGGCCAGATTGGTTAATGTTTTGCGTCTCTCTCTCTGTACTCTACATGACAACTTACTAATAAATAGAGCTTTGATAAATCTTTGTTAACTGTAAACTTCCAGAAAACCATGTAGTCATTTTATAGTCCATTAACTGCAAAGGCAGCAAAATACACAATGCTTATATAGCTAAAAAAGCTGTACCTACCAGACCTGGTGTCAATTACTGATGTAAATGACACCAGGGTCTCAGCACTCCGCGCTCCCACACCAGCCTGAAAAGAGTCTGGTATCACACTGACAGGTCTCCAGTGTGGCGGTAAAGAGCCGTTTTGTGCCGAGTGACAATAGGCAATAGAGATTAGGTTGACTGATAGCCTTTAGCCGACCTCTCTCTCCGCTAAACTGGTGATACGAGTCCACCGTCCTGTGCATAAATGTTACAAACATAATGAAGCCTAAGAGGCCTCAACTCAGTCAGGTCAAACTGGAGATTCTGGGATGCTTATTGTTGAGAAACAAAAAAACAACAACACAGACCTAAATTTCCAAACACCTTCGACTCTGCTAATTATCTGTGGCCCCAGAGATCAGAGTGGATGACAAAAGAGCTGTGAATACGTGTGTGTGTTTTTGAATGTCTGCGCTTCTGTGTGTGGCCAGCAGCTTTGCAGCGGGACTGCCAGATCTTGTAACTGAGCTGCAAATCTCCCAGGAGGAGCAGAGGATCACGTAAGGTAAGACTACAACCCGAGAGGAGAGAGCACAGCACAGCAGGTCTACCTCAAATTGCAGAAGTAATGAAAAACTTTGGAGTCACAAACATACGTATCAATTACTAGTAAAACGTTTTTTTTGTTTTCTAACAATGACGAGCTTCCCCGGGGTTCAGCAGGGAAAACTGCATATTGGAATTCTTCTTGTTGCTTTATTAAGGGCCTAAAAGTTGCCAAAATAAGGAGCTACTCTCCCAGGAGGCCCGTATAGCAACAAACTAACACCTTTTAAAGAGCTCTGTACTGGTTTAATGAGACAATACCTTAGCACCAGCTGGGTGAAGACTAAGGGGATGCATCCTTAGGATGGGAAGCTCATGGCAGCTGAATTAAAGCAGAGGGTGGCCGTAAGTGAACTAACCGGCTTCTGCAGAATAATATGTGGTCATTTACAAAACAGCTTAAAAACCAAAGAGACCAAAGTCACTGGTTTTGTTGAAAGACTAGAGGGGTTAGAGAAAATCTTTAATGTAATGTGATTTAGCTGCTCTGCCCATTACACAAAACTATACCTGCCTGTCGGCTTGTATCTCGTGTTGGCTGCAACAGGAGAACAAAAATCTTTCCAGGACATGTTTGCTCACATTGTCGGTGAAGAATAATATGTGGTCATTTACAAAACAGCTTAAAAACCAAAGAGACATTACATCGCTGTGCTTGAGAGCCACCATCTACCGGAACCAAATTCCCTGTATGTGTCTGCACATATACTTGGCCAATAAACACGATTCTGATTCTGATTCTGAAGAAGTAGCTCAAATTTTCCTGTGCGAACCACACAGGTGAGAGAGGTGCACATGAAAGCAAATGGATCTCTGCAACATCTGTTAAGCTATGTTCAGATGAGCAGCCCAGTCAGTCTCAAGCATGTGGCATAAATGATTGCAGCTGCCCACATTTTTGTCTTACATTTCTGGTTAAATTCTCTCAACTGGTTTCTTAATGAAGAAGACGGATATAGAAGCATTTCTGTACATCTAAATGCAGTTTACTGTCAGAAAGGGTGGTTCAGCTACAAACTGTGTGTACGCTGGGCGTAACAAACACCACATTCTCACCAGGTCTGTGCGCTTTGGGCACGGCCATGTTCATGACCCTGCTGACATCCTGAGGTTTGGGCGGAGAAGCGGTAAAGCGGCAGATGCCCGACTCGGACGGTGTGCTAGAGGTCAGGCTGTCGGTGTAGTCGTTGGTCCCTGCTGTCATCTGTTCAGATGAGGTGTCAGAGATGAAGCACTCGGTGATGGTGAACTTGGCATGGCGGAGCTGTTCCTCCATCTTGGCATGCTCATAGGCTCTGGCCAGCTCCTCGTAGGTGGAGGAGGCACTCTCTGTTGATACCATGCTGCTCCGTGCGCGATCTGAGGGTCACAAGTCACACATCGTATAGCACGTGTTTAGTTATTGTAAAGAATGGTGTATTATGAAAAGCTACGGTTTATCATATATGTGGATTATTGCCGTATTTCCTGTGCTTTTCAGGTTTATTTATTATTTAATGTGTTTTAAATATAAAAAATGCGTGGGTTCAAGTTGGACTTGTACTCTGCAATCTTCAGCCAAGAGTACGCCTCAAAACTGCAGTTTGGAATGAAAAACTACAGCCCAAATGATTTGGATTGCAGAGAAAAGCCAATGTGATATTCATGCTGACTCTTCACACTTGAACATCTCCCAACAGCAACATGACTTCTGTCACCTCCTCCAACTTTAAACCCTGAATTCTACCAAGGGCTACATATGAGTCCATGTTGTTTCTGGACAGCACTTCTCTACCTGTATCCTGTGAGGGGCTGACACTGTAGCTGTCGCTCTCTTTGTCCACAGATCCAGTGGCACGCGGAGTGGGGAGTCTCCAGTCAGTGGTCAGGGTGTGTGAGGAGCTGGTGGGGTGTGGCCGGTTCAGAGTCCACTGGCTGGCGTATCGGCTCCGTGCTGCGGCAGGACCAGCTTTGGCAGTGCGTCTGGCAGTGGGATCTAAGTAAGGACAGAGGAGGTCGCACTGTTAGTGAACACAGGTAATAATTTTCAAACCACCAAAGTCCTCTGACACAACAAAAGGCCTATTTTTTAGTTTAACTATTAGTTCTCTAATAAATAATTGTTAAATGCCATAGATAGATCTATTTAGTCCTAGCAACCATTGCAGAGTCCACCACACATGACAGGCATGAGACAAATGGATGCGAACAAAAAAACACATTTTTTCATAACTGTGCAGGGATTTAAAAAGTGAATATGTACGTTTCCTGCTGGGCTTTCATGTAAAGCTACAATTATTCTCTCTAAGAAAACTGAACATTACACTCAATCCAATCGTCTCATTGCAGACAGACACACAAACCGTCACCTGTCACCCTGACCCAGACAGACTACTGGTCTATTCACTGCTGGGCAGATTCAGTCTTTAAAAAAGGCCTGGATTGGATCTGTGCAGAGAAGAATAGTGCTGGTAATTGTAGTAGGTCAGGCTGTAATTTTATCTGTGCGGATGGGGGGATAAATGATGGAGGTGTTTTGCCAGCATCAGGGAGGGGGAAAAAAAAGCAGAGTCAGCATCTGGGTTCATGCCCCACCGGACAAATTAAACGACCCAATCGTGTGGCTGTTTGATTAAAAAGGACTGCAAATGTGTGTGTTTGACTGTGATGAATATTGGACTCATGCCCATGTTTTCAATTTTATGTGAGCACAGATATGCTGTTGTTCTGTTTATGTCTTGTTTATGTGTTGGCAGATATCAAGTAAACCTAAATAGCACATGTTAATGAAAATTAAGAACTTTTTTGATTAATTACAGTCATATTTTTACAGTCAAGAAAACCAGCTACTGTACCTTTGGAGAGGGAAGTTATCTCACCCTGTCAGTTCAGCACCTTGAGTCTTCTACTATAAAGTCTGTGGTTTAGCATTGTCTTGCTGTCTTTCCCTGAAAAAAATGTCTTTCCCTATACTCATCATGTTACTGGCCTGTTGTCAGTTAACAAAATTAGTAGCAAAATAGTCCTCCACTTGTTTCTGTTTAGAACCACTTTAAATTCCAGCCTTTTCTTGCCCACAACCCAACATTTCTGAGACATCAAATTCAAAATGAGCAGATATTTTTTATGAAATAATAAAATTAGTTTAAACGTCTTTTATTTTTTCTGTGTTCTGTTGTGTGTGAGGCTTGCAAATCATTCCATTTAGTTTTTATTCACATTTCAAACAGCCTGTTGTAAAATGAATAATTTAAAGTTTAAGCCATTTAATTAGGACAAACTGAACTGCGTGACTCGGTGTTACAAATACCACAATATATTGTTAGGTGAATCCATCTGCAGCTAAATGTCTGCACAAAATCACTTTGGTACATCACTAAGTGTGTGCATTGAGGTCTGCGTCTGTACTCGGGTCCAGCTGGCCAGTTGGAGCACGGCAGTCAGATGGGAATATGTCAAGAAAAGTCAGGGAGATAACAGCTCTTCATCACTTCTGCTTCAGTGGGGCTCAAACACCAGAAGCCCAGCTGTTGTGCTTTGTCATCTCACTGCTAAAGGTGGTACAATACTCCACGTGAGCTGCCTACTGTTAAACTCAGACCGGCTGGAAAACCTATTTGCTTTGCATGTACTGTACATCAGAGCGATTTGCACTGAAAAGCTTTTACTGTTTGTGTTTTATGGTGTAAGATGAAGCTGCAGAACAACCAAATAAAACAATGTTACTGCTTTATCCACAAGACAGTATTCAACGGTATGCTAGAAGCACAGCACAGCACTTGCAGTAGTATTAGTATTATTAGTAGTAGAGGAAATAAATGTTGAGCACTGACGGTGGTGGGACTCACTGGTTCCAGGCCTAGCATCGGACACATCCACCAGCGGTCCAGTGGCCTGTGACAGAGACTGGTAGTGGACTGTGTGAGTCACTGTGGAGGACTTCTGTTTATTGGTCTCCCCAAAGTCATTGTCTGTTAGCAGCACGGTAGACCTGTCATCTGCAAAACGGAGGAAAAGACTTTAAGTATTGTCCATATTTTACACTTAGACGCACAAGTCTCACTTTGAGGGCCTTACCGATTGTCTCCATGGTGTCTCTCTCCTCGATGAGGAGCTGTGCTCTGGGGATGTCGATGTGCATTCTTAGCGTTTGCTGCTGCTTGTTCACTGTGTCAGGGGTCCGGGTGTTCTTACTGAGGA
The DNA here is from genome assembly GCF_963576455.1 of Neolamprologus multifasciatus. Classification (NCBI taxonomy): domain Eukaryota; kingdom Metazoa; phylum Chordata; class Actinopteri; order Cichliformes; family Cichlidae; genus Neolamprologus; species Neolamprologus multifasciatus. The sequence goes on from NC_140452.1 coordinate 26,252,196, forward strand.
GATTAATAGGAAAAAATCCTTACTTTTCAGCTGTGATTTTGCACTATATTGCAGAAATGCTAATTCAATTTAATTTAAGCTGATAAGTAGCTGTAAGAAAGCAGGAGGGACAGTGTGAATACAATATATTTGATTTTTACTGATGGGCACTGTAACTCCGGGCTACACAGTGATTTATGTTCCCCACTCAAAGGAAAGCTGTGTGCATAAATTAAAATTAGGAACACATACCTCATCAGCATTTCTGCCAGGCTTTTGGCATCTGTGAAGTCAGCAAAGAGGCAGTTAATATACTATAATAGCACTGTCCTAGTTGATAATCCACAGCAGCGCTAAGAGTCTACAATCACTGACAACAACTCTTATAGAAAGGCGCCAGGTGCAAAATACTCACAGAGGCAATTTCACTCACAGAGGCAAACTAAGCCTAAAGTTTTACATTTAACATTAATTACACAACATATTTTTGTCCGAGTGCTTATCTGTGTAATGGAGATCAGGTTTGCACACAGACATGTTGGGTTTATGGACCAGATTTACACTTCACACTGTAAACAGAATGCAAATTCATACAAATTATAAAAGCAACACAACTTAATCTACAACCCACCTCTGAGTCTTTTGAGCCTTTGCTCCCGCCTTCTCCTCTTTAGCACCATGAGCATAATAAAAACCAGCACAGCCACCACAAGAATAGAGGTGATGGTCACCACCATCTTCAGACCTCCACTGCCTGACATGTTGTCTGAGATGGGATCTCCTGTTTTCAGCAGAGGAGGGATGGTGCCTTGAAAGGAGGGTGAAAAAACAACGTTTGTTAACATTTTCAAATACTTTACTTCTGAATCTTCAAAAACATTTAATATTCTACAACAACAAAGTGCTGTTGATGGTTTCCTGCAAGACAAACACTGAAGATAAGCTTTTATGCAACACAGTTAAAGAATATAGGGATGATAAGATGCTGATTCTCCCTTAGGATGCTGCTTTTCCACATGCGTGTTCTTTATTGGGATGTCACAAAGGATTCAGCTGAACCCCAAGAGAAGACTCGAGTACACGTGACCAGTCGGTGGATTTAAACCCGGTTAACATGGTTGCAAACCTTTGCACACTTTTTAACTTGCAAAAATATATGTATTTGTGACATTTTGGTTCTGTTTTAAACAGCATGCACATTGGCAACATTGGATCAGCTTGTCCATTTCCTGTCTATGTTTGTGAAGTAGCTTTTTTCATCTGGTCTTAATTTATTAGTTAAACTATTTTCTTCCTGGTCACAAAACCTTTTCAGTTCAATTCAATTTATTTTTATTTATATAGCACCAAATCACAACAACAGTCCCTTCCCGGTGCTTTATATTGTAAGGTAGAGACCTTACAACGATACAGAAAACCCCAACAATCAAATGACTGCTTTGATTAAGCACTTAGCAACAGTGGGAAGGAAAAACTCCCTTTCAACAGGAAAAAATCTCTGGCAAAACCAGCCTCAGGGAGGGGCAGCCATCTGCCATAGCTGGTGGGGGGATGATGGGGAACCAGGTTTGTAGCAGACTGAATATGTAGTGTTAAGTCCGCAGGACTGCTTCCCAGCATCTGCATTAAGCTGTAGATCCACTCTCACACTCACAATAGCATCCACACACACTTGTGTCCCATACACACTCACTCACATACATGCATGCACGCACACATAACACCCTTACAGGCAGCTTACATGTCTCAGCAAAGCTCTTCAAAGGAAATAAGTTAACCGTCTGGAGAGCACAGTGCTTACAAGTTCCTATCCTTCTTCACAGATCCTTTGTGCATGACTGACACAATCTGTAGCCCAAGGCAAATAGAGCGACGCCACGGCCCATGGAGAATCAGAAGACCATCCCCATTCTCTTACTGAGCCTTGTTCAAAGGCTGATAAAACAGTGGGACAGACATTCTATATAAAAAATACATTCTCGACTGTAGGCAGAAGTGCAGAATGGCACTTTATGGTGTAACGCCGACTCTGCGAGCAGCAAACAGCACCAGAGTATTTAACAGAAGCTTTACTGAACAGACCTCTCAAGTCTGAGAAGCAACGAAAGGATCACACTTTTGCTGTAGTGTTTCCTCGGCTCAGAACAGCCTTCGATTCAAGTCTTACTTTAACAGTTTGACCCTTCCTAACAGCTAATATATTTTGATTCTTATTATGAGCTATTTTTGTGTATTTTTTATGTAGGGTACCTTGTTATTCGTTTGAAATTTTTCTGCTCTTTGGAAATATTCTTCAAACTCTGGAACACTACAGTTTTCTGTATAAATAAACAATTACTATTATTATTACTGTTAATTGAAATCATCGTAAATACACTATACGGACAACGGTACGGGACCACACCTCTAAATCTTTTAATTTTGATGTTTTTATTGCCACAGCTGTATAAAATCAACCACCAAGCCATACAGCAGGGGTGGACAACTCCAGGGCTGGTGTCCTGCAGGTTTTAGATATCACCCTGGGTCAAAACACCTGAATCACATGATTACTGTGTTAGCAAGCCTCTGGAAAACTTTAGGACACGTTGAGGAGGTCATTTAGCCATTTGAATCAACTGTGTTGGATTAAGGACACACCAGCCCTCAAGGCCTGGAGTTGCCCACGGTTTAGCAACCAGATCAACTCAACCCTGTAGTGTTGATAGTGTTTAAGACTCCCCAGCGCTCTGCTGACAAGTTCCAAATCTGGCATCAATATCTAAGTATATGTTTGTCCATATACTGTAGTCTTGGGCTCAGACTGGTTTCTTGCAATAGAATTACAGGGTTAAACATTTCCCAACAGACCTTCATTTTAGTAAAGCCCAATTTTGCTAATAACATTTCTTTCATCTACTTTTCACATTTTTAGTATTTCTTTAAACATTTTTATGATTTCTTGAGTCATCCATGATTCATCCAAAGATCCGTAACATGCAAACTGTTAAAATCCAAACTCACTTCCGTCAGCATTCAGAGTAGCAAAGGTGATCCTCTTCTCTGCTGAGCCGGCGCTGTTGGTGACCTTCATCTGCAGTTCGTACCACGTCGCCTCCTGCAACTCGTACAGGATGTAGCTCTTGGTCAGCGATGTGCGCTGGGCTGTGGTCCAGGTGCCTGAGTCCACTGCTCGGTACTCCAGTATAAAGGAGGTGATTGGACAGCCTCCGTTATTCCAGCCAGCCAGGTTGAGCCTGGCCCTCGTGGAGTTGATGCTGGTGAAGAGTTCATGTTCTTTGGCAAATTGAGGTTCTGAAGAGAATACAGAAAGAAAGTTATAACTTTTGCAAGTAAATACCAACTGACCTTGAAAAACAAAGTCAGTATCAGTGATTGAAATCAAAGTAGCTTAAGTATTATTTTAGATATATGTTACCACTATTTAGCAGGTATCTGTGTCTGCCCGAGTCACCCACACAGTCATGTATGGGTGCACCGAGCTCGCCACTGAAGCTAGCTAGCATTAGCTGCTAAATGTCACCATCTTGTCCAAATATGGATTCCCTCATCTAAGCTCATAAATCCTCTCTCTGTAGGAAAACTGTAACAACTATTCTTCCTTGACTGCAGAGCACATAACAAATTTATTAAACCACAAATAAAACAATAAACACAAATATCAAAAACTTGTTTAAAACTAAAATTATAAGTAAATAACTTCATTTGGTCATGTGATCCTCTATTTCTGCTTTTTTGTAAAATAGAAAAAAAAAATCACAGAAAACAACAATAATTATATTTTAGCATTAAAAAAGTTTTCATTAAAGAGCTTGCACCTAACTGGTGCATTAATCATTGCAGTAACATTAAAAAATATGTTATTAATTACCAGTACTGCTAATTTAGGGTAGGTATGGCATAAAGTTTGTTGTATAGGGTTAGGGTATATTATTTATTTTAAAAGCACCCTTTCCTTGTCAACTATACCCAATGTTGTAGCACTGCTGTCTGCATATTAATAATTGTTAGTATAATAATAATAATAAAAATAATAAGGTTTAAAAAAAGTACTCCACACCTTTCCCATGAGTCTTAGCTTCAATGATCTCACTGATGCGCCCTGGTCCCACTGCATTCTGGGCCGTCAGAGTGAATTTGTACCACGTGCCACACTTCAGGTTCTCCAGGCGGTATGAACGCTCGCTGGGGCTGATGGGAAAACTGCCCCACTGCTCACTGTTATCTTCTGAGTACTGCAGAATGTAACCTGCGAGGAGGAGAAAGAGGTATGAATGAAGACATGACAGTATATCTGGAGTGAGCTGAGTCCAAATAAATTTGATATTTTTCCAGTAATACATAGTAAGCTCGTTTTTAATATATTTATGGCTCCACAGTTAATTATTGGATGTAAGAAAGTATTTTGTTTGCAGAGACAAACATTTGTAGCCTTTAATTCACCAGAATGTTTTCTGGTCCTGCATTTATCATCAAAGGAAAACTCTCAATAATGCTTAGACAGAGGCTTATTCTGGAAATTCCTGGAACAATTTCGGAAAATGGAAGAACTTAAACATCTAAAAAGGATCTCAACTGTGAATCAAGGCAAACAGGTCCAACTATTTCAGATAAATTTGGCACGTATCGGTTAGGAAGCTGAAAAATTAAATCACAATTTGTTTATAGGTTTTGTGGTCACAGGATGAGGAAAAATAGACCAACCGCTCATCACAGGATCCCGAGAAAAGGCTGCATGCTAGCCTACAAAAAGACATCAGTAAACTTGCAGTAGATGTGTGTATTTTGGTGATGGCTGTTGCTTTGTGCAGGAAAGCAAAACAAATATCACAGAGAAGGTATCATAGACAGCTTCTTTAACGGCTCCAGCTCTGAGCACAGGAGCCCCTCGATTATGTGCAATGATAAATCACTACAACTAGTCTCAGTGTGATTACACTTTCTTTAAGATGGAGCGCTTTAATCTTCACTTAAAAGGACCTAATCTTCCCCGCTGCTTTTTAATCTGGCTTTTAGGACTCCAGTATTGTGCTGCACCAACAGATAATGAGACACGAGCAGCAGAAATGGGGGTCAGGCCACAGTTTGTGTGTGGTGGTGGTGGTGGTGGGGGTAATTGTTGTTATATAAAGGTGTATGTTGTTGACCATCCACTTCCTTGTACTGTTTGTTGTATGTGCACATGTTATGTTCTGTGAATGTTGGACACCCTCACCTCTGATTGAACTCCCTCCGTTGTCTCCTGGTATCCATGACAATGTGATCGATGTGGTGGTGGTCTTGGTCACTGTGAGGCGTGGCTGATCAGGTGGTACTGTGGATATGAGGACAAACAAAGGTCAATGCTCGGTTAGTCGCTTGGATTAAAGTGTTTCATGGTTCACTTGACCCAAGTAAAAAGTCAGTTTACTCTATAACTAAAATGGTGTTCACTGTAATTAGGAAATACTTAACAAAATGTAAACAAAACAAATCAAAAATTAAATTTAACAGTGAGGTGGCCGCTAGTCATTTCATTGGTTACACCTCACTAGTACTGGGTTGGGCTCCTTGCCTTTTATGACAGCGTTAAACAGATTTATATTTAGCAGATTTATTGGCTGCACTTCCATGAGTCCACGAATCTCCTGTTTCACCAGATCTCAAAGGTGCTCTGTTTGACTGAGAGCTGGTGACTGTGGAGGCTGTTTGAGTACAGTGATCTCACTGTAATGTTCAAGAAACCAGTTTGAGATGATCTGAATTACAGCCTCAGTTTCCTGATCTTAGCTGGCAGCAGTGGCACGACTGTATACGTTGTTCAGAGTCACTTAAATCTCCTTTCTTCCCCGTTCTGATGCTTGGTTTGGTCTTGACCATGTCTATACGCCTAAACCCTGAGCACTGAGTTTGTGCCGTGTGATTGGCTGATTAGACATTTGTGTTAATGAGCAGCTGAACAGGTGTACCTCACCCAAATGCCAGTGAGTGTGTATATAAAAGGTAGAAAATAAATACTTCTTACCTTGCACCTGCAAATTGAGTGTGATCTCATCTGACCCCCAGTTGTTGCTGGCCACACAGCTGTAGTTCCCAGAATCCTCTGCTTTCACTGTACGGATGAGGAAGCTGCCATTGCCGTAGACAATACGACGACCATCCACCAGGACGGGTGTAGGTGTCCCATTGGTGCTGGAAAAAGGCATGAAAATAATCTATCTGTATCCTAGTCATGCTGACCAGTACTACATGCTTGTTTGTGTGTGTGTGTGTGTGTGTGTGTGTGTATGTGTGTGTGTGTGTGTGTGAGACCTACTTTCCCTTGAGCCACTTGATGGTGGGAGGAGGGTCTCCAACCGCCCTGCATGGTAAAACAATGTCCTTCATCCAAGGAGTGGTCACTGTCCCATTAAACGTCAGGATCCTAGCTGGAGCTAAAAGCAGCACAAAAATAAGTTACTGTTCCTGTCTTCTTATAAGTTTATGCTCTGTGTGATTAAAGCACCACTATTAAAGGAACCATTCAATTCCACTTAAAGAAATAATTCGTGGGAAAATTCCTACATGACACAAAAAAGGCCAGTTTAGTTAGGATTTTGTACCTTTGGCCAGAGGCTGCACTGTGATCTTCTCACTATTGTTGCCGTGACCTGCAGCAGTCACAGCCACCACCCAGATACTGTACTGTCTGGTCAGAACCAAGTTTGGGATCCTGTAGATGTATGCATCTGGAGAAGCTTCGAACTCACTCATCACCTGTGAAGTGAAGGGACGGAAAGGATTAATGTATCACTGGGCAGCATCAGCATGAGAAAGTGCAGAGAGGCTTGTGAGGAAGACTGAAGAAGACCATGAAAATCTTGTGGTATACAAATGCTATTACCATTGGATGCAGGTTGGAGCAGAAGACGATGTATTTCCTGATGATGCCATTGAGTTTGAGCGGAGGCAGCCAGGACACGTAGACTTCTGAGCCACTGGAGGCCGCCGCCTTCACTCCTGCTGGAGGCCCAGGAACTGCAGAGGAACAACACAGTGCCATTTACACTGAAGCATTTTCCAGGAGCAACTAAACTATCGTCAACGGGGAGTTATCTGGTATTTCTTATACCATCCTCTTTGGTGCGGACGTAGATCTGTTCACTGCGGACACCATCTCCAGCATTTGTGAAGGCTAACACCTGGATGCTGTAGTTGGTGTACTTCTCCAAACCATCGAGCTCCAGAGAAGGCTGACTGGTGGTCATATTTCTGATTTCTCCCAGTTCTGACACAAAAAAAGAAACATGTTAATAAGTCTGAATGTATAAACTGCGGCAGAGTAGAGCAGGAGCAGTTAATTCAGCTCTGAAAAGTTGCAAAACTATCCCTCTTCACATGTGATAAAACTTAGATAAAGTATTTTAACCCGACAAAACTTTATTATATTATTACTCGGATTTTTACTCTGCTCTCATCTTCTCTTCCCTCTCTTCTTATGTCCTGTCACTCAGAGCTGAAGCAATGAGGCTCGCTGGAATTATTGCACTGTGAATTATTGATGGCGCCCAGCCAGACTGCAGGTTCGCTCACTGCTATACTGCTATATATTCACAGGAAATACAACCACAAATCTTCCCTCTGTGAACTGCAGGCTTCGCGTTTCTACTGCTGATTAGCATTTGTGAGCAATCAGGATGTAGTGTAACGCACCGCTGATTGTCCAAAAGTCACATGCTGGTCACAAAATATGAAAAATATAAAACATGTAAGTACGTTTATAATCCCAAGGAGATAAAACTCCATGAGACTTAAAACATTATTATTAATGCAACAAGGTGGCTGGGAATTATATTTAAACCTTTAAAAATGGGTAAAAATGAGCTCATCGTTCTGCTGCTAACCACAAACAGGATGAGTCAGAGACAAAGCACCATGAGTGTTGAATAAGTGATAACTGTCCTATGCACACACACACACACACATACACACACTGAAACAGCTTCAAAACACCATTTTACATCATATTGTTGCACCATGACAAAACCACAGCGCCACCTAGTGCCTGAGTAAGCAAGCAACAGCAATGAAATAAAGACAGGGACCAAAGGATTGGCCTAAGTGGCAACTAAAAGGTGTGTGTGTGTGTGTGTATGCTAGTACCTCCGTCAGGCAGGTTGGCCCAGTAGATGACTCTGTAGCCCTGCAGGTTCCCGTTAAGAGCCTCCCTGGGCAGAGGTATCCAGGAGAGTGAAATGACCTCTGGAGACTTGGCCACTGCCAGAACATTTTCAGGAGGCCGAGACGGCACTATCAGAGACAAGGGAGACAAAAAAAAGTATTGAAGTGGAAGCATAATGGAGTCTTTTCAAGGCAAAGTACCGTCATCTAGGATATTAAACAAGTATCCAAAAATGAATCACACAAATACCTCCTGCCACCAAATATTAAGTCAAAACCTCCATTTATAAATCATTTTATTTTACAACTATGATTATTTTAAAATGAGGGAAGTTTATGATATATATTTGCATCCTGCAGTGATTCTGATATGTTAAATGTATTATTATGTTGACTAAATCATATTCTAACATTAAATACTGAATGTATTCTTTCATTTTGGAAAATAGATGTGTTTTGAGAGACAAAATAAAAGGTTTTAAATAAGAACAAACACTTTATTTTTCTTCTTAAGTTTGTATATCCTTCTATGTTAGAGCCCCAGACAGAAGAGAAGCTTACTGTTTGATGTAATGCAGTTCAAAATATGCCCAGTAGATGGAAACCTTTTCACAAGAATAGCTTTAAGGTTTTGAGCCCCTGCTCATTTAAAAAGGCTTGATGTGAGAGGAATCTGAGAATATGCTGATCCACTTCAAAATATCTAAAACTGCTTCTAGTCCTCAGTTACAAATACAGAATAACTAAAATACATTATTATGCTACAAACTACTCTAACTGCTAAAGCACAACATTTTCAGTATGGCTGCATGGAAATGCACCAGGTAAGAGGAGCCCACATCCCCTGCTTACCATCCTCCAGTGTCTTAGTGACCACTTGCTGTGAAGACGGCCCGGTGCCTGCTCTGTTTGCAGCCTGCACCACCACACTGTACTGGGTGAATTTCTTCAGGTTGTCCAGCACGATGCTCTCTGTGGTATCGCCCGTGCTGTCCACACTGATAATGGTAAACTGGTGGCTCCCACCGGGGCTGTACTCCCTGTAGCCCACCTGGTAGCCACGGATCACACCGTTCTGCAGGTGTTTCTGTGGAGGCTGTGAGGAGAATCAGGAAGCTCATAAGTCCAGACTTACTCAGATTCTTACTATTGGGTAATTCTGAAATACCTTATGGCTAATTGTGTTTTATATTTGAAATAATTACATTAATACTTTGTCTTCTGTTAGTCCATAGATACCACAGATTTTAATCAATGCAGCTGAATACACTTAATTACTGTGTTAATTTCATTGTTAAATTCAAGATATAATTTTTACTTTATTGCAGTTTGTTTAAATTCCTGAAAAACACACAAAAAATTAATAAATAAATAGAATGGCAATTTTTGCTACATATCCAGGATGCAAATCAGTATTTGGTCTGTATTTGGAAAAATTCGGCTGTAAATGAAAAGACTGTCTAGTGTTTATTCTCGATGACTAATGAGATGCATGAGAATAGTCCCTGTGTATGAATGGCTCAGCTCATAAAGCGTCACTTAAAAACTTTCAAACAGCACCTTCCAGGAAACTTTGATGCTCTGTGGGGAGGTGGGCTCTAGAGTGACATCTTGTGGAGGGCCATCAGGAGCTGCAAATGAAGCACATCATTTAACGTTATTAAACACCGCCGGGTTTAATGCGGGGAAAGATGATTCACTGTGAAATTTCATTTGTTTTCAATCTTGTTCAGCTACACTAGATGGTGCTGTTGAGCTAAGATTGCGTGTTCCTCCATGCGCTTGCTGATTCATGACCCCAGCAGGTTTCACCTTAATTTAATAATAATTAAAAAAAGAAAAAAAAACTTGTAACATCACCAACTTTAACCTTAAATAATGTGAGGAAGGATATATGAATTTTAGCACTTTATTTTAGCAATGAATCTGATCAAATGTGCCATTTTAATGGGCTGGAATGCCTGAGGGAGGATCATTATAGGCAATAGAGGGTAAGTGAACACTGATAGAGATGACTAAAAGCAACGGTGGACTGAGCTGCTTCTCAAGATATAAAAAACGATGATGACCTGCATTTAAAGCAACTGCAAAATAATTATGACTCAACAGGTTTGCGAGGCCGGAGGAAACAGGCTCTACGTTAAACAGAATATCACTCCCCCAAACTGAAGCTCACTGACCTGCTTCATCAGTAGTGATGGTGAGCTCATTGCTGGGGTTGCTGTTGCCGATAACGTTCTTGGCAACCATGCGGATGTTGTAAGTGGAGGAAGGGTGGAGGTCGATAATAGTGGCCTGGTTGAGCTGTGGCGAGACATCTTTGGTTACCTGGGCTGATAGCCATGACGCTAGAAGAAACAAAACACAAGAGGGTGAACACAAACTGTCAAACAATTGATAAAGGTTTTGCTCTTTTATTAATTCTGGATTGTTGTTGTTTTTTTTATTTTGACTCGTGATAGTTACATCGCTCCCCTCTCCTCGCATCTACCTGATTTGTTCTTGCACTCAATATCGTATCCTGTGATTGGGCTATTTCCATCGAAGCCCATAGTCCAGCGGAGCGCTATGGTTCGATCTTTGACATCCCTAATCTCCACCTCGGGAGGGTCAGGAGGTTCTGTGGAACAATAAGTTTGAGAGAGAAAGAGATACAAAATATCTCAAACACCAATAAATCACTCAAAACTTTTTCCTGAAACCAATTCACTGACACAAAAAAAAAAAGCTGAGGTGAGTTGAAGCTCACCTTGCACTGTCAGCTGTATGATGCCTCGGTCCTCGCCGAAGGAGTTGATGGCATGACAGGAGAAAAACCCAGAGTCCTCGCGAAGAGTAGGCATAATCTACAGAGAAACACACCAAACTCGAGGCTTTCAAGTGTGCAGAGCTTTGCTATCAGGTAGGAATCTAAAACACTGTTTCATCCTGAGTGAGTTTAAAAGACAGCAGGGCACCGAACTCATCTCCAGCACTTTCATCTTTTAATTTGCGATAAACTAGAGAGAGGCTGGACCTCCACTCGATTATCTCTTGCCGTACATTGCTTCAATTTACTGCATTACATTTGTACTTGTTCATAATGTGTATTAACCATTAAATGTAATTGGAAAATACCTCCTTAATAATTAATAATTCATACTCAAAGATTAATACAATGAGAATGTCTTTTAGCCTGAGTTTTCCTCTGCCCTGCCTCCCCTACTCCTCCCTTTCTGCTTTCCATCTGTCCGTACAGATACAATGACTGAAGGTTGGCATGGTCCCCGAAGATTTGAAATGCGTTTCGATTTACAGTGAAACCGAGCACTTACCACGAGCGTTGAGATGACTTCGTCGGCCACCTCTTTGACAGTGACCACATATCTGCTGGTCTCGGGGTTGATAATGCGCTCTTCTTTCTCCCAGCGCACCATGATGGGTTTCTCTCCGTGAGCTATGCAGCTCATCCTCTTCTCCTCACCCTGCGTGGCAAGAGTGGTGTTCGGGTAGGAGGTGATCATGGCTGGTACTGCACGGAGAGTTAGGTGGGTAATGAGTAAAAGTGAAAAGAAAACAATATGGTTTACTGTATTTATTTGTTCTTGAACTCCACTACAGTAGCTTTGCATGATTCTCTGAAACAAGCTGTTTTAGTGCCTCTCCTTTTAAGGCCAACCTCCCTTTGAGCAAACTTTCAGAACAAGAGTTAAACTTCAAGTAGACAGGATTACCCTGCTCACAGCCACACCCACATAATTGAGATGACCATATTAGGGATATTAGGAAAACTCCAGTACATACACAAAGCTGACGCACACAAATGTATCTACCTATATACAGAAAAAGGAAGGAAATGTGTTTTGGGGTGTGAAGGGTGACTATTTCTTTGTTGCAAATAAATCCTATATTGTTGGAAAGCCTCTTTATTTCCCTTTAAATATCGCCTATGTAAGGAAAATGCATTTGTGGGTTGAGCAGCAGAGTTGAGTAGGAGGGTTGGGCCCATGAAAAAATTGCCAAATATTCTCTGTCAATGCCAAACAGCTTATTTTGCTATTGACTCTTGTTTGGGGTCATTTATGTATTTAGATACGCAGCCACAGCAACCTGGAACATCTTCTCAATTCCCAAATATCGAGGTAGTCTCTGATAAACCCGGCTCTGTGGGGGTTGAGCACTGTCATCTCAGAGGATAGAGTTTGGTCTCAGACGGTGGAGATTTGGGATTGCCTGGAGTCTAACCCCAACAACTGTGAACACTTCTGAGTTCCATCTCACAGCAGTGGTTCCTCAGATTTCAATCATCCAATCCAATGAACAAGACCAAACCAGAGTCAATAGTTCTTCATGGGCGCAACCCAACTGCTCAACTCTGCTGCTCAACCCACAAATATGGCACCATTTGAGGGGAAATAAAGTATAAGATTTATTCCCAAATACAAATTTCCTGACTGTTAGTGCTAGGTTTCTCTATATGTGGATGTGACTTAATGCTTAATGTGTATGTGCCACTTTGGAATCACTACCTTCACATTTTAGCATAGAGTTTTACATCAAATTAAAATATATCAATATGTATTTCCCAGAACATGGCACACTCTACTGTGTTTCTTGTCTAATGCTGAGAAAACTCTATTTCTGCTTTTTTGTGACAATTATGACAACCACTTAAACACTCCAGGGACCGCCATGAACTCCTGTTTGAGTCTGCCTGTCTCTCCCAGTACTTAGAAGACTGAAAAGGAGCCTTTCAGGTAAGCCAGCGCCTGCTTTGATAAAGACAGTGAAGGGTAACGTGTGCCTTTCTGAAGATGAGGTAGAGGAATGGAGGAAGGAGAAAAAAGCAGTGACTCCTGACTGAACTCCCTTCGGTCTGAGAGTGGAGTCGGTCTGGCTCTACACCGTAACCGCACACCAGGCTCATTAGCAGCACATCTAGCCCATGTGCGAGTGTGTCGTTCAGCAGAATGAGTATCTGTTGTGAACGTCTCTCACCCACAATCTCTACTCACACTATTCTCGTACTCACACTCTCTTTTATTCCATCTTTTTCTCCCTTCTTACACGAAGCTGTCTCCTGATCGTAACACTCGCAGAGACTTTCAGGTGCTATTCACACCATAATGATCTCTAAGGTGTGAAGCTCCTGAATTGGATTACACCATATTAGCTCCTGCAGTCTGAGCAGACTGAATGAATATGTTAATCTCCATCGAAGAGAGCATTATCTCAATTATTATTATACACTTTGCAATTCAAGTAAAACAATTCAGAGGATCCGACTGCTGTCAGTAGTGTTAGACAGCACATCGAAATCAGCAGCAGAATATGGTTATGGGAATCACTCCTATTAGAAAAGCTGTAATTACAGACGATACTGAATCTTAAAATGTATCTAAGCAGACAAGTATGAGCCACAGGTTTCAACAAATGACAATAAATAATACATCAAATAATGTTTGCCACATGTAAATAATGTTTTATGAAGGTTTTTTTAAGTTTCATATTTAAATTGTATTCACAAGAGCATTTGAATAAATTGTAAAAGCATATTAAGGATATTCATTTAAATCTTGATTTCCACTTGGGATTATGCGTGTCCTTACCTGCTAATTGTCACCCTAGCTTTCTCTAGTCTACAGTGCTGTGCAAAAGTCTTGAGCCATCCCTCATTTCCTTATATTTTACTAGGGACATGGAAAATGGGACATGGGTTCAGCAACTGAAATGTGCAACCATACATAAGAAAGAGTTTGTACGATTCTAACCAGATTCCAACTCAATATTTGTTATGTCCGCCTTTATTCTTCAACACAACCTGAACTCTCTTAACTAACCTTTCTTGTCATTTCTTCAAGTAGTCTGCAGGAATAGTTCTCCAGGCTTCTTGAAGGACATTCAAAGTTCTTCTTCGGATGTTGTCTGCCTTTTCCCCCATCCTCACTCAATATGGTCCCACACTGCTTCAAAAATGTTGAGATCCGGGCTCTGGGGAGGCCAATCCATGACTGACAGTGTCATGGATTGGCCTCCACACACATGTGTGTAGAAACAACAGCCTTGCCTTTTTTTATGCTTGAATGATTTATAGGTCAGTCTTAAGTGGCTAAGAAAGCAAACAAAACAAAAACATTCCTCTGAAACTGGTCAGGTACAAGGACTGGACAGAGCGGGAAAAACAGCAAATGTCCAAAGTAAAGCTTTGAAAGAACTTCAGACAGCCTTGAGAGCTATTGCTCAAGACAAGAAAGTCTGGCTCCCTGAAAGCAAAATATAAAGAAATGAGGGCTGATTTAAGACTTTTGCACGATATCGTATCTGCTTTTTAATAATGGGCAGGTTTGGGGTTGTAATAGGCTGAAAGAGGTTACAAAATGATGCAAAACTGAGAGATGCTTTAGACTCATTGTCATTTTAAGATTAATTAGTGGAGCAGCTTTCGTCGGTTAACCAGCTACAAAGGATTCTGTCAAAAAGACAAATCTCCAAGTCTTGTTTTTATTAGGAAAACACATTTGTACTATATATGCGCTATGCATTTTGAGGTGTTTGCACGCAGTGGTGAGGACTGTGTGACTGAATAGGACAGTAACGGCAGCTACATGTGGCAGATGCTTTTGTAGCAGCGCTCCGAGGCCTTCGCTTCCAAGAAGGGAAGCGATACGTGTGCTTGACTCAGTGCGCGAGTGTCTGTACACTCCTGAACAACGTGCACGTGTGCACGTATGTATGAATATGTGTGCGCACGAGAGCAGATGTGTCTGGGGGAGCTAAGTGGGCGAGCGCAGAGAGCAGAAAAGACTTGTGCTCATGACACATCTCAGCCACAGTACACGATGGAGGAGAGAGCGAGCATGTACCCCTGCAGCGCTAACTATGATCCCTCGCTCTCTCCCTCGCTCTCTCGCTCCATCTCCCTCCTCAGGCTCCCACCAGGACAGTGATGATTTAATGATGAGAGAGACCACTTTGATTATTCATACACAGCAGACAAGTCCGCTGGCCGTGCTGTTGTCTCACACAGGCGTACACGAACCTCAGATATGCACAGGCGCACACACATACTCACACTCAGAAATGCACAAATACAGCAACGTTGGCCTTGCACACGTGCACAGTGCATCGACACGCAATAGGCTTGCATGTACACAAACAAATCCAAAGTAAAACACAGAGAGCACTGTAGAAACAGACCTGTTACCCACCCTCATCCACAAACACACACGCACACACAAACACACAGCATTCCTGTGGTTGAACCAGCATTTGTAGCTAACTTTGTAATCATTTATTTTGGCTGTACGAAGTACGCTTTGATTATACTTGGAGTGCCAGGAAGGTTAGACAATCACAAGCCATTTAAAGTACTTGAAAACATAATTAATCATTTATTATCCCACACTTGTGTGAATGGCTATTTGCATGATGGCGTTTGAATTACTCTGATGTGTTGAAACGTCACGCAGGCTGAAAAATGCTGCAGATTATTTTTTGCTCAGTTGTTATTCATCATTTCGGTGGCATGCGTGAAGGTGTCGCTACACCAGATGCCACACGTATCAAGGCCTCACCAGCGTTGGATTTTTAAGGTGAGTTCAGGCTTACACACACGCCATTAGCTATGTGAGGATGTTTGATGAGTTAAATGATAACAACAGCACACTAATGTGTCAAAATAACAATGTTATAATAGTATTGGATGAATAAAAACCTTGACCTGATGATGTTTAAGGGTGTTATCAAGTTTATAATACAATTTTTCCTTTTAAAATTAGAGGAGCAGAATACTAACACTGCCATCCTGCTCAGGATCTCTGCTTCTAGTGTGGCTAAAACAACCTGTAAATTCCGTGTAGAGGGAAAACTAAATTGTGTGCCTTATCTTTTAATTAGCTGAAACATGTCTTTGAAACATCTGTATATCTGTGATCATTTGCCATCTGCCAAAAACATCAGACTTATATCTCTCAGTCTTTTGTTTTTGATGCTCTACATTCAAATCAAGAGACTCGACAAGCACGTCCGCACACAAGCACGGATCCCGTGTACAGTAACCTCCCCCCACACACAAACAAACAAACACTTACACACAGACTCTTTCAACATGTTTCTCTGTCTTTTTTCCCTCCCTCACAGCACATTTTCATCTTTGAAGCAGCCAGCAAAAATCAAAAGGGGGTTGATACTCGTCCGTGTTTGTGTGTGCCTGCGCGGATGTGCACGCTCGGGTCTGTGCGCTATTGTGCGTGTCAGACTTGGGACTGCCGACGTTTAAACCTCATCTCTTATTCACTTGGAGCCCCTCCCTCTCCCTCGCTCCCAGCGCCATCATTCCCGTACCCACTGCCCCCGCGCAGGAAACTGCTGATTTATTTTGCATAGCAACTATGAATTTTAAGTGAGTCCTATAAACAGAGTCTCCTCAGCCCCATCTCTAAATGTTATTGCTCCTTAACAGGGGCTATTTTCTCCATCTAAATCGGAGGCCTCGGCGAGTTAACATCAGCAGGGATCATGTTTGCTCATGAAAAGAAGTCTAGAAAGGGCGTACAATGACTGTGAAATCACGTGTGCACGACTGTATTCATCATTTACGGTTGTACCTACGAGCGCATGCTTGACTGCTGAAGTGTTCCTGTGCCCCTGACTGCACATATGAATATCTCTCTGTGCACATTGAGGTATTCAAGCTGTTTTTGACCTTGTATACAAACACGTGTGAATGAAACATGCGAAGTACAATGCAGTACCTAAAATGTTCTACATCTTCTCGGCTGTGCTTCAGTGGCCCGAGCAGAGGTAAGGCCTTCTCCTCATCTGATCTCTATGCATCTACCGTGCAGCACTTGAACGGCCCCGGGCTAAACCTATTCTTTTTGATGGCCTGTAATTGCTCAGTTGATGTATATTTTTTAATATCCAGCAATATTACAGGGGGCCTGGTAATAAAACACGGACGGGTAGAGGAGAAAGCGTGAGTGTGAAGAGGGGGAGACAGGAGAGGAGGAGAAAGCTGAGGTGGTCGAGAAGGGAGTGAAAGAGAGGGAACAAAGACAACAGAAAGAAAGAGGAGGACTTAACAGAGGAATGCAAAGATTTATACCCTTTCAAAGCTTTTTGCCACATGGTCAAATTCCCTTAGATTAGGTGAACACTATTTACTTAATAAACATTAACCATGTGTCCGAAACTAAAATGTCATGGTCTCGTGTCTTTGCCCCTGTGTTTTGAGTTTTGACATTTTGGTTCTGTTTATCCTCATATTTTTTGTAATGTGTGCTTTGTCCTGGTCATTTTCAGTTTTGTATTCTAAGTTATTCCTCCTGTTTTTTTATTCTCAGTTTCAGTTCTGCCTCCTTTTGTAATTTGTAATTATAGTCAGTGGTGCACATAAGTGCAGCAAGTGCGCATTCGCTGTCAAAATAAAAAACACGCACCAGATAAGAAGCTGCAACGCGCGTTTGTGTACATAAGATTTTCTGGAGGAGGACAGACATTTGTTTAGAACGTTTAAAGGTGTCGAAGAAGCAAACTCAACTTAAACAACTTTAAGCAATTACATTGGTGTTCCTCCACCTCCAAAGAAATGTCAGAAGGAGTCCGAACTGCAAAAGAAGCGCGTATTCTCGGAAAAGTGGTTGCAGGAGGTGAGCTGGCTTCAAACAAATAATGAATGCACAAAGATGTGGTGAAAATCCCACTCTAGAGGACAAAAACAGTGCCTTTTATATGTACGCAAAAGGCGTTACAACTTCTTATCTGGTGTGCGTCTTTTATTTTGACAGCAAATGCGGGACTGCGGACCACTTATGTGCACCCCTGACTATAGTTATTATTTATGCTAGTGAGTCCCAAAGTGTGTGCTGGGGTCCCCTGCTGGACTGCAACAGAACTACAGGTGGGCCGCAGTAATAGAAGAAATTCAGTTTAAAATTAATCATCATGTAGGGTAACATATCATACTATCAATATAAATGAATGAAATAAATGATATAAATTTAGTTTGTGATGATATTCATTACGCTGACCTTAATTTACTGGTCATGTCCCAGTGGCAGGTGCGTCACACATTGGCCTTAACACTTTGCACATGATTAGATGGCATTAGCAATTCAAAGCCCGCAGCCTGTGTTCTTAGGAGATACCTTGCTTTCTCTTGTATTTTGGGTATTAGGGTGAATATTAAAAGGTAAGCTCAATGGGATTTTCTGTTTTTTAATTTAGTTAATTTTTTTTTTTTATTTAACTTAGTTTGTTTAGTTTGTTTAATCAAAAAGTTGGTAGTATCCATGATATTATAGGTGAAAAATTTATGTTAATGCTATATGCTATTTAGAGAGCCAGTCATGCTAACCTTTAGTAGCTGGAAATCACACAAACAACTGCTTAATATTTAATCCTGTGCTTTCATTTTTATTTTTACTAATTTGTTTTTTAAAAAGGATTACTAAAAAAAATAAACACTACTTTTTAAACCTTTTCAGTGTCACTGCAGCCCTGTGTATATATAGCACCAAAAGAACAAACAAGTTTAAGGAGCAGGTTAAAAATAACCAGTAAATTTAAAATGTTTATTTTTTGCTTGTACTTACACTCATAGACTTAACACAAAATTCAATTACACAGACCAACTGATAACACTTGGAGCATCTCTGCACAATACGGACATAATTAGACTTATAAATGTATAAATTTAAAAAACCAATTACAAAGAACAGCAAAAATATGTAAAATAGATCTTTTGCTATATAACTCGTATATTTATTAGATTAACACTATTTGGTGTCAGTCTCTCACTGCTGAATGTGTAAGACGAAACAATGGGCTGAGAGTGCAAATAAAGCAGAGAAACATGCAGACTGCACTTCCCTTGAGCCCACGTCAGCTACTAATTGAGGTATTGATGGATTTAAATGAAGCAGAAATGCACTCAAGAGTTCTAACCTCTCATAAAAGGCACACATACACCTCCACACATACACACAACTGTATCCTCTCCATACAAGCACAATGCAAACTCTAAAATATTCCTGCAGCGTGTACAAAAACATATACAATGTATGCCAAGAAAAAAAATTATACACCACTCAGGCGACTTTAGTTCAGCTTTACAGAAAGCATCTCGAGTACAAGTACAAGCTGGGGTTTAAAATGTGAAATCTGATCTCTTGATGAGTGTTCGGCATGGGGCTGAGCCAATGGTAGCAGGGGAAGCTAAGTATGATCAGAGGCCCAAAAGAACATATCACATTTTCCTCTAATGTGAAGTATTCTAACTGTGAAGATGACACGTCAGTGCTAACTGAATCACAAATGACTAAGAAGGTTTGGAATAACTCTATAAAAGAAAAAGAAAAAAGTGTGTTCATATTTGATCTACTTTGATGATCCCATACAGACGTGGCATCAATATAGTAACTGTGGTACAGAAATGTCTAGCCAAGTCAAGTCATCTCATCATATAGCACATTTAAAAGACATCAAGTGTCGGCCAAAGTGCTGAACTGAGGGATAATATAATAAAAATAATTAAAATAGATAAGATGAAAACATTATAGAAAACATTGTAAGACATCTATATATGTTTGTAAAAAATATGTGTACATGCAAATATGCACATACATATACAAAAATGTACACATTCACACACAAGCACACATACGTGAACATTACATACATGTATACGCATGCAAACATCATCCAATGAGGTAAAAGACCAGAATAGCTAAAACAGAATAAAAGAGGTGTCAGAGACATCGGAAAGCCTTGGAAAATAGGTAGGTCTTCAGATTCGATTTGAAGACTTCCGAGGACTGTTCCAGAGCCTCGGGGCGGCAATGGAGAAAGCCCCGTCACCTCTAAGATCATTTAGAAAAAAATGTCTGGAGTGAAAAGTGTATCACTCACTTATATACAGAATAGGGATGCAACGATACCAATTTTTTTCAAACCGAAACGATACCGATACTTGGATCTGAGTACTTCCCGATACAGAGTACAAAAACCGATACTTCATAAAACACACACACATACACACACACACAAATGCAATGAATTGGAAGACAGGTTTTATTTAATTCTCTGCCGATAATAAATAATATCTTAATAAAAAAAATGACCACAAAAAAATTTCAAGTGTAAACTAAGCACTTCTGTTAAATTATTGCAGAGTCTCCACATTGTAATTTAACAAAATATCACTGAACTATTGGCACTGTCTCGAGCTTTCGGAATAATAAATAAACACTTCTGTTTGGAATAAAATAAATACAAATTAGGTTTAAGAATAAAATAAACTTTTAAATTGCTGCTGAGTGTCCATATTGTAAACAAACAAATAAAGAAAGTATTTGGCATTGACGAACGAACTCCTCATCTGCCCGTGGATCATCAGTCCACTGTGCCGTTAAACCAAGGACTGATATCACGCACACACTGCTTGTCTTTACCTCTTTAGAAAGTTGGCACCATTATCTCCAAGATGTGTGGGCGGCTGGGAATTTCATATTGCAGCTCGAGTATGCTGAGAAGAATCCTATGTTTTCCACGACTGGCATTGGCTGGTCATCCAGAGCGATAAAATGAATCAGAGCCTGTTATTTTAACTGCCCATGGATTTTCTCTTGACATTTTTCATCGCTTTTCCAAAACCTGAGTTAAAGTTGGCTGTTCCGGTCCACACTGCTGACATTTTGTTTAGCCTAGCTACAGCAGCCTCCAGTTTCTCTTTTTTTTATCTGGAGCTGTCAGTCTGACTCCTCTAACCCTGTGTCTGTTTAGCGCTGAATGTCCCCCTAGTGGCCAATCTAAAAAACTACAACAAAAATGACAAGCCACCCTCTGATTAATGAAATAAGTTAGTATTGGTTCATGGTATCGGTTAACTTTTACGAGTATGAGTACACACACATTTTACAGTATCGGCCCCGATACCCGATACCAGTATCGGTATCGGTGCATCCCTAATACAGAATATACCATCCTGTATATAACATGAACTGATCCTGGATTAAACAAAATATGACCGTGATCTTAAACATTTTATACTTAATTTTTCTTTTTTCAAATCTCGACTATGATAGAAAATGTTGGACTATGACGATTGGTAGCACTGATCTTTCTTTATGTTTGTCTGCACATTTCCTGAAGAGAAGTGTAAGCTCGGAAGATCTGCTGAACACCTACAGAACAAATAAAAAGTTCTCAATGTTCTCAAATATTACTAAAGTTCATGAACGTGAGAATCAATGGCATGTAATACAAAGGGGGGGGGGGGGGGGGGGGTCCATTAACCAGCAATCGTTATTGACTGAAATAAAGTTGCTTGCTCTGTACAAAATCATGCGGAGCCCGCAGGCAGCTATAGAGAATATAAAAATGATATTTCAAGGCCATTTTACTACATTGAGTGTAAGAAATACTATTACATGCCTGCAGCCTCCATTGTAGGCTGCCTTAACCATAAATCTCCAATTCAGTTTTATCGAATCGCCTTCTTTCTCTCCATACTACAACTGTCTCTTTGTAATTTTATAGCAAAGTTTTAAAAAATTACTTTACAAGCACCTAAGTTTTTTTTGGGGGGGGGGGGGGGGGGGGGGGGGCTGACAATATGCAGGCAGGATTTTCCCATGTTTTACACTGTACAATCTAAGCAGCGGCATTTTATGTTAGCATAGGTATCGTATTACATTATATGAATTATACAAGTGCAGGTTAATTAACTCAGTCACTTTACCTGCAAGTTGCACAAAACAGCAAAGCAGTAAAAACTGGATGTTTAGTCATTTCTCATGTAAAACCCCACAAGCTTTATTGGCTGAGCCGGTGTATATGCTTTTTTGTTTTTTGTAGCACAGATGTTTCTGAATGACCTGAGAAATATTAAAGGCATATTTTAGGAACAGAGTACAGCCAGCATTGCTACTTCAGCACTACGGACAGCGGCATGGACTGCAGACACAGCAAGGCAGGCCATTGATTGCAGTGGCTGATTGTATCTTAGCCTAATAGCAGAAAGAACTGTGATAGATGCAGGTGACTTTATAGTTCGGTAATGCAGATTATCGACAGCACGGCCTCAAGAGGACCGGAGTGTTTGTGTTTGCTGGAGAGCGTGACAGAGTCTGGTATTGACAAGGTATTCTAGTAATCTCAGCCAAAGTTATTTATAAACGAGTTGCTCAAATGTTTGATATTTTCTAATAAGTTGTATATGTTGTCGCATGAGGAGTGAGGAAGACTCATTTTGGTTACTTTGGGTGGAAAAAAGTATCTTTAGAGCACAAATCCCTGAACATCTTTCCAACTAAAGATGTGCAGGTGCAGTGCACTTGGTGCTTTAGGGAGAAAAATGATTTTATCAGCACCACAGACCGGCCTATCGTGTGTGTATGTGGCTTCAAAAATTCACCCAACTATGTTGGGAATATATAACTTACACTTTAAAGGAATAGAACATGTTTCTGTTCATTTAAAGCAGAAGAACATGTTTTCATATAAATAATAAAAGCTGTAAATCATGTTACGGTTACAGTTCATGTTAATGAAACTACTAGTTGTGAGAAGCAAGCGTACATTATTCAGTAGTGAAGTTATTAGAATTCCCTTTGATAGAGCCCAGTGCAACATGAAACTGAAGCCTGCAGCAACAGCAGAGTACATTCAATAGGTCAAGCCTCTCTTACGCACACACATATACACAACTCTCTCACACTGCTGTGGCAGCTAGTGCAGCTGAATATTAGGATCAATGAAAATGAAACTATGCAAGCAGTTTCTGTTCACTCCTCACACGACTCCATTTCCTACTAGAACACAAAATGCACACCAATAACACAGCATAAACAGTCCACGGCTGTTTCCTGTCGAGTAGAGGTATGGGTTATTGATTGTTCATGTCCTCCACAAATAACACACATACACTCACCAGACACTTTGTTACATACACCTCTTCAGCTGCTTGTTAACACAAATATTTAACCAGCCAGTCTCATGGGGTAAACTCAATGCATTTAGTCATGTAGACGTGGTCAAGACGACCTGCTGAAGTTCAAACTGAGCATCAGAATCTGATGCATGATGATGTGCAGGGTATCGTCACTCATTTCTAGAATTGATTCGATTCGGATTCACAACGTCCGATCCACTATTCGATCCACTATTCGATTCAATTTGAATCGGGAAATTTTGCCTCAGACAGTCAGAAATATTATAATTCAGATCATGCATCAGTACATTTCTATATTTTTATATCTATAAAAAGAAATCTGACACTTGCGAGACATAATCAAAGGTATGAGCGTCACAGCAGATGCCTTTGTGTCAAAGTAGCTGAGGATAAAACACAGAAAAACATGAAGGTTTTCCTGGCCTGGGATTTTATAAAAATATTCTGCAGTACATCAAAAACGAAACAAAACCATTAATGAACATATGAACAGTACCTGATGCTGCTGACGTGAAGCAGAGCAAAGTTACAGAGGTTTTATTAGAGACACAGCTAAGCGTTTTGCAGTTTTGCATAATTTTAAAAAGTTTACATTTGTTCGGTATTGAACGGCAGAAATGAGGCTTTCTTTTCGGAAGTAAGTAAAAGGGGGAAAAAAAACAGCGTCCGACAGCGCTGTAAGAACGGTAGACTTGTGCGTAACAAGCAAGCGAATAACGCAGAAAACAGATTTTTAGACGGGAAACTGTTCTTGAAGTACACACAGAGAGAGAGAGCTGTGCATGAAGTGTGATTTTATCAAGGTGGCAGCAAAACAATAAGAGGGAATTCATGACCATGTTTATGTGAAGCATAGTTTGGATCTTCTTTTGCCGGGTGAGAAAGGGTGAGAAAGGCGACATCTCACTGATTCTGATGCGTCGGCGGGTCCGCGCTTTGTGTTTACGTCTTTGTGCAGAATCCGTGTACCTGCTCTCATTTACTGTTCTAGCTGTTTGGTGGTTGTTGAAATTTTGTGAGGTTTAACCTGAGATTCTGGCATTTCGGGCAAAATAGATTTATATGAAAAAATCGATTCAGGATTTTAATGAATCGATATCACGTTATCCAAGCGAGAATCAATTTTAATCGATGAATCGATAATCAAAACCCACCCCTAATAAGGAAGCCCAAAGGGTGGACTGCACAGTGACTGATACTAAAGCAATGTGGCAGTGTGTGGAAAATGCACTTTACATGTTCTAGCATGTAAATAAGCTGCATGTGTGCACACCAGCATGTTTGATTCGGCCAATAAACTCTATCACTCCCTTCTGCACACCTCACATACACCTAGGAGCACCTAGGAGTAGGGATTGATGAGAATGATCATTGAGGAGTCACCCAGAAAAGCACACCAATATCTTCTCTGCTGCTGCACATTATCTCAGTGAACTCCTGCGAGAAGACCTCACAAAGGGATTAAAAGTTGACTAAAACGAAAAAGGTCAGAGATGAGAGAAAAAGAGAAGAGATGCATTCAACAACAGCACAGATTAAATTATTGAGCTATATTATCTTATTCTAACGTCTTTAGCATTCTCTGTGACCCTGAGGAGCACATATGGGTGGATTTCACCAGATACACTGAAAGCATAATATAAAGAAAATGCAGGCCCGATTTATTTCCTGTATTTTTTTAGTTAATGGTTAAAGCATACTGTGTGCCGTAAGAACTTGTTCACTTATCATTTTCTTCAGTTGAAATACATGAAAATCAATGTTTGGAGTTTGATATGCTACTGAGAGTTGAGCCTGCAGTAGCTGCAGCTGCAGTGTTTGCTCTCTGCGTGGTAGAAAATAGAAGAAAAAAGGTTGGTACAGCCATAGGTCAACTTGCTGCATAGCAACTGGGTGCTACAGTCAGCAAACTGACCTATGAAAACACAGAGTTTGTTCCTCTCTGAGCTTGCTGTTTCAGTGCTGACAGCTTCTCAGCCTTGTACACTGCGAGCCTTAATTACAGTGACACATGAATATCCACGATGTGCCCGCTGATATTAATGATAGAACATACAGATTCACCCAGAAGGCGGGTTCTGCACAAATTATTTTTCACAGAGAGGTCAGAGGTCAGAGTATGATAGAGAACATTTTGAACACCTGACCTTTATCCTGTCAGACTAACTTAAATATTAAATTGAGCTGGAGTCACAGTCTTGTTTATGTACACCCAAGAAGAAAACAGAGGATGAGACGGAGAAAGAAAGAGTGCTGCCCGTCAGCAGGGAACCTCATGCTTGAGTTTGATAACAGTAACAGAGAGAAAATAATCCCCACTTGCATCTAAGTACCACTCCTAGCACATTAGGGGAGCTACATGCTAATGCTCGTGGAAGCAGGACACCAGCAGTCATGGACATTAAACTGAGACACGTTCACGTTGAGGTGTGAGTTATAACTGATGTATATAGAAAAATGTTCTCTTCATGATCTGTTCGTTCATAATCTGCACAGCTTAACTCCTGAAAATAATGGGAGCCAATTCAGCCTACTGCTCCTTCAGCCCAGACAGCGAAACAGAAATTGATTACAGCTGCATCAGATGTGGATTCTTACTTTTGACTGTGAGGTACATGGACTTGCTGACATCTGCTCCCACGTCGTTGCTGACTTTACACAGGTAGAAGCCGCTGTCGTCCTCCAGCACGTGTTTGATAAGCAGCGAACCGTTGCTCAGCAGCTGGATACGAGAGCCGGTGTTCAGAGGGATGGGCTGAAACTGGGGGACGCCAGCGCCTAGTGCGAGCAAGTAGAGACGAGCCAAAAAAAGACAAAATCAGGAGCTGTTTTAAATCAGAAAAGAGGCATTCAGATTTATTTATACGGCTCATTCAGTGCACCACGACACGGAGAAAAGTACATATATACGAAGATAAATAGCATTACAGTACTTAACAGTAAGAGGACCTAGAATGTGTGTGTCCATGTGCATTCACTTGACCATGCATCTGTGTTTACAGATTTGATGACAAAGCCTGTCAGATTCAGCAAGGATTGTAAACATGTTTCTTAACACCAGGCCTAAATCCTTAAATCGCCAAACAGCTGCTGAGCAGAGCGAAACAGGCCGAGCTGCTGGTGTGATGCAATCAGAACAGACATAATGCTCATGTTTAACAAGAAGGCAGATTGGTGCAGAGGAACAACGGGGAGAAGGAGAGCAGGGAGGCCTTATATTGAAACTAGCCTTCGATGCAGAGTCAGGCAGATTTCTCCGCTGAAGTTAGAAGAGGATTTTCTCCTTTTTTCTTTTTGTTCTTGTGTTTCCAGCTCTGGATTTAGTCTTTGCTCTTGTGTTTGCTGAATTCACCAAAAGAATAACTCAGAAATGTCCTTAGAAACACATTTCTGGCCAGTCTGAAAGACAAGGACACACTAATCCTGAAGCAGTGGGTCCGATGCTTTGCGCCGGTCTTTATCTGTAAAAGTCAAATATGACTGACATTTGAAATTCATTCTTAAAATTTTTCAAAATAACTAACAAAATCTGTCCGATACCTGTCTGAAGTCTGGTAACAGATGGGTAGGAAACTGTCTCTGTCTTTTAAATAGAAAATTATATAATCAGTCTCTTTTTACTGTTATACATTACAGTATCTCTTCCTGAACTGGCAGCCCTTAAGTCTCTAAGAAATGTCACCAACACTGAATTATAAGGCTCATATCTTTAACTAGTCTTGCTCATGTAGCATTAAACACATGCAAAGTGAGCCAGACGTTGCATAAGCTTGTGTTAAAGTTAGCGTGTACAGATTAGACCATTTAGGGAGCTGTGGGTATTTGCTGTTTAATTAAAATGCAGTCAAGTGGCCGTGGCTAGAGAAGGGTCAAGTGGTGACTTTGTTCCTGCTCCCCTGGCTCTTAGAGAGGCAGAGGGAGGTAGAGGTGTTCTTCCTTGAATTATGGATTCTGCATATCCAAATAGTGCTAGTCGTTATGTTAATAGCAGTTGACCTTTACTTACTGTTCCATATCTCTCGGAGACACTCATCTGGCTCTTAGCTATTACTGTTGCAGTAAAAGCATGCCAGGCAGCTATTCTCTGGACAAACTGCAGTCTGGCTAACAACAAATTAGGCATTAGTGAGCTAAACTGCCTGCCCTGGATAAGTTGATTTTCATTGTCCCTTTGCTCTGACAGCTATCCTGTAGAGAAACAGGAAGTGTGTGAAATGCTGAGGTTAAAAGGTCCCAGAAACCAAAAAATAGGACTGACTGGTAGTCTGGCTTAAGTGAACCTGACCAATAAGCTAGCTTCAAACACTACAAGTGAGTAGACACATGCTGAGCTCAGGCCGATTCCTCCGTACATACTGATCAGGCCTGGTCAGACACTGCTAATCAGGCACAGACATGCACACGAGCACACATAAATCCCATCAAAGGGTGAAAAACAGATCTGATTCTTTCATTCCTTTGATCATGGCACCGAGCACGCAGACACACACATGCGCACGCTCTGCTCCTCGTTGGCTGTTGTGTTTTTCTTGGTGAAGCTTTCATCCCAGGTTATATGGATGATGGAGCAAACATCTGGGGCCCCTTTCTTCATCTGCCCAGCTCAAGTGGCTAAACTCATCTGCTGCCTTGCTGCCTGTCTGTCTGCTTCAGTCTGTTCTCGTCTTTTTCTCTCTGATGATTTTCTAACGATGCAGGTGGGAACCGTGAAAACTAACAGCCCTAAATTGAAGTGATGTGTGTGTTTGTATGTCCTGCACATTCATAGACATGTATGCCAGCCGCAGGTAAAGAAAGCAGCAAGCAGAGTGATTTCTCCCTGTTTTTTTTTACTGATGTTTGCACCTCTTTTCACGTGTTCAAGCATCTTCCCTTTACATTCACTTCATTTAATGTACCTTTGGAGTGTTCCCAAACGATGGTAGGTGGCGGATAACCTTCAGCAGAGCAGTTAAGAGTCACAGTTTTGCCATAGATCCCATCTTGATCCTCAGGCTGAACCACAAACTGAGGAGGCACTGTACACAGCAACAAACACAACAAACAGCAACACTTCATGGTGTTTCCCAGCTGATTTTACTGATAGATGGAAGGTGGATGCTGTCTTACCCCTAACAATCAGCTGGCTCTGGTGCTCCACAACAGCAGCTTCATTGCGGGCGATGCAGGTGTAGTTGCCGTTGTGGTCGGGTGTTAGGTTGGAGATCCTCAGCGAGCTGGTAAAGTCTATGTTGTCCACAGTCACGCCCAAGCTGGCGGGGATCGGCCGCCCGTCCTTCTGCCACGTGATGTCCAGCGGTCGGTCACCCGACATGACCACGCAGGGGATGAAGACGCGTTGGCCGATGGTGAAACGCTGAAACTCGAAGGGCTGGATGTAGGGAGGGACTGCAGGTGGAGGGGTAAAAATCTAAATGATTACAAGTCTTCAAAAATCATCTGAACTCCCTGGATTCTGTTAAAGTTGCCGTGTCCCTTATTGAGACTAACCCTATAAGCATCACTCTCTCTCTCTGTTAAGAAAACAAGAGGTCACTGAAAGAACATAAAAGACTTGAATAGCAAAACATGCTGCAATAATTCGTTGTTCCAAAATGTTCCAGACCAGGCTGGAACATTTTGTCCTTAGAGTGCATAGAAAGAGAGAAAGAAAATAAATAATAATAACTTTCAAGGTGACTTGTTGTGATGCTTTAGAAAAAGAAACCTTAACAAACCTGAGCCTTTTTCCTTTATCTATAAATGAACATCTATCAAGCCACTAACCTACGCCTACGTGCATTACCATCTAGCTGCAACAACACTATCAAATAATAGCACAAAAATCATGATTACAGGAAATATATACTTGCATTTATATTACAATATAAAGAATTAACAACTTTAAACTAAACAGAGGCTACATCCCTTGCACCACCCCAGTCTTCAATGCATCTGTCGTGAATAACTGAAATTCAGAAACAAAGTCAATCTATCTGCACGATATAATCACAGTTACAATATGATCTATTCAAATTGACTGCGCTATATTCTCTGGGAAATCTCCAGCCATCACACAAGTCATCTGCGCGAGCGTCCATTCAGTTCAAATAACACTGAAATAAGCAGCACTTTAGCCGCTTATTTAATTCACAACAAAGTGGAGATAATGGACTCCAGGGATCCCCAAAGACACTTCGGCATTTTAAGCATGAGCAGAGTAAATTAACAAATGCACTCCCTCACTATAGCACCGCTGGGAAGGGTTGCTTTATATCATCACTCTCTCTTTCTCACTCTCTTTCTTCCTCCGTTTCCCTCGCTCCGTGGGAAAGTGTATTATAGTGAAAACAACATTACATACTGTGCAGAGGGAAGGAAATGAGACATAATGGGGAAGCCCGTTTTTTTAGTATAATCTATTACAGTTGTAAGATCTCAGTGGAGATCAGTCAGTCAGCCCTGTAATATCAGCTGCCATCTTCACTTCTTCTTCATAAGCCAGACTAATGTACCCAGGAATATCAGGTAGATTAATTAATTTAGTCCGGAGAGATCTATTTATATTGTGGCGTCTGGATGGGAGGAGAAGAGCGAGCCGAAACCTTTTTTCACCACTGTATCACACAAAGTTGGAACTGTGACAGTTTCCCACAAAACCTATGGAGGAATATGCCTATGCCTTTTGGCTAAATGTGACGTGTGAAGATCAATACCACACATGCAATACTATACAGGGTAATGGCACATTTTTTAGCTCAGATTGTTAATATTAAATAGATGTAATACTACATATTAATTGTTGAGCTGCAGAGGGAAGTGCCGGTAGGTAGAGTTTATTACTTTCAATGAAGTTAGGTCAGTTTTTCCAATATTTATGCCGGACTTGCTTGTTAATGTTTGTTAATTTGTGAATTGATGAATTGTAGTAAGAAAGTGCTTTGAGTGTCCAAACTGAGTGAAAAAGCGCTACATAGGTAGCGGTCCATTTTACCATGAAGTGGTAGAGAAATATCTATGTTTATAGGACGTTATCATCATCCTGGTACCCTTGACAAAAGTTTTTTTCCCATATGCTTTTGGATTATTGCAGAAAATAAGTGTAAATGCATGAGTACTTAGTGACCTTTTTATGTTTTAGAAATGCAAATTTCTAAAGCATGTGTTAACAATAGACCATTCGATCAAAAACCAAGAACACAGACTTAAAGAGAAGGGAGCTCGAAGGGCAAAGTGATGCTTTATTTCTGTAGCATTAACTTTGTTTGTCTCCAAGCCTTTTTATCCCTCAATGTGACTGTGGCATTAGCTAATTCCAGTAATGATCTGTGTGGTGTGTTTTGGTGCATTTAGATATGATTTGCAGTAGGCACATACAGTGGGGCAAAAAAGTATTTAGTGAGCCACCGATTGTGCAAGTTCCCCCACTTAAAATGATGACAGAGGTCAGTAATTTGCACCAGAGGTACACTTCAACTGTGAGAGACAGAATGTGAAAAAAAAATCCATGAATTCACATGGTAGGATTTGTAAAGAATTTATTCGTAAATCAGGGTGGAAAATAAGTATTTGGTCAATAACAAAAATACAACTCAATACTTTGTAACATAACCTTTGTTGGCAATAACAGAGGTCAAACGTTTACTATAGGTCTTTACCAGGTTTGCACACACAGTAGCTGGTATTTTGGCCCATTCCTCCATGCAGATCTTCTCAAGAGCAGTGATGTTTTGGGGCTGTCGCCGAGCAACACGGACTTTCAACTCCCGCCACAGATTTTCTATGGGGTTGAGGTCTGGAGACTGGCTAGGCCACTCCAGGACTTTCAAATGCTTCTTACGGAGCCACTCCTTTGTTGCCCGGGCGGTGTGTTTTGGATCATTGTCATGTTGGAAGACCCAGCCTCGTTTCATCTTCAAAGTTCTCACTGATGGAAGGAGGTTTTGGCTCAAAATCTCACGATACT
Source organism: Neolamprologus multifasciatus (assembly GCF_963576455.1). Classification (NCBI taxonomy): domain Eukaryota; kingdom Metazoa; phylum Chordata; class Actinopteri; order Cichliformes; family Cichlidae; genus Neolamprologus; species Neolamprologus multifasciatus. The sequence continues at coordinate 26,283,191 of NC_140452.1, forward strand.
TGGCCCCATTCATTCTGTCCTTAACACGGATCAGTCGTCCTGTCCCCTTGGCAGAAAAACAGCCCCATAGCATGATGTTTCCACCCCCATGCTTCACAGTAGGTATGGTGTTCTTGGGATGCAACTCAGTATTCTTCTTCCTCCAAACACGACGAGTTGAGTTTATACCAAAAAGTTCTACTTTGGTTTCATCTGACCACATGACATTCTCCCAATCCTCTGCTGTATCATCCATGTGCTCTCTGGCAAACTTCAGACGGGCCTGGACATGCACTGGCTTCAGCAGCGGAACACGTCTGGCACTGCGGGATTTGATTCCCTGCCGTTGTAGTGTGTTACTGATGGTGACCTTTGTTACTTTGGTCCCAGCTCTCTGCAGGTCATTCACCAGGTCCCCCCGTGTGGTTCTGGGATCTTTGCTCACCGTTCTCATGATCATTTTGACCCCACGGGATGAGATCTTGCGTGGAGCCCCAGATCGAGGGAGATTATCAGTGGTCTTGTATGTCTTCCATTTTCTGATGATTGCTCCCACAGTTGATTTTTTCACACCAAGCTGCTTGCCTATTGTAGATTCACTCTTCCCAGTCTGGTGCAGGTCTACAATTCTTTTCCTGGTGTCCTTCGAAAGCTCTTTGGTCTTGGCCATGGCGGAGTTTGGAGTCTGACTGGTTGAGGCTGTGGACAGGTGTCTTTTATACAGATGATGAGGTCAAACAGGTGCCATTCATACAGGTAACGAGTGGGGGACAGAAAAGCTTCTTACAGAAGACGTTACAGGTCTGTGAGAGCCAGGGATTTTCCTTGTTTGAGGTGACCAAATACTTATTTTCCACCCTGATTTACGAATAAATTCTTTACAAATCCTACCATGTGAATTCATGGATTTTTTTTTCACATTCTGTCTCTCACAGTTGAAGTGTACCTCTGGTGCAAATTACTGACCTCTGTCATCATTTTAAGTGGGGGAACTTGCACAATCGGTGGCTGACTAAATACTTTTTTGCCCCACTGTACATGGTTTTCAAATCCACATAGAAACCAGATTAACATATCACAACAGAGTACCAGCATACTTAAAGTGCTGAACAATCTTGCTAGTATTTGCTGATAACTTGATAAACATGGCTATCTTGTGTTCCAAGAAAAAACAAGATCATATGAAGTTAAACACTAAATGCTATAAAATGTCAGTTTGCTAATTAATGACCACCCTTTATATACAGTCTATGCACTAATAATCACAGAACTGGAACCAAATAGATTTAATAACAGTATGTCACAAATAACAAATTATAAAGCACATACAACGTATTTTTAGCTGCATCAACGTTCTCATTTCTTATGCAGGGCATCCTGATAGTAGTCACAGTGATTCACTTAACTTTGTTCATGTTACAGCCTTAATATAAAACAGGTTAAATTCATTATTCACCTCAAAATTCAACACACAATACCCCAAAAAGACAAAATTAAAAAGAGTTTGCTTATTTATATCTACATTTCTATATCTACTCCATACTGGTACTCAGGTTGTTGCACTCTATTTATCTGTATAACTCAGGGGTGGGCAATCTCAGTCCACGACGGCCGGTGTCCCTGCAGGTTTTAGATGTGTCCTCGAACCAACACAGCTGATTTAAATGGCTAAATTAGCTCCTCAACATGTCCTGAAGTTCTCCAGAGGCCTGGTAATGAACTAATCATGTGATTCAGGTGTGTTGACCCAAGGTGAGATGTAAAACCTGCAGGACACCGGCCCTCGTGGACTGAGATTGCCCACCCCTGGTATAACTTATTACTTGTTATTCTATTTTCTTTTTATTCTGTTTCTTTCGCTCTGGGACTGTGTGCACGTAATTTCAATCCACCTCATGTAAACATGTGATGCGAATGACTATAAAAGAATCCTTGCATCCTTGAAATTCTTGCAATTTTGTTAAAAATATAACAAAATGAATAATGAAAAAATGTGAAACAAGTGAAGTGCTGTAAATACTTTCCGGATGTACTGCACCTTTCTAATGACTTTTTGTCAAAGAGTAATCAGAGTACGAATAACACATCAAGGTTGCCAACGCCAACTTGGTGAGCTGCAGTTTCATTGGACTTACCTCTCACTCGGACGTGGACGCTCTGGGAGTCCATCTTGTTGGGCTGAACCATCACCTTGCAATTATACTCGCCGGCGTCCACCTGCTGCACGTTACTAAGCTTCAGCGTGCCGTTGTTCTCGAACGCTCGCTGCCTGTGGTTGAAAGGTAGCAGCGCAGAGTTCTTGTACCACTTTATGGAATAGTAAGGGTAGCCAATGACGCGACAGTGAACGAAGGCATCCCGTCCAGCGATTGCGGTGATGTTTTTCATTGGACGAATGCTGGCTCGGCCTAAAAAGGCACAGAGATTAAAAATGTAAGATTTTAAGGACAGCGGTATTCACAGAAAATCACAACAACAGTGTGAATGAGTGTGGTTTGCTTTATTATGGTGTTTTTACAAATAGACTCGTGACTCGTTAAACGTATTCAGGATTTCAACATGAAAGTGTTTCCCCTCACAGCTCCACAAGTCCTACCAGGCACCAAGTACTCACAGGAGAAGGGAAAGGAAGCTGCTGTTTTAAGCTTTTGTTTAACTACAAGAAATAAGGCAGAACTCTAAGTAGAAGGCGGTGAAATGACAAGCAGATTAAAGTGTGCTAACTATATGAAGGAAAAGGGAGCATTAAAATAACACTGTACTACGCGTGCTTATAACTCGGCTGTAATACATTCTGTTTCCCATCAAATGTTATATATGCCGAGCCTCATTCTGTATCTCATAAAATGGAAACAGAGTAATTGCTTTAGCATCTGATCGAGAAGAGTCGAATTGGCTGCTTGAGTAAATACACACAGACACACATGACTCGCAAACACAAGCACACCGGGGGATAAATGTATTCAAACAGAAGAAATGCATTTTTCTTCTGGCTATTTACAAACCATATCCAGATACGCTTACGAGCAGCAAACCAGCATAATTCATTTGACCTAAAATGCAAGCGTGTTGGAAAAGCACAGTAACAATTTGGAGAGAAAATTACAAAGCAACAATTTTAGAAAAGTATACGTGGTTTAGGATTAAGAGACAGTAACAGGAAAACAAAACTGAGGCAAAATCAGTCGCTGGAGAGCAACTTAAAAGGAGATGCGAGTGTGAATAAAGATTTCAAATTAAAAAGAAAAGAAAAAAAACAAACACCAAATTTTAAGAACAAGTTTTTTGCAGATAAATTCCAGATCCAAACAACAAGCAGCTCTCATATACGACACAGAGACAGACACATAGAGAGACAGACAGGTATGTGTATTTGTTCTTGGAGGAGCTGATTTGACAAGCACCTCTTACGTTTATTCGAGCCTGGTGGTACACGACCCCGGCCGAGTTGCTGCACGTGCACCGATACACCCCGCCGTCTTGCACCTGGGTGTGCGTGACATTGAGCTGGCTGACCACGTGGCCCTCGTGGGTCTCGTAGTGGCCCAGGTGGTGGTGGCTGTCTTTGATGACGGGGTCGTCGTCCAGCGACCAGGTGCACCTCGGAGGCGGGGTGCCCTTGACGTTGCAGACCAGGAAGACGGGCTCGTTCGGGTTCACCACCTTCTCACTGAAGGAGGACAAGATTTTCGGAGTACCATCTGTGACAGAAGGCAAAAGTGGAACGTGGTGGTGAATAAAAAAAAGGCTAAGTCACACAGAAGTACTAAGTTTAAAAGTGAGAGCGGTTTAGTGAATAATGTCATCATAAATTATGTATTTTGGGGGTAGTTTGTTGTTTTAACCCTGTAATGGCAAGTGTATCATATTTGATATATATGAGATAATATATGTGAGAAAATATGAGATTTTGAGACCTCGACATCATCGGTGTGAAAAACCTAATGTCTACAATCAGACACACGCAATACTACTGTGACTAATAAATAACAAAAACGCCAGATGTAGCAAAAATGACTGAACAAATGGAGATTCATGTATGCAAATTGCTATTTAGTTTTTTAAAAACTCATGAATCAGGCTTTACAGGATTGACAAACAAAGCTGAAACGTGCGCATGTGGAAAAAGGGAAAAGGAAATGCGTTATAATGTCGATCCCTGACAGGATTCAAACCAGTCACAGATGAAATCGTGAATGTTAGGTCACCGTGACACACCTGTCTTCAATATATTTTAGTAGTTTAAAGGGCAACTGTTTAAAGACTGAATATACCTGCTGATATCTCATTTTATAATCTCGGTAGTTTTGGACACAATAACAGCTTCACTTATGTGTTTCATAGTTCATCAAACAACGGCGATAAGGCATACGTAAAAAGGCTGACTCCAAGTGTGGGAGAGTGGGGAAGAAATGCTAGACTTTAAACAATTCCCAGGCAGAAACAGGATGATTACTGATCTCACATACCACTCAAATTAAACATTTGTGCTGACTAATTAGCCGAGCCAGTGAGTTTGTGTTGGGCACAAATCACAGTGAGCCAGTTTGATTCCTTTCTCACTATTCACTAAAATGGCCGTGAGAAATACATATATATAGATTTGAAAAATTATTTGAATGAACATCAAAATGTCGAGTGATTTTCAACTAGCGCTTTGAGACACAAAGGGAAGCTCCTAAATATCACTGAACTCTGTTGCACCAGCTGTGTAATGAATCCAATATGCTAATGTGCCTATTGGGGTTTTGCAGACATGTGATTGCTAACCACATGGTGTTAACCTGTCCACCTATAACAATAAGAATGGTGACAATGTAGGGCGAGCAAATAAAGCCCCAGTGTGCTCAGTTGTGTGCTCCCCACTGACTAGCAAAGCTAGTCTGCTAGCTACCAAAATAGCTAGCACCCCTCTCGGGTGTTGATCATGCCAGCATGTCTACAAGCTACTCTCTGAGTGGTGGCAAAACTGGAAAGTGAGAAAAAAAACATAAATAGTTTGCCTTCCGTGCAAAAGTTACGGCTTTTGAAATCTGGATGCAAATTTTGTTAGCACTTGGCTGGTAGCTGGCAATCCACATCTTTCTTGCAAACTCCTGGTAACTGCAGCAATCTTCTAAAAATCAAGGCAATCATAAAGATGGCTTTGTGGCACAGCACACTTTGTGATCAATTTCACCAAGTGACTGCCAGCAACCTCCAGGTGCCACTCACTAACCAGTCGGTAATTACACATTTTTCCACTTTCGGGCAAGTGATGTAAAATCTTTGTTCATCTGATACAGCTTCTACTGAAATCCTGCATAAAAAACAGGTAAATTTTTTTCTGTCATTTACTCATTATTTTAAAAAAAACCATTTATATCCTGTATTGGGTGTGGGACGGAGAGATTTCGCAGCTCTTTCCTCCCCACTGCTGTCAGACTCCACAACAAAGACTGATCAAACACATCCACAAATGTGCAATAACACTAATGTGCAATAATCTTTTCTGGCATCGTTGTATTTTTACTCAGTTGTATATAGCATTTGTATTCTATTTTTTTCTTATTGTATATTTTATTCTATTTTATTCTACTGTATATAGTATTTTATTTATTCTATTCTGTACAGTTGTGTACTGTATTTATTCTTATTGTATTCTAATTTTTGCTTCATAACTTTTGCACTGTCCACTTCCTGCTGTGACAAAACAAATTTCCCACATGTGGGACTAATAAAGGTTATCTTATCTTGTCTTATCTTATTGTCTACATCCTACTCTTTGTAATATCCAGACGCAGTATACATTTGTTGTTGGAGACAAATCTTTTTTTTCTCTAGAAGAAAACGTTTTTGTTAATAAAACAGTGATAGAAAGCAGCAAATGGAAAGGAAAAAAATCATGTCTTTCTGAGAAGACTTTGCCATTTTTTCATTAAGAACATAGATCCATGAGCTTTTCTACCAGACACAGAGAGTTGTCGGCTTTTCAAATGTCTGTGTCTGCCTGCTGCTGCTGCTGCTGCTCTCTGATAATCTAGGTGTATTCCACATGATTATAGATTATCAATATCTTCTTTTTACAGCTCCCTGGCCACAGGAGACAGTTGCCTAAGCAACGCTTCCAAGGTAAGCTAATGGATTAAAGAGTGTGTGCATGTATTTTTGTATGTGTTTGTGAAGTGTGGGGCAATCATTCTAGTGGTGGCAGAGAATCGCAGCAGCATGCCATTAACACATAAACCCTATTGATCTTCAAGGCCTGAATCTGTTTGTGCTAACTCACTGAATATGTATAGGAAAGCTGCTACTGTGTAGCGTTTTGGTCAGTATTTGTGTGTTTGGATACCTTTGCACCAGTGATGCCATTTTACCTTCAAGGATAACCTGAACAAAGTCCTGTGCAGACATCTTGCCCTTCCTGGCGAAGCACTGGTAAGCCCCGCCGTCACTTTTCGACATTCCTTCCATCATGAGGTTCTCCCGGTTTAGCCCAATGAAGCGAACATTGTTGCCAGGGTAGATGATCTCTCCGTTGCGATACCATGACAGCTCGTATTCATCTGAGCCGCTCACGCTACAGGACAGAGACACCTTGCTACCCACGCTGCCCTTCACCTTTCGAGGGCTGACCACTACTTTCAAGGGTTCTGTGGACACAGAAATCAAAGAGATGTTTAAGAAAGAAAATATGGGTAGTAAATATAATAATGAGGTACAGTATGATTATCATTATATTTGTCCAAGTTCAATATTTATTCTTAATCATTAAGAATGCTAGCGCTAACATTTGATTCTCATCAATGCAGTACATCACTGGATCAAACAAAACAAGCAGGGCGTCACTTGCTATCACTAAACACAGCCCCCAGTGGTGCTGCTGGTGCAGGAGTCAGTTACTGGCAAATCATTTCAATCTCACACACACATATTTACTGTTGTAGCTTCATAATCCTTAATTACCTCCAACAAGGAAGTTATGTTTTTGGTAGCGTTTGCCTGTGTGTGTGCCATTCGTTTGTCTGTAAACACCAAGGTGAAAAAGTTTTAAATGAATTCTGATAAAACTTTGTAGGGTGTAGAGTGGGGTCATGTTAACAATCCTTTAAAATTCAGCTTACATCCACCGATGTCTTCAAGGTCAACTCAATGATTTATTATTGAAAACTGACAAAAAGCCTCATACCTTAGAAACTATAAATGTTACTAATGTGGTGTGTGTTGTCAGCATGTAGAAAGTTCTATAAAGAAAGAACAATTTAAAATCATGTCGCATTTGACCTCTGACCTCCTTCAAGGTCAGCAGATTCCTCTGAAGGCTATGTAGCGCTATTTAAATCTATGTTTCTTACTGACATTGCTTGTATTGACAACATATAAGCATACAGGGAATCATATATGTGGATTCTAGTCTACAAAGTACATTTAAAAAGAGCAAAAAAAAGAAAATTAATATATACAAAATATAATGGTATATTCTTACAAGTAAATACTGCCCAGAGAGTGAGCTGCCTCGGTGGAGGTATGTGCTCTGAGTAATTCTTGTTTAGTTTATATGTTCATTTTACTCATATGAACCAAACTAACCATCCACTCTCGAACAAGTGCCAAGGCTATTTTTTTTCCCACTCATTTCACTTCATTACTCTAATACAGCAGTTTCAGCTACCCACAACATAGAAGAACCCCTGAATTTTATAAAGCACTTACGTTTGACATACAGGCGACCCATGACCTCCGCAGTGCCATAGCTGTTCCACACCTCACAGACATATGTTCCCGAGTCACTGGGCTGTGTGCTCTCTATCAGCAACCCCGAGGTTGTCTGGTGAATGCGACTGTCGAGCTCCAAGGGGCTGTTGTCCTTCAGCCAGCGGTATTTGGGCATTGGGTAGCCTGAAGCCTTGCAGGGCAGCTCCACCCGATGATTAATCATCACCTCTCGGTGGTCAAAGCCATCCAAGATGACTGGCTCAGCATTGGTGGGGTCTGGAAGGAGCAGAGAATTTAGTGTTAATTAGTGGTGAGCGTTGCCAGCCGCTCGACAGTCTAATCCAATATTGATTCTTCGGGTCAACATTCAGTTCTACATACTGTATATTTTGTTACGTGGTGGAAAAGAGAGAAAGAGACTTGCTTCTGTAATTTACCGCAGTTTCACTGTCTCCTACAACCGAATTCAGACATACTAAATAAATGAAGAATATAAATGTGCATTTCATGCTAAATGACGTCTTTTTATCAAACTCTACTGCAATTTTATAAGAGGCTCTTTGCTGATACCTCCTGGTTTGTTTACTTTTATCTAACATCTGACACAATGACGATGAAAAAGACAGAATAGGTCACTGCATAACTCAGTTTTGTCTGCAACACACCATATGTGGAGATGCAGCTTCTTTATCTTATGACATTTTAAAATGCCCAACCCAACTCTAAATTGTTAATGTAGGGATGATCCCAGTATCAAATATGAAAAGCGCATATATATTTGTAACTTCTGACTAAGTGTTATCTTTAAATGCAGTACTGACCCGACACAATGAGACGTGCACTGTTGCTCTGGCGAGTTTCACCGGTGTAGCGGTGACGCGTGGTGCAGCGATAGTTATTCAGGCCATCCTCAGGCAGGACGTCCAAAATATACAAGGCTCCCGTGGATGTGATGAGATATCTTTGTCCTGGAGAAGATAAGAAAGAAAGCAGTTGTGTGGTTGTCTTATAGCATCACAACAGCTTTTACAATATATAGAAAATGCATTCACTCCAGCACCACTGAGAGATTTTCTCTCTTCCTCCATAGGGTGCTAATGAATTTCTAATGTCACAGATGTCACATATAAATACACACCACAAGAAATATCATCTTAAATGATGCTGTAACTGCTAAAAATATTGAATTAATCATGTACAAAATATACAAATTAAAAACTCAGTCCACATATTGTGTTTATTATACAAGTCCTTAACCTTTAACAGCTTTTATTGTCTTGTCTTTGTGCTGTTGCAGTAGCCTCACTGGCGCCATAGTCTGTTACAGAAAACCAATCCCTCTTATGCTGTCACAGGCAGTTCTGTAAGTACGGTAATATTATGTTAATTCTGCAGATCAAACGAGGTTGAGTGGGGTTGTCACCATCCATAAGGAAAGAAACCTTCCTCACAGCCATCACGTGGATGCCCACAGTCCCATGGGAGCAGATTGACGTCAAAACTGATTGAAAAAGCAATTTACAGGATATTGTCTTCTCTGTGCAGTGGTGGGTATGCTACGACAGAGATAGCACAGGAAGCCTCTCGGGCTAGAGAGAGTCCTACAACAGCAATAGGTGATGACGACCGGGTCGAGAAGAAACATATCGTACTGTGCCATCACGGGGTTGCAAAGCTGCAGCAGTACCCGTTCGATTTTTTTAAATCTTTTTTGGCACTCTAGTCTACTTTTTTTTCCCCTCTACATAAATATAAGATATAAAGTGAACCCAAATAGAACTATAAGCTATACTTAGAGTCCAAAAAAAAGTATTTGGCATTTTTGTTTGTTAGCCAGATCAAGCTTTAATTTGAACATATACTTGATATTACTGCACAAAAAATGAATTTATAAAATTCCCCATGGTGCACAAATTGCAGTGGTTTTAAAAGTACAATCTCAATTCTTAAAAAGTAGGAATGCTGTGTATACAAGAAGAAATAAAATAAAAAAATAAAACAAAATGCAATTCTTTGAAAATCTTACACAACCCATATTTTATTCACAGTAGAGCATATAAAATATATCAAATCTTTAAATGGAGTCAGTGCACAATTTTAGGGAAAATGATGTGCTCATTTTAAATTTGATGGCAGCCACGTGTATAGAAAGTTGGGACAGAGCCGTGTTTACAACTGTGCAGCATCAACAGTTCATAAACTTCTGGCAAATGAGGAGTCCACCTGCTGGACCAATGGGAGATGGGAATGTTGTTTGATAGAGGATTCTAGCTGCTGAACAGTCCTGGGTCTTCTTTGTTGTATTTTTAATTTCATGATGCTCCAGACAGTTTCAAATGGTGACTGCCTGGACTGCAGACAGTGCAGTTCAGCTGTGATTTAGCATTGTCTTACTGAAATATGCAAGGCCTTCTCCCAAATGCTCCCATCCAGAACGTCATCTGGATGGGAGCATTTGTTGCTCTAAAACCTGTATGTATATTTCAAGATTGATGCTGCCTTTTCCAGATGTTCAAGCTGCCAATTTAACAAGAACTAATTCACACTAACACCATTAGAGATGCAGGCTTCTGGACTGAATGCTGATAACAAGCAGAATCGTCCCTCTCCTCTGTCTGGGTGACATGACAACTATGTTTCCCAAAACTAATTTTGATTTTTCTGACCAGTAACAGCACTCCCCATTGGCTCAGTCCATTTTAAATTAACTGTGGCCCAAAGAGGAGGCCAGCGTTTCTGTTCACTCACAGCTCATTTTCAGACAGACTTCTAACCTGCTTTTCCGAATGGCACCGTGAACTTTCTGGAAGACTCATGACTGTTTTAATGCAATGCGGCATTGAAGACTTGACTTTTGGGTTTTCTCCAGATTCTTTACAACTTTTAATCAAATTCTATACTGCAGATGATAGAAGATATTCAAAGAGCAAAGGTTTCTGGTCAGCTGCTGTTTGTTTGCCTGTTAGTTGTACCACAAAAAAGCTCAAACCAACCTCAAAGCCTGTTTCATTGAGAGCTGTCAGTTACTGCTGACTGTAATGACGCTGTGTGTATGACTAGTAAAAAGATTTTTAAAAATTAATTGAAACAGTGGGATTAAATACCAAAGGCACTTGGTTAGCTAACATCAACATTTCATTCAAAAACACAAAAGGAACTTTGCACAGATAAAAACAGATAATGGGCTCAGCAGAAGTCTTCTGACAGCTAAATCATTTGCATGGTAAAGAGAAGTCCCTCCACCACCGTACAGCAGGTAAAGCATTCTCTCCAGGACGCAGATGTAAGCACATGTTTCCTAGTTAAAGATCAAATAACAACTTCATGACAAGAAACTCAGAGGATTCTGCACTAGATGTAAACCCCTGCTAAACCAATAAAACAACAGAAAAAAGCTAAAAGTTGACACATGTAGAGTGGTGGTAAACGAATTGAAAAAGAAAATCATGCTAAGAGGACATTGTGGACAAGATAACCAACAGTGCATACTCAAAAACATGGTTGTGCACTGGAATTTATTTGTCACTGAATGTGCCGGAGCGTTTATGGCCTGGAGTGTGTACTCTGTGTCATCACCTGACTGTGCAAATATTTGGCTATCTGCTTGTGAAGCAAGATTTCGACAATAACAAGGTTATAATATGTTAATGTGCAGCTATTTTTAAGAGTGACATGTTTCATGAGGGATTTTTTCCTCAAGGAAGTTTGTTTTTTTTCCCCCTGTATGTGTAGTTTGGTTGAAAATAAGCACCACGTTCATGTGCAGCAACATCCCTCACAAGAAAAACATAGATTGACAGATAAACTGCATCAGAAAAAAATGAAAGTCAGTGGCTTGGATATGAATGTACAAGCCATAATACATTCTTCCATCATTATCAAAAGGAAGAGAAACCTCCAATTACACCAAGTGGTTTAAGTCTGGATTACTCTGATTCAAGCTGAGTAGTGTCAACTGAAACTAAACTAAAAACTAAAATTAGACATTAAAAAATATGTTGTTAACTAAAATAAAAACAAGACCTTTAAAGATGGTATGCCCATACAATGATGATTGAAAAGACAAACTAACACTTAAACTAATAAAACCTTAAGAAAACTAAACATTTAAACAACTTAAAAAATGAATGAGATAAAAGTAAAAACAAATTAGAAGACAGAAAAATATAACAACTTACTTTTCTTAAGGCCTACTGTACGTTTTTTCATTTTTAATATATGTTTTGCATTATTTCCTGAATGCATTTGACTGCTTTTATTAGCGAAACATTTCTCTGCATATTTAATTAGCATTACATATGATATCTAAAGGAGACCAGCAGTGGTTAACTCATATAAACTGAAAGGGAGGAGCTGTGGGTATTCTATTGTTAAACAGAGACTTAACATCCTATTAACTATATTATATATTATATATAATATTAATGTCCTTTAAAAAAAATCAATAAAAAGAACAAACAAACCAAAAAACTAAGGACTGTAATGTTTTTTCTTTTTTTAAAAAATAGTTCTTGAGTGAAGAATTTTAATATTTATTATTGTGTTTAGGTCAAAATGTCCAAACAGATTTCAAAATCCGAGTAGGTGCAAAGGTTTATTTTTCCTATGTAGGTTTGTAAATTAGATGTGACGTCCCTCGCCTAACAACATCCCCCAGAAAATCAGAGAAAATTATAGAAAGAAAAAATGTATGTCACAATGTAATCCCGATCTCTCTCCTACATTTGGTGCAGTGGTTGGCCGCAGCGCCACGATGAGCTACAGTGTTACCAGACAGAACCAATTAACTACAAAAACACTGAGTGGGGAGGTGGTGAGCGAACTTAACCTAATCTTAGATTATACACTAATGCTAACATCAAACCGCTACATGTTTTAATATTCCACCGGAGACTAATATCTATGAAGGAAGCAAAGCGTGCTTAATATGCTTACATCTTATATGCATTTTAGATGTTTGCACAGGCAGAGGAAAATCAACCTTGTGGGGTAAAAGCAAACAGGAGGAATACAGAGAGAGGCGAGAGAAGAGAAACAAAACTGCTCAGCTATTGTAAGCATTGACCTAGATAGAACCGACAACAGATTCCACGGATTTGATGTCCTGAAGGGGTTTCGCGGGTTTTACATACAGGGCTGTTAGATGGGCAACCAGCAAGTGGAATCTATAAAGAGAGCGAGAGAGGGTGTGACTGTGTGTGTGTGCGGATGCCGGCAGCCATGCGTGCACGCCAGCGAGCAAGACAATTGGTAAAAGGAAATCTTCTCAGAGGTCGAGGAGGCCAGATGCGAGAAAAACAACGCTGTTTTTCATCATTGCCTTCTCTTTTCAGCTACATTTTCACTGGTTTTGTACGCAGCTGTAGCGGCAGAGGCAGTTCTCATTTATCTGATGTGTGTACCTTTACTTCACATACTGATCACTTTTTGTTGGCTGCTTTTAATGAAAATATATGTAAGAGTGTACTTGTAAAATCCTAGAAACCATATTACAACAATGCAGCAGCAAAAACTCAATTCAAACATCTCCTCCAAAGCTGTCCACTACACACACACACACACACACTGCCTCCTTCCCTTTTTCCCTCTCCTCCCTTCTGGCTTCTCCATTTTGATTCTGTACTGGTCGTCTGAAATCTCACTGTGGAATCCATCTTGAGTAAGGCAAAATGGTATTTCACTCCAGCCGCTGTGAGCTGCTGCAATTTTCTCTTCAAGCACCTCTATGCTCCTGCAATGCCTTTTAAGACGTCAGAGCTCAGTTATTGTGTTATGACAGAATGAAGGGGACACTACAGTAGGGAGGGGATTCAGAATGAGAGCTATTGTATTGAATTGTACTGCACTGTATTGTATTTCTTCTCCACAACACGCTCCTCTTTAATTCACTCGCAGCGTTGCCTTTTAGGAGTAATTTCTGTTCAACATCAGCAAGAAATTACGTCAGTTTAAAAGTTAAATATGAAAATTGTAAACTGGTGAAGACGTAGTGTATAGCACATAAACTGCTATGGGTTAATTGAGCGAGAGCGACCAAGGCCTCGGCTGCAAGATGCATTAAAAAAAATTCGGTGGAGATTTGGGTGTTATTGTCAGAGAGTGGAGTCTTTCTCTCCATTCATTTGCAGGCACTGCTACTGTAAAGTAAAAAGAGCTCCACTCCACCAGACACACTTTATCTAATCATCCCCACTTTGCCAGAGACAGAATCTAATAGGAACAGCGGGCTCTCACTCTCAGCAGGCTAAATAAGCCTCGACGTACAGATGAACTAGTGTCACAGCATCCTCGCTGCCAACAGACGCTCTGAAGTTGCTGCGATTTAAATGAGAGCCAAGTCGGTCAGATCTTAGCTGACAATCTGCATTTCAGTGACAAGCCACCAGCGTTTTCACGCGCCAATCAACATCAGCGGACCAGTGTGAACGGAAGTGGCTGAGATAACCGACATGCTGCCAATAAAACCCTGCTAATGTCGCACTGACGTTGATACTACATTATGTATATGACGCTGCTTGAGTGTAAAAGGTTAAAAATGTTTAGTAAAGGGTGTTCGCTTCCATAAAGGTTGCGCCGGTGAGTCAGTGTTGTTATTGTTTAAAGAGGAAGGTGGGACCGGCTCTGAGTAAACTGTGAGTCAGACACAGCGAGGAGGGACCCAGTTCTAGTCGGGTCAGCAGAGACGCGGAGATGATAAATGAGCTTATGAATGTTCTGGGTCTGTGTGGTACCTTCATGGCCCACTTCAACTCTCCTGTGTCACTTTTCAGACATTAAATTAAAATTAAAACATCTGTCTCATCAAAGCCTTACAGTGTGCCACACGTGTTCGAAGAGATGCAGTCAAACGCTCCTCTCTCCTTTACTTTGTTTCTTAGAGCAGATACTGTGGTACAATCTTGTGCCACTGCAACAGAAAAATATTACGGCGAATATAATGCATTGACTCCAGCGGTGGTGAGAAGCGAGAGTTGCATTCTGAGACTAATTTCAGAGTCGGGGTTATGCTGCATCGGGAAACAAGTCGCAGGGGGGCCAGACGTTGGATCAGAGCTTTAATCTAAGCTGATTGAGGTCAGACCGCAGGACTGAACTTTCCACCGCAGAGCTCCTCGGGGCAGCACGGCTATACAAAGAGAAACTGAAATCAGTGCTGTGACCATCCTGCAGGAAACCAGGAAAATATTTGTTGTTAATCTGCTTCTCGGACTATCTGGCTACTAATGAACTGTATAACAGCCGTGCTTGGAAACTGTTACAGATTCACTAAACTAAACTGAAACCCTCAAATGAAACTGAATATGAGAATAAGAAGAAATGTATGTTACCTGAAAAGGGACAAACAGTAATCATGATTCATATATTGTGCATATGACACCAAATAGGCTCCTCTACTGTGAGGAGTAGCAGTAAGTACATTGCAGCAAGAGTTATGTGGGTTACTACAAGCTGCATAATCTGGTGGAAGTGAAAGGAATTAAGTGAATTAGTCCTCTGGAGGTATAGTGTGTAGTGAGGCGTAATTCACTGAGCTCAACCAAAAGTGAAGTGTAAAAACAACAAAAAAAAAAAACCCCACTATCCTAACCGTACATTCAGTTAACACAAACTGTGATGCATTTGTCCGGTTACTGCTTTGTGTGGGTTGGGTGAGAAAGCTGACCTTCAAATCCTGCTGCTGACTAAATTACCAGTCTATTATGGTCAATATGGAAAATATGTTGAGTTCCAACTGATCCCTATGGTGCTTGTGGTTTGTGTTAGAGATGGGTAGCTCGCTCCAAGGATCGATAGTATCCATACCAACGCTGGTATTGGTATAGGAATGATACTAGCACGATAGAGGATAGAAACGATCAATCATAAGTATGTAGCCCGCTGGATTGTGTTTTTGAAAATGAAAAAACTCTAACACTGCACATTTACATTCCAGGTCTCCAAAAAACCCAGTTTAAAAATACTGAAAAAATGAACATTTTCAACACTAGTTTTGAGAGCAACTAAAACAGCATAACTACTACCAAGTTTGTTTGCTGTTTCTGAACTGTTCAGATAACAGTCAATCTTTGTAAGTCATGGTAACCATGGGGATAGATACATGGATAAAGCCGCCTCCACACCTGTAGAGTCTTGCTTGTCATGGGTCGCGTTGAAGCTGATTGTTGGCCGCCCGCAGACCTACTAGTCTCCAGTTGTGGTCACTCGCATTTACTTCATATTCATCTCACCAAGTTCTTGGCATCATCTAGTCTATATTTCTAACATTATGTCATCCAAACCGAAGGCCACACACAGGAAATGGTTTGCTGACAGCTGGCCACTAGTGGACATTCGAGCGTCCGGATGGCATATCTCAATAAACAGTATTATTTTGTATTATTGGTACTTGCTTTAATTGCACAAAAGTTAAGAAAAGTTTGACTTTTGGGACTACTTTGCATTGCCAGACTTTTTGTTCATGTTTTTCATGACTGCAGTTGCTCAAAGTCACCAAATGCAATGCATTGCAATGATTTAAGGCACTTAATCTCATGCAAACATGTACGTATGGCTAGTTTGAATGTCTAATGAGTCACAGCAAAACAAAAGTCAACCTTAAAACTTGCGGTTAAGTAGGCAGTGTGTAATGGTGGGGGAAAACAAAGAAAATGGGTTTTTGAATAAAAGTCTAAGAGGTAAGAAAACAGTTATAAAATACACGATGTGCAGTGGATTTGTCTCAAGGCTGGAAAACTGAAGACAAAAATCAATGCTACATCATATTTCTTATGAGGAAGCAGTTAAAATATAAAGTTGCTTTTATTGTGCTATCACCTGGCCAATCAGTGTGGGGTGTTTTTTTTTCCATGGCAGAAGAAAATTGCTCAAACAGCTCAAAACAATTGTTTGGGGGGCGGGGGGGGGGGGAGGGGGGGAAGCAAGAATGCAGACTTTCAGTGGATGAAAAGCAAATGCAAATACTGAAGCTAACACTAAAATCAGGACAAATCTTCAGCACCTGTAAAAGTCACCTATAAAAATGTCTTTCTCTCGATGCACCTGCAGTGTGAAAAGATTCAAGGAATACAAGTAAATGACAGAGCTGCCATTGAAGCCCGAGTGAAGAAAGCATCCTTGATTCAGTCAAAAGTTTTGGCATCAGAGCTGGAATACTAAGAGACTCTCTGTCTCTTATTCAGCCTCAAAAACCTCTGTGTTCCTGTCTGGCTCATTCTACTTCCTCTCCTGCTTCTTCACTCTCTAGCGCTTGGTCTCTCTCTTTCTCCTCCTCTCCTGGCTCTCCCTCTGTGTGCTGAATGCTAAAACAGTGGCTGGCTGTGTCAGAACACTGCAATGAAACCTGCAGTCTCAAACGCCCACATCAAGAAAACACCTACCTTTACCAAGACACTGACCTACAAAAGCTTTTACATATTTAAATTGCTAAACGTCCATTAAGAGGTGAACATTTGTTTTGCATGTTTGGAATAATATTTGAGAATAAAATCATGTATTTTTTATCAGATCATTCATAGAATAAATACGAATAATTATATCAATCATGTGCCAAAAGAATAACTCATACACCGAAACATTAACAAGAAATGTGCCAAAGTGTCACAATGTATATTTTCTGCATCTAGTGTTGCAGCTACAACAAAACACCGTTAACATCATTAAAAGCTAATGTGGGTGCAATAACACTAAAATACTATATGTTATCATTTTTCTTTAGTTTTTGAAAAAAATATCTCCAAATTGAAGACATTTACAGAGTGAAATGCAGTGACTTTTAGTGTCATACCAACATTGTTGTGAATTTAACATGGCTTTTCATTTATCATGAATAATTTGCGCATCATAATTCATGCAAAAAATATCCAACTGTCACAAGACGAACAATTCATATTTAATAAACAACCGAACGAGTGAAGGATGTCACTTTAATAAATCATGTACTCTTATGCACCCCGTTTCAGCGTGGTGCTCAGGTCTCGGTACTGGTCAGACTGCTTTTGTAGTGTGAGGTACAGTATCAGCTAGTAGACAGAATATCTAGTGAGCAGAAGCTGTAGCCTGTTTCCAGAAGAGTTAGGACACTTTATAAAAAATGAATGAAAACAGAAGGCTGTGATTTGCAAATCATTTAAAGTCTATAAAAAAAGACTAATCAGGTCTTTTTCTGGAATAGACGCTCAGTTTGAATTTGATGGTAGTAACACTTTCAAAGAAAAGATTAGTTTACTGTGTTGCATTTTATACAGCTTTTATTTATTTTAACTTGCAAACCTCTTAATGCACCAACAAACTTTACCTTTAGACTGAAGAGTTCTTAAGCCCATGTAGAGATTTCTACCACGCAATCACAAACGGGTTTTTCTTTTATGCTGGAGATATTTCATAAGGCTATTGTGTATCACAGATGCTGTAATCTGTATGACTCAGCCTTTGTGACTCAGCATCTTTTTTTCACACCAATCATTGTGGGGTAACAATTGTCCAATTTCAAGGTTTTCTTTCTGTTTTCAATTTTTGGGGGTGGGGGTCTGAGAGAGTAACTTAATGGTAAGTGGATCATGAACTAAAAAGTAATGAAATCCATCACTGTGATGTATTTCCAGTTTACTTTTTAACAGTGATGGGAATAACGGCGTTACAAGTAACGGCGTTACTAACGGCGTTACTAACGGCGTTACTAACGGCGTTACTTTTTTTCAGTAACGATTAATTTAACTAATTACTATTCCTATCGTTACAACGCCATTACAGTTACTAACGGTCCGTTACTATTTTTCAACAAACAGACGGCTGAAACTGTGTTCAGCTTACCACATCTTATATCAGTTGCACGGAAGTAGCTGTAAGTAATCTGGGCGCTACAGCTTTAAGCAGCTGCGCGCGCTTCCGCGGACGGCAATCACTTTCTGGCAGACGATCACTTTTTGGCACACCTGGAGCTAAAGGGGCAAAAAAATCGCATGTGTGCTGCTGTTTGACTGAGGAAGAATAAAGTAGTCGTGGTAAGACCACTTAAAGACAAAGCAACAAGGTGATATATACTAGTTTTTAAATTGTGTTGATAGGCCACGTAAAATCAGAGTCATAATAAACAATATATACGCGGCATTTTCCTAGTTTTGTCACGTTTACTGTCTAAGGACAGCGCTAGCAAGCACTCTCTGCTTATGAGCAAAAAAAGGAAAAACGAGTGACTGCGAGAGAGAGAGAGAGACTGTAGAAAAAGAGAGAGAGCGAGTTTTGAGATGTGAGAGATTTGTGACGTTTAGCGTGTTTGGAGTGTGTAGTTAATGTGTTGTCTTGTGTAGTTAGTGTGTAGTGTTGTGGATAGTTTTGTGTTGTGTCTCAGAACAATGAGGCGACTGCTGTCTCCAGGTAGAAAACAGGAGTGATACACCTGCTGCTGTCAGACCTGCAGGTATCAGGCTGTGATGTTCTTCTTTATAGTGGACAGTTTTTTGGTTTTTTTTGGAGTGGCACAAATAATTTGTGTGGCATCTTATTGAATGCAGAACAGCTGATTGTTCTGTAAATAGTTTGAATGCATCCATCCGCTTCCGCTTATCCTTTTCAGGGTCGCGGGGGGCGCTATCCCAGCTGTCATAGTCACCTGCGAGAGGCCTGGACAGATCGCCAGTCTGTCGCAGGGCCAACACACAGGGACAGACATTCATGTTCAATGCACTCATATTCATTCGCACATTCACACCTAGTGACAATTTGGATTATCCAATTAACCTATCTCCACAAGCTGCATGTCTTTGGACGGTGGGAGGAAGCCGGAGTACCCGGAGGGAACCCACGCAAACACGGGGAGAACATGCAAATTCCACACAGAAAGACCCCGGCCTGATGGTGGAATTGAACTCAGGACCTTCTTGCTGTGTGGCAACAGTGCTAACCACCGTGCCACTGTGCTGCCCTAGTTTGAATGGTTATTTAAAAAATCAAGGTAAAAAGGTAAATGGATGCAAATAATTTTGTTCTTTGCAAAACTTGTGCATAGGATTTTAAAATTGACAATTTATATTTGCATTTAAAGTTATGCAATATGATTCATTAAACATGTTTGTGGTTGTTTGTTACAGTAAAGAATTCTACTCATATTTTATGTTTTTTGTCTGATTTTAGATCAATTGTGTTAATTACAGTATGTCAAAATGAAAACATAACTGTAAATTCAGACACGTGAGGTTGTGCTGAAAAGAATGATACCAAACAAGGTATTTAAAGGTGTTTTTAAAGGTGAAATGTGGAGGGAAAATCAAAAGTAGTTAAAAATGGCCAATTATACCCTGGACCCCAGAGGTTTAAACATTTTTTTAAAGTAACGCAATAGTTACTTTTCAAGTAATTAATTACTTTTAGAATATTGTAACTCAGTTACTAACTCAGTTACTTTTTCAAAGAAGTTACTAGTAACTATAATTAATTACTTTTTCAAAGTAACTTGCCCAACACTGCTCTTTAAAGACTACAACTGTCACCAGACTAGTGTGCTTTACCGGGCACTAACTACCACAAGTAGTAACCATCAGTGACCACAGACGTTCCTACTATCCTACTCAATTTTTTTGTTTGTAAAAAGTCACATTCTTACTCTCAACTCCTAAGATGCAGATACTTATTCAGGACCAAGCTTCACACCGTGGGTACCCTTTTAGTGTCATTTTACAAAGTACAGGTTAGACAAAGAGTTTAACGTGAGTACCTCAATATCTGAAATGCAAACTGTAGGCAAAAGTGCTCTCCTGGAAATGTTGCTGGAGCAGGACACATTTAAGAAACTTGTTGCAGATGTGAAAAGTTTGCCTTTTAACATGTGCTTTCCATTATGAAAAAAATGCATTTAATCCCCCCCAAACGTATTCTCTTAAACTTAACAAAATAGGAAAATGAATGTAAAATCAGTACAAAAACAAAATAAAACCCCACATAAACCAAATAGGGCACTAATTTGTGTCGACTGGCTGAAGGACTGTGTGATTATTTAAACACATTCAGTCACAAAGAAAACTGTTACTGTTTCAGTATTACTACAGGAAATGTACTTATTTAAAGTCCAAAGCCACATACAGTATAGTATTATATTACAGTGATGGCGCAAGAACTGGTTTGTGACAGGTGGGCACCTTTGTACAAGAATGCATGGGGAGTGAATTAATTCTACATTAATGTATAGCACCTTGCTGAGCTAGGCTACCAGCATACACTTAGGCAGACACATATCACAGAAACTGCTGAAAAAGAGAGTCAGGTCTCCAAGGTTAAAGAGTCTGGTGGGTGCTGATGTCTTTGATGATGTTAGCGATCCAGTAATCGCTGTTGAAGCCCAGAGCTATTAAACAGCAGGTTTATAAGCAAGTCTGTGTATTGAAGAATGTCAGGACAGCAGCAGGTTTAAGGAGATATTTCAGCAATGAAGGAAAATAGACATATTTACCAGTCTTTTCCAGAGACAATAACCACAAGTACAAAATGAGTCGTGTTTTTCAGTTCGCCTGCTTCATAATGCTCTACTGTAATATGTGATGGAATTTTCATTTAATATCACTGATCTTTAAACCAGGTATCAAATAAATATTCCTAGCTAGAGATGCATCAATTGTAATTTTCTTGGCTGATTTGGATTCCTGATATTTCGTAAGTGTGATGTGCTAATGAGAAATGACGATTCGAGTTTTTCTCTGACAGCATATACAATCAAAAATGAACTGGTCTTCAAAACAAAGTTTTATCTTTACATTAAATTAAATTAAACTTTAAAATTTCTCCCCAAACTGTAGTTACAGGTAAGTTACAGGATGTTCTTTAACTTAAATAAGTGAAAATAAAGTCTTATATTATTAGATATAACACATAATTAACTGAAAATAAATTACTTATACACCCAACTTCACCTTACCAAACAAAAGCAAGTGTAACACATTTGTATAACAAAAGAAATATCATCTTTACACTGTTATAACTGAGGCAGCTATCTTTTGGCTTGCTGTGATTAGCTTTAGCCACTTTGCTAGCTTCTTTAAATTTTCCACATTTAGCAGGGTGAGGGTGATTTAAAGTGTCTGATTAGGTGTTTTGTTTACATTTTTCCCTGCTGGTCTCCCCTCGTTCTACATGGGAGCTCTTTACTTCAGAGTAAAGATCTTCCATGCTAATAACATGTTAGCATGTAGCTAATAGTACATGTCCACATGACTATTTACCTGCACTGCTGCGTGCATGCTGTGCAGACATGAAATGGACTGACTTATAATCAAACATACATGGTCAAACATTCCCCAGCTGGTCACCAGTTATGGCTAAGAACTCTGAAAATCAGCCTCTATATCTGTATCTAACTCAAACAGTTTCATGAGAAAGCAAAAAAGAAGGAATAAGCTAATAAGACACACAGTAATCAAATTAAAGTAAACAAATTACACAGTAATCAACGCTTCCTTATACCCTGCTGCACGACCAAGTGTTGGTTTCAGAAAGACTTAATTACAAACTGATACCTTCTTTTTCTCTTAAACATCAAATCTGTTATAATACATTTTTCTGGACAAACATTCGAGTTCCACATGTCAGACGTTAGTCTGTTTTCCCAGGGCGGTGCTCTGTTAACCTGTGAGAACACTATCCCTCACTCAAAGTTTTTCTGCATGATAGTTTAGGATAATGGATCATTTCATTTTAGAGAAAATTGGTCCATTGCATATTGTGCGTTGTATTAATCTTGCTGTATCACGTTGAGCATTGCTCTAAGCCAGGCAGCAATAAACGGTGAAAAGTTGTGGTGACACAACGTTGGACAGAGTGACCTCATCTGTAAAAACAACCTTTCCTATGAAGCTCATGTTCATTTGTGGAAAAGATCCCAGCTTATATTACACCATGTTTATCTTTCTACCTCTGTGCTTTGTCTGCTTCATCTTAGTAGATGCCACAGCCAAATGGCCTGCGGCCTAATCTCATCATTTACCTCTAGTGTACTCTTACAACACCACAGAGCATTGTAGTTAAAAAGAAGATTTCTTTAAACCACAGCAAGAGGAACTGTTGTCAACTGTTGCTCTTTGTGTTGGGCTCCATGTCTGTAAAATTATACTCACAGATGGATTGTAAAATGAGTAATTAAATCTAGCCTTCTATTTCCACCATGCTGGAGAGGGGATGTTGGCTTGGGGGCTGTTTGGTGCGTGTGTGTATGCGCATGCAACATGTGTAGCAGTCTGCCATCATAACCTAATTATTGCAGCAGCTTAACAACAGCAATTAGCACATTTCCATCAGACGACACTAATTTGTGAATTCCATTCCAGCGCCATTCAGGACCGGCTGAGAGAGAGACTTAATTCACTGTTGAGCTACTAGCGATGCTAAATCCATATCTATAGAGCTGTGAAAATTGCTTATGGTAATTGCAGTTATTTTAAAACTAGGCTAACACTTTAATGACATTTCTAATTTTAATCAGTTATTTTCTGTATAGTCCACATTGAACGTCTTCTCACCCCAGGGAAACCCATGTTTTCTCATCTGACTTCCCAATAAAATGCCTCTTCCCAAGAGCTTCCTAAGATAAAGAATATTGTTTTATCTAACAACAGATTTCCAGTGCCACATACTAGGAAATGTACATAGACCATGATTATTTAAAATTAAAACTAAACCCACTTAAGTTGTTTTAGCTCAATTTTTGGCTTCCTCCAACTCCAACAAGGTGCTTGATGGAGGAGAAAACAGCAGCGACTGTAAACTATAAAGTTAGAGGGCAGAAAAATGGTGAAC
Organism: Neolamprologus multifasciatus; assembly: GCF_963576455.1. NCBI lineage: Eukaryota > Metazoa > Chordata > Actinopteri > Cichliformes > Cichlidae > Neolamprologus > Neolamprologus multifasciatus. Next base: position 26,306,642 of record NC_140452.1, read on the forward strand.
AACCCTTAAATGCTTTGCAGAGTTGAGGGGATCTACCAACAACTGATATTCATCACGACTAACAATCATTTTGGCAACATTAAAAATCAACATCTGATAGTGAATTATTTTGTTTTCTTGATAACACAACTCTACATGAAGCTGCAGCTATACTTAATGGTTAAAGAAACTGAATGTTTCTCAGTTTTCTTTTAAGTCAGAGCTTTCTTTTAAGGATGCACAACCATCAGTCAAAAAATATTTCGAGGTGAACAGCTCCAGCAGTCTTTGTGCATACAACTGCCTCAGAATAACAATCCCCCACCCTTCCTCCACATCCCCCTGAATCCCCCATCTCCCTGTCTTTCTCCACCCTCTGCCCCCCCTCCTCCCTTACATCCTACGCAGAGATGCATGTTGAGTGATAGGCCTGTGGATGAGTCTGGACAGTGCGTCTGAGGCCCTGGTTTTTAATAGGGTTCTGTTCCCAGTAATTATGCTGACACAATTTGATCAGCGCGGGGCTAAGTATCTTCATCTGAGGGAGATCGGGGGGAATTAACGCTGATGTAATAAGTACAATTTGTCACTATTAAGACAGAGGTGTTGACAGGCACTGGTGTTGTCAGGGCAACTGATGGTGCTCCCTTGCTACAGTATGTATTCTGCTGCATCCGGCGAGCAGAGCTGTCAGGCCTCCTCAGTAATCGATTTCTGGGGTTGCTTTGCACAGGCAAAAGCATGCAACTATGCCATATATACAGCGCGTATACATATAATAAATAGACATAGTGCACCTGGATGTGATGGAGTGTTTCAATATGACATTAACTCGATGAACAGATAAGTAGCACAAGCTAAAATATTTGCAAGAAAACCACAAGAAAAATATGCATTTTGCTTATTAGCTGCAGTACATTAATGTCACGCCAGTCCAGCGATTAGATGGTGAAAACGTACAAACCTGATCATAACAAAGACGCAACTGAAAGACTCACTGTCCTTACATCGGGTCTGCTGGGTAGGAAGAGGAAGAAATGTACTAATGACACAGGGTTCAACCGTTGCTACTTGCAGGGGAGAGAACCAAAGCCAAGGTCATGACCCTCTAATCCATCTCACTGAGCTTTTTTTTTTTTTTTTTTTTAAAGGAGCACACATTAGCAATTTGTTCAAAATGTACTTACACAGAGAAAGCTAAAGTGCTTTAATGAGGTCTAAGCCTCTGCTGGTGACCAGTCATCTGAGTTCAGCGAGCTGTGAAATGCAAACAGCAGGCAATAGACAAACTGGAACTAGCATTGGAACTAATTCACAGTATTTGGGGTTTAGTCCCAGTGATAAAAATAAAAGCTGTAGTAGATCCATTGATGTCAGTTTCAAGATCTGCGATACATATCAACAGGTCCTCCAACAAGAATCTGTGGAAGACTGTAGAGGCTGCAGCAGCTACCAGCAGCAGCACCCACATGCATGTATGGTATGTGGTTATGTTAGCTTACTATGACACAATCCACACACAACTGCTCATTTTCTATATCAAAACACTGCACTGACATTACAAAATGTGATCGAAATTTCTACTTTGCTCATTTAGAGCACTCACTAAGGCGGTTAATGCCACATGAGCGGAGTTGCCGGGGCTGCGGTGCTGCACAGACTGCAGCTTATTGTACTATGATGACATTAATAGCTATTTCAGCATACCTGACATCCCAGTTCAGTTGGAGCTTCAGCTGTGACTTGACTTCCCTCAAGAGCAGCTCAACTTTTAAAATAAAATGTGTACTCAGAGACTGTCAGACTTTAGCGTGTACCCTGGAGAAACATTAGGGCAATATGACAAGTCACCTGATCCTACCGGCACAAATATTAAGTTGTGCCGTTGGTTTAGCCTCTGTTACGTCTTCAGTACCATGAAGTGCCCGCAAGAACAGCATATAAATCTCTATATTGACTGTTTCACTAAGAAAAGACATGCTATCAAAAAGTATTGACAACATTTGTCATAAATTAGGCGAAGACTGGAAAATATTTCATTATCAATGGCTATCCTTTTAAGAGCTTTCTGAAAAGGTCAGCACATATGCAGTGTAAGGTCCATAATAGCTGTGATATAAACTGATGTTGCACTGGTTTGCGGTGTGCCATTTTAGCATGATGACCCACTCGATATTTAAACCTTATTAATAAAAACACATAAAGCTGCTAAACACGATTTCATTCACACAAAAAACCCATTTACATGAATACCTGGACAGACCATACAGAGCAATAACACAATGAAGCAATATAAATAAAAATTTAGGCTAAGTCTGGCATAAAGAACATGGCAAGTGGAAATAACCCGCATAACTACGTCTCACCCTTTTGACAGATATGGCCCTTAGCAAAATTATAATGCTGGAGCTTTAATATTAAGCAACAGGAGCAACCACAGAATACATTTCACAATTCAGCGCCATTGTTCTTTATGAGAAATGGCTCAATGAAGCATGTAAAAGGGTCAGAAACATGCCCCGGATTACATTCTTGCCTCAGGCCCCAATTTACCTGAGCGAGCAGGTTGCAGTCATGTTCGGAAGAGGGAAGAGTGGCGTAGGAACGAGTACATGTGTGCCTGTTATATTACATGCAAGCACTAATAAAAGTCAGTGTGTGCAGATAAGGGATGCCAGTATAGACATTTTTTTAAAGTATCTGAAGAACAGAGAACAGCAGGTGTATTAGAGAGCCAAGAAAATGATGGTGCACGACACACAGGATTTCACTCCAGCTTCACGTCGTGTAGTCCAAGGTGCGTTATTGTAGTCTGACCAAAATTCAGACCCTTTTCACAGACGAGCACCTTCTGTGTGTTTTCAGCTTCAAAATTAAGCAAATTAAATTAAGCAATTTAATTTCAATGTATAAAGTGTATTTCTTCTATTTATACATACACTCACTTGCCACTTTATTAGGTACACCTTGCTAGTACCAAGCTAACTCCCATAATTCTCAATGGTACAGATTCAACAAGGTGCTGGAAACATTTTCCAGACATTTAGGTCCGTACTAAAGATGGCATCGCGCAGTTCCTGCAGATATGTCAGCTGCACATCCATGATGACAATCTCTCGTTCCATCACATCCCAGAGGTGCTCTATTGGGATCTGGTGACTGTGGAGGCTATTTGAGTAAAGTGAATCTTCAAGTTTGAGATTTTTTTTCTCAATATGTGTTAATACACCATTAGTTTTTATTAATCTCTGACTCTCTTCCACAGCGTGTCTTCATCTTCCCTCATCCCTCAGCCATTCACAGCACATGTGTTCCTCCCTGAGCCTGGCTCTACTGAGGGTTTCTTCCTCTTAAAAGGGAGTTTTCCTTTCCACTGTCACCAAAGCACATGCTCATGAGGGGGCCATGTAATTGCTGGTGTTTTTCTTTGTTTTCTCTGTGTTATTGAAGGGGCTTTACTTATAATATAATGTACCCTGAGGAAACTGTTGTTGTTATTTGGTGCTATAAAATATGACATGCAGGATGGCTCCATGCTTTCATGTAGTTTATGCTAAAGTGTAGCCCTACCATCTCAGTGTAGCAGCAGGAATTTAGACTCATCAGACCAGGCAACATTTGTTTCAATCTTATATTATCCAATTCTGGTGAACCTGTGTGAATTGTAGCCTCCGTTTCCTGTTCTTAGCTAATAGGAGAGGCAACTGATGTGATGTTCTGCTGCTGTAGCCCATCTGTTTCATGGTTTGATGTGTTATGTGTTCAGACATGCTCTTCTGCGTATCTTGGTTGTAAACAGTGCTTAATTGAGTTACTGTCTTTGATGCAGTCTGGCCATTTTCGTCTGATCTCAGACATTAACAAGGTATTTTTTTTCCCAGAGAACTGTTGCTCACTGGATATTTTCTCTTTTTCAGACTATTTTCTGTTAGCCCATGCAACATTCAAAGTCACTTAACTCACCTTTCTTCCAGTTCAGCTCAACTCAACTTTATTTATATAGCGCCGAATCACAACTACAGTTAAGCTTTATATTGTAAGGTAGACCCTACACTAATGAATAGAGAGAGAAACCCAACAATCTAATGACCCCCTATGAGCAAGCACTTTGGCAACAGTGGGAAGGAAAAACTTAACAGGAAGAGAAATCCAGCAGATTAAGGCTCAGGGATAGGTATTAATCTGCCGTGACCACTTGGGGTGAGGGGAGGAAGACAGGGCAGGACTTCCTCATTCTGATGCCCATTTTGAACTTCAGAGGGTCTTCTTGACCATGATTGGCTGAGTATATATGGTGTTTAAGAACAGTCGAGCAGGTGTGCCTGTTCTGTGGCCAGACAGTGTTATTAAATTACACTTATTAACTATATAAACACATATTATTTTTTCAAATCAAGAGAGCAGTGACATTAATGGTTGTTGAAAAGGAGCCAGTTTGGCTAATTCTTAACCGGCTCACTGTGATTCTTCTTGAGTAGAACCAAGCCATTGTTGATGTTATCAAAAACACCATCTGTCTGCTGTGAGAGAGAAAAAGGCTCTCAGGAACGATAACCTCTTCGATCCTAACAGGTGCAAAAACAAAACTAAGAGGAGGGTCACATACTTGTCAGTCAGGCACTCTGCACACACCCACACAGTCCTCAGACAAGTTGTAATCAGCCACAATAGATGAAGACACCTGTGTGGGTGGACCAAAGGTGTGCAGGGCCTTTGATATGAGCATCTAATGAAGCTGCCTGTTTCTAACCTCTATTTGATGTCTCTGCTGTTAACTGACTATAAAATACCAGGTGGTAAACTAAACCAGACTGTTAAACTTCAAGGCACACACAGCTTTTTAGTTATAACTGATGATCATATTTTTCTGTTCTGACTGCACCGTATGCTTTACACTAAAAGACTAGTCGTGGAGGCCTGCTATTTAGGGCCGGCTAAGGGTTTAAATCTGATGAGATCACCTGAGAAATGTTATTACGTGACTAAAAAACAAGCTTAATTTGCCCATTTTTGTCTTTTCAGTAATGTAACAAGGAAATTAGCAAAGATACTGGAAAAGCTTTTGTTAAAGATCTATCTGTATTAACCCTCTGGTCTCTATCTGGCCATTTTTGGCCACTTTCTTTATTCGGTTTTCAACCATTTTTGTTCTGTTAATGCAAATGGAATGAAACTTTCCAAAGGTGTGCATTTTTTAAAAATTTTTTAATTTTCAACATTTCAACTTAATAATGTCAATAATATTCACTATACACCAATTTGTTCCTGTTTTACTGATCGTGGCCATTTTTGGCCAATTGAAACCCATTATAACCACCTTTTTTGATTCCTTGTTACTGGCAGTACTATAGCATGCAATTTAGGTAAAATTGCTTTCATTCTAAACTCAACACATGAAAATTGTAGTTTTTCATTTTTTCTACCACATGACATCCTTGGCCCATTTTCTGCCAAGCAAGCAATTTCATGTAATATTCTTGGTTTCCACTAGGTGGGGTTGATGGGTTACCACACTCCAATGGACCAATATAATGAAACAATTTTGACATAGGTTTGGTCTTAAGGATCTGATAGTTTGTGTTTGTGCATGACATTGCAGCACAAACATGTATTTGCAAGATAGACTGGAATAAATAATGACGCATCAAACATTACATAGGCTGCAGTGAATTCCTGTGGATGCAGGATATTGAGCTTTGAGGTTCCCAGTCAAACTTAGCTTTGAAGCACATGTGAAAAGCACTTTTACTCTTGTATTTTTCATAAAAAGAGACCATACCCAAAATATTAACTCTAGAAACAAAAACAAAAACAAAAAAAAAACCCAATCACAGGACATTTTGCACAGTTCAAACCTGCAGCTGCAGCGCAAACAACAACAAACACTGTTTGTAAACGTGTCCTGGAGTTTATGCAGGTGCAGACGTTGCTACTGCTGTAAGTCAACCTAACAGCTTCCAGACCATTTATTCTGGCAATATGGCAAGAAGGTGGGAGTGTCCCCCCCACCCCAAGAGGGACAAAGGGACCCCCTGATGATCCTCTAATCGCCTGAGCCAAGGTGTGAAACTGGGTGTGAACTCTGGCTGATTGGGAACCACACCCAGTTCAAAGCGTATAATATCTAAATTTGAATTATATTTTGGTTTTCATGACTAGGACTGGTGCTAATTTAAAAAATCAAGTCAATGAAAGTAGAAAAATGTTTTAATATATATGAATTTTATAGTATTTTGAAAACGTAAACATGGGTGGCCATTTTTGGCCACGAACAAAATTAGAGGGATTTTTTTTTTTTTTTTCTGTCACTGCACAAAAAACCAAAGATACATAAAACTCATTGATACTTTTAATTATTGCTATGCATCTAACCTCCATCATGGTTAGAAAATAAATCAGTTTGCATGTATTATTTAGGAAAAAAATGGGGATTTTATGCTTTTATCCCTTTGTAAATCATTAAAATTATGTAATTTAACTGTGATTTAAAGGGTTAAAAGTCAGGATTTGAATTAAATTTTGGTCTTGATGAACAGCGCTGATACTAATCTAAAAAAATCATGTCAAAAAAAGGGGAACTTTTTCTTAATATATATGAATTTTATAGCATTTTGTAAATGTAAACAGGGGGTGGCCATTTTTGGAAGTTTTTATGTTTTTCTGTCACTGCACAAAAAAACAAAGATGCATAAAACTCATTGATACTTTTAATTATTGTTATACATCTAACCTCCACCATGGTTAGAAAGTAAATCAGATGGCATGTTTTATTTGGAAAAAAATTGGGGTTTTGTGATTTTTTTCCATTTATGAGTTCCTAGGATTATTTGATTTAACTGGTATTTAAAGGGTTAAAATTATGAATTTGAATGAAATTTTGGTCTTGATGAACAGCACTGGTACTAATCTAAAAAATCATGTCAAAAAAAGTGGAAATTTTTCTTAATATATATGAATTTTATAGCATTTTGTAAATGTAAACAGGGGGTGGCCATTTTTGGCCACGAACAAGCTGAGAGGAAGTTTTTATGTTTTTCTGTCACTGCACAAAAAAACAAAGATGTATAAAAGTCATTGATACTGTTAATTATTGCTATGCATCTAACCTCCATCATGGTTAGAAAATAAATCAGATGGCATGTTTTATTTGGAAAAAAATTGGGGTTTTGTGATTTTTTCCATTTATGAGTTCCTAGGATTATTTGATTTAACTGGTATTTAAAGGGTTAAAATTATGAATTTGAATGAAATTTTGGTCTTGATGAACAGCACTGGTACTAATCTAAAAAATCATGTCAAAAAAAGTGGAAATTTTTCTTAATATATATGAATTTTATAGCATTTTGTAAATGTAAACAGGGGGTGGCCATTTTTGGCCACGAACAAGCTGAGAGGAAGTTTTTATGTTTTTCTGTCACTGCACAAAAAAACAAAGATGTATAAAAGTCATTGATACTGTTAATTATTGCTATGCATCTAACCTCCATCATGGTTAGAAAGTAAATCAGATGGCATGTTTTATTTGGAAAAAAATTGGGGTTTTGTGATTTTTTCCATTTATGAGTTCCTAGGATTATGTGATCTAACTGGTATTTAAAGGGTTAAAATTATGAATTTGAATGAAATTTTGATTTTCATGAACAGCACTGGTACTAATCTAAAAAATCATGTCAAAAAAAGTGGGAATTTTTCTTAATATATATGAATTTTATAGCATTTTGTAAACGTAAACAAGGGGTGGCCATTTTTGGCCACGAACAAGCTGAGAGGAAGTTTTTATGTTTTTCTGTCACTGCACAAAAAAACAAAGATGTATAAAAGTCATTGATACTGTTAATTATTGCTATGCATCTAACCTCCATCATGGTTAGAAAGTAAATCAGATGGCATGTTTTATTTGGAAAAAAATTGGGGTTTTGTGATTTTTTCCATTTATGAGTTCCTAGGATTATGTGATCTAACTGGTATTTAAAGGGTTAAAATTATGAATTTGAATGAAATTTTGATTTTCATGAACAGCACTGGTACTAATCTAAAAAATCATGTCAAAAAAAGTGGGAATTTTTCTTAATATATATGAATTTTATAGCATTTTGTAAACGTAAACAAGGGGTGGCCATTTTTGGCCACGAACAAGCTGAAAGGGTAGTGATTTTTAACAAGGCCAGAGGGTTAACTCTGACTTTAAAGTTTGAAAAAGAACATTTTCCATTATATAAAAGGTAATAATTTTTTGGTTAGCTTTGTCATCCATCTGTCTAAGTGACAACTCTTACAATTACATAAAGAAGGCAAGGTTCAGTTTTAATATCACATCCACCTTTTTCACTCTCTCGTGTCTCATCTCTTCCTCATGCCCTCGGTCTCTTTATTCAAAAGTTTTCAGCTTTGAAATTTTAATGCAGTTTTTCTGTGAACTTCAGCAGAGACTTCACTCTGTCCATTTTGTTCACCAAACACACTGAAAGGCTGCGCTTCTGAGATAGCATAGGGCCTTTCTTTGTGCTTTGAGTAAAGTGCTTTGTGTCTGGTAGACTCAGGCTTTTGCCAAAGAGATGCATGTCAAAATGAAGAAAAACAGAAACCTCTGAAGCCCTTTTCGGATGTGGCATAAATAACACTGCGGACTTCACCAATCTGTCATTCAGACATGTTTTACTTTTGCATATGTATATTATTCTTCATTGCTTTGTTCAGTGATTCCCACAACACTGATGGAGCGCACCAAATTACACACAGGATATTATTTACTTTGTGCAAAATATGTCATCAAGTGATGAGTCAGAGCTTTCCCACGGGCTCTGTTTTGATAGATTGACAATTAGAGAAAACACGTACTACACGAAGTGACTCAAACACATTCATATGCACTTTGGGAAACTTGAGTAAAATGATTATACTATACTATACGATTATACTATTATGAAAGTTTAGCTCATGTACTGTCTGCGCACGAGAGGTCATCTGTCTGAATTGAAGTACACATTGTCATTTGTAGTTGCTCTCCGTGTAAAGAATAAATTGGAAGTACTTAATGAAGCTGCTGCTATTGTGCCAAACATGTAAATGCACACAACTTTTATTCTGGGGAAGTTTAAGCAGGTATATAAAGGCTGAGGTATGTAATAAACTCAGCAGAAGTAGCTGGAAGCTACAGTGACAGCCTTAGTTTTCATCATAGTATGATGAGTATTTCAAAGTGAGTGAAAAAATGTGAGAGGAACTTTCTGGAGGTCTGTGAAATTAAGTTGGAGTAACCAGAGAGAGCCAACGCAGCCGGAAAGGCCCAGAAGTTGGGTTCAAACCCAGGAACTTTTGGTGCATCGGAACAGACTGCTGACTTCCCAAATGCCTCTACTTTGCAATAATACCAATTACAGTTGATGGTGGAATATCAAAACAGTGGTGACCTCTTATAGCACAACTCCCAAATTCAGTCAGTTTTTTAGAACGACTTATTTTTTTCACATCATGTGTGCTTAATTATATACAGCAATGGAAATGTGATTGAAACACTTGAAATGAAAGATCAGGTGTGCTTTTGTAGTGTATGTGTTGCAGGCATTAAATACAGTTCCCAGTTGACTTACATAGCTTCAGATTTATGCTATACAAATAATCTGCAATCATGCAGACTTAAAGCCAGTGTTTGATACCACTGTTATGCTCCTCTGCAGCCCCTATTCGCTTTGTGCTTCAATGAAAGGCCACCCGGCTGCCAAACACTAACGAGAGTTAGCTCAGTCACAGTGAACACCTTAACCATTACTCAAACACCAAAAAAAAAAAAACCCTCTGATGTTTAGTCTCCACAGAAATATTTAAATAGTCCACAATGTCCCGGACAAGCCCCCATTTATGTTACCAAAAGTTGCAACACAGATGTGAAGACTGACACCAGAGTTTTAAGATTAACATGTGATTTATTTTAAATTAGTAAAACAGTTGCAACCCAGTGAGCATTAGGGCAAGAAGTGATGTCTCCCAAAGTCCACCTGAGACATGCCTTTATCCAGACCTCGCCTGGGGTAGACTTAAACACTCCCAATGCAAAGAGAATAGGGTTTGCTGTAGTTAGTAGGAATTGTCTACACACTACAAAAATGTTCCCTTTGCATTATTATTATATACAAAATTTGCCGAAAATATCCTGTCTTTAGTGATCTGAGTAACTCATAGAGGACACACCAAGTCTTAGTCCTGTGTATGTCTATCAATTAATATTATAATGTGAAATTGGGCTTTTGCTGTGTTAAAAATAATACATAAATGTTACTAGGTCTAGCAAGACTAGCATCAGTTTAGAATGTTTTACAGCAAAGCAATTAAGGTGCCAAAATAAGGTTCAAATTCTGAGACTGCGTTGAGATGAGATTTCAGAGTGATGTGTGCATCTGTCAAGGGACTGAACTCATACCAGAAATCTCCCCTGTTCTCTTTGCTGCTCTCTCTTGAGTGGAACCCAGAGTCTCAAATAATGTACATACTCATATAAAAACAGGGATAATTAGTGAATCATGTACAACTCCTCTTTTCCTCCATACCACTTCAAGGGATAATTAACCCTGGTTTGCCCTGCTACTCTGAAATATCATTGATGTGGCCCTGCATCCCTCTGTGAAGGAGACTGACTCTGGTCACTAAAGATTCCTGTCAAGTCACGTTGTCATTCGAGGGTGACATAAGAGACATAAAAGTGACGTGTGACATTAACCAAAGGTCGCATGTAGACTTCTTCCACAGTCAGAATGACTCAGAGCCTCAAAGGGATATGTGTTATCATCCAATCGTGTGGACACGGGTAAGCCAAACAGGAAGTGATACACTCTGAGCTGTGTGGCTCGCCTTCTCGATTGGACAGTGTTGTGACATAATCGCCTCTGGCAGCTCAAATCTGGATTTTGGGTACCAGGACTCGTGTTGATGAAAAAAGTTGTTTTATTTGACAAGAGGCTTGTTAGCAGTCAGAAACGTGTCTTTATCTGGGGAACGAGACAAGAAAAAGACGCATTAAACTGCGTCGTCTGCATATGAGATCTGATAGGGCGTCTGTTAATTTAGTGCTTCTCATTTATGGAACACACAAATGTACGAGCACATTTGCTTGATATGCTGTGATGTACAATATTTAGGCATTGTCTTGGCAGGCATTTTCCATGTGTGTGTGTGTGTGTGGTTGTGTGTGTTTGTTTGCATGCTTAAGGCTCAGTCAGCAATTCGACATCGTGCTGTCCAGCTGACGTCAGGAGGGCAAGAGCTACTGAGCCAACCAGCCAGGCAACCCCCATGCACTGCCCTCTGAGAGCTTTCGACCTATGCGCCCACATATATCTCTCTTTCTGCTCACTGCCTTGTTTTCCTATATTCTGATATTAGCTGCTTTCCTCTGTCTCTTTCTCTTTGTCTCCTTCCATCTTATCTTTTCCTACTCTTTCATCACCTCTGCCTCGCTGCTCATTCCTACCTCCACTTCTTCGTTGCAAAAATCAGTTGTGCCTTATTTTCCTACATTATATGCACTTGTCATTCTCGGTGCGCCATCCTCTCGGTTCTCTTGTCATTCTCCCCCTACTTCTTCCTCTTTCACTTCATCTCTCCTCATCTGTCTACATCCCTTACTCCTCTCTCTCTCCCTCTCCAAGCACCCCTTCCTCTTTCCTTCCTCCCGTTTTGAAAGCAAACACTGCCTTTCCTTGTCCGCGGTCAAAGACTCTCCTCTGTCCTCTAACCACCGTTTTGGAGAGTCACTGCAGGCTTGCCACTCAGTATGCACAGTGGCCACGTGGCCCGACAATGGCTCATTTCAACCTCAATTTCCCCCGAAATGAATGGGAGCCCACCCCGGTGCACGCGGCATGCCTTTTAATTGGCCCAAGTTAGATTCAAACCATTAAACCACTGATGTCGACACATCTTCGCCGCGCCCATTTGCCCCCACCCCGTAGCCCCATTCACACACACACACATGCACGCACAAGCACACACACTCTTTCCCTCTTAGGCTGCCAGAACATAAACGTCTTATCTCTCGGCCCCAACCGAGCACAGACGCCATGAATATTCAGCAGCTTCCATCTCCGTTTCAACACACAGACACACACACTAAAGCAGGGGAAAAACACACAAACACATATATACATACACATAGACAGGGTCTTTGTCCTGCACACAGTATTTCAAAATGGGCATTGTTTACGCTTTGCTGAGTTTAGCTCGTTTGTCTCTTTCCCCTCATTTGCTACAGTGTGAACGCTGCATATCTGGGGGATATTGATTAGAAGCCAAAGGAGAACCACCAATGCAGATATTAGCCCTTTGTGTGGACACCAAATCAACATTTTTCACTTTAGAGTTTGTATAAGACTTACCTGCTCCCAGGGAAGAAAAGCATGGCAGGAAGATAGACAGACAGAGAGGGTAAGAGAGAGAAAGGTTTAGATCTGTGCTCTGCAGTATCAAAATGCAGCATGACCATATAGTTTCAAGCATTTTTATGCTATATATTGGTAAATCAGTTATATAATTTTCTGCTGAACAGGACGGTAATCATGTGATCAACACCTATCAGCACTAATTAAGCTAATTCCAAAGAATTCCACCCTTGGCAGGGAGATCACAAAACAATTTGTTCTTCAGCGCATCTTAAAACAAATAATGGAATCAGAATATGAACTGAAAGATTAACAATGACAAATTCATTTTAAAAAAAAGAAAAGGACACACAAAGGTCTGCCTGTGGTGGCTTTGCCAGAAACAAGCGCGCTCAAAGAATATTATCTCTTGCTATCGGTCAGTCATTAAATAAAGAGCAGATTAATCAAGGAAGGCCCCATGGCATTGGGTACAAACCCTCATCTAATCAGAGGAAAGGCTGGGAACCAGGTGTGCTTCATCTCTCTGAAACACAGACTGAACTCAGCCGAGGAGCCCAGCCCCACTCCAACACCCCTTTGAAATATTTCACTCCAAATTCACAATAGCCCAATCCCCCCATGGATGTTGTCAAAGATGAAAGAGCTAGCGTGCACTGGTGCTCTGTCCGCACTGCTCTCGCTTTCTCTCTCTGCTCATTCTATCTGGAATAGAGAGAGAAAAAAGAAAGTGAATACTCAAGTAGCTCCTGCACTCTTCAACCATTTTACACTACCTGCTTTGATCTCCTTACAGCATGCCGCTGTCATAGTAACAGATCAAAATCTCAGTGTCTTTGTATTAGAAGCTTTTCTCCCTCTTTTGCCTTAGCTTGACTCGCATGCATTTATTTACTTGTCTAAACCATCCCTCTTTTCTCTCTTTCTCCCTCTGTGTCTCTCTGCCTCTCTTACCCTCCAGTTGCTAGGAGGGTTTTCCTCCTCGTTTAGCTCGTTAGTGTGTGGCGGTAGCCGGCAGGATCAATTATGGGGGAATGTGAGCTTGCGTCTCGGTATCATTACCCAGCAAAAACTATATTAGTTCAGTCTGAGGGGAACACATGGGCAGTAGACAGCCTGATTATTATACCAGCCTGCCAGCCAGCCAGCTACTGTGTCTGTTCTTTGGCAGCCTCTGCTACTGATCTCCAGCCGTACTGGCCTTGCTCACTCCTCTGTTCTCTTCTGAGCTAGACAGGATACCATGCTCACTTTGATCACAATCAAAAATTACTTCAATTGACCACAAAAGCGCGACAGTAGTATTCAGAAATAGACTTAATGCGAACTGGCATTTCTGTCAGTGGAGCTGCTGATGTCTCGACACTGTATGCTCGAGTTGGGCCGATGGACAAAGTGATCAGCGATAGCTCATCAGTCAATTTTTTTAGCTAATTTTCCTGCTGCTGCTTTAACGCTATTATGAGATGGATAATTAATTGAAGCGTCCTTGCAAAAGTTCATGCTTGGACTTTTGCATGCTTTCAAACAAATGTGTGCGCGCATGTGGTGGCCACACTGATCCATCAAAAACTGAAGGAGGATATTTCTCACTATTGGTTGGAATTTTTAAATTAGAGCTTAACGTGACGATGCACTTGCAGAGACACTTGCTCATCTCGCCTCCTTAACTTTCTCTTTCTTTTTGACAGTTATACATGCCACAGTGCGTGGGGACAACACGATGAAGAGTGAGATAAGTGATCTAATTTGCACACATAAAACCAGACTGGACAAGATAGTAAAACCATAGGGTCTATATTTGGTTTATTTAAAGCCAGCATATGTTATGAATTACAGAGCTAAAATTACTGCTGTTTATGTGAATCTGTAAATGTCAAAAAAGGGATATATGCACATATTTATTGTTGGGTCTGTGTTTCCACAAGCCCCGCTGGTTCAGAAACGTATTCTCGTTAATGACAAAAACAAGACGAACGTCTTTTACTTGCTAGCAAGGGAGGTCCCAGCCGGTGTCTCAGAAAGCACTCTGAATCCTACCGCAATGACCCCAACGACGGCCTCCGCTTGCTGCCTTTTATTGGGAAAACAGTTCACATAATACACATCACAGCAAAGCAACGCCCACCACAAAACCCAAATGGTTCTAAGACAAGGCACTATGTGTGTGTGTGTAAACATCTGTATGCATCTGCTGTTTCTAATAACATCCTGGTCATAAAGAGGGTAACCTCCCCCACACCCAATGTATGGTTCACCATGCATAACACAGTGAAGCCATACAAAGGGCAGGAAGCTTACCAAACATCAAACAGAATCTTCACAAGGGATGTGTAATAATCCTCTCCCAGCACAGAGTGGCTGGAGAGGTGGTCAGGGACAAAGGAATGTCTTGATCCTATAGATTGAACTAAGACCTTACAAATTTAAGAAGCATAATGACAAACATTCAACAATTAGACTTAACATTTATGTTCAGCGGTCAGTAAGCTACAGTATATATTCAGTATACACATTTAATATAAATCCAAAAAAAGAGTCATTCAAAAGCATTTTAAAGCCTTTCGTCTTTGTTATATGAAGTGAATTAACTGTATTTTTTTGTCGAAGAAGGAACCATCCATCAGGTAAATCACATGATGCAATCAAATTTCCTGTGGACCGTTAAGTGACCTTGTTTTTCTCAGCTGCCGCATTCAAGAAGTCAGGAATGACCTTTCAGACTCAAATGCACATGGAGTATGTCATATCAACAAATTCACGCTGAACTGGGGAAAATGGGGTTAAGTGCTGGGCCATTCAAACTGTATTAAAAATAAAATCCATATTTTGTCAGAACATTTAAAGGTCACGTGTATGTGTCTGTAATCACTTTTGTTGCATGCAGGCCTGTCTCAGTGCAAGAAGCTGTTTAAATAAGGATTTTAAAAGATTAATTGTTCCTATAATGATGGTTTAATGTGTTGGTGTATTATCGGAGATATGTGTAAATAAACTGTACCTCTTTAGGTTACACCTTAATAACAGGGCTACTCACGTTAACACAGAATTTAGCTGTATGGTTTAAATAAGTAAAAAATTAAAAAACTGAACATGACTGTTTCCTGTAGTAAAGCGTAACTTTACTGAAACACATTTTCGAAACCTTTAAAATGAAGACGGTGAAACACATTCAGGATTGATTTAATGAGTTTTGATCCCTCCCCTGTCTGCTGTTTATCTCTGATGATCTCTCTCACATCGCTCTCTTCCTCCATCTCAGTAACTTACATCTGTTTTCTTTTGCTTTGTACTGCTTTCTTCGTCTTTGCCCGCCCAAATCCCCTTTGTTCCAGGCCCCATCACTCTGCTTCTCTGTCCCCATTTCAGTCTCCATTTCTATTTATTTCTCTCACTCTTTTCGTCACCCTCTCGCCTCTCCCTCAGAGAGCAGACTTTAGGGAGTAATCCAGCCTCCCAGACAGCTGCACATCACCAGCTGTCTGAGAAAGCTGCACCCGCGCTCTCTCTCTCTCTCCTCTTCCTCTGTCTGCTTCTCTTCCTCCTTCCTTGCCTGCCCCCCCTCTGCCTCTCCTGGCTCATCTGAGTGTACAGATTGGGCACGGCCAGATGCAGCCCGTCACCGATGTCAGATTGTGACACAAATTACCTCTATTTGATCGGTAATGGAAGCCATTTAGTGTCAACGAATGCTTCAGTACTACACATGAAGAGGAGGATTTTACTTCAGTCTAAACTATCATCTCGTAGAGAGAAAATATGTGATTTAATATACATTATATGGCATTCATAATACTTTTAATGCATAAATGGAATTGGTAATGTATGGAGAACAGCGGGTCCAAGAGAGTGTATCATCAGGTTGTAACAACATGAGATAAAGCTTTACTTTACAGGTACATTTAGCAGTTAGCAACCACATAAAAACCTCATCACAAGTAACACATTCATAATTTATCATCTTACTATTGTGGCTGCAGACTAAACTGTACATTTTTTGTTTTATGTTTATGTTTATTTATGTTTTATGTACAGGTCCACACCTTTCATTCAACTCTAATTTAAATATGTGGGAAGAACATATAACAGGACTACTAAACTGTATTACATTATCAGATCATTATGCTGTATATTTACAGTACAGCTATTATTCAAAACTTTTCCTGTCTCAAAATGGGCCTTCGGATGGTGGCTACACACTACACTAAACGCGTTTGGCCTGATGGCAATCGACGATGGACTCTGTGTTACTGTACTTAACAGAGGAGCATGCATTTCTATTGTTATTTCAACTCATTTCATAAATTTAAAAAAGTGTATTACATGACTGACTATGTGAACTCCCACCGCCAAAAAGGAAAACAAAAAAAGTTCAAAGAAATATGTTTGGTGATTTTCCATTAGGTTTTTAAGATTCAAGATCATGTTATTGTATTTATGGATTTGGAGACTGCACAATGAAATAAGAGCTGTAGCACTTTGTGCCACCAAAGGATGAATCTGGTAAAAAGGAAAGACTCTATCTGGTGGTAGAGCAGTGAACCGCTTCCCAGATAGCAGCAGGCTGTGGGACTGGGGTTTAATAACCACTTGATCACTGATTTTTACTTTACACAATAATTAGTTAACACAACAAAACACACCTTTCAGCTTTTCGTGAATTTGGAACCTGGGTTTGCTTGGATCCATTTAAATATGCGTTCTCTAAAGGGTCAACTTCTGTTGTTTAAATGAACTATAAATAAGACAGACGTGACAGTCAACACAAAAAGGTTCAGACAGTTTTCATAGTGCATGTTTGAGGTGTATAATCTATTTGACATAATTACCTGGACTACATACTGAACTTAGAGGACAGAAACAAAGGATCGACCAGATACCAATGCAGGCTTTGGTAATACATAGGACAGTTTTCACAACATTAACATGCACAGTAAGTGTTTTTCAGTCAAAGTGTGTTTTCATTATTTAATCAAATTCAAATTCAAATTTTTATTTGTCACATACACAGTCATACACAGTACGATATGCAGTGAAATGCTTAGACAACTGCTCGTGACCTAAAGAAAAAAAAGAGAAGGCTATAAATAAGATAGGAAATAAATATGAAAATAAAAAAGGGTAAATTTAACCAGGAAGGAATAAAATAAAATAAAATATAAAAATTAAGTTAAGAATGAGATAACTGTACAACACAAATTAGAATGAAGGGTAAAGGGTAAATTTAACTGGGAAGAATAAGATAAAATATATAAATTAAAGTTGAAAATAAAATAACTGTACAGCAAAATACACAGTATAGAAATATATAAGAATGTATGAAGAAATATAAATATAAATATATATATATATACACACAATAACAGCAGCTGTACAAATATTAACTGGAAATGAGGAATATAATGTCCAGTGTTGTGCAATCCACATTATATAGTGTCTTGTGCAGTGCAAATATGCTTAAAGTGGTTTAAGTGATGAAGTGAAAACAATGTCCAGAATGTCCAGTGTGTGTGTAAGAACTATATGTGTGGGTCAGTACTGTGTGGTGGTGTGATTGAGAGACCGTATCGCCTGCGGGAAGAAGCTTCTCCTCAGTCTCTCTGTGTTGGTCTTCAGGGAGCGGAATCGCTTTCCTGACCTCAACAGAGAGAACAGTCCGTTGTTGGGGTGGCTGAGGTCCTTCACGATCTTCCTGGCCTTGGTCCAGCACCGCCTGCTGTAGATTGAGTGCAGGTCAGGGAGCTCTGAGCGGATGGTGCGCTCAGCTGAACGCACAACCCTCTGTAGAGCTCGTCTGTCCTGCATGGTGCTGTTCCCGAACCAGGTTAAGATGTTTCCCGTCAGGATGCTCTCTATGGTGCAGGAGTAAAAGTTCCTGAGCACCTTGGGGGGCAGGAACACTGCAGGAACTATATTCAGTCATGTTCATGTTTACTCTTCCAACCACCATGCTGCACTTCCTGGTTCGGGCCAACTGAGAAATTTTATAGCAAAGTAAAGGCTGACTGGTTTCTGCTGTTGGCTGATTTGCTCTATGCCGCAGTTTTGCTTTTTTCTTCTTCTTCTTTTTTTCTTTGTTTGTTTGTTTGGTCAGTTTACCTTTTGTGGAGAGTTAAATCAATGTGCAACACCTCGAGTTATGTGTTTAGTAATGCATCCAGCAGGCCTTTTAAATAACATAGAGTCACTGTCGTAACTGTTATTTCTGTTTTGATTTGAATATTTCCATCACTGTCTTTACTGAGATTCGGGTAAAATTAGGTTAGTCAGCTTTCTCTGTGTCTCTGGTGCAAAAACTGCTGACCCCCTGAAGTGTTTTGTACTGGCTTCATAATGCTTCGTTTAATGTTTGGGATCATCTGGGTTATGAATGAACAATGGACAGTTGTTTCATGGGAAGGGATTACAGGGGACCACATGTCCACCAAAACAATAACCTCTACAAATGATCATGAAAATCTCTCCAATAGTGCACAGCATGTGTTGCAGATTAAAGCCCTTTACATGACATACTTTAGTCCCATGTAAACAGGATGAGCAAAATGTAATCTGGAATAATTACCTTGGTGTCTTCTATATTTTTTTCTTTCAGATTCCTTAACTTTCGCATATATATAATAATTTCAATAATTTAACCTTTAGTCAGATAAGTCACAGGGCTATAATATAAAAGAAAATGTACACAGAAAACCTTTCAGTTCACATTATCCCTGCATAACTGTCCGGCAGGCCAGGCCTGTGCACCGTGTCTGTCAATATCACATAGTTTATGCATTTCCCACATGAGTGCAGAGTGGACAGAGGAATGGGAAGGGGGCTGATGAAGAAAGAGCTGTGGCTCATGAGCAAGACAGAAATCTTGGTGCACAGTAAAGACTCCAAATCACACTACAAAAATCTTGGCTTGAATTTCAGTGATGGAGTCGATGGGACACAGTGGATGGGAATGATTAGAGAAATCCAGTTCCACGCAAGCTCACAACTTTTTTTTATTGTACTTAAGAAACATTGCATTACTTAAAGACTGGTTTCTAAAGTAGCTGAAAGCACAGTTGCACTAAGGATAAAAGTTCAGCGCAGCAGAAAAACATTTCAGCTACATTATAAAACAAAATCAAATTTGTGATCAGCAGCATCACAGAAGGTCCAGTTTATTTGCTTTTCTTTCATATTAAGGAATAAAACTGCCTCAGACGCACAGGCCTACAGACCGGCCAGCAGCTCCCAGTAACCACTACGGAAAAATTTTACATTTTAATGGGGGCTGTGCAAAAAAATAAAATGAAATAAAAAAGAAAACACAGTTACAGTCAATTATTCCTATAATTAATTTGTACTGAAATCAAATCAGATTAATATTTTTCTTTTGCAAACAATAAATCAGAATTACATTTAAGTTATATTTTGGGATTTAACACAAACCTAACAATAATCTATAAGAATTATCACTCAGCTCTGGATATCTGTTTAGATTCATGGAACATTTTGACCTTTTTTTTTCTGCAGAAATCTTGTTCGGTGCAAGCGTGCTGCCACACGTACGCAACAACAAAGTTAGCAACTTTTGAAGCATTAAGCAGGTGAAGTGCAGCATTGAGCAGCACTAGATTACTGCTTTAAGAATCCCTTTAAGGAATGCATTGATTAAAGTGTCAATATGACCATGCAGTTTAAGAGGAAGTGCAGCACACAAGTACATTAGTAGGAAATGTATAACCACAGGCTGAAGCTTGATTCGGCTGTGTTTTGATAGCACAGTGTTAATTTGTATTGATGACATTATACTATCCTGAAACATTTACTTACAGTATCTTGAGAGATATTACAAGATAGAAAACGATACATGGTTAGTTTACTTGCCAGTGATGCTGAAAAGTTGCTGAAGTGGATCATCTCTGTACAGGCTGTCAGTGCTGATTAGTCAAATATGATGTAACTCTGATGTTTTCTCCCAAATCTAAGCTGGTTCATTCTCATATCGTCCCCCTCTGTCATTCTCGGTCTCTCTCACACACACATACACACACACAGCGGGGATTAGTCACTTCTCAGCGGAAACTTAAACAGACAGTCAACCACTTAACCTGCCTAATAGGAGTGATTTCCAGTGTAAGATTTCATTTAGCAACTGATGACAAGCTTTGCATTACTCCTCCCAACAGAAATAAGGAAGATAGAGACATTGTTGCCACAGAAACCTGGAACGAGACACTCCAGCATTTGCATAGAGCTTAATTTGATCTACTTGAGATTGCAACCTCCTTCCACTTGATGTAATTAAACCAAGAGATGTGACTAATTAAGTTGACGGTGAGAAACGAGAACACGGCAAAGGCGGCTGATGTACCGGCAGACGATAGTAAATATTGACAAGGGACGTTGATTGGGAGCGAACAGTATTACTGGGTAAGGACTGTAGCAATGTCAGGATAGTCATCATACACACAGATAATGTGAATGCCGTGTTGTGCACCGTCCATGTTTGTGTAAATGCCGCGTGCGTGAGCAAATTATTACTAAAAACAGAATGCAATGATTTGCAAATCTCATAAACCCATAAAAACTAATTTTGAATTTGATGACAGCAGCACGTCTCAAAAAAAAAGTTGGGCAGCGAAAGGCTGGAAAAGTAAATGGTACTAAAAGAAACAGCTGGAGATGCATAATGCAACTAATTAGGTTAAAAGACTACAGGTCTGTAACATGATGGGTATAAAGAACATCTTAGAGAGGCAGAGCTTCACAGAGGTAAAGATGAGCAGAGGTTCACCACAGAGTAAAAACTTTAAATATCTCATCAGCTGCAGTGCATCATATCATCAAAAGATTCAGATAATCTGGAGAAATCTCTGTGTGCAAAGGACAAGGCTGAAAATCAATACCGGATGCTGATGATTATGTGATGGAAATCATTGCATGGTTTCAGGAACGCTTCCAGAATTCACTGTCTGAACACAGTTCAAAATGAAATCCATAAATACAGGTTAAAGTTCTGAAATTGGCAGCTTGAACATGTGGAAAGGCACCATCGCTGTAGAAAGGTAAATACAGGTTTATATACAGGTATTAGAGCAACATGTGCTCCGATCCAAATTACAATTTTCAGGGAAGGCCTTGCATATTTACAACAGCATGACTTCATAGGAGAAGAGTTCGGATGCTGAATTGGCTTGCCTGCGGTCCAGACCTTTCACCAGTTACAATCCTGTATCAGACAAGAGTGAGACAACATTCCTCTCCCCAAAATCTAACAGCTGGTCTCCTCAGTTCCCAGATGTTTATGGACTGCCTCTAAAAGAAGAGGGAATCACATATCACATCACATATTCAACAATCATTGGATATGTGAGACTGGCAGTGAAGCTGAGGAAATCTATGCAAATCTTTGGAGCAAGTATAGGCAAATTTGCAGTGCTGATCAACAGCATTTTGTAAGTCCTGACATATGAAGCCACAGTAAAGACTGGAAATCACACTACACTATGATTGTGTGTTATCTAACATTCACCTCATAAAACCCAGATCTGCTATTATGTAAACGGCTCCAACAAAGAACGAGGGCTCACAACGAGGCCGAATCTGCTAAATCACACTAGGACATGCATGTAGCTCGAAGACGCTGTTGTGACTGACTGAAAGGCTCCTGGCTGGGCAGTTTGTTAGTTTAGGGTTGCAGTTATCTCCTCCTAACAAGTGCAGCACAGAAATAAGATGGGAACAGCTCCATACCATGGTTAAATGTGACACATTCTGATTGATGTCACTGATTGAACCTGCTAGAGCAGGGACATCATATTCATTTTACACCACAGGCCACATATAGGCCATTTTGATTTAAAGTGGGCCAGACCACTGAAATTCTCCTTTCTGTCAGTTTAAAGAAGTTTAACTAGACATTTAGTCCCTGAGAGATTTTAATAAAGGATAATAAGTGCAATTTCAATAACACATCTCGGTAGTAAATAAAAGAAATCTATCAACACGACTCTTTGGGCTTAAATTGTATGAAATAAATGTGTAAAGTTACAGAAAATGTTCTGCTAGCACATTGGCCAGACTGTCCTGTAATTATAAGACAGAATGTTTTTGTTAATTTCTCTGAAAATGTCCTTTTATTTAGAAAAAAAAACACAGGACAGAACTTTTATATCATTTAATGGTATCTCTTGGTTAATAACTATGGTGTAGTATGAAGGGTCACGATGAAGGTCTTTATCAAGCTATAAAACTTGAAATATTTTATAATGTGAGAATTCTGTTCACATTTTCTAAAGCCATCCAGTGGCTGGATTGGTGTCTTTGCCGGGCCATTCAGGCCCTCTGGCCTTATGTTTGACACACCCCGCGTTAGAGGATCCTCAAACGTCACACATGCACACGTGTAATCAAAGCGCATGTATATCTCATTGACAAGAATGAGCATGCGTTGTACTTTTGCATGCCTTACATTTGGTCTCATATGAGCACACTGTATGCCTGTACATGAGAGCCTCTGAACCTGTTGCACACACTCATATGAGCGACCTGCTTATTACTGAAACATTTGGCAGATGTGTTTCCCCAGATGAAATTCTTGGGCCAATCTGTGCAGAGCCCAGAGGCCTCGTTCACTTCATTTAGAGCTTTTATGATGCTGCAGCAGACGGAGAGACTTTAAAAGTACATAAAAGAACAGATGTTAATATGAGCGTTGCTGGTCTGCTCCACCATGTTCTCCCTTTCTGGCTGTATCTATTTGTTTATCAACCTTCATGTGACGTTGATCGCATTCGTGTACAGCGATGTTTTCTGGAGATTCATTAAAAAAAAAAAAAACCTCACAAATTTATATTAATACTGCCTCTTTCAAATGAATTCAAGTGCATTATACACATGTACATTAGATATAATCGCTGAATGTGATTCATTGAGCTTCAATGGAGCCACTCAGCAAAGCAGAGCAGGCAGCACCCACGCACACTTTTACCTTTAATTGAATTTTAATCTGTGTTTGCGGTCACAAATCATGCAGCGCGGGGTAATTATCTATTAACGATAATGTTATTGGATTTACATGGAAATGCCAAGCCAGCAAACTGAACTTGTGGTGTGGTCATGAGCAGACAGTGTAATCAGCAGATGCTGCTGGCTGGGCAGTGGCTTTTGTTTCTGGAACGGTAGCTGACAGAGAGGGTTTCTCGTGTGCAGCGAGCAGATACAAGACAATGGCAACCCTGCCTCCATGCTGCCCATCTTCCTGTGATACATGTCTGTTTTTCTCTGTGTCTGCATCTCTCTGCCACCCCCTTGCTGCTCTCTCCCTCTCCGTGTCCTCCAGTGGTCTCATTAGGGCGGGACTGTGAAGGGAAGGTGAGATGGTTACTGTGACAACAGCAGAGAATGACGGACAGAGTGGCAGAGAGCACCGCGCGTGTGTGCTTGTGTGTGTGCAGACGTGTATGTGTGTGTTTACAAGAAGCCTTTCAACAGTATCCATTACCATTTTAATACGTGCATTGTGCAGCATATGCCTTGCAAGCTGGTCTAGCTCAGTGGTGAAAGTTATTTATTTGGTCTAAGAGAAAAAGAAAGAAGAAAAGAGAAGGGTGCGGTATTGCCACCAAAAGTAAACAACAAGACACCATTGCATAATTGAGTAGGCCATCCATTAAAATCCTTATCTATTTCAGGGGAATTAGAATCTGCTCACTGCTCCACAGTGCCAGGAAATGATGGGCAGCACTGAGGGGCAGAGCTAAGATTAGACTGGAGTGATTGACAGGTTGATAGAGCCAACTGGAAGCCTGCCATTCCACCCTTAAGATAGTCTCCTTACAGTAATGAAGCAGAGTGAGCCAGCTCAACATGAGGGCATAGGCAACCAAGGAGATAATGAGGAAGTTGAGGACATTTTGTGCAATCCTTCAATCTTATGTCTGTCTCACTTGGTCTAGGTCGCAGGAATTGCAATAAACAAGAGGAATGTCATTGAAGCCTTGAGACTGTGATGTCGACCTCTGACCTCAGCCTCGAGTCTCTTCGCTTGTGTGGAAAAATGAACACGCGACACATAGAAAGAAAAAAAAACAATAAAACCAAAGAAAGATGGTCTTCGCCATCTTCAGAAGTTGAAGAGACAGAGAAAACAACACAGTGGGGGCTCGAAGTGTATCCATGTCTGCTGCCTCCTGTGGTGTGGGTGACCTTTCCGAGACCACATAGCTCTGCAAGAGTCTGATAAGACCAGCTGGGAGGTGACAAAATGCCCTTGTGGTAGAAACAATACCCACGAACACCGGGGTAAAACACACACAGGGGCAACCAGCTGTCCCAGAAGTATAGTTTGACTGAGGTCACCGGTTCTCTTTCCTTTTCTGCAGAGTCTGTTTAAGGTCAAACATGGCAGCGGAGATAGAGCTGCCACTGGATACTTTATGTCTTAAAACAATGCTAAGATGCTATGCAGACAGGTACTGACTCCTTACGATAATGGTGCATTACTAGTTGCTCAAACCTGGGTTAAAGGTTTCCACAAATAAAAACAGAAAGCATGCGCAGTCATCAATCAAGATGTTCACTTTGTCCAAATAAATATCATCTGCTCCTAGACATAATGTATAATTTCTGCCATTAAACTGTGTATAATACAGTGAAAAGGAATTTGTCCCTCTCCTGATGTCTTTCTGTTCTTTTTTAATATTTCTCACACTTATATATGATAAACAAATTTTAATAGTAGACAAAGATAAGCTGAGTAAATCCAAAATGCAGTTTATAAATGATCATTTCATTCATTAAGCGGAATAAGCTATCCAAACCTACCTGGTCCTGTGTAAAAAAAATAAAAAATTACTCCCAGTAAATTAATCATAAATTATCTGTGATTAACCACATTTTATTTTTGGATAGCTGAATTCAATTTCATGAGCCACACCTAGGCTGAGGCTAAAAGATCTCAAAAAGCAACACATCATGCCCTGATGTAAAGAAACAGCTGAGCAACAAAGCCATTGACCTGTCCCAATCCCAAGTCTGTAAAGCCATTTTAAAGGCTTTACAGACTTGGGATTCAATGAACCACCTTCCCAAAAGTGGCCGACCTACCAAAATAACTCCAAGAGCAGATGGATGACCCGTCCAAGAGGTTAGGCCAGTTATGATCAGAGTTCCTGATTCAACAATAAGGAAGAGACAAAAATGGGCAAAAATGGGAGAGTTCCAAGGAGAAAACCACTGCTGACCATAAACAGTACAAAGGCTTGTCTCACATTTGACAAAAAACATCTTGATGATCCCTAAGATGTCCGAGAAAATATTTGTGGACTGATGAGACAAAAGCTGAACTTTTTAGATGGTTTGAGTCCTGTTGCATTTTGCATAAAACTAACACAGCATTTCATAAAAAGAACATCATACCAGCAGTCAGATATGGTGGTTGTAGTATGATGGTCTGGGAGCTGATTTTGCTGCTTTAGGACCAGAAATGTCCCACGATCAGTTCATCCCCTGAAGCACACTTGAGTTATGCAGCAGGACAACGATCCAAAACAAACCAGCAAGTCTGCCCCTGAATTGCTCACAAAACAGATATTTTAGGTATTGGAGTGGGAGAGTTAAATTCTAGACTTAAATCAGATTCAGATTCTTTGGCATGACCTTAAATGGACTGTTTAAATGGACTAAAACCCTTGAATATTGCTGAATTAAAACAATTCTGTGAAGAACAGTGGGCCAAAATTCATCTAGTGAGGTGAAAGACTCATTGCCGGTTATCAAACGCTTGATTACAGTTCTTGCTGCCAAGGGTTGTGCAACCAGTTATTAGGTTTAGGAGGCAATCGCTTTTTCACATAGGGCCAGGTAGGTTTGGATAGCTTTTTTCCCTTAATGATCAAAATCATCATTTAAAAACTGCATTGAGCAATTACTCGGGTTATCTTTGTCTAATATTTAAATTCGTTTGACAACCTGAAACATCCAAGTGTGACAAATGTGCAAACATTTAAGAAATCAGGAAGGGGGCAAATACTTTTTCACAGCACTGTATTGGTGAATACACACACACTGAACTCAGCAGTAAAAATAAAAAGGGCAGAAAATTTTAAATTAATTCCTAAGCAATGAGAATCTGGTGTGATAAGATGGCCCCAAGTAAAAGCCAAAAAGCATTTGGAGGACTTTGCTAAAAGAAATGTCCTTTTCAACATTAATTAGCTTTAGAGAATCCAACAAGAGTCAGAGAGAGTGAGAGGAGGAATGTGGAAAATGAAAGATGAAAGGGAAAGATGAGAAGGCTAGTGCGTCTGCAATAAATGGAGCAGAATATGTAAAAGCACAGCTTGTGTGACACACTGACATGCTACGCTTCCTTTTAAGCTCTGCTCTTCTGGTTTAGATACCTTCTGAACCAGGTGCACCCAAAAATGTAGCACATATGTGAACACTGTAACACACACGTGCGAGCAATGACCTTGACTCTAGACTCTCTGAAGTCCAGAGAAGGTAACAGACTCAAATTGAATGAATGTATCCTGGCCACACATGCTGTCAGACCTACCGCTGTTGCCTCAAGAGATGGGTCTGGCCCAAATGACCAGACACACATAAAGCAACCCAAATTGAAGCAGTAGTAATCTGATTATGTAGCAGCTGTCGCAGAGTGCCATGATTTCTGTGTTCAATGTGAACACTGCACGCTTCACTACACACAGTTACGCCGGTAGGACCCACGTACAGTGCAAGCATATAAGCATGTGTCCAAATAAATACTGTACACCCACATGGACAAATACAACTGCTCTCTTTTAAAATTTACAGTAGCTACAGGACCACACGTATCAACAGTTCTGATGCCTGTGATTACAGAGTTAAGACAACCAAATTCAAGAAAGAGTAAAACAATAGATGGCATTTAAGGCATCAAATGGAAATAGTTTGTTGCTCAGACCTTCCACTGAATGCAAGTTACTGAAATAAAGCATGTAGATGGTAACTGCAGGTCAGACAAACTGAAAACTAACAAAGCTGCACAAGAATAACTAAGAATAACTAAAGCAGAGAAAAAATAAAAAATGAAATGTGATCAGCGACTTGTTCCAAATCCTTTCTACACTGATTGCACTTTATAGAAAAATGCAGCAGAACTTTGTCAATAAGGATGAAACAGACTGCAGGGCTGGTCTCTTCTATTTGAATAAACAGGCACACACACTCAGAAGCAGAGCCACCAGTCTATTTCTTCCCAGGCTCTTTTATCTCATCACTTCTTCAAATTTCTTCCCATATCTGAGTTAATGGGAAAAAATGGAAATGTGCCTGTCAGTCAGAGAGCCATCGTGCTGATATCAAGAGCGAGGCTTCCCTTACCGCACTGATAAAAACACATGATGAGACTGTCAGCTGGTCAGTCTGCGGATGCAAGTCAATCAGTCAGTCAGTAGAGTGGGTCAGTCAGTTAATTAGTGAGTCAGTAGACCAGCCATGTGGCTGTATTAGTTAGCGAGCCAGCCGGCCAGCCAGTCAGTAAGTCTCTGCTTAAGTCAGTCATTTAGATGGCCAGCCAGACAGTCAATTAGAGTCAATATGTTAATCAGTGACTGCTGTCAGTCAGCCAGTCGGCGTGATAATGATGAACCACCAGCTCATGAAGGATAATGACAGCCAGTCTCACTCAGCCAGATGTTTCTTTATAGCTTGTTTTAATGTGATAACATGTGAACAGATCCAGCCCACTGAAACTGTCAACTGGGAATAAAGCTAGAAAGGCTGACAGATAAATAATCCCGTTTCACCTATAAAAACAAAACAAAACAAAAAAAGATTTACACTGAAAGGATAGAGGAAGAAATCTGGGTTGACCCTGTTAACACAGGAGCTAAAAGTCACCATTCCCCCTGCAAGCCAGACTAACAGATCAAGAATTAGCAAGCAGATGGAAACAGTTTGCTCTTGTCTAGTGTGACTGTTTTCTGTTACAGTGGGGGGAGGAGGGAAGGTGCAGGGACAGACTGCATAATGCTGAGAAAGAGAGAGGAGAGTGGCAATGCGAGGGAGGCCTCTCTGATCACATCCACGCTGCACATCAAAAATCAGAGGAAGAAAACGCTCACTTTCATCATCTGAGAACCGTTTGCTGAGGGGAATTGCAGTTTGTCGTTGTCTTTGACTACGACTGGGAAATTGTGTCTGTCGCGTTCGTGTGTGCGCCTGTGTGTTTGCGTGCATGCGTATGGTTGTTCATGTAGGTGTGCATCTACGCCTGTGTGTGTGTCTAAGATGACACAGGGGGTGGTCGCACTTACAAACAGAATGGCATATGGTGCCTTGCTTTTTGGCAATCACGAGTGACAAGTGAGGAGGGGAATCAACAGTCAATGCCGGGTGTGCCGAGGGGTCGCGGGTAGCAATGGGAGGGCCTTGCTTAATGATCTCATCTGCGTTTGTGTACTTGAGTGTGTCTGTGTCTGTGTGTCTGTGCTTAGCCCTAGGCAATACAGTGCTCCTTTATGTAGATGAATGTGGAACAGGTCTCGCCATTTAACAGTGTTATATAAATACATTATAACAATACTGAGCAGGAGCTCAGCACAGAGCGGCTCTCAATGCAATGTCAACAGTTGCCTCAGGGCACGTTTTTCTTCCTTACTGCGTTCAGATCGCAAGATGAAAATCTTTCACACAGGCTCACAACCCCTCACCATCTTCATCTTCCACTGCCACCCTAACACGCAAACACCCTCCTTCCTACGGTGCTAATTGTGGGTCCCATAAGGACGCAATGTGCGGGAGGGGCCCTGGGAGATTTGTCCAATTTGTTGGCTGGTGTCTTCTGGGTTAGGAAATGATTGACTAACGAGCACCATGCTCCTCATCGAGCCAATTCACCCTGTTAGTTACCGTTTGTCATCTGTGTCTAATTAAGATTTGAATTGTCTCCAGCAAATCCTGGAACAGACGCAAATATAAATTTGGGTTTCTACCAAGCGTGAAAATGCAAAAGGTGACAATCACGGATTTGTCTTACACCTGGGTGTCTTATGGTGTGATTCAACAAGGTGAATTCCCCAGTCTAATGCTACAAGAGGCTCTGTTTTGCATCAGCCCCCACCCCCATTGCAAATAAGAGCGTCCAACCTTGCAGTCCAGCTAGTCTACTCGGACAGCTGGGTCGCCATATTTAATGTAGCACATGTCAACGTCAGCTTAAAAAAATGGACCAAAAAAGGATTTTCTTTAAAAGTTGGACAGGTGAGATTTTATTTTGATAATGCTGATAATACTATTAACTTTTTAACTGCCGGGAAACATAAATGTGTTAAAATGTGCTTCTAGCAGAAACCACAGTAAAAGCTTCTCATTATTTGCTATGAACTCCTGCATCAGGCTCATTATTCTTCTCTGGGTCTCATCCACACTGTGTTTTTTGTCCCATCTTCCTCACCTTACCCTGTACCAGTCAGAGCAGATGGCTGCCCCTTCCTGAGCCCGGTTCTACCAAATATCTCTTCCTGCTAAACAGTAGTTTTTCCTTCCCACTGTCACCAAGTGCTTGCTTAAAGGGGATCATCTGATTGTTGAGGTTTACTTTGCATTGTAGTTTGTTTTTTTATCTCACAACATAAACCACCCTGAGGCAAGTGTTATACGGATTTGGTGCTATATAAATTAAATTCAATTTCATTTAACTGCACTGAGGTTGGCAAAAACTATAATCTTTAAACCTGGCTCAGCTTTTGCTGCAACATAGCAACTGTAGATTAAGGGAACCATCTTGGCTTTAAAGGTGGTCTATAGTCAAACTTTCCAAGGTTTCCTGTGTGTTAAGTGTTAAAAAGTGGCAGTAACTTCCCAGCACTGCAGCTAGACCCTAAATACTGACTGCATTCTCCTCTGGACACAAATGATGGTGAGCAGCAGCACATCTGCATTTAAAGTAAAGAGACAAAAGGATAGCTCTGAAAAAAGCTATGTTTGTGAGGTATTTTGTGGAAAACGGTTTAGAAATTTTATTCAACCGCGGGGTTGTCTATTAACTCGTTAGAAAAATACAGGACCTTTAATTAGCATGGACTATAACCCTCTGTTCGGTCCAGCAGGGTTCTGTAATGCACAGAGAATTATATTAGCTAGCGTTAGCGGAATGACAGCTATTGTGAACCGTGATGTGCATGGTCGCCATGCTGATTGCTGCCTAACTGTACATGGCCCAAGCCTCCTGGATAATAGGAGACTATTTTTAGAACAGCGGAGAGAGGGAAGTGGGAGAGGGACCGAGAGAACATATAGGGCTGAAATAGAGAGGGAGAAAAGGAGGTGAGAGAGAAAAGGGAGATTGCATTGACAATCATGCAACACTGAAGTAGCGCGGAGAAGACAGGAAAATGTTATGGGCAACCAAGCAACTAATAAGCTTGAACCTCAGCACTATGCATAATGCGACAGCTCATTACCGCCCAATTAGACATTACAATGCCTTGCTTACTGAGGTTTATTGATGCAAATCAACCAGGAAAAGATACCCCAGTGCCAAAAAAACAGGAGGTGAAATTGGATGAGAATTTGTCGAAAGTACGGGCTCTGTGGCAGTTCAATCAATTTACAAAGTCTCTGTGGGGGAGGTCATCCAAATTAGAATGTGATTCTGACAATATGGAGCTGATTTTTTTCATCATCTCATTATCAAACCGCTGAGGTTTTCTGTGATATTATGATGACCCTTTTCACGGCATACAGCCACGCACTCGGTCTCCAATAATGTAATTAATTACACCATCTGTCTGGTACGCAATTACTTGGAATGCAACACCCCTCTTCAGATGTAAAAATATCTTAACACAGTTACAAATCATGTCACTCCTTCTCAAACGTTCCCAAACATGCATGCACAAACCCACCCTTGGAGTGACATGGAGAAGCTGAATGTTCCCTCCTACAGGTCTGCAGAAAGCAACCAGGATGCTTTAATTTCTTTATTTTCTTCTGGACTTCTAATTCCCCTCCTCCCATATGCCGCCTACATGGATTATCACATGCTACTAAACTCAGTCGGGATCTGGCATGAGGTAATTACTTTAATACTGTGTCGGGAGGGGTGCGGTGGGGGATGTTATGTACTGATAAGCTGCGTCCCTGTTAAAGTTTTCTAATATGTTGCCACTCAAATATGGCAAAAACATGGTTGAGTCAAGACTTCATATGCAGTTGTTGCAATGCAACTAGTCAGGTCAGTGGTTCTCAGATTAGTGCCTGGGAACCCCATTTCCAACGGGTGTGCAAAATAGTAAAATAATTTTCTACAAATGACATGTTTTCGATATTAAATGTTTTCAGATCATTTAAGGTTGTTGTAAATGTTTCTTTCCAGTAAGGGCTCATTGGCTTTAAGCATGTGCAAACTGAGACATATTTTCATTTGGAGGTTTTTACTCATGAGCCTACAGCTGCATTTGGTTCGAGGCTGGTTTATCGTAGCTGTATAAGGTGTAGAGTATCAACTGTAGAAGAGTAAAAACACCATTGGGGAACAAAAGGAGATTGAATGATACATGATAGGTTTTAATTCATGTAATATGTATATTTTAATGTTCCAGCCAGATCCAAAAAGCCAGGTGTTTTCCATCAACTCCTTTTTAAATTAAGAAATTTTGCATCTGTGTTGGCTTGTCCACGTTGCTCCCTGCTGATGTGTGGTCTCAACACAAAATGCAACTGTCTGCATTTAAATAATTTAACAGTCAATTACTCCAGTCATGTTTATGAGAGTGCAATAATACAGTTGTTTAAACGGAGCGGTCGCATTCACTCTCACTAAGGCTAGCTGTGGAGGGATCTGGCTGTCTTTGCTACATCATTTCGAGGGGAGGGAGACAAAGCAAGGAAAAAAAACAGTCTCCATTTTGTTTCTTTCCCAAGGACAGAGAGGAAGGAAGACACTTGCACAGAAATTCTCCCCAAATACGTCCAGTTCAATGAAAGATTTTGCCAGTCAGTCACACACATACATGCACACGCTGCACATAGGCAGTAATAAGCACAGACATTCAATATCCACACTGACAAAGAAAGCACAAACACACACACAAACACACACACACACACACACACACACACACACTCTGCCTGGGCCGACTAATATTCACGCGTGTCAGGTGGAACGGTCCATTCAGGGTGAGAACAGAGGGGTGCGTGTGTGTGCATAGGTCCTGCCTGGTAGCGTTTAATGGACCAGTGGTGTAGTCCGATAAAGGGCAGCCATCTATCTGCACCCACCCAGTCAACTCTGACACTGTTTCCACGGAAACGCCACCCGCGGGAGCCAGAAAGGGAGGGTGAGACCTTGAGGGAGCATATTCTCCTGTGCTGTCAGACTGCCAGGAGGAAGGAGACCAGGGATGGAGTGATAAAGGGACGGAGGAGTGGAGGGAGAGCAGAAGGAGAGACAGAGGAGGGGTGCACCAGCCGCCTCACAGGGGTTAACTTTAATCAGACCTGACACACACACACCCCAGGAAAAAAGAGTGACAAATGCAACCAGAATCACATACTTACACAGATACACTTGCACAGGGAGAGGCGTCACACAGAGCCTGTGTTCATAAATGGCATATGGCAGACATAGAGCATGCATATGTATGTGCGTGTGGATGTCATGTTCCTGCAGATGAGTACACTGCAAAATGTGCAGCTAATAGAAAAGCAACACTTCCTGTTCCATTGTGAGATCGTTCTCTATCACTTCTCCGCACTTTGTGAGTGACAGAAAAAGCCTCAGATTCAAAGGAGTGAGATAGCATTGCCGTCCCATAGCCAGGTCAGTGTCATCTCCAATTATATCACAAATTAACAACTTTATCATTCATCATGTGAGTTGTGTCAGGTAATTTGTGCAGCCTGATTCACTTCCAAAGTATAGACCTCAATATGTGTTTGCAGAAACCAAAAGATGGCTATAAAATACAAGCTAACGAAAGTACCACTATAGCTTCTTTGAAACATTGCCTCATCCTGCTTTAGAGAAACTTTAACCCCTCAGAAAAGTGATATGCTGTAACTACATTTTCCAGGTAGTAGATTATCAAATGAATTTTGCTTCCTTTTAGAGCTTCTGTAATAAATTAGCCAGAAGGATATAATATCAGGTTTGGCACAAACTGCATGTAATGCAAACAAGAAACAATAAATACCTAAGAAACAATCAACGGTAGATGTTTTAGATTGTGAAACAGAGAAAAATTGTTTCATACTTATTTATGCAAATTGTTCATGTTAAATAAGACTGGAATGTCAATCCACTCCTTCTAATATTTTGAACCATGATTTAATCAATAATAAAGGTCATGATCTACTCAGTCATTACTAGCACTTACGAAAGTTAACAATAATAATAATAAAGAACAAAAATCTGCTAATGGAAAAAATGCACACTTTTGTTTAGCCTATTGTGATCTCATTACTTTACATGCTTTAGTGCAGTTTTCTGTTAAACAGCAAATTTGCCATTCTGAAGTCATTATCATCATTACTACAAATCCACACTACATAAAAACCAGTCTACACAGCACTAAACTACAGTGAACCACACTGTCCCACAGCCGCTAGCACCAATTAGAAGGTGTAATCTCTGCACATCTATCTGCCAGGAGGCCTGGGCACAAACACTGAGAAAAGAGAAAGCGGGAGAGGAGGAGGAGGAGAAAATAACCATTATTATTAGCTGTCTGTACTGAAGGCCTGATCACCTTCTTTGCACACGCTTAGATTTCTGGGCTTTCTGCAGTCTGAGGACACACACATACCTCCTGTTAGGAAAGCTATTGTTGTAGACTTTTCCATAATACATCCTCATATCCCTCAACAACAAAATGCCACTAGTGCTGATGAATCTTAAAATGACATACGGGACGTGAGGGTGGGCAGATTTGTTGGTCTAGTGCCTCTGTGAGACAGATGGTGAAAAAGACTCTGTGCCAGGAAGCCTTTAGGAGTCAGGTGAGGTAATACAAAGAGTTCACATTTACTGGATGTAGAAGCACACGAGTCTTGGGTTCACGTCCTGTTTGTAGCTGTTATTTAAAGGCAGTTTTATTTAGTATTATCATTATTATTATTATTACATTTAAGCACCTTCCACAAACTAAATCCCACACCAGAAGCTTGTCTAACATTTGTATGGGTTTCCTGATAAGGCGTGGCGGTGGCCACACAACTAACCATCTGGAAAATTCTAAGATTTTACATGCAATTGTTCACGCAACCACAAGAGGCTATGTGGGCATCTGCCATTTTAACCCCCTTATGAAAAGAACAGTGTTGATTTTTTTTCTGGTGGAGTTGGGCAGCTTTTGGCAAACTGTAATTGAGTTGTAAAAAAGCAGGATTTTTTTGTTTTTTATATCCTTCTGTGTAATGCCGTCATCCTCCTTCTGCTCGTCTGCTGATTACAGTCTGTGTAGTGTCTAGCAGTGTAACACTGACTTAATGTTATTTTGGCTGAGCAGAGCCA
This sequence comes from Neolamprologus multifasciatus, assembly GCF_963576455.1. Classification (NCBI taxonomy): domain Eukaryota; kingdom Metazoa; phylum Chordata; class Actinopteri; order Cichliformes; family Cichlidae; genus Neolamprologus; species Neolamprologus multifasciatus. Next base: position 26,341,472 of record NC_140452.1, read on the forward strand.
CTGCAGCGACCGAAATGTCCATATACTATAATCTAATCTAAGATGATTCTGGCTCCGGATTGGCTAATCCAACACCACTCTTCCTAATCTGATGTCTAATAGATGACATCTGGACAAGATGACATAAAATAGAAAAAAAAACACACAGGTGGCAATCTGAGTGACTTGTTTGTGAACAATAATCCTGCCTGTACAGTATGTTTAATCACTTAAGCATTAGTTTAGCTACATGTTTACCACAAAGAGAGACAGACAAACATCTTTTCTTTGAGTCAAAGCTTACAATGACACTCTAATGTCGACCTTTTAATGTTGTGCTTTCAACCAAAATCCAATCACATGATTTTATTTCACTTTTATTGAAACATTTTAAACCGATAACTGAACCGGTTACACGCTTTAGCTCAGAGTTTTAGAAGTAAATAATGAAACGGTAAATAATGAAATAACTAATAAATAGTTAAAACGAGCTCGTCATGCTCACCTTTTTCTAGACAGCATGTGTCTTCCCTGCATTCACACCTCTCCCTAAAAAGAAATGAATAAGTACAGAGTCTATTTCTGCTGGTGTCAACACGTTCCTTTGAGTGTATAATGGATCAAATCATCAATAATCAATTGAATCTGTCACCTAGCGGAGGGAGCCCCCCTAGCTCTGACTGCCCATTTTTCTTCTGTCCACTCTGGAGGTGTGATACAAACCCTGAGTGGATGTTCTGTGTCTTTTTCCAAGCTGCGGGAGACCTTCTCAAAGAGCATAGCAACAGACCTGTCTACCCTGTAAAAATAGGATTGGCTTCTGTGAAGCCGACTCGACGCCACAGATACAACACACACACACTTCACTTCATTGATTATGCGCCCAAGCCCCCTCAGAGCCCAGCTTTACAAGTGATGTCTTCCCCTCTTCGCCTTGCTCGCTCTCCTTATAGCCCACATTTTCATCCTCTCGCTCAGATTTTGAGTCATTTACCTGCAACCGCATCAATATTTTAACCTTTCTGGATGCGGAGACTTCCATTATTTTTTCCTTTTGTATATTTCTATTGTTTCCTCTGGATAATGAAATGTTAATGTTACATGGGAATGAGAGACAGACTATAAACACACAGCGAAGACAAAACAGTGGGAGCCATGTTGCAGAAACTGTGAAAACTGAGGCCATCTTCATAGGTGGATTCTTTCTATTTAAATGTACACTTTATTGTATGCAGTAAGACAAATGCTGCTAATGTTATTAACTAATCTGACAATAATACATTTGTTGAAATCAACAGATATCATGAAAAAAGCGAAAGCAGTTTCATCTTTATAAGTTTAAGCTGCGCTGTGGTTTAGAGACGGCTTAAAGCACATTAGTGATCATTTTTGATTCATTTTAGGCGGACCTCGCCGTCTACAGTGCTGATGCTGTGAAGAAACAAAGCTACACCATATTGCACCAAAGGACTCTCCCAATTTCTGTTAAATTGAGCAATTATTAACTTGGAGGCAAAATATTATTTACATCCTGTTACTTGTTGCTTATTCATCGTCAGATTGAGCCGCTACAGATATGGTGGCTCTAAATTTTAGGCAGTACATCAAGTGATTTTCACAAATTATGCCAGAAAAGGGGAAAAATATGTAAACATTTCATACCCGAGAGTGTTTCATCCCATTATTTAGATATTATAGGCCTCTGCGAATCAGGGTCTGCACACTGTAGCATACAGATATTTCACACCAGCTTTCAGCAGCTGTCTATTAGAGTCAGATAACGCAGAGAGAGGTATAAAATGCAGGTGCCGGGGCAGCGGAGTCTGAGCAAACAAATACCCTAAGAGGTTCGGCAGATGTATTGAAAGCTGTTGAGTGATGTGTTTTTTTCTTTATTGCAGTGCACACTGTTGACCGAGACAGAAGGAAACAAGGATATGGAGCAAAGAGAGAAAAAGGGAGACGAGGTGTTTTAGCTTGGCCACAATGTGTTCATGAGGGTGTTACCCAGAAAAAGACCAGACTGCACTGTATACGTGGCTCACAGATTATAGCTTTGACAACCCCTTCCTTCTTTTATTTTAATTTCTTTTCTTGAGTAGAATATTCAAAATTTATTGGTTTAAGAAAATTTCCAATAATCAAAAGCAAATTAAACCTAATCTCTGATTTCAGAGTTTTTGAAATGCGCACATTATCTTTAAATGTGCTCTCTTTTCAAACAATATGCTCTCATTAATGGTTTCTCGCTACATCTATTTGGGAAACTCAGATTATGGGTTATCCTGGATTATGCAAAGGACCCTATGCACAAATACTTATCAGTTTCATTTCTTTGTCCTCCCAATGATATTCATGCCAAATCCCACAGCGCCATATCTTTGCTCACAGCTGGCAAGTGTAACTAAAGGATTATGCAAGCAGCTTCTACAAGCAAATAGATTTCTCTCTACTTCAGAGGAAACTGCTAGTTATGCAGCGCCTATCTGTCCGCCAGGCATGCACAAAAACATGTCTCCCCTTTTTCATTTTTTTCCCACTTGTTTTAACAGAGGGAGATGGAGAGAGGAGAGAAGAGCAGGAACGGGAAAGTAAACAAAACGAGCATTGAAGGCTGTTCGCGTATAGGCACAGCCATTTTGTATTGTACGGCTGGCTGTACCGTAAACCACAGGCGTGCACACCTTTGGATTTAATGGAATATGGCTGCTAAAACAATAGAAGGCTGAACTTTGCGCGAACTGGATTTGCATTAAAGCACATGATTAGACAAGGCGCTGCCTCCGCCTAACAAGCCAATTAACATATGCCACTGGATAAACACTGATTGTCCACTTAGCTTCTCAGACTGAGCCCCAGCTCATGACTGATGCCTCGTAGCGGCAGCACTGTTGGAAACATACGACACGAGGCTCCAGCTATTTGCTGTATGCAAATATTTGGAAGGTTTATTTCCCCATAAAGCTCTCGGCTCAACTCTAGCCTATGACGGCAATTTCTGATTGTCTGCATGGCCTCCCCACCGTCCCTGGGGGAAATGTGTATTAATTAGCATCGATCTGGAGGAAGAAAACACAGAGCAGATTGGGGCAGGTCCAAGGCCATCACAGATGCAGAGGCTTACTTGAAATAAGGCATTGTACATTTTAAGCAGCTAGCTGTCATCCCCACCCAAAGTAGAGCACAATAAGTGAAACATTAATGTTATTGTGTGCTAAATTAACTCAATCAACAATATACACCTTTTTTAACCTAGATATCGGTGAGCATTTTTGTGGAGACATCCAGACTTTTTGTGCCTCCCTCAGGCACTTTCTAATATACTGTAAATACAGTCAGAGTGCTGACCTAAGCTCCATCAGCTTTTGGACCATTTTTCTTTGATAATGTGCTAAAAGCCATAATGTAAATGTTTCTCAATCAGCAGCAATCAAATGCCCCGAGATGCATTCCGTATCTTCTTGCTGAGGAGGCAAGGCCTCTTTGAGCCATTAGACTCCAAACAGCTGTGAAGGCCTCGTTATGTGCACAGCAGTGTATCACTGGACTCTCACAGAGAGCTCTGATATCTAATTTATTTTTTAAAGATGCATCTATCAGATGATGTGCAGCAAACTCAGTTTAGGATAATGCTACTCTTTTTTTTTCCTTTTCCTCCTCGCTTCCTTTGTCTGTCTCCGTCTTCAAAATCTGTGCGTGAACACATTTTGTTCTTTTAATCTAAACTCTGCAAAGGTTCACTCACGGCCATTTTCACTGATTATATCTGAGCTTCTTTTGAAAATAAAGCTCTTATATTATGGTAATCAGTCAGGGGACAACAGGAGCAAAGAGCTGTAAATCACTGACAAGCCTTATAGATACAGCAATAAATCATAAAGCAAAGGAAATAATAAAACACTTACCTTTTGAACCTATTTAAAGCTGAAATTCATTAATCGTGAATTAAGAGAAATTCATCTGTTTTGATAACCGATGCATCATTTATCAAAACGCACGACAAGCGACTGCAAACGATCTTGACACTTAGACTTTCTCGGTTGTGCAGATTCTTTATTGCTTCTTAAATTAAAGTGCACATCTTTGAGTTTTAGACAGTTGGATGGATAAAAACAATATTTGAATAGACCGGTGTTTGGGACTTTGGTCTTAGGGGCATTATAATAATTTATGCACTGGCCTTATATTGGGAAACATAGCTACTGCCTCTAAATATATATGAGATTTCTCAGTCAGAGTAGTTGGATAAACTTAAATGTTACATTGTTAAACAATTTCCAAAGCTCCTTTTCAGAGAACATGGAATTTTTTTTGGCTGGATGGCGTTACTGTGCTACTATTAATACAACTATTCTGTCTCAGCCAGCTGCAAAAAAAGAAACCCAAGAACCATTTTATCTACAGTATGTTTCCATTTTTCAGAGACAAAAGACAAAGGAAAGGAAAGGAAAGGAAAGGAAAGGAAAGTTTGCTGGAAGAAATAGACAACAATTACACTTGCCCTAGGAGGCCGAGGGAACCTGACCACGTTGCTATGGAAACTCAAGTACAGCAGAAAGTAACACGAAAATCAATTCAGATTGAGCTTATCTCTCCTCTCTCTCTTTCCTTTCTCATTTCGCAAGGGCTACAAAGCATGCTTCCACTCTGAATCACATTTTTAACTATTGCTGGGCTGATGCAGCACTAATCAGAACAAACACAAAGACTTTCCTTCCATTCGACCCTTAAATGGGAGGGAAAAAAATGTGGATTATAGGATCCAGAAAAATGCTTCTTCAAACGCACACCTTAGAAACTGTATGAAAGAAAGATGCAGGCGTGAATGTGCTGCGACACAACACAAATCACCCTCTGTCTCAGGCGCTCATTCTTGTGCTTTCTTTCCTTTCTCTCCATCCTCTTCACTCGCTCCCTCAAAGGGGCAACAGCAGCTGTACGCAGGTGATAAGCGTGTGCGGCGATGGGCGCTCGGCTGTGATAGGCTGGCTCAACTCCTACGCTGATGTGAAGATTACAGGCTGCGTCTGTCAAAAGGCCACTCTGCCCGTGGTTGTCACCTCGTGACGTCACTGCTGCGAATGACAGTTTGACTGGCCACATACACGCACAGCGCCATTAATGCTTCAGTACGACGCGTCCTCTCAGGTTTAAGAACCTCTTGTACAAGAAGTCCCCCACATATCTCGAAATCATTAATTCAGTGCAGTAATATCACAGGAAGCTTAATTATAAATGTTTTTGTCTGCTTTTAATCGCACACAGACACACAGCTAGCACACAGTGAGGGCATAGCAGACCCGCTGTTTTCACCACAGCCACTTAGCAGCAGTCCACCGGGAGTTTGGGTGTTTGGATCTTAGTCACTGGCTGCACAATGGCAAGGTGAGGTCAAAGACGGGCCACGAGTATACCGAGTGTGTGATTGTCTGTGTGTGTCTAAGTGTTGTTCTCAAGGCTCATGCCAAAGAAGAGGCAAGAGGAAAGAAAACGAGCCTTGAAGAAAAATAATGATGCTTGATGCCTCATACATCAAGGAAAAGATGGAGGGTCACCTTGCTGTGAAGTCAGCTGGTCATTTACTTGTGATGGATTCAATCTGGAGAGCGATTTGTCCATTTGTCACCGGTGAAGTCAACTCAAACTTGCACAATGTGCTAAAACTGTGCAGTAATTGGACATTTCAGGTGTTCGGGGAATGGCTAAAACAAAGCTGTATCAGAAGAAAAGTGACCAGTTATAGCTGCTTGGCACCAAAGAGAACATTAAAAAAAGAACAGTACAGCGACTAACAGTGATAAAAATGACGATAGTATATTTGTTGCACTAGTCCCAAACACCGATTAATGTTCAAGCCACCAATCAGCTCAATCGGGTTCATTTTCTTTTATTATTTGGCAAAAGAGTTTAAAGTTTGCGCTTTTAAAATATTCGGATGATATTAGCAGGCTTCACCAGGTCACTGTATTAAGGGTTTGGGGTAGGATTAGTTTCACATCTTCACCTGTATTGGGGAAAATCAAAATCCTATAACAGAAAAAGTCAGGCTAAAATGCATGCAACAACATGTAATAATTTCTAAAACTATGTTTGTTTAGCGCGTGGCAAAAATGCATCCTAACGCTAGCCCAGATGAACGTGAACAGGTCAACGCTTGAGGAGACACAGCAAAGAAAAGAAAAAGAAACAAAGTCTAGTCAAATTTAATCGACCCGAGAGGGAAATTCTGCCTCCCAGACACTGATTCTTATTTTCCATAATGCAACTCAATGGCAATCCTGCCTGGTCAGTGCACGTGTCTTTCAAGTCCCAAGCATTTTACAGAGGCTGTCCGGTAACATTTGTAGCAACTAAACCTGAGCTGAGATAACATGGAGAGTTCCCAGAGCTCCGTAACTCGGGAGGATGCAGTAGTGTTTTCACAAGCTATAGCTGGATGTTAAGACGAACTTATACATCCACACAGTGTTTGGTTGTGAAATTAGATCCCTCTCTCCGACTCTCTGATTGGTGTCCACTGCAGGTGTTCTGAAACCATGATCATGTCTAATCAGTGTTACAGATGCCCAGCATGGGGCCCACAGGCTCCCAGGCACTGTGTGAAAGTTTAAAGAGGCTCAATGTGATTTACTGTATTTTTACAGATTTACCACCCTGGGAGAAGAATAAGAGCACGTATTAATCCTTGATTGGATGGAAGATGAGAGAGAGAGAGAGAAAAAATGGAGTGAAAAATCCCTATTAGGTCAGCAGAGTAATTTGAGTTATTAAGTGCCTTTTTTACTCTAATCAGTCACTTAAGATGGGATCAGACACTGCTGCATTATGGGACGTGACTGAGCACACCAGTTTGTCTCAATTTATCCCAGTGCTTCAGCTGGGAACATATGGACACATTCCTCCGTGAACCCCACCACCTGTCATGCATGACACATGCAGACACATGCATGAGCACAGGGTGCTTGCACCTACGCAGCCATTTCATTCAGCAGCCCACATACAGGAGAGTTTATAAACAGAAATTAATTGCTTGTTCCGGCTGTAATTAGCTCACACCATGCTTATTACTAATCTGTGTTTTGGCCCGACGCCAGGCTAGTTCTGGCCCGGATCCAGTCCATTTTCAGCCGAGCGTTGCTCTACAGTAATCCAAAAGCTCAGGCAGGATGGACCTTTTCCTCTAGATGAGCTTCTTTCAACCATAAAACTAAATTTCTAGCTTTTCTCTGAAAAAAAAGCTAAATTATTTACATCTTTCTATTTCTGTCTTATTTGTTAAGGTAATAAGACAATGTGTATAAGATCAACAGTAACTTCAACAGTAACTTCAAATTGCATGTCATCTTGATAGTCTACACTTTCTTTCAGCAGATCGCACTGGCCTCCGTAACACAAATTTCCTAAAATGAGATCACTGCACTCGCAGCACACTCTTCCAAATCAGCGCTTATCTAAGCTTCTGTCTTCAGGCCAAGTCAAAAACAAAGCGGCATCCCCCATAGCCAAATTGCCTATTAAAGATGAGAGCATGTTCAGTCTCCCATTGCGCCTAGCCATCACCACCCTAATCATTCTCAGCCTAAACAGCCTAATGGCTGCCATATTGCTACTGTTTATTAGTAAACACTGATGGAAGAGTGCCCGCCTCAACAGTTGTTGATTTTGTCTATCCGTATGGAGTATCAGCTGGGAATCACAGCCACCGTGCCAGAACGTTGCCTGCTGTTCAGTCCCCCATCACTAAACAGATTGCTTTATTGTTTTATGTGCATAGCGATTATGTCAGTAGACGGTTTAATATAAAACATGAACATCAGTGAAACAGTTGTTCAACAGATGAACTAAAAAAAAGAAAAAGGAAAAGAGAGGACATGAAAGGAACTTTTTTTAAAAATTGCATTGTGTTTCTGTGAAAATGTACGAGTCTGTGCATCAGCTCCAGAGCTGGATTCTTCAAAGATCACCTTAGGTTTAAGATGCTTTTGGGAAGCCCAGTCCAAGATTGATTTCCCTCCATCTCAGTCTCAGTAACCCTTCTATCGATCCTTATCAAATATGTATCACGTCCTCAAGCCCTCACCACAACTAAGATGGAGACTTCAAACAGTGGAAGCTCAAAGAGAAAGTCAGAGGGGAGCGAGGTTTTCTTTATCTCTCCTCTGTGCTGAAGGAAGATCTGAATCCAAATAATAATGTAAAAAGCGTAAAAATGTTCCTGAACCATCCAAAAACCGCTGCTTATTAAAGAACCTTCAAGATGAAAATGTGATCCCAGCTATTTTAAAGCCTCAAACATCAAAGCTTTCAAAATAACACGGTGTGAATGCCACCCAACAGCGAGCTAAGAAAAGGCAACAGTGAGATGACTGTGTGCACAATGCATATACACAAGAAAACATCTCCGCGCTAACCTCACTTCTTGCTAAAAGGGTCTCGTCTCGTCCTGTTCCAATTCCCCAAACTCCCCTTCACGCAGCACTCATAAGTTGCAAATGCACAAAATGCATCCTTCAGTTCGCGTTCCCATAATTCTCTGTGGCAGCAGAGTGATTAATGCACACAACTATTGATTTTGCTTTTTGCTTTTTTTTTTATTACGAGAGTGGCCTTAGCCCACCAACCCAAAACACTCCTTATGTGACAACATCACAAGCTGCACACACAACACATATGTGCTGTTAAAAATAGAAATAGTTACTCAGAAGCAGCACAGAGAAACATACTAAAGAAACAAAAAGCACCCCATCTCCTACAGTCAGTGTGTGTGTGTGTGTGTGTGTGTGTGTGTGTGTGTGTGTGTGTGTGTGTAGGTGTGTGTGTGTGTAGGTGTGTACATGTTTAGACGTCCTTGTTGAGGACAGAAAATTGGCTTGGCACTAGACCAACAGTCACTTATGGGGACAAAATGCTCGTCCCCACGAGTTTAAAGGCATTTTTAAGGCTCAAAATGTGGTTTTAGTGTCAGGGTTACAATTAGGTTATCATTAGGTTTAGGCTGAGGGTTAGGGTTAGGCATCCATTTTTAATGGTTAGGGTTAGGGTAAGCGGCTAGGGAAAGCATTATGTCAATTAGATGTCTTCACTAAGATATGAAAACAAGAGTGTGTGTGTGTGTGTGTGTGTGTGTGTGTGTGTGTGTGTGTGTGTGTGTGTGTGTGTGTGTGTGTGGACTGGGAAAAGGGGTGCAGTGAAAGACAAGGGTCAGCATTTCACTAACTGCTGATCTGTGTGGGAGGAGGGGGGGAGCAAAATGATAGGCGGTGTTGTTTTCATAGGGTTTCACTGCAGAATGGGTGGAGTGTGGTGCAAACACACACATACACACGCAGCCATGCACCCACTAACATACACACAGGCACATATATGTGCTGATATGCGCACATGCTCATAATAATATCTTGAGCTTTCTCTGAATTCCAGTCATCGCACTCTTGTGCTTGACCCATTTTCAAGCCCCCCCAAACAAGAAGATCAACAAACCCTGCTCGTGTGGGGAGGAAGAAACAGAAATTTGAAAGAGACTGAAAGTGAGAGCAAGTGAAGAAAGCTTTAAAGAGGAAGACAGAGGGACGAGATCATGTGGCGAATGTGATGCAGTCTCTTGTTTACCAAAGAAAAAGCCTCACCCACACGTCTCTCTAGCCCTTCCTTCTCACTCTTTTGTTTCCCCAACTCTCCCCTCACTTCCTTTCTTCTAATCTGTCCTCTCCTTCTCGACATTTCATTGCATCTTATTCCCTCGCAAGCTCATTCCTAGCACTGTGCCCTCCTTTCAAGGTTGGCCTGACTTTGGGCGTGTTGAATTTACAGCCCCATCTCTGCCTGCCTTCTCAGTGCCCTCACTGTCAATCTCAGTGAAAAATGGAGACGGTGGCACATCACTGGCATGATAAAAATCCTGCAACAGTGATCACGTAAACCAAACACCTACAGTAGCCCCTTTGAAGACATCCTTTACATTCCCGCAACTGGGCTGCTGGCTGGTTAAGGCTGTGATTCTATTAGGAAGCAAACTGTTTAATTAGCCCCTATAAGCACTCACAAGGAAGAGAGACGAGTGAGCAGAATGCAAGAAGCCAACACGCATGTGACTGAAAAATGTAGCCAGATTTTTTTTTTGTCCCCTTTGCAATGCTCTGAGTATTGGATGGAGTTATTTGCATAAAGCAAATAAAAAAATAGCATTTTCCATGCAGGAGGAAATTGACTGGGGCACTGTGCCAAGCAGGTTATGCAACGAGATGAGAGGAAAAGAAAGAAGTCCGACAGTCAAGGCCGGCGGAGGAGGATGGAAGAGAAGAGAAGAGAAGAGAAGAGAAGAGAAGAGAAGAGAAGAGAAGAGAAGTATTTTCCTCAGTCAAACATAAACATAAAAAAATGTCAACATCTGATTTTATCATTATGGATAAACACCATATTACAATATATTATGTATAGTGTATACAAACCAAAAAAGCGCTCTATCTTTAAAACGTGCGCGGTATGATCCAGTGATACAGGATATGTTTGTAGTTCTATTTTGCAATTAATAAACAGTTAATAAATATTAGAAATATTTAGTTTATCACAATATAATTTGCAAACAAAATCAAAACAAACAAAAAATGTGATATTTGTTAATAAATGAAGTATGCAGACATGTTTTTGGTTAAAAAAATATTACTGAATAATAAAAATATATTTATATAAAGATTTGGCCAAATCTAGACGACAGACAAGTGCTGTACTCTTATAGTATTTATGCACTGTCCAAATTTTATTCAAACATCGGAGAAGAAAAGTTATGCAATGTTGTGTGGAATTTAGAGGGTGGACAGCCAAGATGGCAGCACACCCTGGAAGTAGGCAGGACCTGTGGAGTCTCTTCCTTCCTTCCTTCGCACTCTAAGCCTGTGTCTTACTGTATCGCACAATAAAGCTTCCTGTCTTTCATCTCTAACCTAATCTCCTGCCTGAAAAGACGAGAGGCATGCGTTTTCTTTCCCTGAAGGAGGCCGTATCTCCTTGTGACAGGGAGATATGGCCTCCTTCTTCTTTTCCTGTCCTCTCCCTATCCTACCTGACCTCTCTTCACCTTTCCCCTCTTTACCAGCTGTCCCCCAGGGAGTTTCTGCAGGTCATCGGTCTGGCTTACACGTCGTTATCTTAGGCTGTGTCAGGTTTCCTCCCGGATTAGTATGTGATAGGTGTACAGGTTTAGTTTCTCTTAGCCTAAGTACATTACAGCACTGGGCCTGATAGGTCTCGTCCAATGAATCATATTAACATATAACATATTCATTTTGATTTTAATAGTTAGAAATCAAAGCTACAAATCCCCAGCAATTTAAAAGACAACGATATGAGGCTGACTATTACAAATGATGAGATGGTTGATAAGTGTTGTCAGCGGTCAGTGACAACTGAGCCTAGTTCTTCCAGAAGTTTCATCCTGTTAAAAGAGAGTTTTTTCTTCCCACTATTGCCAAGTGCTTGATCAAACATTTCCCTTCTTAAACTCATTTTGTCATTTTGTTCCGTATTTTCGTGTTATTTTTATTTTAGATGTCTAGCACTTTCACCAACAGCTATTTTTTAATGTGCTATAGATTAAACTTGATTTGGCACAATCTTTAAAAAGAAAGATTCTGATGCTTTTTGGGACAACATCCTAGACCAAGATAGGCACCAATCTGACATTAATGAGAAATACAAGTCAAATTATAATGTATTAACCTAAAGAAAGGGTCCAATTACATAATCTAAACACTCACATCTAGGCACTACGCCGAAAATTCTGCTCTTTCAGTTTCAAAGTTTGATGCCTCTACTTGCAAAACAAAAGTTAAACCCTGAGAGCTATCTTATGTGCATCCTTTCTTACCAACAGCATGATAACTTTACAATACAATACAATGTTTTGTATTGTATTGTATAACTTTGGGCTAATGTTCCCTCTTCATCTATAGAGCGCAAGAACAGTCAATAAGAAGTCGGTCTGTACACGGTAGGCACAAGATGAACTAATCTAAGACTTGACAGATTTCAGCTCACAGCTGACGATGCAAGCAGAGGGCGAATTTGTGCTCAAATTGCACAACATACGTACCTATGAGCATCCTAGAGACGAGCACAAGGTCTCTGAGACAACATGTTCTCTGCAGCTCATTCGGCGTTTAAGCACTGGTTTTGCAGAAGCTCTTGTCTGAAACCAAGGCCGCCCAGCTCATTAAGCTGCCTCATATCATGAATGATAGGAGACAAAAGGCAGGTAGATAGAAAACGCAGAGACACACACTATCCCTTTTCAAAAAGCACGGGCACTTGACATGCAAACACACCGGGGTGTGTATAAAAAAAAGAAAAGCTCTGCATTTACATGAATGTGTGCACACAGGTAGTAAGACAACAGGAGCGCACACGTGCATTCAAATAAAGGTCCATCATATAAAATCCTGGCAGGACCACAGTAGGACACAGCTCAACTCCTCCCCTCCCTACTCTACCTTCCTTCCTTTCATATTTTTTTACCCCTTTCATCTCTGTATTAGCTCTGTCAATTGTTTATCAAAAGCGGCGAGGAGGCGATCGGAGCCGGCCATTTGAAAGCTCGTGCTGCGAGATCCATTTTAAAATTCATGACGGGTTAATGGTATGTTAGTGGCAACATTAGGACCCGGTGAGCTTGCATCATGCTCATTCACATTGAAAACAGGCCGCTTCAAATGACTACTAAGCAGTCCTCGTTCTGAAAGGTAATTCATATTGTAATTAACTTTTCAATCACAGCTGATTAATTAAGACAAGCTCTAGTCTGTAATTATGCATCTATTTTTGACCCTAATGTGAATCACTGGATATTCCACAGATGTCAGCAGCTGCGATTTGAGCCAGTTTCCTCTCTGCGACTTAGAGATCTCAAAAGGCAAAAACTCACTCCTGAACATTTTAAGCAGCGAGCACATTGTTGGTATCAGCTTAGATGTTTCAGAGCCGCAGGTCTTTATCACCATGATCTGCCACGATGTTTTAACCATTTTGATTATTTCAGCCTCTATTCAGAGAAATATCTTATAAAAGATGCGTCTTTCTTCTAATTCTGATGCACCGTGCAAAGGTAGAGAAGTGCACTTGATGTTACCGCTCCCAACAAAAACCTGAGATTAATAATTCAGTGAGGCGGTGGGATAGCTTTATTTTGTGTCCTTTGAGACTAAATCGTCTTTTATGTAAAACTGAATAAAAGAAAGGAAAGGGCTGTGGAAAAAAAAAAAAAAGTAAAACTAGGCTGGGCCAGACTGCATCTCCCTGCCATTGTCAAGCCCGGTTGGTATCCTTATGGTGTCTCTCACTCACTCTTGTTCTTTGCTCACGCACAAACACGAGCACACAACACACACACACACCTCCTAACCCTCCTAGAGTAAACATACCCTCTCCATAACAGTGCGCGGTGAATCCGCTCATGCATCAGAATCTACCATCAAATATTTATCACCGAGCAGCAGTGATTTTGACCGTGTGCTCATGCTTTTGACAGCACTCGCCTGCTGCAATACTTATTGGAGTAAACACAGACAATCCGATATCGTTGTTCTTTTGAACACTCGTGAAAGAACTCAAAAGAACACCAAGTGTACAATATAATCCATCAAAACTTCACTGCATATTCTATAGGCCGTCTGGCCTGCGGTAAAAAGCACAGACATCACTGTGGACTGTATCAGAGCTGATTTGGAAAAATAACTGGCAGACATTGCATTTTAATTTGCAGAAATGGCACAAACACTACTCCTGGTCTATACACGGAGAGGCGTTCTTCATGTATTTTCTAATTCAGGTCAACAGACTTTTGTTTTTGATCTAGAGAACACACGTAAAAGTATTTCATTTGCATGGACGCTTTTGTTTTTTCAGTCACACTTAAGATAAACATCATCTCTGGGTCTTGTCTACATGATTCATTTCATTTGCGGAACCTAATCATATCTGCATGCTGCGTATTTGCTCGCTCTCCGTGACATTAGGCAATGTCTTCAACCAGCAGCTTGCAGCGAGTAACTCGAGTAACCTCGAGTAAATAAGTCGCTGGCATGGATCAGAAGACACATCTTCATGCTTGAGCACACACATTTAAAATGCCACCAAAACACCGTCCCAGATTCTGCCTTCAGTCAAATGACATCAAGTGCTCACTTACAGGTCCCTGAACGCCACAGTATGAAGCGAAATCAGCCAGCGGGCAGTACATGGAGCAATCAAAGAGATAAGCATCCCATTTAACCTGAGTAAAAATTCAAGCTACAGAACGTTCTGGTGTGTTGCGCTATCACGCTGTGCCACTGGATTCAAATAAGGAGGGTAAACTAGGTCATTGGTATGTAATGCTATGTAAACTGTCCCACTTTACCCCTTGCTGGACTCAAAATGGCGTTGGCTGAGGTGGAGTGTGTACAAGAAAGAGAAGCCCAGTGATTCAATGTGACAGTTATCAACATCCTCTGGCTAGTGAGAGGACATAGCTGTATAGAGCTGCAGAGCCCCAGTAATGGCAGACTCAGCCAGTAAACAGGTAAGAAGATGACTCACAGCTAAACAGAACACAGCGTTCAAAGAGCACAGAGCAGAGTAAGTGGAAGGCAACCGGGCATAAACAGCAAAAAAAAAAAAAAGGACACAACTCTCAGAAATTACCGGCATGGCCACTAAAAGTCTTTTTTTAGTACATACCTTGCACAAAGTTACAAATGTGGTTGGTCATTTTAGCATCAATGTTTGCTTTTTACCTTCAGATATACACATTAAGTTCAGTTATTACCATGTTGTGAACATGGAGGCTTTGAGTGCTAAAAACTCTATATTTGAAGTTTTTCTCCTACCTGAGCTGAGCGACACGGTGTCTTTCTCCCATGATACGACAGTGACGTAGGCCTCCACAGAAGCAGGAATAATGCACTTGAACACGGCTACACTCCCTCTCATAGCCTTCTGGTCAGCCACTCTGACTGTGTAGGGTTCCCGTGATACTATTGAACAATTAAGAAAACAGAATTAAAATTGTCTTATTTACAGGGCAAAAAAATGACATTATTATGCATTTTTTAAAAACATATAGGGTGAAGCAAACTGGGAAAGTTGCAAAGAAAGGGACACTTTCCATGGTAGTGGAAAGTGTAGCTTAAAGTAGAGACACAAGTTTCACCTAAAAAAAATGTAACTACAAAACTGGTACATGTTATAGCATGAACTTCTAATCGTATCTGTGTTTCACAGAACACAGTCCACAGCAGGTATCATCCACCTTACACAACTCCTTGTAGCTATGTAGGAACAGATCAATGGAGGTGCATAACATGGGCTATTCAGACCCCCAGCCTCTGTCAGAATGCTGCTGAAGTTCTACTAGAGGTGGGACGCACCTCCTCAGTATACATTTAGGCATGGCTGGGCTAATTGGCATCCTCCACTCACCATTAGTTATTGCTGAGCTCCTCTCTTCCCCTGATTGTTCAACACATTTGGCCAAAAGTCTACTGATACAGTTACAAAACTGATCATTGACCTGTGCCCTAGGGTGTCCTGGTTAACATTCTTATGCGTGAACGTGGTGTTATTTATGGACAAATATTCCAATGCTAGAACAGTGCTTGGATTCAGATCATTCAGATTTTTCTTCCCAGTCGCTTCCCTCCAGTTTTACTGGACCCAGTAGGACAATGGTGTCTCCAACTTGGGCCACTTCCATCACCCTACTCAGGGACTCCAAGAAACTACCAGAAACTCAGAGCTGTTATTTTGTGCTTTACAGTGAGGATCTCTTTTTTTGACACTAGGGAAAACCCCAGTTTTCAGGCACTAAGCTTGGATGATACAAGTATGCCCACCTCTGTCTGACACTGCCCTGTCCAATCACTGAGGGCAATAGCAGATTGGACTAAAGTCCAGCCTTCTCCAGTAGACTGCTTCCAAAAGCTGTGCGTTGAAGTCCAACATTATCAGGCCAGTTTCTCCTAATCTAAAGCGCTACCTTAGGTTTCTTCCCAAAGAGAGAAGTGACCTTGCATGTCCTGAGAACAACTTGGGATTGGATCATCAAAGGTTCTGCCTGGCAACTGTCTGATCTATACCTACAGATCAATCATTAGTTGCTCTAAGCCTTTAAGCAGCATTATTGTAAGATTTTGGACCTTTGCTGGACTTAACCACTAAACTACAAAAAATATACACACTATCAGTACTACAAGTGTTGTACACTCAGTCTGTTAAATTCATACCCATGCAAGTTCCCCCATCATCACAATAACAACAAGTCCTTCAAACCCTTATCTGGAGACTCACCGGCTTTGATGTGGACATCCTGACTCCTAATCTTGCCAGAAGGGTTTTCGGCAGTGCAGTAGTACGTGTTGTCATGGATCAGCTTGCTAAAGCTGGATGGCAGGAAGTTAAAGATCTGGAGGGTTCCATTGGGGTGAACGTGACGGATGCCGGGGACATCGTAGATCTCCTCGCCGGTAGCCAGATACCACCGCAACGAGGCAGGCGGCGCACCCCCAGCAGGACAGGGCACAGAGGTCCCTGTGGTGCTGGCAAATACTACCTCTTGCAGAGATGCATTGACAAAGTATAAGCTGGAATGTAGGTCTTCACTGAAAACTGGAAAAGAAAAAAAATAGGAGAACATCACAATCTGTGGTTTTGATTTTATTTATCAGTCTTTCATTTTTAAATTTTGCAGTAATTATTGCTGAAAGCTCCACCTTAACATAAGTTGATAAATATGCTCTTGATATTAAGCTCTTGATATTTAAGTATCAATTTAAATTAGTTAAGATGAAGAAGATTGAATCAGTATTTGTTAAAAATCTCTGACTCCAAGTGTTGCTTATTCATTGCTCATGATCAGCAGTTATGGATTCATCAGTGTATTCCCATCCCTGGGATTTTGGGAACATTAAATTAACATAAACTCCCATCAATTATGAAATAAGGTCCACGGCCGTGATTATGTTCATGCTTCAGTTTAAACTGGCATCACTGTAAAGAGAATGGCATTAAATGTAGTTAGTGCAGGAGCATTCTCAAGCATATAGGAGGGTAATAAATGTCAATGTTGGATCAATTAGCTGCATATAAATCTACAGCTGTTTGATTTCAGAGTGAAGAAGCCAAGGCAGCAGATGTCTACGATCGGAGGTTCTATGAAAAGACAGTTTGTTTGTATTTCAGGCAAAAATACAGCATTTGTGTGTGTATGCCTTGTCGCCTCAGCCTGGTGGCAAAGCTCTGCAGTAAATGGCTTACAGTGGCACTGGCAGCTGGCTTGGACCCTCTCTGGGGAGAAAACATTTTAGCACTTCATAAATTCCTAACAAGGTTTCAAATTGCAGACATTTCCATCCTTTTCTCTGCTCCAGTAGCTCTGAACTAGCAATGAGACACTCCACTGACCTGCACATGTACACATGCAAAACACTCATTTGAAGATTAGGAATTCAACACACAAAAATTATTATGGAGGTAAGGATCACTGCTGGAGCCTTTCTCCCGAGAAAGGAATATGCAGATATATTGAAAAGTTGGACAGAGACCTATATTTTCAATGTTATATAAACTACACTACACCACTACACTAAAAAAAATATACAGACATTTCATTTAAATGTTTTGACTCTAGTTCAGGGCAGGATAACTATTTATCAAAATACGAACAGACAGTATATTTTTCTGTGAGATTATAAAGCTATATATTTGCTACATTAAGGTTACATAAAACAGTGTTCTGTATATTGCCCCCCCCCCCCCCCCCCCACTACAGTATTTTCTTATAAATGTATTTTTTCTTACAAAATAATTTAAATAATATTATATTATAAGGGGTAAACTGTGCTTTTGCAAATAGACAGCAAGTGAAAGAGTTTTTTTCCCCCAGGAATATGAATAAATGGCGAAAATAACCTTATCTTTTATGTTAGCTCTAGTTAGCTCTAGCTTAAATTAGCGCTATAAAGGCTAATGCTAATTTAAAATAAAATACGAAATAAACTAGCTAACACTGATATTAGTAGCATTCAAACCCGCAAAAAACTATGTCAAAAAAGTGCACTCATTTTAGATGTATTTGAAACTTCTACATTAAAATGTTTAGGGCTAACAAAGTTATAGTTTTTTTGTTTTTGTTTTTTAGCTAGCTAGAAACCCACAAATGGGATGGTAGCTGTTTATTTTTCCTGTATTAAAACACACTGGTCACATATGCTTAAAAAACAGAATCATATCAATTGTTATGTCAAATTAAACAATGCTGTTTTTCTACTGAGACTGTAATATCACAGGTATCACTGCAATATCTCACCATGCCTGCCTGGTCTCCCTGTTGGCAAGAATGCAGCCTAAATTTTATTACCAAAAAGGAGCAAAGTGCCTTATATGGCTTGCATTACAGCTTTTAGGGGGCTCTAATCACCTTTGTGAGGAAAAATGTAAGACACAATAAAATAATATATTTATAGAAAACACATTTTTGATGCTGTAATTATGGTTTTTAACATGTCAGCTGTGACTCAGACTGTAGTACAGCCCACAAGTAGCAAGTACCAATCAATCAATGTCTGCATCCCTTTTTTATACAATACGTGACTCTGCTTGCTGCCTGTCTGCAATATGTATCTGCCTGTCCTAGAACATGCCCATATGCATACATGCAAAATATTTTCTGCAGATTCATTTGTTTAAATGGATGATAAGATGTTTACGCAACTCATTATGTTTCTCAGATATGTGGAAAAAATAGGTATTTGTTAAATATAGTGTATTATATAGTTTATATCTTATAATATATATTGCATATACAGTTTCTTCAACAATATATAAAGCAGATTGTGTAAATGTCACATATGCGTTTATAGAAAGACTGACTTTTTAAGAGTGGGTGGTCCAAATAAAATTTCTGCAATGTGCACTATATATGCTCCCAGCAGAGAAACTTTCATATACCTGTACAGTCTCTAACATCAAAAAGTTTTAGCCAATTTAAATATTTAAGACGCTGTGGGATTGTGCGCCGGGTTCTCGATGGGTCTGTGGCACCGGCTAAGATGAAAATAATACATCAAAGTCATATTAAATTCTGATTCATTCTCTTTTTCCAGCTGGCACTGGGAGTATCAATCTTCTCAGTGCTCTGTTGATAATACAGATCGGAGGTGGTGGTGGTAGTAGGGGTTTTTTTTTTGGGGGGGGGGGGGGGGGGGGGTTCAGCCTCACCTGATGGTGCTCAAGGTTAGTGAGAAGGAGAAGACACTTTAAAATCACTCGTGTCAAGATATTTTAAACATACTGCTTTGATTTGTTTTCATCCAGCAGAGAATTTCACTCGTGTGAAATCCAAAATATACAGCTGATTATGCTTAAGACAGTTTGTGTTGTGAATGAGGTGTGTGTATACATGTAGTAAAACGTTATATTTTGTAAACTTCAATTGATTTGATTCAGGGAAGTAAGTGAAGAAAGTTTGTCAATTTTATTTAAACGAAATTAAAAAATACACATAATATTTTTTCTTAATTAAAAAAAAATAATCTAGTTACAAACAGCTAGCACACTTCAAAGTTTTCCGATCAAATTATTCAAGGGAAGTTAATTGACTCTTGAAGATGTTACAATAGAAAATGTCTCGAGAGAAGATAGATTAAAGAAGTGTGCGGCTGCTTGAAAAGCTTCTATTCTTCGCGAGCATCAGAGAAATTGGATTAGGATTTATGCCACGGCTGTTTTGATATTCGCCTATTTCACATTTAAAAGTAGGTGAGAGCTATTCTATTTAGACTGGCTGAGTGAGATTGATTTAATTTAACAAAGAAATGGACTCTGGTGAAAGTGCGCATATCGCTGCACTGCTCGTTTTCCTAATTGACTAAACTCAGGAGCCAGACCGCAAAATGCTGTGATGACGCATGTACATCACTCCCCTCGACCTCACAAAGAGCAGCAAGTCATGCCCCAACAAATGGCCTCAGGGTCCAACCACTTACTACATTGCCCGGGAGGAAATCAGTAATTGGCATAATTTTTCATGAGCTCAACTGTAAAAGGTGAAATAAATGACACTGTTCAATAATGCATTATATGCATCTATAATTGACTGTGATTTTTTTTCGGGATCTTCAGAGGGACAGGAGGAATGAGGAAAGCTGTTTTATGTAAACCTTAACTATCACAAGAACTTTAATATTTACCCTCTTTTAAATGTAAGCTTTTTATTCACTAATCTGGTGCTTACTGTCATAGTTTTGAGTGCTATTCTTGCAGTTTCCTATAGCTAGCTCAAACCCATTATTGCACAGATTGTATTTTGTTTACACGTTGCACTTCTGTAATTCCCACTGTTTATGCAACTGGCTTAGGAAGCAATGAGACAGATATTGGAGCAATAATGTTAAAAACGATCATTATTTACTATTTTTTAAGACTTTCAAAGCTATAAAGAAATCTCTACAGGGCTGAAGTGTATGTGTATGAAGTGTTTGTGTGTGGATAGCGTTATAAGCCTGTAAGAATGTATAAGAACGTATATAAACACATCAAACGCGACTATATCACCAAAAATAAATAAATACATATAAAATCACACTATTACTTACATCAGCGGTCCCCAACCCCCAGGCCACAGACCGGTAATGGTCCGTGAGTTGTTTGGTACCGGACCACGAGAGTTGAGGCTTGGGTGTAAAATTTATGGTTTTCGGGGTTTTTATCGGTTTTTATCAGGGTTTTTTTTTTATATCATTTTTATCGTTAACTTGGTTGCCCTGGGTCTTTCCCCATGTGTTATGAATAAATCTTCTTCTTTTTTGGTAGCGGTGCTGGTTTTCTTTTTTTGTATTTATCCACAAACCCCTAAAGGCCGGTCCGTGAAAATATTGTCCATGGCGCAAAAACGGTTGACTTACATGGAATAATATTAGATGAGATGTGTTTGTGATTCTGATTCATAAAAGCCCAATAGAGGGTCTCCTTTTAGCTCTGCTTTGGTCTCCACCCACTCCTGCTAAATGCTACACTAAGTTCACCAGCTAGATGCCAGCTGTCTCCATCTTTTGTTTGGTTATGAACCAATATGTATACATATTTTTTCCCCTTAGAAGAACTTTCTTGTAAAACTAAAGAGGTGTGAAGAGTGAACAGAAGTTATCCATCATAAAACAATAAAGATGCAAGACACAACAGTGGTGTGTAGCGACAGGTGATCATTTTTGGAGAGTTTATTGCTAAAAAAAATTGACCCATTGACCATATAAAAATATTCCTTAGAGCACCATTTTGTATTGTGTTATACTGTGTCCTCGTTCTATAGTGTTTTATATGTGCATTATACACATAAAAACATCACGTAAAAGTTTAAAGGTTTTTATTGGGAAGGTAAGATATGGGAAAATTAGCTCTTTGTTTATTGCCATCTGCTTTAATGGGACGACAAAGGTAGGTAGTGTGTCTGTTGTTAGACTGCCACACAGATATTTAAACATAACTATACAGTCATTTGTTGCAGAGCTGTTGTAATCTATTGTCTGTTTAATGTTATAACTGAAAAACTATTAGAAAAATCTGTTTATTGAGTGCTTGACCTTTTGATGATCTATTTCAGAGAAGCTGTAAGAAGCTCCTACAGAATTACTGTATATACAGCAAACAACACCTATTATGAGCCATAGCTGTGCTCCTTTCCACAGCATAACTGATCGGCTGACAGGCTGTTACCATCCACAGCAGAGCCACGTAAACAGTGAATCAGTGTTAATGCAAGGTAATAAAGATTAGTATACATGGTTGATTCCACAGGTCCTGAAGTCCTTGACTCGCCGCTTAATTATTTTTCAGCCTGACACATGCTCAAAACATGCTACAGTCACTTAAAGTTTGCGTGATGCTTTTCCTCTCTCGTGTGTCCTTGCAAGTTAAGATGAATGGTCCCGGTGCCACATGGGACTTCTCATCCCACACCAACATATTCCATCTTTTATGCAGCTGCTAGCTTTTTTGTCATGAACTCTCTGTGACATGTGAAGAAGAGAGAACAGCAGAAAGCAAACAAGAAGGGGCAAAAAGAGAATCAGAGAGGTAGTGGGATTGATTCAGCTTCCCATATTTCAGGGGGCACTTGTGTTGCATCTGTTGAGCGAGCAGATCCATTGTCTGAGTTGTCAACGCCACCGCAGCATGGGGACTCTGCACTGCATGGTAGCGTGGCACTGGGTACCTCATAGTGACAATGTGACAGCAGGAACCTTGGGTAATTAAAGCAGCTCTGTGCTCTGTGCCCTCAGGGCATGTCTGCCTGGGATGTGGAGATCATACCTGGCTCACTCACATTCAACACTAACAGCTGAAGCAATTTTCAACCTTAACAAATTCCTGCTCTGTGCATTTATGGATAGTAGCATTAGTGTGGTGTAGGCAGCGCTCGAGCATGTGATCAAGCTTTATTCCCAGCGGCTAAAAATAGGGCCTTGACCTGTGGGTGACCCAAATTTGAAATACACTGTACAGGTACACTGCATTTCATTTAATCTGATTACCATGGATGAAAATCATATTTCACCAAAGTAAGTTTTTTTTTCTTTATATCAGTCTACGAACTTGAAAGCAATATGTGTAGAGCCATGTATAGAGCTAGGAGCTCTGATACAGGGAGATGATAACCAGCCAGGGCCAGGGAGTCCACTGTGAGTAAGCATTCCCACTGATCTGATCTGCCCAGAGGCAATACACCATGCATGGAAGTTAAATGACTGTATTCCAATTTGCTCTCATGAATATTAAGCAGGGCTGTGACAGAAAGGCTGGCTGTACGCAAGCTGCTGATCCACACCGACAGATCAGTCCTCTGATGTCTAGGAGGGGCGGGTAACTCTAAAAATGAGGCCCCCACAGCAGATGAGCCTCCTCCTCCTCCTCCCTGGTCTATTTTCATGTCTTAAATGGGCCAGAGTGGCTGGCTGTCTCATCAAGGGAAAGCCAGAGACCCTGGACTGGTTCTCAGTTAGTATAACTAAGCAATAAAGACATTGATGTCTAAATTATGCTGCTGCTACTGCTGATGATGATGAGTGCAAGTGAATCTGATGAGGGATTATACCGTAGCAAACTATAGCAGCTCCCTCTGCTGCTGCTGCTGATGAATAAAAACCTCCACTAGTAGAAATCTAATATTGCTATGTAATATAACAAGCGCACTAGAAGGTGGAGGGAAACCAAGGTCTGTAATAAAGTAAACAAAAAACCACTGCTTTGAAATTGTTGCATATATCCACTGCAGATTTACAAGGAGGTGGATTTTACTATGTGAACCTGGAAAACGCTGCTACTGAACCGCAGCAGCTTCTCCAATTAGACCAAACTTATTACAGATGATTTAAGATTTCAACACCTGCAGTTTTACCTATTAATTAAAATAATTTTCTAATTTTACTAAGACCTGAGGAGAGCAGCACTGCGCTGTTGCCTCTCCTCAACCCAATTAACATGAATAAAAACCGTGTATTTATAGAAAGCTAATGCTAATCCTTTTGACAAACAGGCACAGGATTGTTTGTTATAAATATATTTTAGGGGTGATTTATTCCCACAGGGTGCAACATTGATGGTGTGCTGTATAAAGTAATCCAGCACTGCTAAAAAGAAGCATTTAGTAATGTATTTACTGTATAAACCAATAAATTTTTTGTACGTTACATAAAATAATCAGAGGACTTTCCCGTGAACTCCACAGTGGGGGTTGAGTTGTTATCTTTTAATTTTAATAAGTTTGCCAGGTGAAAGTTGATTGAGAGGAGCGAAGATACGGTTTATTTTTATACACCGATTAATAATGTAAATGCTTTTATTTGTGTGAAGGAAACATCAAATGGAAGGAACCAAGTAACAATCAAAGCAGCACATAATCTAGCGAGGGTCTCATTTAATCACTGATTTATTATCTCTGCAGACTCACCACATACATACAGGCATGCTGGATGCCTTTTACATTTAAAACGATGTTACCTTTTTAAATGTAAAAGAAAATGTATCAATGAATCAATTTTTTTTTATTTATTAATAGCAGTTCATCTATTTTAGCTAGCTAGAAAACTTTGATTAATTGGTGCTACGTAGCGCTCTGCTAGGATTAGCTAGGCTAATTCTAGGCTAAGAAATAATTATTATTATTTTGGTCCCAGTCTGTTTCAATGTTTCCTACACATACACCATGTATATAGTTCCACTCACATATGTATACATATCCACTGTTTTTTTTATTTTATTCTATTTATTTATATATTTATTTATTTATTTTCCGCCTTCGTTGTATATTGGTTTCTCTTCTTCTTACTTTAGCACCTTTGTGGTTCAGCTACCCAATTTCGCTCTGCAAGAAACTGCACAATGACAATAAAAGTCTCAAATTCCAGTCAGGACAGCTGTTGCTGCTTTTTCGGAGCATTTTTGGTGGAAGTTTAAAAATTTTAACTCCAGTATTGGTGAGTGAAATTATTCTACTTTGTTAGTCTGGCACTTAGCACCAGTTAGCAGGTATCTGTTTTTGTGATGTTTATGGATGTAGCTTGCTAACCCAACTTGTTAATTTGAATAATAACTCCATCCTTTCATCTAAATACAATAACTTCTCACTCGTGCTACTACACATATGTAATGTGCTCACTTATAAGATACCGGTAGCATTGTTCTGCTTGCCTAGAGTCATGGTAAAAAGAAAGTAGACCATCTGTCAATATTAAAGGTTTATATTGTAGAGCAGTTTGGTATACAAAGGAGTTTGTGATCAATTCAAAGACTGCAAGGCGCCCAGGCCCTGTGCTGCAGAATAAGCCGCAGTCATCTCCAGCAGCTCTGTGGAGCTCTGTGCCCAACGTCTGACATGAGGAGTTATGTTTTCTATAAACACAACACTGTGCATTACGGTCAGAAATCTCCACTTTGGTCTCATTTGTTTAAAGGACATTGTTACACAGGTCTTGTGGGCTTGTTGCAACTTTCTTAGCTGTGCCGTCATGTCCTTTTCAGTGACAGTGTCTTCTCCTGCCTTCACCCTTCCAAACAAGCCAAACCTGTTCAGTCTTTTTTTAATTGTACTGTCATGAACTTTTAACATTTAACATGCTAACTGAGGTCTGTAAAGTCTGAGATGTAGCACTGAAGGATTTGTTGCAGTTTCTCGGCTTCTCATTGCTCAGTCTGACCTTGTGGTGAATTTGCTGGAAAATTGACTCCTGACAAGACTGGTAACTGTCTTGAATGTTCACTGTAGAATGATGGACTTCAGACTGTTTGGAAATGGCCTTATAGCCCTTCCCAGATTAATAGACGGCAGCGGTTGCTTCGTCTAAAATAGTTACTGGTGTCTTTCCTCTGTGGCATCATGTTAACACACACCTGAATGCTCCGGACCATCAAACTGCCAAACCTGTCTCATAGAGGGCCTCCCATGCTCTGATGATCAGTTAATCAAGTCCATTTGACTAGCAGGACCTGGCTTCCACTTACCCTTTTAATTCTTGTGGAGGCCACAAGTTTGTACTTAGTTTTTCACACACTTTGTCTACATTTTGG
Source organism: Neolamprologus multifasciatus (assembly GCF_963576455.1). Taxonomy (NCBI): domain Eukaryota; kingdom Metazoa; phylum Chordata; class Actinopteri; order Cichliformes; family Cichlidae; genus Neolamprologus; species Neolamprologus multifasciatus. The sequence continues at coordinate 26,367,038 of NC_140452.1, forward strand.
CTTAATTTTTGTTAAATAAATAATGACGCAGTGTAAGATCTGAGGTTCTGAGGTTGTATTTTCCTAATTGCAAGATTATTATGTTTGATACATAAAAATTTAGAATTTAAAGAGGATGTGCTGTATATTTTCTGCCACAGTTTTTGTTCAAATAATACATCGCTAAATCAGTAACCCATTCTCTTAAGAAACATATGCAAAAACATCCTTTAAAGAAGTAAGTCCAGCTTCATCGAAGAGTCTGCGTTGCTATGGCTCTTTATAATGATGACTTTATAGAACAGTCAGGCCCAGGTTTGTCAGAAATAGACATCATAATCTTCTATCCTTTAAGACTGTCTGTATGTATTCAACAGGTTTGATTGAGCCTCCACTGGATATAATCAAATCACCTCCAAAATAATCTAATGGTCAACATACACTGCCTTTCTTGATAACATGATTAAGCAGCAACATTCTCACTGAACAGATGCTTTTTCAGTCTACCAGAGGCCCAACCTCAGTTAGACAAGCAGATATCACACATACTGGACAAGCAACCTTATTATGTCACCCAGCATTAAGTCTAAGGGCCTTCAGAAAAGTTGCTGCTGTTGGATTTATCATAACTGCTGTCCACCTGGATGGTACCTAGGGAGCTCCATGGTGGTTTCATAGTATATGAGAAGCTTCTGAAGAGGCTGACCTAACACAGATAGCCTTTGGCCCTCAGGCTTTGTTATTTTATCCGTGCCAGCTAAATCTGTTAGGTAGCCATGGCACACCTGTGCAAAATATGCAGAGGAAACTTTTTCTGTTTACTTAGAAATCAAAGTAAACACCTGATTTCACAACACAAGCATCGGCAAACTTACATAACCAACCAACCAACAGAGGAGGTGCAACAGAGATAGTTAAATCCAGACCACAGAAAACTGATTGTCGATATTAGCTCTGAGGAAATAATGCAGGTTCTGGGTGTCTAAACATAGCCAGAAGGAAGCAGCTACAATGAGCAAACTTTGTTCCGCAGGAGTTGACACTGAAAGGAAAGACAAATTAAACTTGTTGCCAGCGAACACGATTTGCAGATATCTTCACCATCAGCATTTGGATGTTTGTTTGCTTTTTTTGGTTTCTTCCTGTTCTGTCAGCCTTTTTCTGTGTTTTTAAATGAGCCGTTGGTTTGAATTGCACTATTATTTTAAGCCCGCCTTGTTCTTCCAGCTGATTGCAGCGTCCTTATTAGCTTTTTTGCGACCCTCCTGAACTCGATTTTGAGAAGTGCTTTACACTTGTGATTTTATTGCTACCAATACTGCACAGGTAATAATACAATTATTGCCTCGGTTACCCTTTTAAGATACATACCACTGTCCCTGTTTTGTCCAAGAGATGTCTGTGACCAGCAGCTGGTAGAGTGTGTTAATGTTGATGTCACAGCAGCTGGCTGCTCTCATCCTGTTAGCTCTGCCTGCCATTATCAGGCCCTCCAACCGCCACCACCTCCTCCCCCTCCAAAGCTGCTGTGATTGCTGCTGCGTGCCGTACTCATTTTAATACTCCAGACTCATTTGACCGTCTTTATGGACTTATCATATTAAACATTTATCACAGCCATTTCCCTAAATCAAGCATGTTTATTCAACACTTAGGGGACCACAGCCGGGATCCTTTCAGCACCCCCACCACACTCACACATTTCACACACACACACACACATCTTTATTTTCTCCTTTTCCTTGTTTCTCTCCGTTCCTCCTCTACTCTCCCTCAGCCCCCCTGGCTTGCTTTATTACAGTCCTCGTTTCCCTCTGTGCGCCTGCCTGAATAAAATGAGAGGCAGTTTTGTACAGTTTCTTCCCTTCTCCTTTCCGGTCATCCTTTCCTCCAGTGGCTAGGACACGAGGGGAATTGTGCTGTGCGAAGCCGAGTAGCCAAGCAGCCAAGCAGACACAAATGTATTCTGAGCATTTAGTCCTTTGAATGAATCGAGTTTTAATTTAATCATCTGATCAAACACTAATTAGCATAATCACTTGTGGGGATGGATGGTCTAGATAGAGACACAGAGCAATACATAATAGACCTCGTCTATGTGTTGCTAAATGTCTGCGGGACGCTTAAAAACACATACAGTATATAAATGTTACAAGCTTCTAGGGACCCATGTGGGGCTTTGCCCAAATTACCTCCTCTTGCACGAACAATAGAGGCAAGTCTCTATTTTCTTCAACAGCACAGCCCCAGCAAAGTGATATATTCACTGCTACACTACCCTACAATCAAATGCACTGAAGCCAGGCCCCGCGTCCTCTTATTTGATCTTGGACAAGATGGCTTACTGCAGCATCACACCTTGGCCTGAGCAAAGGAGGTCTGGGAATTCTAGGAATACCACAAAGTGCTAAGATTATTGACAATGCACTCAGTCTCACACTGGGCCGAGGGATCGATGAGTGGCCAGAAGGACATAAATCACACTCCTGTGGCTCCACTCCATGTCACACACTAACCCACCCACCCCACTTCCCAATTAAACTCACGTATGCACTGGTTTGCATGCACACAGGAACACACACTCCGTAAAGCCTCCCGACACATTATATATATACTTCACATAAACACCAGGAAATACAGCACTACCTTCCACATCTCATACACACACACACACACACACACACAGGCATATTCTCACACACACCTTACAAACAAGATGACAGCGCTTTAAAAATGGCCAGCTAAAAATAACCGCCACTAACTTGGTCTTAAATCTTAGCATCTGTGCCAGGTTTAAAAATAAGGAGCAGTGTCAAGAAACCAAGCTGGACCCATTTGTCTTTCTGTCACTCTGTCTATCCAGCTTTGCCTCCTCCGTTATCCCGTAGCCTACTTTAATATTCGGACAACGGAGCATGAGACACTGGGACAGACTTGATGATGAAATATCTCCAGGAAATGCATTTTTGAATAAACTGACTGAGATGCAGATTTGAATATACAAGGAGGGTCCATGAAAAGCCAAGCTCAGAGGCATCACTGGAAAGAAAGAGACAGGCTGGCAGACAGTTGGTGAGCCACAATACATCAGGCATGCATCATGCTAAGGACAAAGTCACGCGAATCAATTCAGCCTTGGGCTACCAAGTGAGTCGAGTTCAATTCCTGGACCTGGCATGTGGACGACTGGATTAACAGGCAGTATTTATGGTGTGCAGTGTGATTGTTTGTCTCAAGGGGTGATGGATAGCAAACTCGTCGCACCTTCAACACCTGTCTTCCACAATGGGCAAAAACTGCGGTGGGATACTCACCACAAGTGAGCCTGCAGACACACACACACACACACACACTGATGAGACCCAAAAGGGACTACTGGTGTGCGTGCATGGTTTTATATTTGACACAAGCATTAAATAACATTTCTCTGTCCTGTTTGGAAAAAGGGAATCAAAACTGGATTAAATTTCACAAAACCAAGTTTCTTCTTGCAAAACAGCAGCACATAAAAACTGCAAATAGAGAAACAAGGTTTTACTTCTAATGAACTCTTTTGGGCGGGGGGGGGAGAGATATTGTCACAAAGGCTCATGCAACCTTGTAACAATATAATCTCATGTTTAGAATAATTGCTATTTAAGGCAAACATCTGATTGAAGGCAGATCGCAAACTAAAGCAAGTTAGCAAAGCTAACTTACAACACTTTAAACCCAAAGGACACAAGAGTCATTGAAAAGATTGAGTAGTTTAATTAAATTGTGCTACTAACACTTTGGGTTTGATGAGACACATTTTGTTTATTTTTGAATAAACTATACTTCAATAACTTGAAGTCAGTTCCTGCCTAACATTTGGAGACCTCACTGCAACTATGAAAAAGAAATAAATGAAATAACATTTTGTTTTTTGTTTTTTATATGTAGTTGCCTGGTGAGTGTGTTGAAATTAGTTTTTTGTTTTTTTGTTTTACACACCTTCAGTTTTGACCAATTGCAATTAGGTGTGCAACCAACTTGTCACACAGGGGTTGATTGTGCAACAACCTTCTAACTATTTTGGATTGTAAGGTTATTGCAGAGGTCACCTGGTGGGAGGCAACCTGTCTCCAAACGATCGCAGTGTGACTGCAACAACTCCCAGACAGATTGACGAAGGTTTTCAGATAACTTCTGTCTGATTTCCAACACGTTGCAGTCATCTGAGTCAGGACCCGTCTCTTTCTAATTGGCTTTCTACTTATCTGGTTGCTAACTGATTTTATTCTGGTTATAGTCCTTTATAAAAAGTGAGGTTGCTGAGTGCCTGTGTCATTTTGCACTTAAATTGCCATCTTGCAGAAACTATGTCACTATTTATGGAGGAATTTCTGAATTTCAAATCAGACGGAAACTGACTTGCAACAGATCTGCAAATTTTCATCATTAATCGCCACATTATCTCAGACAGATCTCACAAACTTGCCAGCTTAACCCCATTCAGTCAAACTGAGAGCAGACTGACTCTGTAATATGCCATTTTATCCCACCAAAATCACTCTGAAGGCAGCAGCTGACTGCGAGTGCACAAACCTGCTCAAAGGCAATGATATGGCAAGCTATTTTACAATATCCTTGGTCTGACGTCACTGTTACATAATTTAAAAAAGGCAATCAGCTTCCTCAAATGTTTGAGTGCTTTTAACTTATTTGGGCAAAGAGAGCGGGCCACAGCGTAGTGTTGTATCAACACATGTTTATTCATTCAGTATCTTCTGCCTGTGCTGATCATGTCACAGTTGGTTAACTTGTCATATCCAGACTGATAATGTACAGTACAGTACAATACAGAGTACTGATAAAATGATAAAGTTGATTATGTAACAGGTTTTGTTGGTGTGTTTGTAACTGGGATTAACCAAACGGCAGGTAATATACGAATTTTTGATTGAATGCTGTTGTAGGTTGCGTATAGGACCTTGTTTCATTCTTGATGATCCACATGTTTGATTTGGGAAAGATTTTACACTTTATACCTCTCCTGATGCAACCCTGCAGATATATCCAGGTTTGGAACTGAAACTGGGAGTACACTGGCTCGAGACCCCCTGTTATGGTGTATGGTTTGGAGACAGTGACACTAACAAAAAGACAAAAGGCCAAGCTGGAGGTGGCAGAGTTGAAGATGTTTAGACTTGACCAGAATGGACAGAATTGCAAATGAGTACATCAGAGGGACAGCTCAGGTCAATCATTTTGGAAACAAACTTTTGACCTTGAAAAAGTTTTATTAAATCAGAATTAGCACCTTGCAGTAGATCTTCACGTTTCAGGTTTGGCATCAAGAAGAGAGGTCTGTAGGTCTGCGGGTCTGTTATTGAGACACTCACTGGGTCTTTTGTCATAAGTGGGCGTGTTCCAAACTACTTTGAAACTAAAATCAACAGAAAACCACTTCTGCACAGGAGAGCAGAAGTGGTTTTCTGGTCTTTTTTAAACTGTCAAATAAAGCTTCTACACCAGTTCCCCCACTACAGTACCTGTGCAGTGTAGCCCAGTAATATAACATGTCACTTTGACAGGTGCTGAGTGAATTAAAAACATCCTCTCTACTGAGAACCCTCTCTGAGAGGGAAACCCCCGCCAGATGTACTACAGCCTCACTTTGCACGCATGATCAAACACCTACATCTGGGTGCTGAGGGCTTTTCTGCTCTTCCCCGCAGATGCTAAATGATATCGTTAACATTTTAATGCAAGAGACATTTACACGCGGGCTTGCGCAATTACACCTCCGATTCAGTGGAATCCTGTCAGACACAGTGTGATCGGTAATTAGATTTTACATTGGGTGAAATGCAGCACACACACATAAGCACGCGCGCACATGCACGAGTCACCAAAGCTTGCTCCTAATTAGGGAGCTAGACAGGCTCGAGGAGGTATGGTACAGTAGAGTAGCCCTCATTATACAGCTGGGATGTATGAACTAGGGGATATCTATTATGATCACACATCAGGGTATCCATTACCCAACATTAGCACCTCTTTCAACTGGAATCGCGCGCAGAGTTCAAAACGTAACCCAACAAACCTTCACACAACTCAGACAAGTGAGAAAGAGTTAAGTGGGTTTGTAAACTTAATTTAGCCCATTAGATATTCAGATCAGAGTGAGACTGCACAAGATGATCTATCACTTGACTGTACGCTGGGTGCTTTCATGGGGTAATTTGATTTCAAGAGCTATGATACTGCTTGTGCAACCAAATCCTAATTGGTAATTAGTAAACAGACTACTAGTCGTGAGTGCAACAATAAGGGTGGTCAGGTTTCTCTCCATTTGCTTTACAGACCCGGCTGCTGGGAGGCCGCTGATCTTTAGACATTTTTACAGAGGCATCTCTGACAAAAGGAGGTTCTCATCACTGCACTGGCTTTATCGCCTTCATGTAGATTTATTACCACACAAACACTCGTCCCACCTTCTATTTGCAGCCAAGTTCAATCTATCCATCCACCCCAGTCTCCGCAGCATTTCCATCCAGTGTTGCTGGTTGCTAATAATGTGGGGTCATGTAAAATTGGCAGGCTAACTGATGTTGGCAGCTATTTACTGTACTGTAAGCTACACTGGGATGGATGCTCTGGAAGAGCTTCCTTATTTCCGTGTGTGTGTGTGTGTGTGTGTATTGGGGTGTGTGTGTGTGTGTGTGTGTGTGTGTGTGTAGTCTGCGAAAGGTCACAGCTAATTGAGATCAAAATTTGATTGCATGATTTCCTGACCTCTACATAATAGTTCGTTTATTGAAGAAATACGAGATAAGTCCTTTTTAAGTCACGAGCGTCGGGTTAAGCCGCGTGCATGTCTACAAATCATCGCAGTCTTGGTGGGGACTCTGTGAGAAGCCTTGTCTCATTATATCTTTGCAACGAGAATTTGAATAGGCCGGTTTAGCTTGCTGTAGTTTTGCCCAGAGGCAACTTTCAGGCAGAGATATTTAATGGTTCCTCTCCTGTACTGATGACTGAATTTATAGATGCTACTTTGATAGGTGCAGGAAATAGCAAGAGCATAAAGTCTTAAACGGAATACAAAAAGTAATTGTGCCTCTTGGCTGGTGAATGTGTCAGACTTAACATTTTAATTTTCATAAAAAGAGTAATAAGGACCGGGGTTGTCTTTTGCTTCCTTTTGATAATAAACAATCAATTGCAAAGATAAGGAAAGCAATTAAAATGTGACATTTTTGAGCATTGTGTGGTTGCGAATCTGTTTCCCTTTCTTTAATTGAGTTCATTAAGCCGATATCCAGTGAATGTACGCAAAGAACACAGAGAACCCAGAAGCGCTGTGAGGTGCTCGGTTATAATGTGGTTGCTTATAACACCTGTGGACACAACGATGTAACGAGATGTGATTAGCTTTGGGTCGGGAGATTCCAGGTCAGCCCGGTTTGCAGACAAACTCACAGTTCCCATCAGGAATAGTCTAATATTTCCACAGGTGTGCCATTTTTTTTTATTTTTTAAAAAGGTTTCCAGTTTGTGAAGAATTATTAAACCCAACTTAGTGAATGAAATCATCCAGTTATCCAATGTTATGAACGGGAATTCTGAACTGCATGGTATTTTCTTTGCACAACACCACATCATATGGCTTTCTTTCCCCCCATACGGTGAAGAGTGAATGGGTGAACGTTTTAGGACGCAGCCCCTAACACCCATTAAGGAGGTTACCATAGAGACAGGCCAGTGTGCACATGATAGGCCTAACTCTGAAACAGCAAGAACTGTCTGGAATCCAATCTCCGTGCTGGCTTCCATCTACAAGGTCATTCATTCATTCTGACAATGACTACTCAGCCGATGAACACCTCATTTTCATGATAATCAACCATATATATATAGCCAGGGTCCTGTACATAATGGGAAAATCAAATATAAATAATAGAAAAAGGTAAAGATACTTTAAAATTCACTTATACACACACACACACACACACACACATACATATATATATATATATATATATATATATATATATATATATATATTTGTGCGTGTGGGTGTGGGTGTGTAATGATTGCAGTGCAAATAACAAGCACAAAAAGTGTAACGTCTGCACTCAAGGCTGTCTATTGCTTAATCCCTATCAGTTGCCTCAGGCCTCCTCAATAATCCCTTAAGCAATAAACGGACACAATCTTGCATGGCAGTTGATCTAATGTCAGAGTCAGATGATTATGATTAATGAGGATTCCTTATTGTTCCTTTATGAGTTTCAGCACAAGCTGGGCTGAGGGAGATACCATTTTATATGGAGTCAATGTCAATAAACGGCACCGACAGAGGGTTGCCTCAGCACCGAAAACGCGTTGGCACAGAAACAAAAATCCATTTCGAAGCTTTATTTTATCATTCCGACCAGAGGGGGGAAAATCCATTTTGGGGGCATACTATAATATATCACAGCCCCTTGATGCGGTTGAATGTATTCATACCTGTAAATCCCCACTTCCCCAATTTTTCTTTTGTGAATTCTCTTTTTTTTCCATACAAAAGCAACCGACCACTGATTTTTTTTTTTCAATCCCCATCTTGTCACCCTGATGTCTCCCAGACATGTTTCCATTTTCTTTCCTTCTCCTTCTTCAACTCTCCCTTTTTCTTCCCCTGTTTTCGTACACACCCAGTCGGCCATAATCCCTCCCTGTAGAAGGGACTCTGGCCAATAAGTGAACGCAATAAACGGTATCAATTTTCCACCATTGATTTTATATATATGCATATATACGCACTGTGAGAGCGTGCAAATATACCTGCATGGTGTCTCGCATGTGTGCAATGGCACAAATGCATGCAACTGCACTTGTGTAAACGAAAAAACACCGACAAGATGCACGACCAGGTCTGCACATCTCAATTCCAGCATTTGAATGGGAAAAATGCATTTCACACTCTTTTCACGAGTAAATTTGTGAAGTACTTTTGCATTTGCAGACAAATAAAATACAAAAATGACCCCTGTGGACTGTGTTTCATCCAAAAACATTACACCTGTACTGTTCATTACATTCGTTGCATGAACATTTTGTACTAATGGTGCACGCTTTCTCTCTGCTAACTACATTTTAAGGTAAATAAACAAAAAGCTGAGCTCACATTTGTAACAAAACTGGTTTTGCAGGTGCTGCGAACACCCTGCTCAAGCCAGAAATATAATTTAATTTTTTTAATTTAAAAAAACAACAACCCCAAAACGTTAAAATGCAAATACGAATGATTGCCTTTAAAGATCTTTGTATAAACTGGCCTTTTTTTAAATGCTTTAGTGTCAATTTAGGCCATTTGAACTTGAAAAATATGCTCTCTGTGGGGGATGGGGAAAGGGTTAAACCAAATGTCCATTATATCAAAGACGTCACTTATTACTAAGGGCCACAGTGGAACAAGGTTGTGACAGGAAAAAATAAGTATCATTTGGTATAAAACAAAAACAATTATTAATATGATTCAAATGAAAAACTATTCAAACTTGACATAATATCCAACTATTGCAATTAAACAGACTGACTACAGGCACACTAACAACATGGTATAGCCGTTTTATTTCTCCTGGTTCAGGGTGTATATCTGAAGGCCAGATATGGGTCTAATGGTTTGTAGGAGAGCTTGAAGGATTTAAAACGCAATTCATGCCTCGCCCGTCTCTCCCCCTCTATCAGGGGTGTCAGCCTTTTGACAAGCATATAAAATCCATTTCATGTGGGTCACAGGTGACCTGCATCCTCCCTCCTCAGTCACTTAGCTGTCTACCAGTGATTTGCCTTCTGCAGTATGTGATGAGCAATACTAATACTAATACTAATAATACTAATAATAATAATAATAATAATAATAATAATAATAATAATAATAATAATAAAAAGATTAGCAGGTGCAACTTACCATTCAAGATGCTCTGGGAAAAGATAAAAGCCAATATCCACATGCCCTGCTCCGTTCAATCCCCCCAAGCTATGCTTTCTCTTCTTCCTCTGACCGGTGCCTCCCTGGGTTTCTCTTCTGTGCGCTTGGGCTAAGGTTAAACATTTGCCACTGTCTTGAAGCAAACCGGTCCAAGTCTCTACTTTTAATATCTCCTTCGTACTTTTTTGTTACACTGATTTGGTTTCTGGGATGTCTCGGAGCATAAATGCGCCTCTGTGATTTTCTTGGGGAGAGCTCTGCTCAGACTCTTCTTCCTGTGCTCCGCGTCTTGCTGCTTGTCCCTGTTATTCAAAAGGATGCTGAAGGGGTGAAGCCCAGGTGTGTGTGTGATGCTGAGTCAGAGCCGGGTTAGAGCGGATCATGGGAAAAGAAATTAAATCCGAAAACAAGAAAGAAACAAACAAAAATTAAAATTTAGAAAAAATGGTTTAACTAAATCTTTAAAAGAAAAATGTCCGGTTTCAGGTTTCCTGAATAAAACACTGGAAGACGGATCATCCTTGAAGGTAAAAATAAATGAATAAATAATATGTTACAAAATTAAAATAACTAAAAGAGAAAAGAAGCAAAGAGAAGAGAGAGGGCGGTGGCAGAAGAATGAAAAGCAGGTTTTTTGCTCAGACTCCAAAGTCAGATCATCTTCATCGCCTCTGTGCGTCCAGCAAGAGGCGAGCAAGCGCATCTTCCCCGCTGCTGCTCTCTAATCGCACCACACTGACTCTCTGAGCATTACACAGAATAACCGTCTCCCCTGCCCCTGCAGACGCTTTAATTCCTCATTGCCTTAAAGGAGCAGAGGCGGCAGCCGGTCGCTCCTCGGGGCAGGATACTGTTGTGGAGGTGGAAGAGTGTGAGAGCACGCAGCGAGTGGGGCATTTGCATTAAGGAAATGAGCTGCACCTGACGCACCAAGGTACCAAGGATTTTTACGCACGGGGTTGTATCAGCTCAAACAGAAAGCGCTGTCTGCTGGTGTGCAGGTGTACGCGGAACACGCCGCTGTGCCCCAGATCTGGCTTGAATTTAGTTCCTAATGTTTTTCTTTCGTGTGTGAAAACAGAAGCGAGCTCTCCCGTAATAATGGAAATCTACAAGGACACCCAGTGACGCGTATTTTCTGTTGTTTAAGTAGAAAATGTAGTTGTTGTTTTCTTTTAAACTGAATAACAACGTGAACTTGATTGATGAGATTTAATAATCGCATTGAACAGAAGATAGGAGGGGAAGGCAGCCACCCTGTCTGGGGGAAGAAAAGGGGTTAAGATGAAGAGCCCCCCCACCCCGAAGACGCACATACTCACACAGTTTATATCGCCTCCCTCAACCCAATAATCCACCACTCACCACCACCACCAACCCCCACTACCACCACCCCTCCATTTTAATGCCTGCCTTGAAGTCAAGGGTATAGCTGTAGTTGGCTGTGGAAGCCTGTGGGCCTGTCCACAGCGCCGGGTTACACTCAGTGTGATATAACCGCCAGCTCATGCTCTCCCACATGACAGAATACATACCCCAAGACACTCATTTTGTATGCTCATATCCTTACAAGTCTGAATGTGTACAAAGATAAATAAATAGAAGGTTTTATGGTGAAAGGGTATACTGACTACATTTGTAGCACTAATAGCTGCCTTTTAAGTTGGTAAAGATGCTGGGCTGAGAGTTCTCGGTTCAGCTATTTTGATCTTTGCATTTTGCTGCTGTCCAGTCTGGTTTGTCCCTGTGTCTAATCTGTCACAGCGTTCTTCCTGTTTCTCTCCACACTCCAGCAGACAAACAGGAGCGTTGCTTGCCTCAAAACTGTTAAAGTAGTACTCAGATATTTGTATTTACTCATGTTTGATTGGTCAGATATTGTCTGGATATTATTTTCTTTTTACTACTAATGCTACTCCAGAATGTCTGTTTGAATGAGTGATGCCGTTTTACTTTTTGTCTATACGTGCAAGATAAATCCAAACAAGTTTAAGACTGGAGGAAAGGAGAAAGTGCTAGTGTTTCAGGGCAAATGGTTAAAGATCCGGGCTGTCATTTAGAGCTGATTAGGAGCACTGTGCTGTTTTTTTGGCTCTAAATTCTTGGCATGGAAGAACAGCTGAGTTGATTAGCTGCTGCAGAATGTGAGATATGATCATTTGCCGTGCCATATTTTTATCCAAGCTTTGTTTTCGCCTTGCTTGCTGCCCATACTCATTCACAGCAGTCACACTTAAATACTGTAATACACAAACAAGGTTTCATCATCTGTTTCCAATAAGCTATTTTAAAATGAAAGTAAAACACCTTGCTCAAGGGCATCTCTGTAAAGTTCAAGGACTACGCGTTAGTGATGCCGAAGGCAAAGCCCATTCATGCCCTACAGGTAATCAAATGGAGCAGAACTGCCCGTTTTCCTCGGTTCAGCCTTTTTAGCAATGTTAAAAGAAAGCTTTTCCACAACTAAAGGTGACATCCGCAGCCTGTAAAGACAAACAGTTCTTAGAGAGGGAGGGAAAAAAGGCTTTGACTGTGGGTTCAAGGGATTGAGGGAGGGATCCATGGCATTAGAGACTGCCATCTGACATTTTAGGGGAAATGAAGCATTGGTGTAATCAAAGTCCTTATAACGTCTCTGGTGTAATCTCGCTCAGCAAACAGGATTTTATGAGAAGCTGAAATTAAAACTTTGGCAGTGAAATAGATAAAGCAAAGCTAATCAAAAGGTGATATTTGTTTGCCTTTGAAAACTAACGTTTGGCGTCACAAAGCATGGAATAGACGCAATGACACAGCCTCACCTCAGCACATAGGTCAGGGACATATGTACTGTGTGTGTACACTATATACACCGTCACCGAATGAGGGCGCTTCCAGTAAAAGCACAATTTCACAAAGTGTGTTTGACAGCAAACAAGCACAGTGTAACATCAACACCGACAACATGACCTCACAACAACCAAATTACAGCCGGTGTGTTTGATGATTCAACTCATATTCATTTCAGCAAAGAACGCTCACATTGCTGGACTGCGTTTGAGGAAAAAAGGCTCTAACCTGTATTTATATATAATCCTCTTAATCAATATTGCTCCCAGTAATTACAGTACTTTGTCTATGAGACATGTTTGATCTCTATATGAGTATGTAATATCTGGTTAGCATGGGCTAAATGCCCTTTTACATTAAAAACCATAATTATGAAATAATTACCTCCCTCCCTTCTATTTAATAAAAAACATGGATGCCGTGAGAGAAGCTTTTATTACCACAAGAAAACAACATTAAAAAAAAAAAAAAGTCAAAATTTTAGCATCACTGTACAGAGAAATAAAAATCAATGATATGTTGAAAACACAAAGGTCAGAACTGGACATACATATAGATCAAATGTTGCTGTTGGCACAGCCTTTATTTACACTTATGGAAAACAGGTGCTGCTGTTTATCACTTACAGCAGCTGTACAACTGAACAGGCTACTTGTGATGTGAAAGACAATACCTTGATTTTCACTCTGAACACAAGAGCCACAACCTTGTCACCAGTAGGCTGAGGTATTCAGTGGTAACTCTACAGATTATATTCAGGCCAGTAGGCAATGTACATCCATCTATCTATCTATCTATCTATCTATCTATCTATCTATCTATCTATCTATCTATCTATCTATCTATCTATCTATCTATCTATCTATCGTTCTATCGTTCTATCGTTCTATCGTTCTATCTATCTATCGTTCTATCTATCTATCGTTCTATCTATCTATCGTTCTATCATTCGATCGATAGATCACAACCAGGTCTCCCCTGGTTGTGTAGGTTCTCTTTATGTGCTCGGGCTTCCTCCCCATTCATAAATGTGCATGGGTTAGATTAATTGGTGTTTTTACATTGGTTGTAGGTGTGAATGTGAGCATGAATGATTGTCTGTCTCTCTGTGTTACCCTGTAATAGATTTGCGACCTGTCCAGGGTGTAAACCGCTGAAATAGGCTCTGTCCCCGCTGTTTTTAAAGAGATAATTGAAGGATGATCAAACTTTTTAACCATTGAAGTTAAAAGAGATTGAAATATAATAATAGTAATAATATATTTTATTAATAGGCAACTACAATTTAGCGAATGTTTAAAAGCACCTACACGAAGATGCTCCCAGAGTAGAAACATGTGTCTAGAAAGGACTTTGTTATCACAGGAGTAATTAGCTATTTTTGCACTGCAGGACCGACCTACTAATCAGAGCTTTCTGCTTTTCCGCATCAGCTGCAGTGTCGCATCTACAGGACTCACATGGATGGAAACATTTTGCAACAGCTTCCACCAAACATTTCAATTCTGAACAAGCCAAAAGAAAAATATTGAAGATAACCAAGATGGCTGCTGTTTTTCTACTAGAGGAAAACTGTTTAGTTGTTGAAGCTGATGTCTGAGCAGCAGTTTGCTGTTATTTGTCTTGATTTTGGTATTTTTCAAAAAATGCTTTCAGAGATGAACCAGTCCACTTAACATCAGCTCGCAAGCCTTTTTGGGGGGCACTGCGAAGCACCTTCCACAGAACATGCACAAATGTACCAGTCGTATGAAGACGAGTGAGTGAAGATGAAGCTGTGGTCCAAAGCTTTATTGGCACTAAGACTGATGTGCTCCCATTGCAAGCTGATATTAAGGTCGTAACCTACAGTCACTCTATAAAACTGTATTATATGCATGCGTTTGCTCTTTTAGAAACACCAATCAGGCTTTTTTGGTTCATCCATCGTGTAACTTTATTTGATTTTAGTTCATTTGACAAAATCTCCCAAACCAAAATTATAAGGAGAAAAAGGGCCATTTTCAGCCACAAGGGAAAGAAATCCATATGACAAATCCAATAACTATATAACAGCATTCAGTGGCTCCACAGCCATGTTTTGGACATGAGCAGAGTGGATTTCGGTGGGGTTTGAGTTCACTGCGTGGGTTGGGGGAGGAGAAGAGAGTTCGTTTTAGCCCCCCAGCATGATGCCTAAACAGCAGTAAGTAAATGTGACAATGAAGCCCCCGGGCTGCTGCAGGCAGTCTTGGCCTTGCAGTGCATGTCTTTGTGCGGGGGTGTTCGCATGTGCCAATGTATCGGTGCGTGCATATAAGGAAGGAAATGGAGCACATGTGAGACAATTCGTGGCACTGCACAGTCAAGGTCGTGACTCCGCTGACTGTGATACTCACACTGGCATGGGATCCGTTGGCGCTCTTTATTTTACTGCCAGCTTCAGCGGGGATGATAAAATTAGATCAAAGATATTAATCAGAGTGGTGGCAGCCACTGTTAAACCAGTGGAAGTTGTATTGTTGTGATTTATCCCATTTGCACTGCACTCATCCCATTTCTCCAAAAACAGATGAATCAGGAACTACGGAAGAGCAAGCATTTTATATTTTGGAACTTAAAGCTTCTGATGAACTCTGCTTCTTATAAATGGATTGTATGTAAATGCATGTGCATGTCAAACTGTCCCATCTGGCTCCATTATTTGTGCTTTAACATACAGTTGCAACACCCATCAGCACTTTGTATTCACCATAAACAGTCCTATAGGACATGGGCTCCTTTGTTATTCTATCCCATGTGTTGGTCACTAAAACTGGAAGCTTTTATTGGACAACCTTGTTGATCAAGTCAGTCAGTAATTGCAAAGAAAACTATAATTAAGGTCTTAAACAAAATGATATCATCTTGGGTTAAATGGCTAATGGAGTTGTATAGTAGTTTAATGGAGACAGTGGGAAATTAGATTTTAGAGAAAGCAAATAGGTTCCCTTCCTAAGCTTCCTTGAGTACTTCACAGCACTTAGAGGACCCACATGACACCTCAAATTCATTTATTCTCTGTTAAGCATTGGTCCAAAATACAGCGTAATGGAGTAAATGTATGATGCAGTTCAGGAATGCACTCTTCTTTTTTCCTCTGTTTTTTCATGTAATGTATAAAAGGTAGTATATACAATATACAGTGCCATGAAAAGGTCTGGGGCTGCTTAACTTCTTCCAGATGTCCAAGCATTAGTTTGTGCCCTGAAGCTGAAGCACACTTGGGTTCTGTAGCAGGACAAACATATAAAACATAACAGCAAGTCCACCTCTTAATGGTGGCCTTGCAAAAAAAAAAAGGTTTTGGAGTGGCATAGTCAAAATCTGGACTTAAATCAGATTGAGATTCTTTGGCACGACCTTAAATGGGCTGTTTATGGACTAAAACTCTCTAATGTGCCTGAATTAAAATAATTTTGCAAAGAAGAGGGAGCCAAAGTTCATCCACAGGGATGTGAAAGACTCATTGCCAGTTATCAAACACTTGATTGCGGTTCTTGCTGCCTAGAGTGGCAAAACCAGTTATTAGGTTTAGACGGCAATTACTTTTGATACAGTCACTTAGGTTTAGATAGCCTTTTTCCTCTTAATAAATGAAATCATAATTTAAAAACTGCATTTGATATTTATTTTTGTCTGAAATTAAAATTTGTTTGATGAAACATGTAAGTGTGACAAATATGCAAAAACTAAGAAAATCAAGAAGGGGATAAAATAGTTTTCCACGGCACCGTATGCAGTATAAAATTAAAATTACAAATACATCACAAATAATAAGGCGTGAATGTGTAATTTATTTATTTGACGGTAAGAGAAAAAGAAAAATGTAAAACAAGTTAAAGAAGGAAATCAGACAAAGTGGGACATAATAAAAGAACCTGAAGCTCTTAATGAAGTGAAATATTAACTCCATGATGTTGTAATAGTGTCAGGGGTCGCGGAGTGGAGGCGAGGAAGAAGGAACCCAAACGCAGGACTCGCAGGTAGGTGAAGCTGGGTGATTTATTGTCGATGGAGTGAACACACAGAACAGAGGAAGGACATGGCTGGCTGGCTGGACGACTGACTGAATGAAGGACGGACTGACTGGCTGACCGAACACAGGCGGAAACAACAACATAACCTCAATGACACGACAAAGAACGAGTAGAAACGGAAGACTTAAATACACAGACTGATGAAGATGATAATGAGAGACCGGTGAGTACACAGCTGAACATAATCTGGCTAATGGCACGAGACGAGCTAACACAGGAACAAACAGGAAGTGAAACAGTGGCAAAATAAACTGAACATGACAAAACTGAAAGCACTGGGTCGATGACCCAGGAACCCTGACAGTACCCCCCCCTCCAAAGGCCGGCACCCGACGGCCAAAAGAAAGAAAAACCAGAACAGGGCGGGCGGAGGGGGCCCAGGACGGAGGGACGGAATCCAAAACAGAAACAGTTCAGGTGGGCGGCCGCGTGGCTGGCGGCCGAGACGAGACAGTTCAGGTGGGCGGCCGCGTGGCCGGCGGCCGAGACGAGACAGTTCAGGTGGGCGGCCGCGAGGAAGACGGTGGCGGCCGCTGAGCTGGTCCGGTGGGCGGCCGCGAGGAAGGCGGCGGGCGGCCGCTGAGCAGGTCCGGTGGGCGGCCGCGCCGGCGATGACGTCCAGAACGTGGCTGGGGCGACGGTGCGGCAGCCGCAGGACCAGGCGAAGCAGAAGCTGAAGCCGGACCAGGCGAAGCTGAAGCTGAAGCTGAAGCTGAGGCCGGACCAGGCGAAGCTGAAGCTGAGGCCGGACCAGGCAAAGCTGAAGCCGAAGCTGAGGCTGAGGCCGGACCAGGCGAAGCCGAAGCCGAAGCTGAGGCCGGACCAGGCGAAGCCGAAGCTGGACCAGGCGAAGCCGAAGCTGGACCAGGCGAAGCCGAAGCCGAAGCTGAGGCTGGACCTGGCGAAGTCGAAGCCGAGTCTGAGGCTGAGTCTGGGCCAGGCGAAGCAGACGCCGAAGCTGAGTCTGAGTCTGGCCCAGGCGAAGCAGAAGCCGAAGCTGAGTCTGAGGCTGAGCCTGGCCCAGGCGAAGCAGAAGCCGAAGCTGAGTCTGAGGCTGAGCCTGGCCCAGGCGAAGCAGAAGCCGAGTCTGAGGCTGAGCCTGGCCCAGGCGAAGCAGAAGCCGAAGCTGAGTCTGAGGCTGAGCCTGAGGCTGAGCCTGGCCCAGGCGAAGCAGAAGCTGAGGCTGGACCAGGCGACAGCACGGGAGCCGGGGGTGACGGAGCCACAGCTTTAGGGCCAGCGGGCGCGGAAGCCCCTGGCTGGAGACAGGCAGGGCCAGCGGGCGCGGAGGCCCCTGGCTGGAGAGCAGGAGGGCTCACAGCGGGCGCGGAGGCCCCTGGCTGGAGAGCAGGAGGGCTCACAGCGGGCGCGGAAAACGGAAGACTTAAATACACAGACTGATGAAGATGATAATGAGAGACCGGTGAGTACACAGCTGAACATAATCTGGCTAATGGCACGAGACGAGCTAACACAGGAACAAACAGGAAGTGAAACAGTGGCAAAATAAACTGAACATGACAAAACTGAAAGCACTGGGTCGATGACCCAGGAACCCTGACAGTACCCCCCCCTCCAAAGGCCGGCACCCGACGGCCAAAAGAAAGAAAAACCAGAACAGGGCGGGCGGAGGGGGCCCAGGACGGAGGGACGGAATCCAAAACAGAAACAGTTCAGGTGGGCGGCCGCGTGGCCGGCGGCCGAGACGAGACAGTTCAGGTGGGCGGCCGCGTGGCCAGCGGCCGAGACGAGACAGTTCAGGTGGGCAGCCGCGAGGAAGACGGTGGCGGCCGCTGAGCTGGTCCGGTGGGCGGCTGCGAGGAAGGCGGCGGGCGGCCGCTGAGCAGGTCCGGTGGGCGGCCACGCCGGCGATGACGTCCAGAACGTGGCTGGGGCGACGGTGCGGCAGCCGCAGGACCAGGCGAAGCAGAAGCTGAAGCCGGACCAGGCGAAGCTGAAGCTGAAGCTGAAGCTGAGGCCGGACCAGGCGAAGCTGAAGCTGAGGCTGAGGCCGGACCAGGCGAAGCTGAAGCTGAGGCCGGACCAGGCGAAGCTGAGGCTGAGGCCGGACCAGGCAAAGCTGAAGCCGAAGCTGAGGCTGAGGCCGGACCAGGCGAAGCCGAAGCCGAAGCCGAAGCTGAGGCCGGACCAGGCGAAGCCGAAGCCGAAGCTGAGGCCGGACCAGGCGAAGCCGAAGCCGAAGCTGAGGCCGGACCAGGCGAAGCCGAAGCCGAAGCTGAGGCCGGACCAGGCGAAGCCGAAGCTGGACCAGGCGAAGCCGAAGCCGAAGCTGAGGCTGGACCTGGCGAAGTCGAAGCCGAGTCTGAGGCTGAGTCTGGGCCAGGCGAAGCAGACGCCGAAGCTGAGTCTGAGTCTGGCCCAGGCGAAGCAGAAGCCGAAGCTGAGTCTGAGGCTGAGCCTGGCCCAGGCGAAGCAGAAGCCGAAGCTGAGTCTGAGGCTGAGCCTGGCCCAGGCGAAGCAGAAGCCGAGTCTGAGGCTGAGCCTGGCCCAGGCGAAGCAGAAGCTGAGGCTGGACCAGGCGACAGGGAGCCGGGGGTGACGGAGCCACAGCTTTAGGGCCAGCGGGCGCGGAAGCCCCTGGCTGGAGACAGGCAGGGCCAGCGGGCGCGGAGGCCCCTGGCTGGAGAGCAGGAGGGCTCACAGCGGGCGCGGAGGCCCCTGGCTGGAGAGCAGGAGGGCTCACAGCGGGCGCGGAGGCCCCTGGCTGGAGAGCAGGAGGGCTCACAGCGGGCGCGGAGGCCCCTGGCTGGAGACAGGCAGGGCCAGCGGGCGCGGAGGCCCCTGGCTGGAGAGCAGGAGGGCTCACAGCTGGCTCTGGGTGCTGTGGCTGCAGGTCTGGGAACTGAACAGGGTGGTGGATGAGAGACTGGACGGGAGGCGACTGGACTGACTGGACGGGAGGCGACTGGACTGACTGGACGGGAGGCGACTGGACTGACTGGACGGGAGGCGACTGGAGAACAGCAGGTGAGGGAACTGACTGGAGTGAGGAGGCTAATGGATGAGCTACAGACTGAGCTAGCGAAGCTGGTGCCTGAGCAGGGGACACCTCAGCTAGCCTAACCAGGGACAGTGCGAGGGCGTGAAAGACTGGATCAGGAGGTGGATGAAGAGGTGAAGTAGTAGGTGAACCAGTTAGCTCTTCCAAGCCTCTAGGGTGGCCAGGCTGGATTGAGGCTGCCCTCAGCCTGGGTGCTGGGACAGGCACGGGAAGTGGCTGGACACCAGTCACCCCCACCCGGGAAACAAGAGCAGATGTGGAGGTAGGCTGCGTCGCAGCTGCCCTCCTCCTGGGAGCTGGTACTGGTGTGGGTGTAGGCCGGGCCCTAGTCATCTGAGGTGATGAAATGGCTGAGGAGGAAGGCCGAATCTGGGCTGCCGTGCTGGTGGGAAATGGCTGAGTGACGGGTGTGGAAATAGTGACCGGGTGTGTGATACAGGCAGGTTTATCCGGGATTAGTCTGTTTCTTCTGCCACCATGATTTACAGTCTTTGCGGGAGCACAGCAGAAAAAATCTTCCCAGTCTACATCCTCCAGGAGGGAAACTCCCCATGAATCGAGGTGAGGTGGGAGGCGTAGCCGCGGTGCCTTGGCGAAGGTGGAGGTCCGGCGAATGAGGCGGCGGGTGTGTGAACGAGGAGCGGAGCGGCGAGAGAGGGAGCGGCCGAAACGCGGCATGAAACGTCCGCTCTCCGCGGCAAATGCTCCGGGGCAGGTGAGGCAGCAGGTGGGGGAACGCGGCGTCTCCGAGGCCCGCCCAGAGCCAGGCGAGTCCCCTCGAAGACGTGCTCTCTCTCCGAGAAGAGCCGCTGTTTTCCCCTGACCACCTCTGCCCAACGGGAAAGCGCTGCCTCCTGCCGCTCGCAGAGGTCCGAGTCCGCTGGGTTCCAATCGTGTCTTCGTGGCACTGGTCGTGTCATTCTGTCAGGGGTCGCGGAGTGGAGGCGAGGAAGAAGGAACCCAAACGCAGGACTCGCAGGTAGGTGAAGCTGGGTGATTTATTGTCGATGGAGTGAACACACAGAACAGAGGAAGGACATGGCTGGCTGGCTGGACGACTGACTGACTGACTGAATGAATGAATGAATGAAGGACGGACTGACTGGCTGACCGAACACAGGCGGAAACAACAACATAACCTCAATGACACGACAAAGAACGAGTAGAAACGGAAGACTTAAATACACAGACTGATGAAGATGATAATGAGAGACCGGTGAGTACACAGCTGAACATAATCTGGCTAATAGCACGAGACGAGCTAACACAGGAACAAACAGGAAGTGAAACAGTGGCAAAATAAACTGAACATGACAAAACTGAAAGCACTGGGTCGATGACCCAGGAACCCTGACAAATAGTGAGTAAGTGTAAGTGTCTATAATGTGATGTAGGTAACCAGTGCTGGGAAGTAACGGAATACATGTGCCAACGTTACGTATTTAAAATACAAAATATGAGTAACTGTATTTCATTACAGTTACTGTTAAAAAAGGTGATAATTAGAATACAGTTACTTTGCTAAAATAAATGGACTACACGGCCGTCTTTTCCTGTTTTATATGTTAGGCTATCCCCTCTATACTTTTGGTAACTCCATACATTGCCGGAAACCCAAAATAAACACAAAATAAAAGGCTCTAATGTAAGCATCCTGTTAATGTTGGTGGCGTCAGGGACATAATGACCCGCAGCTAACACAACAGCAGTGCACGGGCAGGAATGCATTTCTTACTTGGAACTACTGTGACCGTTCAGCAGCAACCAAGATGCTCTCAGCTCAAAAGACTCCAACTCCAACCCTTAAGAAACATCTGGAAGTAAGTTCTTTTTAAAAAACTAACGTTAGCCTACTGCAACTACCTTGTTTTAGTTGTGGTAGCTACCTGGGTTATGTGCCATTTCAGTATCTTGAATACTTTGGATTACTTAATATATTGTCATAGTTTTACAACTACATAATGTACTATTGCTGTGTAATTTATTACTATTAGTGAAGGCCACTCGCCATCGAGTTAATATTGTTAGCGGCCGTTAGCTGAGGTTAGTTTATAGACTGCGGAATGTTAGACTAAATCCAGCTAACAATGTTAGTCAGCGTGGCAAGTAGCCTTCAGTAATAGTAATAAATCACACAACAATAGTACATTATGTAGTTGTAAAACTATGACAATATATTAAGTAATCCAAAGTATTCAGAATACATTACTAACATTGAGTAACTTAACGGAATACGTTACAAAATACATTTTGGGGCATGTATTCTGTAATCTGTAGTGGAATACATTTTAAAAGTAACCTTCCCAACAGTGTAGGTAACAATACGCAGTATGCTTCAGTAGCCAGTGTAATTTCCCCATAATCTACATCCAGTCAAGCTCTTTCTGTGATTAACTGAAACATACTCCAATGGTGTTAAAAATTGTCACACCAAAATATCAACACTGACAGGAAGTGGCATATTCTCCTTTAGCTACGTTTCCTCCATTCAGCACCTTCCACACACGTGCAAACACACACATACACAACCCCAGCTGTCCCTCTGGTCAACCCTGTCCCTGGCGTGTGTGCAGACAGGCCGGGTAATCCCTCAGGATGGGGTCTCTTGTTTTGACAACGCCTGTGAAGCCCAGCGTCTCTTACAACAAAACACAGACTGGCCTATCATCAGCAAAATGTCAGCCTTCAGCTCGCTCCTTTCACCACCCAAAGGAGGATCAGGTTGCCTTTACACTATGTGACCCATTAACTCAGAATAGAAACATTCTCAGCACCGGTATAATGATCCCTTTTGTTTGCTAAGACAATGACATTGATAAGAGACAAGCCATGCTCGTGGCTCCTTATACAACTGTGTATAAGGTTACAGAGTGGCCAGAGTAGTTCAAGCTGCTATATGTTTACAATCTAGTGGTTCCCCTTGGGATGAACACGATACCTGCGGGTCAATCAGCATTAGGACACATGCACACTCTTTAAATTATGGCAGAACTGCTATAACCTGGGAATGTGCCAGCTGCATGAAAGGCATTAGGGTTTGGAAGTCAACATGTCAAAGGAACTATGAGTTTATATGATACATAAGCTTTCTAGAACTGGATACTTAAATTACATAAATCACACATAATACGTAATTATGTAATTTTTCTGTTTTTATGTATTGTTACTGATATCTCCAAAAGACAATCTTGAAGCATCGCTATGCTATGTTATTATCAGCTGCGTGGTTTGCTTTAAGATGTGTGGGTGAAATTCTAGTATTTTATTTGGGATGTTACTCAGCTCTAATCAGCAGGTATCTGTGTCCGTGGAACGCATCCATACAGTTTATGGATGTAGCTAGCTAACTAAGTTAGCAATTATCACCAGGTGTTCCAGGTGAGCTAGAATGATCCAGAATGGTGTTCTGGCACCTTTTGTTTTTGTGTGCTGAGATACTTGCTCACTATGAAGAAGATAAGTCATTTTATTCGTTCTCATCTGTGCAATCCATTCACGGTACAGATATAAATAAAGTTGCAGCTGTAGCATTTAACTAGTGCTGCGGTAGAGGTAAGATAATCAGAGTCATACTGTTTGCGTATCAGTGAATTTCAAATGCAACTTGCAAATACCTCAACACATATAATATTTCTGGGTGATTTACAGCTTTTTGTATTTTTCCGGAGTGAGGTTAATGCGCAACACTGAGAGATGGAGAACGAAGTACAAAAGGAAAGAAAAGAGAGGAAGGTGAGAGCGTTGGTGGCATTTGATCATTTTTAACATAGACATAGATTTTAAAAATGTTGAAAACTGGACATTTAAATTGTATATGTGATGTTGTAATGCATTTTTAAACTTTTTCGTTTTATGAGTTTTGGAATCAGGTAGTGGAGGTATATATGTCAGGGCTCGCAAAATCGCTAGCCTGACGTCCCGGAGCTAGCGATATCTCCGGTCGGGCGACCAAAATCTAGTCAGCCCCGCCCGTCAGGCTATATGATAACCCGACGGGCGGGGCTGAGATAGATTTTGGTCGCCCGACCGGAGATATCGCTAGCTCCGGGATGTTGGGCTAGCGATTTTGCGAGCCTTGTATGTGGTGTGTTTCTGAGTTACATTTTTGCAAAACATCTTGCAAAAAAATGTGAAGAATGCTAATGTTCTGTTATTTAGGGATTGCATGAAAATGCCAGACAGTTTAGTGCGTGCTGTGCTGGATATTTTGCAGTGTTGTGACGAAGTTTGCAGCAGTGCACTGTTGCTGAGCTGTTGTTGTGTTCAGCGTCAGCATTAGATCAAGAGTAGCAGGCACCATTTTACATTTAAGGTGAGGATACTGATTAGTTTCATTTAGTGAATGAATAATACTAGTGTTATAGTATCTCTGCCTGGAAATCAGCCATGTAGCTCACTTCAGTTGCTAAATCCAGAAGAGCATCAAAAAAATCTACTGGAGCTGACAAAAAAAGTTATTTTCGACAATTTATTTCTAATTAATTCTACACCGCTACAGCAGATCTTAGTGGTCCTTCACATGCTAACCTGAGCATTTTTAACCCCTATTACTACCAATAACATATTGCTATACGAATTTATAGCCAAGTGTTTAGTTTATGAATTTGATTGACAGATATTTCTTTTTTGGAGGATTAATTTTCTTCTAAAGTAGGACAAGATATATAAATACCATATGAAACCATGAAACAGGGGATATAGCTAACCTACTACTGTTAATTTACAAAATAATTTTATCAGCACTTTTAAAGCGCAGTCTTTAAACAGATTACTCAAACTGTGGATTGGATTGTATGATTGTATGTATTCACCTGTGAACTCTACATGTGCTTTAAGTGTAGTTTGTTATCTGAGAGCAGAGGCTATCCCTTGGCCCATATTTCCACTCGGCGTCTGCATGCTCGATGCCTTTGTTCCCTTCCTACTGCAAACTCTCAAAAACCTGACTATTCTTTTATTAGTTTATCTTAATTTCTAATTCAGATTTAGGCCCTAACTTCAGCCACACCCAGCAGATGTTACAGGATTTCAGAGGCAGTAATAATGAGCCAAATTTCCCAAATTATGCATTTTAACCTAAGTGTGCTGCAACTGACATCTGAGTGCGCTGCAGCGTATGAAAGCACAGACAAGTCGACAAAACACACGCAAAGTGAGAAAACACCTTTACTAATTTGATAATACACACAGAGCAATTAGGGGGAAAAAAAACATGCTTCAATGTGAGAAAACACAATGAAATTCAAACAGACATGTTTCCAGGGGACACTAAAAAGTGACGTACACGCTTGGAAGCGTTTGTTGTTGCTGTGGTGAATAATAAAGTTAATGAAGTCGTCTGTTCAACTGTGCTGTGAGAAAATGAGCTGCTTTTTTTCAGACCACATTTTTCAGATATCGACTGTTAACCCTGCAAGCGTTTCAGGGTCACGTGCTTAAGACTTCGCTTCGACTCTGCAAAACAGACCACAGCACACACAGCAACCTTTTCCCGTCTCCTCCTCAATTCGTAATACCAACACCCCAGCCTGCTACAGCAACCCCAGACAGTTTTCCATTGGTTAGCCCCAAGACACAGAGGAGCATATCTGTAGCCAACCTTGACGTGCTAAACTAGGACGCTGAAGGGGACAGAAATGGGAGGAGAGAGCAGGAGAGTAAGCGAGGGGAGGGGAAGGGAAGGGAGAGGAGTGGAAGGGGGAACCTAATGAAAACCTGCTGGAGGAGTGGCAGAAATAAGGAAGTGAGGATGGAGAGCTGAGAGGGTTATGGCAAAGAGGGGGACGGAGAAAGGAGCAGTGGAGAGGGAAGGGAGTGAAGGTGGAGAGTGTGAGTAAAGGGAGGGAGAGAATAGGGTGGTTTTTTTTTTTTTTTTTTGGTGATTTGTACTCCGGCTGCATATGTGCCTGGTCTCCATCTCCTCCATTCTCTGCTTCAAAACTGGAAAAATCAATACGCCCACAGTCTAGTGTATCCCCACATGAACTGGATCATTAAAAATATATAATCAAACGCCCGCTCGTCATTTTTCATCACCATTACCATCATCACGTATCTGAAGAGCGCACAGATACCAGTATATCACCAACATGGTTGTAACTATTTAATAACCCAATCAATGGCCTTCTAATTATTTCAGTGCCACAGTTAATCGTCCAGTTAAAGCAGTCCTTCAGCCTCGACTCGCGCAGAGAATGGCACACAGAGACAGGCTGCTTGTTAACAAATGCACACAGCAGAACCGAAGCAGGGCTGTTGTAATAAGAATATCTGACTTCTCACATTCACAACTCAATCCAACTCAGGGTCGCAGTGTTGCCTAGTAACGATGGCACACTACTGACCTTATCTACGTGGTCATAAAAATGTATGAAGAAGCCCCCCCCCCCCCCCCCCCACGCCTTCAACCTCCTCCCCTTCAACCTCCTCCCCGCCAGCCTTCGCTCAGTCCTTCCTACAACCACACAACAACCTCAGAGCTCTTATCTCCCCTCTTTTACGAGTAGCAAGTAGCCAGGGGGCGAGCACCCTCTACACTCCCCCTAACCCTGCCGGGGCAGCTTTGCGGTGGGTGTTCTCTGCCCAGGAGCTCCTGTCTCTTTTTATACAGAAAGGGGGGGTGAGGAACATGAAAACACTTGAGCCTTCACAAAAACACAATGCGCTTGTTTCTGTGCACACTACATGCATGCAGAACACAACAGATACAACGCTGGTGGGCGTGAAGTGGGAGGCTGGAAGGATGCAGATTGCATGCTATGAAACTGATAGATAGCTGTAAGAACAGTGGGACACAGTCAAGCGCAAAGGAGACTGAATACCGCACTGCAAGGTGAGTCGGTGCACCAGCCTTCATAATAATATTCTTTCAGAGTGGATCTTCAGCCTGCGGGGGGGGGGACGACAAGAGTGTGATATAAGTGTGGAAGAGTGTGAGAAAATGTGTTTAGTGGGAACAGAAATACAGTATCAGCACCACAAATATAGTTTATTGATGAAAGCAATTTGCCAGTGAGAGATGAGATGCATCTGATCTCTATCCGCTCGTGAGCCCCGAGAGCCGGGTTCAGCTTTTCTAATTGGGTATCGCCTTAGAGACGCCCATCCTAATTAGGAGACAAACTCCAGGTGTTGCACCTGACATCACCTCTGAAAGTCACAGAGGGAGTGTGACACATACTGTATAAACACACACATCTGCTCCATCTGCTGGCTTTACAATTAACGCAGCCAGGCCGGAATATGTCGAGATTCCCGCAGCAAACTTAAAACGGAGAAGGGGAAAGTCTTTTTTATTCGGCTATGGAGGCAGACCATTGAAGTAATTGTTCTTTGTTTTTATTTTATTTTTATTTTTATTTTTTTTTTGGGGGGGGGGGGCACAAGCAAACCTCATGTCTCACCTGAAAGCGAGGGCATCTGTGGGCAGATAGGAATGGATGGTTGCAGATTTCATGCACTATGATAAAATTCCCTGTTAAATTACAGTGAAGTGCTGGAGCTAGATCTGCAAGCATGAAACTGTATACAATATATAAGCTGTGCAGTATGATACTGTCAGCGGTGCGATTGCCATTTCTTTTTTTAATTTAGTGTTCTTCCTCTAATCTCCATAAACAGTATATGACTGTAAAATATAGTGAAGTATTGAATAACTGCAACATTAAAAACATGGTAACAACCGCTGAGGTTCCCTGCGTGTCCTCGTTCACACTGAATTATTATATCCCCTTTCTAAATTATGACATAAGGTGAGCAATTCCCATTGTCTTTAACTGCACAGTCATGATAATCCTGCTTTATACAACACTTTGACAGCCACCCTGAAGATGAACTTTGGGTATGTGGATGGATGTGACTAATCATTTGTGCTCTCATAACTGAAACAACCACCACAACACAATTAACGTTGTAAACATCCACATTCCTGCAAGTGCTGGCACGCCTCTCATTTCTGATTTGAGCTGAACACAAAAAATCTACATAGTTCAGATTGCACACTACCTTTCTTGTTTCTCTGAGGTATCAGTATTTATGGGATTCAGCTGTATTCACCAAGACTGCTCACTACTGCGCAGAATTTCCTGTATTTACAGTGTGTGGTGAATAGAGTGAATGATTATAAGAAGAACCACTTCATTAAAGAGATCCCACTAGAGAGGAGAACCCCAACAGCATCTCAGTAATGAGGATGTCCACAGCCTCCCACTGCAGTCCGGCCCACAACTACAGCAACATCTGCTCTGTGGCACCCAACACATCAGGTGGGATCCGCTCTGTTTGAACAAACACAGGAGGCATATGTATGCATATGTACGAGTTAGAGTAACTAGGGAGACTGGTGAGGGTATGAGTAGTGCCTTGAGGCGAGGAGCAGAAGGGTGGCAGGGTTTCTGACACGCCGTGGACTGTTTAGACGCAAGCCTCTATGACTCATCTACGTGTCACTAATGCTTTTCCTATGAATGAACAAACAGATACACTGCGGAGAGGCATCGCTATCACCACAGGGGGACGAGTAAGTGTGAATAGCCTGTGAGACTAGGATGAGACACCCTTAGTCATACTCCCGCCTGTCTGAGGAGCTAGAGTTGCTGTACAGTTACAAGTAATCGATCTAAAAAAAAATGAAACAGATCAAAACCAGTTGTCTTTTATATGGCTGGAATCATACAGTGTGGTGCCAGTGGATGAGCCGTGATGTATCCATGCACCTGTTGTCTGGCACGTCCCTCTCATCTTATGTAGACTCTCCTCATTTGGGCTCATCTCCTGCAGCAGCAGCTGTGAATATGTGCACCTTGTTAGGCGGTTGACAGTTCTGGCAGAAGGAGAGACAGGGAAGTAGCTTGTTATGAAGAACAGGCTAACTATATGTCAATCTCTGCCATGCAGAGAAGAAACAAAAACAAAGATGTGCAAAAAAATCCTTTTAATCTCAGCCTAAATTAATTCTTAAAGCAAGCTACGTTGTATTTATTTAAATATTTGAATCCATTAAACTAAAAGCTAATTGACCCCAGCCATTTTTTTTGCTAATACACTGCACTGCTGATTAGATACCAAAAAATGAGATTTGCCTGAGAAACATGTGGACAGCCTGATTATGATGATCTGCCCCACTGTGATCCCCATTTACCGCTCATCCAGCTCAATCATATCTGTGCTGCAATTACACTGCATTCAAAATGCTAGCAGATTCAGCAAACCTCTGAGCAGCATTATACACTTACAGTGATTGGGCTGTCTGCAGGCCTGATTATTATAGCCCTGTGTGATGCTTTAAAAAAAATAAAAAGGATGAGAGCTGGGGTCACCGAGAAAGCAGCAGAGCTAATTCGGGACTTCACAGCACAATATTTATTTCTATGATCAACCTGTTTGATAGACCTGCTTATGCTTTAAAATAATGCACTGCGTCGAATTAGACTGGTAAGAGTAAGAACAAATGTTCAGATGATATTTTGTGCAGTGTTAATATTTTTACAACATCTTATACTTTCTTACACCGTGGCAGCCGATAGCCAGTAATCTTTAGAAATATTCATTTATTTGATCTTCAAATAGTTTCATTTAAGCTTTTAAACACGTTTTATGCTGCATTGATTTCTTAACAAAAGGAGAACTCACTCATTCACACTCACTTATGTCAAAATTGCCAAAATCCCAAGTTAATTATTAAATCAAACATGTACAATTTTGAAAGCCTGTAAAAACAGAAAGCACTTTTTTAATTCCACATGGTTACCTTCTACTTACTTTCTTTTTAGATGACTGTGCACTAAATATATTTTCACCTCCTGGTCAGGTAAAATCAGACATTTACATATCTGATGTCAAGCTCGAGGAAAGTTTGACTGCCTGTAAAAAAAGAAAAGAAAAAAACCCCAGTGAGTTTAAAGCAGATTAATCAATAAGAAAAACATAATTTGCTACAATATAATTTACTTTAGAGAACAAAAATATGAGAATTTAATAAATATATATTAAATTCATCGTGGTAATTAGTTGGCATAATGTTACATTTAGATGTGCATCTGTGCTTAGACGTCGATGTTTGTTGTTGAGGCTGAGGAGGAGGGCTTGCATTTGAGACAATGTGGAGCGGTCTCCTCCTCTCATCAGCTGTAATGATCAGAGCTGTGAGGATTAAGTACCGATGTCCCAGTAAAGGAGCTTTGCAATGCCAAATGTAGGACCACTGGCTCCCCTAAGCTGTCTAATTTGCTCATCCACCAGATGCTACAGCTCTCTTAGATTGGATTAAAGGCACAAAAAGGGTGTTGAGCGCCTTGCTGTGGGCAAACGTGGAACTGCAGGGAGAGGCTTTAGGACCAGATTAGAAACATTGAATTGGATATAAGACAGGCACATTATTAAAAATAGACTTTATAAAAGTAATGAATGGGTATTTTGTCGTAATTTACATTCTTTGATGAATCACTTTGAGTCTTTTTTGCCAATGAGTCTTTATCTGATGGAACCTGATCTCTACGAAACTGAAGATTAAATAAAAGGAGTCTTTTCCATTAGATCAGTTTGATCTGATCATCATTACAACTCTTTAGCTAAAACTTTTAATTTGTAATTGGTACACTTTTTAACGTGTTTACAGATGGACAAGTATATGGTGGCTTTAAATGACATAAAGCTCCTCTTCTCATTAGAAGACTTCATAAACAAAACCAGGTAGAGAGCCCTAAAAAGTTGTTAAACTCTTCAGTCAAAGGATATATAACATACCTCCTGATTTTCTGCATTAAGGGGTTAGTAGGCTACCAGACAAATGATGCATTAAAGCTTCATCCTGTTTTTAAAACTCTCAGGGTAAGGAAATACCCCAAGGTCCAGGGAAGAAGAAATAGGAATTGTGCTTAAATGGGTCATTCACAAGACCCAGTGCATGACAAGCAGTCCACCGGAAAGATAAATTTTTGTGGTCACAGTAGTTTCCCACATTATTAAGGCTAATATAACTATAGCGATTAACTTCAATGAGGGTGTGAGACAAGCATGGGTGGGGGACAGGGAAAAGAGCCGAACATGTGACACTACTGTGCACTCATGAGGTATTCAGTGTGAGACACTGGTTGTCTGTGTGTGGAAACAGGCAGCATGGAGAAGACCTGTGACAGCGATCTTGCCTTCCTTTCTTACTCTTTCTCCCCATATGCTGTCAGTGCCGAACCGAAGCCATCTCAGCTGAAACATGCAAGTAAAGCTTTCTAACTTGGGGAATGAAGTCTTGCAAAGTTGAAATGCATACACAAAAGTTTTGTTCCCTAATACTGTAGTGAACAGTTCACAAGTTGGTGGATGGATACATATCAAATTATAACTTGTTTGACAAAGACAGTTTCTGTAGTTTTCCCTGTGTACGCCACCATCATGGGTTTTAAACCAATATTAAATCTTTGCGAGGGCAGACTTTCAGCTTTATCTAAAAGTTGTAGTTTTTTCAAAAATGTTCCATTGTTTAGGAAATACAGCAGTTTTTATACCCTTTCCCCCATTGTAATGGGGACAAACATAATTGGACATTTGATCGACGGGCAGTTTCATTGCCAATTGAGGCCTGTTCCCTCGTTATTTCATGACAAATGAAGTAGACATAATGCTCTACGTTTACCCAAAGTATTCACTCACCCATCCAAATCATTCAATTCAGGTGTTCCAATCACTTCTATGGCCACAGGTGTGCAAAATCAAGCAATTAGGCATGCAGACAGCTTCCAGCACGGTACCGTGATTGGATGCCACCTGTGCTTCAAGTCCAGTTGTAAAATTTCCTCAGTACTAAATATTCCACAGTCAACTATTGGTGGAATTTTAACCACTAAAAGCAAAAGTGTTTGGGAAGCCTAAAGTAGTAGGCCACGTAAAATCAGAGAGTGGGGTCAGCAGATGCTCAGGTGCATAGTACACAGAAGTTTTTGCAGAGTCAATCACTACAGACATTTAAACTTCATGTGTTCTTTAGAAAAAATCAAGAACAGCGCATAGAGAGCTTGATGGAATGGGTTTTCATGGTCAAGGAGCTGCATTCAAGTCTTACATCATTAAGCCCAATGCAAAGTGTGGAATGCAACAGTGTAGAGCACCCCACCACTGGACTCAGATCAGTAGAGACTGGCAATCTGATGGACGTCCATGGGTTTGGCCATTGCCAGGAGAATGGTAGTCATCTAACATGGGTGAGAGAGTTTGGTGTGGAAGAACTTGAACAGCCTGCACAGAGTCCTGACCTAAAATCAAGAGAACACCTTTGGTGTAACGAGCCAGGCCATCTCGCCCAACATCAATGTCTGACCTCACAAATGCACTACTGGAAGAATGGTCAAAAATTCCCATAAACACACTCTTAAACCTTGTAGAAAGCCTTCCCATGAGTTTCAAAGCTATTATAGCTGCAAATGGTAGGCTGACATTATATTAAACGCTATGGATGAAGAATGGGACGTGGCTCAATTTCATATATGTGTGAAGGTAGAAGATGAAACACTTTTGTAATATAGTGCATCTGAACATGATTCAAGTGTTGGATTTGTGTTTCATAGCTTTTAATTGTAATTTAAAATATGGGAAGCCATCATTAGCCTGCAAAAAAAAACACAAACCCTAAAAAGAGAGATAGGAAGAACTTCAGGATTGGCCAAATCAACAATAAGGTTAGTTCTTAAAAAAAACGAATGCATTGAGTAGCTCAGCAACACTACAAGGCCTGAAAGACCACAGAAGAAAAATAAAGTGAATGATAGGATTATTTCAATGCTTAAGAAAACATCTAGCCAATAGGACTTGAAGAGGCAGGCGTCTCAACCAACCAAGAGATGCTCTCATGTACGTAAATACAGAGAGTTTGCATGGTGCAAACCACTGGTTACACTCAGAACAAGATTATACTCGAATCACGCTGCAAAAGCAAACCAAGAGTTTAATGCAAAACTGCAGTTAGTATCCTGAAGGAAAAAATGCTTGGAGTGTGGTGTGCTAATAAAAGATACTGGACATGTTACCATTTATTCAGAGGCTTATAACCACAAATCATTTTGACCATTTTCTCAAGTGTGGTGTTAAAAATACAAAAATAACTAGACATCATGGGTTTTCCAATGCACAAGGCTGAGTACTTACAGGTATTTTAATGTAGACTTTCAGATATACACATCATAAGTTAAACAACTTCTAGTGAAAGCCTAGTTTCAGCATCCTAAATACTGGTATAACTTGAACTGAGTCATCTTCGTAGAATATCTTCACAAAGCCCTTACAAACATGGGTGGAGCAATAAACGAAGATATAAAAATGATGCTGTAAATTCAGACATTACCGACAAGACATTTTATAATAAACCTTTCCATAACTAGGCAGAGGCTCAAGCTGCTAGGAGGAAACAAGAATAGTGTCTTATACAATTAACTTGAACACATAAGACCTTAAAACTCGCAACATATCAAAAACTCAATCCATATTCAAAAACAAGGCTTCAGTCTTTGGCGTAAATGCGCCCATTGCTCCCCGAGCAGGCAGTGTGCAACAGTTGTGTCTAATGGGTAAAGGTCCGACCACCAGGAACTCACCAACATCACCTCCACTAGGCCTGGCTCCAGGGTGGGGCTCCAGTATCCCATCCCTGGTAAGGTAACTGGGTCTCTGTTGCTCCCTACCTATAAGCCATTTACCTTGGGAGACCCTACCAAGGGGAAGTTACCTTTGTAACTCCATGGGTTACTCAGGCACCAACTCATACCATAGCAGTATCTGCATGGGGGGAGAGAGACGAGAGTTTTTGAAATCCAGGAAATAAGTTGAGCGAGAAACCACAAGACCAAACCCATATGGAAAAGATATATATAAATCTTATAAAGTTTGTATCTGTCTTGTGTGAAACTTATATGAAAAGCATACAAGAATGAAAACAGATATAAGATCCCTTGAACAATTATATAATGAAACTTGTATGTTTTGGATACTTACTAAAACAATATATGAAAGTAATGAGAAAGTGGCCACTTTCATGAGTAAATCATGTAAGCCTTATATGATTTACTCATGAAAGTGGCCACTTTCATGAGTAAATCATATATGTTTTTACTATTTCTTTTTCATATGGGAACAAAACACAAAGTACCATGGCAAAACAGCAGTGGAGTCTAATACAAACGTGCAAAAGGATTCACCACAAAGATTACTGAAAATTATAAGCATCTTGTGACCCTTCACACCTTCTCAGAGGTCTGTAACACAAAGGATTTATTTTAGTGTTATGAGGGTTACACTTTATTGTTAATGGCTTATTCTGCAGATCCAGCTGCTTCATGTAGGTCATGTTTGAGTCACGAGAAACATGCATGAAACCACCTACAGGCCAGTTTTTCAGAGAACGGTATTATACCTCCTGGGAGATCCCTTAGATATCAGTGTGCAGACAACATAAGGGTCCAGTTGTTAGAATCTAAAGTTACTGTGTTCCTGATGGAGCGCGGTAAGGAAAGGAGATTTTTATTTCTTGCATTTTTCTCCTCCTTTGAAAGCAATATTCTTATAAGCCACCTCCTTACTCACCGCTAAACAGTTTAACACAGCTGATGTTGCAGCTGAAACTATGTAGCTTGCATGCCGTGAGAAAAAAAAACACAATTTAAAAGAACATAAACCTGTAATTCTTCTTAGGTCTTAGTCTTATTCACCAGAATTTATAGCTATATACTAAGCAACTTACAGTACTATGCTTTAGCAAATAGTTTAAATGGACTAATACTTAGAGCACTGTTCCAGTTAAACACATTCATACAGTGTTGATTACCAAAGGAAAGCTTAAATACTGTATTACACTGCTGTATTACATGGCTGAATGGCTCGTATTCATGCTTGGGAAAGCTTACAGTTTCTCATCCAGGTGATAACCACATTGGTGTAACATTAGGGTAAGTGAACCAGGTGACAGGGACAAACACATAACAAGAAGCTAACCCACATACACTACGTTGAACTAATATGTAAAGTTAACTTTTGTTAAGACACGTTTAACTACATAACTGGACACCAGGAGCCAAGATAAAGGGCACAGGTGTTTTATAGTCTGGCCATGATGAGGAAGTTGGTTAGGGGAGGAATCAGAACTGAGGCTGTGTTAACTAATACTAGTCACTACATAAATGTGGAGCTGCACAGCAATCCCAATAACAGGATTTAAAGGGTGTTTAAAATTGGAAAAAAGTCACCACAATAACATTTTAAAAGTAGTTTGTACAGTGCACATAAAAGATCAACATAAATCTTTTAAGGTTTTTAAGTCCCAATTTGCAGCTTGACCTTGCCTAATTGATGGATGTAGATAGATAGATAGATAGATAGATAGATAGATAGATAGATAGATAGATAGATAGATAGATAGATAGATAGATAGATAGATAGATAGATTACCACAAAAAGACAACAAAAGGTTTTGGGTAGATGCCAGAAAAAAGAATTTGTTCTGATCACATAAGTGAAGCAAAATCTGTGGAGCAGTGTGGGGAAATCTAATTACAGTCTTTTAAAAATGGACACATGCCCCCCAGTGCTATCAGTCCGGTTTACAGCAGTCCAAGTTGTGGAAGGAAGTCATGCATCGTGGAAGCACATCACTCAGCCTGATACCAGGAGTAAAGGATGTGGTAAAAACCTAAAGCTCGGCAACCGCGCCTTCAAAATAAACCACTATTCGACTGGCTTTGAATTAGATGAGACACAAATGTCTTTACACCCGTCTAATAATAAACCCCTACTAGAGTCGCTATGAATTAAGAGAGACAGAAAACCTTTTGGAGTTGTCTTATCTGGTGTAAAATACAAATCTGGCAAATCAAGCACTGCGAATAAGGGAGCGACTGAAAGTAGCTTTTAGAAATGCAAAAATTGCAAAACTCCCATTCATAATTTATCTAACTTTACCTAGCCGTGTTAAACGCCTGTTTTGTGTGGCCGTTACAACAGTTACGTGTGCTTTAACTTGAAAGCAACTGCCGGAAGTTGAGTCTTCTGTTTGGGCTAGCTTGGCGCCGTCGTAAGAGTAGATGGAGGTGAAATTTCTTGCTGGAAATCGATCGACAGCGGACAGTTCACAGTGTCACTCACACCGCGTAAGCATGTCACCATGTACGGTGTATTTTTGACGGTGAAGCGGGATCGTTTCCATGATGGCGACCACCGCAGTACGGGCCAGTGTGAAAACTTGAGGAGAAAAGTTTGAGCACGGAACAGGAGTCTTTTTCTGAGACTTTCTCTGTTGTTACTGGCGTGATTAAAAAAAAAAACAAAAAAAAAACAAAAAAAAAAAACCTAACATGGCATACTCAACTTTCGTTTCGTTTGGGGCATTTGCTTTGAGTTTGTATTTCGGCGTGTCCTATTGTTACTTTTCCATACCGCTGAAAATATATCCAGGGAAGTACAACGTCTCATCGGATGTGAATTTGACGTGTCTTCGGAGAGTAGCGTTAAAGTCTGATGGAAGCGGCCTCTCTCTGGCCTCTGATCCCACCGGTACCGTGAACTTTCTGGACATGGTGAATAATTTGCAAGGAGACTCTGGGAGAGGCTACTACATAGAAATGTCAATCGGTACTCCTGGTCAAAAGGTAATGTAGCTCCTGAGCTCCTGTCTTTTTTAACTCTCTGAAATAGTTTAGACTTCAACGCACCACTTGTGTCAGCTTTCCACTTTAATCACTGTATTTGCGCTGTGTTGTGTGTGTGTGTTGTGTTTTTGTGTTTATTTGTTTTTTCCTGGATGCATTTGTGGTGTGTTTAATGTGTATGTGTGAATAGAGGCTGGTCCATCCACCATGTGATCCAGTGGTCAGAAGGTGGGCTGGGTGTGTTTGTTTTGACTCAGGGCCATGGATACCCATCTATACAGCACTGTGTATTTAAATATGCTTTTAAATGTCTGTGTAGGTCATCTTGAACGTTTGAAAAAAGGGCAACAGACTAGATCTCTATTACCCAAGAGGCTCCTTCATTTCTTTAAAAAAAAAAAAAAAAAAAAAAAAAGAAGAAGAAGAAGAAGTCAGGTATTTAATCCCCAGTGGAGGGTTGCCCCCTTTGGAAGTGGTCCTCAGGGTCCCTGATCCACTTGGTCATGCGAGTCGTCACATGAGCCAAGGTGGGAAGGGTGAAACTACTGTGTGGCTTCACCCCACCACATCTTGTGACCTGTTGAGGTCACCTGATGCAAGGTGTGAGTGGAGATGAAGCCTTCATCGTAGGTTGATGATAGCTGGTGTTGTAAGCCAGCACCAATGTTCAATCACTGACTCGTTTAACAGCCATATTTTTTTCAAGCTATTAAGTATATATTTCAAAATATGAGGTTTAAATTTACCCCTGCAGCAGAGGGTCATGGGAAAATAAGTATGTCTAGTACATTCTTACTTTTAGGCTCGCCTGGGACCACGGAGGAAGGATAATATAGCTGTAAGGGTGCTTCACCCTCATTATAGCCTAGGGGTCTGTAGACTAAACCCCCACCACCAACATCAACACTCTTTCTCTGGCTCACATGCACTCACATGATGCTGCCTGCGAGGACCAGTGTTTCTTAGCAGGCAGCTGACAGGGATTACCAGGCTCCCAGGCAGCAGAGAGCACCCCGAGAGTTGTACAAAATAGCACTTGCTCTACAGCAGCAGGGATATTCTTTTGGTTGCAGAACTTGGAAATGCGTACGTGTAATTTATTAGAACGTCATTTTTATACTGCTTGTTATGTAAAGCGTCTAACAAGATCATATTAATAATTGAGGAGGACTAAATCTGGGTGAGCCGGAGCTCCCGTCACTATTAAAAATACATGAGGCTTTAAGGGTGGCAGCGATTTGCCTTTGTGTTGTAAAGTAGTTGTCTTTGAATTGGAGCTTAAAGCAAAGGTGAATTATCTCATTAGTAAGTTGACCTGTTGCCCCGGGGCATCTCGAGTTAAACAGATCAGAGCTTTTAAGACTCTTGGGCAGCACATCTCAGTTTCTCAGGCTCACAGAGGCTTATCTGCGCTACCTGCCATGTCGTTGAGGATAACATTGCAGCAGAGTACACTTCCCACACTTCCTTATTATCAAGTCACAGTGTTGTATGCTTAATGACTTCTGTCCTAATAGAAAAGAACACTTTATAGTGTTCCACAAAGAAGAAAATTCCCTTTACCCTTATTACTTATAATTATTCAACAGGTAAATGTATAACAACAGATTATCAATCATAAAAGTCAGTCGGTTAAGCAAATGTCATCAATGCATTAGCACTGGAACTAAGATTACTATTCAGTTATATTCAGCATATTGGTATTTTAAACATGTTTCTCTATTGGGAGGAGTATGTATGTGTCAGTGGTGGCTCACCTTTACAAAACAGTAAATCAGAAAGGGCGCAGTCTTTATGGTGTTTTTTTTATTACAGCTGTGTGTTTCCTACTTTGTCAGAAAACTTGCTTTCTGTGCAGAGAACATTCACAAAAAGTTAATGACACGTTTAGGGGTTTGGCTATTGCCATTTAGTTTTTTGTTTCTTTGTTTTTTGTTGAATTGTTCACATTTGGGTGAGATTATGGAGTGCTTTTTTTAAGGCTAGCTCGCTTGTTTAGCAGAATGGATCCATATTGCTGCATCAAGCATTAAAACCACCTGAAAGCTGAACTTGATACAGATACCTGCTAAGCAGCCATTTTTATTATTTGTTTGCGCTTAAAGTCGTTCTTGCACAATTTCCAGGATGTTAATATTACGGATGTGTGAACATAATTGTAGGCTCAGACTTCTTTAATTGGTTTATGATGTACAGTAAAGATAGAGGAAGCTTCACCTCTTGATCCTCTAGTCTTTTATGTCCCTGTTCTGTCCGTAATTATAGTGAAACCTTGCCAGCAGAGAGCCATCTGCTTTGGTTCAGATTGTTTATTCGGTGGCAAAATGTCGTGTAACTCGATACTATTGAGTTATACTCTCAATATTATTCTAACTAGATGATGATGTGATTACAGGGCCGCGGTGTTCAATGAGGCACTATTCAAATCAGCCACTAATTGCGGCATCTGTTAGCATGTGGCACACACAGGCTGAGTGTTGGCTGGAGAGCCTCACATCTGCTAATTGGTACAAACAGGTAGCAGATGCACGCTGCCTCCATGGAGCTACCGCCAATTAGACAGCGAACGCTCAACTGCAGACTGCCACAGCAGGGGAAGAGACTTGCCTGAAGCTCTGAAGCTTGACAAAGGGAGGATAGTGTGACTAGTAAAAAGATAGGTGGTGTGAGGATAAGGAACTGCCCTTGCTTTCCCTTCTCGCTATTCTCCTTCACCACAGGATATCAGAATTTTCCAGTCAGGCCTGTTTGACTGGTTCAGGCCTTGTGTGAGTGGCCTGCTGCCATCTGCTAAGGTGGCAGAGGAGTTTTGGATGGCACAGTGACAGTGGTGGGACAGGAGCCAGCGCAATGAGGAGGAACTGATAAGCCCGGCTCAACAGGGGTTTCCCATGGCTGAGTGAACCAGTCAATAACATGTGGTTGATAATTACAGACCTGCTTTCATAAAGGCCAAATGAACCTGAGCATGCCGGTGGGATGTCGGCTACAAGGAAATGATTAAGAAAGTTTGCGCTCATAAGCAAACAGTGTAGTGTAATGGTCAACAAGCGTTTATCTGAAATGTAATTTAAGTAAACTACTGCCCGCTGTTGTGGTGTGCCTTAATGTAAAGGCAAACGCAACGAGGCGACAGTCGATCAGTTGTTGAAACCGCTGTTTACATTTGAACATGTCTAATGAGCTGCTCAGTTTTCATAGATTGCCACGAGTCTTTGTTGCTGATTCATCAGGTGGCGTCGGGGCATTAGGTTTATGACCCCCGCCTCGGTGGCGAATGCTTGCCAGCGAGTGTTAACATGGCCACAGCTGAAACATGAAGGTGACAGAAGTCTGCTGTTTATTTGTTCCTGCTCATTGACTCGATGCCTGGAAGGCAACTTGATCTCAAGTGCTGTTAACTCGTCCCCACTGTTCACATGACACATACCAAACAACTGGTTAGGTCATACAGTCATGAAAGCAGCTTGAGGCTGTCATGTTTGACTCTCAGATCACACATTCAGTGAACACTTACGTCCGAGGTGCATTGTTAATGACCAAGACCTTTCACACCAGCTTGTCCAACACTAGAACTGAACCAAAAGTAGTGCCGTTGCAACTTCATGTGTATCATTTCCTCTCGTGTGTGCTGCTAAAATAATGTTTACAGACGTTATTAAAAATCTGTAATTAATTTTAGCTGCAACCAAGCTGCGTTTTCTTCCTCCAGAGAAAATGTCCATTTACGGTCCTATATGAATCTTTCAGATGGGCACGAAACGCCCCTAAAAGAGATATAACCTTCTTTATGTTCGGCTATTTTTATGGCCCATTTCCCTTTCATTGTTTCCTTGAGAACTGTTGTAATTTACCTTTTGTGTTTTCATGCTGTGGGGAAATTTCTCGCATCTATCTTTCTCCCTTCTCCTCTAATCATATCTGCAAACAAACTTTAATGTCTTTTTAAAGCTTAAAGGCTTGTGAATGCATCCCCCTGTGCTTAGCTGTCATTCTTTTCTTTTTTTTTCTTTTTACCATGTGATTCTGGGGCCATGTAAGTGGTGGGGGAGGGGGGGTAACAGATAGCTGGAGTGATTGTTAAAACAAACTGTGCCTTCTGTTTTCCAGCTGAACATCCTGGTGGACACGGGCAGCAGTAACTTTGCCGTGGCTGCAGCTCCACACCAATTTATTACTCATTACTTCAACACTGCACTGTGAGTGGCTGGAATACTGCCTGCTTGCATTTTGTAATAACTGTAGTATAACATAGTAAATACAGTCAGTTTTTGTTATATATAGCTTTGTAACTGTTTACATATTCTGTTTTTTTTCTCTCCTGCTTTTAGTTCCAGTACCTACCGTTCAACCAGTCGCACTGTAGCTGTAAGGTACACCCAAGGCAACTGGGAAGGTGAGCTGGGAATGGACCGCGTCTCTATTCCCAGAGGCCCAAACGGGACCATCAACATCAACATCGCCGCCATCCTGTCTTCTGATGGCTTCTTCCTCCCTGGGATCAACTGGCAAGGCATCCTGGGATTGGCCTATCCTGTGCTGGCACGGGTACGGGAGATACTCATTTACAAGTTTGCATAAAGTTATTAAGCAAAGTCATTGATTTCTGCCCAGTGTGACATTAACTAGTAAGAAGCTGTTTTACACAAGACGGCACTCAAAGGACAGACATTTTGGCACACTCATACGTAAATTGTGAAAAAAAATGGGGATTTGATTTATTTCATTTGTGTTCTGTTCAACCATTTTCTTACACTTGTCCAATTCAGGGTTGTGGGGGCCTGGAGTCACTGTCATAGGGTGAAAGGCGTGGTATACTAGACAGATTGCCAGTCTATCACAGGATTAACACAGAGACACATTCAGGTCTACAGCCAGTTTAAAAATTGCCAGCTAACCTAACATGTATATCTTTGGACAGCGAGGAAAAACAAAACAAAGTACCAGCTGGTGGATTTGAACCCAGGACCTTCTTGCTGTGAGGCAACAGTGCTACCAAAGCACCACTGAAGTGCCCAATAAAAGCATTGATTACTAAAATAACATAAACTAATTATATTGAGTGAATCCTCTGAGCTTGTCCGGACAGGCAACGTCATTCTCACTTACATGCCTCCCACTCCGCACGTCACATATCAAACACCCTTCCAATTTAGCAGTCTACTTAAGCTGCAAATCCTCTGACTGCTGCCCTGAGTCACTGCTGTTTTAACCCCTGGAACAGCTCCAGCATCCACCTGTGTTCTCCGTGGGATATTTGCTCCTTACTCGTCAATTTCTTGGTGTGTCATATTTGCAGAATGTCGTTTTTGGAGCACAAACACCATATTGAATTCTGTTTCTGTATGAATCATTGCAAAATGATTTGGCTAATTAAAGTGCTGTTTTCCATGTATGTGGAATTAAACACAAACCTAAGGATGAGAGCAGAAGAAGGAAGCAAAACCTAAGAAAAGGTGAACATGCAGGTTTCATAAAGGGAATGTGACAGCAATGCATGGCTTCCTGTTCGCCTCCATTTCTGTTAAACCACTGAATAACTTTGCGGTCTAATCTTATCTGAATGTCGTCATCGACCTTTCACATGAAAGAAGAAAACTTGTTTGTGATATAATTACAGGAGGCTGTGTTTTTCTTATAAAATGATGGGGTGAGGATATGTTGTT
This sequence comes from Neolamprologus multifasciatus, assembly GCF_963576455.1. NCBI lineage: Eukaryota > Metazoa > Chordata > Actinopteri > Cichliformes > Cichlidae > Neolamprologus > Neolamprologus multifasciatus. Next base: position 26,409,163 of record NC_140452.1, read on the forward strand.
GCTGTATTTTATCATCTCTTACTTCTCCCGTATACCATAGATGTGAATTAATCAGTTTTCTTTTTTCAAAAGAAGAGCTAAATCAAGGTGCTTTACCCAGTGTCAGCTTTTTTTAACAGATTAATCTCGTCTTAATGGAGCGTTAAAGACGTCAGCGCAAACTGCACAATACGTACCTTCATTCTGCGCTGACTGCAGCAACCTTTGGGATCAAATGTCAGTGATTGTGGAGCTGATACGCTTACACTGACCACTTTGTGCCGTTGGCGACTCCTGAGTGTTGAGGTTGAACTTTCTTTCAGGCTGTTTGTCATGCATGACGTGGTGACACTGTGGAAGAAAACAGGAGTGAACATATCACAGTCCAAACTGATGATACACCGCTGTCACATAAAAACACATTTCAGCATTTCCATTCAATAGAGCTGATGTTTGAGCTGATTGATTTTCTACGATGTTGTGTGTGAAGCTTTTACAGTCTGTGTAGTTACACAAGCTAAAGGTATAAAATGTAAAGGTTTCACTCGATCAACATTATTTAACACCGTTTCGTGTGTCTCCACCAGCCTGACTCGTCCGTGGAGCCCTTCTTCAACTCCGTGGTGAGACAGCTGGGAATTCCTGACGTCTTTTCCCTCCAGATGTGTGGTGCTGGACTGTCAGCCGGCAGCGAAACAGACACTATGGGCGGCAGTCTTGTGAGTAGTCAGAAGTAACACCCCAAGGAGGAGTTTGATTAGATAAAAACATTGGTTTTAAACAGTCTTTATATTTTGGATCTCAGTCTGAGATTTTGATAGCTTGTGTGTGTGTGACCAGCACCTTTTTATAAACGTCATAGCTGATGTCCTTCATGTCACTGTGTTTCCACATTGGAAGGCCTTTCTACTTTGACTGGAGCTAATTAAGCTAAGATAGCATCCTGCTGAGAGCAAGTCTGTCGCTGTAATACTTTCGACCTTGGTGCCTCGCTCACCGCATCTCCATCATGTGACCCGCTGGTGCAGACAGATGGATAAGATGGCAGGGTGCTTGTGCGTGTATGTGTGTTTATCGACTGTGGTCTGTCAGAGTGTGGGCACAGGGATAAACATTTGAGTGTATTCTTGTTGGATATTTAATGTGGCACACTTGACCTGGTGATGATTGTGTGGTTTTATTCCTTCACGGTGGTGAAAGTTTCTGCCCGAACATCCACTAAGAGTGTTTTAGGCCACAAGTCATATGCTAAAAATTAGAGATTCTCACACAAGTCGGATACAACGATGAAGCAACAACATTATATATCAAAGAGGTCAAAGGTCACAGGGATATCACAACGTTCTGTGAAGCACTTCTGACTAATATTGATTAGGATACTGAGGGAGAGACTGTATTTTAAGTAAATTATTGAAGAGGACTATGGTGTTATTAAGTAAATAACACCATAGTTTTTCCACCACATGGCTCTCTGCCACTCCCTCTGTTAGCATCATGTTTGGAATGCCACAAACAAAAGCCGAGCAGAGCGTGAATGAGTACATAACGATCATAATGCACAAATAAGTACACATAACAAATGTTAGCGAAATCTGTTGTTTGTGTTTTGAGTGTTTGGCCGATATGTCAGAATTAGATCACCAAGTATCGGTATTGTATCTGTCTTAAGAATCTTATTCCTCTCAGGCTCTAATTTTAAGTTTAGTTCGATACTGAAGTGGTGAAGCTAAACAGATATGTAAACTGCAACTTAGCTGATTTACTGAGGCAAAAAAAAATAAAAGGCAGTAATTCTGGTTATCTTCTTCTCTTAGATAATGGGTGGGGCTGAACCAAGTCTGTATCGAGGCTCAGTGTGGTATACCCCTATAATAGAAGAGTGGTACTACCAGGTGGAGGTGTTGAAGCTGGAGGTGAGAGACCAGAATCTGAATCTGGACTGCAGAGAGGTAAAACTTCACAGTCTGAATCGCTTCTCTCACTGTCTGATCCTAACTCCACACTGCACTATTTCAAAGTGAACTGTAGCTTTGACTTGGAAGTTGACTCACAGCACTTGATTAACTGGCTGTGTCAAGGTTAAAACACTGAAATGTAAGAGAAGCCGAGTAGGAGTGTAATCCAGTTTGTCTGCTTGTGAAAGAACTTCCTCATTTTATATTCTTTTGTTTGCTCGAGGTCTTCCATAGGAGCCCGTTGCAGCGAGAACAAACCCTACCGCACGTCACTCTTTCTCTCTTTCTTTCAGTATAACATGGATAAAGCTATAGTCGACAGTGGGACGACTCTGCTGCGACTTCCTGTCAACGTCTTCAATGCATTGGTAGAAGCCATCACACGCAGCTCTCTGGTATGTTGCCTCCGCTCCACAGACAATGATGAAACATGTTGTCAGAGCAAAGATATGCAGGGGAGAATAGCACACACTCACTGTTCAAGGACGTAGTAGCTTTAAGTGGAGGGATCGAGGTTTTTTTTTCCTGTTATAAAAATATATATGTGTGTGTGTGTGTGTGTGTGTGTGTGCTCCATGCCTTTGTTTATTTACCGTTAGGCTTTACACATTTCTCACCTTTTTGGAACTGCACACAAACAGTTCCCAAGGTTAATTTGAACTTGGAGGCAACATTTTCAATTAAAGCAGCCACATCCTTGCAGATGAATACAAAGTAGGAAAATGAAAGCAGAACATCAAAACTTGTTTTGGTGCTATGTTGACCTTCTTTTTCTGTCTTTATCCTTTTTATCCTTCGCACTGTCTCTTTTCTGTCTCTGTCAATTTCTTACTGTGACTTTTTCTCTTTCCTCCTGTTTTTGTTTTTTTTTTTAAAAATTCAGATCGAGGAGTTTTCTTCAGGGTTCTGGGAAGGCACCAAGTTAGCATGTTGGATGAAGGGAGAGAACCCCTTGAGGTTTTTCCCTAAGCTGTCCATCTACCTGAGGGCCACGAACACCAGCGAGTCATTCCGCATCACCATTCTGCCTCAGGTGCCAGGCACATATATAATCATATAATCATTATAATCATTCCTTCTCTAGAGCTTCCATCAAACAAAGACAAACTCATCTCATCCTCATTTCTTGTCATCTCACAGCTTTACATCCAGCCAATCACGGACGTTGACAGCACGCTGGACTGCTTCCGTTTCGGGGTGTCGTCGTCAACAAATGGCATGGTGATCGGCGCCATTGTTATGGAAGGCTTCTACGTCGTGTTTGACCGCACTCAGCGGAGACTGGGCTTCGCACTCAGCAGCTGTGCAGGTCAGGATTCATACTGGTGCCACTTACTGCAGTTATATGTCTGTAAATATTTTGCTTTTTATGAGAAACTACAGCAGAAATCCTAAAGTACAGAGTAAACCAGACGTCAGCTAATGATAACTTACTGACAGGCAAACTCCTAAAGTCAGCCACTTTTGGGCTCCCTGACCAAGAGCTCAACACGGTGTCCTGTTCACTGAGATCTAAACGTCAAAGGTTAAGCCTTCAGTGGCACTTCCTCATAGTTCTGTGGAAAAATGAACTTTGGCCAAGCCTCCGTCCCTAATACTGAAGTACAAAGGTAATTTTTGTTGTGTACTGAGCAAACACTTTTGTATGCTTAAGGTTGGAGGCTTGTGACAGCATTTAATGTCTAAGCAGGGCAGGTAAAATAAATAAGAAAGTTAAATGCCATTGTTTGGCATGATGCCTGAGCCCGCTATCGAAGACTACGAGCAGCAGTGTGCTTGATTAAAAAGCTGGGATAAAGTCTGTAGCCTGGCTGTTTAATGCTCTGTATGTGAGAACAAGAATTTCAAGACATCCTGAAGCCAATGTAAAGATTATAAAATAGGAGTGACGTGAGCTCACTTGCTGCAACGTGTTAATGGTCTGTGTCATTTGGAGGCATGAAAGAGATCAGTTATCTGAGCAGGTAAACAAGGCAATAATTGTGCATGAATAATTTCTTCCAGTTCCACCAAATTCAATTCAATTTTATTTTTATGGGCTAAATCACAACAACAGGAACCCTCAAAACGCTTTATATTGTAAGGTAAAGACTCTACAATAATACACCAAAAATCTCAGCAATCAAATGACCCTATTTGAGCAAGTTCTTGGTGACAGTGGCAAGGAAAAACTCCCCTTTAACAGGAAGAAACCTCAAGCAGAACCAGGAGGGCAGCCATCTGCCATGACCGGTTGGCCAAAGAGGCCATATTTAGCAATTTCTAAATGTTCCTTAAATGAGGAAAAACAGGAATGAAAAATAGATTTTGCACACTTTTAAAAGCAACAGTTGTTGAGTTAAATGTTTAAATGTTTAAAACGTTCATTTGCTCATTGTCAAGATAGCCTCAGCTAGCTCTCAGTCCAGCAAAAGTTCTCTTCACCTGTCTTTCCAGCTTTTCTCAAACATTAGCTCACAGTCACAGGTTAACTCTTTTTATTTGGCACTTGTTAAATTTGTATTGAATGAGAGCGTATGAGTGATGCTAACTTAATGCTGCTTTTTTGGTTTTATGAGATAATGTTATAAGACCTCTCTCATACGTCACTGCAGTGAGCGATGGGGTGGCTCTGTCAGAGATTGAGGGACCCTTCTCTGCAGCGGACGTGGCGGCCAACTGCTCTGGCGGCCCACTGAAGGAGCCTCTTGTGTGGATGATATCTTACGCCCTGATGGCAGTCTGCGCATTGGCCCTCCTCATCCTGCTGCTCATGCTCATCCTGCCCTGCAGATGCGGAAACCGGAACGGTGAGATCACGGACGAGTCCTCGCTGGTACGACACCGCATCAAATGACTGAGAGGGCAAAGTAGAGCGAACCCGGGGAAGGGACAGTCGGACAGTGAGCAGAGCGCCTCCACAAGAGGCTGCACCGACCAATGACACTCGACTTAGGATTTTTAGACTGGACTCATCAGCTTGGCCCACGGAGGCAGTCGCACAGACAGATCAACTGCCTCTTAAAGGGAAAAATCCCCAAAACAATTCTTTAAAAAAAACAGCTGTTGGTGGTGAATTTGTATTTTCTTGTTGGTTTTTTTGTGGTCGTGGCCTCTCTTTGACGATGATAGTTTGCTAATGTTATGCTTATGTTGCCTTAATCCACCTACACAGGCTGGTGGAGGCACTCAAATTATAACTGGGCTTGTTCTAATTAGAACTGCTAAAGGTATTCTGAGAAATCTAGAACTTCAATAACACTAGAAGGTGAACAAAATTATTAAAGCAGTTAATAAGTATACACACACTAACCATCACAGCAGAAATCAAAGAACAGCTCAGCGGTGCAGACAATCACAGCACATCCAGAAGGAAGGATAATAACACTGATATAATCTCTATGCAAAAGGTGTTTTCTAGGTTTCTAAGCCTTATAAACCAAAAGTGCCTTTATTTTTTTGTGGGGGGGTTCAATCTAATGCCAACAACGGGATCTATTTCTTGGATCTATTTTGAAGTTTTCCACTTGTCTGTGGAGTCAAATGATTACCCAGAGATATTACATAAAAAATAAACTAATTAAAGTAAAGCTGCTCACTGGTAATAGGAAGAATATGAAAAGTTACACTCGTGTTTACAGCGCCTGTAGTGCCTTTGTGGTCTCGGCTCTCTGCTAGAACAGTGTCAGCAGTGTGGGACTTACTCTGCTGAATTGCACTTCCAAAGTGTATAAGAAGTGTTATATAAAACGAAAGATCAATATTTCTCCTTCTGTAACGTAGTTTATTATTTTAATGTAGCTATACCCATTCTGTATACCCTCAGCTTTATATTTAAGTCTCTTTGAATGTGATTGTATCATCATTATTATTATTATTATTATTATTATTGTAATTATAATTATAATTATTCCAGATCTTTGCTTTCTGAGACTAGAATTCAAAGGCTGTTTATACTGCACATTTTATACAAATCATATACAGAAACACTTCAGCATTGATTTTCTTTGTTACTTGTGGGCTTCAGTTAACGTTCTAGCAAAGCAGACATTCCTGTTAGCAGTAAAAAAGAGATAAAGAATCGACTTATTGAATGTCATTTTGCAGTCTGTTCGCACCAGTGACATAAGGTCCATACACAGTCCACAGAAGATGCTGCGCCACAGTTCAGCCTCATTCAGCTTCCTGTAATCTGACCGAAGCTGCACTAACATGTCTGAAAAAATGTCAATTTATGAAACTGTTTCACTGAAAGTACACTTGAATCTAAAACTGCTCGCTTATTTATGAGTGTATTTTTTTTCTGTGCCAAAAATTGTAAACTGTGTTGTAAATAAAACAACTTGTGACAAATCAAAGACATAATCGTTTTTAAATCATTTTTATTTCTTTTTGGATGAGAAATACAACAAAATAAAACGTACTTAAATGTAGCTTATAATAGACAAAGTAATTTCAAAAAGTAACATAAATTATGAAAAAGAAAATGGCAATAATTCAATGTAAGTTTTTCTCTGTATACGTGTCTGGTTGATACCTCTGTGAACAGAAGTACAATTCATCTGGTTGTGTTTGAACATCTGCTATTAGCAACTCACATCTGCATGTGAGTTGCTAGTAGCAAATATTTTTATGCTAACACAAAAGGTCAAGATGAATATAATTACTTCATAATCATCACAATATTAGAGCTGTAACAGTTATTATCTTGATTAATGGTTAAATGTCTCTCAGTGTAGTCTTTAGCCGCTCTTCATTTCTGCTTAATTTGCCAAAACACATGTAAACATAAATAGAAATACAGTAGATAAGGCAAAAACAGAGTTTGTACAATTCTAACAAGCTTGAAAGATAATGTATGTCACCACCTTTACCCGGTTTTAACACCGAGTAAAGACTAGATCTTTTTTTGGATGTCTTGCTGCATAAAACCTTTAACAAAAGGCTGTACTTTATTTTCTAAAAAGCTGTGACTGCCTACAGCTGTTTTTCCTTTATTTAAGAAAAAAAAAAAAGAAGCGGTGTCATTGTGGTATTGTAAAAAGCTGTGTCATCAGACTCATGCTCTGGCTTCCTCAAAGTACCCTGCTCAATTCATGACACAAATGTTGAGAACTACGAGTCAAATGTTCAATAAAGCTTAATGCTACTTGATGTCAGTGTTCCTAAGCATACGGCTGAAACGGACACTGATACAAATGATTGATTAGAACAACTTTCATTTGCAGAGGGACCTGTTGCTAGTTTAGTCTCTCTGACTGTTTCTGAGAGTAAAGTACACAAGTTTCACGACTCAAGGTGTGCTTGGTAATTTTGATAGCTATTGAAACAGTTGTGGGGCGGAAAGTGGCTTTAAAGAGCCTTTGCGATTTTTGGTGATTAAAGTTCTGTCATTTAGTTGCTTTACTCCAGCCCATTCACTAGCTGAGACCACATCCTCAGGTAGGTTTGGTATTTCTAGTAGATAATTGCAGATTGCACAAGCATGAATTGAGGCTGCTGTTTGGGGGAAGGCCTCAGAGGGGACTTCCGGGTTAGGCATATCCCGATGTGCTAATGAGAGGTGAATGTAATGAAAAAAAGGAGGAAGTGTGTGGGGTCGTTTATAGACGGAGAGCTGGGAAATTCAGATAAATGAGCCAGTACACACCCAAGAATCCAGCCCCAGATACTGAGAACCACCAATACACCATCGGGTGGGGGCACCAGCCACTGGCAGGGAGTGTGGCTGGGAAATAGGCCCCACACCTGGGGGCCTGACATGTTCTGAGAGAGAGACCTGACCTGAAACACAGATATTTCCTGTGTCACCCTCCCCAAGACCTTCGGTGTCTACATGCAATTTAAAACTGAGAAGTGGGCACCGACACCAGAGGTGAGGCTGAATGTACAGACCCCCCTCTGGATGCTGTTCAGTGTGCCCACCCCCAAGGCCCTATATGTATGTGTCATGAGAATGAAAGTAATGAGTGTGTCTAAGTTGTGGAGGAAAACTAAGGTACAGGCAGCCATGAGGGGGGAGAGAAGGAGGGCCTCCCCTGCACCTCAGTGACACACCTGCATCCCAAGCCCCTGTGTGTGTGGAGGGGGGAGGAGCCAGCTTCCTCGCTGACCACCAAGGGCAGGGAGGCGCAGGCCCATACAGCCTATTGCTGCAGCTCCACCGACGCCCAGGGTGACCCGTCCGACCACCCCACTCTTTTGTCTCTTTTAGCTAGGTGCTGTTTTTAAGCTTATATGATTCACAACTCAGTCTTCAGTGGCTTAACAAAATAAAAACATTGCTCTGAAAATGATCAAGTACAAGTAATGGTCTAAATGAGTGAAAAAGCAGCCAATGTCCAAAGAAAAACCTTTAAAAACCTTCAGAAGACCTGGAGAACTATTGATCAAGACCACTTTATAAAAAGTAGGAAAGACAAGAAAGTATGCTCACACTTTTGAAGCAAAATATGAAGAAATGAGGAGAGGATAAAGACTTTTGCACAGTACTTTGTTTGAATTTTTGTTCCTTCTTTACAAGAAAAAAAAAAAAGCTTTGTAATCCTCTGCGGATGATAAAGGCGAAGGATACCAAAGACAATGAAACATAATGTCAGGGCATGGATTAACCTTTTGGCTTGTCAAACACTCAAACAAATACGATTAATCACACAACACAACATTAATATCCTAACTTGGCGTCAAGGCCCTGCTGTGATTCAGACATACGGTGTTTATCATTACATCCAGCCTCCAGGTCAAGCTGTACAACTCAGAGCACCAGATGGGTAAACCTTCTTATAACATCTGGTCCTCCAAAGAGATTAAATCAAAAGGTACATAAAGTGCATGAAATCACACAGAGTGAAGTTAAATTTGACTTTTAATCAAAGTCTAATCTTTCTTTATATTTTACACTTGGCCTGTTCATGAGTGCCATGACAAAATCTCAAAACGAATGAACCTTCATCTGACGGTGGATCCAGTCCGGGAAGCATGAGACGTTGCCGTAAACACCCGGTGCATCCTGCCCAGCGTACTGTTCCCCACAAACGCTGTCACCTATGAGCCACCATACTCCATCCATCAGGGACACCAGAGGGCCGCCGCCGTCAGCCTGAGACACAGTTCAGGAACAAACAAAGGGCAATACTAACTTACAGTGACTTTGAGAGGCTACATGAGGACTTTTGAGGACAGTTTTAGGTCTTTCATGGATTTCTGAGGTCAGTGAAAATGCTCTAAATTATCCAAATAAAAGGGGATATAATAGTCAGCTGCCTCCTCTGGGCTCTAACTGTACATTCACTGCTGACTGAAGTGGATTGTTACAGGCACAAAAATGAACAGTTTATTTAAAACGGTTGCTGCACACAGAACATAGTGCTGGACTTGTTTGAGAGCACCGCAAAAGCAGTTACATAAGAGCATGAAAATGTTTTGGATTCTTTGATGAACAAAAACTACTTTTATGCGACGGTCTGTTTGGACTGGCTGAACTGCAAACACTATTGGAGCGCATTGTTCTGAGTCTGCATTCAGAAACTCCATTCCCACTAAAACTGAACCATTGTAATCTCGAGGTGGGTCACACTGTGGACCTCTGACACTCAAGGACACTACACAGCTAAACTGATTATCATATCCTGGGATATCCTGTTCGTGTAGGCGATGAAACTGTTGCACTCTGCAGCATCTATGAGAGACACCTGAGCCTTCATCAGGTATGGAAAGACAGAGTCTGTCAAAAAAACAAAAAAACATAAATGACTATATAAAATAACGCTCACACTCTCCTCTACGTTCAATCACTTGACAATGAGTGCAGGACTTTGATGCCATCTAGTGGTAGTAGGCGGCAATGAGCACCAATACTGATTCACTAACTACAGCTGCCTCACCATTTGCTCTGTGACCAAATCGTGTTATCCAGCACTTGTGATGAGCAGTGACTTTCAGGCCCACGTTTGGGAGGCACACGGGTCCGATGTTCCTGAAGCTACCGAGGAGTAAACATCTCTGCTGTAACGTGTTTAACACAGGACGAGATGCTGCTGTTAACAATGGTGTCAATGTGTGCACTCTTACAGCCTCTCTGTACACAGACTGCCACCGTGTGAACAGCTTATTCACACAGAGGGTTATACACAGCTGACAGCTTGCTAGTTTGCTAAATGTAACGCTTACTGAAGTAACAGTCCCAAATGCATCCACTGAGGATGTGCATCTTCCAAAATGTCAACAGGTCTCTGAAACCCTTCAACAAAAGTTATTTAAAACTTCTATGGATGCACTTTTAACAAGAACGCCTTATCCTAAAATATATGATGCCATGACTGGCTAACAATGCCTGGTTATTAAGACTTCTGGTTGAGATTAAGGAACTGGGGGAGGAAAGACAACTGATTAAAACATGTTAATATGGGATTAACTTTGCTGAGTCCATCTTAGATTTATGCAGTAAATCTGTGGCTGTAAATCTGTATAAGACAAGATAAGATATACTTTACTTATCCCAAAGTGGGAATGCAGCAACTCAAGATTAGAAACAGCCTAAAAGTAGAATGAATATAAACACAAGCACAATAACATAATATACAATCTGGCGAAACAGAGATATCAAGATAAAACTACTATCAAGAAGCTAAACAGACTCATTGGCGACTTTATTAGGTGCGCATTTCAGCTGCTGCTTAAAGCAAACATCTGAATCATGTGATATATATGGGTCATATGACAGCAACCCATTGCATTTAGGCATGCAAACGTGACAGGGTGCTGAAGTTTGAACTGAACGGAGAATGGGGATTTAATAGGTGATTTAAGGGACTTTGCACAAGAGAGTTAACTCATATTACTCGTTATAATCAAATTATGCAGAAGAGCATCTCTGAATGTGCAGCACATCAAACCTTGAAGCAGACAGGCTACAGCAGCAGAGGGTCACATGGTCAGCTATTGACAGGAAACTGAGGCTACAGTTTGCACCTGCTCAACAAAATGAGGCAGTAGAAATGCTGCATGGTCTGATGTGAGCCAACATTCAAATAGCAGGGTCAGCTATTTGATTAAACATGAGGCCCAGGGACCAGATTTGGCCCAGCATTGACCTCAATCCGGCCTGCTGGATGGCGTTGGGAAAAGGAGGACAGAAATGTGGGGATTTTAAATGCATTTTCACAAGTTTTACAGCTTTAATAAAAAACAGTACACCAAAGTAATTAACTAATTGATTTCTGTAACTTTATACATTTATTCTTACAATTTAAGCCCATGCTGACAGATTTTTTTTTAGTTTACTAAAGCAGCATTTCTTCACCATGTAAGAAAAACTGAGAAATAATGTTGAAATTACTTTTTTTTTGTCCTATATTAAGGTCTCTCATTTATTAAATGTGTAGGTAAAATTTTTAAACTTACAGAAATCAGATAAGATGAGAGTGGGCTGTATGTGGGCCGCAATATAAAAGACTGGTTTCTTGAACATGGCAGTGAGTTCACTGAACTCAAATGATCTCCACAGTCACCACATCTCAGTCCATATTAAATAAGAATTAATAACTTCAATTAACTAAAAGGTGATTATAATAATGTAATGAAGGGGCTTATCATAAGCACCTGTTATGTCCAAAGGTTGGAAGAGCCTCATACGAGCAATGTCATTTTTCAGGGTCTGGCTGTTGTAGCCCTCATGAGTTATAATGCGATGCACCGAGTAAGCAGGGTTAAACAGAGGGCCTAATGGGTCCACTATCCCAGCATACTGCCCAGTCTGCAGGACTGGTGGCCCTGCAAAGGTGGGGGGTGACCAGCAGAGATTTGATTAATGGTGGATCAAACCACGGTTACTGAAGGGTGGTGAAGGTGAAGGTGGAGGTGGAGGACTGGTCACACACTGAGCGGCAGTGACTATCCAGTAGGGGGAGATGATGGCTCCTCCACAGCAGTGAGAGCCGGCAACCTGGAGGCTGACTTGCCACGGCCAGGACCCCAGGGAGGCCAGCTGTCCTGCAGATGCCCTGCTGGAGTTCACCCTGCTTCCACAATCTGAAAAAGGAGGGTGCTATTAGAGCATTCTACAGCTACAGGCTTTCAGAGAGACAAAACTTATTTAAAAAACTTTAAATGTTGGAAAACGTCAACAACATACTGGAAAAAAAACCAGTGTGATTACGAGGCAGAGCCTTCAGCTATCCTCGACTATGGAAACAACTCCCAGATTGGATTCAGGAGACAGACAACCTCCCGCTTTTAATATTAGGCTAAAAATTTTCTTTTTGATATGCTGGATGCACTCCACTATTACATTAAATCATTAGTAATTAGCAACTTTTGGTTCTCGCTATACTTTGCCTGTCTTGTCTCTCTCTGCTCTCTTCTCTTTTTTCTTTATCCCCAAACTGAGCCTTGTTCTGCTGGAGGTTTCTTCCTGCTAACAGTGAGTTCTTCGTTCCCACTGTCGCTTTCACTGAGGTTTGGTATTGTAGAGACCCTACACTATTAGAAAGAAACCTCAGCTAACACACCCCTTTCTGTGATCCAGCACATGGTGACAGTGGGAAGGAAAAACTCCCTTTTAACAGGAATAAACCTTTATGTGCTTGTAATTCACTTGCCAGGTGAAAGGTTGCTGGTTTGTTTCCAGCTGGAGTCATAAATCCCCTTTTGGGTTGGGTATAAGGGGGTTTACCTTATAATATAAAGCACCTTGAAGTGACTGTTGTTGTGATTCGGTTCATTTCAAAGAAAGTATAAAGACATACCAGTACAGTGCAATGTCACCACCATGTTGTTAGGACATGTACTTCTGAGGATGGGAGGAAAAAAGACATTTGGAATGAGATCAGGTTAATATTATATCAATATTAGCATTTTGACACAGGTTTATCATTACCAGCTCACTCACTGTAGGGCAAGTTGTTGCAGTATGGATGCCTGAGGGTTGAAGTTAGACTTCACTAGTAAGAATCCATCATTAGCATCAGCCCTTTGCTGGTCTGATTTAAAATACGTGCCCCTGTCAAAGCACAAATTGTAAAAAAAAAAAAAAAAAAAATTGAGCATCGCTTGAAAATTGTTCACAGAGCAGCTTTTGTTTCATCTCGGGCTGAACTAGCTGAGCATCTCACCTGCTGTATCCGATGCTCTGGCAGCTCGCTCTGCCCTTCTCCTCGGTCCAGCCATGAGAACCAACAGATTTCCAGGCTTTACTCTGAGTCGAGTAGATCTGAAGCAGGAAACTGGAGCCGTGCAGCCTCACTGAGCACAAACAGCAAACACAAGCGATGACTTGGCATTTTGTCACAAGTGGAAAGTGGGTGAAGAGGCAGCCAGTTGAGAGTGAAGCACACAAAGGACTGGCAGTTAACAAGGGAAGATAAATGCTTCAGTCTACATATTATCTCATTATCTCATCATGAGGAATATGGATGATTCCAGAAAAACAAACCTATAAAAGCATCAAACTTTTCCGTTGTATAAACTCTGACCTTGTTTTCAAAGATTGGAAATCCAGATGAACAGAGTTAACTTTCTGGGATTCTCTCACCTTCTTTTATTGAGCGTGCATCAAGATAACAACTAATGAGGCTACCTGGGAACAGGTCAGCAGCACCATTGGGTGTAAACCGAGCTTCACCACTCTGTGAAGAAGTATGGTTTTAGAGGATTTTGGGGGGATTTCATCATCTATTGACCATAATTCAGAGAAGTCTCTGTAGGGTAGAGAGTTGAAAGCTGGGTTTGACACCCCCAGGTGGCACTGCTTTAAAAGCAGGCATGATCCTGTGATATAAATCCCTGCAACTGATCAGTTATCCTAAACACAAGTGTGATCCAAGGTAAACCTCGAGTCATGCTGTTGTCTTCTCTTGGCTCCAGCTCAGTTAAGATTGGCTAAGGTGAGCTATAAATCTGTTCTGTGGGAATTTCCATTTTTTTTGGAAATCCCAGAGAAGCTTCATTTGCTGGCTAATAAACAGAACGGCTCCCGGTGATTGCATGGGGCACTAGAACACACAGTGTGGCTAATTTACACATATGTGAAAGTCTCATTAGGGCTTAATAGTATATTCAGCTTTTAGGGCAGCATAACGCTTCCATGGAGAAGATGTCTTTTCCAGAGAAGTCCTTAGTTTTGCTCATTTCTGCAAGACAATGCAAGGTGCCAGTAGTCCAGATGAAAAACTGACCCACTTGCAGTCCAGACCTGTCCCCCTTTGCAAATTTTGTGCGCTATGAAACAAAAAACGCAACAAAAGAGGCTCCAAAATGAAATCTTATCAGCGCGAGAATGGGAAAGCATTAAACTTCACCCCAAAAAAGTCCACATTTCATTTGTTGTTTTCCAAGTTTTTCTTTTTTGGAAACCAGGTTCTTATCAGTGTGTTTCATTCAGCTTTATTGAACAAATCTAAAGGTGGAGGACAGAGAAGCTTTTTCTTCCCACCATGAAGCTGCTTACCACAGTTAGCTTCGTCCTGGCCTGCGGGACAGTCTGTAACCCCATCACACCACTGGGACTCCCACACACTGTTCCCATCTCCACATTTAATCCCATGAATACAGGATGAAGAAACTGGAATTCAAGACAGGAACCAGAAAAAAAATCAGTCTTCCAATCTCAGTAATGTTGACTCAGTTCACTAAATAAATCCTTCACTTACAGTAATAGGCAAGGAGGATTCCAGCCACCAGCAGCAGCAGCAGCAGCAAGGAGATGACAGCAGCAACAGTGAACTTGATGCACCTGTGTTTGAAATCTGACAGAAGAGCGCTCACCGTGACTGGAAACCCACTCACACCCAGCTTCACGATTATATTATACACAAAACAGTTTCTAATGACACTTTTTGTTACAAGCAGCGTCCAAATGATGTGCCTGGTATCTGTACAGTTGTGTAAAGAATTTTAAATTGTATTAAAAGACACTCAAATACCTTTGTGCTTGGGGATGGAGGGACTGATGTCAGGTGGAGGCTTCAGCGCCACATTGTGAACATACTGGGGTTGAACATCTGATTCGGCGAGCAGGAAGTTTCATCTTCTCATATTAACGGATGAAGTGAGGACAAGCGTCCAGATACTTTTGGCAGAGCAACTTTACAAAGTGTTTTTGTAAAGTTACAATACTTAAAATAAATTGAAAGCTGGTCTTCTTCTCAAGGCTGATTAAATGCAGATTAAAACTCACCGGACTGGTGGTCATTTTCTGTTTAATCATCTGTATTTTGAAAAAAATGAAATAAAATCCCCCTGTGATAACTTTCACTCAGATAATCTCATCCACATCACTGCCAGCACCTCCGGCATCTCCTCCCAGGCTCCGCTCTGCTCATTATCACATGGACGCGATCAAATAAAGAGTTTGTATGAAAACTGTCACGCCTACACTTCACACAGCATCAGTTTGTTTCCCTCCTGAGCACACAGCAAAGACAATGACGAGTTGGCGAGTCTAAACATGACACAGGCGTTATCTGCTTAAGTGTCAGAGCAGTGAGTGAGTACTGCTATGCCGAGTGTGCAGTGGAAAGGTACTGAAAACATGACATATGGGCAGGTAGACACAGTGTGTTTCAGTGATGCAGTGGCTGAGCGACAAGAAAATATGGAGAGGATATTTTAATGTGAAAATGAAATGCATTAATCAGGCCAGCATGCTTTTGGATTGACTGCTTTTTTATTTATTTAATGATACAGTACTCATTTGACAAAGCAGCCTTATATTCAATGCACAGGAAAAGAACAAAAACACTTTACCTGATAATAAAGAACAGACATGAAATGACGCCTGGAGAAGGCTTTAAATGGTACTTCACATTCATAGAGTCACTTAGCAACATTCACATTCATCTGGGTGAAACATAAAACATGCACAGCAAACATGTCAGCCTTCCAAACACGCACACAAAGTTATTTGGTCTTTTTAATAATTTTTGTGATTTGGCTTGATTCCTAATGTTCATCTGTTGAGTCAGTTTTATTAGAGTCGTACAAAAAGGAATGAAAATTCCCACCGATCTTTTTTTCAACCAAAATAAACTTTTTCTTTTGCACTTTTTCCCTGATATCACTTTTTTCAAGTCTACACCCAGGCCTGCCATCCTGGGAAAAGTCTGCTAAGGTTTTTGGGGTCCATGGCTTGCTGGATGAGCAGGTTGACCTGTCCTCCCACGCTGAGCACCGTTCCCTCTTCCACTCCCTTGAGCTTCTCCTGCAGCCGCAGCAGCACCCGCTCCGCCACCTTGTTGAAGCTCTGACTGTCACTGCTGGAAAGAATACGAGGGGAAGAGACTGAACACACACACAAAACCTCGCCAGCTCCAATTCTGACACTTCTCTCCTTGATTACCTGGATTTACGGCTGTTGTCTATGTCATCTCCCCCCATAGTGGAGCTTAGCGTTGCGTTGAGCTCCTGCTGCTCGTCATGCTGCAGGTAAAAAGCTTTTAGGGGGTTCATGGTCCAGTCAAACAAAGGGTCATACAGCAGCACCTATTTAAAACGTACAAAGACACAGAAATGTACAAAAGCACTCCTTAATATGGAGTTACGGAATAAAACATAATATTTAGAGCTCTGTGTAAACCGTCCCATGATTTTACCTCCACAATAGTCAACAGAGCTTCTTGAGAACTTCTCATCACCTCCATCGTCTTCTCACAGCATCTGAAAGGGAAAGCAGGGTTCAGATTATTTATAGTGCTGAATGTTTAAAATGTCTAAATTGCAACAGATTTCCCAACATGAATCTTATTCTGTGGTCTGAGAAAAGATTAATGAGGAAGCTTGTTTAATGACACAATGTAATATGCCATTTCAAATTATAAAACTTTATTAATTGTGAAGGAAACTCATCAATCAATGGTGATTAGCTACTCATACAATAAAAGGATCAGATAATTTTTTTATTATGTCCTGTAAAACCTCAGAATTGACAGGGGGTGCACTTTGTTTTTACCTCGATTTTTACTGCAAGCCACTTTGCAACCCACCTCCACTTCAGTTTATATTTTCATGTCTGATTCAAATTTGTCATCTCATGGATGCCTGCCGTGTTCTGTCACAGAGTCTTTACTTCCAATTTTCCATGTATGAGTATAAAAGGGCCTGAAGGTCCCAGACCACTGCTGACAAATAAGAGCAACATCTGAGCATAATCATTAGCTAACCTCCTGAAAACTCCTTCCACTCCAGTGATGCCCATACCGTCCACAATGTCTCTGGAGAGTCTGAAGGGGACAGTCTCAGGGGTCGGGAGGATCTTGCCTTGCTCAAAGGCCACACCTTTAAAACATCAACAACAAAAACACACACAGTGAAGAAAAAGGGGCATCCACACTGGAGGAAAAAAACATTTTCCGAAACAAAGCGTGACCTTCTTGGTGTAAGAATACCTAAATCGATGTGCACCAGTTCTGCAGTCTGTTCGTCGATCAGTATGTTCTGGATGTGTCTGTCACCCAGACCCACGATGTAGCCGACTGTGGACACAAAACAGAAAACAGAAGGTTTGTTTTTACAATTACTGGATCGTCGTTTGGAGATAATATGAAATCTCGTTGCTGCAAATGTATATTTTTTAATTCTGTGTCATGACTGATAAATATTTTCTTTCAACTCTGGACTTCAACTGAGAACAAAATGTTGACACGCTGAGGTGAAAGGTGGTGTTTTATGTACAAAGCAAACCGGGATCCATCAATCACCTTAACAATAATCAACACCAACACTTTAGTTTCAAGTCACATCAATTATGTCGCCCTTCGGTTTGTGGCATCTTGTATTTACAGTACATAATGAGCTTTACTCTGTGAGACGGTGTACCTATAGAGGAGGTGGCCACACTGCGAGTGTAAGCCAGCCGCTTCTCCATCCACACTGCGGGATCCAGGAACCGTTCCATGCAGAAATACCTAAAGACCGGCCTGAACTTCGTGCACACCTCGTTGTAGGCCTGCATCTTCTCATCGAATGCAAGTCTCTGAGCGTCCTGCAGTGACAGCCCAACAAAAACTACAGCTGTGAGTTCTGAACCCATAGCAAGCATGTGTTGCCATGTTGCAAAAGTGTTTTCCTGTCAGTACCGCCATACCATCATCTTCCTCCGGCAGGCTAGGTTGGCCCAATCTTGGGGTCGGAAGCGTTTGTGAGCTCCTTTATTGGGCTCCACCAGAAACTCCCCGATGGGCACCGTCCCAGAGCACCACTCTAACACACCACTGCGCTGTGAGAAAGGCACCACCTGGAATCAAGTATATGACAGATTTTTTTTTAAGCAACGAAGGGAAAAAGAGATGAAAGCAAATGTGAAGCAGTGCCACAGATGTGCGTCTATCGGGGAACCTTGTATCGTCTGATGTTGAGCTTCCTCTTGCGAGTGTCTGTATTGCGCTGCAGCAGCATGGAGCACATGCCGAAGACCTGCTGCATCACTGCGTCCTGTCGCAGGTCGTCCTGACCCTGTTTGCATTAAAACACTAAAATCACTCACAGGTGACGTGACCAAAATCATCACAACGATCCTTTATTTTAGTGCAGTTCAGTGTATTTGTACAGCCCAGTATCACGTGTGAGGGCTCAAACTGCTTCACAGCCATTGAAGCAAAACAAGAACAGACAGACTGAGTTCTGTAGGACACTGGGAGTTTTAAGACGTTTGCAGTCATTCATTTGTTAATGGCTGAATTCTTCGGTTGATAGTTCCTCTGAGTTTCAGGCAAGACAACTTTGGAGGAACTACTTTGAAATTTAATGCAATTTAATGCAGGGGTGTCAAACTCCAGGCCTCCAGGGCCGGTGTCCTGCAGGTTTTAGATCTCAAGTTGGCAATTACATGCAATCTGTTTTTGGTAATACAGTAAATAACTGTGAAAAACCATAGAAAATCGCATATCTGTTGAGGTCTACACAGAGAGAATTCACATTTACGAGAAATGTGCAACCTATAGGAAAATAACCACAATACAACCAGTTGGTGGCCAAGTTGGGGCGCGTCTCCTCGAGTTGATGTCATTGACAAAGACTCATTCAGACTGATGGCAACATGTTAGCAATCTGTCTGCATTTATAAATTAGACAGCAGCTATTTACAAGTGGCCGGCATAGTATACAGGAACATATGTGCCGAGTATAACCTGGAAGTCCCGAGGTCAAAATGGGAGATGCCCCCTAGGGTGGTGGAGAACACTGAGCTAAGATCCTGTGGGACTTCCAGATACAGACGGACAAAATTGGTGGTGGCTAACCAACCGGACATAGTGGTGGTAGACAAGCAGAGGAAGACGGCCGTAGTGATCGATGGAGGTATAGTGAATGACAGCAACATCAGGAAGAAGGAACACAAGAAGCTGGAGAAGTACCAAGGGCTCAGAGAAGAGCTCGAGAAGTTGTGGAGGGTGAAGGTAACAGTGGTCCCAGTGGTAATCGGAGCAGTAGGTGCATTGACTCCCAAGCTAGGCGAGTGGCTGCTGACCTATTTTTACTCGTGCGACTGAGGTGTTTGCTAGCTCTGAATCAGTCAATCGATACAACACTACCATGCAAAATATAGCGATGCTACGCTGTAGAGCTTTTTTTTCACCACCCAATCAAACACACAGTTTCAACTCTCCTGTTTTTTTTTTCACTTTCATCTTATTTTGGAAGCTGCTGAGTCAAACTCCCAGGCCGTTTAATGCTGCTGACTGTTGTGAGTTTAATATTAATGCAAAACAAGCACACAGATACAAAACTATTAAGTTTCACCACGACTCTCCCAAGTGGTAAATCATTAGCCTTTAATTGACTGTCAAATGTGTCAGCAAACACAAGCATGCTCTCACACACAAACACACAGCCTGCTAAAGAATGTTTTCATTAGAAAGGAGTGAAAGCCTGTTTGTCCTGGTACAAAAACAGGATTCATTATTAGCAATAGCCAAAGCCAAATGGAAAAAAACTCAAGTTTAAATTGTGAGCACCTTCCCGTCAGGGCTGGCCAGACTATAATGGCACACGAGAAGATATTTGTTGAAAGACAAAAAAACCCGACGTCAAAAGCACACGTAAGACACGCACAAACGCACGCACGCTTACTTTGACCAGCTGTCTCCTGCTTTTGCCGTCAGAGCCGACGCAGTCGATGATCTTGGGCAGGTTGACTCCTCCGGCCAGGTGATAGTGTGGCATGAAGGACCTGACAGTCACCAGGTTTTCATAACCACCGGACGGATCCACCTGTTTACACGATAAATATGAGACAAATAATTCAACCAAACCAATTAAAAAATGACACTATACACTAAACATGGATCACCCCAGTAACACTTAAAAAACAAAACTTTATATAAACTCTGAAAGCAGCAAAGTTCTCTCTCTCTGTATGTTTTTAAGTTGTATTTTACCTTAATTTCCATTGTGGGTATGGTGACCTCCTCAAGGTCTCTAATTTGCATGATAGGCTGATCAGCGGGGATGGGGATAGCCTCTGAAACCAAACAAGGACACAAAGGATGTCTAAGCAGCGGACATTTAATGCACACAACCATAACATATATACACATTCAGAGGTCGTGAGTAGCTGTAGAATGTTAGGTCTACTAGCAACAGCTGAGTGGACCTGAGCAACTATGAGGAGAAAAGTCTTCATCCCTTCATGACCACAGTGTACTGATCCTCTAACGGCTGCTCCCAGCAGGATAAGGCACCACGGCACAAAGCTCAAATAATCTCAAACTGGTTTCTTAAACATGACAATGAGTTCACTGTACTCACACCTTTGGCATTTGGTGAAACCAAAGATTCACATCATGGAGCAAAATCTTTCCAGCGCCTTGCTGAATCTGTGCCACGAAGAATTAAAGCAGCTCTGATCCAAAAAGATGACTCAACCCACTCCTAACACGGTGCACCTAATAAAGTGGCCAGCGAGTGAAGAAAGCATAACTCACTCTTCTCTGTTTTGTGTCTGCTGGCATCCATGTAAGCCAGGGTGATGTAGGCATCGCACAGGCGCTCGATCCCTCGGATCATCTCGGCTCGCTTCTTCCTGATGGTGGCGATGATCTTCCGAGCGACATCCGAACGCTCCTGAATGAGGGAGAACATGTAAACAATTTTTAAAAACAAACAAACACACCAGGTGCTTCTTTTTTTGTCATGTTACAACATTTAACACACCCAAAGTTTCAAAACGCAACAGCGCTGTCCCCGTTTAATGCAAACACCATGACAAACGACGTGTCATATTTAAGCTCCGCATGATGGAGAGAATCGTGTAAAACGGATGGAAACATCACACTCACCAGATCAAACTGCGAGAGCTGTCGCGTAGCACTCTTAGACTGCCGGGACCTGCAAAAGTTTTCGTCTTTGTTGGCATTGACCAGGGCGAAGATGATAAAGAGCGTGTGGTGAGGGTGCTGCAGAGATGCTCGGCATATCAGCTATGAGGAGGGAGGAGTACAAATAATAAACTGGACGTGGCTGCAGCAAACCTTTTACATAATGCGGTTTACACAATAATGAATAAAAGAGCCGCGTTACCTCATTGAGGACATCGTGGAATCCTGTATCCTCTGCCACGCCAGTTGCCATCTTGGTTCCCATGCGGGCGGCCAGCTGATACATGAGAGGCAGAAACTTGTAGGACGGGATCTGTTTCACCCCTTTCTGTATAAGACAGAAACAAAAAGCTTTGTCAGATAATTATATTTGTAAGATTCAGTGCAGATATGTGAACGTTTTACTGACCTTCATCATCTCATTTACATCTTTAATGTCAGCATTTTCCAGCCAGAGGGAAGCCAGCCGGAAGACCCAGGTGTCGTGCTCCTCACCCTGCTCCAGACACTGGATGTAATTCTCCACAGCCTTACACAGAAAGCGCTTTCTGTCCGTCCGCAGGTTGGACAGGGCTTTTTCATCCAGCTCCAGCTCTCTTTGGACTTTTATTGTGTACCTGTGAAGTTGCACAAAGACAGGCTGGAAACAGGCCTTCACTTTTTCTTTGGTTGTAACTGGACCTCAGCTTAAATGCAATACATCGAGTTGTAAATGTGCAAATCAACCTGTTGGAGGTCACTTTATGCTCCTTTATCAAGCCCACTTCCTCCTTGGCCTTTTCCAGCAGGGCCTGTTTGTTCTCAAACTCAGACGAGTTCATGTATTTGTCGATGCTCTGGTACTGAGCGTCAGAGAAGCGGGCCAGAGATAAAAACGCCTCAGTCCGCTGGTTCTGGAGCCTGGAGTCCTGAAGTCCCGATTCCCCCTCTATCACCTCCACTGCCTGAGCAGAGATGAGACCTTTATTAATTCAACAGTACAGGGCTGTTCTCACGTGAGGAAACAAAAATCAGCATAAAAAAGGCAAAAACTTACAGGTGTCAACACAAACATTAAAAAAATGTAAAACAAGATTTAACCAGATGCACAAAAAAATGTCACTACAAAACCCGATTCAGACGTATAAAACACACACAGACACACACATGAATTATTTAATTTTGTCTATATGAATCTGGCGTAGCCAAAGGACATAAAGTGTAAACTTGCAGACGTTTAATATTTATGTCGTCGCCTGCTCCTAATTTGTCTGGACATAAATAAATAATTCATGTGAGGGTGTGTGCGTATGAAGGCCCGCATGCTGCCAAGCCGACGGGTAATAAACCATTCATTTCTCTAGGCGATCACTGCTGTGTGTGTGGATTTTAGGGCGTTTGAGACCTTTAAGATTTAAGATTCCTGTTTTGGTCGCTCTTCTTCACACGAAAAGAAAATACCAGAAAATAACTCTTAACCGGAGCCACTTTAATCTTTTAATAAAGCTTCGACTGCTCATACCAAAAGCTTCTTCTTACCCTCTCCAGGTACTTCTCCAGTATGACTCCAGGACTTTCCAGGCAGGTTTCTGCCAGCCAGTTACCACACAGCCTGAGGCACTCGGTGTAGACTGGCGCTAATGCAGGATTTAAATCCACCTGTGCAACACACATCAAACCAGCTCAATAACCCATCTTGGTATTTGGATTTAACTTAGCTAATCTCACTGTTTTGCATTAGATACAACACAGCGTTATGTGTCCAACTGACCTTTTTCTCTAGGCTGTGTATCATCTGTCTCAGCAGGCCCAGAGCCAGACCCTGCTCTCCCTTTGCCCAGAAAACCTGGGCCTCCTCCAGTTGCCACGACGACACAGGTAGCGACGCCCAGGTCCTTCCACCGCCGGCATGCTGCTTCATCTGGTAGACTGCACGCTCTGCCAGCTGGATAGAGGTTAGAAGCAACCTTCATATGACATTCATGTGGTAAAAAGGAAAACAGTGCTTCAAACCTTCACCTGTGGATCTGTGGATGTTACCTGCGTGTTTCCGGCCTTGCGAGCTAACCGGCACAAGTCCATGAGATGGTCAGTGAGAACAGAGCTGAGGTACTGGCTGCTGTCGGGCTCTTCCACCCTGGACAACAGGGTGTGCTGGGCCACAGAGCGGACAGCTAGGATGGGTTCCACTAAAGCAAAGTCACTGTCAACGAGGAGCTGAGAGTGGTGCCGCCACTGGCCGTAAACTTCTCTCAGGATGAGGTCTGAGAAGGGTCTAATGTAAAAAAAAGAAAAGAAAAAAAGAGTTTAACCATGAATAAGTCCAGAGGAGGCGTCCCGTGTGTTACTGACTGTGTGGTATGCTTCTGCCTGAGTCACCTGGAGAACAGCTCTTTAACACTCTCCAGCTCTCTGACGCTCTGCAGGTTCCTGAGGGCTGGATACAGAGATGACACGGCCTCCAGACTGCCTTTGCGTAGCTCTTCCACCTCGGCACCCCTGTAGAAATGCATACGCGTTATAAAGCAGAAATAAAGCTGTCGTACCAGAGGGTAAAACTTCATATTTTGTCCACCGCACCTGGCCTGTTTCAGAGTTTCATCAAATATGGAGAACTCCTTATTCCTGAGTGCTTGCAGGGCACAAAACACAGATTCGTGAAAGCCAGGATTGGATTTCTCACTCCTGCAACAGCAAGACATATTTGGAGAAAAAAAAAAATCAGCTTCTAACTGTGAGATTATAGTTGTGTTTCATGCAGCAGATGCTTCCCTCACCTTTCTGACAGCTCAAAATCCCACTGGGTGTTCCTCCAGGCTGCTTGAAAGCGAAGATCTCGCAGCTCAGCTCCCCACTCGACCCCTTCGCTCTCGAGACCCCTCATGTAGGTGGCCAGGATGCTGCTTAGACCGAAGTTCTGCAGACCCTGTCGGCATAAGATTAAAGAAACTGTGTTACAGTGCACTGAATGTATTAGCTAAAATGTTTCAATCTAAAACATTCTTTGGAGGAAGTGGTTCGTCATAGTATCATTTCAATCATACCTCCACGATGCCCACTTGCCGAGTGACCTCGGGAAGGGTACAGTGAAGGTCATAGGAGGTCAGGGCCCTTCCCCACATAGCCTCGTGTTCGTAGGTGCGAATCCTGTGAATTCACGTGGCAAAACGGCATCAGCAGATCTGATAATGACTGAAGCCTAATGAAGAATAAGTGACCGTGTGAAAGACCTAATTGAAATTTTCTACCTCGTCAGGGGGCTGGTCATGGTTTCGCCACCACAGCCATACAGACTATCCGGCTCCCCGATGCTGCGATACACCTCGATCAGCAGCTCCTATTAAGTATGCAAAAATGAGAGGAGAACAAGAAAGTCTTTTAAAAACAGATAAAATAGCTGATGTGTGATAATGATGATACATCAAAATGCAAGATCAGCTTCAACAGCAATGCATTTCCTGGTTGCCATAAGAGGCTGTCTTTTTTTTCCTCCCATATTTAAATCTTTTTATGGCTGTGAAGCTCCATGAAAATTTAATTTATATTCTTAGCCAAACAAATAACATTGATTTGACCTGATGTTGCCATTTAGAAAACAAAGCAGCCTGTGTAACTATGTGTGCAGCACGAAGAACCAACCTGCAGACTGATATTGGTGTCTTCTATGCTCTTCTCGGTCAGGCTGGAGATCGTGAAGGTCTGGCTGTTCTCTTCAAAATTTATTTTCCGCGTTGCTCTGGAGTTGGCTCTGCAGTTACAGGAAATGGATCAAAAATGAAAAGCTGGATAAAGTTATTTTTCTGTTACTGTTTAAATGAAGCCGCCGCATACTTGCGACTTTCTTCCATGTTAGCTTTGATCTTGTCCACGTAGATCTCGGTGTACAGCAGGGCGGTGAAGTGAGCTGAGCAGGACTGAGCAGCTTTGGCCACCTCCAGGTAGTTCAGATCCAGCCAGAAGTTTGAGTCGCACACTGTGCCAAAGGATTTGCTGCAAGAAGGCAAAGCTCTACATTCATACTACGGCAGGTTTACTGGGGCAGAGACAAGAGCAGGTCCAATCGAATAATATCTGACTACAAACCCGTCAGCTTCCAGTGGCCTCTGCTGGTGTCTGAGGTAGTCAATAACTGCAAGCATGGTACGTAGAGAGGTCTTATCATGCACGCCCTGGCTCGCAGTGTCGGTCTCTGCAGAGAATAACATGGACCCTCATCTCAAAGCAAACAAGCACTAAATACGATCTATCGTCCACTGTCAAAATATAAGGAACAGGATTAATAATATTTGTCACAGATTCAAACTGACCAGAGTCAGACGTGAGAGGAGTGGCGGAGCGACTCGAGGCCTGAGCACTTCTGCAACAAAAGCTGAAAAAGTCCTGAATGTGGGAGGAGAGCAAGTCCCTAAACGACCCATCGGAGTCATCCAGAAGAATGGAGTGAATGATGAGAGGCAGTAACCTCTGACAGCAGTCCACCCACACCTAAACATGGAGAGAAAGATGGAGCGACACAGAAGGAATAAGGTGGAGTAGGCTGTACTGACATTCAGTATATGACTACAAATGTTAACTAATTAAACACAAATTAAACAGAACAATTTACTTTCTCTTGTTGTTTGAATTTTTTATTCTAAAAAAATACAAAATTCTGGCTGAGTAATGTAGCCATTCGACTTCTAAACAGCTCTTAGGATAACTCACCAGGCAGAGTGGTCGGGACAAAAGCAGAGCCTCACACTTGACCCCTCCGCTGTCCAGCAGCGCTGTGCACAGAGCCTTCAGCCAGTTCTTATGGCTGCCCGCCTGGGGAATCCAAAACTCCTGGCTCTTCAGGTTTCCTCTGGCCTCTGTGCTCTCCTTGGCAGCCACAGCAACCACCTGGCAGCCAGTAATCAGATGCATGAGCTTGCTGTGAGCTCCCGTGAGGTAACTTGCAGACACATGTGCAAATATCTAAAACCCACCTTATTTTTGGCTGTTCTGAATGGGTTAAGGTAAGTCAGCATGGGGTCTCTGTTCCCTTTGTGTTGCTCCCAGAAGTCGACTCCTGACTGAGTTGCGAGGATGTTCTTCAGGCACTGAGCTGCTGCCCGTCTCACCTCGATTCTGGCAGACAACCACAGCACAGAGCACATCAGCTTTTCCCATCATCATGAGTTAAAACCTGATAGCTACAGAATTTGAGGACGTACTGCTGTTGAGTGAGCGCGTCGTTCGTGCAGTTGAGGACGATGTACAGACACTGAGACTCGGTGGATTCGAAGAGGGAGACGGCTTTTTCATACAGGGGGTCTCTGCCATGGAGAAGGGCGATGTTGGACAAGTCTACTGGGCCCAGCTCTCCTAAACAGCTGCCTGCCGCCTCTGCAGCACAAGGACTGAGCTATGAGAGCACTGCCAAACTGAATCTTATCAAACTGTTGACATGGAAGACAACACAGCTTTGATTTGTTTTACCCTGAATGTCAGCTCCTCCAGGGTGGCCGGCTGCTAGTTTACAGAGCTGCAGCAGATTGAGGACCAGCTTCACCAGCACACTGTCGCTCGCGTCGGCTAAAAAGGACGACACGGATGGAAAACATTTACATGCAATCGTTCTCACGCAGAAACCACTCTTCCTCCTTTAGCATCATACCGTGGCACTCTTTAAGAAGCTCTCTGATCTGTCCTTTGTTGTCATGCAGCTGTCTGGTGAGCTCCTTTAACCCCTCGAGTCTAGTCAGAGGTAAGGAGTCACAGGACGTCACTGACAGGAAGTGGGCGATCTCCTGCAGGGGGGATAATTAAAAATTCATTACTCTCCGTATCAAAATGATGAGAGAAGATCTAAATAGACTTTTAAAGCGAGGACATTATATTTACACATGTATTTGCTGCTTTTACCTGTCTCAGACTGAAGGTGCCAGCGTTATATTTGAGTTTGTGCTGTACAGCCCGCAGCTCTCTGAATTCAGGGATATCAGGGAAAGGCTCCAACCCTCTGATGGCTTCCTTTAACGTCTGCTGATTTTCTATGACAAGAAACTGCAGCAGACTCAGAACCTTCAGGGCAAAAAGAGGATTCAAAATCAAAATCATGCACACTGAAAATGAGCCACAGTTATTCTAAGACAAAGATATGAAATAAAGAAGAGTTTGTTATCAGCAAACAGTCCATCCTTCTGTCTGTGCACAAAAAGACCCAGATTGTCTTCCTCCATTAACCACAACCGCTCTCGGCAGATGGAGCCCCTCCCCAAGCCTGGTTCTGCCGGAGATTTCTTCCTGTTAAAGAGGAGTTTTTCCTTTCCACTGTTGCCAAAGTGCTTACTCAAAGGGGTTCATAAAATTGTTGGGTTGTTCTCTGTATATACTATTGCAGGGTCTACCTTACAATATAAACCACCTTAAGGCGACCGTTGTTGTGATTTGTGTAAATGGCATTCCTAAAAACTGTCTTTCCCATTTTCCTAACAAAATATTAAGAAATTATGGGCGGCCCAAGAGTTTTGAACTGTATGCTGTGTACTAAATACTAAATACATTCAACGAACACCACGCTTTGGCATGCAATCACTTACCTGCTCTGAGATGGAGGGTCGGCTGGTCACCTGAGCAGTTAGAGTTCCAATGATGACCTGTAGGTGGCAGCCCAGAGCATCATCACAGACCTGCAGGGACACGTGACACACGGAGGCCAGCAGGTCACAGCACAGAGCAAGGCTGCGGGTAGAAACCTCATCACACGGAACTGGTCTGTGGACAGCAGGAAAACAGTGTTTATGTATGTACAGCACAATATGTGTGAAATGTAGAAAAACTGTTCTGTAACCTAGCCTAAAACCGCGCTATTAATGTAGCTAAGTTAGCTCAATTTTTTAGCAGTATCGAGATACCGTGTAATGCTAGAAAACAACAACAACAATAATAATAATGATAATAATAATAATAGAACAGGAATAGTATAAAAATTTATTTATACTAAATTTATATATATATATGAAAAAGGATAACAACAAATTTCTATATATACATATAAACACTTAAAAACAGCCATTAAGAATGGGAAATGATCAATTTCAGTGATAACAAGTAATCACAGACTTGCTTTGGTTTAAATTATGATTTTATCTTGGCGTTACAAATTTTAAGATCACTTATTGTTTTTATTTCTAGTGGTAACGTGTTCCACATCTGTGGGCCTTTAATTTCATATAATATCATCTGATTGACTTACTCAGGATTCACACCAGTGTGTAAGTCTGCCTGCGAGTGCACCGACCTGCTGTTAATATGGTGAATGAGCGTGTAGATTATATCTCTGAGAACAAAGGCCCAGGCTCCACCCAGACCGTCCTTCACCTCCCTGAGCAGCAGGCTGACGAACAAATGGTACATGAGGAGGATGCGGTGCCGTTCGTAGCTGTTGGTCGTCTCTGCTGCTCTTTCACACACGGCCAGCAGAATCCTCTGGATAGAAATCTACAGACAGATGTAACATTATTGCACATAGAACAGAAAACGGAACACTGTGACTATTATCAAAACAAAAAAAAGTTTGACTGGGTGACGATACATGAGACATCATACCGGGGTTTTTGACAGAATGGCTACCAGTGACTTGTGGTTGGCACCGTGGCACTTGCTGAGGTAGTCCAGTGTAGCTTTGATGACATATGAGCTGAAGTATGGTGGATTTGGTACCGGGTCTAGCTCTCTGAGAGATATTAAACACTGATTTTGACGTCCATTTGTTACCATACTGAGTATTTAGATGAATGAACAGTAAAAGAAAATAAAACAACAACAACAACAACAAATTACTACAGGACAAATATCCCAATACCCAATAAAGCGTTTCAGGTCTCCTCTGTCTTCTTCAGCTCCACTTCCTTCATACAGAGTCATGAGCAGTTCCACTACAATGTCAGCCAGGTTACTGTGGATCAGGCTGTCGATTTGCTGTGGACACATGTGAGAAGGTGAATTTTAGAGTATATAAAATCATTTGACTATGGCTTGTTCAGCAAAGCATTTGTGACCTTGATAACATTTTCTCAGATCTTAGGACTGACAAGCAAAAGTCTTGAGTGCAGATGTACTGTCGATACAAGCTGGTGTTACCTGTTTACCCAGACAGCTGGCATCTTTGAGCAGGTCATACACCATGTTGGCCTTCTCTCTCTGCTGTGCAACCTGCGAGTCCTGGCCCGGCAGTGCAAAATATGGCAAAATGTTGACCATGATCTTTGGGAAACAGTCTGCCAGTAAGTCCCTCCAGTCTTTGTCGAGAGACCTGCCGATAGACTTCACCTGCTCAAAGTCATCCAGGAAGACCAGGCGGGGGATCAGCACCGGGTAGGAAGAGCTTTAAGGGTATTGGAAAAGGATGCTCAGTCGTAATACACTTGATTTCAAAAAAACACCAGCTTAATGTAACTATAGCAGAAGGAAATGTGACTCAGTGACGCAAAGATGAGCTTGTTTTCTCACTTATAGAACTCTTTGACTGTGGCATGATCCAGTAGACTGTAGGGGAAAGATCCAAGAGTGTAGCGGTCATCAGAC
Source organism: Neolamprologus multifasciatus (assembly GCF_963576455.1). NCBI lineage: Eukaryota > Metazoa > Chordata > Actinopteri > Cichliformes > Cichlidae > Neolamprologus > Neolamprologus multifasciatus. The sequence continues at coordinate 26,438,912 of NC_140452.1, forward strand.
TGTCTCTGTGCGAGCCACTCGGCCACCAGGTAGTTCAGGTGAGAGCTGACGAATGTTTTTACGCTCCTGTAGCCCAGCGCTCTGGAGACACTGCACAACATCTGAGGTGAAAGAGAGGACAGGACAAATCACGTCACCCTGGACGATTACTAAACCACAGTAAATCAGTTTGCATGCTTGATTGAAATATTCTCCTCCCTATATTCTGCGCCTTGAAAAAGGAACTCCCATAAATCCACATGCAATAGAGTCAGTCGCAAAAATCCCACCTCTTACTGGCAGTAAAACTGGCCCATAGTGACATACGGTGCAGTATTAATCTGCATCAGAGTAGTTATCCAAAGCACGTGTTACCTCACTTTTACAATGCATCAAGACCTTGTAAAAGCAAAATTGCATTCAAGTAGCTTGTTACCTTTTTAATGAGCTGCTCTTCAATATCGTTTTCTTTATAAGACTGAAAGAGTGCAAACAGGGACTGTTTTTCACACACGGGGCTACAGCACAGTACGACTGACAAGCTCTTGAGCAGGGTGGCCTTGCGGTTGAATATCTCGTCCTCCCGGTCCTCAGAAGAGCAGCCTCTCTGCGTGTGATTGCACAAACAATACGTTAGTCGGTGTGTGTATGGGGGGGGGGGGGTATAGCAAAGAGTTGCCGACATGTGGTAATGCTGCTCGGTCTTACCGGAAGCTTCATCCCCTCCTGAGCCTTCAGGTAAACATTCTCAAAGGCTTTCTGCTGGTGTTTAAGTGGCAGCATCTTCGTCTTATCTGGTTGCTCTGAGCTCATGTCCAGAAACAGGCTGGAGATGCGATACCAGCGAGCACATATTTATCTGTCTGATCTTGGTCTTGCTTTATGTTTATTAGTGGTAAAAGACGGAAGCGTACCTCTCCACTGAAACGGCTACCAGCATGCGGACTTGGTGGTGTGCGTCTGCGAGGTGAGATGGAAGGACAACAGACACGGGATGGTCTTCCTCTCCGTCAGAGGTTCTGATGCTCAGGACGGCCCACTTACAGCATGGGTCGGCCTAACCAAGCCGAAATGACAGCAAACACAAAAGAACAAGCAAAGTCAAAAGCAGTGACAACGAGAGCTGCTGCAGTAATGGGACACTTTTACAGGCAGTAAAAACAGCAACACTGTTGCTTAATCGTAGATTTTACCTCCAGGAGAGCAACCAGACATTGCACTAAAGCAGCTCGCACAGATGCCACGCATTTACCTGTATGGCTCAGGAAACTGAAACGCAGTACAATAGGAGCATTAGTAACAGTTCTGACTACTATACACTTCCACAGAAAACAATACATTGTTTGTAGTGCAACAAATATACATGTTTTACCCTGTAGCAAACCCTTAAACAAGAGAATTTCAAATTCCAAAAGAAGGTAATTTTACACTTGACTTCTCTATCAAGGATTGAAATCATGTATGTAAATGTAATCTTTTTTAAAGAGCAGCCAGTTCATCTATTAATGGTGTAAAAACATGCTTCTAACCAGAATCCGGACACCACTTTCAGCAAGGATCCCTGCACATGTCTCATCTCCTCTGGCATGTGATGGGTTTTCCCCAGGCTCTTTATGGAGGGTAACAAACTCATCAGTACAGCAGCACAGATCTCCTGGTCCTGACGATACAGAGAGCACAGGTCCCTGTGAAGACAGCAACAAATACATCTATTTATTACCACAGACACATTAATTCACGTTGTGCAGATTGAATGTGTCTAACAAATACGAGTAAGAGAAAGGTTCTCATACGCCAGAGGACGGAGCAGCGAGTCAAATTCCTCCGGGGAGAGCGAGTCCTCAGCAGGAAGCTTCTTCAGCAGGCTGAGATACTGCAAGAAAACCAGATAAGATGAGTGTTTCTGGCTAAAGGGTTGCCACGGTGATCCTCCAAATTTGCTGCTGCCTACCATGTTGAGGTGCAGGGCTTTACTGAAGTCCATCTGCTCCACCAGCAGCAGCAGCTTGCGCCGCACTTCCTGGGGTTTGAAAAGCAGGCCGTGGACGGGCTGGACCGAGCCGCACTCGCACAGGAACTCCAACACTGCGAGGAAAGCCAGGTCCTGCTGTGCCAGATGATCTTCTGATAGAAGGCTTTTCGCACCTGCAAGGTAGCGAGCAATGTGTATGAAACGTGTTAATTTTTTACTTAGCTGTCTGTGTTTTTAAGAAAGGAACAAACCAGGAAAGGACCCGACATACCTGGGCCGCAGGAAGTGTCGGTGTTGTCTCCTTTGGGCCTGTGGTTCCCGTTGGTGCTGCTCTGGGGCTCTTCACCATCATCAAACAAGTCAACATCATGGCCTTGCTGAGTTCTGGTCATTTCCCACTCATCATCCATGTGGTCATCCTCATCCATGACAGTGACTCTCCTGGCAGCAGTGCTTATCTAAAGGGAAAAAGAAGGGAGCTTGATTTCACAAGCCTGCTTTTCACATTAAGGTTTTTCCTTTTGTATCTTTTAAATCTGTGACATGCTCTTTCTGTTGCTTACCAACATTTTGCAGATTTCCGCCAGCTCGCTGAGGAGGCTGGCTGGCAGAATCATTATAAAGAAACCAGAGGAGGTGGGACAAATATTTTCCTGCAGAATGATCACAAAAGTAGTTAAAATCCACTGTCAATGCCTGACTTTGACTTTAAGAGATATGGTTGTTTTTCTAGAAGAAAAGCTTTGTCACCTTGTTTTTTCTGCTGGCAGACTGTGTGCAAAGCTTCATAACAGACCTCAGGGTGCCCATGGTCCCTTCCTCTATCATTTTTACTTTCACCCCTGAAACAAACCCGCTGAAGTCCTGGGCGAGGGCCTATGAGCAAGAACAGCCCGAAAACTTTAAAGCTGGGGCTCATATTTCATTTCAATTTTCAATATGACAAACAAGGGTTCTCAGCCAGGCAGGAATCAGATTTTATGACTTAACTGATTACCTTTGCTTTACCGAAGAGCTGCGATCGGCAGGCCTCCTCCTCAGTCAGAAACCCAGTGGAGACGTAAGCTGCCAAAACAGCAGTCAGCTGACTGAAACAACGCACCAGACACTCTGGAGGAGTGGACTGAGACTGTCGAGGGTCCAAAACAATAGATGTTATTGTTTACCATGAAAAACAACATTCATACGTGCACACACATCTGACTTTAACTCACTTCAGGAGAGAAGCAGTTGAGTAAATTGTCAGCCACGCAGAGCAGGGACTGCTCCAACTTGTTTCTGAGGCCGGGGACAGCAGCAAACCGGCTGTCAGCTGACGCCGTCCTCGCCGACTGGTCAAATCTGCGGACTTCTGACGGCGACGTGTTGAAGCCGAACTGCTGGTACAGTCTCTCAATCTGTTCCAGGTTGTCTTTGGCATCAGAGGGTATTTGCTCTTGAGAAAAGGCACTTTGAAGAGAAAAGAGTTGCAAAGAGGGTTAGTTTAATTCCCAAATCTCAAAGCAATACCTACAGAGAGGGCAGAGAGAGATGCAGTGCAGAAACTGGCTGTATATTACAGGTTATGGCTAGAAATTGTATATATATATATATATATATATATATATATATATATATATAGTAATAAAAGAGGTTGAAAAATAAAAGAATTCCCCTCACCTTTCTATGCCATGAGTACCCAGCAGAAACTTTAGGCTGACTCTGGCGTCCTTCATAGTAAGAGAGACCAAGATGTTCGCTATAAGATTGTGAGGAAAGTCTCTGCAATTAAAAGAAAAGTTTCGTTTTTATCTTAAATACAAATGCAATAATACAAGATAAACTTTATTCTAGGAAAAAATCCAGAAACAAAGGAAAAATATGAAGTAAGGTTCAATTTTCTGAGTTTTGGAGTTTGTGCAAACAGAAAAAGAATCCTTTTTTAACTGGAACATCTTATCTTTTGAATATAAAAGCACCTTCTACAAATATTAACATCAGTGTATAACCTGCCAACCTGCAAATGATGGGGTGAGGTCTGGAGCTGTCCTCCATCTCATCACTCTGGTCGCTCATCAGCATCCAAGCTATGAAGCTCTCCTTCAGATTAGGTGATGTGGCTCCTTCTGTGGCCCCCGCAAAGTCCCAGCCTGATGCTGAGATGAGACTTTTTGGGACCGGACACTTTAGCAGGGCCTGGGCAAGACAGAGTGCAGCACTCCTGCGTACGAGGAATTGAATCACATTAGTACCTTTTGTGTAATTAAAGAAAACTACTGTTGCAATGAAAAAAGAGAGAAACTCACTTGGACGGTTTGCATACAGATCCAGATAAAAGCTTCCAAAAGTCTCTGTCCACATTAATCAGTCCTCCCTGGATGATGGAGGCCAGCAGGTCCAGGCTGAGGGACTCTGTCGGGGACGAGCTGACCCCACGCACTGCCAGGCGCCATACCTTAACCCAGAGCCTTCCCAGCTCCATCCTGTAGACCTGGGCTCTCTCTGGGTAGCGAGCTTGGCACCGGGCCACCTCCCTCAGACAGCGCAGCACATACACACCCCTCTCTCCCCTCCGCTGCTCTGCCAGGAGCTGGTGCAACACTGACAGCAGTGAGACCAGCTCGCGTCCAGGCACCATGTATGGGTACTTAGAGGTAAGCGCTGTGGTGATTTGCAGCCTGAGAGGGGAAATAAAAGACGGGAATGTCTTTATGTGACGCTGATAGCACAGCAGTCCTCCGTGTCTCAAGGCAGAGTTGATGCCCCATAAAATAAAAAGCAATAACACTGATTTAAAAGTCACTCTACCCAGTAATCATCTTTATTTAACTTGAAAATGTGTTTATATTATTTGTGCTGTGATTATCATACCACGGTATGACATCAAAGTCACTGTGCTGAGGCTGCAGATGCTCACGGAGGACCTCCCAGCCCATTTCGATACGCCGGCGCTTGCTGGCAGCTCCGTGGGTGGGACTGCCCATCTGTGTGGCTCTGATGGAGGCCTGGGTGACATCCACGATGTGGGTGTCACTGTCATCATTAAACAGCTACAGCAAAGAAACGTAAGAGCGTTTAAAGGATTAAATGTGTCCAGACACCCTCCTCTAATGAGCTTCCTCACCGCACTTTTGAGCGAAGCTGAACCTTGATGCGCTCGGTGCATACATGGCGTTCGAGCTTTCTTACCTGGTGACAGATGTCAGCCGTAAGCTCAATGAGATTGTCTTTGACGGCTATGTGTCTGGTCCCTGTGACGTACTTCCCTCTGCTGCCTATGTGACCAATCTCCCTGACCAACGCGTTGTGGAGGTTGTACAGCAGACTCCGCCACTTGGACCAGTCCTCAGCATGTGCACCTGCAGTATGAGTGAGAGCAGCCACCAGTTATTGGTTATTTATTTAAGGATATTCAAATATTTATGTTCATGACGTTTAAATAATTACTGCCAACAAATGAACGCAAACCTTGAGTTCAGCCACAGCTTTGCAAAAGTTTAGATTTTTGATGTTTTCACCAGTGAAATTTGAAAGATTAAATTTAAATTAAACTTTTTTACTTACCTACTGGTTTCTATCTAACACTCACACACACTCACACACCAATGAATGCATCAGTCTGGAATGCATTGGGAACAACCCGAGATTCAGTATCTTGCCCAGAAAGAAGGTTGGAAGTGGGAGCAGACAGGGATCGAACAACCAACCTTCCAGTCCGCTCTACCTCCTTAGCCCCCCAAATGCAAACTGAGCATCAGAATGAGGAAGATGATTTAATTACTTTGAATGTACCATGCTTGTTGTTGCAAGACATGCTGGTCTGAGCATTTCAGAAACTGCTGATCTGCTGGGATTTTCCTACATAACCATGTCTGCAGTTTACAGAAAATGATCCAAAAAAGAGGAAATGTCCAGCGAGCGACAGTGGTCTAAGCGAAAATGCTTTTGTGATGTCAGAGATTAGAGGAGAAAGGTTATATTGCTGTAAGAGATAGGAAACTCAAATATGCCCTTAAAACAAAGTAGTTGGATGATCTTAATCAAGGTGAAGAAGAGCATCTCAAATTGCGCAAGACATCAAACCTTAAAGCAGATGGGCTACGGCAGCAGAAGACGAACCAGAAAGGAAGGTGTACCTAACAAAGTGTTTGGTGAGTGTAGATCCCGCAATAAGGCCTGGCCTCCGACCACTATTAACCACAAACGCTGTAAACCAACATTTAAAATGAAGTTTTTAAAAGAAGAACCTGTATCCTGCGTCTTGGCTCCTTTGGGGTGATGGACACAAATCTGTAGGTTGAAGAACTCCACAATCTCCTCTTTGAGAGCTGGACTGGGCCTCATGTCTGCCCAGACGTACAGTATGGAAGGCAGAAGCTCCTCTCCCAGTCGACACAGCCTCATCCTACAATTCATAGCTGCAGATCTCAAGAAGATGTTCAGAGCTGAGACGAGGTGCTCCAAAACAGCCAAGTGTTTCTCCTGCCTGATACGATTGATACAAAGAATGCATAGTGTTTAAATTTAGCGACTAATACCAGAACATATATGCAACGTAAATCTAAAACAGTGTTAAAAGTCTTCACCTGACATTAAGCAGTGCTTTGGAGAAAAAGCTGAACAGCGTGTCATTGAATCCATCGGTCTGCATGTAGCCGCCCTGCACCACTGTGTGGATCACTCTGCTCACCAAAACGCGGTTGATGGGTCTGGACGAGGAGTTGAACAAACCACAGTACAAGTCCAAAAGATCTAAGGATCAAGAATAAACACAGATCCATCAGTTCTTACTTTTGTCTGCTTCCTGATGTTTAGAAAATAAAACTCCAAATAGCCCACTGACCTTGCCACTGCTGTGGAGTGATGTCACACCAGTACTTGCGGACAGAGAGGATGTCCTTTACAAGGAGGCTGCTATAATCTTCTCCATAGGCTGAACAGCAGTACGAACTCTGCAGAACCTCCAGCACATGTTTCAGCAGCTCACTGCACTTCAGACGAGGCCCGCCTGGAGGAAGAAGAGGACACTCTTAACTGCAGTCCCCACAGTTCATTCAATATGTTTTCTACTGTGTCTGATGAATTAATGAAAGATACTTATAAATATAAAGATATATGAGTGTTCCCTAATTTATTATGACATACATTCACCCAAAATTGAAACATATTGCAACCTGCTCCTGCTCTTACGTTTGTTAGCACAGCGAATGAAGTATTTAATCAGGCTGCATATTTCAGCCATCTTCTTCTGCCGCGTGGCCAGCGTTGTTGCTGTGATGTTGGATTTGCTTGATTGCATGCTTTCCGTCTCCTTTTGGACATAGCGCTGCAGAAACCTGATGCAATAAAATGCCAAGCAGAATAAAGAGCGTTCATTTATAGAAGCCACTTGTTCCGGTACATGTGCTAACTTTAGCTAAAATCATTTATGAGTTACGAGCATGTTGCAGAATATGAAATAAGAACAAATACTTATTTAAGAACTTTTCAAAAGATGCAAAAAGGTCAAAAATAGTACCTTCTCTGAAAACACCTTATAGATATATACATTTTGTATTTATATGGTTGCAAATACTCTGAGGCAGGTTACCTGAAAACAGCATCCCATGTGAGTTGCTTGGAGGCTTTTGCTTTAGCTGATGAGTTACGATCCAGTTCTTGCACAATCTCTGGAGATCGGAGGAGCCGTCTGAAGCGCTCAGCTTCTTTCTGATAATAAAAACGAGATGAAATAAAAAGCATTTACACCGCACTGATTAAAACCATTTCAGGTTTATTTAATTATGGATAATTCCCCACAAAATTCACTTCAAAGCTCTTTATACTGTAAGTTAAAGACCCAACGGTATTGGAGAAAACCCCAACAGTCAAGCGACCCAATACGAGCAGGCACTTAGCGATAAGAAAACCCCCCATTTTAACAGGAAGAACCAGGATTTGATTTTCTGTTCAATAAATACATATAATGTGTCACAACTGAGAACTTGTGGGGCTATACAGACTATTAACATACCAAGATGACTGGCAAATCTTATTTTGTTTTTGTTGCTACTAGTGCCAGGAAAGTAAATAAACCTTTATTTTAAAAAAATAACTGATTTTAGAGTCTTTCAGCTATTCATCGCACTGCCTTTGTACACTTATAAAGTGCAAAATTGATGCAGTGCAAGCCACAGGCAAATTGCATCTTATTTGCAAGTGGACAGGACAGATGCTGATGCTCAGCAGATGTATAAGCAGTGCAATCTAAGCTTCTGACTGAGTTCAATACTGTACGGTAAGAAGAGCCCTGATTTGAAGGTAGTAACTAAAAGAAGTGAATTAAAGGATAACTGTGGTAGTTACTGGTGTTGGGCTGCTTTGCCATGATAACTGGACAACAGTGTTAGTTAGCATCCTCTGTTATTTTAAAATATGCTAAATAGGGAGTTGTTTAACCTATTTAAAGTACATTGAATCGCCTATGAATTCATTTATTTGGACAACTGATAGGCAGTAGTTCGTCTTTTTCACCTTCCTCTCTGTAGCTTTGTCATTCTCGAGTGCTCTGCAGCAGGCCAGGAGATCATGAAGAACCAGGCTCATTGTGCCTCACCGTATGTACACACTGGAGGGACAGGATGTTGACAAAAGTTATTCATCCGCTTTATACCTACACTATTATTACTTAGTAGACAGTGTAGATTTCTACCATTCGACCCACACTTTAGTCACTGCTTCACTGCTCATGCAAACTACTTTAGCAGCACGACACTGGCAGATTAAGCTTTTAACTTCATTCACAAACGTCCATTCAAACACCTGCACTGTTCACTGACCTCAGATGACTGCAGCGATTGCAGTTACGGAGTTGTCACGCGCGCAGGTGCAGATGTTAGCTGAGGTAAGGCACACAGCTACTGTACCTGCCATAACAACTTTGCCATCTTGTAGAGCCACACGCACGCACGCACACGTAACCCACGCATAAAATATTCCCGCCCCAGCAGCAAGGCTCAGCTCCTCACATCACTTCCTTCTCATACCTGGTATTGAGTGAGTCCATTCACTTTTCTATCAGCATGAAAATAAACCTAATGTTTTTAATAGGTATGGTGTTATTGCAGTGGTATACGACCTGCTGAAGTCACGTTCAACCTATAAGTTGAAGTATATATATGTAAAAAACTATAGAATGTTATCCAGATTGATTTTTTCTATTTGGACTACAACTACCACAATTCTAATCAATAGCTTGGTCTTTGTACTTCCGGGTTATACGTGCTTGAGTTCCCCGCCTTTTGAGTATAGAAGCAGTATTGTGAAGACGTCGCCTTCACAATAATATCACTGACGTGGCTTCATTTCAATCAGTTTTTGAGCTTCTCGGAGACTTTTTCTGAACATGGAGTTTCCTGTTCACATTTGAGGCCGCTTTTACCAACAATTAGTCGGTCATGTTGCTACCGTCTGACGTCGCTCGGCTTGTTTTGGGTAAGTCTGGTCGTCCATAGCAGACGAGTAGCTGTGGGGTTAGCCAGCAATGACAGTCGAGTGTAAATGGGTGGCTTTAGCCTCACAGCCTTAACGGTTGATTGGGCTGCAGTTGGAGGGTAATTGTTACTGCTGACTGAGGTGCTACTAATGTCCTTCCGCTAGGGTACCTCCAAGAAGAGGGACTGTCAGCTACAAGCCAAGCTTTCATTCACGAGAGCCCCAACCTGAAAGAGTATGCCGAGCACACCACAGGAGATGGGACTATTCCTGCTTGCGTTTTTGTAAGTGTGCCTTCCTCCCTCTTGTAAGCCGCCTCCACGGCCTGAACTGTCATGATGGCAGCTGACTGCATTTATGTTTAATCTTTCCTCACACAGTCCATCTTTGGGAAGAGCCTGACAACCATTTTAAACGAGTATGTAGCTGCTAAAACAAAAGGTAAGCCATTCAGAGGATATCTTTAGTGTTTTATGACCGATTATTGTTCATATGTCATGGTTTTGTTGCTGATGATTACTCATATTTTCAACAGAGTCTTGTCATGAGGTTCCCGTCATGATGACTTCATTGTGGAAAAAGCTGGATTTCACACTCAACCAGATTAAGTAATGAGCTTCACTAATAATTGTGTGATAGCATAGGATGCATGGGGCTGATTTTGAAAAATGATTTCTTATTGTTTTCTATTGTTGATTGGTATGTTGTTGTGAGACAAAAGATAAACATCTGCTGCTGTGTTTCTGAATGCTAAAACTTGGTGAAGTGAATCAATATGTGAATATTTTTCTGCATCTTTCCTTAGGTCATTGCAGAATTCCCCTGCTATATCAGCATGTCAGAGAAGTAAGTTTGTCAGGTTGTTTGTTTTGATGTAATGGGCTAATACATGGTGATGTAGCTGAAAGCATCAGGTTTAATGCATTGATGCATTGATGCAGAAATATACCTATAACGTAGGAACAGAAACTGTTTGAAAAGGGACTTCCCTAATCATGAGCTTATTGTGATTATAGTTGCCTGTTCCTAAAACCCCAGGAATTGGCATGTTACCCAAATAACTTCTGAATAAAAACATTGTCTATACATCAAATTGGGAAATTGGCACCATGATTACTTACAGTTGTCAAACAGTGCCTCAGCATTCAGGTTTTATATGTAACCTATTTACTTATCAGCCTCTGTGTGTTGCAGCACGTTCACGTGTTGGATTGGCAAACATGGCTAGACAGCGGGTCCTTGCCGTGGCTTCTGCGGGTGCTGTTGTCTGTTCATCGGTTTCTGAGACGAGCACCATCATCAGCCCAGCGCACACCTCCCACAGCATGCTTGCCCACTCCACCCCAGTGTGCTACAGTGGTCCGAACAGCAGACCAGCTTCTGGCAGTGGCACAAGCCAGCATATTCATGACAGCAGCCGATTAATGACTACACCCAGTCAGTAATATAACACACAACTGAGTACAAATGCTAAAGTAAAGTAATGCTAAGATCACAGCTTTTTAAGGAGATAGCAGTGCTCTGTGAGCTCATTATTCATTTAATGCACACATACTAAGTCATAAAATGTAGTTTTTAATAATAAATATTCAAACTTATTCATTACAGGGGATTCACCCATGCAGATCATTGTTTCAGAGCATCGGCTAAATCCAGGCCCAATGTCTCCTGGTCGAAGGAAATGGTAAGAATAGTTGTTATTGCTTTACTATAGGTGTTATTACATAAACATCTGTCCAGAGTGCTAAAGACAGACTAATCTAAAGTGGATGGAAAAATTAGCTTTCGTTGTACACAAATTGTGCATGGACAGTATCACTGAATTAACCTTTCACATTGCAGAAAATGTGACTAATGATTGCAGAAACAACAAACATGTACTTGGTGTGTTGCATAATCCAGAATGTTAGTTATTCAGTAGCTTTTCTTGCTAAGGGTTTGTCAAACTTCACAGGGTGTTCACTGTAAAATGACAGTTGTGATCTTGAGCACAAAAAAAAATGCATCAGGTAGGGATTGTGAGCAAGTTTGATTCATTTCTGACCAATCTAGGAGTAGTGATCCTTCTGAACTGTGGATGGAAAGGACATCAGATGCCATGTCATAAGCTAATTGGTCCTTTGGCTGGTTGAGCTAAAAAAAATGCTGATTGTAGTTAATTTCACATGACATTAATCAGTCACAAGGCTGTGTCACTGCTTATTCTAAATGACTCAATATCAGTATGTTGTTCCTTAATCTGCGCACACACTGGAAGCAATCCTCAGTGATATAGCCACAATCAGAGACCATAGAAAGTGATATTTGGTGACTTCAAGTGACTGAGACGAAAAGAACATGCTGGTGACGCAAAGTCAACCTGGAATATTGTCTGTGCTGGGTCACCCCAACTTTATTGATTAATTCGATCTTCAGCATGTGATATTTCTGTTTGACTTTATTGTGCTGTTATTGTTATTCCCATGGTTTGTTTAAAATGTTTTTCTGTTGTCTTCAGGGACACTCCCAGGAAGAGAAGTGGTGCTCCGAGTGGCTCCAGTGCCCCTAGCAGATCTGCTACAGCTGCTGGCAGCAGCAGTGCAGAACCCCAACCTGAAGAGGCTGTTGATGAAAACTTCCCTGTAAGTATGTCAGTAATGCTAGGTTTCCTAATCGCAGAGAAAAGTTAAAGACTACACTTCAATCACATATTAACAAATCCACTGACATAGTTGTTTAAAACCTTGTTGATCTGCTGAATGGTCAAATATCACTCTGTGTCTCTAGATACAAAGAAAAATTACTTTATTGCATCAGAAATGACATGCTCTCTGTTTCATCTCACTCTTTACAGCAGCTTGTGATACAAAACGCACGTGACAAGATACTGGGTGACAGGTCATTACAAGAGAAACTTGCTGAAAACATCAACAAAATCCTTGCAAAGTAAGTAACGCGATAGGACTCTTCATTTTGTTTGCACTTGGTTGTATTGTGCACAGTTTTTGATAATGATTGTGCTGTTTCCTACTCGGTTTCATCACTACTATCAGTGAGCCAATGCCCCAAACATCAAAGGGTTCTTCAAGTACAGTGGAAACAGACCAGTCTATAGATGAAATACTAGGATTACAGGTGATTTTTTTTTTCTTATAATTTTGCTTGTAGTGTTTTCACTTTTTCTGTGTAATTTATTATTATTTACTCACGTATACAGGGGGAAATTCATATGAGTGACGACGCCATCCATGACATTTTGGAGCAAACTGAGTCCGACCCAGCTTTTCAGGCTCTCTTTGACCTCTTTGACTGCAGTAACTATGACCTCATTTACTTTAATGTGTTTTCCTTTAAATAATGGTTCGCAACTGTCTGTAACAGTTTAACTAAAGAACTTTTTGTAAGACTTTTTATAAATTGATGTTTGCAGATAAAACTAAATTCGCAGATGGAGAAGCAGGAGATGGCGATACGAGCAGTAGTCCAGAAGAGACCGACACTGCTGGAACTACATCTGCAATCAGACTCCTTCAAAATATTGATACAGGTAGTCTGTCATAATCTAAACGTCGAAAAGGCAGCATAAATGTCTACAGGAAGTCTGGAAGGGGCTTAGAGGTGTAAGGCTGTAGCTTCTTGAGCTTCTAACAGTTGGTAAACTTTTTTAAAAAAGTCAAAAATCGAAAAGTACCTATAATTATTCCTAATTTAAGAACTGAAATGAACTGCAGGAAAATACTAGCCATGACGAAGAGGTGGAGTGCACTTTCAGACAATCTCTCCTGCAAGACATTCATGGTGTTGTTCACAGTAGTGTTGAGAACTGTGGGGGAAAAGGTAGTGGTTGACAGCTGGTTACAGGAACATCCCTGCCACTTGGACTTCATAAAACCTGGAAGCATCAATTATGAAATTATAATAAAAATCCAAACATTTTTCCAAGTTTAAATAACTTTCTATGAGAGGTCAAGCAGGTTATCATTTCTGCTAACAATAGAGACAAATGAATAATTGAACTCTGTTTCTATTTTCAGGTGCCACACACAGTGATTCACCTGCTTCAGATACAACACCAATGACGGTGAAGACGAAACCTGGACAAGAGCGAAAGACAAGAAAGTCCGCTCCTCCAACACTGTTAAAGAAAACGGTTCTTGGTCCCAGTGGCAGATCATCCAGGATTGAAAACAGTTCAGCCAGACTGATAGTGAGTCAAGGGGATCCCCGAGGTGTCTCAAGTGCTCCAACAAACTCAAACAGAAAAGAAAAAGATCCACTTTTCACTAACACTGTCAATGAAACACCAATGGATATTGATGAACCACTGAATACACCTCCCCCTCCTCCTTTGGACAGTTTGGCCACTCAGGAGCCTCCCGCAAAGGACGGCACTTCTATCTCACCTGTCTTTGGTGAATCTTCCACAGATCCCTCACCAGTGGACTCTTGTGCTTTTCCTGAGCTAGAGGAAACATCGGCCTCAAATACGAACAACCAAAAAGAACCTAAACAATCACAAGAGTTTAAAGATCAACCTGGTGCACCCGGAGCATCATCTTTGCCTCCCAAACAAGCTCAGCTGAACATCACTCCAGCGCCCGCCACTGACCTACCTCAAATATTACTCTCAAACAGTGGAGGAGATACTCTACCAGTGTCTACTTTCTCAGTAATATCAAAATCTGTCTTAAAAACATCCTCTTCTACAGATACTACAGCTTCAGCAGCCTCACCCTCATCTGCTTTTATTGCTGCCCCATCTATTGCAACACCTGCCGCACCAACGTCTGCTTCTACCTCTGCAAGTCCAAGAGCTGCACATGCCTCATTCACAGCTGCCTCACCCGCATTCTCGTCGTCCTCCTGTGCCCCCGTTGCCCCTCCTCCTGCAGCTTCAGTTGCAACAACAGCTGATCTGTTAACCACAAGCATCCCAAACACGGCTGCAACAGACTCCAGTAATGTCATGTCTTTGAAAATAATCATAAGTGATAACCAGGATGAAGGTTCTTCCAGCGACACAGCCTTAAACCAGGCAATTTCCAGCATTTCTGGAGACAAGATTCCCACCATTTACGTTTCCTCCCCAGCTAAGTCGGTGGGATGCCCTGAAACTCCAAAGGCCAACATGGATGAGGTGGCGCAGGCAGTTAGTGGATTACAAAGTTCTGAGGCATTTGCTAGTCCTCTGAGCAGCAAGGCTGGAGCAGTAACTGCATCTCCACTAACTGGAATGTCACAGGCCCAGCAGAGCTATATAATTCAACTACCCCTGGATGCAACTAACCCTGCCCTCCAAGGAGCCAGCTATTTCCTTATAACAGAGCCCCCATCTACCGAAGCTGAAGGCAGACAGGTGGTGCTGCCTGCTGGTGTCTCAAACGGACAGTCTTTACCCACAAATCAATATGCGGTGACAACACCAACTCGCTCTACAAGTTACTCCACTGGTAAGAGACAGAAGGCTGCAAAACTGAGTCCCACAAACATTACATCTATAAGTGAATGTAAGGTAGTAAGCAATGTGCAGTGTGTATAACAACATACTTTTCCACATTATTGCACTGATTACAGTCCAAAATATTGAAAGTAAAGTTCTTTTGGTAGAAAATTGTAGGAACACTGTGGTTAAGCAATTCCTTTTTTTTTTTTTTGAGTTATTAATGACAACAAGGCATGTCTCCATGTTTAATCTTTTTCCTTCACTTTCAGTAACTTTCTCAGTATCATAATGATCAAACTATCACATCTGTGCTCCTGTTTGAAGGGTCAGCACTCGTCCTGCCATCAGCCGTGAAGCCCATGATGCTTCCTGTTTCTGTTGTAGGACCGAATCCTGTGGGGAAAGTGCAGATGGTGTCCAATCAAGTAAGATCGTTTTATTGTTAGTCGGAGCATGTGGTTTGCGGTTAAAAGCATTTCCTTTCTTACCATTTTAACCAGAATGATGGAGTGAGAAAAGCTTTATTTCTTTATTAAATGAGACACTTTCAGACCAAATTTGCTGCTAAGTAAACAAAACTGTCCAACTGTCCAAACTTTGCCACTCTCAGGTCAATGTGTTAACTTTATCTTGTGTGCAATGCAAACTGGTAAATAAAATGTATTATACATTGTATTTCAAAGGATAAACATACTCTTTAACCTTTACATACTGTTCATATTCTATGCTAGTATGGCTTGGGTCAGTTTTGACCCAGTCAAGTCAAGTCTCTGTTCAATTTTGAATTGGAAATCTGTTTGATTATTGCCCCAATTGACTTCACATGTAAACCACATTAACCCATTCATTGTTACATTTACAGGTTGTTGCCATACAGAATCCTGTATCAGTAGAGCAGACAGAAACTGTCCCGTCCAAAACTCCCACCATCGCAAGCAAACAACCTGTAGCTGCTGGTAAGTTAGAGCTTAACCTGCTTCTCCATGGTGAAGATGTATACTGGCTAAAAATTATATGGTATCCTTTTTTGAATGCATCTTTGCTCAGCATAATGTTTTAATTTCACGGCCTCATTTCTAAATTCCAGACACTGAGAAAAATCTGGGCAGTCAAGTGGTTCGACCTGTATCAGCTGGAAACACAGACCAGCAGGATGCAGAAAAAGGTGCCAGTCACAGGAGAATTTTATGTTTTGACTCTTCTGCAGACGTTCAACCACAAACTGCTAAAACAACCACAACCAGCACAGCCATGACTGCAACTACATCCCCATCACCATCTATCCAGCAGACTGAGAAAACTAATACCGAGTCGGTTGTTCGAATAAGACCTACTATTCTGGGTGGCAACAAACCCAAGAGGAGGGTAGAAACTGTCAGATGTTTAGCAAGTCCGCAGGCTGGAGTAAGCTTAGTGAAGGAGCCCTTTTCTTTACAACAGTACCAGAAAGATTCTGCTAAAAAGAGCTCTCGCAAGCAGGATCATAACACCCACAAGCAGGAGTCTCAAAGTGCCAGTACCAGCAGTGCTGATGCTTCAAAGGTTGAGGCTGGAAAAAAGTCAGAATCAGAAAAAAGATCAAAATCTGTTGAGAGGAAATGCAGTCAGGATGCACATAAAGATAACTCAAAAACTAAGGATTCGTATAACTCCAGGTCAGAGTCTGATTCTGCACTAAAATCAGGAAGTAGGAAAGACAAAGAGGAAAGCAGCAGGAAAGAAGAGAAGGTGCCTTTGAAACCACGTGAGGGACGTGCAGAAAAGAAGACTCCCTCTCAGGAAATGCCAAATGTCACAGCTAACAAAGAGAATGAAATGAAGGGTAGCATGCAAGACCAACAACAGCAATCAGCACCTTCATCCTCAGCATCAAGAGACTTGAGCCCTCCAGCCGTCACTCAGCTGGCATCTCAGAGTCAGTCCAAAGTTACAAAAACACCGTCTAAAACCAGTTCTCTGGCTAAACAGGCAGCTGAGATGCTTCAGGACATTCAAGGGCTCAAATCTCCCTCGAATCCAGTCAAAGGGCTTGGTGCAAGCAGTTCAGACCTTCCTGGAACTGGCAGTAAGCAGGAAGCACCTGCTGATTGTCCCAGGACTCCTCGACAAAAGGGAAAGAGTAAAGACGGAGAGGGTACTCCAAAGCATCTAATGCCTCCCAACACCCCAGATGTACCTGGCTGCAGCCCTGCCAGTGAAGCCGGCAGTGAAAGCAGCATTAACATGGCTGCTCACACACTTATGATTCTTTCACGTGCTGCTATCGCCAGGACAGGCAGTCCACTAAAGGACAGTTTGCGTCAGGAGGGGATAGGAGAAAAGTCGCCTACTAGCTCGAAGAACTCAAAGAAACGCAAACAACCTATTTCGGCATCAAGCCCCCCTCCAAAGAAAGAATCAAAACGATCTCCCACCAAAAAGAAAGACCGAGTAAGTACAGCAGCATGGTTTTTGTCCAGTCTTTTTTTCCTCTTTATTTTGTATTCAACTCTTTTGTGTTTTGTTGTGTAGTGATTATCAAAGCGTATCAGTCCTTTTTACGTGTTTATTATTTATTTATGGTCTCAACAAGAACCTAATCTAATTTACTAAATAAAGTACACTTTGTTATTATGCCCAAGTACTTCATGGTCTCTTCAAAATATGCATATTTGGTACAATATACACTTGCAGTATGATGAAGGTGGAATGAGGTGCTTGGGCAAATACACAGCCAGTTAACGGATGATCTGATATCGTCGTGTTGGTGTTGTTCCCAGATCATCATGAAAATGTTGTTCCAGGTTCAACATTGCAAGTGACCAATCACATTATTGTGACGTTATTCTTTTGCGCACCAACCCATTCGTGCATTTATGAAATTCCAATGTTGCAAGGACAATATCAATTCTGCTTAGCGTTTATTAAAGGGTTAGGGTCAGGGTTAGGGTCCGTTGATCGGCGGACAAAGGCGGTTTCTCGCAGCTTAAGTACAGTTTTTTGTTTTACGCCGGTTTTTCCCGAAGTTGCAAAAGTATGACATCACAACATTCTGATTGGTCACTTGCAATGTTGATCCTGGAACAACCTTTAGTATGATGATCTGGGAACAACACCAACACGAGGATATCAGATCGTGCGCCAGTTAACTGGGTCCTAACACCCTGGCATCCTGTGCGATTGCCGGTCTTGCTTGTTGGTAAGTAGGGCTGCCACGATTAGTCGACAGAGTCACGATTACGTCGACGATCGTCGACGACTGATTTAATAGTCGACGCCTCGTTTGAAGCTTTGTAAGATCCCAAAAGACGCAGAGATAAGTAGTAGGATTTAAGAGTGTAATAACGGACTGAAACAGAAGATGGCAGCATTGCATGTACAAGGATGCCAGCTGCCGTTAAACCCAGAAGAAGAAGCTGTGTCCCAGAATTCATAGCGCAACCCAGCTCAGTTTCCAACAATGGCGGCAGCTAGTTAGTTTTAATATTACTCTTATTATTCTTTCTGGGTCACAAAATAAACGTTTAGCATATTGTCAGGCGAGAATGTAACTGTGTAAACCTCAAATATCTGCTCAGTTTATCAAGACACCACATATTTTCAAAGGCTCTCCGACGTTTTCAGAGACATCTGTTACCCACTAGCTCGATAGCTAGCCGGGGGCAAGGCTTACTAGAGCCCGTGAGAACACCGGACCGGTTTTCAAACCCACCACCGTCTTTCGCTACTCAGGTTAAACATATATAAGTCACTTAGATAACTTAAAAATGTTATTGTTTGGCTTTTTTTAGTATTTTATTTGTTCTTGAGTAAATCGGTTTGGCTGATATTAAAGTTATAGATTTTACACAGCTGAATAAACATCAAGCAGACAACTGATTATCAGAAATGTGAGATGCTCAAGAATATACCTCGGTGTCCCTTTATATTTTAGATAGCAAGGAGTTTATTAAACTTCACCGAAACAATCTGCAAATTTCATTAAAATTTTATAAACTATCATCTTGTCTTTATTTTTAGTTAGCACATACCTTAAACACTTAAAGCTGTAAGCTAATGATAGTTATTTAAGAGAAGACGCATGCTAGTGCAATAAGCTGTACGTCCAATGGATGCATGATCTGATTAGACTGACTAGTCGACTATCAAAATAATCGTTTGTGGCAGCCCTAATGGTAAGCTATGTGACTGTTTTGAAAGCGTGACAAGTTTCTTGCCAAATATCAGGAACACTCAAAGAATCTTGACACTGCACATCTTTGGATCATCCAGCATTAAACTTGCCAAGCGTAAAGTACATGTTGAGTTGTTAAGAAAAGCAAAGCAAGAAAAGACAAACACATACACATGAAGGCAGATGTTTGATACCTAGTTCTGTCATAAAACTCTTATTTATTGCTTTCATTTTATTTGCAGGAAAGGAAGAAAATTATAGATTATTTCCCTGAAGACTTGGATGTGGATAAGTTCCTGTCTTCACTTCACTATGATGAATGAACCGGACACGCTAGCAGGAAAGGACTGTCGTAACTTGTGTTACAATCCCAAAATAGAACAAGCCCTCTGATAACACAGTACATCTGGTTCCTGTTAATAACTTTGCCTGAGACATTAAAGTTGAAATGGATTTTTCAAAAAGTGTGGGAATTTTGGCAAACCCCCTTCCCTCCAGTGAAGGTGACATATCTCATGATCATGTTGCAACAGTAGCAAAGCAACCATTGCACTTTAGATTTTTTACACTTTTTACTCAGTAATGAACATGAGGACATTGATTTACATTCTGACTTATGTTGTGGAACAGTTTTGATTTTGGGCACTTTGACAGAGTGGGTGTGTGTTGTTAATGGTCGACTCAAAGAATTGCCTTGGTCAATATTTGACTCCTTTGATAAATACCGACCTATTTGACACCTGACAGGTCGGTACCTAAAATTACACTTTGGAATATGTTTCTAGCAGACATTTTTAAAAACACTTAAGTATAGCTCCTGTTTTTGAGTTGAGAAACATTTTGTTATTTGAAAAATAAAAAACTAGTGTAAATATAAGTTTTAGTAGCATAAACATGTATATTACTTTTTTTCAGAATCAGATGCTTTGTTGAAGCTGTTCAGATTTGTATACTTGGCTGCATTTTAATAAATCAAAGAAAATCATGTTTGTTCTTTTGTCTACATCTAAAGCCATACTTACTAAGTCTCTATAAAGACTAAAAGAACACGTCTTTTTTTTGTTCAGTGTGAATGTTGTGTGAAGGCTGGGACAACACCACAGGATGATAAGGAAATCTGGAGCTCTAGAAAGTATAAGGTTTGTCAGTGTTGTCCTTTGATGGCTGAAAATGTTGAGGATGCTTCAAGGATGCTTGTGTCACATTTGAACTCTGATGTTCATTACCTCAGGCAGCCAGACTGATTTGTAGATTCTACTGGTGCCAGTGACGTTTAGGTGTACCGCGTGACTCAAGGTACATGCTAACCTATTGACCTTTCAGGCTTTGTCAGTGCTTAAAACTTTCCAAGACCATAGAAGTGTAACATATATGCGATAACATGACTATAGACCTGCAGGTTTATAGTGATAGTATAAGAGTTACCACCTCCAACCCCTGTTTCGGCAAATCTGGCAACCTCCCATTGGACTGCTCCTCACAAGGAACGGAAATAGACCTTTACCTCTATTTCACAATAAAAGTAGTCGCTTATGAAGTGAAGCATGTGATTTCATCGTAAGTTATTATAATACTGGCATTACACCATGGACCGCTCCCACATTTACTCAGTTAATTAATTACAACATAAAGTAAACAAAAACTTTTTCTACAGCCTTTTTCCCCCAGTGGTGCACAGTAGTGCTATTTTTACTTTGACAGTGCCTGCGTTTGTTTCCGGGTAAAGAGGACAGGAACAAGGTACGGATGTCATGTCATTTTAAAAAACATTCCTCTGTTTCTCTCCTGTATAACGTGTGTCTTTTCTCATTACTACAACAGTATAGCGGCAACAAGTTGTTTTAGACGTTTCTCGGTGAGTAAGGGAACTCGTTATTGAGTTTAAACGCCTGATTTTGAGGTACAGGTTCCCGACGTCACTAGCTCGGTCGTTAGTATTTTGGCTAGCCGGTTAGCATGTGGAGGGTTATGCACGTATTTAGCACGATATCTACTTACAGACTGACCTACGGAAAGACGACAGCTCACGTCAGCTGTAGCCTTCGCTCTCGTAAAGCAGTCTGTAATAGTTTCACAGTCGCCTCGTTGCTTTCTGTGCTATATCTCTATCTTTGAATTTGAATGTCAGCTAACCGGCGTGTGAACGAAAGGTTCGCACTGATTGATCACAACTGATAGTTTATTGGTTGACAGCTGCTGATAAGGAGTTCCAGTTTCTAGACAGTCCCTGCTGTAATCTCTTAGCCGTTCAGAAACGGGGACACAGGAAACTCCAACTCCTACTTGTCGTGCTCCTCTCTCGTCCTAGACTGCCTGACCTGCCAGACGGTGATTGACATGGCAGCTAATGGAGCAAGCTGTGAGCAGCCTCAGAAACGCGCAGGAGCTAAAGACAAACTGAATGGGAAATCCGCAGGTAAACTCTATCAGTTGTATCTGTTGTGTAACCTTTGACACAGAACTGCACCCATCACCTTATGCCATTCACGCTTTATAAACACTCACACTGGTTCACTCTGGGTTATTTTCACTTTCCATAGGTGCAAACAAGTACATTACAGAGTACATGTATTATGCATTTAGCATTACCAATTCAAGAAGTGGCAATAAGTGTTGTGTCTGTAAGTATTACAGAATGTCAAAGTGATTTTGTTTCGTTTTATTCTCCAGACTTGTCGTTAAGAGAGAGGAGACAGAAGGATAAGGAAGAGCGCCTGTCTCTGGTGCTATGGAGGAGACCTGTTACCACTTTGCATTACTTTCTCCTGGAGACGCTCCTTAAGCTAAAGGAGTGGACGTTTAAGTAAGACATTAAAGGTTTTTCCTGGATTTTTTTCTTAAAATAAAGTTGTCTCCTGGTTGGACATACCCTGTGATTTAAGCTGCTGTATCAAAAAAAAGTACTTATGCCTCAGAAGGTGGATTTGTGCATTTTATTGAGATCAGAGACACTTAAATTTAAGGGGGAAAGAATGGAAGGGGATACGATTGTGTTTTCTTGCTTCCCGATTCAGGCTTTGGCAGCGGAGAGGCATAGTTTTCCTGTGTTTGGTGTTATGCTCCCTCTTTTCCATCGCATACTCAACTGAGGGAGAACACCAGCAAGTAAGCCTCAACTTGTTTTGCTTTCTTAGAGACATTAAGAATCAGCTAATCAGTTACTTTGTCATCGGCAAGTTTAAAGGTTAACGATGAGTCACTTTTTATCCTGCTCGAGACTTTTCCAAGAATAAACTTTGCATTGTGAGATAATGCAGTGTGCACTGTTGTCAGGTAACCCTTGATCATGTAGTCATCTGTCTGAACGTTCTGTTTACAAATTCATCTGTGCAACGGTCTGTCACGGTTCAGTTAAAACACTACAGTCCTTCAGGGCTTCCTAGAACCAACTGAGAATGGCGTAATCATTTACCTAGAACAGCAGGTCAAACATAGGAAATGAGCAGGGGAAAAATAACCCAAGAATAAAGCAAATTTAAATATGTAAAAAGTACAAATATTAATGTAAAATAAGGTAATGGGATCAAAAAACATTATATTGTTTTGATTGTAACTGTGCAGTAATAACTGTTAAGACAGAATTTCCCTGTAAACAGAGTGTAATGAATATTGGTCTAATGTTTTTTTTAAAATAAATAAACCAATGTAGTTATTAAAAGCCTAAAAGAAGATATTAACTTTTTGTATCATTTATTGTAGAGGTGAGCAATGTGACACTTTTTAATTGTGGACAATCTGATTTGGGAACTTCATACAAAATACAAGGTATATGTTTTGCAAGAGCCAAATGAAGATTCTTTTTCTTATGTTTGCCTCATTTATGATTGTAGTGGAGCCTTTCTCTTTGGCACATTTAAGTAAACCTTACCATCTTACTGGGGGTTTATGCATCGGTCGGATATTTATGGCATACGCACAATGTAACCTCAAACCACTCTGCAACTACTCTGAAAATCAGGCCTTGGACAGTAGCCACCCCCTCTGTCCATCAGTCATTCCACATCAGGAAAAGCGGAGATATGACTGATGGTGACTGACTTTTGTTTTCACTCTTTATAAACTTCACTCGATTATTTTTAAAGCTGACATATAAATCATCAGTTATGGTCCAAATTTTCAAAATTCAATGGAAGCGAAAACAGAAAGTTGTGATTCAGGCCTTTTACACTTAAGTAACGGTGACTTCCTGTGTGTCCAGACAACATATGCAGACCTTATGTGATAACAGATATTCAGCTAATCGTGAAGGGAAGATTTTCACTCAACTTTTTAGATTTTACCTTGAAAGATCATCATCTGATCTTGTAGACGGTGGTGACTACCCTGCCCTTCCCCTTGTCTGATTTATGTATATAGTTAATTTTCTTCACTTTTTTTTTTTCTTTGCAGTATGTTCAGTATCTGGAAAAGAAGTTCCTATGGTGTGCCTACTGGGTAGGCCTTGGGATCCTGTCTTCAGTAGGCCTTGGAACTGGTCTGCACACCTTCCTTCTCTACCTGGTAAGATAGCATCAGCGGTATGGAAATGCAGAAGCAAAATACCTTTACTGAAGTAAAGGTAGATAACAGAGGCAATAACACTGACATGGTTTATATTTAGACTGAACAGGTTTTATATGCATAGACAACAGACCGTTTTAGGCGTGAAACAGTAGAGTACTCACTGATATGAAACAAAGTGTTGCTACGCACCATTAAGAACAAAGTAGAGTCACAGTAGGAATTTTGAGAGCAGGTATAGTTGTGAATAACTTTGTAAAATGGCAAAAACTTAAAAACATATATTGAAAAATATAAATTTAACAGTTGCAAAAGGAGCAGGGAATAACTGTAAGCGAGAGTCATTCAGCTTTACCTGTCTGTACAGATTCTACTCCCTGTCGTTATTTTACAGTTCAGAATAAAGCTGCTTCTCCTTTGTCACACTATGGCAGGTAGCGCTACGTGTTTGATTTGAGTTTTACACCAGATGCCCTTCTTCATGCTGGAATTGAACCAGTGACCTAAGTGAATGTGTAAACCATTACACTATGGGAAAAGATGTGTTCCAAATCTGAGGAAATGTAATTTAATTCCACTTGTGTTAATCATTTCTGGTCTAGATTGAGTTAGCTGAGTTTTACTGAAACTCAGCCTGACTAAAGGCTACAAAATGTAAAGAGAAATTGATTACAGACGTTATCTGGTTGGTTATGCTCAGCATGGGTCAGAATATAATTTACCTTAACAGTTAGCGATTTTCTTACAAAAATGCTGAATTTGCAGAATTCTGCAAAATCGATGTCCGTTTGTTCCTGTACTCACCAGAGGATGGCGTCATAGTCCACACCGAGCCATGAGCCCTGTGTTTCTTCTAACGTCACACGTTTGTCACACGCCTGTCGAAGGCTTTGTGTGAGTGAAGTGTAATTTTCCCCTGACAGGCAATCACAGAGTGACTGTCACACTGAGTCACCATGAACATGCGTCATTGGTCTTTGGTTGTGGCTAAAAGGAGAATTTAGCAAAATGAAAGAGAGGAAGAAATTCTCCACCAAAGTCCACTTCAGGCTGATGATGTGGCTTCTGTGCTGCAGAACATGTGCCGATGTGGTTCAGCTGAGTCAGCCATTTCCATTATAATGAAATAATGGGAAAAGATGTAACTGTGACCTTCCCCTTTTTCTTCTTCTTCTTCTTCTTCTTCTTCTTTTTTTTTAAAGAAATGGTGTACACTCCCTCCATTAATTCTTTACAGCTGTCTAGTGCTCTGCTTCTTTATATACTGTGTGCAACAATAATGACGTAGCAGCAGTGGCTCGTGCCATATACTCTGTGTGGGGTTGTGTATTGTGCTTTTTTTTTGCAGTGAGAATATTAAACAGCTCTGGTTTTCATAATAACTTGTCCTTATGTACCAAAAGTCAAGTCATGAAACACTGTGTCTAGACCAAAAAAAAGGAATTCAGATTACTCCACCGCAGAGGAGTTTGACTTGTTCCTCAAGAGAATGACTTCTTTTTTCTTTAATCACATTACAGTAGGAATTTGTTTTGTTTGGATAATTGTTCACCCTTATTTCTTTCAACATCTTGCATTCATTTTCATAAACTGTTGGGCACTAAATTATTTACCTGCATGGCACTGGCAGCAGCACAGGACCTCATGTCTGCTTGTATATATAGGACACTTTTATAAAGAAGGCATACTTCAGGTTTTATTTCTTTCTTCCTGGCCGCCAGACATGCTATGTAATACCTGGATATCTGTTGATTACATATGCAGTCACATGTGTCACCTGTGTGACCCACGGTTATCCAAGCAAACTGATATTAGGGTCCGGCACCCAGCAATTTAATTTTCTTGTCTTTAAGTGTAGCATAGGTTGCTTACGGTCTTTGCTGGTAGCTTTCCATCCTCTCATTTGGAGCTACTCTCCATCCTCCAGAGGTTTCATACCTACAGCCTACCTCTACCAAGAATTTTGCTGATCCTTCAGTCGAAGAGGTTCTGTAGGCTCTCCTGCTTATTTTATAGTACCATGATTGTGTCTATTTGTGGAGGTATTTGCCTACAGAGAACCTACAGAGAGGGGCTTTCATCCAATTCAACCTCCAAAATCCCAACTGTGTGTTGCTCAACGTGGATGATGCTTTACATTAGTCGAGTATGATTGACAGTGGAGTTGACTAGAAATGGGAGAAGCATGAACTCCTCATCAATCCGTACTCACTCATTAGGGGGCCTTATCCCTTTATGTTTGGGAACTGTTTGCACTTAAGCTCTTCTATAACACTGGCCTTATAGTTTGCCATAGGTTATTAGATTAAGAGCTTTTTCTCCTTAACTTGCTGTCAAGCAGACTCACTGCTGCTGTTGTCACCACTCCTTCAGAACCACAGCTGATGAGAGCAGTCACTTGTCTGATTTGCCTTCTTTTGCAAGCCGACATGACAAAGATGCAGTGTCTTTGCAACCAGGTGCACTTTCCCTCTGCAGGCCAATGCCATGTGCATTTTTCCATCTGTGGATGGTGGGTTGATAGATACACCTTAACTTGGGAGCAGGTGGTCTTAGTCATAGTTTTTTTTTTTGTTTTTTTTTTTTTGACAAAAATAAAATTTAGTTTTAGTTATAATTTAGGCATCTAAATTCTTTATTTTTTTGAAGTTTTAGGCAACTAAATATCATAAGATTATCATAGAACAAATCTGAAGTTGATTTGGTTTACTAATTTATAGGTTGTGAGAAGTTTGTTAACAAAGCATCTTCTTTTCTTCTATATCAAATGTGAAATATGTCCAGATGTCTTCTTTTCTCTTCCGTTGACGTTTAATGTTTTGCCGCGTTTTCATGTGAAACGGAGGGCATGGGAGGGCCCCACCACATCCTGTTATTCGGTGGTAGATCAAATTGTGTCCGCTAACCTTGCTGCACAAGGAGATTTCTTTTGATTGGATAACCTCCAAACTCGACCTGCCTCACTAAACAAATTAATCAATTGTGATTGCATCTCTTCTCTCTGAACATTTTCATCTGTTTTATTTGTCGATGACAGTGTCGGTATATTTCATCACAGTTTTTTGTCCTCATGCATTTGTTTTTATGTAGTATTGTCTTGTTTTCATCAGGAAAAAACAGTTGACGAAAACTATCAGTCAACAAAATGAACACTGTCTCGGACAGAACTCTTCTCTCGTCCATATGTCCCAGTTAGGGCTCACGGTAAACTTTGTGTTATTTGATACCATGTCAGCAGATTGTTTTCGGTGTCGGATTGTTTTCAAGGAATTGCCCACATTTGTACTGAGGCAAATGCCCTCATTTTGTTTCCTCCAGAGGGTGGATTACATTCTCAGCCTTTTTCTTGTTTTCAAAGAAGTTCAAGGCTCAAATTCAGTGTTTTCCTTTGGTTGCTCGGGAAACTTACAGCGGCAGCTGCAGTCATCCCACTACACCTCATTTCATCAACAGTTTGGACTTCGATTCCGAAGAGGTACCAAAGCAGGTCAGTGGCAGTCTGGGCTTTCCACTGTTGTAGTATTCCTTTGGGATCACCTTCCCTCCAGGCCAAATGGTGATGTTTACAGATGCCTTCCTCTTAGTTAGCAAAGGCAGTATGGAAGCACAGGACAGTGTGTAGCAGCAGAGGCTGCTGGTTTGCTGGAGCTATGGGTCGCATACTTGGCCCTCAGGCATTTCCGTGCTCAGTCCGATAACACGTTGGCCATGTATTGTATCAACTATCTAAGCACCAGATCCAGCCTGTCCTGCATGGAAGCTCAGGGGCTCCTGATATGAGCCTCACCTCGTGAGTTTTTCTTGAAAAGATGAGACTTTTGGAGACAACTTTGCCAAAACCTCTGCCGTTTCTTTGCTCCCGGTTTTGACTGATTCAACACATTTACCAGTGCTGCTGTGGAGGTTTTACCTGAATGGTGACACCTGTTGTTTAGGAGAATACTGCACTGATGCCATCAGCACTAGTATAAATGGGGACTTCCCTGTTTATGTCTGATACGACTAAAACGGCAAGCATAATGGGGGCATAATGTAAAACGTCTCTTCTACCCATGACATTTTACATTACCTTGAAAGGTGTTCCACTGACTGACATCTGTACCACAGCTGCTTGGACTTCCTGTTGTATCTTCACCCACTTCTGTAAAGTTAATGTTGCCATTCACATTGTGGGTACAACAGTTTCTTCTGGTCTTTCACTCCGCAACTGCACTGTGGTGAGTGCAAATTCATCATGACCTTGTTTTATTGAAGTTCTACCAATGAAGTTGATAAGTAATCGAATACCATCTCTTGCGGTCAGGAATAATGGAAGCAAAACAAGAGCTGGGAATCTAAGATTCTGTGAATTCTCTATCACCACCAGAGCACACCGGTCATTAATGAAATTTGCTGCGTACCAGATCCCTTTATTGGGTTACACGTGTAATTTTTATTTCTGTACCTGTTCATAATATACTAAACACGTCATCAGACTGGGTATTGGTCTTTTTCTCTGCAAATGTATGAAACTGCTGCATATGTACTCTGTGTTCTGCAGAGCATGAAACAGTGTATTGTGAAAGCATGATACAAATATGCAAGATAAAGTTAATTGCAACAGAATTGCCCCATAGCTGTGGGGAAATCCTAATGAGTAACCCATCAAACGCTGGTATGAATCTCCTGCAATCTGTCAGCAGTGTCTCACGTTCCAGCCCAGGCATCTTTTTAGCTTATTTCACTTCATTTATTGAATCATTCTCTCTTATTGGAGCTTTCGTCCTCTGCCATCTTTGTAATATCTTATATCAAGTCTGTTTGTTCAGGTTGTTTGGTTGGAAAGGATTGTTGTCCATTGACACATGGAATTATTGTTGACTGTCGCGCTCCCCTTGTTACTTTCATTGTTTGTCCTGATTGGCTTCATTGAGAGTGCCTAATTCTCCAAATTCCTCTGATATTTTGTAATTTTTCACAGAAATGGTGAAGCATTCTTTACATTGTTGTCACTTGACGTGAGCCCACTGCTCATATGGAGATTATTTCCTGTCTCTTAGTTCGCTAAAGTTTAGCTCATGCTCTGAGTGCTTGTACCTTTTGAATCTGTCCGCTCTGTTCAGTTGATTGATTTGTCTGGCATCATGGCATGAAACCGTTTCACTCCAGTGTGAGCTGCAGTAGACTTAAAATTGGCCAGTCAGCAAGCACAGAGTGTGGGACTGACACAGTTGTAAAGCTCTTAAGAAGTGTGGGTGATTGAGGGAATACCCCTGCACCACAAAAATAGGTTTAAGTAGCTGCGATGTTAGACCCGAGATGGAAACGGAGTGCGCCGTGTTGATAGATCTGACTAATTTCAGTCATTCACATTGCAGTAACTTCTGTCACAGCTCTCTGTTCAACGTTAATACCAACCATAGACGGAAAATGTGTAATATTGATTTTGAAGAAAAAACACCTTTCCCACCAGAAGAATTACACGGAATTTACTTCAAGCCTGAAGCATTAACACATGGCCACATAGAGAGCATGAGGTCACTGTGATCCTCTGGGTGAGGGGAGTAACTCACCAGTATGAGCTTACTCTTCATCATGATGTTTTTGGATGTGTTGCCAAGCAAACACTGGGTTCTAGTCTTTATGTTGTGCTTAAACTACTCGTCCTCATGATGTCTGTACTTATAAATGTCTGAATTGAGAATTTAAATTTTAAGAGACCAATAATTTAAATGAAAAAGGTTTTCATTTATGTCGATGTACTGCTTTGTCAGTTCACCTCTTTGGCAATCTTTCTCAGGAATTTTTCATGATTAACTGAGATTGTTTCCCAATTTTTGGGTGAATTCATTCCACTTTCAACCAGAATCTCACATAATTGAACCCAAACACAGGGATATTTGAATGTTTGGCTTTCTTGTTGCTCATCATCCCTCAGGATTAAACATGACCCCACCCGCTACCATCAGGTCAACATTTCACTGTAGGACTTTTTTCTTTTTAATGAAATTTGTTGAACTCTTTACTAGGCCAGAGTTAAAAGTAACCTATGGCCCTTCCTGCTGCATCATATTCCTAACCACCGTTTACACACTGAATACCACTAGTGGTTTAAACGGGAAAAAATGTCATGTATGTTTGTTCCATGCACAGAGGGTCTCTTTTTATATTGTATGTGGAAAACGGTCAGTGGAAGAAGAAAACGATGAACTGTTTGCAGACCAGTGATGAAGCAAAGAACTGTTTGATAGATCCTGAATGAGTTCTGTTGATGCGAACGAACAAAGAGAGCAGTGCCGGTGCTGCTACATCTCCTGTCAAACGAGCGTATCTGAATGTTAAGAGCTTAGGTGTGTTTTCCTCCTTGGTAACAGTGTCTTGTTGTCTCACAAAGGGCTAATGTTAAATGAAGCCCTGCTTGGATGAAAAGGGAGTGTCTTGTGTAAACTAAAGAAGCCTCCTGTGTGCTCATACTCTGAGTGGGTGGAGAGTTACCATGATGAAGCATTTGCAGTCAGCACAGACTAATTGTGCGCTGTCCATCTACTGTCACTGTTGCCTGTTTCACCTCAATGAAGCATAATGAAGTAGCTATGTTGTGGTTGCAGGTTGCCCAACTGTTACTGAGGCCAGGTGGCTCAACCTAACCGCCTCGACAGTGATAAGTGATGACATAGCTACCTGCCAGAGTGGCGGCATGACTCAGCTGCTGGTGCTTTGTGTTTGTTGCTTACAGTGTAGCACTCGCAAGCTGTGTTTAACAATACAACAGCAGCTTAAATTACATTACTGCAAGGCCACAAAAAGATCACAATCAACACCTTTTGGAAGGACTTTGAACAAAAACGACGACTTTAGTTGAAGAGAGATATATTGCACGACTGCAATATGAAATATCTGCTCCTGTTTGAAAGGCTGAAGATGACACAGACTAATAATTAAAATGTAAAGAAAATCAATCTTTAGCCCTTAACTTTGCTGTTCGAGTCTTTTGAGTAGCATTTTGCTCACACTATGACCTCACATTCATGTTCTTTTGAGCATTTTTCATCATAAAGACATTTGATGACCTCCCCTGTCCTTTTTAATGAGTTATGACTCAAGATATCTATCATGGATTTTTCCAAGGGTTGCCACATGGACAGAGACCACGCTCACTAACGTCTGATACACACTCAGTCATTTTGTTCTGTAAGCATGGCTGAAATATGACAGAAACCACTCAGTTCAGAAAGGAGCTTCAAGGGTTTCTGGGTTTCTCTTAGTAGGCTATCAAAGGGGTAAAGGGCTGATGTAACTTGGCTCATTTTCCATCTGTCTCGCTCTCAGGGCCCTCATATAGCTTCAGTAACCCTGGCAGCATACGAGTGTGGATCCACAGACTTCCCAGAGCCTCCCTACCCAGACCAGATTGTTTGTCCCGAAGATGGAGGAGTGGAGGACACAATCTCCCTCTTCTCAATCATGTCAAAGGTCCGACTGGAGGCCTGTATGTGGGTGAGTGTTAGCTTGAATAAAGATACACTAGAGTTATCCACCCTGACGCACACCAAGAATTCTTTTTCAGGGCTGTGTTGGTCTTGTTTGTGCATAAATCCAAAGAATATCTAATCTTTCACCAAGTAGTTTGATGCATAACTGAGTTATCGCAAACATAAAATGTTCTGTTTATGTTTAGGGTGCCGGCACCGCCATCGGAGAGCTGCCTCCATATTTCATGGCCAGAGCGGCTCGTCAGTCAGGAGCTGATCCAGACGATGAGGACTACGAGGAATTTGAGGAGATGTTGGAGCAGGCCGAGGGTGCTCAGGTCAGAAGCACTTGTTTTTTGTAAAGTGTTAGGTCCTAGGATGTGCACTTGTGTGAACATCAAGAATATTTAAAGATTAAAGAAGGATTATGTTCAGATATGCATTTTGATAAATGTGATTTCGAGAAGCCTAAAAAGGCGACATTTAAGTTATATCACTTATTATTTAATTGAGTATGGCTTCCATTTTTGTTTTTGTTTTTTTATGCTTCTTTCCCGCTCACAAAAATTAGCCAGCGCTCCCTTATCACCCCTATTCTTGCTTCATTTCGCGGGCTTCCAGTAAAATTCAGAATCCATTTAAAAATTGACAGGTCAAGCCCTACATGGCCGGGCTCTGGCATATATAGCTGAGCAGCTGAGACCTTACAACAGCAGCTGGCCTCTCAGATCATCTGATCGGGCTCGCTTAGCTGTTCCATGTTCCTTTTTTTAAAACCAGAGGCGATCACGCTTTTAAGGTTGCAGCTCTTAAGGTCAGCTAAATCTGCGGTTTGTTTTAAATGACTGCCGTTTTTGTAGGTTAGCTTTTTCTTAATCTTTCTCCCATTATTTTTGGCTCTTGTTCACTTCTAATGTGTTTATGGAAGCGTGCATGTTGGCATGAAGGTCTGCGTGCTGGAACATGTATTCTTATTTTTAATGTGCGGTTTATTCAAACTGTGAAGCACTTTGTAACTGTGTGTTTTAAAAAGCACTGTACAAATAAAGTTGTAATTCTTTCCAAATAAGTTATATTTAGTTTGAACAGGGGCCCAAAGTCATCCAGCCTGCCTTGTACTGAAAGAGCAAAGCAGTTACACTCAATATTGGACTATCTATCTATACATCTGTTCGGATTTATTTTAATGTAGCTGCTTACACGGTGCCCACAGACTCAATACGATATGATCTTATTTAATATGGCTTAATTTCATAATGTGCAACTGACCACAAAGCCACTGTCCAGTGATTGGTCTCAAAGTGGCACGTGACTTCAGTGAAGCCCCGCCCTTCTTGCACTTCCAGTAAATCTGTGTGTTCGTGGGTGAGTCACCCTGAGCACAGCTCCCTCTTTAATCATCCCTCGGGCTTTGCTCTCTCGCTGCCTCCCTCCGTCTCTCTTTTCACCGGCCTCTAATTTGAATGACAGGCAGCACTGTCAGGAACTGAGTTCACATGACTGGAGACTGCTGAGATCAGAGGCTGAGTAAGCAGAACAGAAATTAGAGAAATGGTGTCCATTGTCTCCATCACCTAGTCCCACTTCAGTGGCTCAGGTCATCTTCACAGGGTGTTGTTTTGTTCAGGACATATACACTTAGGTGTGTGTCAGGGGCATTCTGATATTCTGTAAAGACCCATTAACATAAAGTTATTGGAATGGATACCAAAGAAGAAGAAAAAAGACTGTGTGACAAAAATGGAAACGCATGTCCCTAAATGTGTTAAAACCTGCCTTTGTGTGCAGTGTTGTAGTATTGCAGTGAGCAAACTGAATCTGAGCAGACATGTTCGAGCTGCATCCAGGCAAGTGGTGAAAGGTTGGTTGAAGATGAGAAGAATTTGCTTGTTTACAGATCAATGCATACCGCAGGAGGCAGTGCTTTACAGTTGCTCATCCAATGTCAGGAGAAGAACCATATATGATGAATTGATTTACATAAAAATGACCAAAACCCTGAGGAAGACCCTGAGGAAGATTTATGCCTGAATTAGCAGGAAATCTACATCGTAATTTATTTATATAAGGCTTGTGTTCACCCTACTGATGAGCACCTGTTTAAGCCTTTAGAGAAACATGGTGCTTCCTTTTTTGGGGGAACGTCACAAAAGTTTTTACCAAAAGTCTGATTATATCACCAGTACCGTATTTTTGACCATAAAGTGCACAGAATGAGTTGAGTAAATTTTAATGCGCCTTATAAGCATAAGGCGCATTAAAATTTACTCAACTCATTCTTCTTGCTTCCTCCACTTCTGTACCATTTATTCATTAATGTTGAATTCTCTTGCAGCTGCTCTATTGCCATGTTGTTGCAGTATATTAATGACTAACCTCGTATTGTGGATGGATTATCTCAGTTGTTCTTCTGACTGAAGTTTGGTCCGTTTACAGTATCCTGCCATGCGATTGCATTTGTCCCTAACCATCGGGAAACCTCGCGTTAACTTTTATCTAGCGGGAAAAAGCATTCATCCTCCAGTTTTACTGTGTTTATGTTATGCTAACATAGCTGTGTCGCTAGCGATCACGTAGCACATCATTATATACCAGCTAGCCAAACTTCAGTAACCCTACAAAACTCACTGTCTTCTTTCAGTCTTCATTTATGTTGGAAGTGGTAGCAGAGCTGTACGTTTTAATTTTTTCAGAAATCTCTCAGTCAGAACATGCTATATCATGTTTAGGTGGAAACTAGCGAGCTAACTTCCTGCTAACTTCTAACTCAATTAAATTTAATAAATTCTGTTTTCATGGATGCCTGGATGTCAAACTTAATAGTTACACCTGGTAAAGCAGCAACGCTTATCTTTTTATTAAAGATGAAAGAATTTAGACAGTTTTTAACTCTCAGTGATGTCGCAGTGACTTTGGGACCTGAAGCAGATGGAGTTTTGGACCCAGATTACTCTGTGAGGCTCCTGACTACGGTAGCCGTAATGCTCCAACAATCCATCCAGCAGTGCGGCTTCATAGCTTACCAAAATCTTACTAAAACATTTTATGATAGATTTTTGAGCGCCGTGTACCAAGTAAAATCAGTTCGAGGTCAGTAAGCACAACCAGAATTCATACATAATGCATATATAATGCGCACTGTTGATTTTTTTCAGAAAACTTACAAGTTTAAGTGTGAAAAATACGGCAATTGTTTCAGTGGGTGCATTATAAGCCTTATAATGGGTAACAGCATTGAAGACTCAGGATGCAGTTTTTATGAACAGTTGCACTGAAACGAACATGAAAAAAGGACTTAGTTTTTATTAACCTCAGTACTTTGGTGCTTTCTTAGTTATAGAAGATTAAAAACTAAACTTAAATTTGACTTTTTGTTGAAAATAAACACACATGGTGCCAGTTTTTGTTTTGTTTTGTTTTTTTTTTACACTGGCTTCCTGTGCCTGCGATGTTTTTCCTCTATCTCAGATCTTCACAATGTTGCCGCAGATGTTTCAGCCTCTCAGAAAAAAACCAAAAGGTCCTCTGCACTTTTGTACCAAATTCACCAAACCTCAGAGAAAGTCTTAAATTGCTCTAAAATAGCAGGTATCAGTACTCTATTGCTCCTTGTAATAACACTGGAGACGGCGGCGCTGTTAAAACATTTGGTTTGGTTTCAAAAAAAAAAAGTACACACATTTGCAAAAAGTACAGAGTGGTTATTTTAAGAAAACAAGAGTGGTTGTGTGTTCAGAGATGTGTATGTGTGCATGTGAAATCTTTGATGCAGGGAAGTGTAACAAGAATTAAAAACCCGGCAGCTTAAAATAACAATCCCTGCCTGGCAGCCATTGATGCATTTACAATCACTTTATTCACTTGTTGTTGTTGTTGTTATTTTGCAGGATTTTGTTACAAGAGCAAAACTGGGAGTGCAGCACATGGTGCAGAAAGTTGGATTCTTTGGTATCTTGGCTTGTGCCTCAGTGAGTAGGAAGTTTTCAGGCCTTTTTTTAAATTATTTTATTATCTTTTTTAACTTTTAAACTGAGTTTGTTACAAACAAATTAATGTTCGTGCCCACACGACGAATCAGTACGATCTAACGTGCCCATTTTCAGATTCCTAATCCTCTCTTTGACCTGGCTGGAATAACCTGCGGCCATTTCCTGGTTCCTTTCTGGACCTTCTTTGGAGCAACTCTGATTGGGAAAGCTATCATCAAGATGCACATACAGGTCAGCAGCACAGTGGAAACATTAATCAGAGGTGGTTTAAACCTTGCAGAGAGACGGTTTAACTCAAACAGCAGCATGTTTTTTCCTTTTTTTAACATAAGCCCCACAGGCCCACGTACTTGCAGCATCTTGCCTTCAAATATGATTCATCTTTTGTTTCATGTCGTCGCGCTTCTGTCCGCAGTGTAATAATGCATCTCAGAAATCCTCTCATAGGAAAAAACGGTTATCCACTGCTGAGTGATACCCTTTGAACAATCCCCACAAGCCTAAAACGTGTGGGAAAGATCAAGCCTCAGTGTTTAAATCATGAGGTGGCGACTATGAGAAAGTCCTAATTGGACACTTCTGGTTAACTGTTTCTGATGGCGCTCTCTTTTTTTTTCTTTTTTTCCTTCGGGGATTCCTTATTCTGGTTTGAGCTTTCAGATGCATGCCACGCCACATAAACTTACTCCAGATGAAAGGAGGGAAGCTTTTAAGAAGCATTTAACAAGAGTTTGGATTTTTAAAAATGCACTAGATCCAAAAAACCCCCCAAAAAACACAACTTAATTACGGAGGGTATTGTTGAGTCTACCATACTAGTGACTAATGTAAGCTCAGACTGCAAGGGGCTGTCTGCGTCTGAGGCACACTGTTGAGTGTTTCAACAAACTAAAGCCTATCAATCTCTTGGTGGTACCAGCCAATGATCTCACTATGAGAGCTTTCAGACAAAGAGGACTTGAGGCAGTGGGGGTAATGAAGGATGTAGAGTGGATGTGAGGGAAGAGAAGGAAATTGAGCAGACTGTAACAGGCTACAGGGGGGAGAGTCTTTTGTCTTTTTTGTTTTTTTTCTTCCCCCCAATTCTGTACCTTGAACCTCATGGACGTTGGATGCCATATCCTGTCTGATTTTGTCCAGGGGGCCATGTGTCATGCCGTTTTAGAGCTGATCAGTTTCAGGACCAGGGGGAGAAGGAAAAAAGTGTTTTTTTTGTTGTTCTTTTTGGTACCCCCACCCCTCCACTTGGGTGCTTTGAAAACCACACAAAACCCCTCACACAGACCAAAATTTAGGTTACCGCCAGGTTTGAGTTTCATAATTAGGGTGTCTGTGAACAATGTCAGATGTGGCCTCAATTTCTCAGAGTTGTGTCACTAAAATTAAGAATCTAAACGCATCTTTCTGCCAAGAGTTTTTTTTTTTTTTTTTTCAAAAAGGTCCATTTTAAGGAACAAATGTTTTTTGAAAATGCTACACATTTTAGGAGACTTTATGAATAAAGTTGAGAATTTAAAAATCTGTTTTATCAGCTGTCCTGAATTTCAAAGCAGAGTCATCAATGTTTTTATTTCTTTTTTTTTTTTTTTTGTTCCTCAGAAACTTTTCGTTATCATCACCTTTAGCAAGCACATAGTGGAGCAAATGGTGTCACTCATCGGGTAAGTTTTTTTTCAGTTGTTTTATTATGTCCTGTACTGATGTGCGTGTGTGTGAGCAAGCTTGCTTTAATTAGAAACTTGGTGGAGTCATTGTCTTTCGTTGGTTTTGTGGTTGGCAGCACATTTGTGAACTTTTTCAGATGCGTTATGAACACTGATTGGGGATCCTGTATGAATAAATGCTCTCGCTGCGGGGGCGTATCGTATGTGCACGCATTTTCCTTCTTTTCTTTTTGATTCACACACACACACACACAAAGGTATTTCTTCCCCCCCACACGTGCAATCCATCTCTGCTAGAGCATTGGTGGTCAGACGTGTGAGGTCCCATCCAAACATGCTCATCTGACTCACTGAGTTGAGCTGTGACTGAGAGAAGAGGCTGTTAGAGGTTTTAGAAGAAGCTTTTTTGAAAGTAATAAGACTTTAATATATATGTATATATATGGTAGGTAGGTCATGGCTCTGGATTCCTCTGTTTCAGTTTTCTTTGAAGATGCTGAGTTTTAAATTTAATTTCGTTTTGTTTGTCAGAAGAGACAAACTCAGCACTTTCTTTTAAGGAAATTGACTCACAGTCATGTAAACGTCTCAAATCTTAAGCAAATTCAAAGAAATAAAGAAAAAAAATCCCCCTAATAGTCTGTCTGTGGTGTAGTGGTTAACACTTGCAAATAAAATGCATCCGGTTTGAGATAAGGAGGAAACAGGAATTTCAGTCTCATGGGTCACACTCCAAGTGCTGGTCCCTAAAAATGAGGAGAGCTCCGTCAGGAAAAGGCATCAGGCATAAAACCTGCACTAAATCAACATGTGGATCCATCCACTGTGTCGATCCCCTCGGGAAATAGGGGAGCTGCTGAAAGTACCTACGAAAGCCCCCAATGCTTGTTCTATTGAAGTACATTTATATACATGTGTGTACACATGTATTATAGGGCTGCCATGATTAGTCAACTAGTCACGATTATGTCGACTATCAAAATCATGGACAACTAATTAAAATTTTTTGTTTGAAGCTTTGTAAGATCCTGAAAGATGGAGGAATAAGTTGTAGGATTTAAGAATGTAATAACGGCCTGAAATGGAAGATGGCAGCAATGCATCTACAAGGATGCCAGCTGCCGTTAAACGCCGAATAAGAAGCAGTCTCCGGTATCGTAGCTGTGCCCAAATTCAGAGCCGCATCCTTCGGAGGCCGCATTTGTAGGTCGATTATGTCACAGCGATGCGATGAAGGCTGTCCAAATTACAAGACTCCTCCAAATGCAGCCGACAAATGCGTCCTCCTTTTCCCCAGATTTGAAAGATGGGTCGGGTGTATGCTTCGTGGCCAGACCCATTCAATTTTTAAAAAGAGAGAAAAACTGAGACATACTGCTGAAATTGCACTTTTTTTTTTCTTATATTACGATATCTCAGTGATTAAATGTGTGATTTAACTTCTTCACACTGACAGAGAAGATTTCCCGCTGCTCCAGCCCACCTAAGGTCAAAGTTGGCTGCAGGTGGCCCACACCTTTTAGCTAGTTTTAAAATTGGTATCCTCCTTCATAGGAACTTCTTTTTTACTTTACCAAAAACACTATCTGATTTAAAATGAAATTCAAGGTTCTTTCCCACGTTGCTGCTGCTGTACAGATGACTCTCGGTGACTCGCTATGATGTGTGCAGATAGTTTTTCCTTGCTGATACAGGATGTTTCTTTTCCAGTTTGTGTGAATTCATGTGTGCTTACATGTAAAGTCAAAGCGATAACAAGAATGAATCACACAAAACTAGTTAGGTTTAAGTGACATCAGCAATTACCCAGTGTGTGTGTGTTATCGCTCATGTTTTTGCTTAGTCTAGTCAGGTCTAGACAACATGTTTATGTCCTGTCCAGGGCCAGAATTGAATTCATGCGGTGGGAAGGCTGTGAGTACAGCCTGCAGTATATTTTTCTTTTCATGGTAATGATAAGTTTGAGGTCATGTAGCGATTCTTCTTCGAACTGTACTGCTGCTGACCCAGTGGTAAAACTACAGTACCAGTACCTGTCTATGACATGAATTGTTAAAATTGTATTAATAATGACCACCACCACCCCCCCCCCCCCCCCCCAGTGAGCTAATTCACTACCTAATAAGGGCATTAGCACGCCCTCATTAGATGTCTTTCCATCCAGAAGGCAGCAATGTTGGTAAAGGTGATGACATCATGTCGACTCACTTCCTCAGTGAAGGGGCTGACACAGACTCCTATAGAGAGCTAAAGGGTATAAAAGGAGGGTTGAGGAGTTTCTGCTTCATTCCTCTCTGCTGCCTGCTCCTGCTCACAGTAACAATTAGAGGAGGTGGCAGCTCCAAGATAGGGCCCACATGTAGGATGGGGCCTTCAGCAGTTGTTGCCTGGCCTGAATGCTGTTTGACTGGATCAACGAGGACCTTCTTCTTTCTTTTTTCTCTAAAGTATTGTTCAGGGAAAGGGAAGACTTGAATAGCTTAGTGTGCAGGATCTGAAGTTTTGGTTTCCATGTCTAAGAAGGCTGCTTAAAGGGTAAGTAACTAAATGTTTCACCTCCTTCTCTCTCTCTCTCTTTCTTCTTTGTTCTTTTTGTCTGTTGCTGCTTTGTGGGTATGCCATGTCAGGTCGGTGCCCAAACTAGGGCCATCTCTCCAGAAACCCTTCAGGCAGTACCTGGAAGCACAAAGGAACAAGCTGCACCATGCTGGAGGAAGTGCACCAGCGGTAAGAAGATTTAGACTTTACCATGCATTATTTTTGGTCCATTAGCTTTATATGTATATTTATTAAAGGGCAGCCACTAAGTGAATAAGATTTTTTTTTGGCATGGTTTAATATAATCTGTAAAATTAAAAGCCGTAGTATCTACCTAACTACCTTTAAATCCATGCACTAAAGACTCAGAAGCATAGCAAAAGTGTTGATGCAAATTCAGATTTTAGGAAGTGGCATAACAAGCCCTTAAATATATCAATAAGTGTAATTAATTAATAACTGTATAAAATGTGTCAGTGCCCTCTGGTGGACAAACTGTGCATAGCAGTCTCTTAATTATTAGCATATCCTTCAGTTGTAAATGGCTGGTTTTATCAGTCTAGCTGATATTCACTGTTTGCGTGTACGAGGGTAAAAAAAATAAAGCATGTCCACCGTAATTTGGGGTTTTTCAGGATGAGAACTGGCTGTCGTGGGTGTTTGAGAAGGTGGTGCTGGTCATGGTCTGCTACTTTGTCATTTCCATCGTGAACTC
Organism: Neolamprologus multifasciatus; assembly: GCF_963576455.1. Taxonomy (NCBI): domain Eukaryota; kingdom Metazoa; phylum Chordata; class Actinopteri; order Cichliformes; family Cichlidae; genus Neolamprologus; species Neolamprologus multifasciatus. The sequence continues at coordinate 26,478,747 of NC_140452.1, forward strand.
CATGGCTCAGAGCTACGCCAAGAGGCTGCAGCAGCTGAGGCACTCGGAGGAGAAAACCAAGTGATGGCGAAATAAAGCGGTGCAAACATCCAAGTGACTGTGTTTGTGCTGCCGCTGAGAGCTCCACTTTCGGCCACAGCCACTCACAACTTAACCTCACCCTCATCCATTCTCAAAGAGGCTGAACGATCAAGAAACCAGGCATAATTTGTCGGTGTGTGCGTACGCGCTCTTTTTATTTTTTTTTGAGGATGTATGTGCCGTTTACTGTCTCCTCGTTCAGGTTTTTGTAGTTCTTCTTCATCTCACTCTTTAGGTGTGTCTAGCGCGATTGGTTCTACTGCTGATCTTAACAAGTTACTTTAAATTAACCCATTCATTGACCTCAGAAGTAAAGCAGCGGTTTGGTGGTTGCTGCTGTGTAAGGGCAGTGCCCATCAGATGCTATGCCTTATGCAAGACGGGAAGGTGTGACCTCCCTTGAATATAGCTCTTGACTTATAGACTTGATTTTTATTTAATTTTGTAACCTTTGTGTATGGATGGATCTTGATTTGTCTGTACAGCGTGCTGCCAAGATAACTGCTGTGGATGGCGTTTCTTTTCAGGGTTTCATTGACCTCATGGTTTTTGTCCTGTAAGACCAATTTTGTCTTTTGTTTCTGGAATTGTCCATTTAAAAATGGCAGGAAGAGGAGGGAGAAAAAAGCAATATCAACTTCAGATGATGTGGTATTGATGTTTTGCACATTGTGTAAATATCTTACTATCTTTTTGACGGTATGTTCAGATGTATTTCTATTCTATGGTCTGTGTGAACATGAGTCAACTTGAACCAAAACCCACAAGAAAAGGCGATATCATTTGTAAAGTGACGATGTACCCTCAGCTAACTAGTACCATTTCTATTCTGTACATTTGACTTGAACCTGGGATCCGATCATACATAAAACATGGAAATCGTGGCACTTCTTCTCCAGACTGAGTCTCTCATTTGTTTGGATTCTCCTGAAATGTTCATCCATGGAGGCTTCCCCCCCCCCCCCCCCCCCCCCCCCCCCCCCGTAATACTGTTAGGTTTAAGACCCAACACAAAAAAATTTGATTTGTAATCGTCTCTTTGAAACAATCATCTTTAAGGTAAGTGTCACGTCAGCCCTATCACACTTATTTTGACTGCTTTTAGTACCAGACGCATGACATCCTTCATGGTAGGACCAGAATTTGGTTTTTGATGTTGATTATTTCTCAGCTTGCCTGCCTTCCCGACTCTTAAACATACTCTGTAGATCCTGGCCGATTTCAGCTCATGGTTGAGACTCCCCAACCATGTGGTTTGGCATTTCTTCACACCACTCTTCCACACCATCAGCTAGCTTATCAGACTGGTGTTGGCTGTTGGATGTGCTTGGCAACAGCGGTCTGTAAGCTGGCTGAAGTTGTTGGCCTTCAGCATTTCTGGGTTCGTCTCGAGCACTGCAGCTACACGTTAGTGGGTGTGCGTGCGGACAACGCTGTTATCTAAAGAGACTCTTTGCTTTTATGTCACTCCACTTCTACTGTGTAAAACTCATGAACAATAAAGAGATGAAAAGTGATTCTTTCGCTACTTTTCTTTGTGCGGTGCTGCCTTTCAAAATGATCACTGATTGCATTTCAACTGTAAACGTTTAAGCTGATCTCAGCTTGGGACATTTTACTGCTTAATGCATATTTAAGCTGCTGTAGCCAATACAGTTTATTTACATAGAAAAACTTAACATGATGCATTCTTAAAAAGAGAAGAATAAATATACACACTCGCTTATGTTATCAGTAGCTATGGTTGATTAAGTAACACATGACTTTATTTTGTTGCAAGGGAAATGTCTTTGTTACAGCAGCAGGATTAAGAATAAAAAGTAAAATCTACAATAAAAACACTGCAAAAGTACTGCAGGCCCAGGTGAAAGCCTAATAATGTGAGGTAGTGCAAAAAGTTAATGTACAACTGCTTAAATGGAAAAAATTGAAGTTAAAGAAACATAAGACATTCTGCAAAAGAATAGTGGGAATAGCATTAATTTAAAAAAAATGTATGTAGATTAAATGTAAGAAACTGACAGGTGTGTTCAGCGGTCATAAAAAGAAGAGCTGCGGTAGAGTTTCTTAGAGAACAAGAGAAATTAGTTCCTGAGGCGTTCTTTATGGCAGCCTCATTCAACCGAATGAGGCTGCAGGAGAATGAGCTCAGTAGTGTGGAGTGGAGCAGGTAACATGGATTGTCCCTGATGGAGAGCAGTTTGTTCAGTGACCTCCTGCCCCTCACTGACTCAAATGCTTCCAGATTCTAGCCATTGAGGTTTCCACCCTTGTGGATTCCTGACCCGACCAAACACCAGCAACGTGCCATTTACGCTGCTGCTGACTGAATGACTGGCAGATTTCCAGCATCTTGCTGCACACATTACAGGATCTGTGCAAATCCCTCAGCGAGGATTTCACAAGTGATCTTCTTCTGATATACTTTTTACCCGTCAGCCTTTGTAGCCACCCAGTCGGACAGGTGGCGTGGACGCCCAGGTTTGTGAATGCAATAACTCAAGAACAAGGTGACGAACATCGATACCATTGGTGTATCTATTAAAAATATCAAACCAGTTTGAATCGCAGTGACCTTGACCTTAAGGCAGGGGTGTCCAAACTCCGGCCCGCGGGCCAACTGCGGCCCCCGATCCATTTTTAATTGGCCCGCAAGTAATTTTATAAATAGAATCGAATATGGCCCGCACTTCAACTTTTGCTTGAGTGTATTGCACTTCTTAGTTTTAACACCAGGGGGAGCTACTGTCGATCGAGGCAGTTGCTCCACCAAAAAGGACAATCACAGAAGAAATTTAGCCCAAGTTAGTTACTAAACATTGCAGAACCAAAGAAGCGAAAGGTAGAAAGTGAATGCAGAAAATTTCAGACATGGTGGGAGAGTGAATATTTCATCAAAGAATTCAAGGGGAAGTGTGTCTGTTTGATCTGCACTGAAATTATGGCAGTTATGAAAGAGTATAATGTACGACGTCATTATGAAACCAAACATCAGGCCTATGCATCCTACACTGGTGCTGAGCGAGAGCAGAAATTAAAGCAAAGGGTAGCTCTCCTGCGGGGTCAGCAACAGTCATTTTTTCGTGGTCAAAAGGTCCAGGAAAAGGCTACAATAGCCAGCTATGAGGTCGCCCAACTCATCGCAAGACATGGCAAGCCTTTTTCAGATGGAGACCTCATAAAACACGGTCTCGTTAAAGTCACCGAAATAATGCGCCCGTCAACAACGTCAGCATGTCCAGAAATCCAGTTGTTGAAGACTTGTCAGCCAACATTAAACTGCAAATGTCTGATAAAGCTGTGCTTTTGATCTTTACTCCATCGCATGCGATGAGAGCACTGATGCCACAGACACCGCACAGCTGCTATTTTTTTGCGGGGAGTGGACGAGCACTTTAGGTGAGTAAAACATATATTCCACAGTACCCGTGTGTTAATGTGCAGGTACACATGCTTCAAATATCAATAATGCGCATCAATTCTGTCACTACCCTGCTTTTGCACACCACTTTCTTATATGCGCTTTTCTTGTTAACACACAGAGTACACACCGCTGTGCACAGCACACGCAAAGTCAGCTGATCTCATCTGATGCAGATTTGCTCCTTGATCAATTGACATTTGTCTGGATTTTTGGCACGAGTGGCGTCGGATCAGCACCGCGGCTGGATGTCCCGATTTACATACTAACCAGAATAATTTACTAAAATTATATGCACTCCTGTTATTAAGTCCAGCTCAGTCTGTTAATGTTGATAACGGTTTCAAACGAACGTTAATAGGTGTGTTGCTAAGCCTAATAACTTAAATAACAAACTTGAAATGTGCCCCTCCCATTTTCCCCTTTATTGTTTTTTCTCTGTGCTGTAAATCTTCTGTCTAAGAGGAAATCTGAGGCTGCTGTTCTGAGAATGAGCTACCAAAGCTTTTTCTCAATATATCAATAAAGATCCATTTATGGAAAGCTGTGATGAAGGCAGTTTTGTCTTTAATTATATTCAACAATATAATATATTCGACCACTTGTAAGTGATTTTTCTAACTTTAATACACTAAAGTTAAGGTTATATACCTAATTTCTAGTAAGTGGCCCACCCCCTCCTATATTTCTATGTATGTGGCCCTCAGTGAAAAAAGTTTGGACACCCCTGCCTTAAGGTCACAGGTCAAATTTTCTCAAATCTAGGATTTTCAAATTGATACTATAGGTGCATCTACTAGGAAGCTGAGAGGTAGGTCTGGTGTTGTGATTGCAAATCTGGGGTAACAAGTGTCTGGCATAGATCTACACAGTTTTTATAACTAATGTAGCCTTTTATTACCCATCTTATAACTTGACACTATACTACTTGAGATGCAAGTATTATAAAGTAGCTCCAGCATTATATCTTGAATAGAGACATCCAGTGTCTCAGTTCTCGACAGTACAGATGTCAGAGTCCAGGAATTCAAAGAATTATGTGAAATCAAAGCAGCAATATAAAAAATGTATACAAAACACATAAGGTGTTATTTTCTTATCTACATGAAAGCCACAGTAGTCCCCAGTGCTAGCACAGCTGACTGTAGCTGGAGATCACCTGTTCAAGAGACGTGAAGCTGTCTAGGAAGTCCTCCTCTGAGATGCCAAATTTGATGTACTGATGGATGTACGCCCTGTAACACAGGAAAAGTGAAAGAAAAGAATTTTTAAAAAGAGAAACTGTCTGCTCAGTTATACTTCTGGGACCAGCTTTTCCTTACTGTGCATGTACAGGGACTGACCCACCTGGAGGCAAACATATTCCAGGCTTTTCCCACCATGTCATCCAAAGGTCTGAGCAGAGCCTGGCTGTTACTGACCAGCGTGGCAGATTTCTCATACTTATTAAAGGCTACAGGGGATTTCCACAAGCTGAAAGCTTCTTTGGATGAGAGCCAGGAGGTGTACAGGGCTGGATCATCAATGCCACCTAAGCACATAAGCACATAATTCACATCCCCTGCTCTGTACAATCTGCAGACTTACATTATTACAAAAGAATTGCTCTAATCAGTCTTTTGGAAACATCATCCCCCTACACGACTGTCATAAATTTATCTGGTAAACTCACACAATCACTGCCTTTTCCCCCTTTTAATTAAATTAAATCAATGTTTCATCCATCCATCTGACCTGTCTCTGCACTGTAGACATCTTTCCCTCTCAGGATGAGAAGGTTGGCCAGAGAGGTGTTAAAGCTGCTCCCTGTGAGACTCCTGCTCCGCCCAGAGTCAGCAGGAGGACGCACCTGCCAGTCTATACCTGTCACACGACAAACAAAGATCCTCTCACTATCACTTCCAACAATATCTCATTGACATAACAGGCTACACGGTTATGTTAGTGTGCACTTGCCTTCTTCCATCTTTGTGTTGGAGATGAGCATCTGTCGCAGGTGTTTGAGCAGCCCCGGCCAGCTAAACGTACTGTAGGCTATGGAGGAACTGGCCATCTGTGGGATGGTGCACAAGCTCAGTAGTTTGTACTCTGGATGACAGGCAAGAGCACTCACCAATTCACCTGACAAAAAAAAAGGCTGGATTGTGAGAAAGGCAAACTCTGTGGGAACCTTTAGTCATTTGTTTCAACTGCTTTTTTTCCCAGAGAATATGATTATACATCTTTAATGACCCAACAATTGTTTGAACTGATGATCCTGGAACCTGCAGTTCTTTAGAAATGGCTCTCAGAGACTTTCCCAACTTGTGCAAATCTACAGATGTTCTTAGATCTTTGCTGAGTTCATTGGACTTTCCCAGTGTTCTGAGTATTGGTCAATCCACTGAGGGCTATGAAACACATCCTTGTCATGCTGCCAAAGAGAAGCTACCAGATGTACTCAATCATGACCACTAACAAGAAGTGAATTGGTCTCGGCAAGTTAAAAGATATTGCAGATCCTTGTGCAACACTTATATGTATACATTTGAACCTGTATGTATACTTCTGACCCTGTGTGGAATACGGAAAATCCAAAATAAATTCAAACTTGTGCACCAAACTCTTGTTTTTTAATATCATTAAAGATGTATGCTGTACAAAGGTTCCACCTGGAAAAACAGCAGCTCAAAAAATTACCATGACATTCAAGCCCACCACGAGTGTGTAAACTTCAGTCCACAACTGCAGGTGTAAGTAGTGTTTGTCCTTTCTCACCCAGAGGATTTCTGCTGTATGCTCCATGGGAGTCAGCGGTGAGCACGGGCTGCAGGATACTGCCCAGCTGGTGGGCGATGACCCTGTTGACATCACTGAAAGAGATGTGTTTGATGTTAAGAAGCCGACTGCAGATCCTGTGCACCGTGTCGTTCTCGTGCACCAGTATGGCGTCTGACATCTGGTAGAGATGAGCCAGCGTCAGCACAGAGTTATAGTTCTGGACGATCACCTGAAAGTAAACAGTCAGAAGGTAGCACGATTCTCTTTTACACCACGTTAAAGATAGGTCAGCGTCCACACCTCTCCAGTCCCGTACGGCCAGGTAAGGTGGTTGAGGATAAAGGATGATGGATAAATGTCACGGAGACACTGAGTAACGTAGGTGCCGACACCTGACCCCGTCCCCCCTGCCACACTCATCATTGCTATAAGCCCAGCCAGTCTGTCACAGCGCTCCACCTCCCGCCTCACCAGCTCCTCCACTGCCTCTCTGTGACGAGGACCATGGACACAATACCTAGATCAGTAAAAGAAACAGGTGATCAGCGTGAATGCTATCAAATGACAGCATTCCAGAATAGGTGGGCTCATACTGTCCCATCCTTACCCATTAGCCCAGTTGTTTCCGGAGCCCTGCTTCTGGCTGAAGTGAGAACTCGCTCCATAGCTCCACCTGCCTGACTTTGCAGCCATGCTCATACTCCGGTTGATTACTTTAGGCTCCATATCTACCAACAGCGCCCTGGCAACGAGGTCTGGTGTAGGGAAAAACACGGCAGGAAACATGAGTGCGGAAGACGGGACTCAGACTTTGTTTAGTACCATTAGAGAGGCGTCGTACCTCCGTGTGCGGTCTGGTGAAAGAACCGCTCGCAGCTGGCAGCGCTGTACGTCTTCCTCTGTCCCTCCTGAGCATCGCTACAAATGATGTCAAACAGCTCCTGGCCCACCTGGTTACCGCACTGACCGAGCTGAACTGTTACTACAGACATGTTCCACCCAGATGACTCAGTACCGGTCACAGAGCGATGGCACCCACGCTGTGACACACCCGCGACCTCGAGCTGATGGAGCAACGCTTCATAACTTCGGGGCTGTCTATACCTTCGTAGATATATCTGGTACGTTGGTGTTACAGCGTTCGCGAAGCCGCCACAAGAAGTTGAACTGGCATTTCCGGTCGAAACCGGCAAAAGTTTCAAAATAAAACTTAATCAAACTAAAGCTTGTTCTGTAAAGTCAACGCAAAAAGGTTCAGACCTTTGTCATAGTGCATGTGTATTTTTATTTCCAAAGAAATAATTTATTTAACACAAGTCAGTGGGGTACATACTGAACGTAAGAGAAACGAAACAAAGTATCGATCATAACGCACTAGTATAGATTCAGTACCGACACTACTGACATTTGGATGATTCACCCACCTCTAATTGCTATTTACTTTGTCAGCATCTACCATGTATATCCAAATACATTTTAATTTTTTGCCAAAAAGATTGTTTTTGAACGTTATTAAACACTTATTACACACCTTCAAATAAACACATTACATATCAAAAAAATCCTATAAACAAAGTCAGCTAAAAACATCCCTTTTGTTTCGTCTGTATATAAATATGATATGGTTTCATTATACTAAAGGAAGACTAAAAGAAAGAAGTTCGATAACTTACAAACTTAAAAGTACTGTAGTTTGTTAGGTTGGAAAAACTTTTTTGCTATCAAATTTAAGTCAGTATCTATAAATTTCAAGATACTTAGTAAATGAAATACTAAGATAATGACTCAAAATTTTACTTTTTATTGTTTTCACATCATTTGTTCGTATGTAGGTATGCATGAATGGTACAAAGGAGTATCAGGACCACATTAAGATTTTATTTTAAGAATAAAGTCTATCACTATACTAAAATACTATTGAAACGTGAAGATTAAAGTTGTTTCACGTGCCTTTTGTCGATGAGTAAATGAAATCGTATTTCAGAATCAGTTTAATAAGCATAAACTGATTCTAGTTCATTCATAGTTTAATATTTATCTTTTAGCACATAAACACATTGTGGTGATAAACAGAAGGACTTGAAGAGATGGTGCAGACAGCTGCATCTGGCCAGAAAAAAATAATATAATAATACTAAATAATAAAAAATAAAAAAAACACAAAATAAATTGCAAATATCTCGAAATTTCGACTTTATTCTCAAAAGGAAGAGTTTTTTTTTAATGTTGCCTTAATATTTCATTGTAGGATATGTAACAAGTGTTTAATAAAATTTGAAAAATTGTATTATTACAAATTGTAATACTTATCTCTGCCTTCAAGAGTTACGTCAAGCTTTCATATTTAACAGTACCCTTGTCTACAAATCTTGTAAAGTGAATGTTAATGTTTTGCCAGCTTTTTGACTTACACATTACTTGTTAATATTTAAGCTTAAATAAACGTATTGTATTTACGAATATAATAATTTCCAAGTTTATGAATTAAATAAAAGCCAGAGGAGGAATTCCCAGCAGTGAATCCTAACTTGTGAAAAAAGCAGTGTAGCGTATTTGTGACAAAATGAAAAGAGGTTACCGCCCACTTTGTGAGTGCCGCAGTGCGCATGCTCAGTGTAGTAGCCGGTTATGGCGGCGGTGTGTGTTTGTCCATGAGGTGGGGGACTCCTGCTATTCTTGCGGTGTGTGACAGAGCGATCCGAGCGAAGCGCTGCCATGGCTGGAGTGTTTGACATTGATTTGGACCAGCCGGAGGAAAATGTCTCCGACGATGAGAACGAGGAGGTATACTTTAGCGGGAGACGCTGACGATTTACCGCGAAAGCTGTCACAGCAGAAACTCTCCACGCACGGAAGCTAGCTGCTTAGCCTGGTAGCCTGCCTGACAGCCGCCCGCAGGCCTTCTCCTGCAGCCGGACAGCTCAGGCCCTTTTCACACAGGGACATAGCCGAAGCTAGTGCTAATTAGCATGACCGGGATCGCGACAGAGCTGTCACCGGTTTTAATGCTAACGTGATCCGGCGATGACATGCGCACGGTGTTGACGCTGTGGCAAAGCCCAGCGCTGTCATGTTGGGAGTTGAGCAAGACGTCCTTACTTGGCCAAAGGTGCTGCAGTGATAAATGTGGCTCCGAGCGCAACAGTTTATTTTGGCAGGACTGTGACAGCCAGAGTGGGAATGTGCACCGGAGTGTCCGCTTGTTTCTGTTCTCGCTGAGATATAAAAGGCAGCAATACTCCAGAAATACACTGCATTTTTAAAATGAGGGGGCTTTGAAGAGCTGCTGTCGGAGTCTCGGCTTCTTATTACAAAAACAAGAAAAAAAAAACTTCCAAGTGCAGCTGCTGAACAGAAGAGAGTGCAATACACAGCACACACTGTCTATATGTGTAAACTTTATCAAGAAAGCTTTGCTGAAAGGTCACATCAGCCTCTTTAAAGAGGAAGATTTTTTTTATTAAGGCTATCGTGCAAGAGGCTATCATTTAGGTGCTGCTATAAATATTTACTGTTTTCATGAGTGATTATTTAAGTGAGTTGTAGATCAGTTATTACTGATTGCAAGGCAAGAAAACCAGCAAGTGGAGAAGCTGTGAGAAGAAAATGTTTGGTATTTTTTGCTAAAGATTGATTGGAAGCATTAATCAATATTCAAAAGAGCTGCTGAGTAACTGAATTCACAAGAATTTACTGATGAAACAAGTCAGCTCTAAATGTAAACAGCTGTTGCCCTGCATGCTGCTAAGCACAGTGTTAGAAACGCTTTATTGTAGTTGTTACTTAAACATGTAGAGGACTGGGTATGTCCTTATGAAGTTAAAAGCTGAGAGAAAGCCTTAAAAACCGATGGATCTCTCACAAGCGCCTTCAGTCCACATATTAATGTATCCTTGGGCAAACTGAAAGTTTCCCTGGGTGCATCCATCAGAGTGTGAGTGTTAGAAAAAGCACTTAGGGATAGTGAATAGTCCCGTGTGTGATTGGATGAATAAGACGTGTAGAAAGAAGCACTTTGAAGAACTTTAGTAGGAAGGCGCTATTTATAAGTCCCAGTTCATTTACCATTTACACCATGGCTGCTGTGGATTCTGTTCATGACAAAAATGAAGAAAAATCCTTCACAACTTTGTTTTGTTTTCCTCTTTTTCTCCCAGGGTCAAATCGCTGATCTCATGGAGCAGTGCATTGAGTTGTAAGTTTTTAAAACTTGACTTTTGTGAGATTTTTATAACCAAAGAGGTCAAAAAGAGGCACGGGCATAATAGAAAGTCGAACATGTCTCACTGCAGCAACATGGATGACTGCGAGAAGATCGAGATATCCGAGGACAACGTCAATCAGGGCACAGAGAACATCCGACCGGAGTGCTTCGAGCTGCTGCGCGTCCTGGGGAAGGGTGGCTACGGAAAGGTAATCATTGCCTTGACAAAGCGCTCTCTTTTATTTGGTGTCTGTTATTGCTTTGACCCGCATTTCTTAAAGCGCATCTTTTTGACATGTCGATCTCTTTCTTCCCTGGGCAGGTTTTTCAAGTTCGAAAGGTTGTTGGCGCTGCAGCGGGCAAAATATTTGCCATGAAAGTTTTAAAAAAGGTACATTTCTTCCCCTTTTCTTTGCTATGTTACCCTTCACCAATTCCAGAACACACAATCCTGTTCATCAATTAGAGCTCCTCTCATCATGTTTCATATGAACACAGCTGCATGTTTGTCATTAAACATTACGATGCTTTGGTCTGCAAACACTGGCTGCCTCTGAAGCCTGTGGCCGGGTAAGATTTCACTGCTAGTTGGTAGATTGCCATCAGCTCTGCTCTGCTGCAGCCTTGGCACTTAAAACACTCTGCCTCAGCCCATTAGACGCTGCTCGATTCTCACACTGCTTCTGCTTTATTGGCTTACGTGACCCTGGTGACACATTAAAGAACTGCCACGTTTCAGTTATTTGTTTAAACCCCTTGGCTTTAAGGCAGCGGCACAGCTCCGATACGGGGCTGTAGGGTGGCGATAGAGGCCAGCTTTATGAAGCATCTCAAGGTATGAAATCAGTCCTGACTTGCCCAAAATTCCCAGTTGCATACATTTATTTTTTTAAACTACAGTTTATCATTGCACGTTGGTCTGTCCTAACCTGCCAGTTGTTGCCTCCATGTGGAAAGAGATCACTGTATGAATGCAGAATTTGAGTTAAATACCAGAATTTTCCAGAGATCGCACTTACATAAAACTTCCATTCAGATTTCATGTCCAGTGAAGGAAAAGCTTAGATATTCTTCTTCATTTAAAACAATCAGATAAAGTTTGAGCAGTGATTCACAACTTAGGGCGTTTTCACACCTGTCGTTCATTGACTCGAATCAGTTTTAAACTTGGAGCGATTTCCTGTGGTTTGGCTTGTTTTCAGTATTTTTCAAAGAAAAATCAAAGCGAACCAAATGCGTCGATACAAAACACGTGAGAACGTTCGATCCACTCATTTGCCAAATGTGTCCCTTTGAACCTATAGCTTCAGTAGAAAACGTATGTAGAGTACTGTGTAAAAGTCCTGAGCTACCCCTCATATCTTGCTTCCACTGGGATGACTTTTAAATGACCTTCTTGTCATTTTTAAAGTGGGCTTGAGGAATAGTTCTCGAGGCTGGTAAACCACGTTCTTTTACACTAAACTGAATCATTCAAGTTGTATCTTTAGGCACTTTGCTGCTAGTAGCAGCAGTGTAGTGTCACAAAAGCACATCTCTTAAGGTGAATCTACAAAGATATATCAGGCTGACAGGTATAAAATAGGTTTGGTTGAAAATTTGGCATATCTTGGCATGGTGTTCAGTGTGTCCTTCAAAAAATTTGAGGAAACTTGGCAAGTGGGGGACAAAAAGAAGATGCGACAGGCCTTAAAAAAATATCCAAAGCAGATGAATAGCATCTGAAAGTCATGTCCATGAGAAATAGGAAAATATCCAGCAATACTCTGTCATGGATTGGCCTCCCCAGATGCCGGACCTCAACATTACTGAAGCTGTGTGTGATCATCTTGAGTTGATGTTCTTGAGAACATCCAAAGAAGAGCTTTGAATGTCCTTCAAGAAGTTTGGAAAACTATTTCTGAAGACTACTTAAAGAAATGACACGACAGCTTTCCTAACTGAGTTCAGTCTGTGTTAAAGGATAAAGTAGTTGACGTCAAAGCTTGTTAGAATTGTACAAACTCTGCTTTTGCCTCATAAATTGTATATCCGTGCATGTTTGCGTGTTTCAATAATCTGCTGCATCTGTTTCCCGTTCTCTTGGTAAGATGTAAAGAAAAGAGAGTTGGCTTAAGACTTTAGTACAGCACCGTGCAAAATCCAGAGTAGTGTTTTGAACGTGATAGCTGAACTGCTGAACGCATCGTCATCATCCTGTGTGTTAATGTTTCAGCCTCGACTGCCATAAAACCGTCATATAATTTCTGATTTACTCTCTAGTTGGAACTTTGATTCAGGGCTGCATGTGTGAGAGTGAGAGAGGGAAAAGGCTCAAAGTCCTGAGGTTGGACTGCGGACTTCTGAGATGCTTCATAAGCACGTGTTAGTAGACTAGTTGGAAGAAGTGAGAAGAGCTGGAAATTCAAATTAAATTGCACAAATCAGCCAGTTCTCATTGGTCTTTCACTCAGTGCTGAGACAGCGTAGTTGCTGACGGGCAGCTTTTTGGCCTTCTGACAAAAGTGTTTAGTAAACAAAAAGAAGAGTGAAGGAAGAGTGCTTTTCTTCTCTCTGTGCACATAATGATTCCCGGTGTACTCCGGTAGGGCTTCGCGTATTTTAATGCATGTTTTTTTTGTTTAGTTTATAAGTTACCAGGTGATTGATCTGACTTGCTAAACTTATGAAAGTAGACTTAGAATAATAATAATGAAATGTGATTCTGCTGCTTTCATATGGAAGACTAAGGCTATGTTCACACTGCAGGCGAAAGCGCATCAAATCCGATTTTTTTGACTCTATGCGACCCATATCCGATCCTGGTATGACAGTGTGAACGGCACAAATCCGATATTTTCAAATCCGATCTGGGTCACTTTCGTATGTGGTACTGAATCTGATACATATCCGATGTTTCAGAAAGCGACTGCTGTGTGAATGGTCAAGTTGCATTAAATCCGTCTTTTACGTCACAGACACAAGACAGACGCCAATTATCAGCGCCAGAGAAGCGCCCAATAAGACATCGCGAACGCTTCCTGGCCATCCGGTGAAACTGCTGGGAAGACAACGTTGGAGAAACGTGAACATTTTATTTGTACTGTATAATCTGCAGATTCTGACAGAAATCTGCAACTATCCTTTGACGCACCGCTCCTCTAAAACAGCAATAAGGATAATTATTAGGTTATCTACATTATTATGTAAATAACAAAATAACTTAAAGCAAAAATTGGGAAACGTAAAGTCCGAAGTCTTTATATTAAGGGCCATCAGTCAAACAATACTGTTTGCTCTGGGTCTAAACAGAGCGCGTTGTGTGTGACATCTTCTTTTGCGCATGCGGGCCGCTTTGAGCGTTCACACTAGAGCACGTTTGCTGTCGCATTTTATTTGTAGTGTGAACGAGCAGACAAAAAAATCGGATTTGATCAAAAAATCGGAATTGAGCATTAAGACCTGCAGTGTGAACGTAGCCCAAAAGACTCAAAAGCTTGACCAAAGTGAGACACCACTCAGCACGTGCTGATTAAAAACAAGAAAACACAAATATCTCTCTAAGAAAACCCCAAACCTTGGTATTATTTATCTGACAAATGACAAACAGAAGAACAGAGACAGCACACTGGACTTGATGCATGACATTCAACCGCTAAAACATTACATTACTACAACATTAGTAATGTAATTACAAATACTTTTGACTTTAGGCCAGCTCTGACATAAACCTTACACTAATGCATTTGTTAAGTACTGCACTATCCAGCTGGTTGCGTCATGTGATCCAACTCGGCAGCCAAATGCAAAATGTTTTTACTTTAAAGGGTTTTGCACTTCGTCACGACAGCAGTGAATTAATTGAGTTCTGTCTGTGCAAGATATCAAATATGATGGGCACGCTTTGCTAATTTTACTTTCATATTGCAAAATACGATGTTACAGCATTTTATTTTGAGGAACTTAAGTGTTTAATGGACACAGAAGTAGCTTTTCAAACTAAGAACATCCACGCTGTCGTTTATTTTCGGGGTACAAATTTAGTCACTTGTTTAAAATGTCATCTTTTACTTACACTGTGACTCACATACATATATAGTGTCTCTGTGTCGCCTGGATGGGTGGCATGTTGTTGGTCAAGCTTTTGAGTTGTTCTGCCCACCGTACTGCAGATGACTAAGCTGAAGCCCTGAGTCTTACAGTGAAGTCTTGTTATTTTCTCTGTATTAGTCACGCGGGACAAACAGGCAGTGACCAAAAATATGCTGCATATAATCCTGCTGTGTCTGCTTCTTAAATAATGTCGATTTGTTCATTTGCAGGCTATGATTGTGCGCAACGCCAAGGACACAGCCCACACCAAGGCGGAGAGGAACATCCTGGAGGAAGTAAAGCATCCCTTCATTGTTGATCTCATCTACGCCTTTCAGACGGGAGGGAAGCTATACCTCATCCTGGAGTATCTGAGTGGTGAGTGCAAGCAGTACACTCACATATACAGAGCATTAATATGGCTCCTAGCAGGCACTCTTCTTGTATCTTACTATATGCGTGAAATCTCTGTCTGCCTGTGAGCTCCTCCTAAAAACCAGCACGAGTTGAGCAACCAAAATTACAGGGGATTTATGCTTCAGTGGGAAATCTACGCAATTTACCTTACGTCGCAACCTCAAATCCCTCTGAAACCTCGCACCAGATAAAATATAAAATTACCAGAAATATAACTACAACAATCATATGACCTCCTCAACCCTATGAGCAAATGTTTTGGTGACAGTGGGAAGGAAAAACTCCCTTTTAACAGGAAGAAACCAGGTTCAGTGTAAACATCAGATCTGAATATTGTAAATACACTGAAATCTGAGTTCTTTGCATTTTATTTTCCACCCTTTTTCTTGTTCCTTCTTCACTCTCTCATCTCTCCAGAGTGCTCTCACGCTGTCTTCAAACTGTATGTAACAGGATCTAATGCACACATCCGTTACACTGTTGCTGTCTTGTTAATCATGCATTTATCTCTAATGTGTCTGATATTAGATAATGTTATACTATTTCATTTTGCCGTGAGGCCAGAGGGGAGTGTCCCAAACAGTTAATGTGCGTGTGTGAGGGGTCACAGCAATTTCCCTCGCCCATCTCGGTGTGATAGAGGTTAATATACGAGTAGTGTGAGTCACATAATTGTGGTTTAGATTCCCGAGCAGAAACGTTTGCATCTATCGAACACGAGAACCTGACTATCACCTCTTCTTTCTACTCGGGTGTTCCACACGGGTCAGACATTTAGGAGTGTGCATATATGGCTGTTAGTAGCATGTACATGTGTTCACCTGTGCAGGAGGAGAACTCTTTATGCAGCTGGAGAGAGAGGGCATCTTCATGGAAGACACAGCCTGGTGAGCACGATGACGCACTGAAACACAGATTGCAGGATGAAATGTTCGGATTGGTTAAAGATGACGTAATATCTCAGAGACCTCTGTTATAGATGTCGACAGTCTGAATGAGGTCATTAGTTCTGTTACACTGCAGATAAGCATAAGCAGCAAAATATATGCTTTGTCTTTTCTTGTCTGATGGCTCAGATGCAATGTGGACCTCAGACCGGCTTAAAGTTTTTCTCTTTCTTTAGTTTTTACCTGGCAGAGATCTCCATGGCTCTGGGTCACCTGCACCAGAAGGGCATCATCTACAGAGACCTAAAGCCCGAGAACATCATGCTTAACAGCCAAGGTGAGATGGGAAATGGCTAAAAAATCAAAAATGACCTTAAGATTTATAATGGCAGCTCTTTTTCAATATATATGTTGATGTGAGGCTAATGTTTTCCTCAAAGGTCACGTAAAGCTGACAGACTTCGGGCTGTGTAAAGAATCCATTCACGACGGCACGGTCACGCACACTTTCTGTGGCACCATTGAATATATGTGAGTACACTTCTTGTTTTTAATTAATCTCTTATCCAGCAATGAGAGTCGCTCTTTGTGGCCGCTTGATGATCTTTGCTAAGTAATATTGCTGCACCAGTAATAAGCACTCGCATTATCACAGGGCTCCAGAGATCCTCATGAGAAGCGGGCACAACAGAGCGGTGGACTGGTGGAGTCTGGGCGCTCTGATGTACGACATGCTCACAGGAGCGGTCAGTTAAACATTAACAGCCTGGAAAGAAAAAAAGCTTTCTCATTGGCTCTTATTAATGGACTGTTATGAAATATGAATCCGCATTAGCGACGGTAGAGTAACCTCAGCTCCATGTTTTACTGCAGCCGCCTTTCACTGGTGAAAACCGAAAAAAGACAATTGACAAGATCCTGAAGTGTAAGCTCAGCCTCCCGCCGTACCTCACACATGAAGCTCGAGACCTCCTAAAAAAGGTATGTAGAGGTTGTTTTTTTCCCTCCTGTTAGCTGTGTTGTTATTGTCTTCTTGTTTTTATTTCTTACTTTTTTGCAGTTGCTAAAGAGAAACGCTTCATCGCGCCTGGGAGCAGGAGCAGGAGACGCTGCAGAGGTGCAGGTGAGAATATGCAGCTGGATGTCGGCGATGAGTCGCACAAGCTCTGCAATGAACTACTCAGTGCTTATCTATAGATGCAGAACACGCATATTCCATCTGTTCATTGCGCTTTGTGCGTGGTTGTGCCATAGAGTCATACCTTCTTCCGACACATCAACTGGGAGGAGTTGCTGGCTCGGAAAGTGGAGCCTCCCTTCAAGCCTTTTCTGGTGAGTACTCGAGCGGGAAACTGCAAGAAGTCCTCAACTTAAGTTTCAAGTTACGTTTCGGGAATCGCAACCTCTCCTGTTTCAGACGCGCTCGTGTTGCTGTACCCCCTCACCTGCGTGTCCTCTCTTCTGTCTTCGCAGCAATCGGCTGACGACGTGAGTCAGTTTGACTCAAAGTTCACCAGTCAGACGCCCGTCGATAGCCCGGATGACTCGACCCTCAGTGAGAGCGCCAATCAAGCCTTCCTGGTAACTCCTGACTCGGGCTCTGTTAGAGTTTTCAGTACTCAATCCATATGCAGCATCTCTTAAGGCTCAAAGGAGGACAGTAAGGTGTCATCTTAATGATTTCTCAGTTGTTTTAGGATTTAATGGTAAACTGTAAAGATTATTAATTATCACAGGGTTCGTTAGTAAACGAGGATTCCTCTCATTAGTTTTGTCCTGAACACGACTTCGTCTCCCCTGACCTGTTTCTTTCCCTGCGATTTAGGGTTTCACGTATATCGCTCCGTCGGTCCTGGAAAACATCAAAGAAAAATTCTCGTTTGAGCCAAAAATCCGCTCACCCCGACGCATCACGGACAGCCCAAGGACACCGCTCAGGTAATGTCAGCGTGAGAAACGAGCATGTTTGTGTTGCGACGGACGGTCCTCAGGCTGATGCCTCTGGTACAAATGCTTTTCATACAGAAGTAACATTTGCCAGATGTCATACCGCACTAAAAGTATGTTTTTTGGATAAAATGATCACTTATGGTCTTTAGATATAGTGCAGATTCTCAGTCGGCTTAAAAACAAGTTAAAATAAATATAGTTAACATTTTATTTTGTAAGTTGTGGTGCTTTTATTATAAAATTAGTGGCATGACCTCTAAAGATGTCCTGTGATAAGAGGCAGCAGATCATAAGTCCTGCATGTTCCAAGGTGAGTCGGCCTGAAGCTCAGGAGAGGCTGATGGAGAACACGAATTACGTTTGGGAACACAAGTCAGTCCTGACCTAAGTGACTGTGACATGAGCTGCATGAAACATCAGGTTGTTGCTCCCGAAGGAGTTTCTATAAGTTCCTAAATTTAAGAACTTACTGTGTTTTTCCAGCTTGGAGTCAGTTTTTACTCAGTGAGTTCAATAAAGACATGAAAGGTCCAGCTGACCTCATGTGTGTTAGTTTAGTCCGATGGTTTTAAGACTGCATCTGTTATTTAGATGAAGATCACACCACACTTTGACAGTAGTTGGTGCTGAAATCCTGCTGATTCTCCAGGGTACAAATACTTTTTCTCAGATCTCTCTGGTTTCTGAGGAAGCTCGGATCTTTCAGTGTGTGCCGCAAGATGCTGGATCTTGTACCAGTCTGCATATTTAAACCAGTGAAGGGCAGGAGGTCACTGAGCAAACTTAGTGATGTTCTCCATCTCATCTGCTCGACTCCACACTCCTGAGATTCTCCCTCAGACAGTAAAGAAACATCTGTCTCTATAGATCACTGTGTACATGGTATTGCGAGTCTCAATCATCTTTTTTTGTTCTCCATCACAATATTTCATCAGTTCAGCTGATAAAATCACTTGTTCTTGTCACTGTGTCTGAATTTTGCCCTTTTTCTGCTGTTAAAATACAGAAAATAATCAATCTGCCGTTTTTCATCATTCACCTGTTTCTCCTCTGTGCTTTCAGCCCGGTCAAGTTTTCAGGGGGGCACTGTTGGCATCGGAGCCCCCTCGTTCCCAGCGGTGGACCCGGTGTCCTCCAGTCTCCTCAAGACCAGGCCATGGAACTGTCCACCCCAGAGCAGATGGACATCACAACCAGCGCCGAGGCCTCGGCCCCTCTCCCCATCCGTCAGCCTGCTGGGATCAACCTTGCTCAGATGAAGCAGCAAGCCTATCCTGTCATGGCCAAACGGCCCGAGCATCTACGTATGAACCTATGACCCCGCCGCCACTGTTTAGGAGAGTATATTTCTTGACTGTTTTTTTTTTTCTTCCTCCCACCAATGTTATTTTTTTAGGAAACAAAGCAAAAAGAAATGGATGCTAGAGACAATGAAAATCCAAAATTGCACATCCACACACTACATATACTGTCAGAACCTGGAGTTTGTGCGTGCATTTGGGACTCCGGCGTGCTATGGTTAAGTGCTACCGACGATATCACGTCTCACCACTTCCGACACCTCAGGTCTGTTGACCTTCGTCTTCTACCCCGACCCCACCCCCACTCAAATGGACTACAACAGGAGATGTTTGGAGGAGCTGCAGCCTGTAACAAGTCTCACGGTATGCAAGTAACTCAAACTGAAATGCAGTCGGCTAGAAGATATCCAAAGTGCTTTACGCTGTTTAAAAGTGGGGGGAGGCGAGCTTCTTCTATTGGAAGAATTTGGAAAGGACTTCTCAGATAAAATGCTTCCTGTATCTGAGTGAAAAGGTATGAATTTATTTTAAAAAAAGAAAGAAGGATTAAGGAAATTTTCTTTGAGTAGCAGACAGAAGGCGGCTCTGGTGATGATGAATATAGCTTTGTCTTAATAAACACATCCATGATGAACCAGAGAGCCTCGATTCAAAGGAGTAAAACCCCTGTTGACTTTTACAATCTTTGAGCGTCGGTGTTATGGATGATGTGTGAAATGGTTCATTTGGCGTGGGATCCCTCCCTCAGTTATCCACTCTTCAGGCACTACCACACTATGGGTTGTATCACTGGGGTTAGCCGGCACGTCATCAGGTACACGAGCCTCATTCAGCATTAGCGTGAACCACTGTCTCTTCCCCTACCGTCACACAAAACATCAAACTGATTTCGGTGCTGCTTTCTTTGACCCACCCTCCTCAGTCTTACACCCAGCAGGAGATGCTGCGCCCCTGCTGTTTTCGGGACGTCGGACCTCACCTGACCCGTGGAATGATTCACATCGGAGACTGCGGCACCAGTTGATCTGGACTGTCTGCCGTTTTTATGCTCCAAAAGCCTGGAGCAGCATTTACAGCCTCCTTGCCTCTGCATTAACTTGTTAAGGAGCAATGTTTTAGAAGTCTCGGAAAGCAAGAAAAATTATAAATAAACTGTAAAAGAAATACAAACTGCCGTGCCGTGTTTTAATTTCAAGAAAAACACCGGGAGACCTCGTATGTTTGCATATCGTTTAATTACAAAGTTGTGCTGCGAGCACATTTGAATGTATCACCAGGCATCTGATCAGTCCTTTTTCCTTTTGTAACTGGAGATTTGAACTCATCACAAACACAAAAGGTGCAAAAAATAAATAAATAAAAAAAAATTGTAATTCTTTTAAAGATGGAGACTAGCTTATCAGGAAATAATCTGAAACCTCTACTAAAAAAACTTCACACTTTACTGATTCCCAAACAAAATCAAAACAATCACAGCGCCCTGATAATGCTGAAAAAGCTGAATCTCAGCTGTTTAAAAAAAAAATAAAACGTGGCCACAAATGAACATGAAAGGCCCCACGGTCATTTGAAGTGGTTCATTTAATGTAGACTATGAGGGACTGAACAAAAACGTGGAAAAAAACCTATAAAAACGCAGTTTACAAAACCATTTGAGTTCAAAGGTAGCCATACCCTCACACGAACCCTGATTGTGCACTTCTGCTTTTCTATCTGACACAGTCGGACTTTTGAGTGCTGGTTTCAGAGAAATTCATTCATGAATGTGTGTACAGTATGAAAAACATCAGAAAAAACACACTCGTCAAGTTTCACTCCAAAGGCTGCTGGTCTGAGATCTGAATTGTTTGGTGGCCATTAAATTCTTTTTTCTTAGAGGCAACGGCAAGTAAAACCCGTATCTGCCTGCTACAAATATGTAATGATAAAAACTTGGGAATGAACCACCTGCCAAAGAGATACACTTCCACTCTTGGGCTTGTGAGATCACATTGAAACATTTTTTTGAGGAAAGCATATCTGTGTATAGCTCTTTAAATGAAGCATTATATAATAATTTCTCATAAACGTATAATTTTCAATGGAATATCTACACAGGCATATAGAGGACATTTTTACCAACCATCAATGCTGTGTTCCAGTGTTCACTAATGTGTCAAAAAAGCTGATTGATGATAAAAAAAAATAAACTTTTTCCAGTGATGCTGTCACAGCTGAAGAACACTTGGCTAGTTTAGTGTTACTTAAAGTCTCAAAATGGTTTTAATGCAACTATGTGTACTACTCCCTTCAAAGAGCTGAGTGTAATGGAAAGAGGCGTGAGAGACCTCTGTGCACAGCTGAGTACGAGTACATCAGTGGGTCTAGCTTTAAAAAAAACAAAACAGATGTCTCACTGGTCCTTGATTGGCCGCTTAGTTAGAAAGTACTCATCAGAACTACACTGTCTTGATCCATGCTCAATCATCCAGGTAAGTAATTCCCAGAAAGTTGATTCCGTTAATCTGGAAGCTGTATTTTTGGTGTCATCCAAGGGACTTCTTCCATCTTGGCTACATTTGCATGATAACTGAAGCTAGCACCACTGACTAACAATGACCAACACCATTTTTCTGGGCCATGAGAGCTAGGCTGTGCTTGTTTGAGAAGGGAGTACTACACACTGTAGCACAAAAACTTATTCAAACAAACAAGTGATGATGTCTAAAAATGATTTCTTATTATTTCTTTTCAAGTTAGATGAAAAGAAGTGCTTTTCCTGCAAAAACAAGGACCTTTCTAAGTGACCACAAATTTATTATAGCAAAAGCTGACTGTACTGTCCCAGCAGGTGCACTCAGCTAAGAGATCCTCGATATGCACTGCAAATGCAGACAGATTTATAGTTAAATGCCTACATCAGGTTTAATATGTGCTGCATCAATAATCTATAAATCGGGAGAATGCAGTCTATTATTATCTGGGGCCTGGCTGAATACTGAAGCATGCCAAGTATACTGTCCGGTGAAAAATCATACCAGCTGTCTTTGGAAGCTTAAAACACCTTCACCTGGCAGACTACTAAAAACCTAAATGGTCCAACAGTGAAGAGTGGCACCGACCAACAATGCAATTCCATTTTTAATTGGTCCTTATTTAAGAAACACATTTATAAAGCAGTTTAGATCTCACATATCTCACTTCATGTAACCACAGATGGTTCGCAGTATGCAATTTAGAGTCTTCATAAGGAATATGCACATAGCTGCCCAATCAGAAAAATAACTGGCGTATGAAAGCAGCCATATCGTTAACTGCAGCTTTCTAAATGACAGTAGATTTGTGAAAATAAGTATTCTTCATTGTAACTTCATCTGCAAATAACTAATATTCCCTGCCTTCATTTTTTAACTACAGTGCAGCTCAGACTAAGCGATGGTTTGTTTTTTTTAAAGACTTAAAAGCTAAATAAGGCACAAATTACTTTACTGGGAAAAAAACCTACTCAGAAAATCATTTTAAGAAAATATTGAGGGGGAGGTAATTTAGCTGGATTACTACACGGACTGAGTTAAACTGCATATACTTAGGTCAGATTAAGTGCTTCTGCGTATCCTGACTGTCTTTTCCTCAAGTATCCTTTTAACGTAGACCAAACAAAGGTGTGGCAGGTGAACGAGTCTGTCTAAAGTTCTTCCTTTACAAGATTTCTTCTGTGAAAGGTTTAGAAAGGATGATGTGCTTCTGCCATTTAAAGTAAAAAAAACAAAAAAGAAAAACTGCGCAGAGCAGCATAGCCTGGCCATCCAAGCACGTTTAAACGAACCCAAAACATGACCTAATCTTTGACTGAGCTCCTTTTGGTTAAGCGATTTCAAGCAGCAGGATATATATGAGAGCCAAATCAAGATAACTTTGTAGCTATAGTCTGAGGGTTGTTTCAGTTTTGAGTACAATATCATTTACTATTAGTGAGATTAATGACAAAAGACAAAAATAGTGAATATCTTCACGTATGTATAATTCAGCGTGACAGAAGCAAAGCGTGGGGGTAAATGCTTTCTGAATGTAGCAGCTAGAGCAGGGCCGGAGACACGGGATGTATGAGGATGGAAGTAGTTCAGCAGTTTTTGGTGTAGTAAATGAAGGTCAAGTGAACCAAAGAGTGCCTGCGGTGTAGCTGATGGCGCTTTCTCCTCAGTTCACTCTGCACTTCCATGCAGCTGGGCTCTGCTCCTGCAGACGCCTCATTTTCTTCCCTAACCACACCCACCAGGCTAAACCCATCACAACACAGACCACAGACTCCACGTAGTAACCGTCCAGTGTCGTCACACAGACCCCGCCTTCCTTCACACACAGCTAGAGGTTTGAACATGAGAGAAAGAATTATTCGAACTTTTAGAGCATTATAGAAGAGAACACACACACACACCATCTTGCCCCATCCTCTGATCACTTACCAGAGCCTCTTCAGAAGAGCCGCAGCTCTGCCCAGCAGCCCCCTGGCATTCCTTAGAGGTCAGTGGATCGACCAGCCACAGAGCCACAGTGGAAGGCCAGTTTCCTCCGAGGTTAGTGACCGTGTTCAGCAGGGTCATGTAGGTCCCGCCGATAAGGGGGTCACTCACTTTGGCATGGAAAGCCATGCAGGCCACGTACATGCTATACAACGCCACCTGGAGAATAATAAACAAAAAACAGGAGGTTAACAAAGTTCTTTCAGTCTACTATAACCTGATTTTTCTTGCTTAATTATCTTATTAATTCAGTTTTGTTTAGGGATGGGTATTGATAAGATTTTCACGATTCCGATTCCATTTTCGATTCTGTTTAACGATTTGATTCTTTATCGATTCTCTTATTGATTCTTTTTTTAAAAAAGGAGAACACTAAGGTCGATTAGCTTAGAACTTTGTTTTATATCTTCTCTTTGAACAAGATAGAAATTTAGGAGTAACATGGCCTTACAAACCCAACAGTGAGATCTTAAGAGATCCACAGCCTACAGCTCTTCAATGGGGTGTCACTGGGTCCCCAGGAAAAAAAAAATTGTAAATGTAAAATAATAAAATAAATATTCTTCTGTAGCAATAACAAAGTATAACATAAATTATTCTGTAGCAATTACACAAGAATATCCAGTAATGTCCCTGCCTACAATTAAACACATTCACTTACTGAAAATCATCTGCTGTGGCAAATAGGTGCAAGCCTTTGACCACAAATTTAGTCACTGCTCGGAGACATTCGTCTATCCTGGCCTGAAAGGAGACGCTACCGGTAGACTGCAGCGAGAACTGCCAGCATCTGAGCCAGACTCTGTCTGTCTCTCTCATCATGGTCACCTAAACGCACAGTAATGGCAGGTTTTGTAATAAGGCAGGTCGCGCTAACATAGTATGCACTGTTAGTTGATTATTTACCTGCCGCATTAACGGGAGAGGACGTGCAAACGTTACCGCTGCTGCTGGGTTGAGATTCACGAGTCCGGAGCGGAATTAAAAACACGACATTCATTTAAGGTTATCGCGTGTTTTGTGAGCAAATGCTTTTGCATATTTGTAGTGTTTCCTTCCTTAAATGAAATATCTACTTTGCAAGTATTGCAAGTTGCCCTGTTGTCTTCCATTCTCGTAAAGTATAATCAAACTTTTGAGCGTTTGAGCCGCTTACGCGCCATGTTTCCTGCCAGGTAAATGACGCTCCGCAACGTGGTGACGTCATTCGGGGCGACTGGAATCGATAAGGGAATCGTTTGCAAAAATGGCAAACAATTCCAAGGAATTGAAACAGTGGGAACCGGTTCTCAACAAGAACCGGTTTTCGATACCCATCCCTAGTTTTGTTGGCAAATTTCTAAAGGACTGCAGTCCTGTATAGTGTTTCTTCAGGTAGGCCATAAAATCCTCAACTCTGGCCAATCAGCTAATGATTCACCTGGAACTTCTTCTCATCCAGCACATCCTTGTCACAAGGGGGCAAGCTCTGCATGTCGGATGCCCTTCCTGACAGCCGCAGAGGGGAGTGTCTCTGTTGGTGGAATTGACCAGCGGCCTTTTGCTGCCCAAGTGAATGTTTAAGCCACTCTACTATGAAACGACTCAATCTCAAATCTCATATTTGCTGTTAACCTGCGTACACTTTCTGCATCTCTTGAAGCTGCTTTGCAACCCATCTCCACTCAGCTTCTGTTTTCATGCTCTGTATAACCTAATCAGTCCCTGTTGGCATTGATGGCTGCTCTGTTATGGGCTCTTGGTCCTGCTCTGCCAGAACAGAGCCACACTACCTGATATCAATTACAGCAGATGGAAATAAGAGTCTTCTTTTGACTACAGCGGCTAGTAGTCTTTTCACAGAGGCAGTAAGCTGGAAGACACTGTAGCACTCTGGACTAGAAAATAAGAACAGCAAAGAAATTGCAAACCTGATGCAATGCATAGCTGAGCAGCACTACGGCATAGTAGTAAACTGGGAAGGCTCCTTCTTGTTTTACGCTGGGAGTCCACCACACTAGCAGAGCAAACTCCAATCCGATAAGCAGCCTGCAGCATAGAACAAGATCGTTTTAGCCTTCTGTTTACTGAATGTGTGCGTAGTGTGTGCAGAATGCGTTACCACCTAAATGGGAAGGCCTTGTAGAAGATGTCCAGAGGTCTGGGCCCTGCTGTGTATCTACTGATGACCACTGGTAGGAAGATCTGGAGAGGTACCATGGGCAC
This sequence comes from Neolamprologus multifasciatus, assembly GCF_963576455.1. Taxonomy (NCBI): domain Eukaryota; kingdom Metazoa; phylum Chordata; class Actinopteri; order Cichliformes; family Cichlidae; genus Neolamprologus; species Neolamprologus multifasciatus. The sequence goes on from NC_140452.1 coordinate 26,504,543, forward strand.
TGCTAGCAATGCTAGCTGCTCCTTGGGAACTCCAGCCTCCATCAGCTTCAGACCTGTAACCGCATCTGCTGCAGAGAAACCCATCTGAAACACAAAGAGAGTGGAAAAAATTACATTTCCACCTGGCAAATATCCAAAAGTGACACCTTCATGTATCCAATAGTGACCAAGTACCTTAGCAGTGAGAAGCAGGAGACAAAAGGTAAAGACTGTTGGCATCTTGATGATGGATAATAGCAACTTGTAGGTTTCCATGACACCCTGTGTTTCCTCCGGGGTGGTAGTCGTTCTTCTGCCACGTACATTTTCCCTTTTAAAGATGGCAACCAGAGTGGTGGAAATCAGGAATACCACACCCCAAAAGAACAAGAAATCTGCACCGGAGGAAACAAAAGACCAAAACTGCTGTTTATTCACCAACAGAAATATATTTGACTTTTTAGAGGTTATGGATAGAAAGTACCTGACAAGGTAACAATGCCGGTGTCTTTGGGCACTATTCTGAGGTATTTGTTGCAGAAGTCAGGAGACTCCAGAGCCAGAAAGAGCACATTTCCCAGGAAGTAGCCAGCTGTCTGGCCTACAGAGTTGCATGTAGATGCATAGCCCACATTTTCTCTGGATAACATAGTCAGTGCCCAGCCATCCACAGCTATATCCTTAAATAACAAGGAGGTAAAGAAAGGAAACGCCTTTTATTCATCGATCTAAATATCTGTCTGTATCATGGTGTTTAAAGAAGCTTACCTGTGTGGCTGCCAGGAAAGCAAGCATGAAGAAGACCGCAGTAAGCGTGACTACATCTGGTCCTCCCTTACTCTGCAGCAGTGAATCAACCTTTGCAGAAAGGTAGAGCATGAAGAGGCCCAAGAGGTACTGTGTGGGCACCAGCCATGACTTTCTGCAGAAACATGAGGAAGACATAATTAGGAGAAGGATGCACAGTCTAGAGATATCAAGTGTAATAACATGGATACAGATTAAAACATCAGGGTAATCAGCATCCAGATGTCTTTCTTACCTCCTACCAAACCTACTGAAGTACAGAGCGTCCACCAGGGGTGCCCACAAAAGCTTGAGACTAAATGGCCAGAAGACAAAGCTGAAGAAGGCTTGGTCTTTGTAGCTGACATTCTTACTCTGCAAAATCAGAGGGATGCTTCCACCCAGTCCAAGAGGAATCCCCTGCAGCACATAGAGAAATAGAAGCAGCGACACATTCCCCAGCTCGCCGCGTATCCCAGACCTGCGAGGCGACCCTCGCAGCAGAAGAGAACCCTGCTCTCTTTCGTCTTCTATCCCCGGCTCAGAGAAGTCACTCTCCATGTCGTTCATGTTTTCAGGTGGGAGGGTGCCACCCACCTGCTTCCTCTGCCTCCCGTTCTTGTGTCTGATTAAATTTGAGGACTCCATGATGGATTAGTGGGCCTCAACCCTCCAGTCCTATCAGCAAATCTTCAAAAGGAGATGAGTGAAAACAACTGATACAACTAAACCGATTTTTAGTTGAGAGATTTTTAGTTGAAGTTGCTATAAATGCCTTCAATCATTTAGTTTGTACAATGACAGCATTATGGGAAGCAGAATCATGCTGATCAAAGCAGATAGGTTTATATCATTTTAATATGCAATGGAGAAGCAGTGAAAAGGTGCAGTGAGCAACAAACAGTGAAATGGGGAATTCACTGGACTGAACAATTCTGATGAAGACGAGAAAGTGAGTTTGTGAAAAACGTTCAAATTACGCTGCATGCACATGGCAACACATCAGGAAAAAAGATGACCACATACCAGTGCGCCTGCGCAAATACTTTGCATTAATCATAAACTGTGGCAGTCACTCATTGTTGGGGTTGAAGGTAGAACTGACGACTGCATGGAATCACAAAAAATCAAAATAAAACTAAGTTAAACCCTGATCTATGATAAATAAGAGTACAGTAAAGAGAAATAAGTCCAATGGAGATGCTAAGGTTCACTATATTCAGAGTACAATAAGACGCAGGGTCCCGCTCTCATCTGAAAACTACCAAGTGTTACAGAAAAGTAGAAATAAAACACATCAAATCAATATAAGACGTTTTCAAGTACATACAAAGCACATGTAAGTTGAAAAGGTGAAACACATGAATTTAGACATACCTGGTGATGGCAGCATGCCAGATCATAAAACACAGGCGGTTGAATCACAGAATTAATCAACGGAAAAATCAGCTCATTCAGTTTTTTCATTCAGAGGTAAGACACATCTTCATAAAGACGAGAAAACACAAGGAAATGAAAAGCGTTTCACTTAAAACTCTCACATCGGTGGACATCAACACAGCCGAGCAAGGAAATGCGACAAGTACAGCTTACAAATGTGTCCGGCGCCTACAGCTGACGTGTCAAAATATGACTGCATGTAGTTCCGCTTCAGTGTAGTAACGTCTAAATATTGGTAAAAATACACTCAAGCGGAACTCCAGTTGGTATAATTCACATAAAGCATATTACACAAAATGTAAAATTAACTTTAAATAAAAATCAGACCTACAAAAAATAATGAACTGTTAAGTTCTTGTTTAGTGCTGTAAATAAATGCAGTGAGTACAAATGTAAAATTAAATCGCATAATTCATATAATTATAATAATCATCATTTCTGTCAATTTTCTGTCATTCAGCCACAGTGTTGGAGATAATGTTAAATGTTAAGAACAGGAAGTTAGTTAGTGCGTGAAGTGATAAAGTTTGCAGTTAATAAAATTAACAGTTTACATATTTTGATGTATGTCCATTTACTAGTTTTCCAGCAGTATTTTGACATATAACAGCCACAAAATTCCCAATATCTCATTTACATTAAAACTACAAAACTGTATTACAAACAATTTTCTGTATTTTTAATCTTTGTTGTTATTTTTTTTTATTTGTCGCCCCAACTTTTAACACTTTTTTACAGAGTTTTTTGTTGTGTGTTTGTGGTTTGTTTTTTTGTCACAGTTTACACACAACCCTGTTTTTTCTCTTTTGTGTGTGTGTGTGTGTGTGTGTGTGTGTGTGTGTGTGTGTGGTAAACTACCGAGACTATAAACAATAAATACTTTTTGGATAAAGCATATCTCATTTTAATCCCATCTCATTTTAATTTAATATTTCGTCTCTACCTGAATCTCTTTTGGCTGTAAACTTGTAAGAGTGAAAATTTGTTTAAAAAAAAATCACCAACAAACCAAAAACAAAATTTGAACATGGGTGGGTGCTTTGTGCAATAAACTTAATTGAATCACAGTTTTTCCACTGTGTTGTGATTCTAATCATACACAGTGGTTTGGATGACTTTTCCACATGCAGCATTAGGATAGTGTTGCTGCAGTTCAACCTCTTTCAGTGTGCAGTAATTAGTAGTTTGCCTAACGATGAATGTAATGATCCATAATGCATATTAATTAAGCTGCTGTATTATTGTATGCTGCATGGCAGCCCTGGTTTATGTTAACCAATTAGGAAATTTTATTCATGCATCATTATTGAAAGCCTGTTACTACAATCACGCTTCTTCTCATTCATCTTTTAGACTGTAGGGTGAGTTGAGCTACTCCTGAACTTTGAGAATCCAGATGAAAGCACATGATAGCGATACTGTAAAATCAAAATGAAGAAGATACGGATTGAAAACTCTTCGACCACCCCACGGGTTTTAAACAGGACTCACACTGATGTTTTCTCCTCGATCAAAAGGTCTTTTGGCGAGGGTCATGATAAACCCATTACCCCACATTTAATTTGGAGAAAATGAATGACAGCATGCTTGGCCTTGTGGTTGCCATGAGTGCATGTGAAGCTGCTTATCCTCACAGATGGCATGTGACAACACACACGGGCATATTTGAGAATATCAGCATGTGATGGAGACTGTGAAGCTGCAGTTGCACTCATGTGAGAATGTCTGTGTCGGTGTAAATCTACACTGAACTGCTCTGGGGCTCCACGCTGCTAGCAGCTATGATATGTCTGAATTACTCTATTGTAACCCCATAAAATTTGACTATCAATATGCACAAATTATGTCATCTAGAGGGCTCTTGTATCAAACTATATATGAATCACCAAAAACCTGCAGAAAGGGATCTTGAGCCTCCTTTTACACTATATGCTGGGGTGAATTATTCAAACCATGCCAATGATTAGGATTATTTGAGCAGATTACTTTATGTCACATGAGGACTGCTACAGTGGTTACCTTATTAGTTGGTTTATATCATCTGACTCGCCTTAAAGGACACATTACAACACATTACAACAAATCTATGACTGGTATTTTCCCCTGGTCACGTCATGTTGTTCATCACATTTTCCACTGGATGGTGCTAAAATCAGCACATCTGAATATACTGTAGTAATTCTCAGATTCACGCACCTTAAAATAGTCCAACTCCCCTTCTCAGGGATATTTAACGGCTATTTCGTTTTTCACTTAACACGTGACTGACCTTGTGATCTCCAAAAACTGGCTTTTTCTTTTTTCATCAAGCCTCCAGAAATAATACTTTAAAGTGTGGCAAACTTGAAGCATTCATTGCTTCTTCTTGTTGCCAAATGACTGAGAATCCAAACTGGAGACGGAGAGATGGCTACATAGCAGCAATTTCTGCAAGCAAGTTGGGCCTGGGTGGGTGCTGGTCTTTGAATTATGCAATAATCTATAAGTATAGAAACTGTGACCACTGCAACATTATTATTGGCGAAATGAATGGAAACTGAATGAGTGAATGTAACTCTTAGTTTCTTCTTTAAGCTGCCTGAAAAATACACGGGAACAGTTTAATGTCACCCACACCTGGAACATCTAGTACAGTAGATGTGTTAAAGTACAGCGAGATCCTCTCACATATTTGATGCTCCTGCCTGACAGAGACTGAGGTGTTATCACTGGAGCTACCTTATATTTTAGCATATACCGTTAAACTATTCCTGAAATTCACACTTTTGTCTGTTTTGACTGATAGACTCATTTTAAGTCCCCAAACAAACGTATAGTAAGGATAGGCTGAAGAACGAAATTTAGCTAGATGCCCAGCCCCCACGGGGGCCCTTCTCCCTTACTCTGGTTATTTAACTTTTCGCTCCACCCATGACATATTCGCGCTACATATTTACTTAGACTGCTCCCACTATGAAAGTTATTTCCCGGCCAGAGGAGGAGAGACTGTGACATCTTCAAACCAACAGCCCAATCTGCTTTTCCAACAGTAGTCGGCGTGCTGAGCCAGGAGCTAACCAGCAGCCCTCTCTCTGTGAGACCTGGGACAGCGAGGCGAAGGGGAGAGCTCATTCCACAACACGGCAGTCATCCATGGCTCTGTGCAACGGAGACAGCAAGGTCAGTTGAGCGGTAGATACCCGGGGCTCCAGTATAAGGTAGCCCTGGTTACTTAGTGCTAGGACACGGGTTAGTGCTGTAGTCCTCCCCCCGGTTAATTTCGGCCTCTGTGTACCTCGGGGGGGAAAGTTAAGAGAGCATGCAACGTTATCAACAGTGCTGCTGAGGAGGAGCAGTGTGTGCCTGTTGCAGCGTTACATTAACATGTTGCTCATAGCTGCTAACAAGTCGGACGTGATAATTAATTGATGTTAAACCGTGAAAAAAAGGTTTCACTGATTTTCCCAGTAAACGGGGTTGCCCTTCTCTTATGGTGGACCCCCCAACCCCCAAGACACTTCAGCTCCAAGCACCGCGTGGGTTTTAGCATAGCTCCGCTAACCTAGCAGCTACTCACAGCATTGCTAACAGGCTAACGCTCGTTACTACTGTTTATTCCAGCGGTGCGCTAGCTCGCTACATAAATAAACTGTTAGCTAGCCGTGGCTAGGCGCTCACAGTTTGTAGTGACAGCACCGCAGAGCAAGAATGTTGTTTTACGATAGCGTCCGTGTTCTTTAAGTAACCGGAAATTGTGCTTGTGCTGAACTAATTTACCTCAAGCGGTAGCTGTCACACTCTTCGTGCTAACGTTCGTTAACTGTCAGTTTGCTAACATCGTCACGAAGCTAGTGTGTGAGCCAACTTGTGGTTTACCTGTCTAACAATTGCAGCGGCTTACAGCTGCCTTATCAGCTGATATGGTGAAGTTTGCTCTGGAACGATAGTGTTTTTTCTCTCGTGATTACTCTGCTTCAGCCCATGTTATTACCGGTTGTGCTTTAAAGGTTAAAATTGGAGGTGAGGGGGGTACCCAGCAAGTTGTTTTCAGAAACATTTACGGCGGAAGTTTCCCACTGACCACGTGGGATAATGTTTCTCTAATGTGTACCCACTTCGGCTGTTTATAAAGAATAATTTACTGAATTTAATTCACTGTAGACTGGATGGCACACTTCCCACAGAGCATGCATGCGTTTAAATAAATAACATTTGCATATAGATGAGTGCTGAGGATCAGAGTTTGAACTGCTTCAAATACTGAGATCTCAGTCTTGATAATGTCGAACTTGTGAGATTCATGTGATGGGCTGAATGGTTGCAGCACATTTCACTAAATTTGCTGTCCCTCTCTGTTTCAGCTCACATGGCAACAATTATGTTAGGCTTTATTGAGTCACAGCGCTGGAGGAGAGTAAACTCAAGAAGGAATTGAGTTACCTTCTGCTGTCAGACCACTAGAAAGCTAGTCACCTCACATGCAAATCTTCACTAATCTTTCTAAATGTGTGTCCACAGCTGGAGATCAGCAGCGCAGAGCAGAATGGGTCATGTGAAGGGGCGGTGGCGATCCTCGATGCCGGGGCGCAGTACGGGAAGGTGATTGACCGAAGAGTGCGAGAGCTGTGCGTACGCTCTGAAATCCTCCCTTTAGAGACCCCGGCCTTTGCTATCAGAGAACAGGGCTTCAGGTGAGCACATAAACGCATCTCTACTTGAGACGTTTTATTTCATGCCTGTCATCATGTTTAAACACACTACTGTGTCAATGTAGAAGCTTTGAAGTGCTTTATAATACAGTTTTACATGATTGTTTTCTTTGTGTTTCATGCCTCAGGGCAATAATTATTTCAGGAGGTCCAGCATCTGTGTATGCTGAAGATGCTCCCTGGTTCGACCCTGCCATATTCACTATAGGAAAGCCCGTCCTTGGGATTTGCTATGGGATGCAGGTATGCACACAATAAAATAAACTGTGATTGTATTCTTAAGAAAACCAAGTCTACTTCCACAAGGCTCTTGTCAAGGAAACATTTTTTTACACAGATTGCCTCTAAGTAGCAACATGTTACTGTCACTCTGCTTGAACCAGCTCCTCAGCTCTCCCACACCAGCTGGGAATTCACCACCTTCTTCAAGAGTACTTTTACACTGGTGGAAGAGAAGAGTAATACTTACTCTCTTTTCCCAGTGAGACAAAAAAATAACAAGCACATTTCTTTACATTGCAGGCAGTTTTACACTCCCTGTAGTATATCTGTTTCCATTACTTACCTCTGGTGTGTGTGTGTGTGTGTGTGTGTTGCAGATGATGAATAAAGTTTTTGGAGGAACGGTACACAAAAAGAGTGTAAGGGAGGATGGAGTCTTCAGCATTGGACTAGACAACACTTGCTCCCTTTTTAGGTATTGTAATTTCTTGTAACTTGGATATGTAGTGTTTTGTTATGTTCTACATACAGACCACATACATAGTAGTTGTTTTCATGCTGATGTAAAGGGGCTATTACACAAATAATGAAGAGTCTAAGGTAGAGGGTATAGTCTTTATTTCAAAGTGCTGAAAACAGTAACATGCATAGCCGATTTAATGAATCGTGTGTGTGTGTTAAATCTATCAGAGGCCTTCAGAAGGAGGAAGTAGTCTTGCTGACCCATGGAGACAGTGTGGATAAAGTGGCAGATGGCTTTAAAGTGGTGGCCCAATCAGGGAACATCATTGCTGGTGAGCAGGACACAAGAAATGCTTCAAGCCTGTTGAATATAATTCACAAGTATATTATGGTAAACTACAAAAGCAGCTTTATTTGGACTTGATGTTAAGTAAGCCTGAGGCTGTATCATATATATTTACATCTCACATAGCCTTTGAAGATGATGCTAATTTGTGTTCTGGGTAAAAGTGCTTTTCCCCGACATCTAAACTCTTGGTTTTTTCTTAAAGCTTACTAAATGAGCCCCTTAAAACATCTCGGTTTTCTCTTTAGGGATCGCCAACGAGCAGAAAAAGCTGTATGGGACGCAGTTTCATCCTGAGGTCGACCTGACGGAGAGAGGCATGGAGATGTTGCGTAACTTCGTGTTTGAGATTGCGGGCTGCACGAGTAACTTCACCGTACAGAGCCGCCAACAGGCCTGCATCAGTGAGATCAGAGAAAAAGTAGACAAGTCGAAAGTGCTGGTGAGTGATGATTGGGGGGAGGGGGGGAGACCAAAACTACTGAATATTTACTGTGGGAGATGATTTAACTAAAAGGCTGAAGCTAAAAAGCTGACAGTGAAGTGTGGTAGTCGCCCAGGAGGCGATGACAGTAGCAATGGTGGGAAGTTAAGTAGAACCAATTAAACTCTCAAATTAAACCCTGTTGCATCTGAAAAGAAGGTAGCTCACTCCCAGAGTGGTTTTAAACTAGGTTTCATCTCAGGGGAGGGTGAAGGCGATAATTGAGTGTGGAAAATGGGCTTAAAGTACTGATATTATACTGTACAGTGTGTGGGATAGTTGGTAATATCTGTGACAATACTCTTATTCTGCTGTAGCGTGTTCCTGCAGCGAGTACAGCATTTTGGATCATTTCCAGGAGCCGGTTTAATCTTCTCTTTTTTAGGCTTAATATTTAACAGCCTGCCAACAGATGAAACACCAGATGTGTGTATGACTAATAAAACAAGAAGCCTAAATAAATATAAGCCACACATTTGCAGATAATTAGTGGGTACTCTGAGTTGTGAAAATTGGGGCCAGGTGGTGAAGAATCAGATTTAATCTTTGCTCAGCTTTATCTCTGAGACACTGTTGCTTTCTGATGATACTCGCAGGTGCTGCTGAGTGGTGGAGTAGACTCAACAGTCTGCACAGCCCTCCTGAACAAAGCTCTGAACCAGGACCAGGTGATAGCAGTTCACATCGACAACGGCTTCATGAGGAAGAGAGAAAGTCAGAGCGTGGAGGAGGCCCTGACCAAGCTGGGAATCAAACTCAAAGGTAGGGATCCAAATTCTGCAGTTCTTAAGCGTGTACATAAGGTATTTATTTGAAATTCAATTTTATCACACTTTAGTTTTCTTTTTTTCTGAATTCATTGCACTCTTTCAATTACGTTCAGGTTCTTATTTTGAATAGTTTTCACTTTATGGAGTTACCCTTTCCAAAATGTTGTGACTAAAGCACATTTTTGTTTATTTAAAAAAAGGCTAGCAGGCTTCTGTACCTGCTGAACGGCTGTTTTCACCAGCTGCACAGATGCACAGATATTCATTACAGCGCACAGCGGTTACAAAGTTAAAAGATGGTTAAACTTTGACCTTCTTTGCTCACTGGAGTGACAAACCTTGGCTGCACAGTATAAGCCACTGCAAATAATAATTTTCAGACAACCATGGTGCCATCGGTGTGACCTGTCTGAAAACTGCTTACATCAGTAAACACAGGTGCATTCTGGGAAAACATTATCTGCCAAAGCCAGATCCCTTTCTCCTTGTTGCTTTATTATTTTGGTCACCCTCCTCCACCACACCAGTTTTATTCTATTCAGCTTTGTAGTTGAGTAACAAAACCACAAGCTTACACCTGAGAGTGAAAGTAAAGTTGGGATTGAGTTTTTGTTTTGCTGTTAACCCTGTGGTTCGTCTTCCTTCAGTGGTAAATGCAGCGCACACCTTCTATAATGGAACAACAACTCTTCCCATCTCTGAGGAGGACAGGACGCCACGGAAACGCATCAGTAAAACACTGAATATGACCACCAACCCTGAGGAGAAAAGGAAAATTATTGGAGACACATTTGTCAAAGTGAGGATAAGTTTGAGTACTTTATTGGAAAGTGTTATTTATTGATGGTGACATTTAAGTTCTTTTCTCTGCCACCGTACTGTTCTGACTGTATGAATTGTCCTACATCACAGGTGGCAAATGAAGTGATTGGAGAGATGAATCTGAAACCAGAAGAGGTTTTCCTGGCACAGGGTACCTTGAGGCCTGATCTTATTGAGAGCGCCTCTCACCTCGCCAGTGGTAAAGCAGAGGTCATCAAAACACACCACAACGACACTGAGCTCATCCGCAAACTCAGAGATGAGGTAAAACTAATTTCCCTAACCTTCTTAGCTAGCTACTTCAGTTTATAGCCATATTATTTGCAATAACGTAGATGCGTGGTTCAAGGAGAGCTTTATTGGAGTTGAAATCATAATAAGAAGCACAACATTTACATCGCTTACGCTCCAGCTCACAACACTACTGACGCGTCTTTGTCTTATTAGCATATTCATTGTCATGGATTATTTGCTGTTTGTTGTTATGTGCAGCCTCTTCTTGTGAATGCACAGCTGTTTGACATATAAGCGTAACGCTAGTCCGCTCACTGTGCATTGCTGATTCTCGTCTGTTGTAATCCTCCAGGGAAAAGTAATTGAACCGCTGAAAGATTTCCATAAAGATGAGGTGAGAGCACTGGGGAGAGAGCTTGGCCTGCCAGAAGAGATTGTTTCTCGGCATCCTTTCCCTGGCAAGTACATAAACTCACAGGCCTATAATGTGACTGTTCTGACTGAACTTTATAAAAGTGTAAATATAATTACTGAGTCACACTAGAAACCTTACATCCTTCATTTGCTAAAAGTGTAAATATAATTCCTGATTCAGACACTCAAAGACTCACTTCCTTCATTTGCTCAAAGTGACGGTCATTCCTCTTTTTCTCTAGGTCCTGGTTTGTCCATCAGAGTGATTTGTGCAGAGGAGCCTTACATCTGTAAGGATTTTGCTGAAACAAACAACATTCTCAAAATCATTACAGACTTCTCTGCAAGTGTCAAAAAGGTAAAGGAACTGCTGATGTACAGCGAAATCCCAGCAGTCTGATATCATTTGTCTGTATTGTTATCATAAAGCGTCTTGTCACTGTTTTTACTCGTGTAGTTGCAGATAACTGCAAGATATCGCACACTAACTCAAATGTTGCGATGTGATAAGCTTGGATGGCAACCCTCCAAACATGCTTTGAGGAGATTGAACTAACACAGCAGATTGTATGCTCTGTTTGCTCTGAAGCTTGCTGCTAATTTTACTGATAATCACTGGAAACACTCCTCAGCTAGTTTTATCACTTCAGTTGTTTTGGGCAATCGATAAAGTTTTATTTTCAGTTATAATTTTGGCTTCCAACAAATTTATTTTTCCCTCAAATTCACTCCCAGCCATGTTGTGCTAGATACAGGTCAGTTCATACTCATGAATTTACACTTGAGGTTAAATAAAATCTCCTGACAGGGCTGATGGACATATTGTAAGCTCCCATGAAAGAGGATATTGGTATGTCATTTGATGAAAGAGCAAGCAAAAAATTTTGCGCAGTTTGAAATTGATAAAGTGTTGTTGAAAACTACTAGTCACATCGTCAGAGCTTCAGTGGTTTGTATATTGCAGGCTGCTGTCTTTCAGTTCCACACTTACAAGGTGCTTTTATTCCCGTCTCCTCTCCAGCCCCATGCCTTGCTGCAGAGAGTCAAGTCGTGCATATCAGATGAAGAGGAGGAGAAGCTCATGCAGATCACCAGCCTTCATTCACTCAATGCCTTCCTGCTGCCCATCAAAACTGTTGGTGTCCAGGTGAGACAGCTGATCAAATTACATACCGTTAAAGAAATAGGAAAAGACATTGGACAGAAACTGCCGGCATATGTTTTGGTCAGTAAGAAAATGTACGTTTTATTGACAATTTGTGGATATTAATGTAAACATCATCTTTCCCATGTGATTTTGTAAAAATCTCATGTATTTATCTTTAGTCATGATTAAGATAATGTGGAGAATCCAAGTGTCCTCAAGTCCAGTGAAACCTTGACAAAGTATATGTTGCCAGCTGTTTGTCTGTTTCTGCGTTATAACTGTAATTAAGTGGTCAGCCACAGGACCAAGACACACCCAAACAAAGAGTGTCAGATTCTCCGTTTTAGAGTCTTTCTCCCTGTAGTCTGTGGAGGGTGTGTCCTGTAGTAACCGTTAAATATGCCAAAAATGTTGAATTAGTCACCACTACTTTCCTCCCCACAACGCTGCAGTCAGACAGTGTGTAGGTGTCTGTTAGTACTTCCTGTCTGAAGCCAGAGGTTTAAATTTGCCCTCAACCTCAAAATGGGACAGACTGTGGGCAAACACTGGCAGCTTTTAGCGGCTTTTCTAAAAGTGGAAGCTGACAGGTTATTTAGAAACTTTTAGTTTTGTCACACAAAAACAAATTTTAACAAAATGCCTTTCATACTTTATAACATGTATGAGACGTTGATTTTTGGCTAGATGGTAAGAATAAGAACATTTCCTGTCTCAGGGTGATTGCCGGTCCTACAGTTATGTGTGCGGTGTCACAAGTAAAGAATCTCCACACTGGGAATCGCTCATGTTCCTGGCCAGACTCATCCCTCGCATGTGCCATAACATCAATAGGTAAGTCATAAAATCAGGTTTCATTTGTCCACCCTCAGTGGACAACCGGGCAAAACACTTAGATTCATTCACGCCTCTCTTCTTTTTTCCAGAGTTGTGTATGTATTTGGGTCCCATATGAAGGAGCCGCCAACAGACATTACTCCAACTTTCCTGACCACGGGTGTTCTGAGCACGCTCAGACAGGCTGACTTTGTAGCTCATTCTATTCTTAGAGAGTCTGGTAAGTGCATGCTTTCAAATGTTTAAAACCTCATCTATTTTAGAATATTTAAGACTGAAGATGATTTAAAAGGGGAAAATACCCCAAACAAACATTGTTATCGCAAAGAAGAAAACAAATCAAATCAAGACAAGTAGTAGAGATGGTAGATTTATTCATTTAAAACAGGAAGCACATTCTTCAGGAAGAGATTACTCCTGTCAGGCTAGAAATGTTTCATTAAGGATAAAACAGTGTTGCATTGATTTGCAGTGATGCTTTCTGCCATACCAACATATACCATGTGACCATCATCAGTAAAAATTAAACTAGGCATGTTTACATTTTAGTTAACTGATATAAGAATTAAGACCAATTTTCAAAAAAAACCTGTAACTAAATGAAATGACATTGTGTGTTAATAAAATATACAGGAAATAACTTTAGTTTTAGTCTTTTATAATTCAAATTATTATTCAAATTAGGGATGTTCATAGCAACTAAGAAAGTAATTGCTAGGGGAAAAACAAAACAAAAAAAGAGTCTAGTCTAACGGTGTGTTTCCAAAGCTGTAGTTGGTTTCCTGTGGACAGAAAGAATTGATGAGTTTGTAAACTTGTAGCTTTTTCCTGTGGTTTGGTTGTTTTCACACAGCAAAAAGTGCAAGTGGACTCAAAGCAAACCAAAATGTGTCACGAGAGAGAATGTTGAGTTCCCTCATTGGCCAGATGTGTCTGGGGCGGGAGCAGCAAAAGTAGACACAGGAAGAAGATGCTGTGAGAGAACGGTCTCCTGTACTGACCTTTGCACGTTTATAGTTCCTTCCCACATTGAGAATACAGAACAGGTGTAACAGTTACAAATTTTTAGTTCAAACGTGTAACGCGCAGCTGGTAGTTGGTTCAGATCTTGGTCGGATCACGTTCCCGCCACGAACAAACCACTCTGGAGTCTGTTTGGAACTGCAACAAGACCACCTCCTCCAAATGGTCTCAGTGTGATGTTTTTGGTCTGAACCAGATTATGATTACCGTGTTCACATCTGCACCAAGCGATTAAACCAATGCTAAATATATAAAAGCATCACATAATATTAAAATATGACAAATTACAATGAACTATCCAGCCATTTTCTTTCGTTTATCTGAAGTTGTGTCGTGGGGGCAGCAAGTAGGGAAGCCCAGACCTCCCTCTTGTCAGTTGCCTCCTCCATCTTATCTGGGGAAACGTCAAGTAGTTCTCAGGCCAGCCAGTTGAAATAAACTCTCCAGGGACCTCCTCAGAATAGGATATTCCCAGCTGGAACACCTTACACAGGATGTGACCACCTCAATAGGCTCTTCTTGATGTGGAGGAGTAGTAGGAGTAGCACCTCTACTCTCAGCGTCTCCTGAATCACCAAACTCTTCACTGTGTCGCTCAGGGAGAGCCCATCCACCCTTCAGAGGAACCTTATTTCTGCTGCTTGTTGCTATGAAAACATTATTTGTCCTTAAAAAAAACAAAAAACAAAAATTTAATAGTGTTATCAAAACGATCAAGCCTAGATCAGCAGATTTCTGGAGTTTGTCAACAACAATGCTCTGTCTTTTCTGCCAGGTTTTTGTTTCCTTTGGCTATTTTATGCTTAACTTCTGTTTCCCCCTTCAGGCTATTCTGGGAAGATCAGCCAGATGCCGATCATCCTCACCCCCCTGCACTTTGACCGTGACCCACTGCAAAAGCAGCCATCATGCCGGCGCTCCGTGGTGATTCGTACCTTCATCACCAGCGACTTCATGACAGGAATCCCTGCTATGCCAGGCAACCATATCCCAGAGGAGGTATACCATCGTTAAACCTTTACAGCTAATATTTTTCTACATATCTTTCCTCCTAATTCTGGTTTTCAGGATTGGAAATGAGTGACCCAGGAATTATTTAAATAATAATCATATCAACATTTCTCTTTATTTGTGTGTTTTAAGAGTTTTTTTTGTCTTGTCTGATTCATCAGGTGGTGCTGAAGATGGTAAATGAGATCAAGAAGATCCCAGGTATCTCCAGAGTCATGTATGATCTGACCTCCAAACCACCCGGCACCACAGAGTGGGAATAAAATGCAAACATGACATCACAGTGTAGAGAACACACACATACACACACACACACACACCCAGTGCACAAACACAATAGATATCAGTGAGGGCTGGTGAACTGCTCTCCTTTTCTGTCCTTCCACCTTTATACCCTCCCAATCTCCCTCTGCTACCTCCCCCATCTCTTCCCTTATCTTTAACATTCCCACGGAAGGCAGACTGTACTGTGACAGGCGCACACACAAAGCCACTACTGCTCTGCTCTCCCCACCACTCTACCCCGGTCTTAATATTTTTGGCGATAGGCATTGATAAATCTTGGTTATTGATAATATATTGTCTGTTTTTGTTTTGTTTTTAAAAACCTTCATGTACAACAGTGTATTTCCTCGCTACAGTGAAAAGGTAAATTGCTACTTCCAGGTGGCCAGAAGCTGTGAAAGTTCAGTGAGTGGACTTGGTGTTGTGCCTCAGGATGAATAAAACATGAAAGCAAGCAAACTGTAGTGTTATTAAAAGAAAAACAGAAAGGGGTGGGGGTTAAAAATCTATAGCCTTTTTTTCCCTTCAGATGTTTTTGTTAAATTCTTGTAGGTGAGAATGTTCTCGGCCTGAGACTATCTGATTTGTTCATTTCACTTCCTACCAAAGGTGGTGTGAACAGAAGTACAGCTGAACAGATGAGCTATGTGACCAATCAACATAAAAAAAATAAAATAAAAATTTTTGTTTGTTTTGCTTTGACATAAGTAGAGTTTGCTGTAGTGATCTGTAACGTTGTGGGCTCTTGACGAAGCTAACATTGTTGACGGGCTGCTGCTGTCGCCCCTGTGGGCAGCAGTCGACCCAAGAATAGCTTCAATATACGGACTAATGTGCAGCTGTGGAGGAGGCCAATATGACGGATAACTTTGTACGTGCCTGTTCTGTTGTTTTACTTTGTTTTTTTGGCGGGGGGGGGTTGGTGTGACCTGACCTGGACTCTGAGGATATAACAGTTTCTCCTCATGCTGCAATATGTATGCTTTTTATGAAGAAGAAAAAGGCAAGAGGTCTAATAACTTATAACTACGGTAGAGTTTATAGCCACATTGTGTCGATTGCTGGTGTCACCTCATCATGATTTTTGTTGCTCTTGTTGTGCGAGGGCAAAAACTTTTGCACATTTCGTTGTCGATCACCCGTTCAAGCCTGGGTGCTTTATCAACATAACAAATCACACATCCGGTGGAAACTTCATCCCCATACATTGTGTCACCCTTGTCGTGTCAAAGGTCCTCGCCCTCTGTTGCCATCTTCGACTAAAGTTCAGTGTTTCAGAAAGGCATTACTGCTTTTGTTTATCTGCGTTCTGTGCTGTCAGAGCGTTCGGCGTATCATAGTCTCTAGTCTCCAGTCGTTTAGACCTCAGTGAATGCGGCGCTCAGGTTTAACTGAGTTTTAAAAGTGTGTGGTATCACGTCAGAAGTGTCACTCGGATGTGGTGGTGCTCATGCCTCCAGAATTTGTTTTTTTTGTGCCTCTTATCCCTCTTATATCCTTAACCTTTAGTGGCAAAGTACTCCTCATGCAAAATGAAAGGGGGAGAAAAAAAAACCCAAACTTGTCTTAACTGCAGTGTCCTTCCCTCTGTTCTGCCTTTTTATACATCTGTGTTTATGTTACGTGTCTCCAATTTAAAACGAGAAAAACAAAAAACAATAGCTAATAATGGACATATGACTTTGTAGTTCAATTTGATTGAAATATCCATGAGATTAAGTTATGCAATTCTACATCCGATTATTATTTTTCTGTTTGTGTGTTTTTAGTCAACAATGCTCATTCTCCTTAGTAACGTGCCTCAAACCAAGCCACTGCATGCAGTTTCAACTATGACATTTGTACAATGGAAAACTGAGCTTTAATAAAGATCTCAATGTTGAAACTTACCACTTCTATGAAAAGCGTCTTATTTGTAACCATTTCTGTTTTGCCTTTCAGAATTCTGTATTCATTTTTAATTTACACAATTACCTTCAGTGGGTACACACCCAAAAAAAAGCACTGATACATTTATAATAAAAATGCAGTCAAACACTAATTGTTAACCCACAGTGATATAAAAGTCAACAGAATACTGTAATAAACAAAATTCTAGTTAATATTTTAAAATTAAAGTGGAAGTCTGAAGTTTATATTAACCCATCTTATTCCTAAAATCAGGCTTAATAAACGTGACCTGCCAAAAGGCCCAGTTGGTCCACAAAGTGAAAATTGCTTTAAAAAGAAAAAAAGAAAAAAAGAAAAGAAAAGTGCAGTTTTTAAAAAATGTTTTTTTTTTTCATAATAATCATCTAACTAAATAAATCTGAGGCAAAAGGATAAATTGCTGACAATTTCAAGGCCTTTGTATTTTCAGACATTACCAAAACATTACCATTACCTGCCACACCAAAACAAGAATCCAAGCACCTGTTTGGATTCTTGCAGGTGCAAAGAATCCAAGCAAAAGCAGGTCTTTTATGACAGCAGGCAAAAACTTGAGTCATGTTTTTATAATGCACTTTTTACTCTTAAGGGCATCTTGAGATGCTCTTGATCTGTGTTGTAAATAGGTGGGTTATTTAATGTTAACATGCTCATTTATAACAAAAGAACTGCAAAGTTATTGTTGGGCTGCATCAGGTTTGTGTTAACATGATCCCACAATCTAAGAGTGAATGTCCAAGAAAATTCACCCCAAGGTCAAACCTTAGGACCAAATCACAGGACTTTGTGAGGAGAGGAGGAGTGATGATTTGGGCTTGTTTTGCAGCTACCTGAACCCCCCCCCCCCCCCCCCCCCCCTCAGTCTTTTAATCAACTTTAAATCAAATCTACAACAGAATATCTGAAAAAGAAAAGGTGACTGTAAAGCTCAGTGAACTGAAGCAACGTTTTAAAGAACAGTGGCCCAAAATTCCTCCACAATGCTGATGATATAGAAAACGATCAGTACAACTTCTTGCTACTGAGGGTTGATCTAAAAGCTGCTGAGTCATGGTGGGATGTACTAACTTTTCACAGGAGTACATACAGTCCTATAAAGGCGTTCATTTCATATGACTACCTTATCTTTCGTCACATCGAAGTTTCTTCAGAATGAACAAATGTGCTTTTAAAACCTACACAGCACATTTAAAACAACATTTAATGTAAATAATTACACATAATTGATTTCTTGCCGATCTCATCAGCATCATTCTGAAACAAATCACAAAGACCTAATCACACACTCCTGCTCCCACGCACAGACCCCTGAGGTCAAGTTTCATCATTCAACTGTAAATGCAATACAACCAAATATACGAGCTTTTAGATTGCTGCTTTCCTCACTTTAATATTACTTAATGTACTAACACATATAAAAGCTTTAGACTGTAATGGCCTTCGGTGTAATTTAGTTTTATTATGCACCTATTGTGCGCAGTCAACCATCGTTACCTAACACGCGTCCCTCTGCGTGCCAGGGGTTCAGGTGTTTGCTGCTCCCCTCTGACTGAGAAACATGAGCAGACAAGCAGACAGTCACCCATCAACACACCCAGACCCGTACGCAGGGGACAAGGGACGATTTAGAAACAGTCGCAGTGTTGTAATATTGCATAGAGACTGTACAAGTTATCACATGCAGCTGCCAATTAACTCCTGGCCGGTGGCGGTTTATCTGCAGCACAGACTAATGAACTGCTTGGTATTTTCATACAGAGAGCACAGAGATAAACGAAATTAAATGATGGGACGTTTCTAGGAGTTTGAGGCAGATGTGTTGATGTGTTTGTTTTTTTGTGAATCTTTGGTGGATCCAAAATCCAGATTTTGTTCCTCAAAAGAGGCTTAAACCTGTTTGCAGCCTTTGGATTTGAAGCACGCCTACTTTATTATTATTGTTACATTATTAATGACAAATTGGCATAAAGCTTGTGTGTTTAATCCAAATTTAAAAGGCCTTGTCCGTGTTTCATATTGAGAAAATACTGCTCATTTCAACCCGGGGCCCTCCTCTTCTCTTTTGCTCTGCTGAATCTGTAAGGTTGCCTCGTGCAGCACTTTTCCCCAGAGAGCAGATAAGACACCTGTCGAACATTTCTGCTTCCATTTGCTGTCTACAGCTACTAGAGCTCACAACGCCTGTCTGCGTCTACACAGCATGGACATCAAACTCTTTTTCCTTGGATTATGTGCCCTTTTCTGCATCTTCAGACCTCTCTCGGCACAATCTACATGCAAGCTGAAAGCAAAGTTCAACCTGGGCGGCTATAAGGACGTAGAAAAGAAGACTGTCGTGGTTGGGGGAATGTTTCCTGTTCACAAGCGCGTTGCTTCCAACAAGGGCAACACTTCGAGTGTGCCTCTCTCCTCGGGCTGTGTGGGGTGAGTCGGGCATGTTTATGTCTTTTTTCATCATCGTTGCTATGCTGGGTTAGTCTTCTATCTTAGGGCGCTGGTATTAAACAAACTAAAATCAAACTTTAAAACTTATTTAGGATGTTAAATGATTAAAGAAATTTTATTAAAGTATCCTAATTTTAGTACTTTCCAACCTGACAGTTTACTCCTGGGAGTCTTGGCTTCATAATTTTATAACAGAATCAAGACGGAGTAGTGTAACACCTCTGGGGCCAATTAATTACAGCAGGCCATATTATTATGGAGGCAGGCCTACAAAGTGTAGCACACAACAATAATCAACAAATTTATTAAGGGCTAGTTTAAATTATAATGTCACAAGACTAAAATGGATTGCAATTAGATGGTTTTCATGTATTGTCATTTTCTACATACACTGAATACCTGTATTAACTCAAAGAAAGGTTCTTTCTTGCACAACTGTTTGTACTGGCTGATCTTTATTAATCTGCTGTTCCTTCGTCACTTATCACCCTGTAGGTTTAACTTTCGTACCTTCCGCTGGGCACAGACCATGTTGTTTGCCATCAAGGAAATTAATGCAAGGAACGACCTGCTTCCCAAAACTGACCTGGGTTATGTCATCTACGACTCCTGCTTCACCATCTCCAAGGCTGTGGAGGGCACCCTGACCTACCTGACAGGCCAAGACGAAGCTGTACCCAACTACCGCTGCGGCGATGGAGCGCCGCTGGCTGCTCTAGTGGGAGCCGGGGGCTCGGATCTGTCCATCGCGACTGCCAGGATCCTGGGACTTTATCATTTTCCGCAGGTAAGCCTGACACTCGTGTCAAAAATTTGATAAAGTTAAGGAAAATGAACAAAGATAAAGAGTTCAGGCAAAAAGCAACAGTGTGTTCGTACTCTTGTCTTTAGGTCAGTTATTGTTCGACATGCTCTGCTCTGAAAAGTAAGTTCCAGTTCCCCACCTTCTTAAGGACCATTCCCAATGACGAGCACCAGTCTACGGCTATGGCCAAGATGGTGCTACACTTTGGTTGGACTTGGGTGGGCAGCATAGCTGCTGATGATGATTACGGCAAGTACGGCATCAAAGACTTCAAGGACCAGGTTGAGCAAGCTGGCGTCTGCATCTCCTTCTCTGAGACCTTGCCCAAGGTAGACAGATTTCAGTCAGTTTTGCCAGCCAATATTTATTTCCCTAAACCAACTGTTAGTTCACACAGGGGTTTCATTTCTGCTAAAAAAAAATGTGTACTCTGATCTTTGGACTTTAGGTGCATTCCCCAGAGGCCATCCAGCGCATTGTTCAAACTGTAATTGACTCCACAGCCAAAATCATTGTAGTCTTTTCATCTGACGTGGACCTCAGTCCTCTCATCAGTGAGCTGCTCCGCAACAATGTGACCAACCGTACCTGGATCGCCAGCGAGGCCTGGATTACCTCCGCTCTCATCAGCCGGCCGCCTGGGGTGAGCAAACAGCTGACTGATGACCAAAAGAAATCCAGAAGGTTTAAACCAGTCTGGACCAAATTTTAAAGTTTGAGCTTAGCTTGATTATTTGAATGCTTCTATCCAGGTGAGCTCAATCCTTGCTGGCACCCTGGGTTTTGGGGTGAAGAGGGCTGACATCCCCGGTCTTCAGCATCATCTACTGAATCTGGACCCCTATGCAGACTTGCTCACTGAGGAATTCTGGGAGACGGTGTGTTTGTTAACCTTAGGAACTTGCAAACATCTACATGGTAGAATCAGTATTGCAATGATAATTAAACTGTGAATGATGAACCTTCAGTGAAAACACTGACAATTAAACAGATGCCCCACAAAATAACAATTTTGTGATTTTACTTTTGCCTTGCAGCTGTTTAACTGCACGTTGGACTTCAGCAAAGCTATGAGAATGGCAAAACAGAGGGCCACGTACGTGAACGGCACACTGTCCAGGACAGTGACAGGATCGCCTGATGGGCTGTGTACTGGGCGGGAGTCTGTGGCACAACTCAACAACACGTACTCTGACATCTCTCAGTTACGAATCACTTACAGGTCAGCTCACAATGCCACCGCTCAAAAAACAAACAACCAAAAACAGCAACTGATATATAACCTTAACCCAGACAATTAAATGTGCTACTGTTGCAGCATACACTGAGAAAACACTGATACCAACTTTGTTGCTGTTGTCGCACAGTGTTCCTGAAAGCAATTTATAGTTATCTATTTTAGTTCTGTGTGTAAAGCCTCAGTAGCAGTGAGCCCTGTGTGAATCATTCACTCAGTGCAGTGTGTGCAGCTTTCCTGTGAACTGTTTCTACCACAGAAAATAGCTCCAGAGTACGCAAGGTACTAATTCTGAAAAGGTACATTTGTCCTTTTGTTGTCTCGTTGTAGCAGGGTGGTAATGTTTATAATAACAAGGAAACTGTTTCACGCAGCGTGTACAAAGCTGTGTATGCTGTAGCCAACGCCTTGCACAACCTGGAGCACTGTGAACCCGGAAAAGGGCCGTTTGTCGGGAAAACCTGTGCTGACATCAACAACTTCGAGCCGTGGCAGGTAAACGTGTGCAATAATGAGGTCACGTATGTGCGCATTGTACTTTTGCTACTTAAACCTCAATTTTTCTCCTCCTTAGCTGATGTATTACGTGAAGAATGTGCGTTTCAAAATGCCAAACACAGGGGAGGAGATCTTCTTTAACGACGGAGATGTGGACGGCTTCTATGACATCATCAACTGGCAGGTCAATAATAATGGGGAGATATCTTATGTCACTGTGGGGAACTACAATGGCTCTGCAGCTCCAGAGAACAGGATGACCATAATGAACGACTCCATCGTGTGGAACAATGACATGTTGGAGGTCAGCGGTATATCGATAAAGAAGAAGTTAGCATATGCTCCTTTTAGATTATGATTTGGTAGCTCATGTATTTCTGTTGCTATGTGTGAAAGCCTCCTCGGTCAGTGTGCAGTGAGAACTGTCAGCCGGGCACCAGGAAGGGGATCCGACAGGGAGAGCCGGTCTGCTGCTTTGACTGCATTCCCTGTGCTGATGGAGAGATCAGCAACACAACTGGTCAGTAAACAACAGGACCACATTTCTTAAATGGTACATGGGCTCTTTCTTCTACTCAAGTACTCAAAGCACTTTGTACGACTTGCCTCATTCACACATTCATGCTTTAAGTGCTTCCTATCTAACATTCACATTTAGAAATACACAGAATTACACTGCGTGTTAGAGTCACTGTTGACAATTTAAAAACTCAAGAATTTTGAAATAGACCCAACACCATTAGCACATGTAGATTATGGTAAACATGGTCCTGCTGCCCTCGTATTACTCTTGGCCTCCCTTTATCACAGATGCCCGTGAATGCATCCTGTGCACTGGCGATTTCTGGTCCAATGCGGCTCATGACGCCTGTGTACCAAAACTCATTGAGTTCCTGGCCTTTGGAGAACCACTGGGAATTACTCTTATTGCCATTTCTGCCTTTGGAGCTTTAGTCACCATCGCTGTTGGGGTGAGAAAAGCCAAACACAAAATTATACCTGAGAGAAGCTCAGATGTGGAGAGGAAACAACCAAAAAAAATGTTAAACTTCTTATTTTTTTTCTTCCAGGTATTGTTTATTATGCACATTGGCACCCCTCTGGTGAAAGCCAACGATACACTGTTGAGTTTTTCACTGCTCTTCTCTCTGGTGGTGACCTTCCTCTGCTCCATCGTCTTCCTCGGAGAGCCACAACACTGGAGCTGCATGACCAGTCAAGTAGCCTTGGCTCTAGGATTCGCCCTCTGCCTTTCCTCCATAATTGGTTGGTGACCAATTGAAATCATTTTTTCCATTTTTTTATAGCTTACTTAACCTTTTTATGTGCCTTGATCCAGACAAAATAAAATCACTGAGATTTTCTCTATAAGGGGCAAAAAGGCAATGTTTGTGTTCACAGTGAACTTTTTTCTTTCAGGTAAGGCAGCAGTATTGATGCTGAGAGCCCAGGTGCTGAAAGCTGCCCGAGCCCGAGCAAAAGCTGCTGCCAAAGCTGCAAAAGCTGCTGCAAGAGCAGCTGCCGAAGCAGCGGCGAATGATGGCAGTCCTGATGTCATCGTAACCAACACTCTCCACAATGACACCAGTGCCCCTGCTATCCCTGAGGTCGACCGCCTCACCCGTGCTCACCAGAGGGCAATAGCTGCTGTAGCTACATTAATACAGGTAAACATAAATAACTCATCAGTGGGGGTAAACCTTAATCAGCTGTAAAATACGACATCTGTCCCTGACCTCTAAATGTTTGTAACATAAAACCATGTGGAAATATAGCGGACATTAACATCCTTCTTCCCAGGCTATAGCGTGCACAGTGTGGCTCATTGTCCTACCTCCACAACCCGTCAAGAACACCTCTGGTCAGAATATAAAGATCATTCTCGAGTGCGATCAAGGCTCCATCATCTTCATCTGTTGCATCTTTGCTTATGACATCCTGCTGGCTCTGCTGGCCTTTATCTTTGCCTTCATAGCTCGCAAACTGGAGGACTACGTCAGGTAGGACACACAAGGAAAGTTAAGCATTAGCAATGCACACCCTAATTAATCTGTGGGGAAAATATTTCATAACACACAATGTCATTTATATATTCATCCCATTTGTTGTGTTCTCTTTTTAAACACTTTCACAGTGAGGCAAAATGTCTTACCTTCAGCATGCTGGTCTTCTTCATCGTGTGGATCTCTTTTGTCCCGGCTTACCTCAGCACCCGTGGCAAGTTCATGGTTGCCGTTCAGATTTTTGCCATCCTGGCTTCCAGCTTTGGCCTGCTAACCTGCATCTTCTTGCCTAAGTGCTACATCCTTTTGATCAAACCCGATCGCAATAAGGAGGAGCTGATGAAGCCCCGACCCAAACCTAAAGATGGAACCTCAACTGGGACGTCAGCGTCTCTCGCTACGACTGCAACTGAGGCTACAATTGCAACCACTGCTATCGATGACTAGTGGCGAAGTAATAACTAAAGTTAGCCACAAATGTAAAAATAATGTAGATAGAAGTTGTGTCACTGACTCAATGAACAGCTGTTGCTGCTAATTAGGTTTTCTAGTCATGTTGATCACATCATCATGCTTGTTCTATAATTAATGAGTATAATATTTTATTCTGAAAAAGATATATATATTTCTTTTGGATCCACAAGTATTCATGCAAAAATTATGTCCATGTCTAAATACCTAAATAGACTGAATGTGTGTACCTTTACATGCATTTCAATAAGTGATATATTAGATAGACCAAAAACAGCTATTTTGTAGATATAATAACAAGTTCAGGCTGTTACTGTAAAACCTCTTTGAATACCATTTTCAAACACTTTGCATTTCCTTTTTAAAAATTGCATACAAATAGCTTCCTGTAAAAAACACAGAAATGCATGTATAGTGCACCTCTGCTGGATAATATTACTCAATAATATAATAAATGTTATTATCATTACAATTATCATTATGTCATTATCATTATCATTTTTCTCCTTAAAGAGAAACATTATTATTGTTATTGTAGATTTTTTTATATATTATGCTAGATAACTTTAATAAAAAGTGGATCAGATGCCTTGGAGTTGGCCTCCTGTGTTGTCTTCCACACTACAAATGAGTTTGTGATGAATGTTACTGGTGCACTATCAGCCTTGCATAGTGCCAAGTACTTCAGCATCCATGTGTGGGGCACTGAGTCATACACTTTGTTGAAGTCAATCCAAGCAGTGCTTAGGTTGGTCTGCCTGGTCTTAGAGCCCTGGTGTACTGCTCTATCAACCAGGAGCTGGTGCAATAACCTTCTCATGTTATTTCTAATGCCTTTCTGAGTTGTGCTCATTGTAGCTCTCTTCACGACAACACAGACACAGGTCGGTTCTTTGAAACGGGCGTTTATTACTTGGGCTTTCTCTCCTCAGCTTCACCATCACCAATACGCCGTGAGAACCGGTCACGAGTGAACATTACAAACCAATTAGCAACTTTACAGTACACCTATTAAGTCCAAACACAAATAAAGACATTTCTCAAATGACAAATACCTCGTTGACTGCTTGTCCTGAAAAGAGGTCCTTAAGTCCTTGTGTTGCTTTTACTTTTAGTAAACTTTTAGCTCAACACGCTTCATGAGAGACATCTGCTCCCTCGCAGTCCATGAAAAGTCTCTTGTACTCTAGTTAAGGGTATTCTTACGAGACACTAGCTCTTACACTTTACACATGCACATTTCAAATAAAGACATCAGTGTTGTGGAGAGGCAGGTAAATGCCCGGTAGTTTGATGCCATTGTGCCCTTGTGGGGCTCCTTCATGATTAGGATTGTTTTGCCATTCAGTGTCATGGTCCTCCAGTGCTGGCTCACCCTATTCTCTCTCTGTCCCTCCACTCTTCATCTTCTATCTCTGTGTATAGATGTGCGTGTTTGTGTCCAGCCCACCTGTGCTGATAAACCCACCTGTTGACAATCCTGTGATCACCTGGTCACTACTTAGGAGTCTTGTTGGCTACTCTTGCCTCAGTCTGTGCTGTGCTTTTCTTAGATTTCCACCTTACCTGTTCTGTTCCCCTCTGTGCAGGACTCAGAGATCCTTCCCATGTGAGAGGGAGTTTTTCCTGTGAAGACATATTCTGTTAATTTACCTGAACTGGAGCCCTGAAACCCGCTGACTGCTTATCCATCTTCATCCATTGTCATTCACGGTAAATGGTAAATGGTAAATGGACTGGTTCTTATATAGCGCTTTTCTACTCTGTCCGAGCACTCAAAGCGCTTTATACAGCTAATTCATTCACCCAATCACACCCATTCACACAAGCACTTCTGAACTTAAGTGCTAAGTAGCTAACATTCATACACATTCACACTCCGATGGATGCATCGGAGAGCAACATGGGGTTAGTATCTTGCCCAAGGATATTTGGCATGCAGACTGGAGCAGCCTGGGATTGAACCACTGACCTTCTGGTTAGTGGCTGATCCGCTCTGCCACCTGAGCTACAGCCAGTAAATAAATGCACTGAACTTAACCTCCTGAGCTCCATTATGAGTCCACCAGTTTATATCTGTTATGACAGTCTAGATAAGTACCTGCTGTTAGCAGCCCTGTTATTTTTGCTGCCAGGCAATCATGGAGTCCTGTTCTTCCTTCAGCCAGTCTGTTCACTGAAGTGCAGAAGGCTGTTATTAGAGACAGGTCCTATATGAAAAGGAGGTACAACAAAAAGGCTATAACTGAGGCTCTAGAAACTGTCAAACAAAGCCTCACGGCTCTGGCCACTAGGCTGAAGAGATATACCAGAGAAGCCAAGAGAATAAATGGCCTGTTCTCCAAAGATTCATCCAGAGTGTTTGCTTAGCTACAAGGGAATAATAGCACAAGGACAGACCCATACACACACATCTGTGAAAGTGAGGTATTACACAACACCAAGGCCAAGTGGCTGGTAGATACAGCAACCTCACAGAGCGAGAGCCAGCCAACATCTCAAAGGCAGACAGACGTCAAATCTTCAGGATGAAGAGCTGGACAGCACCAGAGCCTGCCATGATCCATTAGTAAAGACAACACTGTAGGCCAAATCCAAGGCAGTTATATAAGTTACCATCAAATGCAGAATATACGAAAGTGATGCACTGTCCCCGCTGTTCTTCAGGAAAGGTTCTCCAGGCTTCTTAAAGGACATTCAAAGCTCTTCTTTGGGTGTTGGGTGCCTTTTGTTTCGTTGATGATCCATTGATAATATCTGGGATTTGGAGATGTCAATCCAAGTTTGATAGTGTTAAATTTTTTTAATTGTGTGTTTTTCGATCTATGTATGCTTTTGCTGCATCGGACATGTGTTGGTGTCATGCTGAAAAATTAAGCTTTTGCCAGTCGGATACTTTCCAGATGGTTTTGCATGGTGGATCAAAATTTAATGGTATTCTTCTGTGTAATTTTACACCTTTAAAATGTAAATGGGGGGATATTATACTAATGATGCAGAAGTCTTAGAAACTCTAAAACCATTTTAGCTAATATGATATACTTGGCCTTAAAGGATTAAGCAGCCAACAGGCCAGATGTTGGTGTCAGGGGCTGATGTCAAGAAACCATAGGAAAAATTGAAATCTATTGTACAGTGGTGTGAATTGTTTTTGTATGTTTGTCACAATTAAATGTTTCCTAAGCCTAATAACTGGTTAAGCCACCCTTAGCAGCAACAACTTCAATCATGCATTTGCGAAAAGTGGCGATGTGTCTATTACAGTGCTGTGGAGGAATTTTGGCCCACTCATCTTTGTAGAATTAGTTTTTGAGCATGAACCAGCACTTTGACCGGGCGACTCCAAAGTCTTCATTTTGTTTTACTTAATCCATTCAGTAGTGGACTTGCTGGTGTGTTTTGGATCATTTTCCTGCTGCAGAACCCAAGTGTGCTTCAGCTTGAAGTCTTGAACAGACATTCTCCTTCAGGATGTTTTGGTCCACAGTAGAATTCATGGTTCCATGTGAGATGAGCCTTTGTGTTCCTTTTGGGCAGAATTGGTTTTCTCCTTGAACTCTCCCATGGATGCCATTTTTGCCCAGTGTCTTTCTTATTGTTGAATCATGAAACTACGGTGGCCCCTAGAGACAAAGCACGTACAAACTCCAAAACACTTGCAAACTCCAAAACACTTGCAAACTCCAAAACACTTGCAAACTCCAAAACACTTGCAAACTCCAAAACACATGCAAACTCTAAAACACTTGCAAACTCCAAAACACTTGCAAACTCCAAAACACTTGCAAACTCCAAAACACATGCAAACCCCAAAGAACATGCAAATTCCAAAACACAACGGAAGTGCTCCAGGACGCTAGGGGCAGTGTTGAGCTTTTGTTACCTAGTAATTACACAAGC
The DNA here is from genome assembly GCF_963576455.1 of Neolamprologus multifasciatus. Lineage (NCBI taxonomy): Eukaryota > Metazoa > Chordata > Actinopteri > Cichliformes > Cichlidae > Neolamprologus > Neolamprologus multifasciatus. Next base: position 26,532,781 of record NC_140452.1, read on the forward strand.
CAGGATGTACCAATGACCGGATTTGGGGTCTGCAGCCTTAAAGGCCGCGTTTTAAGGCCGATTACATCACAGCGACACGACGAAGCCTGTCCCAATTCAAAGGCTGCTCGAAATGCGGCCCTCAAATGCGTCCTTAATTTCCCTGAATTTTAAGGATGGGTCGCTGTAGCCTTCATGGCCCAACATATCCCAGATTTCGCGGCTGTGGTGTGGATAATTTTGCCGAAAAAAACGGCGGAAGCGGAGCCGCTGAAGAGTAAACTTTCAGAAGTAAGTACTGAATATTATGTCACTTATTTATGCGCAAATGTTTTTTATAATGAAGAACATTAAAACATTACTGTTGGCCACATGTCGGGAAAGTTATGTGACATTAGCGATGTTTGTACTAACTTGGTTTTAAAGCCTTTACTCCAAAATATACGCCGTTCAATAGTTGACTTTAATCTTACAGAGAATGTGATGATTTGATGGATAATTAAAGTCAATCATATATCCACAAACACAACAGGCTGAAAGTCAGTGATGCTGCTCGGTTTGCAGTCCTGAATATCACAGCACAAGCAGGATTCACTGCACTGTTAGTGTTAGCTATGTTATATTGCTGCCTCTGTTCGGTGGTGTCGAGCCAAATGGAGTTTAACGTGTGTTTGAACGAGCTGACGGTTCACTCGTTAAGCTGAAAGAAAGATGCTTTAATCACAGGAGTCACACATGTGTCCACTGTACCATCTGGGAACTCTTCTTGTTTCGTAATAACACAGTCCTCCTTCTTTTGTGCTGTTTTGTAGCAGTGTATACACCTGAGACTGTCACCTGTCTGTCTGTCCTGCACTCTCTCTCTTTTTCTTAATCTCTGATTGTGTAATAAAAGTATGAACATGTATTTATAAGTTACACTTGTGTTTGAATCCTGCAGCTTATCACGCATTTGATTTCCATGTGTGACAACTGCAAGTGTCCAGAGTGAGGACAGACTGAGGGACTCACTGCTGCACATCATCTGTGAGGCTTTGATGATCCACCAGGACTCAGCAGTGTGTGAGGAAGAGGAGGAGGAAGAGCCAGCAGCAGCTGACAGATGGAGAGAATAGACAGACTGTTCCCTGTTTGTGAAGGACTGCTAGGAAATTTAAATAACTAATTGTCTGTCCTGAATCGGTCTTATTAGGTAATGTTCAAATAATTTTATCATTCCAGTGTTTGTACTCAGGGCCTTCAAGTTACACACTATGAAAGGAAGAAACAAGTTTAATATTCAGAAACCTAAAGTATGTATCAGCACCTGAATGGACCTAAAAATAAATGTTTGTTTCAGTTCTATGAAGCTTTGAGTATTTTGGATTAGTCGCAGTGCTGTGTTTGTTGCATCATATTGCTGTAATTGTTTATATGCTTTATATATTCTGAGGTAAGTTGATCTATAGTGTTACATCATATTCTATAATGATGCTATGTGTTTGTATACTTTCTGCCCAGTTTGACCCATTTAGCAGAAGTCAGCCTGTTTAAGGCTCTGATATCTATTCTGTATGACTTAAAGCAGTTATGACATGGTCTGATTTTCTCACCCAATAAAGGAATATTCAATATATCAGTCTACTCTTCATTTTATCAGAAACAGTTATCACAGCTCATATAATTTCTTTTTACACACGTATGTAAGCAATGAGCCAAATTTAGTAATGCCAACATACTGAAGGAACAACATTTCTCTCTTATATATGATACACCTATATATGCACTGTCAAAGATACTTGTCTTTGAGTGAAGATTTAAGGTGATAAGACCTATAAATAACTGCAACTTGAATCTGTACTGAGACTCAGTATGTGACACAGAGTTCATGTTCACTGCTGTAATAGCTAATAATGATTAATATAATAACTATAATATTGGCCATATTATATTTACATTACCAAAGTGATATGACTTTAGTCTCATGAACAACATTAGCTAATTGTTATTTACTAACTCAGACGTTCCCAAAGTGTGGGGCCCGCCCCCTAGGGGGGGCGCAGAGCCATTGCAGGGGGGGCGCGGCATGAAAAGGGAAAAAAAAAACAAAAAAAAACAAGGCTTGGACTCTGCTAGCACGGGCGCCCACACGAACGCAAAGCAGGAGATGAAGCATAGCTGAATATGTTTCCAAACCAACTTCATTCTATGGTGAAGCATATCTTCCCTTTGGTTTTACCTGCACAAGTGCCGAGGTAGGTCTCCCTGCAGGATTGGTTTTCCCTTCGTTGGGAGCAGCGCTGGGCTGTTTAAATCACGGACAAACAGTATCCCACATTCTTGATTTGTAGTTCACAAACACTTGTTGTAATGACTAACTACTCCTGACATTTTGGAGATGTTAGCTCTTTATACAGTAAAGTTACAGTGGGATACAAATAACATCAGGCTCATCCTGCCACAATTTGTTCCCCGGTTCAAATCACGGACAAACAGCATCCAACAGTTGTTTATGTTTTTGAACCCATTTTGCAGAGGGATTTTTAAAAAAATGTATTGATAGCAATGTTGAATATTATTACACAGGGAAAAAAAAACAACTACATGTAAAATAATTACACCATGACGCCTCTGCCTTTCTAAATGGAGGGACAGTAACTGCGTGGGTATGTAAGCGTGTAAAACCTGCAGATAGTCAGATTAACAGTATTTCGTCTCTGTCTGCCATTCTGCAATTCATCTCATGTAAACAATAACGTGCACACAGCGTGAGGTGAAAAAAGGCACATACCTTTGACATTGCGTGACGAACTCTGTATTCCTCGTCCACACGTAAACGCAAAAAAGGAGTTTTAAAAAATCTCTGTTCTCGGTGATTCGAAACGCCGTTTACGTGTGGACGAAACAGCTGAGTTTTCAAAAATACCCGTGTAGGTGTGGACGTAGTGTAAAAGAGTTAGTAGTTTATTTTCTTACTACCTGTAATTTATTGCAGATTACTTGTATTTGCTTAATTGTTTACTAAATGTTTGAGGTGTGAAATAAACCGCAATGGAGCAAAATATGGGCGTGTGTGGTTGGAGGATGTGTTCGTGCGTGCGCGCGCGAGGGGGGGGCGCGAACATTTTTCTTGTAAAACAAGGGGGGCCCAGCAAAAAAAGTTTGGGAACCACTGTACTAACTAATCTTAAATGACTGTTCAGTACAGAAATGAAGCCCAAAAATCATGTTTTACTGTCCTGTGGTCTCAACCTCAGATACTTATCAAATCACACAAAACTCTTGTAGAAACAAACAAATGAACAAAATATGTTTTCCTTCATTTCTGTCAAACAAAGTTGTATGACACGTTTCCAGTGGTTAGTATCATGGTTGCTAGGCAACCTAGGAAGCGCGACAGAGACTAGACCGTCCCATACAGACAAACTTGCCGTTTATTTTGCAAATCGAGCTCAACACTGCCCCTAGCGTCCTGGAGCACTTCCGTTGTGTTTTGGAATTTGCATGTGCTTTGGGGTTTGCATGTGTTTTGGAGTTTGCAAGTGTTTTGGAGTTTGCATGTGTTTTGGAGTTTGCAAGTGTTTTGGAGTTTGCATGTGTTTTGGAGTTTGCAAGTGTTTTGGAGTTTGCATGTGTTTTGGAGTTTGCAAGTGTTTTGGAGTTTGCAAGTGTTTTGGAGTTTGTACGTGCTTTGTCTCTAGGGGCCACCGTATGAAACCTTAACTGAGACGAGTGACACCTGCAGTTCTTAGTCCCTTTTCATACAGGACAAAGTAGGTTTGGATAAAAAAAATTTCAAAAGTGCATTTTACATTTACTCGGGTTATCTTTGTCTAATATTAAAATTTGTTTGATCTGAAACATGTAAGTGTGACAAATACGCAAAGCACTAGTAGACTAAAGGAGAAAACAGGTCAAGAAACACTTTTTCACACCACTGCAAATCTCTTAGCTGGCTAGAACAATCCAGCAGAGGGCGCTGATGTAAGATTTTCTTTTCTTCTTCTTTTTAATCTGCAAGTTGGTTGGATATGCACTACACTGGCCACAACTCTCACTCTGATTTAAGACATTAAATTTCTTTGATGAAAGGCTCCAATTTGATATCAATATAGGAAAAAAACATAATGCATCAATATATATGGAGTGATGAAAGATTAAAAAGATATGATGAATATTTCAGACTTCTTTTATGAGATGGAGAGATATTAATTATGATGGATTGCATGTGATGGCCTCTTACTGCTGAAGAGATAAAAGGAAGCACCTAGACAGCAGAACGCATAATGATATCATGTGTGGGTCTGTGTGTGTTTGCTGCTATAATGCTTTGATAATGTCTGTGTTACAAAAGATGAAAAAGCTATATTTTGTGTTGCTTTATGCCTCTTTCACCACCACCATCATCATCATCATCATCATCCATCACTGCTATTTTTTTCTGCACGTCAGCCTATGTGCTGATCTGTGTGTGTCTGTGTGTGTGTGTGTGTGTGTGTGTGTGTGGGAAACGGTGAACTGTGTCCAATCAAAGCTATCAGTGCGGACGGTAATAAATTCTCCTGGTGACAGAGGGGTGAAGGAAGGAATGTTTATAAGTTACTGTCAGCTGACGACAATGAATAGAAACACTGGTGCTAAACTGAGACATAATTTGTGCACGTGCATCACTGCATATATATGTGTGTTAATTTTACTTTGTTTCTGAGCGTGCGTCCGTGCTTGTTTTCAGTTATCTGTAGGCTGTCAGAACAGTTTAAATCATTACAGTCTGTTGTTTTAGTAAATGTTAATTTTCAACACCTGTCTGCTATAAATACAAGCGTTTAAATGCCATCAAACTGATGGCTTATAGCATTTGTATTTCTTCACAAGTGTAAAATCCAGTGTTTGGCTAGTCTCCATCTGTATAAAATCTAATTAATATGAAATTCAATAAGTTAAAAATCGAAAATGACTGATTGATCGAGAAGGTGGGACTGTTTTTTTGTTCTGTGGCTCTGATTAGTTATCAGTTACCATCACGTTCATGCAAGAGTTATGGAAGGGTATGCTCTAATAAAGACAAAGAGAGGAATCTAGATTGGGGCTTGCCAGAGTCTGTCTACACCTTTTAAACTGCCAGCAGGAACTCAAAATTTAACAGCACATGACACGGAAACAGGAATTTGTGGAGGTAAGTGTCTTAGATTACAGTGATGTACCACGGAGATAGACTCACACGTTTTCCAGAATTGCTTACTTGGTTATCTTTGTTAACAGGCTGTCTGTGTAGGTTCTCAGACATCTAGGTTGTGATAGTCTTAGGACCTTGAAAAAAAAAGATGGCAACTGGACTTCTTCAGGTTTCTCTTATCCAAGATGCTTCTTCAGTTCTAAAAGTACTGAAAGCTGCCAGTGATACCCCTCAGTCCAACAGTAGCACCTATGGTATCAGTTTCAAAATCCTACTCTTCTTGAGTTCTTGCATTCACAAGATTTTCAGAAAACGTGCTCTCTAACCTTGAGGTCGAGGTCACTGAAATTCAAACCCCTCTGAGATTTTTAAATGATGGTGTCAACTGGAAAATCCTAGAGGATTTTCAGAACCTGAACTTTGGCCTTGAGGTCAAGGTCACCAAAGTTCAAACTCATTCAAGAGTTTTGCCAAGATGAATAGAACAGAATATTGCTGAATTTGAAATGTTTTTTCTTCTGGCTTACTTGTTGTTTCCTGAACAGAGGCAGCAGAAGGCTACATGACTGGCAGGCGAGAATATGAGAGAGCTGGAGAGTAGGCAGACAGGTGGAAAACAGGTAAGTCATTTCCTTGGCTGGGAATAGGAGAAACAGATTGGTGTATACTGACTCAGGTAAATGGATATCCAGGTAAACCAATTTTCAGACTGGGGTCCAAGCAGACAACTAGGAAGGAGAACAACACACGATACCATAGAATAAAAGCCAAAAACGCAGGTAAAAAGGAAGGCCTGATTACCATGGTAACAACAAGAACAGCCTAGCAGAGACAGCTACACCGTCCAGCCTTTAAATACCAGGAACCAGGAGCCCATGCATAGGCCAGTACAGCAGCGCCAGCCCAATAATTCCACCTGAAGCCTGAAAGTAAAGAGTTAGAGGTGGAGAGAAAAAGAGGAAGGAAACTCTATGTTGCTGGGTCCATAACAGCATAAGAACTATTTATAAGACTTTCCACTCATTTAAAAATGTTGTTCATTTCATTGGTATGTTATTTCAGCAGTGGCATTCCATCATGATAAGCAAGTCAAGCAAGGCAGTGCTTGATTTCTCAATCTAAAAACAGACATAAATTAAAATATCCGATGTTGTTGAAATGCCATGAAGCTGCTTGCGTGTTTGCATCTATCCTTAACATTACTGTCGTCTTGCGGCTGCAGTCTGCTATTGCCTCTGAAAGCTGCACTGATTTCCTGCTCGTAGGAAACTATAGCTGTCTCTGTTTTACAGGCATGTCCGTTAACTACTGGACTGGAGCTGGACAAACAGGGTTTTTTTATGCACATCTTTTACTTTAAACTGATGGGAGACCAGAGATCAGTTATAATCCTTGCTTTGTGTGGGAATCACACAACTACCTTGGCCAAGAAGTGTGATGGAGAGAAAATGAAGTTGTGCAGAAAATAGAAATGTGAGGGTTGGGGGTGAGGGTAATGGGGAAAGTCTCTGCTTGCTTTTCCATAAAATTTACAACATGTCATTGCAATTTAGAACAAAATACTACTTCCTTACATGAAGCTTATCAAAACTTGCCTTCACCGCTTCTCATAGCTTAAGTTACCCTCACTGGTTACACAGGCAGGTGGCTGTAAACAGTAAACACCATTAAGGACCTTTCATCGTCATGAAACCAGTCACTTCTGAATAGTTTCCATGACATTTGTGTCATTCTTAATGTCAAAATGATACCTTGCACTCAGGGACCCAAGCGTGTAAAGGATCACTTGAGCTCCTGGTGATCTGTATGTGTGTAATTCACAGACATATTTCATTTAGTTTATACAGCTGTATTCCTTTTTCTATCTCTATTGATACTTCAGGCGTATGTTAAGAAGATCATAGTGTTGGCAGCTGACACCTGTCACTAACTGTATTTATACAGTCTATTTCCCCCCTGTGGAGTGAGAAGAAAAACACCTGCAATAAAAAATAATTATAACGTTTTCAAAGCTGCAATTATCTCTTTCCAGCATCTCATATTAAAGATAAAATGAATTAACCTGCCAATTGTACTAATTTTCTTTCGTTAAAAGAGAATTAAATAGCTGCTACATATAAAAAAAAAAAAACACTTTGTGAGAGAAAATGGAGACCAGTGGGAGGTGCAAAGGCTCAACATGCATCTTCTAATTTAATAGTGGAAGGAGCAGCTGTCCTGTTTTGTTCCACACAGTTTTGCACCTGTGTAGTTAATGTGTGTGTGTGTGTTTGTGTGTCATTTTGTTTAAACTCTATAATGCCACCACGTTTTCTTTATCACCCTCTCACCATTCCTTTACTGCATTTCACCCTTCCCCCCCCTCTCTCTCTATATATATGTAGTCTGCATATCCACCTATACTGTAGTATTTGCTGTAGTAATAGTAGTAGTACTATCAGTTTACCTTTCCGTGAGAGCTCATGAAAACAACACGAATGACGGATTTTGTTCGTGCTAGAATTTCCACCCTAGTGACTCCAACATTGCACACGGGTCAGGTTCGATACACACTGTGTGACAAATTTTCTAAATTACCTTGAAGGACAACAGGTCTCCAAGTAGAGGTGGTGTGTGCAGGTCCATGTGAACTTTGGAAATATGCTGGTTCATCTCAAGAGACCAAAAGTGGACGCACTAAGCTAGGAGGAAATTAACTCCTAACACTGGGAGATGCTAAAGCTCTGAGCCATGTGAAATCCTGGCCAACAAACACATAACACTTCTAACTACTATCGGCCTGAATGTTACTCTCCAGTGTAAGAAGAAGGAAACTTGATTTGATGTCAGAGGGCTGCACTGACTTTTGCAGAAAGGGAAGCAGACACACACAGACACAAACAGCACCCTCCACCTATTAACAAGACAAATAATAACCATTTTATGCTGTCCTTGATTCTTTAAATATGCTTATAGCCTCCTGTAGCTTCATGCACTCTACATGGATGTCTTAGTAAATTATTATTATTTGTATAATTAAATAAACATCTACCATACAATCAAAAAAAATTCTCTACTATTATCTGACAATGAGGAGTGGTGGAGAACGTTTTTAGAACCATTTCTTTAGCAAAAGAAGCAATAAAACACTAAGAAAGATCCACTACATAGAAAACTATCATTGTCAAATTTGCATAAATTATCAAAAGTAAAAATAAATATTCTACACAAAAATATTAAGCTCTATATAAAGCTCTTGAGAAGTGGAGATATAGACATTACTTTTATTTTTATTGCACAGGACAAGAGCGTGACAGTTATGTGCAAACAGCGTCCAAGCTCGAACACAACTTCAGCTCTTTGCAAGCAGGACAGCATGCTAATGCTAAGCTAAGCTAAGCTAAGCTAAGCTAAGCTAAGCTAAGCTAAGCTAAGCTAAGCTAAGCTAAGCTAAGCTAAGCACTCAGAGTGATTATAAAGCTGATGTGGTCCGACCCCAGCCCAGCAGACCGAGCCTGAATTTCAACAGGTAAAAAAGTGATGCTCAGTCAGGTTTACAGCTTCCGTTTCTACCTGTTCATGTTTCTAAGGTAGAATCATTGTGATGATTGCTTTGAAGTGTCTTTAGGCTGGTTTTCATGTTTGCTTTGTATTCATACTAGCACACTAAATTAAAGACCTTATGTCTATCTTAATTACCACAGGGTTTTATGTTGGTGTGTGGAACTGTTGCCTCAGGTTTAGATTGTTAACTGGTAATGTGTGATTTAGTAGTTTTATGAGAGTTGTGAAACAAATTACTTTCTTAAATAAATAAAATAGTTAATGCATTAGCAACAAGTAAAATGTTATACATTACTTTTTTGTGTAATGAACCCAACACTTGTGGTCAGTAAGAAAACTTATCTATTGATAAATGACAGAAGCTTATCTCTTTTCTATTCCCAGCTGTTTCATAACTGAACAATGAAAGTAGTTTCAGCAGCAGCTTAATTCTCACACTAGTCTCCTGTTAGTCTCCCATCACAGATGGAAAGATTATCCACAATGAACAAACAAAGATAACTAGAAAAGTCTCTGGGCCTCTCAGCTTGACAAGCTCTTGTCATTGTTTATGGGTCGTAAAATGAAGACCTGCTACAGTTTCATACAGCATCCAAGGCAAGCAGTTTCCAGTAGCAATAGCCAATTGTAGCCACAAGATGGCAGTAATGTGAAGGATGGTTGCAAACATGACACTCTTTATGGCAGAACAATGTTTGAGATTAAAGGAGAGGGATCACTTTAACTCTGGTACATTTCACCTAATGTCTATTTTTAGATTTGATTAGGCAAGCAACTGAAGCGACTCCAAGTGTAGGATTGCACTGATCTGTGTAAATACATAGAGTTATCTGGACAACTGGAGCCTGGAATGTCTTCTGGGAACCAGTTGTTATTGACAAAATGATGGGCAACAAGCGACCTCTTTGTGTTTGAACCCAAAAAAGGATGTAGGCTCAACTCATGTCTCCTCCCTTGCGTAGTAATGTGAGTAAGTAAGTAATTCTTCATCCAGTAAGACGAAGAACAAAATTGTCTTTGAGCTAACTGTCCCAAGGAAGAAGTTAGTATAAGAAATGACTGACATACTCAGATCTTTGCTGTTAGTGCAGTGATCTGGCTGAAGAACCATAACCTAACCTGTGGAAGCAGGATGCCACTGATGTTGGTACGTGAGGAGTAACTGGAACAAGGCAGAAAGACTTGGCTGACAAGTCAGAGAAAGTAGCTTTTGGCTCTTACTGTGGAAAGAAGAGAAGTATTGGACGTAAAACCTAAACTGAGATCTAGTTGCAGGAGACGACAGGGAGACTTTTCTGCTCTACCAACAGAAGAAGGAAAGAGTGAAATTTTGAATATTGAATGCGTCTGGCTGAAGACCCTACAGGTGACCTAGCAGTCATAGAAAAGGCGCAACAAGCAGAAATTCCCCAGCCGATTAACAACTTTGGTTAAATGGAAAAAGAAAAAGAAAAAAAACGGATGCAGTGTTTCATAGAACCAGATGTAAAAACTGAAGAAACATGTCTGTAATTTTATATATATTTCTGATATTTTAAGTTGTTTTTTAATATATCAGACATTTTAAAAAGATACTGCGTAAACAACAAAGTGCAAAGTCCCAGCAAGTTTTCAATCCAAATTAGCTGCTGACCACAGGCGGAGGTTCACCCTGTAGCCAGCACTGACCCCAACCTTTGCCCTGGGCCCCTCACATGTCCAGTGAGCTATCAGGCTCCCATTACTTAGTTGAATAATTTAGGGCTGACACTCCATCACTGATCTATTCACTTGACCTCTGAGGACACCAATCTTTGGGTGTCCACTGTGCATTTAAACTGGTGCATGCATTTGCTTTTTAAGGTCTGTTGGCTGGTTAATAAACCACTAATGGATCAATATAAAAGAGCAGCATTTTTGTCTACCTCTGTCAGAAGTCAAGACACTTGAGAAAGTTAGCAAAAGTTCTGAGACTGCATTATGTGCCAAGCTTTCCCGCAAAGCTCACTCTTGTCCTTCAAGTGACAGCACTTTACTAAGCCTGCTTTTAAATGAACTCCACAATAAGCCCAAATCCTCTTTCTGCTTTCCTGCTTTTGCTTTTACTTTACTGCTTGTATTTGACTAGCGTTATGTTGAGTCAGGTGGCGAATAGCCCCGTAGGTCCTGTGCTCTCCTGACATTAATTTGCATCTCATCAGCATGCTATCCCTCTCCTCTCCGCAGACAATGCTTGAAAGAGTGCACCGATCGGGTCCTTCCATTCACCTTCACTTTCCCCCTTCTTTGCACCATTGTGCTTTGCTGTTTTATTCACCGGTTTCTGGCACATTCTGGCAGGAAATATAATTTACATCTGACTATGGTTTAAAAAAAAAACGTTATTGAAATGTTGGGTTCAATTTTGAGCATCAAACTTTGCTTAGAAAAATGAAATCACATGTCCTTACATGCAAATCTGCAAGCATGCACACACAGAATTTACACATGCAATACAAGTTGAAATAACATAGCGATCTACACAGCAGTTCCATGCCCTGACTCTCTTTTTTGGTCACCTAATCTACTGTGAATATTTACAAACTGGGTTTCCCTGTTTATATTTTAATATCTAAATTGCTGCATTGGTGTCAGTGCTATAGATGAAAAAGAAGCAAAGGGGTGTGTGGTTCAAACAATCACGTGCAGTGTGTATTTCCAATTTACAACTTCTCTCTATAATTGTGTATTATGAGCTCGGGCTCATAATACACAATTTGTTATTGTGTCTTTTCGTGTCTTTTTATATTTCTTTCACCTGTTTTAGAACTCAGATTTGTTGTGTACTCCTGTGTGTGTGAGAGACTGTGCGAGTGTGTATGTATTGTTGACACCCAGTCATGTTTGGCTCCCTCCTTTTAGGCCAGCGCAGGCTGTGACGAGACAAGGAAACTGGGATCCTGTTTCAAGCTGGATGAGGCTATAAGAGACCAGGGAGCACTCTGCACAGACAGACACACTGACAGGCACAAAGGAGAGAAAAAGAACCAAGTTCAAAGAGAAAGAAGATCTAAGGACAGTTTCAGATAGTTTGGTAGAAGGTATCTAAAAAGTACTGAGAGCATTGCTGGGTGATTACAGGACAGTGAGACATGCATCACTCATTGAGGCTGGAGTAACCGTCATCTCCAAACGAAAGTGCAGGATCGAGAAACATTTGGAAACATTAAGTGTGCTCTTTTCACCTTGATCCCGGAGCTTTGCTCTTGAGGGGAGGGGGCCACGCTCTGGGGCCATGCTAGCTGCCCGAAGCAGCGGAGGGGGCATCGGAGGGCACCAGCCTCCCCACGTGCACCGAAAACACTCAGTGGCCTCTCTCAGTGGGCTAAAAGCCCAGCGCAGCAACTCCCAGGATGCCAAGCGCAATTCCTCCTCCGGGAAACAGGTGGCACAGCATAGAAACAAGGCAGCAGTAATCAGAGAGATGGAGACCAACTGGTACCTGAAAATGTTTGGCCTGGGCAAAGACGAGACAGTTGCACAAAAGACTGGCATGCTGTACAGGTCAGTTAAACCCTGTCTAAGTGTGTGTGGGCATGCTTGTCAGTGAGTGATTGTAGATACTTGAGAGTGCAAACAGACTGATGGCCTAACGTGTTACACAGTGCAGCTTGTTGATGAGCACAAATCATTTGTGAGGTGAATCATGTACTTTGGAACACACACACAAACCCGAAAACGGACACGAACACACGCGTCAAGTCTTTTTTATGATTATCTACACATCATTAACACTGTCATCTGTAAGTTTGTTTGTGCAACTGTCAGGAAATTCATAAAGTGCGTGCATGCACACTGTTAGATTGTTCAAGTATTTCTGTGCTGGATCCTCATGGCTATCTGATGACAAGCGGTTCCCCCTCCGTCCAACCGTTTCATTTGTGTGTCACAGCAGTCACGCTGGTCATTACGACCCCGGCTTAAAGTTGTGTCACCGGATCTGTCCTTAATGCTAATAGCAAGCATCTGTCTCGCTGGTGGTGTTGACATCTTCCACCACCATGGTGACAAAACATGGAGGCTGGAGGGAGTGTTTTCATTCTTTTATGTGTGATTGACAGACAGGAAGCACCAATAGCGTTGATTCCTAATCCCAATTTTTTGACGTAGACTAGCAGCGAGTGTCTTTTTTTCTTCTTCTTTTTTCCCTAACACATGGATATTTTTAGTATCGGGTTCCCCCAGCCCCCTTGCAATGTCTCCCCCTCTCATCGCTCCACTGCTCTCTCTTGTTGCTAAATGCCTAATCCATCTGTGTCCCATTCCAATCATTCAAGCCTAAAGCTCCACATTTATCAGTCTGCAGTCCTGCCTCTTCCTTTCCCTCCTTCTTCTTCCCTCTCTATATTCTCTGGCCTCTCCGCCGCTTTTGGTTTTGTTCCCTTTAATTTCGAAAAAACAAAGCAGAGCAGGGAAAAGAGACCAGAATGTTAAAGCAGCAAGGGACACGCTGTGATTAAATAAAGTTGAGGTCTCACAAATATTGATGGATTCATTTATGTTGCAGAGCAGCCATTCAGAAAGGATTGCTATAATCCAAATTTATTTGTTCAGTCTTCATAAAAATTAACTGGCGGAGGGTCAAAGAATCAAACTGTACACCCACACACAAACGTGCACACACTGTGTGTGTGGCTCAGTTGTAAACTTACAAAGGAGATTATTTTCTCCAGTGTTGCACATTGTGTTTTGCCTACACTGGCTTATTGGAAAATTGGAAGCAGTATTTAGGAATAATTGTAAAAAAGAACAAAAAGGCAGCTTGGAATAGTTTGCAAAAAGAATATACTGTACTGCATTACCAATATGATGCATGTGCATCATAATGGTAGTGTTACGCTGTCATCATAGCATCCCGGTGCAAATTTGCAGGAATAATGCACTCAGTGCATTGGTGCCTGTTTGTGATATTACCACAAAATATTTCTTTGCCTTTTTTGTGTTGCTTTCAAATTGTTTCAGAAAATTGCACAAAGGCACATTATAACAAAGAATTAAGTAAAAATAAGCCCGACTTGCCTAACGAAAAATGCACATTAAGCATCGGAGTGCTGTTTTCAAATGTGGCTTCAAATGGTATTAAACAGTCTTTCCGATGACATGCTTGGGGCTGCACACTTCACATGCTCTTTATTTACGGGCTCATAAAAGTGTGATGAGAGCCTCTCGCGGTTTGATTGACAGCACTACAGCTGCGTGTGGAACACGCGTGTGAGGACAGTGTGTGTGTGTGTGCGAGTGTGTGAGTGCATTTAATGGGCATGTTTCTAAAGTGGTGAGCTCAATGTGCCACCAATAAAACCAACACTGTGTGAATCACTGTAAGATTAGCACGACCTTCACACGTGTGCACTTACCCTTTCTAACATAGACAAAAAAAACTTTATAATTGTTTCCGTTTAGAGAATCTGTACTGATCATTTTGTCCGATCATTTAGACTCAACTGTTATGTTGCGGATGCAGCCTTCTACTTGAAAGAACAGATAACAGTTTCCTCTGACCTAGAAATGCATGAACCCCTCTACAAGTCTCCGTCTTGCCAGTCAGCCAACTCGTGCCTGACACACACACGCACACACACATCTGCCAGCGCTGCGCTTTGAGCCGCTGACGTGATGCCAAACATCATGCGATGACTGGCTATCTGCTCTGCCTTAATTTAAATCAGAACAATTGATGCAGATTTTAGCTCTCTGGTGATTCTTCTTGAAACTCGGGACAGACCATAACGAGAAATAATCTGCTTTGTAACCACTTCTTTATAAATTGCCTTTTCTACCCCTGTGCTAATGTATTCCTTTCTGTGCCACAAATTTATTACACCATAGCCATACACATTTATTTATTCTTTGACAAAACAGGGTATTTATACGATGTTTTCCCTAATTGCTTTTGTTCAGGTATTGAAAATTTAATTAACATTTTCTGCTTAGCCAAATTAATTATGCGGCTGAATTTTCATTTTCTTTTGCAGCCAGATAGTGAGAAATAACCTCGTAAACTTACTTTCATCATTGTTTGTTTACCCTTTATTGCAAAGATATTATGGATTACTTTAGTTTTTAAATAGAACACGGTGAGTATTTGTCAGGGACAAGCTTTGGAAAATATAGCCTAGGTGTTACAATGCAAACACTCTGTTCATGTCCAAATTGAGGCAACAGTATACTCACCCAACGTTTTATTAGGTACACCTGGCTTCTAACAGGTTTGACCCCCTTTTGTCTCCAGAGCAGCATTAATTCTTGATGGCACAGATTGAACAAGGTGCTGAAATCATTCCTCAGAGATTTTGGTCCATGTTGATGTGACAGCATCACACACTTGCTGCAAATTTGTCCCAGAGGTACTCTGCTGGCTTAAGATTTGGTGCCCGTGGAGGCCATTTGACTACACTGAACTCACGTCATGTTCAAGAAACCGGTTTTAAATGAGTTTTGTGTCATGGAGCGTTATTCTGCTGCAAGCAACAAAGGGATCATCAGTAACAATACTCAGGTAGGCTTTGACATTTAAACGATGATTCGTTTGTACAAGGGGCCAAAGTGTGCCAAGAAAATACCCCACACATCAACAGCCTGAACTGCTGATACAAGGCAGGATGGATCTGTGCTTTCATGTTGTTTATGTGAATGTTGCAGCAGAAATTAAGAGTCCATTTTTGGTTAGCCTGCGTCCTGTCCTTAGGTAAGCGGTGTGGTCTGCTGTTGTAGCCCATCTGCTTCAAAATTTGCAGAGATGCTCTTCTGCATACCTTGGTTGAAATAAGTGCTTATTTGACTTTCTGTTGTCTTCCTGTCAGCTTAAAGCAGTCTGAACATTCTCCTCTGACCTCTTAAATATTGTATTTTTTTGTGGTCTGCACATAGTGACCTAGATTGATGAGTCAAATAATTTATTAGCACCCAATCTGTTAACAAAGTCTTTCCTTCTTTGAATTAAAACTACATAGACACGTCCCTGTCGATAAATGCTTTTCATGGAAATGGACCATATAAAAAGCAGCACATAACTCCTGTGGGCTGGAATTATTCACAAGCTACGATTAGTTTGTACTGTAGCTGTGTTTCCATTTACACTGAGCTGAATCAATATCTCATTAAACCCTGTTGCTTTTTCAGAGCGTACAGTGAGCCAGGCAGCAACAGTTCTAGGAATAAAACTCGACTGACCCGAATATTGACAGCCAACAGTATCGTCGCCCTCGTCCGACCGTGTATTGAGATTATATTTCCTGATACCTTCGGCACCAGGTGCGACAAAGGTGCGGCAACACGATACTATTGTTGCAGAACAAAAACACATGTTCCTGTAGAGCTTGATGAATGAAACACGGGGATGGTGTCAAGATCGGCAGTTTGATTCACACAGCTGGGATTCTTTTGCACACATGTGTGCTAAAGTATCCATCCCATAATATGGAAACACTGTAATACTGAGATAAGTATTAAAAATATTAATCAGTCACATAATATGTTCTCTTCTTGTTAGATCACACCTCTTCAATGATTAAAAGAGTACTTGAAAACACAACGGCCGTCTTTGCCATGTATCGGTGTGTCGTTCTTATGTCATTTTGTCTGCCTCACTCTTCTCAGCATTAATCTAGATATTCATTGATAACAACAATGGGATTTAGTGGGGGAATTTAGGCCAGCACAATGGTGTTAAACAGGAGCAGGACAGTCCCTGAGGGCTACAGACTGATCGCTGACATAATTATTGCTGCCATTGAGTCAGATGGCAAAGACGAGGCTTTTTTTTGTCTTCTTCTCCTGCACGTAAACAACACAGAAATGTTGTTTTATTACACTGCAGATAATACGAGGTTACAGCATCCACACACATGACCGGTGTGTCTTTTAAACATCGTCCGCAAGCTGCTAAACTTGTCCTGTTCCTAACATACCGTGGGCGCTCGGTAATATGCAATCTTTATATGGGGATTCGCTCACTGGAGGGAGGATATGTGGGGGTGGTGGGGACAAAATGAAAGAGACGACTAATTAATCTCAGGGAACAATGAGCTGGTTTTAAAATGAGAGTCGAAACGTATGAACTAAAGAGTTAAAAGAGAATAAATGAGGGGGGAGGAACTGTTTCACAAGGACTCAGACAAAAAAGTTGTTTATGCCTAATTTTGCTGCTCACACATGCCCCCAAACTGTCCTCTCCCAGCTTCTCCGTCCTGGTGCCTCTTTTGCTTTTCTTCCATCATTCGCCCTCTGTTTTTTTTTGTTCTTTTCCTCATCAGTGACTCACCTGCCTAAATGTTGAGCTCCTCAAAGGAGAATGTGACTGTTGTGAACACCAGAGGCCAAAATAAAAATGTTAAAATATAAAACAGAACAGAAAAAAAATCCAAGTGAGACAGAGAGAAAAAGAGTGAAATTAATTGGAGCTTTTAATACAACAGAGAGCATTTGTTGTTTGAATGTATGTGCGTTGAAGGTGTGTGCGATGCATAGTATGGACGTGAATATTCCAGGTCCATAAATACACTGTAAACACACTCAGGCGTTGCATAAGCTCAGATGACTTCCAGCTGCCAGGCATGATCAGGTTTTCCACCCACCCTGCTGGACAACAAGCACAGCTGCCTCTTTACCAACCTCCATGTGTCATTTTTGCATTAATAGCCATAATTTCACGTCCTGCAGGTACAGAAGAGTCAGCCTTGAGGTTTTTACCCCCAAAACCCAAAGACAAACAAACAAAAACCCCCCAAAATGAAATATCCCATGTTCAAACAAATTCTTTTATCACGTAGATTCTACAGATCCTGCATATAGCTTTTGGCTGTTGCCACTGAATGTCTGCAGGATACAATGAGGAGCAGTCGGGCAGTATTTGCTGTATACTGACACATACACAGATGATGGAAGACTGAAATTCCATTATCTGTGTATGTGTCTACTTGTGGAAAGAGTGACAGTGTGTATCTTAACTCAAATTTCCTGATATGGAAGAGTGGCATTCCTCATGATTCCCACAATTCATTGGAGGACCAGACATGATGTCATCGAACGCTCCCATGAGAAGGCTAGAGGGGAGAGATTATATACTGTGTGTGTGTGTGTTTGTGCAGTCAAGAAGAAGGAAAGACGAGAAAACAGAGGCTTTTCCACTTTATTTTTTTGGTTTACCTAATTATGAAAACGCCGCCCTTACACTGAATAACACGCCATCGGCCGTGTGCAAGCGCCTGCTCGAGTATGCGTGTCTGCGTGTTTATATTACGTGTTTGTTATGGGCAGAGTACACATTGTTTAGAATAAGAAGGAGCAGAAAGAGAGGGCAGGGTAAGAAAAGAGAGGCAAAAAAGATGAAAAAAAATGAATTTAAAGGTTGTTGAAAGTGGAAAAAAGTGACTGCTTTAAAAGTGCAACGAGTGTGAGAGACGGGCTGACAAAAAGCAAATGGCAGGAGACGTGAATGCTGGAAGAGAGACGAGAGAGAAAATCAGGAGTAAGTGAAAGGGCTTGTGACGGAGGGAATACTGGGAGACAAAAGAGGGATGATGAGGAAAGGCAGGGTGGGAGAGAGGATAAGGGGGTGGGGGGTGGAGAGGAAAAAGGGGTAAAAGGAAGGAGAGAGTGAGAGAGAAACAGAGAGTGAGAGAGTGAGAGGGAGGGAGGGAGAAAAAAATGTCCCAGATTCCCATGCTATTTAATAGGGAGCAAAACCAAACTGAGCTTATAATGTAGACTGGCTGAGCAGGGGGCAAAGTGACAGCATCAGTGTGTGGGTGTGTGTGTGTGTTACGTATGTGCATGTGTGTGTGAGAGGAGAGGGACTGTGTGTTTGGCCCTCTGTTAATCTGTCTTCATGTGTGTATATGAGCAGACAACATATATGGCCTGGTGCATGGAGAAGTACATGTAAGGAAGTAACCTGTTTTCCCAGTGTGGACGAGCAGCCTGCTGACAGACTGGACTCCAGATTTCAGTTTGAAAAAAAGGCTCCTTTCAGGGCTGGATGTTCTTTTGTTTTTGTTTTTAATATGAGGAGGACTTGTGCAGCTTTATTTTGGAGGAATACTTCACACTAAGATTTAATCAGATGCTCTCACGCACACGCTCCTCTGCTCCGTGTAGCTGTGCGTGGGTGAGGGGCCTACCTGGATTAATCTGAGCGCACATGATTGTGGGACATGCGAACAGCAGAAAGGAGCGATTGAAGGGGAGGATAAAGTGAAGAAGAAAGCTGGAACATGTACTTGTACAAGGCAACGTGCCCGGACATCCCCAACCCGAAACAGAAAGGGTCCAGGATTCAGGGTGGAGGCCAGGGTGGGGTCCAGGCTCAAGGCCTGGGACAGGGGAGGCTTGTCGGAAAGACTTCTATGGGGACGGGAACGCGACCCTACCCTCCTATGATGCTGTGGACGGCAAACAAACCCAACGGTGTGGTGGAGCTCAAGCAGCTGGAGGAGTTCCTCAACTTCCACTCGCTGTCGCTGCACGACACGGTGAAGAGTCAGACAGGCATGGCCTACAGGTAACCTTACCTGTGTGTCTCTGTGAGAGGAAGTCATGTTTGGTCATGTTGACAGACTCTTTAAAGAGTTAGTAATGGCTGAGGGGGTTGAAGAGAGTTTTTTATCATTTGTGTTTGGTTGATTCTACATCTGTGACATCTGAAGAGAAGCGTGGATAAAAATCAAACAGTTTTTCAAGCTTTCCCCCCACATGCTCTGTGTTTACATGATTCTAAGGTCATGCTTGCTTTGCAATGCCCACTGCATAATGGGAACTATTGATCTCTTTTGAAACTCCCAAGCGAATTGATTATTAGCTCTGAGTGCTTTATAAATAATTTTAATCCGAGTCCTCTCTGTTTCTGATGGATGCATTCCTCAAGTAAGTAATACTAAGTTTAATAAGCTATAGTTTCAGCTGCATGCTGTATTGAGCTAGCTGGCACATACAGGACTAACTGTGGCAGAAAAAAATGGTTGAATAAGTCACATGTCAACAAGCATCACCCCAAGCGCATATGTTTGTAATGCACACATGCTTAGGTTCTTTTATTCCCTTTTTAATTATGTGAATCCGAGATCTTTGAGTGTTTTTCTTTAAATATGTATAAAATTCTTGTTCACAAATGCTTTACAGTGCTTTAAGAGTTGTCAGCACCCCTTGGATTTGATACGAGTGCATATTTTTCAATGTATCAGAGTGTGCACACAGCAGGTAGAAAATGAGTGTCATCATTCAAACAGCTCCTGTTAAATGATTTTTTGTTTTGAAGGTAATCCTGTTCATGCTCCTTGTGCGCTGGTAGAAACTGCTGTCATGTGCTTGTTGTTTTTCTCCAAGTTCGTCATCTGTGACTAAGCGCCGTGTTGGCGAGTGGTTTGAGCGAGTGTGATTGGGACATTGTGGATCGCTGCTCAGCCCCCAGGCAAAAAAAGTAACACGTAGCTTCTTTGCCTGAATCGCCTGGTCGTCTCCGGAGAGGACGAGAGGGGGATGAGCTTGAGTAAAGCCTTCTCTGTTGTTTACCTCAGCTTGTTAGAGCTCATTAATCTTAATTTGTACCTGAATATGAATCTTTTTAATTGTTTAAATGTTTAAAAATGTTTCTTTTTCAATTAGAAACTTAAAAAAACATCCAGTGTGAACTGAGAGTCCACACTGACAAAACTGAATAAAAAAACAACTTGGGAATCAGAGGAAATAAAATATTCTTATTCAATAAAGTAAATCAATAAGACTGCATAGTGTGGTTTTAAAAAATTAGTGTCCATGTGTGTTTTATATTTGGAGACACTGCTGGCTTAGCATTTCCATGAACTATATTTCTGTCATTCGTTCCCTGGGGCTTTCTCATCAGTGGTTCTTTGCAAAATCCTGCCAACATATTTCACTGTATTACAGTCAGTGTAATAATAACACAGACTAAACTTATTCCGTTGTTGTGTTGGTTTAGAAGATCTGGCAGCTCAGACCGTTTCCATCACCCCTCTGTGCCCACCAATGGAGAAAGGGGGTGTAGAGAGGAGTGTGATGGGAGTCTGTATCTCTGTTGGATCAACCTGGCTAAAGGAGCTCATATGGCAATTCGCTATTAGCATTTGCCTGGGGACATATTGGCATATGTGCGTTCGAGGGCCTGTGTGTGTGTTTTAAAGTTTGTGGCTATTGCCATGGTAACCTAATAGAACAGCTGGCTGCCCACGACCTTTTCCAGGTCAGCGTGCTTGTCGGTGGTCAAGTTGAGCAGTCCGTTCACTCAGACACACACAAATAAGAAAGAAATTAGAAATTTTGTTAAGTAGGAAAGCATTTCCCCGCATTAGCATGCAAAACAATGAAACCTTTGAACTTAGTTTTAACCATAAAAGAGATAAAACCGGGTGTCAGTTTAGCTTATGGGGTGAGCAGGTGATCAAAGGAGGTGGTCCTGGGTTTGAGTCTGGCCTGAGGCCCTTTGCTACGTCTGCTCTCTGTCCACTATCTACAACTGTGCTTTCTAACAAAGGCAATTTTTTTGTGGGGAGTCTTTTTGTGTGGAGAAAAAATAAAACAAACCAAACCAGTCATGACTTCAACCTCCCAAAAACGGGTTACCAGTGTTGGGTAAGTTACTTTAAATTAGTAACTTAGTTACATTACTAGTTACTTCTATCAAAAGTAACTCAGTTACTTCAAGTTACTCGTTACTTTCAAAGTAACTAGTTACTAGGGAAAGTAACTTTGGTTTTACTCAGAATTCTCTTGTTAATGTGTTGCTTCCATAACTTTGCCAGTCTTCTAGCTTGCTTACTTGCCACAAGTGCACTGTGCCACCTACCAATAGAAAGGAAAAGATAATGTGCATATTTCCACGAGAGAAATCCCACGCCTGGACCGTCATTGACTGCTGCCATGATTCTAGCCTACGTCACAGCGTCATGTGCGCCTTTTACATCCAACACAAAAACTGCAGTCGTGGTGCTTTGATTGTACTCAGAACTCGGAAATTCTGCCTTCTGAATAGGAAGATGTAGGTAACACCAGACTGCAGATGAGCTGCATACAGGGCTGGACTGGGACAAAAAATCAGCCCGGGCATTTTGACTAGAGACTGGCCCACCATTATAGGAAAAATCATAAAGCTTTTGAATGAAAACAAACGCTGTTGTGACAGTGATGTTCACTGTTTTGATGGTATATATGTATCAATCTATCAATCGTTTGTTGTAAGATTCAGATAATTATTTGTTAAAAGCTAGATATTTTAAATGAGAATAAGAAAGAAAAGTATTTCTTTGTGCCCCCCCTCTCCCTGTTAATGCTAGATCCGCACCTGCACAGTTACCAGCTGTCAGCTACCTAAAAAAGGATCCTGGGGTTATCTGTCTCTCAGAAACAGTTCATAACTTCCCTTCAACTCATTCATGTCACCTAAAAGGTAAACCTGTTTCTCCATCACCTGTTCAGCTCTGATGATTCAGTAAGGACATCTCCTGGTTTCATCTTCATGTTTCCCTCTCACCAGATAACCAAACCGACATCATGACCAGCAGCTTTACAGCTGTGGCTCCAGCAAACATCAGCTGATACTAGAAATTAATATTAAATAAATTCTAACAACAGCTGATCAAGCTTAAACGTGCTGCTGTTGTTTAACGCGACATCGGCTGGTTTCCTCTTTCTGGTGCAAAGTGGACGATAAACAAACAAGAGAGCCGATCAGCTGATCATTGATCAGTTTTTATGATTGAAGTAGAAACAGGAGAGGGGGGGGGGGGGGGGAGAGAGAATGAAAGAAGAAGATGAGAGGTGAAACGTCTTCAAGTAACTTAAAGAAGTCCAGACGCTTTTCTTTGCAAGCTCCTTTGACGAAAGAAGAAGAGGCAGCTGTGCAGCAAAGACACAGAATAACTCCAGCTTTGTGTCTTTTTCATTGTAGCTGAATTACGGGACAAACTGTTCCTTTTCACCTCAATAAGAAACGTGTAATATTTTCTCTGAATACCAGACGGGACGGTTGGCAATTCTAATAACTTATGAACAAAATAAAGTTCAACATCCCTAACATCATAGCACCCACCCAGCTGTATAGAAACTCCGTCATGCTAGCTAGTACGCAGTGCGGAAAAAGTCGGAATAACGAAAATAAACTCCACCTAAACTTGGTTTATATCTGACCCAGATAGACTGCAGGTCATAACTTCTTACCTGAAGTTCAGTTCACACTTGGATCGGCGGCCGCCTCGGGTCTCTTTTCCTTCTGCGTCCCCTTTCTCTCATCCACCTGCTGGCCTCCAACACTTGCTAATGTTACTGAATCTGTGGAAGCTCCGCGATAGCCACCACACGAAGTAACGAGTAACGACCCTATCTAAATCCCAGTAACGACTAACGCGTTACTGATTTTGGCATAATAACTAGTTACCGTGCTCGTTACCACAATAATAACGTAGTTACTGTAAGTCCCAACACTGCGGGTTACATACAAGATATTAATAAAAATGCTTTTATTAGCACATGAACACCCCAAAGGAAGAGATGCAATTCAGTCAAGTGCCCTCTGTGACCTTTAAATGTGTTTTCCCTTTAAAGTCCTGCCAGCTCTGTGGGGGTGAGCCGAGGGGAGTTGTGACTTGACAAAACATACAGAGCCTTTTCTAACCTTTTTGGCTCGTGATCCCTTAAAACAATGAATCTGTTCTTATGATGCTTTAATAATTTATAAGAGGAAAAATCCTGACCACAAGTTTAAACACTTAAAAGCAATTTCAAGCCCAGCTTTTTTGGTGCTGTGTCTAAATATTATATTTTAAGAAGTAAAAGTAAAGTGTAGTGGCTTTTATGTATGGAAGATCCAAACCTGGCGCAACCGAATTGTACACTTACCACTTTATTATGCACATCAGTTTAATCACATGGCAGAATATGCAACTTGAAGCATTTAGGCATGCAGACGTAGTCAAAATGACCTGCTGAAGTTCAAGTTGAGCCTCAGAATGGGAAGAAAGGGGATTTTGAGCTTGGTGTGGTTGTTGGTGCCAGACAGGCTGATCTACAGGGATTTTCTTGAATAATCATCTTTAGGGTTAACAGAGAATGATCTGAAAGATCTGTCTCATAGCAAGAGGGCGTCCTTGTGCCTGTGACGGCTCTCATTCGGTACAGCAGCTTCCTCCTTTTTATATAAAAAAGGCATTTTTTGTCTTCCCCGCGCCTACTTTGGAAAGCTATGACATCACAACAATGTGACAGTCAACTGCAATGATCGTGGATCAGCATTATTGTGATGATGCTAATGAGTGATTCTATGGATGGATGGACTAGATCCATATCATGAGAACAGATGATATGGATCCACATGAACAAGTGCCTGGTTAATGTCTTAGGTCAGAGGAGCTAACGTTACAACCAAGGTATGCAGAAGAGCATCCCTCAATTGTGAAGCAGATGGGCTTCAGCAGCAGAAGACCACACCTTCTTCCACCCCTGAAAGCAACGAACAGGAAACTGAGGCTACAGTTTCAAACAAGCTTGTGTTGTGGGCTCAAATCATGTCCAACTGATTTCTTTCACTGTACCAAAATATCCTCCACAGGCAAATCTCAATTCATTAGAGCACCTTTGGGATGTGGTGGAACAACAAATTCACATCATGGATGTATAGCCAAGAAATCTGCAGCGACTGTGATGCTGTCATGCCGCCATGGACCAAAATCTCAGAGGACTATTTCCAGCACTTTATTGAATCAGTGCAACGAAGAATTAATTCAGTTCTGCAAGCAAAAAGGTTCAACCTGATCTTTACAAGGTGTATGGTGGGTTTAAAACAGAAACACACATGCACACAGACACACAGGCATTCTTTCAAATGATCCAAAGTGCACAGATGGAAAGAGAAAGAAGAGGCAAATTCCATGTAGATATGAGCTCAACAGAGTGCCCTCACATGCCCTTTAGTTTATTATTCATGAGTGTGTGTGCCTGTTTGTGGGGCGTGGGTGAGTCCTTTCAGTTGTGCAAGAGCATCAGTGAGTGTTTGTTAGACAGCAAATTACCTCAGTGTGTGTGTATGTTCATTATGTCGTTAATATGGCCCTGACTATGTAGGTTATGGTGACAACATAATGTTCATTTCAGAACATATGCATTTAACATTTTCTCTAGACTAATGTTAACACTAGTCGGGGAGATACTGATGCACTGTGACACTGTAAGTAGCATTTTAGAGAGACGGTGATCGCTCTGTACCAGAATGTAGCCTTGGAAATGGATTTTGACATCAACCCAGTGCGTGTTAGTCATGAACGCTCCACTACAATGAATAAATATCAAACTGAAAGCTAAGTTTTGTGTTCAATCAGCCTCCAGAGCGACGAACAAAAAGCATGAATCAAGTGCATCCCCCTTTAACCTAGATTCCAAAGTTATTACGCACGCAAATGCACTCCGCCGATGTTTGATTACTCACGCTGAATTAAAACAGACATCAATTCAATCAGCCAAGTGGGGAAAAATATTAATCTAAAGGCCATGGTATTATTGGATACAGCAGGGGAATGCTGGGTAAGGGCACAACAGTGAAGGGGAATTCAAACCTCCAGGGGGCAGAAGGTCACATTATGAAGCATATGCCATGTGCTCTTGGGTGTACTAGTGTGTGTTTGTGAGTACGCGTGTGTGTGTACTTGTATTGCTCATGTTTTCACAGTCACATCATGGGGACCTAAAAAGGGGATGGAGACAAAAAGACACTGTAATGATTGTATAGAGACTTGTTGCAAGGTTACGTCAAGGCTAAGTTTCTAGAAAATGATTGTAAGACGATGAAAATTCCCTTGAAGTGATAGAAACTGAACTGCCAGTGTGTGTGTTTTCAGACAGTCTGGATGTTTGTCAGTCCATCTGATTAAATGAGCTCTGCCTGCTGATCGACTGTGGTGTGAAGGTGACAGAGTTACATTGTCCCTGCAGTTGCTTCTCTCCTCCCCTGTCACTCACTTCTTTCTCTGTCCCTGCAGCCTTTGTTGATTTTGTTCTGTGCATAATTCATAGTCTGTGTGCATCAGCCATTTCCACTATGCCTTTGCTGTTTTCATAATGTGAATTAAATTCTCCACATTGTAAAACACTGATGCTAGAAATGACTTTCCTAGATTTATTGTGTTAGGAATGTATTTCGAGGTCTGTACCATGAAGTAAGATTTCAGCTTATTCGGATAATTTATTGGGTTAACTCTGGGTTTTCTGTACTGAGAAGGTAGTTCACATCAACAGGTATGAAGTCAGCAGATACTCACCAGTCAGTAAAATCAATGTTAATTCTGAGAGTCTGATAGTCTTATGTAACACAGTAATTGAGTGGACAATGGGAAGCCCATCCACTTGCTCCTGTTGGAAGCAGTCGGGAATAGCTGTGGACTGGTGAGTGAGGGATTCAACTAAGGTCAACCCAGAAGTGGTGGATCCAACATTAGCTACGGCTGAGGTGACCATATGGTGCTCACAAATAGCCTGAATTACATCCAAGGGAACAGTCTCTGGACTCTCAGGGTTGCTCAGATGGTACAGTGTGAACTGCCGTATTCTCTCACTCTCCTTCTTAGATGCATAATCATCCTCTGGTGGACTGTGAGGACGGCGCGAGAGCGCATCAGCATCCAGATTTTGTTTTCCCGCTCTGTACTGGAGACTAAATGAATAGGTGGAAAGACTGGACAGCCACCTATACCCTGTTGCATCAAGCTTTGCAGAGGTCAAAATGTACGTAAGAGGGTTGCTGTCAGTCACTACTACAAAGTCTGTACCATATAGGTAGTCAGAGAATTTTTCTGTGACTGCCCACTTAAGGGCCAAAAACTCCAGCTTATGGGCTGGGTACTTCCTCTCACTCTTTGAAAGACCACGACTTGCAAAAGCTATGACCCTGGACTGTCCATCTTGTACCTGATATAATGCAGCACCAAGGCCAATGGTACTGGCGTCCGTATGTAAAACATATGGAAGCTGGGGGTCTGCAAATCCCAGGATTGGAGCTGAGGTTAGCTTTGCTATTATTTGGTCAAAGGCCTCCTGACATTGAGGTGTCCAACGCTGACCAAAGGGTTCCTTTGGGTTGCGATACTCGCGTTTGTCCTTGGCTTGTTGTTCCGCTTCCTAATTGGTGGATAGCCTGAGGTTAGTTCGTTAAGTGGTCTGACAATGACAGAGTACCCCTGAATAAACCTTCGATAATATCCAGCAAATCCTAAAAAGGACTGAAGTTCCTTAAGATTTTTGGGGATAGGCCAGGTCTTTAAGGCCTCAACTTTGTCAGGGTCAGTCTCTACCCCTCTTGTGGAAACAATGTGACCAAGGTATTTTACCGAGGTCTGAAAGAATTTGCACTTTTCTGGTGCCAGTTTCAAGCCATATGACATCAGTCGTTGCAGGACATGTTTCAAACGCTGTTCATGTTCCTCCAGGGATGATGAGAAGACAATCAGGTCATCAATGAACACCAGAACCTCTTTGAGATTCATATCTCCTACACACTTCTCCATCAATCTCTGGAACGTCGAAGGCGCATTTGTGATCCCCTGGGGCATCCTATTAAATTCCCAAAATCCCAGTGGGCAAACAAATGCGGTCTTATGCTTGTCTGCTTCCTCCATCTCAACCTGGTAGTATCCAGACTTGAGGTCTAGAACCGAAAACCACTTAGAACCCGCAAGAGCACTGAATGCATCTTCCAGTTTTGGAAGGGCATAGGCATCTTTGATGGTCTGCAGGTTCAGCTTTCTGTAGTCTACACACAGACGAACAGAACCATTCTTTTTACGAACGACAACAATGGGGGAAGCAAACGGGGACTCAGATTCTCGTATAACACCAGAATCAAGGAGTTCCTGTAGATGTTGTCTCACAGCATCCACATCATTGGGGTGTATGGGACGCGCTCTTTGTTTAAAGGGTGTCTCATCACTGAGTTTGATATGGTGTTTGACTTTGTCAGTGTGTCCAAAGTCCAATTCATTCTGAGAGAAGATATTTGGCATGTCGTTTAACATGTTTGTAATTCGCTCCTTCCATTCAGTGGGTAAGGGCGAATCTCCAAAATCAAAGCTCAGTTCTGAGGAAGACTTAGCTTGAAATTTAGAGCAGTCTGGTTCTCTGACAGTTTGCTCTTTGTGTAGCACTTGCACGATAGCATTAACATCTGCCAAAGGTGTTTTGGGGGGTATGACAATGTCATGGTTGGTTTCATTTCTCACTACGACAGGGAGAAGACACTGACGTTTGCGTGGTAAAGTGACTGCAATTGCTGAAACTAGCAAGCCATTTGGTAGTGAAGAAGCTGAAGGATGTTCAAGGACAACATCTCTTTGCATGTTCATGGGATTTACATTGACAGAGGCCTCCAGGACAACAGTCTGTCCTGCAGGAACGACTGCAGGCACCTTACCTGTCAGTTTTGCACAACCAAGGCTACCAGAGTTAAAGTTTCTTTGTCGTATCTCAAGTATTTGGAGAACTGCTTGATACCCATTAAACAAAGGCTGAAAGGGTGAAAGCTTCTGGTAATTAGCATAGAGGACATCAAGGGTGTTTGTGCCTATGAGTACCTGCTCATGGGCTGTAGAGCGGAGATGGGGGATAACCAAGGCCAGAGTGTGAACATCAATATCAGAGCCTACAAACTCTTTAGGAAAGGTGATGGTAAGCTCAACATATCCAAAGTAGGGGACAGACTGGCCATTGGCACCCTCCACTTCAAGCAACTCATTTAAGGGATGAATGGTCAGATCTGCAAGATGCTCTTCATAAAAAGACTGGGGTACAGTTGTGACTTGTGAACCCGTGTCCAAAAGACAGTTTGTGTCTCTTCCTGCAATAGTTACTTGAGCTGTGGTCTTAGTTCCTACAAGGCCATGTGGAAATTTTGATCCTTCCACTTTAACGTTTAACAGGATTTTGGGACTGACATTGTGAGACTCCACTCCCATATGTCCCTCTATGGGAGTAGACTTCGGTTTAAATGTGCCTCACTTCGAGAAGCATTAGAGGCTTCCCAAGCAGCCTGTTTTTCTTTCAGCTGTTTTTTCTTAGCTGCTACAAGGGAAGGATTTGGCGCTTTATCACAAACTGAGACAACATGGCCATCCTCCCCACACTGGAAACAGTACCATGGACGTGGTCTGCTGTTAGCTTTAAATGTGGAGGGATGCTGACTGGCTACTTTTGGTTTCACACTGTGGGTGTCAGGTGTGACACACGGCGGGATGGACCTCGCTTTTTGCGGCTTAGGTTGTTTCGTCTTATGATTCTCAGATACAAGACTGTTAAGCTGAATGCTGAGGTCAGCAACTTGTTGCTTTAACGTCTCAAGATCAGACTTGTCCACCAGATTATTGGTGGTGTGTGCGAGTTGCACGTGTGACATGGCGTGCTGCTTTCTAGAGTTTTGGGCAGACTTAGCATGACTAAAATGCTGCCTCATGCGACTCAATTTTGCAGCCTGTTTATCTTCTTCTGTCCTAAGAAGAAGCAGCAGCTCTGCAAAGGAAGGTGGGTTTTCTTTTTTTTGTTCTAGCTGAAGATCGATTATTAATGCATTCTCCCAACAACCTCAAATGAACTGCTTTAAGAGCTGTTGGTCAAAATCATGAGCGGACACACCACCACGTCTCATGGTTCTACTTAATGCAGTGTGCAGCCTCTGCAGGAAAACAGAAGCTCTCTCTCCATCATTTTGAAATGTGCTCATGAACCTAGCATGCAGCTCATCACCATCTTCGACTGTTCCGTAGGCAGAGTCAAGCAACTCAAGATAAGCAGAGGGTCTAGACTGTGGACTCAGATGTTTAATCATCTCGGAAGCAGGAGGAAGCAGACTGTCTAGTATATGATGTGTGCAGTGCAGATCAGACACAGAAGGATCTCTAATAAGGATTTCAACACTAGCTCGCCACGTATCATAATCTGCCTCATGGCTAGGACGTGGGCTCTTGCCTGAATAAGCCCTGAGTCTACCAGATGAAGCGAACTGGGGTGAGCTCTCATTGCTGCGCACTACATGCTCAACAACTACTCGCTGAACAGCAGTTGGATTAACATCAATTATGGGGCTAGTAGCGGCCCCAGAAGAAACTGGAAGTGAGGGGCTGAAATCAGTCAGGTTTTCACTGAAATTGGGAGAGGTAAGAGGTTTACTTGCGTTATTTGGTGATGCCAAAACTGTGGAGTCTAGAGGTACACCTGATTGAGGGTCCTCAGAAAATGAAACGTCTCCCTTGCTGGTTAAGTCTTTCTGTGGAAGTGGGCTCTGTACAGTCGAGGATTCTGAACCAGTTTGAGGTGACTGGGAAATAGCACTTCCTGCCGATGAAACCAGATTTTTAAGTTCTTCCTTCAACATCTCCTCTAATGAATTTCCACTCAGTTTGGCAATTTCACGGAGCTGTTCCATGTACATTTTAGTGGCTTTGTTTCTGGCATCAAGGGTGTAAACACTTCCTAAGGCCTTTAACTCATACACGATGCCTGCTTGGGTTGTACTTGGAAGCCGCAGAGGTAACAGTGGCTCCAATGTGTGCATGGCAGTCTCATGTGTAAACTCGATGATCATGTGCTTATGGTAATCTGACTCAGGGTCGTCTAGACGAAAGTAACGGTTGATGGAACCATATTTTTGGAGGAAAGTGGACACTTCCTCATCAGTCTCTGATCCTGTGAGCCCACTAACAACTACAGAATTGGGAATTCTGACGGATTCACGTAGTACAACATCCATTTTCTCTCTAGAAGTTGTAGCTCAGATTAAGCACTTTTAAACACCACACACAAATTGTCTAGCACTTAAACACACACAACCATGCTCCTGGCTGGCTCGCCAAAGCTCTCACTGTAACACAGTAAGGGGAATTGTTGAAAAGAATATATCAATGGGCCAATAGGCTCGACTATAGGAGCACAGGGGTGTGTTTAAATGAGACACAGAGACAAGAATGTAACTCAAAAGAACCAGCCAACTTTAGTGAAATAAACCATAAGGTTGACAAGCACAGGTTAATGACACTTTACAATGGTAGAAAGGAAACTTACAAAAATTAAAAGAAAAGTAAAACACAAACTACTAAAGCAATGACTTGGTCAAGTGTTACTTTTGGTTTTCAATGTTCGGGTTTCAATGTTCGGGTTTCAATGTTCGGGTGCACCCTAGTAACCTGACTCCTTAACTCTTATAGAAACAGATTACACAAATCCAATGTACATTCAAATGAAAATCTCACACTCTTTTCACATGTGGAGAATATTCTACACAACAGCTCATTATTTAAAGTCCCAAATAAAAAATGTCCAAGGCGTAAAGTCCAAAAAATTCCCAGGGTGTGAAAGAAAATAGGGGTGAGAGAATGTCAGTCAGTAGTCTTATGTATAACCAGCTGTGCGTGAAAGTGTGAGTGATACAGTCCTACCACACCGCAAGGTGCAGCAGATCATCAAGTGGAAAAGAAGCGAATCTCAGTCTCTCTAAGTCCAGGTGGGAAGGCTCGCCATCTATTTCACCGGAGGAATCCACCTCAGGAACAATTCAGCATACAAAAAAACCTGACCTGTCAACAGACAGGGTCAGAAGAGCAATTCAAATATTAATTATGCTGTTCTAGCTATAATTCACAATTTAGGATCTTGTTGAAGTCACATTCAACATCAATTTGCAATAAAAATACTCAAATTTGCAAAAATAAAACATTTCTCTTACACAAACTATGCATTAAACCAAGTAAAGTCAGTGCATATATGTCACATATGCGACAATTATTAATCAAACAATTGAGATTAATTCAGTTTCTCAACAATAAAATGTGAAACAGACGTGAACTAACTGAGACATACAACATGTGCTGAAGACAATGGTATGGTGTCTCTCGGTCGGAAAATGCGGGGCTCTAAATAACATAACAGGACATGTTGTTTTCCTCTTTAATAACAGTAATACGACGTGAAGGAAAATAAACATAAGTTGCGCTTCAAGTGTTACCTTACTTCTGTAAGCAGATTGAGATGAACTTTCAGGCAGTTGATAGCAACCACAGCTAACAAAGGCTAACAGTTTAGCTCCACGCGGTACTTTCTAAAGTCACCAGAAAACTGCAGCATTTGCCTGTTTACTCACTGTGGCTACTTTTAACATGAAAGGTAGCTGATAACCAGTGAACTTATGTGCAGCACAGTTGGTTGCAACTTATATCTAATACTTTTTCCAGCTCAAAAGCTTCAGTCTCTCTTTTCTCCTGCCAGCACGCGACTACCTCCACACATAGCAGCGAACACAGAGCACGTGGGTGGGACATACAGCGGCAGGCTGCTCTCCCATTGGTCAAAGCATACTGGGACCTGTGCATTTTGTTTGGTTGGGCAGGATGTCCATCTCTCCTCATATCAGTCCTTAAAGTGGTACCCGCATTGTATGTGGGTTACACTTATGACTAAAATTTCATTTTGCTTTAATCATAATTTAGGCATTAAATTCTTTCATAAGATTATAGTAGACTCAGTCTGAAGTTGATTACAATATAAAGTGTAAAAAGTTTGTTGTGTTTTTATTGGTCAGAGTTGCTCCACACACTTAAAAAAGCATCTTATTTTTCTTGATATCAAATGAGAAATGTGTCCATTAGGTCTACTTTACTCTTCCTCCCAAGCGTTGACATTTTCTTGCATTTTTAGGAGAAACTGGGAGTATGAAAGACGTTTTTATTTGAACTCTTTACTTGCTCTCAGACCAATAAAGACCACTGAGGTTGTAGCTGAAACAATAAGACCAAGACTTTAAACTTTTATCTAATGAAATACTCAATATAATCCACCAGATAAACTTTATGGATAGAAATAAATCTTCCTCCAATCCTGCTGACCAAAGTGCTCAAAGCTCGCCCGCATTCATACAGGACTTTTAATACTGAACTCCTGCACAGTGCTTTTCCTCTCTCACACAGCAGCTTTCAGTCTGTGTTATGTGTTCAACATCCCCATAATTTTCCAATTTTATGGTTTTGTCTCCGCTGCACTTTTTTATGTTTCATGATTGGCCAGCACCACTTTTTTTCCATGTGAACCTGTGAACTCCTCATCCTGATTGCCAGTGTTAGAGTAATTGGTATGTAATGGAAAGACACCATGGGCATGTAAACTTGTGCTATAGTAGAAGCGTCTTAAGGTGGTATGAGCTTGCAGAAGATACATAAAAGTAAAAGTTTGCAGTTCATTACAATTATAGTTGCTTTTAATGGCAGTAATGATCCCTGCCTTGACCTGGAGACATTTTTCATGTATTAAAATGTATAAAAATAACAGATTATTAGCTGGAATTACACTATAGAGCACCACCAGTCCTGCTACTCTTTGATAACAGATCCCACAGGTTCTGCTACTGGTATGTCAAATCAAAAAGGAACTCCGGTACTGTGTAATGTACTAGTCTTACTGCTTTTAACTAGAAATCACATTTTAACCATACAGCACATTATATACTTCACATCTATGGTCCATTTAGAATAACCAGTTAACCCAACAAGCATGTCTTTGGGTTGGTGGAGGAAGCCCATGCAGGCACAGAGATAACATGCAAACTTCAGAGAGACCACAGGAAGGCTGCAGCCAACCTGGAGGTTTGAACGGGGGAGAACACCACTAACCACTGCTCGACCGTGCCGGCCATAAAGGCCAGTGAAGGCCATGTCAAAGTGGACGTGAGCCCTGTACCTACTCTGCTTGACTGTCCAGGCTTTGAACCTCATGTGTTTTCTCTCTATTAGTAGTAAATCAATATTCAATATTACATAAAATTAACTATTAAAAAAATCTGGACAAAGAGTCACCAGAACTTTTTCTGTAATTTTACACATTTGTTTCTTATAATTTAAGTCCAAAGAGTCGTGCTGACAGATTTCTTTCTTATTCATAGCAGCTTTCACTTTGTAGAAAAACAGTTAAATATAGGACTTCTTTACACTGACAGGAAGGGGAGTTTCACTGGTCTGGACCACGTAAGAAGTGGGCTGTATGTGGCCTGCCATGTATGGCGTGTCAGGGGTGTCAGTGAGTTTTTTGTTTTTGTTAATGAGTGTTTCCCTTGTTGCTGGGTTTCAAAAATGGCAGTTTTGATTTTTGTGAAGGAGTTGCCTTCATGACTCTTGATTGACGTCACTGACAAACTAATTGGTGAGATGCAGACTGCTGGCATCATGTTTTCAGATTGACTTGGCTCGCTTGGGAACCTTGTTGAGCAGGTACTAAAGAAGTACCCGGTACCAGGTACTACCACTTAATGGAAAACCCTAAAAACTGAGTTGAGTTGAGCTGAGTAGATACTTGTGGAAAAGGGTTATACATGTAATAGGACTAATTTACAACTGTAATCCCTGCTCTAACAAACTGTCTGTGTAGCTGGATACAGAAAGCGATTTCAGTACCAATGAGTTTTAAGTAACTAAGTTTCTCACCAAAGAATGTCGGGAATCTATCAGGATGCATCTGGAGGGAAACATCTCCATAGATTTCCTTCATTTACACTTGGGCTTGGAATTTCTGAACCAAAGCATGAAATAAGGTTTTATAATTGTGGCATGTCTTCCTCGGAGGCTCCTGTTGTTTTTGGTCACACACCAATCTATTTTCTCTATGGACGTGCTGGATGGACGTCAGTATTCCTGATCATGCTTCAGCTGTTATCCTGTAATCTGGTTGCGTATGTTTGGGAAAAGAGAGACTGAACCCTGAGATAACTTAAATTACACTTCAATATTGCACACAGATGGTGCTGATTGCATCTTACGTACATCTACCAACTAATGTAAGTCTAATAGCAACAACCAACCAACCCAGTGACGTTACTTTCTGTGCTCTCACAAGGTGGTGCTACACATTCTCCAAAAACCTCCATCCATCCATCCATTCGCTTCCGCTTATCCTTTTCAGGGTCGCGGGGGGCGCTGGAGCCTATCTCAGCTGTCATAGGGTGAGAGGCAGGGTACACCCTGGACAGGTCACCAGTCTGTCGCAGGGCCAACACACAGGGACAGACAACCAAAAACCTCTAAAGACTTATTTCTTAAATCCAGCTTTACACCAGTTGACAGTTTTGCAGAGTAGTGCTTCATGGTGTAAACCAGCCCTAAGCCCTAAGCGCTATACAAATGCAAATGCAGGCCAGCCCCAATACACATAGTGTTTCGTGTCCACTTTAAATCGGGAATAAGAAATTTGAACCCTAAGCTGCAAACCCAACTCAGAAACTGTTTCTGTACTCCACATCACTTCAAAGCATGAGAAAGATAAATAAATGTTAAATAATAAAATATAACAGCTGTGTTTGACTACCCAAAGAGCAGCAGTGACAATTTATTGACTAAAACCAGTCACAAGCCTCTGCTCTGTGGACCGGAGCCCTTCTGTTCCCCCACAGTGTTTATGCTCAAACTTTTGCCTATGTAAGGAGAAACTGTTCAGGCACTGCACTCCATTTATTACTCACAGACACAAAGAGAAGGAAGAGCAAAGTATTGGGTGAGCGGAAATTGACGATGTTAAAAAAATACAAATGATTTAAAAATGATCTTTAAGCAAGCACATTGATAATATTATATTATTTATAGCCTCTGCGGTGTGTCACGGAGTTTAGAGCCTAATCTGTTCTTCCTCACTTTGTGTTGTGTATGTATTTGTTTCTCTGTGTGCAACAGTGTGTGTGCGCATTTGTCAGAGATGGGAAGCTGTAGTTTGTAACCAAGACTCACAGTTGCGCTCCTAACCAGTGAGTTAAGGAGCGAGTAAATGCGCACACTCACAGAAACAGATACGCCACAGTCAGACACACAAACACTCAGATAAATGCGTCAATTGCTCATCCTTTATTCATCTTGGAAAACAAGTGAATATTTAACAGAAGAGCTGGTGTCCTCTTTAATAGTTAATTGGTCAGCCGGTCACAGAAGTGGCGTACGTGCGTGTGTGCAGTCATTTATCTAACTTTATAAATACCATACAAGTCTACAATTTGTGCATCACAGTCTACATTTCTGCAAAACTAAATAAAAAGAAATGAAGAAGAATCTAAGGTGCCTGCATGCTTTAGAGTCTTTTCTATTATGAATGTAGAGGGTGTGTTAAATTGTGAAGAGCTTTACACACTTGGTATTACACCAGCCAAGATCCTGTGATACCTTTGGCTTAGAACCAGTCATGTAATAAATTACTTTGGACCGAGAGAAAGAGAGCGCCTCATTTTGTACTGTAATTACAAGATAGGGCGGTCTGTTTAATCTGGGAGTTTATTGTACATCGTGTTCAGTTAGGTTACATGCTAAAGCTGCAGTATAGTTTTATTCAAACACTTTATTCAAGTACAAATTTGAGGTAGTCTTAGTATGAGTGTCATACCACTTCATTCTGGCAACAGGAAGGATGCAGTACTTTATTTATTTTTTACAATTGTCTCACAGCTTTAGTAATCTTAGCATTATTGCCTATTAAATATAACTATTATAGCATACAAGCTATATTATAGGCCTTGACACGTATTGGTGAACTGGATCCTCAAGACGTCACACTCCAGGAAAGAAATTAAACAAAGTAACGCTCCTGTAAAGCCAACGCTCGTAAAGGACTGGATCACTTGACTGTAACCAAGTGCTCGTCTACAGCTATATACACTCATTAAGTATACCTTACTAGTATTAGGTTGGGCACTCTTTGCCTTCAGAAATGCCTTAATTCTTCACGGCATAGATTCAACAAGGTGCTGAACTCCTTCCTCAGAAATGTTGGTCCCTGCTGACACGACGGTATCACACAGATCTCCACACCTACCACATCCCAAAGGTGCTCTGTTGGATTGAGATCTGGTGACTGTGGAGGCCATTTGAGTGCCGAAACTCACTGTCATGTTCGAAAAACAAGTTAGAGATGATTTGAACTTTGTGCCATGGTGTGTTATCTTACTGGAAGCAGCCATAAGAAGAAGGTAGACTGTGGTTACAAGGGATAGACGTGCTCAGCCACAATACTCGGGTGGTCAATGCTCAGTTGTTACTAAGGGGCTCAAATTGTGCCAAGAAAACTGAAGCCTGACCTGTTGATGCAAGGCAAGATGGAGCCGTGCTTTTGTGTTGTTTATGCTCAAATTCTGACCCTACCATCTGAATTTTGTAGCAGAAATTGAGATTCATCAGGCCAGGTAACATTTTTCCAATCTATTGTTCAGTTTCGGTGAGCCTGTGTGAACTGTAGCCTCAATTTCCCTTCTGCTGCTGCAGCTCACCTGCTTCAAGCTTTGACATGTTGTACACTCAGAGATGCTCTTCTGCATTCCCTGGTTGTAATGAGTGGTTATTTCCAGTTACTGTTGCCTTCCTATCAGTCTCTAAATTTTCCTCTGACCTCTGATGTCAACAAGGCATTTCCATCCAGAGAACGGATATTTTTGCTCTTTTAATCAGATTCTCTGTAAACTTTAGAAAAGGTTTTGTTGCAACATCCCAGCTGATCATCAGATTTTTGTTATTCTAATATGTGTGTGTAGGAGTGTGT
Source organism: Neolamprologus multifasciatus (assembly GCF_963576455.1). NCBI lineage: Eukaryota > Metazoa > Chordata > Actinopteri > Cichliformes > Cichlidae > Neolamprologus > Neolamprologus multifasciatus. Next base: position 26,570,006 of record NC_140452.1, read on the forward strand.
ATGCAGGAATGGATGAAGATGCGTTTGCTTCTGTGGTTGCATGTATATGTATGCTTATTTGTAATGTGTTTTCATTCAAACTCTGAAACACTTTGTAGCTGTGTGTTTCAAAACGTGCTATACGAATAAAGTTATTATTACTAAAAAGAAACCCTTCTTATGTAAAGCCATATTTGCTCCAGTCTTGATTTACGTGTACTCAGACAAATGGCCCCTGCCCACTCACACAGGTGTTTTAGCTCTGGCTGATTGCACACCTGCTTTGATTGAGCCTGAGAGTAATGAATGTTGATGCTGTCATTAAAAAAATGATAACGTTAGTAGGTTTTTCTGCTCTGACAGGTGCAGAATAATTAGAAGGAAATGGAGAGTGACATCAATCAAGCACGCTCGCACAGTTAGTTGCAATCACACAGTATGAGTGAAATCACCTGTGCAGACGTTCAGACAAGTTACATTTTGCTCATGAAGAGCGATTTGGCAGATGGTTAAATAGGTTTTTATTGTAAAGGCCCTTTTACTTAAACACAGATTAAAGTGTTAGATGTAGCAGATACAAACTAAAAGTAGAGGAATAAAGATTATTACTCAGTCTTCTTGTTCTCACTTAGACACACTTTTGCAATTTTTAAAGTGACTTATTAATTCCCCGTGGCTTATCCTGTTCTATCAAATGCTTAAACAAAGACATAACCCTTAACTTACTCCCAGCACAGAATCAGTTCTACTGTTACTCTGTTACACTGATTCATGATTAATCGATACGGGTCCAATAGTGGGGGCAACACTTTCACACACATCTCCGCTTCATTAGTCTTAACACGACTCTCATCAATAATTGACTCCACAGCTTGAAAAATCAGCTGGACTCTGAACACGTGCAGCTATGAGTTTTTGCTGGCTCCTCTTTACCTTGTGCTGTGTCTCAGCCACACACACGCCACACACACTCACACTCGCATACAGGCACGCATGCACGCACTCTGATGTTCCACTTGTGTCAGCACTAGCCAACTGCGTAAACCAATAGGACATGAGTTTGTCCTATTGACTTGCTGTTTGGGAGAGTGGCAGACAGGACCTAACTCTGTCAGATCGGGCCAAACCCTCATCATGGATTACTATGCTTGTCTGACCTTTCTTTGAAACTCTCTTGGCTTTAAAAGGAATTTGCAACTTGGTATTAAATCCATGAAAGACAAACACAGACTCACAGATCTGAGCACTGGTATGTTAAAAAGAAAAGGTCATGATGTTTTCTCTGAGGTGTAGTAATTTGAACTTTTTCTTCTCCTTGCTGCGGCCTTTGAATATTAGAAAAGCACGACTGTCTTGCTCCTTGATATTTGTCCATTATTGATGAGGGGTGTTAGGCGTCATTTAGGAGGGAGAGCTCTCCTTGGGGATCACTAAGGTCACTGGAGGATAAAGCCACAGTGGAGCTTCATCTTACTCTCCCACACTGCTTTACGTCAAAGGAAGGGAACCCTGCCAAGTTTAACTTTGTGTCTCTTCGACGCGCGCTCATCCTTTCCCTTTAAAATTATTAGCCAATCTTCAAGGTAAGTCTGTAGCCTTTGGCAAGTCCGACCACAGCCAAAGTGTCACAAGTTCTAAAGATAATCTTTGAGTTACGAGCGCACATCTGTGTAACTCAGTTTTAAAAATCCCACTGATGGGTGTGTATATATATGTGTGTGTTTCTAGCAAGGCTGGGATGTGAAGCTGAACCACTTTCTCTTCAACCACTATTTTAAGATGAGTCTTTGAGATAAGAGCAGCAGTTAAATGCCTAATTTGTACCGATGGTGCAGTGCGCAGGAGGGGTAATGGCGTGGGTGTGAGATGAGCCCCTGGAGGGTTAAGGAGCATGTTTAACAGTTAGATGTGGGTGTGTGAGTGAGGAGGTGTGGGTTAGAGAAAGAAGATCTGAAATGAGACACTTGGGACTCTGGTAAGGAGATCAAAAGAAAGAGGCATAAAGACGGTTGAGAGGAGTCCTGTTATTTAAGTGTTGGTTTCAAGTTTTGACACTAGGGGGAGCCATAGATCTGCTGTCCCTTTACCTTTGGACAACAAAAGCATCAACCTCTACACTCTTTTCAGCTGACTGAGGACCAGTGATTGTCTGCAGTCACTTCATTTGCACTTGATCAATTTTAAGCACAGCAGGTCTGAGTATTTAATTATCTGTGCATTGTGTCATATTTGTAAAACACAATGCTTCTGTCCTCTCTTTGCTTTTCTTCATTACAAGGTGAAAGGAAAAAAAAAACTGTGCACAGCTGATGATTGTAGATCAATGTAACTAACAGTTCCTTGTTCCCAGTGATGTTACCAGAAATACTGTTTGCCATAAGAGAGAAAAAAAGGGCCTGACTAAAGTGAAATGTTGCTTTAAGGGGTGCTGCAGTGCTCATGCAGAGGTGGAATCAGTTGGAGTGTCGCCTACTGAGGATTTCAGAGACCTTTCAAAACCACGGCTCAAGAGGGGTCAATGAAAAAAAGAAAGAAAAGTAACCTGGCTCCTTCAGCAGAGAAGCAAATCCTATTTTCCTCATATCGCTCACGCTCGTCATCTTCTATTTTTCACTTTTCCACATTGATTTCTTTGGCTTGCTCTTACTTTATAATCAGTTTTATTTGCTTTCGTCACATTGCTAGTATTACTTGGGTTATAGACTTGAGAAGGTCACACTTTTTGTGGGGAAAAAATACTTGTACCACCACTAAGTGAGTATATAATGTCTGTTATTGTCTCTAAAAGATTTCTCTTTAACTATATATATGTATTACACAAATATCTCACACACAAACAGAACAGTCAGGTTTACAGCTGCAGCGTTATCTTGGAAACTTTTTCACCAGTAGCTCAGCTGACCCTTCTACACACCCAGATGGCAAATTTCATACAGAGTTGCTGCGCACCTGCAAGCTGTTTTGCAACCCACCTCCTGAGAAAAGAGTTTCTGCTCCTTTCACCTCTAGCTTTACGTGTATGCAGCTTGCGCCTCATGCTTTCCACAATAAAGCAGATCCGTAGAAATAAAATTAAACACAGACCCTATCATCAGTCATCGCCCTCGTTCTCCTCATTCTGCTGCTGGAGTGAATTCACTGCAAGCAGATAATGGTGCTAAAGAGATGGCACCAAGACTTTGACACCATTTGGCAATCAGAGTACCTGCATACAGACACATTTGATCATATTTGTAACTCATATTACCTCAGTGGTCATGTAAAACAATCAAATATGGGTAGGAACGGTTAAAAAATATTGTATTTTTCTACAGGTTGAGTGATATAATATTCTTACTGGCTTCGTACTGCTTTGACTGCAATTACATTAATAAGAGTAGTTTTTTGGCAACTTCCTCTGGGTTCTGTCTCCACTGCTGCCTGCTGTGTAGCTATGTGTGTTTGACAGGGAGGAGAAGCTGCAGCTAAGTACATGGTTTAGAAAATTTAGTGTAGTTCTTTTTCCTTTTTGGCTCAGGTGCTGTGAAGAAAAACACTTAGCTTGCTGCGTCTAGTTCGTAATAGCGTGGAAAAGCTTAAAGGGGCCACATCAAACAAGCTGTTCTGTCTAAACACACTCGTAAAACTATCACGTGGATGGAACTGCGGTAAATTCATTCATTGCACAGACAGAACTTTTTCACTGCCCAGCCATATATCTCCACTCAGCAGCACTAAGCTGATACGGTGGCGTAGGCAAAGTTTAGAATCACTTCCTTGGTATCAGCAACTTTTCGTCATCTGTTTCTCGGTTTGTCTCCCCAGATTGTAATACAGAGGAGTGGAGCTTGAACCTTTTCCAGACTCTGTGTGTGTGTGTGTGCAATGCTTATGTGTGTTCATGGGTACAGTGTGATAAGAAAAGGTAATACATTGCACTCCCTCAAGACCCATTAAGAGAGGAGAGGTAAGAGGAACAGGGGACAAAAGTACAACATGAAAGGTTTCGGTTGTATCGGGTATACACGCATGCACACGTGCACGGAGAATCCTGGCGACTTTGCTGCAGCATTTATCACTATTTCACAAACAGCTTGGTAAACCGCTGCAGCAAGAGACTCAAAATTCCCAACAATGTGTGAAGGTATCACACAATTAGCTTTATGGAAAGCAGATACACAACTTTACAAGTTTTACTGTTAGAGTGGCTTCACTGCAGCAATGCAGCACATATCTGGTGACTGCAGTCTCCTGTTTTTAGCGTATCTTCTTCTTTTGGCTCCTCCCTTTAGAAGTTGCCACAGCAGCCTCACCCTGTCCCTAACATCCTCCTCTGTCACATCAACCCTCCACATCTGCTCCTTCCTGGCAGCTCCACCTTCAGCATCCTTTTTCCAGCATATCTACCTTCTATCTTCAGCTCTCCCCGCCTCCACTCGGCCTCCTGTCTTTTTGTCAGTGCCACCGTCTCCAGACCACACATCATAGCAGGTCTCACTACCATCATGTAACCCTATCCTTCTGTCACAAATCACCCCTGACACTCGTCTCCGCCCACTCCACCCTGCCGGCACTCTCTTCTTCACCTCTCTTGTGCACCCGGGTATTTAAATTCACCCATCTTCACTCTTACACTGGTTTCCCTCTCCTGTGTTCAGTGTATAATTATATTGATTTTCACTCATCCTACTACACTGTTAGCTCACTTGCAGATTTTGCTTTTCAAAACTACAATAGGTTCAATATGTAGAAGAATTGAACATGATTTATTAAGATAGAGTAATAACAGTTAACGTGTTTGGCAGTTAAACTCTGGTGACCAAACTCTGGTCTTATCTGGTGATAAGATTTAGGAGAGGACCCCCCTGGTCTTGAGAGTGTTGAAGATGAAGACTAAGGCTTGGACAGAAGTGCTGAGTGAGAGCGGGGTGGATGTATGAGGTAGAGGAGCTTCACCTACTAATGTCGATTGGGGTGGTTCGCTCCAAATATCCACGAACAAGATACTCAACCCAAGGCTGCACTTATCGGGTTGTGAATGTTAAATTGAAAGCATTTAAACATAGAAAAAACATGCATGTTGTAGAAATGGCTTTGAGTGCTCAGGTAGAGTAGAAAAAGGCTTTATTTAGTAATATTTAGCATTTATCATGAGTCCCTGAAAGAGAGAATTGCAGAGGGCGCAGATTTAAACGGTGCAGAGTGGCGGCTGATTGGCCCAGAGAAGGTGGGAAAGAAGATGATTGGACTAAATTATTGTAGAAGTATTGACAATGACAGTGTGGGCAGATGAGTGATTACAGATCTTCCTTACTAGACTTACGCATAAGCTTCAATACAAAACCGTCCTTGGATCACCTAGAACAATTTAAATGAACCAGGGTTGTCCAATAATCCGGAAGGTGAGTGATTTGAACCCTGGCTTACTCATTCAGTAAGTTGCAGTACTCTTTGGGCAAGATGCTATACACTATCAAATCTGCCCCTCATGTGTTCATCTGTGTGAAAAACAGCTGTTTAAAAAAGAAATAAAAGGTTTTGATTGGGTTGATGTGTCGTTTAGTCGGCGTGACTTGAAAAGTTGTATAAATGTATCAAAATTGTCATTCAAAAAACAATCTTGGAGAGTTTTATGTATATAACACATGTGTTTCTATAACTTGAGAAGCCTAATCACGGTCTGGTCTCATTTGAGAAGACTGCAGTTCATCCAGGATTCCTCAGCTTAGTTAGCAGGAGTACTCCACATTGTTCTCAGATTGTTGCACTGATACAGGACATGTTCACTGTCACTTCCTTTAAGAATGATAGAAACTTGCATTTTCATGACTAGTATTGTGCGCCATTAATGCATCTCAGTCAGAGCATTGTTGCCTGTGTGGGTGCTGTGACACAATAACTGTGAATGGCTCAGTCTAGTTTTATTTTTTCTCATGTGAAGAAAGTTTAACTTCTGTCCTTAATAAGCAGCATTCTCTTAAGCAAACCACAATGCATTTGTCATTTCTGCTGTGTACCTTGCATATCACTGTAACAATATGCAAAATTTCAGTGATCATGTACAATATACAAGGACACAAAAAACAGCACCTGTAGAAAATGATCATTTAATCGTTACTGTTCCTTCAATTGTTAATTCAAAGCAACAGTAAATGTGTCTTGTGCAGAAGTTTGGGTTCTTGTCTAACTGTAAAGTCTCAATTTGATTATTTTTCTGCCCTTTAATTTAAATTTAAAGTCTGGAATCTGGAGATTTGATATTTGATGCCAAAATGTCTCAGAGGAAAGTGTCATTAAAAGTTGTCTCTTCCTCATGAAACTGTTAAAAAATGTAACTGGAGAAGCACATCTAATTTATTTTATGACTATAATTTATTTCATTAAAAGTCCAAACTTCAACAGTAAATCAACTTTAAAGGCCAGTCCTCTATTTGAGGTACGCACTTAAAACATTGTGTTATTTTAGCGATTTAATGAAGCCAGAATAAGGCGCTAATCAGAAGAGCCAAGTGGTTTGGGATGAGGTGAAAGCTCTCCCTCATATGGCCGCTTCACCCCCCCCACCCCCCCCAATATCTTCAAGTGGTTTCATTTCAGCACCTCAATGATTATTAAAGCGGGGCAAGTGAGTGCGTTTGCGGTTATCGTTATCTGAAACTCTCCTTCCAAAAAAACTACTGAGGCCACTTTAGTGAATTAGGCTCACTGAGGCTGTAAATGTAAATACACACTGACATCTAAATAAGTAATAGGTCATTAGAAGGAATGAGAGGGAGATCAGTCAAACCAGGCTACGGACACAGTTTTAATCAGGTAAAATAACTGATAATAGATTTTCACACATGTAATGTCAGACACATAATGAAACGACTGTTTTTGATGTGATCTAATTAACAAACAGCTGCAAATGCAGTCCGTCTTCCATGCGGCGTTAGAGCACACGTACATGATTGTGCATGCAAATGAAGTATGCAGACACCAGAGTCAGGGCAGTGCGGGGCGGTGAGTAAGCTATGTGAGGAATAATTTACATACAGATAGCTAAGCATTTTCTGGCTTCACACCAGGTTTATATTTAAAGGTTGTTTATTGATTTAAATACTCCTCACTGTTGGGCTCCATGTTACAGTACTCAGAGCATGTACCCTGTTCAGCTAAAGGTGCCAGTCTTTTTCCAGTGCAACTCCAGCATACACAACTTTAATTTAGGGCTGAAAGAACATCAAAACACAGAGCAATCAAGACTCTCGTTCTGTTTTACATGTTTATTTTATCCAACTGTTTTTTTTTCGGGTTCTTGCCTTCCTGATACCTGATCTTGGGCCCATCATACGCATAATATTCGTTGTAATGGTTGTCTGGAGGGTGGTGTCATCTTCTCTTCCTGTGGGTGTCATCATTGCAGTATAGAGCTGGGGTGGAGAAAAGAAAACTTGCTGGAGTTTTTTGCCCGAATTTGCCTTGATAAGAGTATTCTTACTTTTAAAACATTAATTTATTTTCTCTGTTGCACCACTAAAAGACTCGCTTCAGATGGATCAAAGCATCTCCAACGTGCTGTGTCAATGAGTGGCCGTATTGTTTCATCTCCAAGGAAACCAGAGTGTATCCTGCATTCCTACAGATGCTTCCTGGTTGCCATCTGGCATCTTTATTCTTGCCTGGTGTTATTTTATTGCTGCTTTTTTCCCACACATATAACGCCTCCATACTGTTTCCATAGCAATGCTATTGCTGAGATGACGGTTATCTCTTGTTGTTACAGCTCTTGACTATCAAGTGTCCATATCTGGAGACTCTCTAGCAGTCAGGAATGCTGCTCCCTGCAACAAATAGCTAATTGTGGTGCAGGTGGTGTAGGCGTAGAGGCTTATTACGAAGTGCAAGTTGGAGGACAACCCTGTTACGTCACGCATGAAGGTACAAAACTTTTACAAAAGAAAAGTTGTGCTTTGCAAGTTTGGTGCCAGGAATTCTTATTGTTCAGTTCTTAACTTGGTGAAATTTTATTCCTGTGTTTCTTCACCAAGCTGTTAGACTGCAGCAATAAACACTCTGGCTATGAGTTGTGCTGTAGGAAGGAAGCGTTAACACACACACACACACACACACACACACACACACACACACACACACACAGCAGGACGGTACAAAAATTATACTGCTGTTGCAGTCCTGCAGAAGTACGAGAGCCCAGTGCCTTGCTCACAGGCACTTTATAATAAGCTCCTCTGCCATTTGTGTATACACAATGTTTCCCTCCAGACATCTCATGTTCCCATGGTGACCAACTTAGTGATTAGTATTAGCATAAAGGCATCCAAGACATAAAGCTCAGATGGCAGAACACGTGAAATTCGACTGCACACATGCTGCAGCTTCCGCTGTAGCTACTATTTCTAAATTCCAGTGATCTTAGTTTTATATTCACATCAATAACCTCAACAGTTAAAAAATTCCTGTCTCAAACTGTCTCTGAGAACTTGGTCCAGGCATTTAAATCAAGCAGTTTAGAGTATTGTAACACTTTATTTGCCAGATGATCCAAATCAGGGATGTCCAACTCACTTTACCGTACACAGCCCACGTTTATCTCCAGTGTGTCGAACCCTTAAGACTCAGTGTAAATATGTTTAACACCACATTTAGTCCCAATTTAAATTATAAGAAAAGAAATGTGTTTTTTAATAGTACGTCTCAGTTTTTCTACAAGAAAAAGAAGATTTGCTGCAGTAAATGAAAGAAAAGTGCATTGTTTATCTAATAATTAATTACTTTGGTGTAGTGTGACTGGGAGGTCTTGATCATTAGGGAGAAACTGTGAAAGCCACAGTAAAAAAGTCAGAAATCGACGACCTGCTGTAATTTTTAAAGCTATCCAGTGGGCCAGATTGGATTCTGTGCCTGGCCGATTCTGGCAAATGGGCCTTATGTTTATACCCTCTCTCCCCGCCAGTACATCTCTAAGTTGCTCAGAGCAACTTAGAGATGTACTGAGCAACTAATAAGCCAATCAGAGCTATCTTGACTTCAGGTTCAGATCTTTTTACTGTTCTCAGAAATGGATCTGAGTGTGTTGAGGGTGCTTTCAGTTACTGTGGTCCTGTTCTTTGGAACAAGCTGCCCACTGACCTGAGATAAGTTACATACTGATCAGCCGATACATTTAAAAACAGACTCAAAGCCTTTTATTACATTTTGTCTGTTTATTACAGCAATTATTTTATCTTCTATGTTAAGCACATTGAGTTTCCATGTAATGAAATTTGCTATATACATATAATTGCAGGTAGATTGATTTGACTTTAATTTCAAAACATCTTCTGTTTACTTTTGTTGCTTTTATTACCTTTTAAAAGCATTTTTGTCCTACTGAAGTCTTGGCTCTTGGCTACCAATGAAAATCAGGTTGTTTTCACAGATGCCATCGAATAATAGCTGATGGGATACAACCAGAGACCAGGCTGAATGGAGAGAAGCTAAAACCTTTTTAGAGGTAAACTTATGGGGGCCAACTTAACAGAGCAACTTAAATCTGTCTTGTTGAAAGTGTAGCTGTTGTGCTCAGTGATGTTAGCCATGCATGGTGCTGCCATGCATCGGTATATAAGTGCAGGGAGGCCAGAAATTAGAGTCTTAGAGTTCAGTTGATCGGTCTCCTTACACCAATTTATTTGTGATTGGGATTAGCTGTCAATACATAATCTACAGTAATTTGAAGATAACAATATTTTTGACTTGACGGGCATGCCGTTGCTTCACAAGTTAGACAATCAGCTCTTTAACAAATCGCAGTGTACTCACACTGATTGCAGTAATTTACTCTTGAGCTGGGCCTGTTGAAATGCTTAATTACAAAAAAATCCATTAATTATAGCATGAAGAGTAATTATGTCTGAAGATGCATAGCGCTGGCTACCGAGTCCCCATGTTACAACATGTTCACCATTTTCAGCCCGTCTTTTACAAGAACATTTTTTCCATCAATAATCAAAACATATGAACTGACTGTCACTAATACAGAGAAGCTGGTGTGATGCATATAAGATCAGGAGAGTTTGACCCATCTTGTTTTTACCCGCTATCTGACGTCTAAATAACTAGTTGTAATCGAATGCTCCCCCAAGAACAATGAGTCACTGAATGGATACTCTCAGGATTATGACCCAGTAATGACCTGTCTGTGTTGGTGTCTGGGTTTTTAAACCAGCGATTGAGCCAGAGATTACAGAAAAAGAAGAAATGAATGCTTTTAAGTGTTCTATTAATATACTAACGTGTGTTTATTGTATTTTTTCAGTACATATTGGATTCTTAAGAGAACCAAATACACACAAGAAATACAAGCAATACTCATATATACTGCCACCTATTATCAGCTAATGGAATGAGTTTTTGATATGATATGGAAAGAGTGTAATTGTTTCTGCCTAAATACGAGGGTTCTGCTCTCCCAATACAAATTTTTCAAAGGTATTGTTCTATTTTTTTCTTTTAAATTTAGCGTTAAATAGTAGAGCTTGCCACACTACTTAACTGGCACTTTGTCACATACAGTAGCCTCCTGTTGTAGAGTAGATGTGGTTTTATTTTCAGCTGTAATGTTTATACTGTGAGTGGAGGTGGCAGCTGCAAAGAGTCTGGCTTCTTTTCACTGTGACACACCTCAGTGCTTGGCCACCGGAGAGTGGAACCTCTGCCTTTTATGCAAAGCTGAGTGGGGATGTTCTGCTCATTTGTTACGGCAGAGGGGCAAACTAGGCCCGTCCGTCCACCTTTGCATTTGTAAAATACATTTTACCAGTTTTGCTTTTGTGATGTAGATTCTGACGATACAGAAAATGTAAGTAGCTTGCAGAGAAGGGCTCTGAATGTGAGCGAAGAAAGCAGCTGTTGCGATTGGGATGGCTTTCATATCTTGATGCTTCATCTCTCGCACATAACACGCACAAAAAGAAGAAGTTTCTTTTTATGATATTTGTGGTGGGCCGTACTGTAAAAAGGTTGAAATGCTTTAAGATCTGGTCACAAAAACTGAACCCTTCAGCTGGTTAAATGCAATTATGCAGCTCAGAAGCTGCTCATGTGAATCACATTACAGCCCATCTCAAACTCGGTGTGTGTCCCCACTCAATACATATGGGTGTACCAGTGTGAGGAGAGGGAGGAAGGGATGACTAATATTTTATTTAAGACCCAGCTCATATGTGTAGTATGATCCATGATGACGCGTGGATGATCTTAAGGTTGAGAGTCATCACTTTAATACTCTTATAGCCATAGCATCCTTCACTCACGATCTACTCTGCAGCAGTAAACATCGTGCTTTAATGTCACAGACGATACAGGAATAAATCCCCCGGAGAAATGTGCGTTATTCAGCAGGTGTCAGCAACTTATTACCCAGGATGCTCTGCAAATTTATGTATATATACAACACGTGTACTTGGAATAAAATCACGTTCCATTCTCAGCTAAACATGCAAGAGCTTACCAAGATTATTTGAAACCTCAATAACTATAATGTAGCAATATGCTAATGCTTGCAATATAGGTTTTCCCTAATCACATGTTAGCATGGTTTGCATAGTCGTATTCTGAAAATTGTGAAGAATAATTTGTGCATGATGGTAATATTTGCACAAGATATGAGAAAAAGCAGATATGCAGAATAACTACACTGTAAAAAAGAACTTCCTACTCTTAAAATTCACACCGCTAAGCGAAACCACATAAAAAAAAGCTGCCAAATATTGTGTAGGTTCACCTTGTGATGCTGAGAAAGCTTTAACACCACAACATGGATTCCACAAGACCTTTGGGCATTGTCCTGTGATATCGAGTGGTAAAACTTTAGCAGCATGGACTTTAATTCCTGTTAGTTGTGAGGAAGGCTGATCTTAGGATTGGAGTTAGTTTTCAAACACAGCCCACAGACATTTGATGTCTGGATCATTCAAAGGCAGAGTCAACAACTTGAGCTCTTTGCCGTGTTCCTCAAATCATTCCTGAGCAATTTTTGTAATGGAGTAAGAGCGATTATCCTGCCAAAGAGACACCTGCCATCAGAGAAAAACAGCTGCTGTGAAGATTTGCTGCAATGTTTAAACACTTGGTATGTAACAAAATAACTCATGATGGATCATGGGAGTCTAATCGCCAAATAGATTGATTAATTAATTGCATCTTCTTGAACAAGCTATATTTAATATGAAGATACCACCAGCACACCTGGACCCCTTTAAAGTACAACAGTCTGCAAGGGGTGACACTGTGGTGTGTTAAAAATAAGACGTCATAAGAACCCTAAACCGCAGTATCACTCTTCTTCTTCTTGTCTTTCTTTCGGACTATAACAAAGTTTGTTCTCCTCAAGTTTTGCTTAGCATGCAGTTCAGGAACAAAAATGAGGACACAAACGGATTCCCCCCCCAGCTGCCTCCATGGTTTAGTCCGTGGTGGGGACAGCTCGTCAGATTGGCAGGAAATGAGTAGCTTTTATTGTCGTAAGGACAAACGTCCCTGATGCTGTTGACTTACATCATCGCTCTCAGAGCAAAACTGCAAACAAGGTTGTAATTATGCAGTATGTACAACACAAACAGAGGACGATGTGCTGTAGTTCATTAATTTTAACAGCTCTCTAACATTTTTTTACTTGTTTCTGAGAAAGAAATTGATTTTGTCATATTAAGATTTTACACACAACATATTTAATGCACAACAAAGAATGAAATCAAACATTTTCTGCTGATGCTGCGAGAAATTAAAAGCCAAGTCTGATTTTTTGGAAGTATAATTTGTTCGTAATCGTAATGTGTCATATTAATGAATAATCAATTTTTCCACATCACCGCATAATTTTGCACACAAGACACATCGGTAAAAACAACTTGGACATTTCTTAATTTGCCTGGTGGGCCGATGGTGATTTTTCATTTTTATGGGCCAATGATTTTTATTTTTTGTAACGGTATAAACAATGAAAGGTGGTGGATTGGCCAGATGCTGGTGGTGGCGGAGCTTCCACAGAGGCCAGCAGGTGGATGAGGGAAGGGGAGGCAGGGGGAGGAGAGACCCGAGGCAGCCGCCGGTCCGAGTGTCAGGTGAACTGAACTTCAGGTAAGAAGTTATGACCTGCAGTCTATCTGGGTCTGATATAAACCAAGTTTAGGTGGATTTTATTTTTGTTGTGCTGAGTTTCTATTCAGCTGGGTGGGTGCTGTGATGTTACTGATAGTGAACTTTATTTTATTCATAAGGTTAGTTATTAGAGTTGCCAACCACTCCTTAAAAAATAGAATGGTCTGTCATTCAGAGAAAATATTTCGCGTTTTGTATTGAGCTGAGAAGGAACGCAATTTGTCCCGGACTTCAGCTTCAATGGAAAAAGACACAAAGCTGGAGTTATTCTGTCATTACGCTGCACAGCTGCCTCTTCTTCTCTCTTTCTCCCCCTCCCTCTCCTGTTGCTACTTCAATCATGAAACTGATCAATGATCAGTTGATCGGCTCTCTTGTTTGTTTATCGCCCACTTTGCACCAGAAAGAGGAAACCAGCGGAGGTCGCGCTAAACAACAGCAGCACGTTTAAGCTTGATCAGCTGTTGTTAGAATTTATTTAATATTACTTTCTAGTATCAGCTGATGTTTGCTGGAGCCACAGCTGTAAAAGCTGCTGGTCATGATGTCGGTTTGGTTATCTGTTGAGAGGGAAACATGAAGATGAAACCAGGAGACGTCCTTACTGGATCATCAGAGCTGAACAGGTGATGGAGAAACAGGTTTACCTTTAGGTGACATGAATGAGTTGAAGTGAAGTTATAAACTGTTTCTGAGAGACAAATAACACCAGGATCCTTTTTTTATGTACCTGACAGCTGGTAACTGTGCAGGGGCGGGTCTAGCAAAGTTTTGCCAGGGGGGCAGGTAGGGCATTAACAGGGAGAGGGGGGCACAAAGAAATACTTTTCTTTCTTATTCTCATTTCAAATGTCTAGCTTTTATTAAATAATTATCTTAATCTTATAACCAAAGTTTTTATCTGATGTAAAATGTATTTTACATCAGATAAAAACTGATGTAAAATACATGATTTCTATATGTATGTATAGAAATCATACATATACCAACAACACAGTGTACATCACTGTCACAACAGCGTCTGTTTTCAAGTCTTTATGGCTTTTCCTGTAATACTTGGTGGGTCGTCACTAGTCAAAATGCCTGGGCCAATTTTTTGTCCCAGTCCAGCCCTAAATGCCCTCATTAGCTGAGAGTCCTTAGCTGTATACATTTTCATTTACATTTGATAAATTCTAAAAATGTATCATTTTTTGAAAAGTAGAATTGACTTGCGCGGGTTAAAACGAGTCAGTGAATATAAAATTCCTCTAAACTGACCAATAAATTTGAATTGATAGAAGTTGATTTGTAGCTTGGATTACTAACATCACCCATTACTAACACATCAGTCGTTGCTAGGGATGGGTATTGATAAGATTTTCACGATTCCAATTCCATTTTTGATTCTGTTTAACGATTCGATTCTTTATCGATTCTCTTATTGATTCTTTTTTTAAAAAAGGAGAACACTAAGGTCGATTAGCTTATTACTTTGTTTTATATCTTCTCTTTGAACAAGATAGAAATTTAGGAGTAACATGGCCTTACAAACCCAACAGTGAGATCTTAAGAGATCCACAGCCTACGGCTCTTCAATGGGGTGTCACAAGGTCCCCTGGGAAAGACATTGTAAATGTAAAATAATAAAATAAATATTCTTCTGTAGCAATAACAAAGTATAACATAAATTATTCTGTAGCAATTACACAAGAATATCCAGTAATGTCCCTGCCTACAATTAAACACATTCACTTACCGAAAATCGGGGGCATCTGCTGTGGCAAATGGACAGCGACAATGCAGCAACAACTACCAGCGAGCGCCAGCCAGACTCTGTCTGTCTCTCTCATCATGGTCACCTAAATGCACAGTAATGGCAGGTTTTGTAATAAGGCAGATCGCGCTAACATAATATGCACTGTTAGTTGATTATTTACCTGCCGCATTAACGGGAGAGGACGTGCAAACGTTACCGCTGCTGCTGGGTTGAGATTCACGAGTCCGGAGCGGAATTAAAACCACGACATTCATTTGAGGTTATCGCGTGTTTTGTGAGCAAATGCTTTTGCATATTTGTAGTGTTTCCTCCCTTAAATGAAATATCTACTTTTCAAGTATTGCAAGTTGCCCTGTTGTCATTTGTTCTCGTAAAGTATAATCAAACTTTTGAGCGTTTGTGCCGCTTAGGCGCCGTGTTCCCTGCCAGGTAAATGACGCTCCGCAACGTGGTGACGTCATTCGGGGCGACTGGAATCATTAAGGGAATCGTTTGCAAAAATGGCAAACAATTCCAAGGAATTGAAACAGTGGGAACCGGTTCTCAACAAGAACCGGTTTTCAATACCCATCCCTAGTCGTTGCCGAGCAAAACACTGAAATCCATCTTTAGCAAAGACAAAAAGTGCAACAGTTTCTAAACCTTCAACTAACTGGGGGGTATAATTTCTAAAGATTTGCGCTATTTTGAGAAATGACAAATTTCCAGAGTACAGACAATATAGCAGGGATGCTGTTCTCCACAGATACAACATAACAAAACTGAGAGATTGCCAGTGATTCCCACTTCTAATCTACATAAACACTCATTCGTAGCTTGAGGTATCTCATGAGGATTTCACTATGTAGTGTGTGGGCTTTTGCTGACAAAGCTTATGACCCAGCATAAATACAACATGCGTGCACCCTCCCACACACACACACACACACACACACACAGGTGCAAAAGTAGGACACCGTCTTGCGCTCAGAGTTATGGATGTGTCATCACTTGCTGCTTATGGGGCAGCTGCAGGGAAAACAAAAACAAAGCAGAGACAATAAACAGAGAAAAAAAGGCTCAAAATGTGCAAACTAATTAATAGATCATAGAAACGGGGCCACATTTTAAGCTCACAAGATATTTTAGTCCGCAGCCCTGATATTGTAATCTGGCAGTTCTTAAAATGTTGGACGGCCCTAAATATTTCACATAGATCAGTAATGTATGTGCCTTCGTGGGACACAGCTGCAAAAACTCCTGTGGGCTGACCCTTAGAGCATTCTCAGTTTACCTTGACCCAAAGAGAGAGCCAGAAGTGATACGTCGTTTAACTACCCCTGAAGTTTTAAAATACCCGTCATTACTCACCATTAAATCAAACCCAGAGTGTTGTAATTATAATTGATGTTCAAATACTGACAGTGTTGTTTGCGTGGATGTGTGGATGCGAAACTTAATGTATTTTCTGATTTTTCTGCCAAGTGAACTGCCAATTTATTTGAGCTGGGTGTTTTATGACACAACGGGATTCAGGTTTCAGTATAAAATGTATGTACTTAAGATGTTGGGAAAGTTAAATCATCTGACAGAAGCTTCGGTGAAACAATGGGACAATTTTTGAACCTACATGTCTACCTGACTTAGATGTTGAAACCTCACTGTTTTTGTTTCGTTTAATTTTTCTTGTTCTTTTTTGTTTGTTTGCTTCTTGCTTTTGGTTGTTGTATTTTTGTATTTGTTGTTATAAAATGCAAAATCTAATAAATACTTGGAATTTGAAATGTATGTACTTATGCACTGTATGTACTTGTAAAAACACATACAGAGTTTTCTCACTGTATACTGTGTGAATCAAAGTCCAGTCAGTCCAGCTTTGTAGCACACTTTAAATAATCTTCCTTTCCACTCAGCACTTTTCTCCTCATTAGATGAGCTCCTGCTCCATGTGATCTGTGGCTCTCTTGAGGAGCAAGGCAGTATTGATCCAGAATGAGCTGCTTTTCAATAAAGTGGAAGATTGATCCAAAGCTCCGTATATCTTCTCAGTCAAAGGAGAGATATGAGAGTGGTGAGATGATGAGAAGTTTTTTTTTTTGAGTTAGGAATTTAGAAATCCTGACATTTACAAAAAAAAAAACAAACCATAATATTTTATATATATTTGTATATATATATATATATATGTTATGTTTTCTGTATGTGTCATAGTCAGATATCATCATTAACCTCTGCCAAAAAGTGTTTCCCTGGTTTTCTTAAACCACTTTACCTCAAACGGCTCTTCAGGAAGAGTTGCAGTGATGTTGTTATATTTGTCTTGTGTATAGACTCCATAGATCCATTAGTTTTTGATTCTATGAGCTATTTTTCCTGTGGATGATACCTGTCAGAAATATGTTAAAAGATGCTGCTGATCAAACTGCGACAGCAGCTGTAAGCTGCATGTGGATGGTTACTATACAATTTATGTGTGTTAAAATGCCCTTTTCATTTCAGAACTAACTCTTAGTTAGCTCTTGGAAACATTGTTCAGAGTTTGGTGTGACATGATACCATCACACAGCTGCTGAAGATTTGTTTGGCTACACATGGATGATGTGAAACCCCTGATCCACCACATCCCAAAGGTGCTCTGTTGGCTGCTCTGGTGATTGTGAAGGCCATTTGAGTACAGTGAACCATAGCCTCAGTTTTCTGTTCTTATCTGACAGGAGTGGCACCCGATGTGGTCCTGTAGCTCATCAGCTTCAAGGTTCAGCTTTTTGTACATTCATAGATGCTATCTGCAAACCTTGGATGCAACAGGTGGTTATTCGAGGTAGTGTTGCCTTGCTGTCAGCTTGAAGCAGCCTGCCAATTCTCCTCTGATCTCTGATATCAAGAAGGCATTTTCTCCCAGAGATCTGCTGCTCTCTGGATAGTTTCTCTTTTTCGGGCTATTATCTGTAAACCCCATAAATGGTTATGTGAGAAAATCCCAGCAGATCAGCAGTTTCTGAAGTACTCAGACCAACAGCTATCCCACGTCCCAAAGCCACTGAAATCACCTTTCTTCCTCATTGTGATGCTCAGTTTGAAATTCAGCAGCTCGTCTCGACCATGTTTCTGTGATTAAATGGACTGAGTTGCTGCCATTTGATTGGCTGATTAGATATTTGGGCTAACAACCAGTTGAATCTATTTAATGAAGTGGCCTGTGAGTGCTGTTACTTAAGGAAGAAATATGAATAATTTGCTTGGACAAACAAACCAAATAAGCTAACAATGAATGAAAAACACTATTTAATTTTTGTTGATTATGTTAAGTTAGTGCAAACTTGCATAAATGCTGCAGTGCTGATATATACTCTGCATGTATGTGAATATGACCACACATGCACCCATGCACGCACACACACACACACACACACACACACACACACACACACACACACACACACACACACACACACACACACACACACACACACACACACAAAAGACAGTCTGGACCAAAATGCTCCATTTACCTCTGTTTGACACCCCTCATCAAATTACTGAAAAGCACACAACAATAACACCTTACAACACACACACAGTCACACACACAGTCACACAATTGGATGTGCTGCGATCAAACACACAAAGATTTATAAATTCTGTTTCTTCTCAGCTTTGTTTAGCCTCAGCCTGCTCCTTTGTGGTCATTTTCTTTCTCCTGATTCCAGTTTCTCCACACCTCCCTCATTTCATTCATCCATCCTCTTCTCATTCTCTTTGATTTGTAGCTGCCTTTTCGGTTCGATGGATCATGTGCTAGGGGATTTCGGAAAACTGTTACTTTATGTCAGCAAATACTGTATGATCCTGACTTGCACATTTTTTATGTATGCTGCAACATCCATTTAATTTTCTAGTTACAAGCTTTATAAGCCAAAATTTCTCATTCATTCTGGTTTCAGGATGTGGCTTGGTGATAGGATATCTCACCCTTTTACCCAGTGTTGGGTACAACTAGTGCTAGTTCTACCCAACACTGAAAGCCTTTGAGACAAATAAGTCAGAAAAAAAGGATGTAGTAAAAGACAAAAAAGAGGGGAAAAGAAAAAAATGAAATGGCTCAGAGAGGATCGTGGCTAGAGTGTTAGAGAGGGGATAATAGATTTGCTGTACTGACATTAAAGGTGCAGGAAGGAACCTTAGAAGTGTGTGACAGGTGAGCAGCAGTGAGAGAGGGTGAGTGAGACAGGTAGAGTGGGAGCTAGAGAGAGAGCGCAACCGAGAGCGAGTGGGAGTGAGTGAGAGAGAGAGGCTGTGTGCTGCACCACATCTCTTTCAGTTCCCCTGAAGGTGCGCTTTTGGTAAATGTGGCTTCCCTGCTGAGAAAAAACAACAAAAAATAAAAATAAAGAGAAGCCGGAGGAGCTCAAAACGAGCAGAGCGTCCAAAAACTGAGAACAAACATCAGTTAACGAGGGAGTTGGAAGAGTGGGGGGAGAAAAGAGAAGGGGAAACTGGGGCACGGGCACATTAGTAACACACATTAACAAAGGACCACCGAGGAGAAGAAGTGAGGAGACGCATGGGGGTGGGGGGTGCTGATGGCAAAAAAGTGCGATGGGGCACAGTGACAGCACCTGACAGACAAAACAAAGCAGAGTGACTCCTCTGCTTTGTTTTGTCTGTCCTTGCTGCCCTGTCTCCTTATCCCTTTCCTGACCCTGTCCCCTCCTCCTCCTCCTCCTCCTCCCTCGCGCTCTCTCGCACATGCTATCGCTCGCTCTCTCTTCCCACAGTCAGACCAGGGAGAGCGCAGCGCCTGGGTCGCATCTCCATCTCTCTTGTTTCTCTTTCGCTCCTCTGCCATCCTGCTGCACCCTCTCCACCTCCACTTATTGTCATTCTGCAGCTGAAAGCCTGTTAGGAAAAACAAAAATCCCCCGGCTCTGCATCAGAGGCAAGACACAGGAGAAGGAAAAACCAGCGGGGGAAATAGATTGGGGATCCCTCACAGAATTGAGGAGTCTTTGTTCTTCTCTAGCTTTTGATGACTGACCTGTTCTGCTGACTCTCCTCTGAAAGGAAATACTTAAAATGGGACACTTGATTTGAGCACAGAAGGAAAAAAAAAGAGGAAAAGCTTTTCTTTCTTTCTTTTTTTTTCTTGCCGGTTTATCTTGCTTCACAGAACAAAGTGGTGCACATGGAGAGGGAGCATTTGCGAGAGAGCAACTGAAGACTGAAGTCCATTTACGAGGAAAATAAAAGCGAGAGACGAGGAGAACCCGAACAGAGACTGAGCTGAAGAGTCAAACAGAGGCTCCTTTCCCCTCCTCACTCCTTGTCCCGTCTGTAGTTTTCCTCTTCGCTCCCCCGACTGAAGCCCAGCCATGCAGGTGTCCATCGCCTGTACGGACCACAACCTGAAGAGGGGCAATGGGGACCACAGCAAGCAGAGCGCCACCAGCCCCAATGTGGTCAACCAGGCCAGGGCCAAGTTCCGTACCGTGGCCATCATCGCGCGAAGCTTCGGCTCCTTCACGCCACGCCACATCTCGCTCAAGGAGTCGACGGGAAAACACACTGGCATGAAGTACAGGTGTGTTAGAGTATGTGTGAATAATGTGCACTAAAGAGAGGGCACCTTTAAAAAAAAGAAGCAATAATTTGTTTTCTTGTGTGTCCATCTCATTTACTGTATCCCAATATTTTTCTGTTATACTTACCTACAAAAATGCCCTCATATCAGTGGAGATGTGTCTATATTCTTTAATCAGTTTCAGTATTGACGTGACATTTGATCATGTGTTTTTAGCACTTTGGGTCCCTATTTCTCCAAAAATAGGGACCCAAAGTTTTCAGATAAAGACTCTTTAGATGCATCAGCTCTTATTTAAAAAACAACAACAACAAAAATGATTGTTATCTATATGTGTAGTAACTTTCTCTGCCTTTAATCGGAAGCACCTTCTGCCAAACTTGTGTTATATTTGCTGTGAGCTTGCGCTACACTTTTAAAAATTGTGATCTGCAGACTCCAGACTGATCAGTAAGTCGTGCAGAAGCCGCTCAGCCTGACGGGACTCGTAAATATAAACGCCGTTGTCTACGTGCCGGGAGATTACCGACAGCTCCCGCGGGTTCATTGCCTGTTCTGTCCGTCGCTCTGACTGCCTCGCTCCTTACAGTTCATTTACACTTCCTTTAAGTCTCACACATCGTCTCGCACACATCTTTAAACCTCTCCGTCTTCCTCTCAAATGCTGAAATTCTCACGTCTCAGAAAGCCATGAATGGAAGCAGAGTCTTCTTGCTCCTGCCTCTCTCCCACACACCTAAACACTTTTCTGTCTCCTCTTCTCTCAGCCTCTCTGTGGTGTGCAGAGACAGCTCTGCAGTGTGGGCAGAGCGTCTGAGTTGGATTTGACCTCAGCAGTATTGCCGCTCAGCTGACTTGTGTGTTTGACTCTCATCGCCCGGAGCTTCGAATCTTATGTAAAATATGGTGGCATCGCTTCATTTCCGAATCTCTGCGGATGACGGCGAAATCGAGCTGAAAAGCACGTATCAGAGGGTCTGAAATGACTGCTGGTTTCTGTGCGCGTAGCGATGAGACAGTGATGCACCGCATTCTATTAAATAAAGCTGTTTTTATAAAAGTCAACACTGTGCCAAAGCAGAAACTCGATCTGGCAGCGATTTTGCTGCAGTTGGTAAGTGTGTGGCAGCTGAAGCCAAATCAAAAATCTGCAAATGTGGCTACTTTTCATGCTCTGATGGTGATGAAAATGGTAATCGATGGAGAAAAACATTTTTCCACTTCCAACTGTGAGCAAAAGTGCACTTTTTTTTCTTCTTCTTTTATTTATTTATTTATTTTCATTTTTTCGGATGGAAAGTGTGAAGGTATTGAACCATTGTTAGTATGAATGATTTTATTCAACTTCAGCAAACATCAGTTGACAGCTCAGAGTTACAGTTTACTGTGAGGGCGTCTGGATGCCTTGTTGATTAATTGTGACATGGGTGCGTTTGCTTTGCACATTGAAAGGTAACTGAAGTCTTCCTCACTCCTTTTTTATTGGCCAGAGCTGCAGAGAACACGCAAACTGATTATCAACAAAACATAGTGGCTGTACTAAATATTCTCTAATGCTTAGTGATGTTTGGAATAACGATATGATGATTTATCCTCTAGTCTATTTATTGTCATTCTTTATCCTGGATATGTTGGCTTGGAAAATTGTAACACTTTTCAGGCTAAGAGCTCCATTACATACTCACTGGAATATGAACTTGTCTAGACGCCGGGTTATGTAAGTGGGTCGTGATACTGCATGACCAGTAACTAGAGACAGGTCATACGTCACCCTGTGATGAACACCTGTGACGCGCCTGAAGTCAAATTTGCAGAGCTACACTTGGCAAGGAAACTGTGTTATTAACATGAAGAGCCAAAGGACTCTAAAAACATTATCCCACTTAAACTTTACAGTCATAAACCGCCACAGAGATCACGCCAGCGTTGTTTACCATAGTGCCGTGTCAGCGCTTTGATGATGTGAATTTAGACACTCGCAGTAAGCTTTGGGAAGATCAGCGACTCACCTCACAGTGGGGGTCAAACGAGTATTGATTGAGCCGTCTTGAAAACAGACGTGGTTGGCAATAGCGCTGACATTACTGTGATGTCAGTAATTACAAGCACCGCAAATTAATTGCAGTCATTCCTTCAAATCATCAAATGAAGTAAACTAAAAAAGAAAATCCCAACATGTTGAGGTGATGTGGAGAGCTTACTGTTGTGGGTTTACTGTTAACGTTCTTCTGCTGCTGATGTGGGAAGAAAACAAGCGACAAGCAGACAGTCGGCTACAGTGATGCCATGAGAGTAGTGTTGTGTGTGTGCCAGGATTTTACAGCTTTAGTTGTGCTTATGTCAGCACAAATATGCCCACAGTTCAGGCAGAGTGTGTCTGCGTATATATAATATATATAACAGCTTAACAATTTAGTTTTTCCAGTTCAACTTTAAATGGAGCTCTGTACACATCTGCACGCACTCCGTTAAACATGGCTCCCTGTACAGGAGAGTGAGCCATATGCCAGCACAGTCATCCTGTCAGTTTGTCTTCAAGCTTTCAGTTGACAGACAGTGGTGAAAACATGACTTGTGACAATAGACGAGGACAGGCTAGAGTTTCTTCTCACTGCTGCACAGAAACAATGAGCGGAAAGATGGAGAGAAAAGAGGAGAGAGATCGAAACGAAAAGAGACGGAGAGACGATACCAGCGCGAGTGCTAATCATTCCACGCAGCATTGTCTTCTCCTGACAGTAATGCTGATGGACAGTATGGGAGGAGATAGTCCCACAATGTCCATCTCTACCACTCTTTCCCATCTCTCTCTCTGCTTCTTTTCGTTTCAGGAAGTGAACCCGGGGTTGCGCACACCATCTGCTCTGGCACTGCAGTGTAGGTGAAAGCATGACAACAGGAGAGGTGTTTCATTCTCTGTGTGCACCTGTGCGTGTGTGTATGTGCTCCTCACGGCACAATAATACACACACACTCTGCTGCCGCTGCAGGCCTTTAAGTGTTTATTACCTTTAAATACAAAGTTATTTGTTTTGTGCCTCGAACCACAAAATAAATAATCATAAATGTCTTTGTGAATTGTGGTGAAAAAAACAGTCAAAAACGATCAAACTAGCACAATGCGGCTTCTGTTTGTTTTGTACAGCGCACCCACTGGGCATGTCCGCCTTTGTAAAAGATCGACGTAACCACTGTGATGTCAACTGTTTTGAAGCCGCTGCCTTTTGTGCTTATTTTGAAACTAAATACGATGATATTTGGATGAGAGGCTTGAGCTCGGGAGTGATCAGCTGATGCTAAACCAAGATGAGATGGGAAGGTGTTAGAAGCAATTTACTGCAAAACGCAAAACGTTTGACTTTTATTACAAGAACCAAGGGAATGAGGGAAGTGCACCAATAAATATGTCATTACTAGTCATACAGATCAAAACTTTTTTTTTGCCCCTACAAGACTGTAAACAGAATTATTTCTATTCTGTTGGGATTTACTTGCTTTCATAGCTGTCCTCAAGCTGGCATTTGGGGAGCTTCAGTTTTTGGCTCATTGTTTTTAAGATTGAAGTTGAATCTTGGACAGGTGAAAATTTAGAGAGGGTTTGTAGCTATAGCAGTAATTTAAGTGTTGTCATATAAGGCAATACTTGCCTTATTAATTCATTAGCTGATGGAATATGTTGTCGTCGTGCCGTGTGCAAGTCTGACTGAGTAGAAATCATTGGAATCACTTTTGAATAATTTCAGACACAAGAACATGACTGACTTTGGAGACAGAAAAGGAACACTAAACACGGCGACAAGAGATAAACATAAAGACAAGGCTGACTAAATGTGGAACACAGGCATGGAAATGGAAACCTAACAATTAGATGACAAAATGAAGACCAGAAAACACAATATTACACAAAGCAGAAACACAACTAAAAGAACCAGAACCAGGAATATAAAATAAATATAAAATAAATCAGAATCTAAAGAGTCTAAACACATAAACACAGAGTCACAGACCCAGGACCATGACATACATAAAGTAAATATGAAAAAGTAGGAGAGATTTGTAACTTTTGTAACTATATGTGGTTGTGAAAAGAAAGGTAGGGTTTTGTTTAAAACATATTGTGAAATGTCAGGTATAGCATTATGTCCACTGGCAGATGAAGTGACTAACACTGAATATCTCTTCTTCATGGCACCTGTTAGTGGGTGGGTGCAGGTGAACATTTCATCCTCAAAGTCGATGTGTTAAAAGCAGTGAAAATAGGTGAGTGTGAGGATTTGATTGAGTTTGACAAGGACCAAATTATGATGGTTAGACTGAGTCAATCTGCAGTGGTCAGTATCAAAAGTGGTCCAAGGAAGAAACAGAGGTGAATTAGCAACAGGGTAATAGGTAGCCAAGGTTCATCGATGCATGTGGTGAGCGAAGGCTGGCCCGTGTGCTCCGATCCAACAGACAAATTACTGTAGCTCGCATGGTTGATGCTGGTTCTCATTTAAAGTTGTCAGAGAGCAGATAAGGAGCTGCATAGCCTCAGACCTATTGGGGTGCCCGTGCAGTCCAATGCAGAATTACCAACAATGGGCATGTGAGCTTCAGGACTGAGCCACAGCGCAATGGAAGGAGGTGGCTTGGTTTGATCCTGCTTTCTTTTATAGCTGGGTGAATGTGCATCACCTACCTGGGGAACACCTGGTACCAGAATGCATAAAAATAGTTCAGGAATGGTTTAAGAGAACAGCAATGAGTTTGAGGCAATTTCCCAGATCTCAATCCAATCAGGCATCTGTGGGATGTGCTGACCAAACAAGTCTGATCTGTGGAGTCCCCACCTCACAACTTACAGGACTTAAAGGATCTGCAGCTAACATCTTGGTACCAGATCACAGCACACCTTCAGGAGTCTAGTGGAGTCCATGCCTTGATGGGTCAAAGTGTTATGCCTAATTAGTGTATGATAAGCAATCATATAAGATGAATTTGATATTAAAAAAATAGGCAGGTTGATTTGGCTAAAATTAATAATAATTAGCTGTATATACTTAAGTTTATTAGTACAGGAAATTCTGTATTACAAGCACAGATCCAGCTTCAGCATCAGTACTAACACAGACCCATTGCAGCTTCAGCTCTAGCAGATTAACTTGTATTTGCCAATTGCCATGCAGCTCAGCCAAAGCTTTAATTTTCCATTACTGCATGCTAATGCTGATATTCAGTCATCTTAGGATTCTAAATGTTTGTTTATATAAATCTCATTCTGTTTAGTATAGGTTGACTTTGTTCTACACTAACAGATGGAGAAAACTGTTTTAAAGGAGGGGGGTGGCGTTGTTGTGGGAACAGCAGGGGTGTCAGGTGTGACTGTGAGGTAATGGCAAATGGTTTACAGGACTCACGGGTCTAGTAGGAGGCTCCCTCAGCAGAATTTGGCTTAGGGCTCCAGGGAGGTGAGGACCAGCTTTGAGTTTTACTTTTGTCACAGTGCATGGCATCTGTTGGGCACCCTCCTATTTCTTTGTGCAGTCATTTCAGAGACATATGTGACTTTTAGTTGTGAAGCTACCGTGGGGCTACAGATTGGCTCAGAGGAGCATAGAGAGGCAAAGTCAACACTATCTGACAAATAAGCCTCCACTGCAGAAGCTGCTATTAGAAACATTCATGACTTTAACACCCTAAGTTGAACGGTCACATCACGAGCATGGAACATCAGCACCTCTCCTGAAGAGAACTGATTTCGTGAAGTAATCTGCCTGTCTTTTGAAAAAGCCCTGGTGTTCTCTGCCCTGCTGTTATTGCAGAAATGCGGAATCTAAACAAGCCACCGCCTTTTGCTCAGAGAAGCTCTTCTGACGAGCGGCAGCGCGGCGGGAGAGGACAGAGATACTGAACAAACAACAGTGTTAGATTGTTTTCTTTTGGAAATGCCGCGCAGATCTAAATTTGTGACGTGATCAAAGCAACATGCTGTTGATAAAGGCTGAGTTCCAAGGCTTTCCTCCTTCTGACAGAGAGCCTGGAAGTTTTGGATTCACTTTGAATCTCTATGACTTATCTGTCCTTAGGCCTCACGTTTTGAAGAGTATTCTGTATTCTCCTAAAAGAACACGTGTAACAGAGGTGGGATCATGAAAAGCGAGGTAGTATTTACCTGAAGTGACTCTAGCTCTATGTGGTCTTTCAACAGCAGCTGTCCCTGCGTTCCCAGGTCACTGAGTACACACAGGGAACAGGATGCCACTTTATACTGTGTTTTACCAAGCGTGCTACCACCTCAATGCACCAATCGCTCTCAGGATGTCGAAGAAGTTGCCCAGGCTTCATGTTAACACTGTATCTCACCTCGTGCTGAACCAATGTCCACCCTGTGCTTTGACAGATGTATTTGAGGACACACACACACACACACACACACACACACACACACACACACACACACACATACAGTCATGTGAAAAAGAGTTATCTCAGGACTCTTTGCAGTCCTGTGAAAACTGAGTACATCTTTACAACCTCCACAGCAACTGCTAATATTTTATTAGCAGTGCCAATAAAATGCACTTGATTAACTGATCATCATCAAGTGTGAGCACCTCTATAAAAGCAGAAGTTTTGGCAATTTGCTGGTCTAGAGCATTTAGGTGTGTGTTAACAGAGCTACGATCTTCCCAGGAGTGGACGGCCCAGCAAATTCACTCCAAGGTCAGAGGAACTACAAATACTCTGTACACTGAAAAATCTACTTCCCTCTAAAATCGAATAGGGTTGCACAACTTCTAGAACGAAGTCCTTCGGACGGATGAGACCAGACTGGAGATCTTTAGCAGTAATGCACAGCACATGTTTGAGGATTGTTTTGCAACTACTACTGTATACAAATGTATTCTAGAGTCAAATGTGAGTGAGGCCCAGAATGCTTCATGCAACAAGCACAGCAGCAAATCTAAAACAGAAAAACTTCGCAGCATTGCAACGGCCTAAAGTTCAAAGTTCAGACCTCAGCCTGACTGAAATGCTGTGCATACATGAATATCTCAGTCAACCTCAACTAGGGATGGGTATCGAAAACCGGTTCTTGTTGAGAACCGGTTCCCACTGTTTCAATTCCTTGGAATTGTTTGCCATTTTTGCAAACGATTCCCTTATCGATTCCAGTCGCCCCGAATGACGTCACCACGTTGCGGAGCGTCATTTACCTGGCAGGAAACATGGCGCGGTAAGCGGCTCAAACCGCTCAAAACTTTGGTTATACTTTACGAGAACGGATGATAACAGGGGCAACTTGCAGTACTTGCAAAGTAGATATTTCATTTAAGGGAGAAAACACTACGAATATGCAAAAGCATTTGCTCACAAAACACGCGATAACCTTAAATGAATGTCGTGTTTTTAATTCAGCTCCGGACTCGTGAATCTCAAACCCCAGCAGCAGCGGTAACGTTTGCACGTCCCTCTCCCGTTAATGCGGCAGGTAAATAATCAACTAACAGTGCATCTTATGTTAGCGCGATCTGCCTTATTACAAAACCTGCCATTACTGTGCGTTTAGGTGACCATGATGAGAGAGACAGAGTCTGGCTCAGATGCTGGCAGTTCTCACTGCAGTCTACCGGTAGCGTCTCCTTTCAGGCCAGGATAGACGAATGTCACCGAGCAGTGACTAAGTTTGTGGTCAAAGGCTTGCACCCATTTGCCACAGCAGATGATTTTCAGTAAGTGAATGTGTTTAATTGTAGGCAGGGACATTACTGGATATTCTTGTGTAATTGCTACTGAATAATTTATGTTATACTTTGTTATTGCTACAGGAGAATATTTATTTTATTATTTTACATTTACATTTTTTTTTTCCTGGGGACCCTGTGACACCCCATTGAAGAGCTGTAGGCTGTGGATCTCTTAAGATCTCACTGTTAGGTTTGTAAGGCCATGTTACTCCTAAATTTCTATCTCGTTCAAAGAGAAGATATAAAACAAAGTTCTAAGCTAATCGAACTTAATGTTCTCCTTTTTTTAAAAAAAGAATCGATTAAAGAATCGAATCGTTAAACAGAATCGAAAATGGAATCGGAATCGTGAAAATCTTATCAATAACCATCCCTAACCTCAACTCTGTAAAGAAGAGTGGGACAAATCCCTCCATAACAATGTGAGTATGATTAAGTCACACAGAAAACAATTACTTCACCTTATTACTGTTTATATTTGGTTCTTAGAGTTACTGAATCATGAGGTGTGCTTAGTTTTTCACATGACTGTATGACAGTCACAATACCAAATTGTCCTAGCTCACTGTTCATTGTATTTTTTATTTTGCCATGAATGTGTGAGTTTGAATGTCTAATGTGTACATGATACAAGGAGTTTAATGGGTTATAGCCAATGCCAGGGATGAGTAACTGACACGCAGCAAACCAGTGGAGTGGAAACAGGAAATTCAGATAAACTGGCAAATATTCGTAACAAGAAAAATCACACGCTCACAGAAAGCTGCTTATTTATCAGTGTTTCTGCTTAAAAGTATGAAGAAAAGGGTTCGACATTCACATTTATGTTGGTAGAAAGAAGAAGAGACTGTTCGTCTAAAAAACTGCCACTGGTTTAAATGTTATTGGGCCATATGTGGCACAAGAAAAAAATTTGAAAAACTTGGCAGGAAAAAAAGCTAATTCCCGATGACCTTTCAACATGTGTTGCAATGAAAAAGACATGAAGGCTTTGTGAAAACTGGGCAAGCTTTTGCATGAGCTAATTCACACACTGCTAATTTGGCAGAAGAGGGTTGGTGTCAGCTCAGTTACTGTACATTGCCTGCTGAGAGCTTGCACAGTGTTGTGAAAGGCCGGATTAGCAACTTCTGTAAAAGGAAAAAAAGAGTGTCCATGTGTTGTGGCGTTCTACGGAGGAGCTGTGAAACGAGAAAGATGATAATGAATAAAGGAAGGAATTCTTTGCCTGCTGGTCCCGCTCCAAAACCACCAAACAACAAACACTCAACAGCCCTAACCAACGCATTATCTATGCTTGTTGCTATGGTAATTGTGTCCTCGACTCTATAGTGCCATCATTCAATTTGGAACACTTTAATAGACATCCACACACACACACTCACTCCTGTTTAACATCATTTTAGAGGACATCGCCATGACTAACGCTCATTTCCTGAGGCTCACTCTAACCTGAAACACAGTCACAGCTGACTTTAACCAACACAGCCTGTAAACTGTCCGAACAGACTAGTTACTTGTCTCCAGAAGGTCGCCAAAAAACCCGCAGATACACAACGAGTACCTCAAGCTGAGGGTAAACAGAAAACGTCAACTGAAGCCAGCTGAGGACTAACAGACATAACTGTGTTGGAAACATGGAGGGGGATATGATGCGATGCGATAAAAGCAGAATAAACAGCAAGCTCTATCGGGTTTCCATTCAAATATTGTGCAAAGTTTGAGCAAATTCCCCGAAACTGCCAAAACAATGCAGTTTAATGTCTGTTCTCATTTACAACCATTATGCAAATATCAGTAATAGCTGACTGAGATAAACAGCTGGTGGCACTAAATCTCCAGTTGGGTGCTATTAAGCAAAGGAAGAAGGATACGGCTTGAAAACTTGACATAGTTAAGGAAGCACAGTCAGACCTCCAATTATGGAGACGTGGGCTGCGTTTTGTGTTGCTGTTTTTTGTTGCTGCTCTTTGCGTTGTCCATATCAGTCAGTGTTATGCACATGCTGACGGCGCTCCTTAAAAGTATGTTGCTGGAAGCGCGCTCGGCGTTGTAATTACTTAAAAAGTTGCTGATGTAAGAGTAGGTGGTGAAGATGTTGTACTAATTGGTACTGATTTCAGCATAACTGGTGATCTAAGAGAAAACTGTGGTTCATAATTTATTTATTTTTTTTGTTACATGTCTCCTAAAAAAGCTAAACAAGCCTCACAACTACTTTACTTTCATATTCCCCTAGATCGCTGCTAAATGGCATAATTTAAATAATAAAATACATCTCTTCTAAGGAGCCTTCATGGGGGTTTGACGGGTGGGCTTAAAGTCTTTTCAAAGGTAGCAAAAGCCGCTATTTAAATCGCTCAAGTGATGCTGGGATGATTAGAGGAGCATAGAAAAGCAAAAAGAGAGGCAAAAATGAAAAAGAGAAGAAAGAGGTGTGTCAAATGTACAAATTATACAAGTAAATCCCTATGGGTGCTTATCATATTGAACTGTGGGAGGAATAACAAAGTGTGATTGTCTGTGAACTGTTTCTCTGTCCTTGAGCGTCCTGTAAGGCGCTGATAGGAGCTAATATTAATTATAGCGACAGGTCTGCAGCTGAAACTGGCGCTGACTTCAAACCTTTTATCTCATATGTGACAAAAATTTATAAGAATAACAACTCGCTGTGCGTAGCCGTGCAAAATATATCACACAGTCAGTGGCAGCTGACTTTGTCGTTCATTGTTATTCTTTAATTAGATCCCAGTAGCATGCTAGATACTGAGCCCAGTCCCAGCTCGTCACTTTTGGGCATTTGGTCCGGGGCATTTGACAATTTGGCTTTTTTTCCTTTTCTTTTTTCTTTGTTTTTGGAAAAAAAACAATGAAAAGTTGAATTTTAAAACCAAACCACCTAAACCTAACCATAGGGAGATTCTGTTGTTCTGTTAAATAGGAGTGTCTGTGCATCCATACTGCTGTGATAAAGCAGCACTATTTGACACCTTTGGAGAGAGAGAACAAGATGTACCAGAGTTGAGAATAGCATGGTCAACTTTTACCCCCATAAAGATGACATTTGGAGACATCTCTTGTAGATTTAATGAAAAGTTTTGACACCTTGGTATATATCAATAAAGATCTTTTGACTATTATTAGAATAGTTTCCAGATGTTTTTAAAGGGTAGCTTCACAGGCAGATACCATTGTCACTAACATCTGATGGATACAAAGTCATTTTGTTCTGTAAGCAGCTCTGATACACGACAGAAACCACTTAGAAAAGGGATGTTCCCGGATGGTTTGTCATTGTTTTTGGTGTTTTGTTTTGGTGTAAGTAAAGTAGCCCAGTATTGCAGGTGTTTTTGGATTGCTAAGGTTCTTATTCTGTTTAGTGTCCAACTGTGTTTTAGCTCATGTAAGCAAAGAAAAAGACTTTATTCGCACTACCCGTGTTATTAGTGCTCGTGGTTATCAGCGTGTTGATCCTCCAAGGATTCATTAGTCCCTCTAGAAGATGGTAATTAATCCTTCATCCCAGAAACAGGCTTCTTAGCAATTACCACAAAGTTGTTCTCTTTTGAGTTGTTAAATCTGTTTTTGGTTTCTCGAGTTAAAGTGCAACATTTAGCTAATTTTGATGCTTCTGCCATCCTAACAGCAGCAGGACGTTTGCTTGATTTCTTGAAGGTTCGTGCACCAAGTTCACGTAAACCAGGAAGAGATACAGTTTTGTGCAAAAGTTTTGAGTCAGACATTATTTTTGTCTGTCTTTTGTAATCTTTTAAATTAATAATTAAGCAATAGTTCTCCAAATTTCTGAAGTCTGAAGACTTTCAGAGACTTTCCACTCTGGAGAAACTACTTACAGCTAGCTTTGCCTAAGAAAGTGTTAAGGTATAAAGGTGCTCATACTAAATATTGACTTTGAAACTTTTTAGAATTGCTGCTTCTTAAAAAAAAAAATCCATCTATGTTTGTGCATGTTTCAATAAATCGCTGCACATATTTCACATTTTCCCAGCAAAATATAAAAAAAATGAAGACTAGTGTGAGACTTTTGAAGAGTACTGCATAATGGATAAAATGTTTGCCTGTTAAATATAAACCATGAATAATCAAAGGGTCATTGATTAATAATCAATTGAGTTATATGCTGGTGCTCTTCTTGACCCTCTTCTCCTCTTAATTATAGAAGATACAGGTGTGGAAAGTGCTGTAAGTTTCAGAGGGGACACACACTGTCACTGTATAAGCTGTAGTGGGATGTATGACAAAAAGCAAAAATTACTACGCTTCCTTTGACATTGTTTCAAACCACACAAGTTGAAAATTGTGCCAAAAAGCAGAACAAAGCTGTTTGTCTCTCTCGCCTCCAGCTAAAACTCTCTGCATCCTGACAGCCATGCCAGTGTTGAAACCACATGTCCATCAGCCAAAATGCTCTATGTGTGTGTGTATGTGTAACAGCTGATCCCCTCAGGATGCCTGTCTCTTTCACACTACATCTCCTGACAGCTCTTTTGCTGCATTTTCCAGGTTTAACTGTGATTGTGGCCCCGCTGGTCAGGAAATGTGAAGTTATATACATTTGTGCATGGCACCATTTGTCCCTGCTAGCAGCAGCCATAAATCAAACTGTGTATACTTCACCTTGATCTTTGTCAAATCGAGTGCATAATTCAGTATTTGAGAGATGAAAAACAGTATTTTATAAGACACCTTAAAAGATGGGTTCTTAAAAAAATACTGTATATACAGCCTCTGTTGTTTTCAACATGCATTTACTTTTTACCTGTTTAATGTGGACTTAAACCGGTGAACAGGTAAATCAGATTTGCAAATCAGATTTGCTCAAATTATGGTTCCAGGTGTAAGAAGACAAAATATGTGATTTAATAATACAGCAATGATGGTGGAAATTGTGATCAACCCCAGTAAGAACTTGGACCACTCTGCCACCAGTTAACTTTTAAATAAGCTTGATCTTGTCTTATGACAAGACATATTTCACAACAGCACACTTACAAAAATGTGAGCAAAATGCAGTATACGAGCACTTAATTGCTCCCTAATGCAGCAGTAAGCTTTGCATTTTGATCCCGAATTGAACTTTTAAATCCCACTCATCCATCTTCAACAACTTGAGGACTACTCTACCCTAACCTTTGTTCCACCTGCCATATTAAATATTAAATCAAAACATCTTTAATTTAAAGGGTACAGGATACTTTAAAACAGTTGTGAATTGTTCATTCCTGTTGAGCATTAACCAGGATAGTATGCAGGGTGAGAAGCCTGCTGTCAAAGCCTCCTGGCTGCATCACACTGTCCCCCCGATCTGTCTGCAAGAGTTATTGTGTCTTAAATAACAAGAAAAGAAAAGTGCAGCCATGTTTCATGAAATGGGAGGCGGTCATACTGAGACGATGTGCAATGTGCTTGGTTTTAGATATATTACGGTGTTAGCTTTGAAACAATTTACTTGACATTATGTGAGTGCAGAGAGAATTTTTGTTAGTATTTAACTGCGAAAGCATGTGCAACTGCTTAAATAGCTGGTGTAAGCTTATAAGTGTGCTATTTCAAAGTAATTGTGCTTTTAACAGCTTTAGGGAGTGCAAGCAAAAACTGTATTTACTCTACAAAACATTTGTTACTTTTATTGCCTTAAACATAACAAGAATAGCTGGTGTTTTTACTGCTGCTGGCTGTGAGTACAGCTACGCCTGGCATTGCAATATGTTTCTATCATTGGTATGTGAGCTGAACTGCACCTTTATTTCACACAACAGTCAGAAGCAGTTCTTGTGGGCTCTAGTAATTTCTCCACATGACTTCCCCTCTTTTTCTCTCTATTGCAAATCACAGATCCTGGGAAAATGTTAATGATTTAGAGCTTTGCGCTCAAATAAGTGTGGAAGTTTAAAATCAAAGGCGATAAAAACCTCTGAGCACATCACTCGGCAACCAACCTGCTGCCTGCCATGCTTTGATCTCTGGCGTATTGTAATGACAACATTAACATTCAGCTTTTGAAAACAGGGTTGGCTTCTTTTTGTCTCCCGTACATCAGGTTCGACATTTTGCTGACATGACATGGAAACTGCGCCGAATTACCATCAGATCGTGATGCAGAGAGACGTAAAAACATGACTGAGAGATCGAAAGTGAGGGAAGGTGTTAGACTGATTATTACTGAGCCTGAGCAAATCCTCAGCTTCAACGATGTCTCGCACATTACTATGTGTAAGCCCGCCTGATTTGCAGCGTGCGTCAGGGTGCTTGTTCTTTGGTGCCTGTATGAAATACTACACAAATGATAGATGGCTTCCTTTTTCAATTAGAGGTGGGCACACTAATTCATTCGCAGTATTTTCTTTGCAGATGTTCTTTTTATCCTGACTTCAGATGAGTTTCTGTTCTCTTTTATGCCTTTCTGTTTGATCTTCTTTCTCTCACTTTGTCTCTTCGTTTCACTTCCTGTACAGAGAACAGTGGCATTACTTATTACCATGGTGAATGGATGCTACTCAATTCTGCTGTAGCCTGTGAATGATGTCATGTTATCTGCATGGCGGACTCAAATTCACATGCCCAGTATGATATTAAGTCACTCGTGAAATGCAGACATGTTAACTTCAGCACACTTGTGCTTTACACATTTTGCTGATGACTGAGCAGGAAAGGCTCTCGAATCATCTCTACGCACGAACACACTAACATACTTTTCTACATGGGGAAATCTCACTTTGATGTGTCGTTGTAGCGTAAAACATCTGCATGATTTTTGGTCATTTACAGTTTAAATTTAACCCATTTATGTCACCCTTTTTCCAGTTTAAACAAAATTTTGCAGAACACATCTGAAGTGTTTTTGGGGAGACAATAATGTGATGGACCAGCTGTGGAAGTGACAGAAACTAAAACACGTGAAGGAGTGAACTGAGACTTAAAAGAATCAGAGGATTCATGTGTGTTGATTGTTGTGAGTGGAAAAAGATGCAAGCTAATGTGTTTTTAATTGCGTGATTCATGTAATACTTCAGACACATGTTTAGCGTTAGCCGTTTGATGTTAGCTTGTCACTTCTGCAGCTGTTCTGTCCCATTGTTGTCTCCCCAAAAACACTTCGTTTGTGTTTCAGGGGATTTTGTTTTTGTTTTTTGTTTTTTTGCTGAGCTTTTGCAGCAATTTTTTTTGTTTCTACTGTGTTTTATTCAACTTATGTTGTGTACATTTGACCTTTCAGAACCACCGCAGTAAATTGAATGTGGTCAGATTTTGGAGTATTATTCAGACAAAACGAACAATATGAATGGAGGCGAGAAAACCATGATGTGCATTTTTTTAAATTATTTTTCCTTTGGCAGTTTATAATACTTTATCAGTTGTTCAGTATTAAAAATTAATAATTACAGATTATTTATAATATAAACAAACTCTGTTCCTAGAACACTGTCTGTGAAACACAGAGTGAATTATTGTGTTTAACTTCAATTCAACAAATGCCCCACTTTAAAAAAGCACACTGCCGCCAAGGCAAAATCTCAGTTTTTCCAGTTTTAAAGAAGGTGATGTTGTTTTCTTGCCTGGTCATTGCTCCACCTCTTCACCAGATTTCATGGATTTCAGACAGAAAGGTGTTGCATAATCTTTTAACAGACAAACAAGCAGCACTGACAGCACACCTCTAGCATGGCTTTGTGCTGGTGAAGGGAATAGTTCAGAACTAGAGTGAAAACTAGAGTAAAAACTAGAAGGGCATTGAAGAGGTCAGCTCGCCAAAGACTTCATATAAAAGATGGATGTTGCTTCAGGGTCTAAAAGATGAAGCCAATGTGGAAAGGCTTTAAAACTACATTTTTATTTATTTATTTTTACTACAGCAGAGGATTCAAAAGAAGTCTAATGTTTAGATCTCTATTAGAAAGCAACTCTTCAGGCTCTGTGATATATGACCTCAAACACATTCCTAATAAGTTGCGGGTTTTGAACTCTTAATGAATACAACAGAATGTTCATTTTATAAATCGTGGTTCCTATTAGAGTCAAAAAGAACGGTATGCTTTAGAGTGGGCCGAAAATGTGATCGGCAAGTCCCTGCAGCATAAGCGTGTAATGCGCGTACTGTGTCAACTTTCAGAACTCCAAGTTGGGTAGTGGATTTGTACGGCACTGAGTGAAAGTGTTTTATTCTCAAGGAAACCGTGACATGGTGAAGAATCCCTTGTTGGCAAACACAGTGCTAAGATGCTTCTTGTAGTTGCACGTCTTGGGAAGGAATTTGTCCCACTCCTCTTTGCAGAAACTCTCTAAATCTTTTAGGTGGTGGTCATCTGACCACAGCACTTTCTCTCAAGCCTTTGTTTATTTAGATGTCCACTGGTAAACTGAAGACAGGTCTGTCCATGTGCCTTTTTGAGCAGGTGCTGGAGCAGGGTGCTGCGAGATTTCATCCATTACAGTGTAAGTGTGTTACCGATTGTGTTCTATGTGACTGTTCTCCCAGATGCCTACAGGTTATTGACACGCTCCTCCTGTGCAATTTTGGGTTGATATACCACCTTTCATGATCATCCTTGACCGAGGGTCCTTGAGCTCCAGACCGAGGGTGATTGATGGCAATTCTGTACGTCTTCCATTTCCGAATAATTGCACCAGCAATTTTCCCCTTCTCACCATGCTTCTTCCTGAAGGACTCTTTCTAGCAGGTCTTGTCCTGATGCCATTTGGCAGCTCCTTGGTCTTACCCTACACACATAATGAGTTGATATCAAGAGACTGTAATTGATTGATTGATTGATTGGCTGTGTGCCCATGTGGAACACAGATTACAAGCTGTGTTGACCTTTAAAGAACATCCCGTTACTTTGCTTTGAGAAACTCTTTAGTTGCTTTTGCAGGAAGGTTTGGATTATTCTTCTTTTGCACTGTGAAGCCCATGCTGTCAGTCTGCACTTCAATCACATATTGATACTTTTATCTAAAAAATATTAAGGTGGTATACAGATGTAAAATCTTTATCTGACTGTATCTTGCAATTCAGCAGAGGCATAAACATTTGAGAGATTTGGGTTCAGTTCCCGGCAGCAGTGTTTACTGCTAAGCAAGCCAATCAATCAGCTGCCAATGTTTGTCTAAGAGGAAGATTAAAAAGTGATCATGTCCTGATTATCACATTATCAAATCCTGCTGTCCATCCAGAAAAGAGAAAAGTGTGAACCTGCAATGTGTTTTGGATGAGGGCTATTGTAATCTACAAGCTGAAGCTTTGAAACTAGAAATAGTACAAGGAAATAATCAAGAAACAATAATGTCCTTTATGCATGCTGATGAATGAGTAAGAGATGTTCCCGACCATATCTGCATATGTAGTGTTGGGGGAGATGAACTGTGTGTGTATGAGGGTGTGTGTGTGTCTGCGTTTCTATATGAAGGCCATATACAGTAATTGACTTCCGTCTCCATGGAGATGTGGATAACTGCAGGAACCTCTGTTGTGTGGGTTTGTCTAATGCATGCAAGATTTTTACTTGGTGGATGTTTTGTGGCTGTATTTGAAAGAGGCAACTGGTTTGTGCAAGCTGAGTTGCAGAATGTGGATTCAATAATGCATATTGTGTGTGTGGATGCTGTATTGTGATTTCCAGCTTGCAATAGCATAGATGGTATTGTTTTCACCTTGAAGAAAAATCTGGCCCTAATACTCACATGAGCCCACATGATCGTATCACAAATTCAGTGATTGCAGCTTGAACAGATCAGGCACTAAGTGTAAATTTGAATTTCTGAGTTACTGGGTTAGCATGAATCTCCCCATTACAACTGCACACGCTGGAAACTGCATACAACATGTGAGAACACATGCACTGTGACAACAGCAAACATCCAGAATAATAACAGTGATTCTTGAGGAGAGCACGGATGAATTAAAGGGAGACTGAAAGTGCGAGTGGGGTGGAAGGTGTTAAAAGACCACCCGACAGTGTGAGTGGGTGTGATGAGTGAACAGCGAGGAAGGTATAAAAATCACAGACTGAGACAGGTATTCATCACAGACTGAGTGAAAAACCTCCCTCGGTTAATTCTTTAATACGAAGAAGATGGATTTGTTTCTTCCGTCTCTCGTTTCACATCCAGTTTATAATGTGTCGACATCAAAGCTGATAGAATAAGATCTTTCTGTGGAGAGGCTTGACCCCTTATGTTTCGCTGCACTCATCCTCAAGCAATGCACAAAAGGCAGCTGTAGTTTAAACCCACAGCATCATTGTAAAGCCCTTCTTAGCATCTGAAGGCTTTAACATTCATCTCTTCATGTAGAGAAAGTCTTCTTCTCCTTGAAAACTTACACCTGGAAACTGCATCTTTGGATTTGAGACCGACATTAAAAACTGGACTCATTACTGAAATTAAAAGAATCAGTACTGCTCACATGTCACATTTCTTGGCATGGCTTTATTGCCTGCTGGTGGATTACACGTGCAAACTCTTAAACCCCCCTTTGCTGTCAAAACGGCCGTAACCTTTTGAGACATGGCCTCCACTGAAAGTGAGCTGTGGTATCTGGCAACAAGATGTTAGCACCACATCCTTTAAGTCCTGTAAGTTCCAGACCAGGCCTCCATGGACTGGTCTTGTTTGTCCAACACATCCCAGAGATGCACAATTGAGATCTGGGGAAATCTGAGGTTGTGTTGTGCCCCTCAAACTATTTCTGCTGAGTGACAGGGGCATTATCCCCCATCAGAGGATACTGTTTCTATGAAAGGGAGTAGATGGTCTGCAATAATGCTTGGGTAGGCAGGACCCAAAGTTTTCATCACATCACCCAAAGCATCCAACTGGCTCCACTTGCTGCTGCTTATAGTGCAGGTGTTCCCCAGGTAAGTGACACACATGAACCCAATGTAAAAAAAAAGAAACAAAACAAATGATTCATCAGGCTAGGCAATCTTCTTCCATTACTCCATACTTCAGTTAGTGTCTATTATTGGCAGTTTCTGCAGTGAACAGGGGTCAGCTTGGGTAACCTGACCGGTCTGTGGCTACTCAGCCGCATTTCAAACAAACAGCAATGAACTGTGTATTCTGTCACCTTTATATCAGAACTTTTTCTACAATTTGAACAGCTCATCTGTTGCATCAAAGCCTTTGTTCCCTACATGCATCAATGAGCCTTGTCTGCCAATGACCCTGTGGTTGGATCACAGCTGTTTCTTCCTTAGACCAGGAATACACAACATGACCTTCAGCTTTGGAGATACTTTGGAGATACTTTAGAGATAGCATTCTCCTGCTTCCAACACAGGACAAAATGTTCAGTTGCTCCCTAATATATCCCACCCACTAACAGGAGCAATGATGAAGTCGGTGTGTGTGTGTGTGTGTGTGTGTGTGTGTGTGTGTGTGTGTGTGTGTGTGTGTGTGTGTGTGTGTGTGTGTGTGTGTGTGTGTGTGTGTGTGTGTGTGTGTGTGTGTGTGTGTGTTCAAATATATTTTTTATTTTCCCTTATCTCTTCCTGCATCTGTCCACCTCTCTATCATGCTCCAGTTCCACATGTTAGTGCAAATCCACAGTATTCAGTGAGCACAGCTTGTTTCCCTCTAAAGAAACATGTGATTAGTTCTGCAGACATCTGCATGGAGATACATTTGTGCACACTAATTGTGGCTTTACTAAATGACCCCCTTCTTTTGTCTTGGTTCTATAATCCCTCTATAATTATCCCCATTTCTCCCGTAGTTTGCTGGTGTTGGAAAGGGTTGATGTTGTATAAGTGAGTGTGTGCTTTAAGGTATGGTATGATATACATCATAAGCTTTCTTTAACAAAACTTTGCACTGTTTTTGAGCCAGATTAGAATTTTTTAAATTGCTTACATTGCCTGGCAAATAGGTCAACAGAATCCCAGTAGATATTGCATTTTAATGATGTAATTTTGTTTGTGAAAATGGATTATAGGGTTCATTAGTGTTTAATCACCCAGCACAGCATTATTCTTTTCATATCACTTAGCAAGCACTTTTTATCTGAAACTTAATTTATCACATTCACTTCTTCAGATAAAGATGTGGTATGAACACCTGGCAAATACAAATACACTTAAGAAATTAAACCTTATGATGGGAACCTTAATACCTTATATGTCTGAAGAGACTGTAATTATCCCCATGCCCTTCACTGGATATCAGCAGGTGCAGACTGATGCAGTGGGAAAACTTGAAACAATGAACTTCCACCATGAGGTGGTGAATAACTGTGCTGCAATGAGAAAAAAACATGAAAAAATAGAATATATTTGGATGCAACGTGTAATAACATGGTACATCTTAATATTAATCCTTTTTTTAGGTGTTCAGCTAAGGACCAAGTCACACAGGCCAGCTAGCGAACAGTTGTGAAGGAAAAATATGTATCCCTTGACTTCTTGCAAATAGTTGGTTAAGGTTGATAGCCGTCAGTATCAAACTGATTACTAAAGCCCATTCAAGCAGGTATAGAAATGGTCAATGACCATCTGGCAACAACAGGTTGCTCGGGAAAAATATGTTTTCCCCAAATAATTAGTGAATGGTTACTGGGAGTCACTCTGTCAAATTGCTTGCAGTGCTGCACAACTCCTAGCAGAGTGGCTCGCTAACTAGCTAAGCACTAGTAAGTATGACACAAACCAGAAATGAGGACCATTGTGCCTCAAGGTAAAAGTTGCAGCAATTGAAACATGATGGCTGTAGTAGTGAGGCACAGCTTTATTCTGAAATTGAAGGTTTGTGTCACAATTTTTCAAATTTTCCTGCCGTTTGGCTAGTAGTTAGCAGGTTTGTGCAGAAGTTGGCCCAAAGCTGTGGGAAGTAGGGTGGTGTTGCAAAAGGCAGATGTCAGAATAATGTGGCAGGACGCTGTGGAGCTCCTGTTTTTTGTTCTGTTTGGGGACTGGTTTAAAGGATAGCACCGGAGGCAAAATAGAATTTAAACCATGTTCTTCTTTCTGTACTTTTTATGAACTCACCAAAGGTCATCTCCTTAATTCCTTATGTTCTTTATTCCACATGCTGTAGTTAAGTGAGCTAAAGAGTAAAAACAAAGATCATTAACAAATATCATCAACTTAAACTTGCGAATCTCAAATAAAACAGAAAACAAACTGGAACGGAAAGGCTTTTTACTGAGTATAACCTGAGAGTAGGTCTGCTGCAGTGTGCTGCTGGCTCAGGAAGCAATGAATAATGTGGATGGATGCAAGATTTTATTACCGAATCTGGCAACCCATTTGTAAGGATAAAAAGTGAAAATTTCACATCTTTTTTTCCTGATGTTTTATACCTCTATGAACTCAGCAGGGAGGTAATCAAATAAAGAGTTTGTAAAGTGTAAAAACCTGCCCTCTTGGCCAGGTCTCTCTTGGAAAAGAGATTTTAATCTCAATGAGACTTGTACCTGGATGAATAAAGGATAATGAAAAAGGTTCTTGACTGTCAGGCATATTGTGGTTGCCAAGCAAGACACACATGCAAAATAATTTTAAAGAAAGGCTTGTTGGAGTAAAGTTATTTTTTTATGCAAGATAAGAAACTGAGCATCAGAAGAAAGGTGATTTTTTTTAAGCGATTTCGAATGGTTGTTGGTGCCAGGTGGCCAGAGTATTTCAGAAACTGCTGATCTACTGGGATTTTCCCTACACAACCAACTCTATTGTTTACAGAGAATGATCTGAAAAAGAGAAAATATCCAGAAAGCTGTTGTTAGAGGTCAGAGGAGAATGGTCAGGCTGCTTTGAGCTGATAGGAAGGCAACAGTCACTCAAATAACCACTTGTTCCAACCAAGGTATGCAGAAGAGCATCTCTGAACATGCAACACGTCAGACCTAGAAGCAGTAGCAGAATATCACACCAGGTGTCACTCCTGTCAGCTAAGAACATGAAACTGACAAAGCTATATACATAGGCTTTGTGTGAAGGTTGCCAGGTTGGATGAGTCTCTCCGTCTGTAGCAACATTCAGATGGTAGGGTCAGAAACAACATGGGTCCTTCCTTCCTTGTATCAATGCTTAAGGCTGGTGCGTTTTCACTTTGCACATTTTGGGCCACAGCTGAGCTTTGATCACAGCCTACCTGAGTGCTGTTGCCCACCATATCCATCCCTTTGTAACCACAGTCTACCCATCTTCTGATGGCTGCTTTCAGCAGGATAACACACCATGTCACAAAACTCAAATCATCTCAAACTGGTTTCTTGAACATGGCAATGTGTTCACTGTACTCAAATGGACTCCACAGTCACCAGATCTCAGTCCAGTAGAGCACCTTTGGGATGTGGTGGAACAGGAGATTCACATCATGGATGTGCAGCTGACAAAACTGTGTGATGCTGTCATCTGAGGAATGTTTCCAGCTCCTCGTTGAATCTATGTCATGAAGAATACAAGGACCTCTGAAGGCAACAGAGGGACTAATCCAGTGCTAGTAAGGTGTACTTAATGAAGTGAGGTACAAGTGGTGCAGGGTTGTTAAGAAAGATCCCATGGTAAGAAGGCACCACAAGCCTTTTTATTCTGGTGACTATGCTGCCGGACTTACATAAACTAATTCACTTCCATGCTAGACTCACCGACATATCGACTAACTGACATTTATTTTAGCAGATTTGAGAAACTCTGTTGTGTCCAAATAAATCATGAAGTGTTTAGAAAGTATTACAAGGAGCAATAAGTGCTGTAACACAAGTTTTCCTATATATTGAATAATTCTGGTGTGCAGATTTCAGCTTCAGTTACACAGTACTGGATGCATCTTGTTTTGTCAGTTTAATGAATGCTCAACTTTCCTCACAGTGTTTAAGCTGGAAACCTTTTGTAAAGTCAACCTCAGTTCAGCAAAGGTTAACTTAGTTTGTGAAGAACTGAATCAAAGCGCTGAAGACAATTGTTGATCCTTCAAAGGGACACAGAGGCTGAATTTAAATGGTGAAGCAGTCTGAATGTCAGCCGGTCTCCTTGTACACTGCACAGTATACAGTATAGGGTGTTATCAATTAATTAGACAACCTAGCGAAAGATATATTACAGACAAATAAAATAAATATTATGCAGCTCTAAGTGTGTTCACTATAAAGGTTATCAGAGAGATTTAGAACAATAACAAAAACCATAATCTGATACAATTTGATTGGGTTTCCCCCCTGAGCAGTGTCAGTTTACAGAGCCTCAGTTTTTTTTTGTGAGAAAAGACATTTCCACCTTTTTTATATCTATAAAAAAGTATAATTAAGAATCATAGCTCATTTTGGTTTTCTTTTTATTAGGACTCTAAATATGCAGTGATAACGGCGTGGAAACAGCAGTGAGTAATAATAATGTGCTGTACGCAGAACCAGCCAGGCTTGACTGTTTCTTGGAAAAGCCTGTGCTGGTATATTATGACTTTTACGCTCCACAGCAGCTTTATGACATTTATTAAGATGCTCATTCTAACAGTGTGTGCACTCGCAGTACTGTCTGTGTGTGTGCGCGCATGCAGTTGTATGTGGGAGTGCGTGTGCCTGTGTCCACCAGTTTATGGTATGTCTGTATGTGGCTCTGCGCCTGTACTCGTGTTAGTGGTGTGAGAGTCTGTGTGCACATGTGTTCAATCAAGTCTATAAAGCGATAACTTAAAGAAAATCCCATCAGAGCATTTCTGGTCGGCTGTTCTGAAGGATTTACTGATTGTGGCCCACACACTTCAGTTCCCCCAACAAGCACTGTGATCGCTAGAAAATGTGCTGGCTTTGACTTTTCTCCACATGAGTAAAATTCAATTCATTTTCTGAACTTTGGTGGCTGAAAGTGTCAGTACTATGTTGTGGATGTTTTGAAAGAGATTTTTGACACGCTGAGATTTGTCTCATTCTTGCTTGCATATGCGATTGTGTGTGTTTATTCAACAGCTTGCAGATTGTTTGCATGCCTACTTTTGTGTCTTGCAGATGCGAGTTTTTGCCCGTCAGGGATTTTTGATGGTGTTTCATTGTGTAAGTTGTTCCACTTTAGTTTACAGCTTTACCCATGATGGAAACCCCTGAGGGTCATCGCAGCCTATTAAAGTGAATATATTCTCCTCCTTTAATCATGGTGAAGTGAAACCTTGCTTGCATGTGTTCCATTCAGCAGCAACAGTCTCTTTGGGGAGAGTTTTAAACAGGGTTATAGACAATTATTACTTCTATTTTTTTTTTACCAAGTAGAGGGTGGGTGAACTGATTATCTACAATGTGTGTTTACCCCAAGATAAAGCTTTTTCTTTCTCATGTTCTGGGTCAGGCAAATAAACAACTAGCTATTTAGTTTGGGCATCAGACATCATTTGGAGATCTTCAGCTGATTTCTTTATGAGATCAAAAGCAAAAAATACCCCTGGTTTGAATTTTGCTTCTATCCTCTTTGAACTCATCTCCTTGTGCACTTCTGCACCACTTTTCAGTCCTGCTGTTGTTTTTAGAGTCCTTCCTTATATACTAACCACTTGCAGAAGCACATCTGGACTATTGCAGTGAGCGTTCATGTCCAGCTGACCCAACTTTCATGTTTAGGACCATCAGTGATAATAAGATCCAGGCCCCAGCAGCACATCAGGTCAGGTGCAGGGCCAGGTGGTCCTC
Organism: Neolamprologus multifasciatus; assembly: GCF_963576455.1. NCBI lineage: Eukaryota > Metazoa > Chordata > Actinopteri > Cichliformes > Cichlidae > Neolamprologus > Neolamprologus multifasciatus. The sequence continues at coordinate 26,614,783 of NC_140452.1, forward strand.
AGTTCCCCGGGGTTAGACTGTCAGTGCTAATTTCAACTGAAAACTCCTCAGTGAGAAGAATCTGCAGAACTGTTGTTGCATGGCATTGCACTCGTTCAAAGTGCAAGTTTAGTTTGATTTGCCAGATTTGGCTCTTTGCAATTTCGTCCCGGGCAGAAATTCAAGTCGCATTTTAAACACAGTGGAGAAGATCCAGCATACATCAGAGATGCAGAAACGCAAATGAAAATGTGACTTCCAGGGAGCGATCTAAAAGTAGCAGAAGTGCTCAAAGCACTGCAGACTGTAGTCTTTATTACAAAGAGTCAAATGTTCTTTAAGTTATGCTGGGAGTACCACAGAAAACCGTACCTTTAGCTTTACCAGATTTACTCCTCATAGGGTAGTCGGGGGAGCTGGAGCCTCTCCCGGCTGTCGTTGGGTGAGAGGCGGGGTACACCCTGGGCAGGTCGCCAGTCCATCACAGGCGTAACACAAACAGACAGACACCTACAGCTACTTTAGAATCAGACAAAGGCACATGCAGAGAGAACGTGCAAACTCAGTCGCCCAGCATGTTTGCATGTTTGAATCTGGTAACTTTCTGTTGTGAGATGTTAGTGCTTAGCTCTACACCACAGTGCCACCCTGATTAGTGATGTTACAGTAATACAGGCATACATGCAGTTGGTTTTTCTATATGGTCCATTAGTAGTGACAATGTCTTTAGCAACGTCCTTGTGTTTCCTAGTTAAGACCAATAATAAAAACTAATAATAATAAAAAAACATCTATTTATATTGCAATGGTTTTTAACTGGAATGATAAGTAATAACTGGGACTTTAGCAACACAGAGTCATCAGGACACCTAAGTAGTCTATTTTGCGTGAAATGCCTCCATAGCCTTTCTCTTGGTCGCTTAGCACCTTATCGTTTACTGAATGTAATTTTCTCCGTGCTTTTTAAAGACATATTGAGGTTTCTCCCTTGTAGCATGGCAATTTGATATCATGCATCTCTAACGTACCGACCGTGACCCAGTAGATGAAAGAAATCCTTATGTTTAAATAATTAATAAAGGTCTAGACTAATTGTTTGGCATTCATCGGACGACCATTGTTTCCCTGCTATAGGCTGCATGAATTAGACTGCCTGAATAGGAGATTACATCAACTTTTTTGCTTGACAGCAATGTTGCCTTGTCTCTGTCTTTATAGATTAAAAGATCTCATAAAGGCTGCATGTTTCCATTTGGGCTCCTAATTTTGTTGTAAAGTAAGGTTTGTAAAATTTCTTGATTAATTGCTATTATTGTTTTGTTTCAGACTCTCTGGCTTGTCTGAAAGTGTGTGAGTGTGTGTCCATGTATTAATCTCCTTTATTGATTGAAGTCCTAATTAATGTATAAAGCAGCCAATAAGGATTAGTTGAACAAACAGCTTAAAATAAAACACAACAAAGAGCCTCTTGTTATTGCTAAATGGTGAGTTTTTGTTATTTGTACATTTTAGATAGGGTGTCTACAGTTGGAAGGAAAACATATTTAATTTTTAATTTTACCCGTGCACCCACTTCATATGTGAACAGCTGGCAGTGATCGTGTGCGCTCATTCCAATTCTTCGCTTGTGTTTTCCAAATTGCTTCAGGGACTCCATCTACAAATCATCTGGTGACAACACCACTTAGATACAGTATATCTGGGGTGGCTCGTGGCTCCGTTTGTCCTGTCCTTATGTCGCTGGCTGATCCTCTGCTGCTCGGGGCTGATTCTCAATACAGAGAAACAGATCAGCCTTGTGGTCCTTGTCACAGCAACAGACATGCCGTACAGGTGGCAATAGCTGCCATGTTTCTAGACATCAGACAGAGATGCTGAGTTTTATTTAACAGCTGCTGATGTGGTACACTTCTCCTAATTTGTACATCTTAATAATGCACACTGCAAACTCATTACTGTTCCTCTGTATTAAAGGGTTCGCCACATAATCCAAATAATCCCCGGGCTGTAGTGCTCACAGAAACTGTATCACTCCGCAGAAGAAAAATTCCATCTATGATTTCTGAAAAGAGACATTCTGCTGAGGCTTTCAAATGATTTTTTTGATGCTTGCCATAAGGCAAGTGCCATCTGGTTCCATTATATCCCAGTGAAAGCAGACATCTCTACAGCTGATAACCACAAAACTTGGCAACTCGTGCCTGGACAGTGCATAAATAGCACTGCAGGCCAGACAAACATAAAAATAATAATGGTAATTTGGTTTGGGGGTGAACTGTTAATACTAGGTCTTGACTCTCTGCCAGCAGCCCTTACAGCTTTTAGGCTCATCTGTATGTGTGCACTCTGGTGTTTCTGACTGACTGTTTGAATCAAGATTTCGGTGTAAAAATGGACTTTAGTGCCCCAGATGTCCCAAATGTTATTTGTTACAGTGTGAAAATGTGTTATTTTGTATGAAGCTTGTTAATTCCTCATTTAGTTGCAGAGAACTTCAGGCGGAAATACATGCTAATCCCTGTTTAAACAGGATTAGTGTTTCTCCAAGTCTGATAATGGGAATGTTGCAAGTGGCATCCTTAATTTGGATCCAATGGGAATCTGCAGTGGCTGTCATTTTTAAAAGCCTGTGAAGTGCAAAATCCACAACAACCTATTTGAGTTTAGCCAACAAATAATGTTTAATATATATGATAATTTAGTCTGACATGTTAATCCTGCATTATGTTTTTATCATCCAGCAGATGATGCTGGACCAGCTGTTCATGTTAAAGCACAAACTCCTGTGCAAAGCCGGGAGCTTGAACCTGTGCAACAGATTCTCTTGGAGTTAATATGGAAAAAAAACCCAAAACATCAGAGACCCTTTCACAACATTATTCCAAGCACATAGTGATAGAAATCATCAGTAAATTACAAGGTCAGCAAATACACAACAGTGGTGTGATCACAATTTTGTTGTTACTCCGAGTCGGTGAGATGGATATTTTATAGCAGCAAAAGCAGAGCGACAGCTCTTTCTGGGATAGTGGCGCAGCTGCCCCTCTGTTGGTCTTCCTTGGTCTCTTGTGTTCTGGGGGCCTCTGGATGTCTGGAGTCTTGATCTCCTCTATACCTGCTTCAAGCCCTGGAGGACGGGGCTGTGGCTCCCCACACCCTCTAGCAGATCATTACATGAAGGAACCTTTTAAAAACAAGCGCGTCCATGCTCACAGGTGTACACACGGGTGCTCACACACACAAACGACACCCTTTTTGGCTCCTACCTCAAAGCACACTGTGCGCTGTCGATATTACGTGCTGCACAATAATGTTTAATATTTAGTATTTACAGTTATATTCCCATAGATCATCGTGATGTTGTTTATTGTATTACTCTCGTTTTCTTCTGCTTGTTTTCTTTTTTCTTTCTCAACAGGTGATCCAGGTGATTGATATATGTATTTTTTTGTCTGCTTATTTAGTTGGTTTTTGGGGTTTTTTGCCCTTTATCCCCGTCCCTCTTCTCCGCTGTTTTCCCCCCCTCTTCCTTTCTCCCTTTTCTTTTCCTCATTCAAGTCTGTCCCGTATCTAGCAAGTGAAAATAAAAAATAAATAAAATAAACAATAAAAGGTGAATCAAATAGACCATTACGGCAAGGCTGGGATGGTCAATTTGGTAAAGTAAATCCGTTGGGCATCTTTCTTCGCCTTTAGACAATAATTCTGATGGCAAAAGAACCAAACGGGACAGGCACAAAAAAAAAAAAAAAAAAAAAGCAGAGCGACATGTATGCAGAGACTTGATTTAACTTGCTAAGTTTATAGAAGTGAAGGAAAAGTCGTCTGAAACACTAAAACATAAATTTCCGACGCTTACAGCAGTGTACCCCTCTATCCCCATGCTCACAATGAAGTCAAGCTGAAACCATCAGCCTCACCTGGCACAGTGCTGCACTGATCATCCACCTCATGTTTACAGATTTTAAATAATTGCTTTCTTTTTCATTGTTTTGTCAATACTTCAGAGGTTTGTGTGTAATTTGTTGTGATTTGGAAACTAAATTAAAAATAAAAAGACTACCACGTTTGAAAGCTCATAATCGAAACAGGTGTGTGTGTGTGTGTGTCTTCTGGCTGGTGCTGAAATCTGTGATTTTCTTTAAACGTAGTAAAATGTTATGTGATTAATGTGGCACATTACAAGGAGACAAGAAGCTTGCTGACGTAATTTCTCTAGTAAATACACTGCTACTAATTCTGGGTCAGTTGGTCAGTCACTCTTTTTGTCTGCTCTTATTATCCACATCTTCATTTTCTCTCCCTCTGCGTGGAAATCCGTGTTCAACAACAGGAAAGAGACCTTTTTAATATAGTCACGATTGTAGTGCAGAATCTCAGAACCGTTAACACAAAAGCATCACAACAAAACCGCCTTTAAGGTGTGCGTGTTTGTGTCTGTGCACGCCTGTGTGTATGCATGTGTGCCTCTCTGTGTGGGTGCAGTGTTTGCTGAAGGAAAATGTGGGATCACTGAAAAATCTCATTTAGTGTTTGCTTTGTTTTGCCCCCAGGCTCTGAGTCATGTAGGACCACAGTTGAGGTTCGGGGAAATTAAACCAGAGAGATCTGTTGTTAGACACTTTGAAAAAAAAATTGATTCATTTTGTTCTTCTCAAATAACAAATCCAAACAAATTTGCAGTGTTCTGAAACAGTGGGCATGTGTAAGTACATGTATATTGATCTGCTTGTCTGAATGTCTGAAAAGTGAAGCAAATCCACTTTCTCTATTGGCCAGGAGAGGGTGAATCACCTGGCTTTGAAAAAGAAGTCCAAATTTATAGAAATTTATAGAAGAAGGGAAAACATCCCCTTCTAACTTGATTTATGACCTCAATGAACACTTCCCTCACGAGTTTAGGGTCTCCGTTGGGAATTTCAGTTCCTGTTACAGGAAATAGACAATAAAGCAAGCTATGATGGAGGGCTGCCTTGTGATTGATAAGTCATAAGGTGTTAGCCTGCCTTGTCCTTTGTTTTTCCATTAGAGCCCACTGTTGCTTGTCAAGTCTGGTTTCAAAATGATGGGAACATCTAAAATGTCCAAATCCAAGGCTTCAAAATGGCTCCGTTGTATGTCGTTTATATACAGTCTGTCATAAAATTGTACAATATTTCTGTTTCTGCGCTGCCAGAAACCAAAATATTGCAAACCAACAAGAAAATATATTTCAGTTCAGGATTTCATCAACAGTCTGTCCTTAGTTTTCACTTGAAGCTGCTGCAAGTAGCTTCAAGTGAAAACTAATTATGATATCGTTGGCCCCCCCCCCAACGATATCATAATCTACTGCAAAAAACCCCTCAAGAATAGTTTTTGACAGTAGCGTAAAATATCTGCAGTCAGCACCTCTGAAAATTGAAGGGAAATTGATTTGCGCCTGCATGAGTGGGGTGCTGTTTTGGGATGATGGATATCAGCTTGGTTCAATATGGCAAAGGGAAAAATTATAGAACAACAGATGAGAGAATTACCTGACTCACCAACAGAGGCTCTGTAGCGGTATGGATCATGTTTTGTGGAAATTGCCTTTCTTTCCCCGAGATACTTTGGAAACCACTAACGCTGAACAAGAAGGCCACTTGACAACAACTAGATCAGAGACTTTGGCAGAATGATTCAGGCCTGAGTGATGAGTATCCTTGCCTACGCAGCCAGTCTGAGTCACTGCAGACACACACAGCGCTGTGCCCGGTTGTGTCCTTCTGCAACTGTTCTGCTGTGCCAGTAACGTGTACGCACAGTTAACGGTGCCTACTGATTTTTACACATGCAAAATTGTACCGGAATCCACACGGCTTTTCATTTCCCTCGCCCCTCGTGAGCAAACGTACAACAATAACACCATTACATCTGTGCACATATATTCCCGGCTCATTTCTGTAAGCGTGAAGCTAATTGTTGGTAATTTGCATTTTAAATATGTAACTTAATGCAGATTTGCCTCAAGAGAAAAATTAAGCATGTATGTATTTTTTCATAACAAGGGGACCACTACAATTGCAATCCTGTTCCAACAGAGCTGAATAGATGGGAGTGGCTGATCCATTATAGCTCCTGGTGATATTCCCCTATTGTAGGGGCTGAATTACAGTACACTGCAGGTCCTTTTATTATTTCCTTGTACAGCGAGCTGAACTCATTCCTCGTGTCCATGTTTCGCTTGTGTCAAATTTTCTTCCAGTTCTCAATCAGTTTCCCCTTGAAGTAGCTTACAGAGCATGCAGCTTATATACAGAGCTTATCATATCCTCAAGTCATATTGTAGTGGAGAGTATGGACCCCAAAAGTAGACTCAGATGATGGAAGTGATTAACAGAAAACAACTTTCCAATAACCAGCGAATATAGAAACAATGTTCACAAAGCCAAACCAGGGAAACTGGGAGATATTTGAGGAGGAGTCCTACAGATGATAAAAAAAACAACTGATAGTCCAAAGTCAAAAACGCAGGGTCAGACCCAGGACCATGATATCTTATGTTTCTGGGTCAGGAAGTCCATTAAATCATGTCAGAAAAAGAGTTTGTATTTGTAAACTTAAAGAGTGGAAAGGATGGAGGTCCGGATGTTAGCGCTGTTGACTCACAGCAAGAAGGTCCGAGGTTTGAATCCACCATTTGCCTGAGGCTTTTCTGTGTGTCATTGGCATGTTCTCCCCGTGACCGTGTAGGTACTCTGACTTTCTCCCTGCAAGACATGCAGTTAGTGGGGTTCGGATAGTTACTCAATCTAAACTTCGCATAGGTGTGAACGTATTAGTGACGGGCTGGCACCCGATCCAGGATCCTATTTGTATACATCTCTGTAGGTATACTACAGTATAAGGTAAGGCGAACTCCCAACTCTTGAGCCATGATCGCCCCATGGAGGGTTATTTTAATGCACAGACATGCATTTATGTACACACAGGTGAAACCTTAAATTTCTTCACACTCACACAACTGTAAAGTTGTCCAAAGACTGATTGGCTGAACGTGCACCTCCTGCTGCTCCTATTAGTCGTATTATTTCGCCCTGATTGCTAGGTGACAGCTTTTATATTGCTCCCATACACAGGCTGCTGCATCACTCTGTGTGTAGGCTTTAAGAGCTCCTCCCATTACCTTTTTACCCCACCCACTCAATGTTCAAGCTTTAATCGACATTGAATAACCCCACTGCTGAGACTGCTCCTTGGTGTAGGCACTAACATATGCCAACAACACGACACTGACCTATAATGCACGGAAACATTTTCGCTCAGATGGACCCACTGGCAGGCACAACATGTGAGCTGATGCAAATGGATGTATAGACACACGCACATGTATGTATAGGGCACATGTGAGCATATTTCCACATAAAAACAGAATTAGCCTCTTTTTTCTGCAATAACGGTCATCAGTATGTCTTCCAATTGAGCTCCACAGTAGTAGACAATATTAGAAAGAAAAAGTGAATTATTAATGTGTTAGAGCTGCAGCCTTAAGCCTTAAGGACACTACATAACAGTAACATGGAGATCTGTGGTCACACATGTTGGTTGGTTTGTTCCTTTTCTGGAACAAAAGTAGTAAAGAAGTTACAAATATTACTGTTAATTTCATAAAGGGTTTGATAAGGCTGTGGTTTAAGATATTAGTTCTCCAGTGGAGTAGTTTTTCAGTCATTTTCAGTCTCGTCCTCCTACCTGACCATTTTCTTTTTTTTAATGTTAAACAACATGACACTGACCTATAAAAAGGGAACCTAATTCATGGGGTGAACCATCTGTGGTTTGGGGCTGCATTTCAGCCAGTGGTGTTGGGGATCTTGTCAAAATTAATGGACTTACAATGCAGAAAAGTATTACCTGGAAGGCACATTGATCCCAAACACGCTGCCCTGCAGTGAAAGCATACTTGGATAGAAAAACACACAAAGGATCACGATCGGTCATGGATTGACCTCCTCAGAACACGGACCTTGGCAATATTGAACCAGTGTGGGATCATCTGGTCAGAGATCAGAAAAAAAGGCAGAAAAATGTCCTGCAAGACGCCTGGAGAACTATTCCTGAAGACAGTTTAAACAAAAGACAAGAGAGGTTGTCTAAGAGAGCTCAAGCTCAGGTGACAAATGAAGACTTTTAAGCTTGTTATACTGTATATCTACTGTATGTTTGCACATGTTTCAATGTCCCATTTTTCTAATCTAAAGAAATGAGATTGGCTCAAGATTTCTGCACACAGCTGAACAAACTTGTGTTCAGTTAGTCCCATAAATGTGTGACATTTTTCCTTCATTTATTGATCTGGTTCAGGAAAGTTTCATCTTTAAAATGAAGCCTTTTAATCTATCATTGCTCTCTTTGGGACAAGGAATCAGTTAAAATAGGCAACACAGTAAGTCCACACTGCGTGGTAATTATTTAAAGTGGTTTCTATTTAATCTCCACTGACATAATTAGCACATATTAGTACTTCACTTGCTTGTAAATGTGCATGTCACACACAAAGCTTATACAGTATCATACATTTTCATTTACTCTTCCTATTTGTATTTATTTATTCATTTTTCAGTGGAGAAAAAAATAACTAACAGGACTTGGCCCAGTTACTCTTCATGGTGAAGCTAAGTCAGCAAAGCAAGCTTTAATACACAAAGGAGCACATACAGTACAGTATCTATCCCTACGTTCTGTTTTTTACATTTTCTACTTTGGCTTCACCGTTGAACATGTGATCGATAGTGACGCATGCAGTCCGTAGAAACGTGTAGCGAGTTAATGTTTAAAAGATGGTGGCACGTAAGTGGGAGGTGAAAAGAAAGTGAGAGGACAGCAACGATGTTGGTTTGTGTCAGAGGAGGAGGACTCATGGCAACAATGTGATTATACAGTATGCTTTTAAATGACTCACAACGCTGCATAATTTTAGTTTACATAGTTCAAACCGATCTTTTTCTCTACTGGCAAAACACTTTATTTATATATATGCATGTTTCTGTAATTACTTTGCTTCATCTAAATGTGTTGTAAATAAAATGTCTTATTTTTGTTGTAATTTAATCTAGAATTAAATAACTGAGTAACAGAGAGGTGGAAACAGGCATTTTAGGTTAACTGGTGATTCTAACTTGGCTCTACAGTACTGCACAAAAGTCTTGAGGTACCCCTTGTTTCATTATATTTTCTTTTCAGGGTTTTAAGACTTTTTAAAAGTGGTATTGAGCAATAGTTTTTTCCTTTTGGCATTGGCTGCTTTTTCATTCATTTTCAGTCCATTCTTTATACCTGACAGGTTTATTGTTTTGTTTGTTAAGACACTTCTCAATGATCTCTGAGAGATCTGAGAGATGAACCAGTCTACACAAAACAACCAACTTTGCAAATAACCTATTATAATTCTTGCATCTTGAGGCACTTTGTTACTAGTACTCTATGACAAAAACACAATGTATTTCCATTTTAGTTGAATTTGCAGCAAATGCCAAAGATAACACAGTTTGAGAGTTTGATTTCCTAACACTTAGCAAATCAACTTGCACACAACTTAGCATATCTCAGCACAATATGCAATTTCTCCCATAGGGTTGGCGGATATATCGATTATCGATTGTTTTTACAAGGGCGATTTATTTATTTATTTGTCCATGAGAAAGTTTGCTAATAATGATGGAGCTAATAGAAGCAGTCAACAGAAAAAAAAATAATAGCGCTGTTTTAACAGCACCCTCTTCCATCTGCGAGCAAATGCACCCTCCTCAGAGGGTGCCCAAATGCAGCAATTAATTTACTCAAACTCATAACAGAAAGAAAGGAAGTAGCCTATGTTCAGAAAATGTTCGGATGGTGGACACATACATGCCCATGCAAGTTAGTCATGTTTGAGTCCTTTGCTCGCACTATACGTCTGCACAAGTGGCACACCGCTTCGGTTGCATCCTTGGGTTTACATCTTTCATCCAGTTTAAAGCCAAAGAAATCCCAAATTGACAACTTTATTTTTTTGGGGGGCAATTAGTTCATCCATGTTTGGATCAGTCCGTGCTTGATTACATTGCTCTGCCCATCGTTTATTGGACTTAAGATTGTTGGTTGGAAAGTTTTTACATATCGCCCAACCCTAGTCTCCCATGGAAATTTGAAAAAAAATCAGGCAAAGATCTGACACAGGACCTGAGAGATACATTAGGCCCTTAAGATCTCCACCTACTGTTCACCGAAGCCTCATCAGAAATGGTCTCAGTGGCTGCCAAGAAACGATTCTTAATCAGGGAAACAGGGAGAAAAAGTTGATATACACCAAATTACAGAAGATTTTTGTTCAAATCAATGAAAGTATGTATGAAGGAGACATCTACAGCCTGGTGGAGGCTCTGTCATGGACTGGGGCTGCTAATCAGCCAGTGGTGTTAGAGATCTTTCCAAATTTTGTGTAATTTGGACACAGAAAAACAGTATGATATCCACATCCCATACTGTTTAAAAAGCATCTGATTGGAAACAGCTTCATTCTTCACTATGACAATTATCGCAAACACACCGCTAATGATGTGAAAGCATACCTGGATAGAAAAACACACAGTGGAACCCTATCAGTCATGGATTGGCCTTCCCAGAGTCCAGACCTCAGTGTCATTGACTGAGGGCAGAACAAAAGGCAGCCAACAACCAAAGACGAGCTTTGAATGTCCTTCAAATGCTTGGAGAACTACTCCTGAAGACAAGAATAATGGAATAAATAAAGAATAAAGGTGGTCATATCAAATATTAACTTTTAAGCTTACACTGTATTTTCATATATGTTTATCACATTTTAGTAAATCACTGCACCTTTCCCCCCATTTTTCTAAAAATATATAAGGAAGAGTGACTCAAGACATTTGCACAATGCTGTAGGTGTGACTTGGTTTGTCTCTCACTGTATTCATCCCTGTGAGAGACTGGTGTCTTGACCAGGGTATAGCCTGGCTGTTTTCCGTAACCCTGAACTGGACAAGCTGTAAAAAATAAAATGTACAAATGGAGATGAATGTGAAGGTCAGGGCATATGTGAGAATATGTGGAAAAATGACATGCAAAGGAGTTGATCTGAGTGCTGCGGTATCTACAGATACAAGTACAAGAAACTAAAGTACTTAAACAGGGATGTCTCCATTAAGCGATGCCACAGACAAACAACGTATGCTGCCAGAATTAGTGTGATTACTGTAACATTGTAACCTACTTTATCCAGAGCTCAGGTGGCCTTTAGGCATGCATCCAGTGCCTCGTCGCCCCCCCCTCTGACACTCACTTTCTGTCTCTCTTTCTCACAGACTGTTTTACACTCGATGGAGAAGTGTGTCAGCCAGTCTCTTGTGGCTCATTACTGTTTCTGCATATCACGAGAAGCAATTTGATTTTAATTTGCAATAGGGCTGCAAATGTGAAACTAATCTATTTAAAAGATCCACCCACAATATCATCAAACCAATGGTAGACCTGAAATTATTTTGTTAGACATCATCTAATAACAAGAGCAGATAGGCTGCCTCGTGATGCACTTTTTAAAATCAGTTGTACCTCAAAATAAAGTGTACAGTGTTTATTGATTTGGCTTTTAAAAGTGTTTCATGCATATGAATAAATAAAGAGAAAAAGGTGCAAACATTTCAACTAATATGAATTCGTAAAGTTTTGATAGGAAAGTATGAATTAATTTTAAAGTGCTTTCCACCTGTTTTCAATATTTTTCACCAGTGGGCATCTTCCTGTAAGTACTAGCGGCTCAGGATGGCAGTAGTTGCACCTTTGCTGAAGAATATTGGTGTTTTCACTGTAACTAAAAGTCCACATATATGCAGGCATATGTTGAACTGAAGAGCCAGATGTATTTCAACACCAAAACTAGTTGGTTAGGTTTAGGAAGTGAAGTTAACTGGCATAGAGATTTTATATGCGCCTCTTCTCATAGACGTCTCCTACATCATCTGTGCAGCTTTCTGTTTATGACCAGTGTTGGGACTAACGCGTTATTAAGTAACGCGTCACAGTAACTACGTTATTTTTGTGGTAACGAGCACGGTAACTAGTTATTATGCCAAAATCAGGAACGCGTTAGTCGTTACTGGGATTTAGATAGGGTCGTTACTCGTTACTTCGTGTGGTGGCTATCGCGGAGCTTCCACAGATTCAGTAACATTAGCAAGTGGTGGAGGCAGCAGGTGGATGAGGGAAAGGAGACGCAGAAGGAAAAGAGACCCGAGGCGGCCGCCGATCCAAGTGTGAACTGAACTTCAGGTAAGAAGTTATGACCTGCAGTCTATCTGGGTCAGATATAAACCAAGTTTAGGTGGAGTTTATTTTCGTTATTCTGACTTTTTCCGTACTGCGTACTAGCTAGCATGACGGAGTTTCTATACAGCTGGGTGGGTGCTATGAAGTTAATCATGTTGAACTTTATTTTGTTCATAAGTTATTAGAGTTGCCAACCGTCCCGTCTGGTATTAAGAGAAAATATTACGCGTTTTGAGGTGAAAAGGAACAGTTTGTCCCGTAATTCAGCTACAATGAAAAAGACACAAAGCTTGAATGTCTTTGCTGCACAGCTGCCTCTTCTTCTTTCATTCTCCCCCTCCCTCTCCTGTTTCTACTTCAATCATGAAAACTGATCAGTGATCAGCTGATCGGCTTTTCTCTCTTGTTTGTTTATCGGTCACTTTGCGCCAGAGAGAGGAAACCAGCCGATGTCGCGTTAAACAACAGCAGCACGTTTAAGCTTGATCAGCTGTTGTTATAATTTATTTAATATTAATTTCTACTATCAGCTGATGTTTGCTGGAGCCACAGCTGCAAAAAAGCTGCTGGTCATGATGTCGGTTTGTTTATCTGGTGAGAGGGGAAACATGAAGATGAAACCAGGAGATGTCCTTACTGAATCATCAGAGCTGAACAGGTGATGGAGAAACAGGTTTACCTTTTAGGTGACATGAATGAGTTGAAGGGAAGTTATGAACTGTTTCTGAGAGACCAATAACACCAGGATCCTTTTTTTATGTAGCTGACAGCTGGTAACTGTGCAGGGGCGGATCTAGCAAAGTTTTTGCCAGGGGGGCCAGGTAGGGCATTAACAGGGATAGGTGGGCACAAGGAAATACTTTTCTTTCTTATTCTCATTTAAAATATCTAGCTTTTAAAAAATAATTATCTGAATCTTACAACAAACGATTGATAGATTGATACATATATACCATCAGAACAGTGTACATCACTGTCACAACAGCGTTTGTTTTCATTCAAAGGCTTTATGATTTTTCCTATAATGGTGGGCCAGTCTCTAGTCAAAATGCCCGGGTCAATTTTTTGTCCCAGTCCAGCCCTGTATGCAGCTCATCTGCAGTCTGGTGTTACCTACATCTTCCTATTCAGAAGGCAGAATTTCCGAGTTCCGAGTACAATCAAAGCACCACGACTGCAGTTTTTGTGTTGGATGTAAAAGGCGCACATGACGCTGTGACGTAGGCTAGAATCATGGCAGCAGTCAATGACGGTCCAGGCGTGGGATTTCTCTCGTGGAAATATGCACATTATCTTTTCCTTTCTATTGGTAGGTGGCACAGTGCACTTGTGGCAAGTAAGCAAGCTAGAAGACTGGCAAAGTTATGGAAGCAACACATTAACAAGAGAATTCTGAGTAAAACCAAAGTTACTTTCCCTAGTAACTAGTTACTTTGAAAGTAACGAGTAACTTGAAGTAACTGAGTTACTTTTGATAGGAGTAACTAGTAATGTAACTAAGTTACTATTTTAAAGTAACTTACCCAACACTGATTATGACAAATGATAACTGCCTGCTCCGTCCGCTGCAGCAGGGCATATTTATCGGTCGTTTACTTTCAAATTCAGGGAAATTTCCTGTCTGCCAGCTTTTATCTGCTATTTCGTCTAAAATACATGAGTCCAATCGTAGTAATAAATACAACCTGACTGGTGACAAACTTAGACACTGCCTCAGTCAACAGACATCTTAGTCATTATTATCATGACGGGATTAAAGCACAAGCAACACTGACACTAAAGTCTTTTGTCACATTTAGAGCATTCCCAATATTTCCGGGCCAATTACACTCTGCTGTCTAGTAAAAACAAACTAATGTTAAAAATGCAGAGTTGACGTACAACCTATTTTTTCTTTCTTTTTTCCCAATTGCAGATCCTTTCACTACTATACTGGGAGAGGTAATCAGTGACACATCTGTGATGAGGACTGCTGGCTTGCAGGAGAGAAACAGAGAGAGGCTGTTTTTGGCAGAAGAAGAGAGAGGATAATATTGCCTATAGTGCCGGGGGTATTAGAGAAAGTCATTACTGTCCATCATCAGGCAAATGAAGACATGTTTAAGCGGAGATGAATAGGCTCATTGTTGGGAAGGCTTGATAGATCTGTTGGGAAAAGTGACTGTGGGGGGGGGGGGCAGGTTTCATATTTCAATAAATATTTGATGGGAAAGGATGGCTGTATTGGTTTGCATTAGCATGTGCGTGTTTGGTGGTGGTGGCTTGGTTATTTACGTCTGGCTGTAAATGGTTTCATAACTATGAAGAACCATTTGAAAGAAGCTTTTGACGTGGGGGAAATCACTTTCTTACTTCGTCTATGGAGCATAGAGAGCAATAGTATTTTCTTCCTCTTTCAAACCTCCTCTCTGTCTCATCTATTATCATCATCACTGTCATTCCTTTATCCATCATGCAATTAAAGCCTCAGAAAGCTGAATGAGAGGACATATTGTGTCAGCTCACCGGGCCGCCTGACCTGATCTGAGAAGTTATGTGTTTTACTGGAGAAAAAAAAGATTCTACAAAATATGCAGATGCTTTTTTTGTGGTTATTTTATATTCCCTGTTTCTTTAACGGTATAGTAAGAGGTAAATTCAAGTAAGTTTGCAGCTTTGCTGTTATTTAGGAAAGTCAAAGTTTTATTCTGGAAACCTACTCTTTGTTTTAGGATGTGGAACCAGTCCTCTGATTCCTGTTGTTTGGTTCACTGATTTTCTGAAGCAACAAGTCCTCCAACTCAGATCAGTTGGATGGACTGGCATTTATGCTCTACTTTCTAGTCTTGTGTCCGTTCAAATCATTTTGCACAATAGCTAGTGTACATGCAGTAGGGTGTTTATCTCATATCTCAGAACCAACCTCTAGGAGTGTACTGGAGGCAGGAGTTTTGTCACAGGTATAATGGTAAATGTTATAGTAGAGATTTGTTAAGAGTCAAGTAGAAACGGATCATTTATCCATTCATTATGTTCCACTTATCCCAACTCGAGTCACAGTGGCAGCCAGCCACATGTCCTTTCCCTCAGCCACATTTTCTAGATCCTCCTGCAGGATCCTGTAGACTTTATTCTTTTGGTCATTGCCCAGATTAACGTTGGGACATAGATGAACTGGTACATCGGAAGCTTTCCCTTCAGTTCAGTTGTCTCTTAACCACAATAGTCTGGTACACTGCCTGCAATACTGCTGACACTGCACCAACTGGTCCACCCCACACTACACCTTCCCGTTAATCTTGTTGTGACAGCCTCTGCTCTTGAATCCAGAAGTATTTCACCGAGAACAATGGCCTCAGACTTGGAGGTGTTGACTGTCACCCCAACTGTTCCACAATTAAAACTGGAAACAAGGCTGTCTGGCTGTCGGTCATTGCGTGACTTATATGGTTTGTTTTGTAGTTCAGAGTTTTGTAGTTTTGAGTTTTCTTTAGAGTTTTTCAGGTCAGACTATCAGACGTTATATACTGCAGTGTTTTAGGATGGCTCCACATTACAAACAGCCCATCATCATTACATTTGCTGCACAAATGCTCTGTCTAAATGAATTGGTGGCTTCTTTATTAGTCATCATGGAGGGCAGTTTTTTGCTTTGCTAGTTCTTTGTTGGTAGATGTATGCTCTGTTTTGGCTCAAACAAAGCTTTTCTCTTTAGACCTTAAATAGAGTGCACCTGTATTATCATCGCTCATGGTCGTGGCCAGGAAACAGAGGCATCATCATTAATCGTCAGCAGGGGCATCCACTGACTGACTCAGCACCTCTAGTTTCTATGATCTAAATTCTAATATTGCCCTGAATAAAGGCCTTAACTTTGGGCGTTTTATAAATATCCTCATTTTTTCTATAACTGGAAGCTACACATTTCTATACATTTTCTAAATTGCTTTCCTGTTCTGGGTCACTGGGAGGGCTAAAGCCTGAGTCTGTGAAGATCAGGTGAAAGACTGCAAAATGCAGTTTGCAGTCATTTACAGAAAAAGTTCTGGTCATATTTACAGTACATACGCGTACTTAAATACTGTATTCTGACCATAGTATTAAGAAACTTCAGTGGATGAACTTTGGCTTTGTATGGAAATCATATACAGGTAAAATGCGAAGAAGCAGATTCTAACCATATTTCACTATTAAAGGATAATAAAAGTGTAGTAATACAATAAAAACATAATTTATAATAACTTTTTGTTGCTGTTTACAGAGTAAAAGTAGCTCCTGTTACGTGTTGTTCAAGAGCACCTTGTTCTTAATGTCCTTTCTGGATATTTTACAGGTGTCAGAGGATTTAATGCATCATCTAAAACAGATTTTTATGCCTGATTTAGTATTCTGATACAAAGGTCTCATCAGTAATGAAAAACTTAAGTAGTTTTGACAGGTGGGCCAAAATGAAAGATGCTGACAGCTGTGAATAATGCACTGATGCTGTAGTGAGGCCATGATGTGTTTTAATGAAAACTTGGTTGGATGAAAAATTTTGTTTTTTTTTACATAAACTTTCAATGAATAAATAGATAAAATGTTACATTTAGATAAAATCCACTTTATCAGCACTTTTAAGTTCTTGTATGTTATCTGTATGGACTTGCATGATGAACAGTGGTTCCTTTTTTGGGCTTTCAACTTTTCAGGCTGCAGAACGAACGATAAGAAGTTTTTATATAAAAATGATGACGTAGATTACAATTCCAGGTCAATTATATACTATCCTCTAAAACTACAGTGCTGTAGCAAGTACAAAAGTGCAAGCACAACATATTGTAACAGCTTCCCCCAGGAAAATCATTCATGTGTGTGTTGCCTACAGGCTGATGAATTGGAGCGTCTGTTTTATCCCTGCACCTGCTTAAACCCCAGAAGTCAGTATTAAAAGTGTGCTATGAGTATGTGTGTTGGTTGGTGTGCATTTGCATTATTATGTCCAATGGTGACTTTATCTTGATCACACACTTATCCATGGGGACACTGTGGGGTGAGAAATCTAGGTCCCCAATGAATATTCAACTTGTATATCTGGATATGGAGGACAACAGTTTGGTTGATTAAGGAATTTAACAGAGGGCAGCTTATGTTCATGACTACCATCACTGCAGCTAATTTACTTTAATCTTCTTCACATATTTTACCAATCAGATTTGTCAGCTGGGCACAAACACAGCTCCAAAAAATTTAGATAATGTTGGTAGGTGCCCACTAGATGTTTAGGGTGGAATCATTAGTTCCCATATCAGCCCTAGAAATGTGCAACTTTTACATTTACTCATCTTTGTGCTGTCCCTAAAAGAATAATATTGCAGAACTTAAATTATAAGTTAATATATTATTGTTATTAATATTTAGTTTTTATGTGTATTTATGCAGTCCAGTGTTTTTTTTTTTAATGCTAAACGGAGCAAATGTCTTGAGATACTCTGCACACTGTTATCAGCGTGTCTTTGATTTGGTGGGTTAATAAGGTTGCAGGCAGCATGCTGATTTGTGCCATAAGAGGACGGTCTTATTACTTTTATACTAAAGGGATGCAAAAAACATACTCTGCAAGATGTATGTTAATGACATCACTAATGAGGCTATTAGAGCTCATCAATAGTGTGTTTACTTTGTGTTTACTGTGCTTTCTTTAACCTTTCATGTGTGCAAATAATCCTCACTGCTAGATGCACCGGTGTAGTTTTCCTTTACTCTGCCAACCTGCTTTAACCCGTGTCTCTCTCTGCATCACACTGTTATTAATAACCGTGTGATTTTCTCCTCCCTGCGGATGGAAACATAATATCAAAGGGCAGCTAACCATTATAATCAGCTTCATCATCATCTCCACCTCCTATACATCCATGCAGGTTGTATAGGAGAATTACCTGGAGACCTGGATGAGTGAAATTCATTTTAACTTTTCACAGAGAAATCAGGAAGAGAAGCGTACTGTCAAACTGTCATGTGATTATGTCAAGCAAAGCCAAATTCACAGTCTTGTAAAAAAAAAAAAAAGACCAGCTTGTTAGTCTCCAGACTGTCAGTCTGCTTGACGTTTTGCTGCATACACAGGTTAATATCGACTACAAGTGAAAATGCCTGTAAGCGGACACTGTTGAAGGTAAAGGTTGTAATCAGTCAGATTAACGACCAAGTCTCGTCTTTAAAATATTATCCACATCACCAAACATGATGCAGATCATGTTTGGTGATGTGTTCATTCCGCCGAGGTGTTTGTATTTTATCGAGACCTGACGCATGTTTTTTTTCCTATTTATGCAGGAACCTTGGAAAGTCCGGACTCAGAGTATCTTGCTTAGGACTGGGTGAGTAGACTTCACTCTGCTTCACTGCCCCGCTTCTCCACATTGTCCCAAACTCAGAAAAGATCAGGGAATTGAGCGATTAGGTTTGACCTTTTTTCTCATAAATTAACAAACACTACTGTTGCAAACATGCACATACTAGACCAAATCACTGAGTGTCTAATCAGGTCATAGAGATGCTGCTCTGTGTAGGCTGATGGTAAAATTTCCTTTCTTTGCTCTTAGGTTCAATGTAGTCCCACACAAAACCATTGGCCTGCATTCCTATTTCTGTCACCATGTAGGGCTCTTAAAACAACAGAAGAACCTTTTTTTTAGGTATACACAAAAAAATATAACAAAATGTTTTCTACATCTTTTATCGGTTGAACTCCGAGGAGGACTCCTGTTACTGAAACACAGAGTTGGCTAAATAAAAAGCAACAGCAGCCTGGAGTATATAACCCCTAAATCATAAGACAAACAGTATAGCTATAGTTTTACCAGTGGAGACAAACTGTATGTAGGCCTGCAAGATAAATGGACACAACTGTGACATAAGCATAACTGTAAAAGAGAACAAATACAGAAGCTGAATTAACCTAAAAATCAAACTCTCGGTAAGAAAACGGTGAGTTTGCTGCTTTGATTTATGGCTTGACTTCCATTGATTGGAAGGATTTTGATTCGTGACCCACTCTTCCAATTTATTTTTGATGCTTTGATAAATACTGTAGTGGTTTTCACATTCAACTAATAAAGATTTCCAGTTCAATCCTGGGAAGAGACACAAATCCATTTGGGGGTTATGTGAGGAAAGGCATCGTAAAAGTCCTCCAGATCACACACATGGAGCTGCTCGCTGTGGAAAAGAAGAGAGCAACTCAACTATCATCTAATATAATATTAGTGTTAAAGTGGGGTTTTTTTTCATTTCTTACAAGAAAAATATATACTCTAGTTTATTTGCTAAACATTTGTCCAGCTTGAATGCCAACCCACATATTTAAACACATAATATATTTAATTTCAGTCCAGCTTTTGAAGTTATAGAGAAACTAGAGATCATTACCAACTCAGATTCACAGAAGCTAAAATATTTAGTATTTTTTCCTGTCCAATTTTTTTGTGAAAGTCCTCTGATATTGCACACACTGATCCAATCGTAGTCGCTGCACTCTACCATCATTTATAAATAAGTCATGTATATTCTCATGAGTCCTTCTCCACCACTAACCAGGGTTTTAATAGTTTTGCAATTTTCATTAGTTTTTATTTTTATTTAGTTTTGACTTCAGATTTTCAATTTTATATCGTTTTAATTAGTTTTTACCAATTGTTTGCTAGTTTAGTTTAGTTTTTATTTTTTTGAAAATCCTTAGTTTCAGTTTAGTTTTGATTAGTTTCAGTTATAGTTTTAGTTGTGTTTGCAATAATTAAGTGTAACAAAATCCCAGTTTCATCATATCAGTCATTCTGCTTATCCTTGGGTATGTTGCTATTCCAGCTACCATACCCTGCACCCTGGACAGGTCGCCTGTCTGTCGCAGGGCTAACATGCACAAACAACTCACATTCCCACCTATGGGTTCTTTAAATAAATAAATAAAGGCAGATGAACAACCATTGATACCAGGCAACTATAAAATGTATATCTTGGCCCCAATGAGACTATTAACTCTCGCAGCACCGGGTGTTCGTAATTTTGGTTCAAGTGAATTGATAAACTTTTTGAAGGTAATTGACTCACACAGTTATGTAGATATCCCCGTCCTGTTGTCTCGGGATGCATCACGCTGCCTTGCCTGGGGTTAGCTTCTGTTTTCTGGGGATGAGGGTTGAGTGTGCTCCCTTACCTTCTCAAGGTAAGCTAGGTTAGCCTTCTTGTGTGAGCTTTTCAAGTGCACTTTAAGGTTTGTGGGATTTTTTTCCCTTTAGAAATGTCCCCCATAATTTGTCTGTTTCCACTACAAGACACTTGCTTTATCCAAAACACAGTCATATTCAAAGTAATCCCAAATTGGACTCTGGCGCTTTCTTCCGACTTTTCCTGACATGATTCTGCGCGTGGACGGAGCAGCAACACAGACGACTCGACTAACGTACTGCCACCTGCTGGCATAATTAGACACAGCAAGAAAAAAAATGTGGAAACTAAACTTCATTTTCACCCTTGACTATTGTATGACACGCACACATCAACGAAAACTAAACACATTTTTGCTATAAATTCAGTTAATTTTAGTTCATTTTGTGAACACTCATTCGAGTTTTAGTTAGTTTTCCTTTTTTTGTTTTTATTTTTATTTCCGTTAACGAAAATGTTTTTTCACTTCTAGTTTTCGTTATTTCGTTAGTTTTCGTTAACGATAATAACCTTGCCACTAACATCCTACCAGTTAGAAAGGAAAACTTGGGTTTGTTTAAAGCTAAGGGCCGTGCAAATAAAGCTACATATAATGATGAAATGCCTTAATTATCTTTAGTGTACCTATCAGAAACATTTTTGCAGAGGTGCATATAAATTGATGTGCAACAGGAAAATAGTTTGTAACAGTTTGACAATAGTTAAGGAGTACTGGTGGCTCTTACTCTTAAGGTGGTCAAGCAGCAACCACAGGGGCGATTCTAGGATCAGAGCTTTGGGGGTGCTGAGCACCCAGAGAGCTGCCCATCCAGGCAAGATAAACTTTACTCGTCACGATGAGACGTCTTCCCCGTCTCTGTCAGTCCCTGCATCCTTAAATGTCTCCAGTTGTCCCGAGTTCCCTCTGACTGTCTCCTTGGTGCATTTAAACCCCTGTTCCTCCCTGTCCTCATCGTCTGCTGACTTCATCTCCATTATCAGTCATCAAAATTTAAGCCTCTCTGTGCAAGTCTGCAAATTTCTTTATTAAATCATAAGATTCTTAAATTCATCAAGTCTCTCTGTGCCTGGTTCCTCGTCACAAAAGATGACATCACTGTTTTGTACATTTTAACACAATTTAATCCCCACATTTGTGAAAGAAAAGCAAAACACTTTTTTGAAAAGTCTGTAACAAAACCATCAAATCTGATCAAGGTTATTTAAATGCTGCAAAAGAATGGATTGGAATTAAAAAAACAACAACCATATCCTAACCTTAATTACTGCGGGAGAATAATGAATGATGCTCATAATGATGCTCATAGTGAGTATGCAGTACAGAGAGGCTGCCTCTCTGTACTGCATCCAGTCAGTTAGCTAGTTAGTAACTTGGGTTCAATATCGGCACATGCACATATGACAAAATAACCAGTTTCTCTCATTACATTTCAAACAGGACAGTGGTAACAACAGCAGGCAAGATAATGTTAAGTTTTAGATTTTAAATAGGCTGTATAAATTTCAATGGGAGCAACGGGACGGTCAAATATCACTGATTTTACTACAGAGCAGGACGGATTGTAGGGTAGCAAACATCGTCGGAAAAGACATTTTCAACACTGCAGGTTACCTGGTGTAATGTTTTTCAGCTAAAAAGAAACATGATCTGACTCCTACCAACTATATAAAGAGTAACTGAAGGTTAAATGCAGCTAATATGTCCTGTTTTAAGCCAGGCACTTCCCCCTCCGCTCCGCTGCGTCTCAGCCACTATCGCTCTGGCAGTAACGGCGCTGCAGAGCAAGGGAGAGCCGAGCTGGAACAAACCATTTTGGGAGGGGGGAGGGATTATCTAAACTTTTGCTGTTAAAATGTTCCGTCTCAATTAAGTACTGTATGCTTTTTATATTTTTAATAGTGTGTCACACAAACAACAAATATTGTCAAAAAAAGTAAGAAATCTTTGGGGGTGCTTTGATTCATTTTGGGGGTGCTGAAGCACCCCCCAAAATGGGCTAAAATCGCCCCTGAGCAACCATCAACAAAATCATATCAAAACTCACAGTGTGTTTTCTAGAGTAGTAGTAGATACAAGGTGTGATCGAAAAGTTCTGGGATCAGGTGCATCAAAATCGATCTGTACCTGATTTAAGTTTGGCCGATCTCCCAGTAAAGGTCATGATCACGAGCAAGCCTAGCTTTCAGCAGGGCTGCTATTTTCAGCTTATTTGGCTGAAGGAGTGATGACCTCAAGGGTTGCTACTCCTTTAGTCCCGGTCAGATTTTATTGAAACTTGCACACAATGTTCTTCTAATGGTTTTTCATCTAAACTGTGCTCAGATCAAGGTCACATTTTTCATTTTGCAGTCAATAATTTGTGAATTGTGGTGGATTCAGGGCCAGATGAGCTCCTACATCATTAATGTTCTGGTTAGATTGCTTCCTGTCCCATTCTGACCACCACTGTGCACTCAAAGCTTCAGCAGAGAGCAAACACCTGGCCTGAATGACTCTTGGACGTTCATGTCTGGTGATGAAAGCTGCATCTTCATCTGTGAGTGAGCAGCTTCTTTAGCATTTTAAACACACTTTGTAGTCGCGGTTAAACACAGAATTTTCTTTACCTGCGTTCATTATGTTTTTGACACACTGATGTTGTTCCTTAACTATTTGTCAGTTGTCCCAACTTTAGACTTTTCCTGGCTTTCTCATGTTCATAAGAAGTGCTGCCGATCTCAGAGACGTCAAGCCGACCCAATTTGCTTTCTTGATTACATTTTCCAGCTGTACCTTCTACTCTGTTTCCAGCCTAAACTGCACGTCTGGTTCAAGACACTGGCTATTTTTAGCCTTACGATACATGCATCACTTGATTGACATGAAACAACACCGAATGAAACGGTTTCTAGGTTATTTGAGATGATTCCACTCAAAATGTGCTGTGGTTATTTTTACTTCACTTGGATATTTCCCGATAGAGAGCGCAGGAGGAAAGTTTCTCTGTGCTCGTGTCTCGGGTTAATATAGATTCATAAGGCATTAATTTTTCTCATGGACTTTTTTCTCTCCTTTCACCCAGGCTGGTTGAGGCAGACTGCCACCCACCCAGAGTGTGAGGTCTCTGCTTATTACATTTTTTTCTCCCAAACACTTTCTTAAAGGGATCAGTAGATTTTAACTAAAGCAATCAAGATGTAATTGAAGACTTTCTGTTTTAATTCAAGGGCTTTAACAAAAGTGTTGCATTAACTGTTTAAGAATTACAGTTAATGCAATAGCAGAAAATGCCATTTAAAAGAATGAAGAAGCTTATTGAATTCATCAGTCAGAATATGATGTTTAAAACAAGCATCAGGTATTCAACTGTTGTAGGTTTAGCTGCTGAGGTTTATCATGTGATGCCATGTGCCCATTAGTCAAGAATGTGGGCAATATGGTGGTTTTTGTCTGTCACTGGATAAAATCTGTCGCAAAGAAGGTTGCTGCATCAAAAACCTCTTAGATCTTGCTTTGGTTGCAGGAAACTGTCATAGTTGTCTGTAGTTTCTCATGTATCTGTAAATACCCACTAACTATTAGCCCAGCGGTAGTAAAATTTGAGAAAGTTCATTGCAAAGTGTTAGTGGGATAGGTTCACCTTCAGAGTAAAAGTTGCACGTTTGAAACATGTTGGATGAGGTGCTTAGGCACAGCTGTTACATTTTTTGCTTAATCTACTTTGCATTGTCTGTTTCACAGTTTCGCTGCAGCTCCGAGAGCTGGAGGGTGATTAATTTGGTGGCTGCGATATGCTAGCTACCAATGCAATCACATGGAGTATTTTGTCAGTCGGCTGGGGAATACTCTTTTTCCCCTGGTGTCAAGTGGTTGCCAGATGGTCACAGACGACTCTCTAGGCTTGTGGAACTGGAGCCTCATTCACTTGATCCTACATTGTCGCCATGGTTGTCGAACATTCAAAATGGCGGATGAGTTAACGTGGGTAGTGGTCACGTGTCTGCAAAACGTCAAACCTTTTGTTGGGCGACAAAAATTACTGCAAAGGCTAAATCAGACGTGTAAGTTTTTGAAGCATCATTAAAAAGTATCTCATGCCATTCATATTGTATATGAAGAGGTGTTTATGTGTAGTATACTATGTATATACTATACAAACATGCTCCACCTTTTATTTTAAGGTGACACAACTTGCTGGATGCATTTTTTTTTTAAAATAAATATGCAGTTGACACAAAATTATTTCCCAGCGACGCCTTTGGGTGCAATGCAGAACTTTTATTTGTGTGGCTGTAAGGTTTGGCTCCTCCACAGGACGATGCTGAGGGCTGCTGCCTCAGGTTGTTCATGGAAGATTGAGATGTCTGATTCAAACTGGCTGAAATCCACAGTGCAGAAAAGGTCAGCATAATGCTAGCTACCTGCCACATGCTGCGGGCAGGCCAGACATGATGCTGGCAGGGGAGGGGGGGGAAGAGAGACGGCAAAGGGCAGGATGCTAAATTGTGTTTCATTGTCACACTTGATGGTAGAGAAAATAGATGAGGATGTAATGGGTGTACGCTGTGAGAGACTTGTCTGTAGCTATTCTCATAGCTCTACTGTACTGTCAGACCAAAGTTCATCAGAACAAAATATGATGACACACTCAGTCAGTCATGTTAAATCATGGCTGTCAGTTTGCAAAGTCATGACGATGCCATGGGGGATACACAGACCTTTGTAAACATGTGGTTTAAGCAGTTGAAAATGTTTTTACACCTGTTTACTGGCAAATCCTGAGCTCTCATCAGTTTTAAACTGTAAATAATCCTGGTTTTCACACTGAGGCATTAGATCCATACAGAAGAGTTAATCATGTCAGTTTCTAAAACAGTGATTTTGTCTTTGCTGCACACTAACCAAGGACCCAGGGCTGCTTTTAAAAGTTAGAAACTGCTCAACTTGGCCAAAAAGAAGTGTGTTTTAGATAAAGCGTCCAAGAGTTATGTAACAATAAAGGAGCAAATTAACCTTGACACGGAGTGGCTGACTTCACACTGCAGCTACTGCAAAAATAATGACTGCTGCTGTGTTTAAGATTCAGAGCAACACTGCTGAGTTGCACTTAAACAAAAGAGGAGGAAAGCAACATTTTCGATACATTTAAGGTGTAATTGCAGTACTGTAAATAGAACATAAATAATAAAGTAGAACAATTTCAGTTTCCATTACTAGGATAGATCACTATTATATTCAATTTGCTGAGGTTATTTTCTTCAGATAAATTTTACAATTAATTCAAATATTTGGAAAAAGTGTCATTGTCACCAAAATCAGGTTGTGTTAATGTTTAATGCAGGTATTTGATTAAGAACATGATTTTTTTTGTAACTGAGGGATTCGATTAAGAACACTTAGCATATCCAAGCTCCTTGTGCTTACTCAAAATGTAAAAGATAACCTGCACCACAGATGAATTAGCATTCCCAACAAGTCCAATTCCCAGGGACACAGTGCAGTTTGGAGGGAGAGCTGAGAAGACAAGAACGGGGAAAGTCAAGAAAAAAAGAGGAAAACAAACAACATAACTGCTAACTGTCTTTGTTTAGCAGTTTTGTCCTTGCTCTGCCAGTCTCCATCGCTCACTCTGTCTTTATCTCTGTGGACCGCGCTTCTTCTCTCCTCATCTGCAATCCTTTCTCCATCCAAACTCTCTTTTAACACTAGAAGGATGTGGAAGGATGAAATCTGGAGTGTGCAGCGAGAGCGTTTAATGACATGCACGTGTGTTTCTGTGCAAATCTTTTAGGCACTTTTTAATTCAAAAGATGTGACAAATTAAATTTTAGCTTATCTGGTCAATGAGCTAATGAGCATGGTAAGGTGTCCAGCTTTCTGTCTACAGTTGTCAAGAAATAACTACATAACATTATAACATTATGACCACAGACAGGTGAAGGGAATGACACTGATTGTATCTCCATCATAGCACCTGTTAGTGGCTGGGCTATATTATGGAGCAAGGGAACATCTTGTCCTCAAAGTTGTGTTGGAAGCAGTAAAAATGGACGAGCGCAAGGATTTGAGCGAGTTTGACAAAAGGCCATATTGTGATGGCTAGATGACTGGGTCGACTGGGTCAGCGTATCTCCAAACTGCAGCTCTTGTTGGGCGTTACTGGTCTGCAGTGGTCAGCATCTACCAAAAGTGGTCAAAGGAAGAACCGTAGTGAACCAGCAACAGAGCCAAGGTTAATTGATCTGCATGGTGAGCGAAGGCTGGCCCATGTGGTCAGATCCAACAGACAAGCTGCTGTAGCTCATATTGCCAAAAAAGTTTATGCAAATTCTGATGGAAAGGTGTCAGAATGCACAGTCGCTGTTTGTTGTGCATGGGCTGCATAGCCACAGAGCATTCAGAGTGCCCATGCTGACATCTGTTCAGCACTGGATCATGAAACAGTGGAAGAAGTTGGCCTGGTTTGATGAACCATGTTTTCTTTCACATCACTTGAAAAGCTGGGTGAGTGTTACCCAGGCAACACCTAGCACTAGGATTCCCTGGTGGCTGTGACCTCTTCCCAGAGCTCAGTCTGGGAGGCCCCACCTCGCAGCTTAAAGGACCTGCTACTGACATCTTGTTGCTGATACCACAGCACACCTTCAGAGGAATGGAGTCCACGACTCGATGGGTCAAGGCTGTTTTGGCAAGTGTAAAGATTTGAACAAGTTTGTTTCACAGCACTTTACTGATAAGTGTAAGATTTTAAAAGTGCCTTAAGTACATAAAGTACTCCACGGTATTGGTCATCACAAAATATATTTGGATCTTAGATATACTTAATCATAAAAAAGAATTATTCTCTCAGGACACTCATAAAAGGCATACAAGTTCATGATTTGGATTTTCATGAAGACGGGAAACTTCAGTTATTTAGAAATTGTTCTGCAGTCCTCAGTTTAAGTTTGCTCAGTCTCGCTGACACACACTAGTGTGCAGGGGCATTTCTGTTGCAGTCCTGTTCAAGTTCTAAAGAACTGAATTGAAACTCCTTCTCAGCACGAGTATGCAGAAGCTGTGTGCCTGTGCAGTTACAGCAGGCAGTGCAATGATCACACCACCAAACAAAGCTCACTTTGCAGTGTTTTCAGATTAATCTGTCTTTTAACGACGTGCAAACAAGTGGGAAAAAACTGTTCATTAATCCAACACTACTCAGCGAGTTCTGCCTCCTATTTTTCCTGGCAGCCTTCCACAATAAGAAACCGTTTACACAATCTCGCTGAAGCTGACAGTTAAATATAATCTGTTTATTAGTATCTGAAGCTCAGTTTAATCACTTATTTCCATCCCACTAACAATTAATCAACCTGTTCCACATTCAGTCAAAGCCTAATGTCATGTTAGCTCGATTTATATTCACATGAAACTGAAAAAGTCACAGACTGTGTAACGACTGCCTGCAAATGTAAAAACCTCTCACCAGTTAATGGAAAATGAATTGATTTTTAAAAAAAAGGTGATTATCACAAGTGAGAGACCTGGAGTGTGGATTAACTGATAGGTGATTAGTGAATTCATCGCGTCCTCTCAGTGTTGGCTGTCTGCTGCTGCAGATAAACCATTATCTCTTCAGTCAGTGAGAAAGCTAACAGAGTGCCTATAGGGGTCTGCAGTGGCCTCACTATGCTGTCAACACACACTGGCTCCAGCAGTGCTGATTGGTTGTGGAAAATGGAAAACAGAGTGTTTGTGGAAACCTATTTTTAGTTGCTGACAAAACCAAAAATAAAGTCGATGCAGAATTCATGATCAGCATTATTTGAGTCTTCAGCACTTCTGTGTGAACCCAAAAACTTTGTAATCTGTCATCTCGCTCATAGCACACAATCCAGGACCTTTTTTTTTTTCCCTTTAAAGCCTGCTGCACTGATGCGGCACAATTGATTGATGAATTCTTAAAATGGCTATCCTGGAAAATCCTGCAGCGTTTAAGACAGGAAGAGGTCGGACCTCTGTGTGCGTGTCTCCGAGATTAACAGTCCACAGCTTCTACAGCACATTCTGTTTTCTACTTTGACTTGTACTTTAATGCAATTCAATGAAAATGATCACCTTCATTAGTTCAGCCTCAGTAATCAGTCATACTTCGCCATGCAACACTTAAAGTTTCCTCCTACTTTTCACTCAAGTCCTCTGTAGCTGTAACCTTGGTCTTCAGGTAGTGATATAACCACTGCCAACAAACTGCATCTGATGATCTGAGCTGGCTCTTGCTGATCATCTTACGAACAAGAGACGAGGCAGTTTATGACAAATGCCTTTTTTTAAGTTCCTGTATTTCTAGAATTTATATATATATACTTTCTTATGTTGTTGGCTTGTTCACTACCTGTGAGCCACACTGTAGCCAAAAGAGTAGACAAGGTAGAAATAGATATGGATTTAACAGGAGACGAAGGATGGAAATCAATAAAACTTGGGCAGGAGACAAAGGCATAAAACAGGAATGAAAATAGGTCCAAAGGAGTCTGTGTGTGTGTGTGTGTGTGTGTGTGTGTGTGTGTGTGTGTGTGTGTGTGTGTGTGAGAGAGAGAGAGAGAGAGAGAGAGAGAATGAGAGTTTTTCTTTGTGTTTGTGTGTATGTATTATAAAAGGCACCATACAAGGTATGAAACACAGGTCAAAATACCAAAAAACATGCATATCTAGATATGCATAAATATGCATATGCCTCAGTATGGAGGTTCATATCCATACATAAATATGGTTATTAACTGATTTTAGACATTTAAATAGCCCCACAGTGTGTTGTTGGAAGGACCAGGGGATTTTTGTTAGTTTAATTTACTCACTTCAAACTTTTCAAACTTTCAGTCAGCCTTTTCATTTGCAGCCAGGAAGGTTCAAAATACTGAAAAGAAGAGTAAAGAGGTCGGTTTAAGTGAGACAGAGAAATGCTTCATCTAAATTTGTGCCATCCATCACACTGCCAAGCACCGGACTTGGGTCCACTTCTGAGAAATTTAGGTTAAAAGGACTCACACAAAGCTCTTTCCACAAAGCTGCTTATATTCTCATCATATTCCTCCCCTTTAACTTCTTCTTGGTTTATTTTGGTTTTACTTGACCTGCTTTTTGAAAACAAATTCTAATCTGATAGAAAAGGTCGAGGAAGCCGAAATGAGAAAGGCATTTAGACTTATTTCTGTTCCATCATTATAAATGTTACCGATTTGTTTCTTGATGTGAACCCTTTTTAGGTTTAGAAAAAGGCACTGCAAGGTTATCAGGTTTATTATTGTTGCATAGCAACATCAAGTGACTCTTCCAGCACTTTCCACTGGCAGCTGCAAGAAAATAAAAAGAGGGAAAAAAAAGAAAGCTTGTCTTTTTTCAGGGCTTTAATTTCCATCAAACAGAAACGTCAGCTGGATCTCGGAGAGCAGTGGCCTTGACACTAGAGCTCCGCAGGGTTTTCATCCCACGCTGAGCCTCAGACACAAAGCCCAGAGCAGCCACTGGACATCGTCAGCTGTGATTACATTTCCACCATGCTGGAGACAGCTTTAAGGGATGATTGAGCCCACACACACACAGACACACACAACGTCCAAATGTCGACACGGATATTACAACACACAGCGGCGAACTTTATGCACACGTGTTGATAAGAAATGACCCGCGCTGTACATACTCTGTATAATAAGGATTAGCCCTCATGACCGCACCGCAGGTACACTCGAGGCGTACGGAAGCTGCCATGGTAACTTGTGTTAAGGAAGTATAAAGGCAGCTTTTTCCACCCGCCGCTGCCGTCACTTCACCCAGGCTCCACCTCTGCTTAAAAAACTTTTGATGATGATGTGTGTTTAAACCCCAGCTTTTTTTTTAGCTCCTTATTAAATCAGTTTCATTATGCACCAAAAAGATCCAATACATCCTCCGGGGGTCATCTGTAAGTTAAACCTCAGTGGAGTTGATGCTGCTGCAATGTATGGAATAATGAGCTGTAGGATATCAAAAGCATCCTGCCTGTTGGGAATGAAGAGTTTCTTCTCATTTCCCCACAATTTCTCTGAGGTTTATAAATTGTTTCATGACAGCCGAGCTGCTGAGGTCAACAAGGCCTGAAGAAGAAAGACTGCGTGTTCACGTGGTGTGAAATTGGGACCACTAGAGCACAGAGTGGGGAAGAGAATGACGATATAATACATTTAATAAAAAAGAGAGCAGAAATAGGTGGAGACTAGCATGGCCCGAAGGTAATTAACAAATATCCTAAGAAAGAGAGTGATCGGTTGGCTAGTTGGTTGGAGGGGTTGCTTTATTAGCCTCATCACTATTGGAAATGAATACTGAGAGAAAGATAGAAGGACACACCATGTTCTCTGTGACTTACTGAAAGTAATGTTTGTACTAAAAATGATCAAAATGTATAGGTCAGTACATGAAATTCACGTGATCCAAATAAAATGTTTGGATCCAACTATGTACTGAAGTACATAGTTGGACTGTATAGGTCCAGGTGTTTTCAGTCCCATTGTCACAGGTGTATAAAGTCAAGCGTATAGCCATGCAGTCAAGGCTTTGTGAAAGAATCAGTCCTCCTAAAGATCTCACTGAATTCAAGCATGGAGATGTAATCGGATGCCACTGTTGCAGCAAATCAGTTTACGAAATGTTTTCCTCCTCCGATCAGCTGTGAGAGGTAATAATGTAAAATGGAAATGTTTATGGTCAAGTGGTGGAGTTTTAAGTATGTCAGGGTATTGTTCACGAGTAAAAGGAGAGTTAAGACACTGGTCATTTTTGGAGGCACTTGGAGTAAAGCTGCTACTACTCAGAAAGAGCCAGTTGAGCCAATTTCTGGCGACTCGGAAGGTCTGCTAGGTGAGGTGTTCCTGGCATGTCCTACCAGGAAGAGGCCCTGGGTAGGATGTAATCACTCCAGGATACCCTAAAGCCTGTCTGGCTTGGGAATGTCTCGGTCTCCTTCAGAGAAGCTGGATGAGGTGGCTAGGGATAGAGCAGTCTGGGTTTCTCTCCTTAGACTGCTGCTGCCCGATGAATGGATGGATGGATGGTTGGTTGGATAAACAACTTTAGGAACCACAGTAACTCAGCCATGAAGTGGTAGACCTTGACATCAGTACAAAAACTGTACACAAGGAGCTTCGTGGCATGGATTTGTCATACTTTTATTCATATTAGTGTATGAATAAAAGTATTACCAGTGGAAAAGTTTGGGGAGTGGGGGATGGGGTTCAGGATTATTATTTCTCTTGATTTTCTGAATATTTTAAAGATGTTATGTACAATAGATGATAGCAAAAATGTGACCTTTTGTTTAACTGTCTGAACACATTGTCTTTCATAAAGTGGTAAACTTTGTTCAGCCTTTCTTAATGCCCTTGTGATACAGTTGCATTAGGTGACTGTAGCTGTTTGTGGGGTGATTGTGGCGCAGGAGTAGAGCTAGACAGAAAGCTCACTGATGTAGTAAAAAGTACGTGTATGAATGTGTGAATGACACAGGTTGTATAAAGTGCGTTGAGTGCTAAGGTAGACTAGAAAAGTGCTATTTATGAACCAGTCAATTTACGATTTGGTGACCACGAAAAAAACATAATTAGTTATGAAATGTTCCACCAGGGCTTTTTGGTGTTTAGGCTGAAATTGCGATGTTTATTCATGCATGGAATTCGATGCAGGCAACAGAAGACTGGCAAAGTTGTGCAATGCTTAATCACCATTTTATCTGACACGGTCCATTTTTGGAAGTTCCCTTTAGCTCAATTTAGGAAAAAATATGTGATGACAGTTTCCATGGACCTGCTGCCAAACTTCACAGGTGAACTGCCTCATATCTTGTCAGGCAGCCCAGATTTTCTTGCAACTACCAAAATACACATAAGCCTTTCTGCATTAACAGGTGAGCAGCAGACACTTTATTGATATAAAAAGATGTTCCTGTCTCTCTGTCTGTCTGGCAGAGTGGGACCCTTTCAGATAGCTAAAACTGTTTTGACTCAATCTGAATAGAAAGCTATGTGCATAATTCCCTGAGGGAATGTGCTGAGGATTTAGTGTCTCCTCCGGTTGTGGCGGCTCAGCCTTTTGTCTGGCTTATCGGTATTGTCTGCGGGACAATCGGGACTGTGGCATCATTATTCTCACATGCACAAGCACATGAGGACAGGGGATGCAAGGTCTTCCAAATATGCACGGCCGTAGCAAACGAACAGTCATCAGTAAAGACAGACAGGGCTAACAGGGGCTCGCACTAGGTGATACTTCAGTACTGAGCAGCAGCTCTAAACAGGACAGATTTTTCTCTTGGGAACTTGACAGCCTTCCTCGAATGGTGTCACAGCCCCGGGATTAGTTCTGTTTACTTCACGATGTCAAACAAACAAACACACACACACTGACACAGACAGAAAGGGCTGACAGTAAAGAAATGTTCCCTAACGATGAAATGTCTCTGCCTCTCTTCCCTCCAGGTACATGGGTGACATTTGGAGGACAGATAACAGACGAGGTATGAAACGCTTACCTTTATTTTACATGTCTACTTGATGTCAGTGCAGTCTGCTCATTGGTTACACTGATGTACAGTGTATGGCACATTAGACTGGTTGGTGTAGCTTCTTTTTTTTACCTATTAAATAATGACACAACTTTTTTGCCTGTCAAATGTTTAAATGCAATTAAATATGCTATATAGAGAAAGCTGCCTTACTTATGGATGAAACAGCAAAAATGGGTCCAAGTGCACCGATATAGGAAACTGATGAGCCATAATAGACAATGTAGCTTAAAATTACACTTACATCACTGCCCACTCGCCATAAAAAGGAATGGATTCAAAACTGAATTCCCTTTGAAAATTACCAACAAAGTCAAAAAAGGCTGCAGGCCAAGACAAGTTGGCAGCATTCGAGGTAGAGTGGTCATCCGTAGCCATTTCTGTTCTCCGCTGTTTTATTTCTTGTTTAAAAAAGAAAAAGATGCAATTTTTTTTGTGTGGGGGGGTTTGAATCAGAATAAATACAGATTGACACTGTAAATGATCCACGGCAGAGGAAACGACATGTCCGTGCTTTGCAGCGTACTTTATTAACACACGGTTGCTGTACAAACGCAGTCGGCTGCAGCTCCACAGCTCACAGCCCGACACATACTAACAACAACCATTACAGCAGGACCCAGTACAGACTTTAAGCCGGCGAGGCGTGATTGCGGATGCCGCTCAGGTGCGTCCGCCTCCCCTGCAGTGGCACCGTAGACCACGCCCCGCCACAGACACTTCCAGTTTTTCTTTTTTCTGTGTCGTATTTATTTGAAAGTCTGTAAGATCCTGAAGCAGGTGCAGCTGTGTAGTCCTCCAGGAAGGTTAATTCTTCTAACTACAATCCATCAAACAAAATGTCACATACAAAGGAGCAAAAACCTAATCTGGTGAAGGGATTTTCCATTCTGTACAACAGTTAGAGTCATAGGTTAACCAAAGAACTGTCACTGTGACTGTGGGACATCTGTCATGACTGCTTTTTTCTGACTGAGTGGTGCCACAGTTAACCTTCAGCACACCATACTGACAGAGCCCTCCAACACCCACAGGCTCAATTACTCCACAGTTTCACTTTGTATTGCTTTATTCCTTTAAAGTCACAGCCTTCACCAAAACCTCAGGTTCGATGAGTTGTTTGGATCGCAACACTTTGGTCCACACGGGACAGAAAAGGTCAGCATGATGGCTACGTGTGCACGCCGAATTCTCCTTTGCACTTATGCTGATGAACTCTAACGTGCTCTGATGTTGCCCTTGGGGTCCTGGTCTTGGTCACCGCACATACGCACATATGCACATATGCACATATGCACACACTTAAATTGACACAGAAGAGAACAGCGCTCACCCAGGGGTACGCAGAAGCACCAAGCTTATGTAAGAGTATTATTTTTCTTTCCTTAGGGTTGCTGGCGTTGACTTACTTGGTACCCTCACTCAAAGCTTAGCACCCTTTTCCCCTTCCATTATCCTGAACGTCCGCAGTTCAGTGTCAGTAGCATCACTCAGACACTTCAGGCTGTGACAGCTGGGAGCGTTATGATCAATCCTGGCTGGCTTGTGTGAACGTGGTTTTAAATTTTTAAATCTTCTCTGTAAAGTGATCTATGGTAGGAACGACCAGAAAAAGAAGCTGGTAGAGCAGACAGAGGGTCTCGATGGACATGCAAAAGCAAGAGAACTATCATTACATGCAGTGCTGGTAGGTTAACCAGTCCTCCAGTGCCCTGTTCAATGTCATTGTCATCAAGTCTGCCCTAAATGTGCTAAAACGTCCTCAGCAGGGTTCAGCGTCCCTGTCCTCATTAAGAAATGCACAACAACTGTAGCACACAAACTGAGATAAAAATGCATAAAACACTAATATTTTCCCTTTATTTGTATTCAGAATAATCGTGTAATAACTTTATTGATATTGGAAGACATAAATATTAGTATAGATTTTCTAACGCTGGGCAATTTTTGGAGAGCGCGTCTTATCAAAGCGCTACATCCTCGTCTTAACGATAACACATTCCCAGACAGGCAGGAGGTTCGTGGCGGTTAGCGAGCTGATATTGCTTACTCATTCAAAAAGGGCAAAAGTGGATCCATAAATCATAAAGTGAATTTGAAGACGACGTCTCTTGTTCGTGTCAACGTCGATGCAGTGAGTTTGAAAGGGGAGGAGGCAGCGCAGTCATAAAATCCTTGCTCAAGGTTGTGTGGGTTGTATGTGGGAGGCTGCTGCGGCCTTGATTCTGAGGTTGTGTGAGGAACTAAAAAAATGAAAAAAAGTCAATTTTTTTTCTTATTATATTCCCTCCATCTATGGAAATTCGTTTGTCTTCCACCTTTTGTGCGCCTGAAGAAAAAAAAAAGGGGGAAAAAAGGAGGAGAGAAGCCTGAAGCCACCCATGTGTTCCTGCAACTTCAGTGACTCAGTGTTTGACTACAGGAAGAGGTTTTTATTTTATAGACGTGCTGCTTCTGCAGCTTCTGCCTGTTTGGTTTTTTTTAAAGCATCCCATCATTTGAAGGCCCTCGCTCATATTCAGTTCATCTGAAATGCCTAGAAGTCAAAGCAGAAGTGAGTAAGCAGTGATGCTTCAACACCACTGCAAACTTTCTGACTTCACAAATGTCACTTTCAGCTCTTTGGCAGCGACTGGCCTGTTAGCATGTTGTGAGACTCGTCATGAATAAGCAGTCACCCTGAAACTATCGCTCATGTTCTGGTTTAATTCAGTCTGTCCTTGTAACGCTCCCTTCTGCATGTTTCAAACTCTACCAGCAAATAAATATCAGTTTTAAGTTGTCACCACTTTGAAGTTATGCAGTCCATCTATTAGCTTCTCATCTTACCTCATCCTTCATCCTGTAGCTGTTATCTTACCTAAGACCTCCATTCGTTCACTTTCCAGTGTGGCCAACAGTTCTGGCATGAGGTTGCTTCCCTGTTTGCACTCAGCAGAGACCAATAAGGGAAAGAACATGCTTTTCATATTCTCTGTAATCCCTCTTCCCCAAATCTTTCTCTCCTTAAGTGACATCTCCTTTCTCTAACCTCTCCATTATCCAGCTCCATCTTTTTATTCTGCTCTGTTTGTCTGATGCCAGTCCAGGGCTCAGAGACTGAATGAGCCATTTTGAAATGTGGACACTGTTATGTCCTTCCTTTATTTCCTTTCCTGGTTGTTCACTGAACCTTATCTGAAAGCACTGGATTTGCATCTGATGCATTTCTTTAAAAAAAAAAAAAAAAAAAACAAGAAAAAATGAAATATATGAATATATTGTATTGATGTTGGTTATACTAGGCTGAGAAAAAAACACTTATAAAATTACTTTTCAGATAGGGAACAGAACAAAATGCTGTTTGCTGTAAAGAATCATTAAAGACTGGATATAAAAGATGGACATGGCTCCAGTTGTGGTTATTCCAACTTTTCCTATTTCTGAGATGATTTTCTTTCTACAAGCTGTAGCTGAAATGAAAAAACAAACAAAAATCTATTTTACTTTAATGTAAAATATTTTTTTATTTAAAAGAAATTAATTGAACTTTAAAATGCTGCACAGGATTTTTCAAAATAAAGTGCTCTGCTACTAGAAAGAGGTGCAAATAAGAAATAAATGGAATTAAATTTTACCTGATGGTGGTTCCGAATATTTGACCTAAACAAACAGAAGCAAATGCAACACATTTATGTAACAGAACAAATTTCAGACTCGTTTTGACCAGTAATGAGACAATGACCTTCTTTGTTTTCTAAAAAAGGCTCCTGGCTTTTGGTTGTCTCTGAACTCTGGTTGGATTTAGCTTTAGCTACTTTTCCCCTTTTAACGTCTTTAAAATGTCTCTATTTACCCAGATGAGGGGATTAGGCGTCTGGTTAGGTTTGTCATTATAAACATTTTCCCGCTAACACTTTTTTATCTCAACTCAGAGTGAAGAGCTTTTGTGCTAACAACATATTAGCATATAGCTGTGAGTGTGATCTGGGCTGATTAACAATCAGCCAATCTCAGACCTCGGCAGGTAGATCGGGACGCCTTCAGTGCCTAATGAATCTTTTTGATTTCTCTGTCAGGTCCACTTGTCACTCTGAAGCTGGTGACATCCAAAATGCTGATCTTGAGGCAATAAACTAAATGACTGTTGTCATGGTAGTACGTGTGTCTTTTAAATACAGTCTGTAGGGTGCACCAATCTGAAACACTGGATTAGTTTTTTTCAGTCATGTCATAACATCATTCATGTATGGATAACTGGACAGATAACTGAGAGAAAAGATTACAGGATTTGATTTCCTCTCTGCTGGTATAAAGGCCAAAGATGACTCCCCCAGGTGATTCTGAATGCACAAGTGTTTGCCACTGCAACACTAGAATAAAGAGTCAGCAGCTGCACTTTTCTTCTGATTCGTTGTAGTTTTAGCAGCTAAAACTACTCAGTATTATGTTGGCAGGAGATGAAGAATGTCTCTCTCTTTTTTCTCCTTAAGCCTTTTCCTGCTGTAGAGGAACACCACTTGGATTCCTGCTTTGCTGCTACAAGTAAAAATGCCATTTTAAGACTTTCCACAGCTGGCAATTTCTCCATTGAGAACAGGTGCTGCTGTTTCAACAGGTGATGCTACATTATCTCACCAAGAATCCTTTCTGGGGCTTGCGGTTAACTTTAAAAATGGATTTTAAAGTATAAATGACTGTTTTCAGCTTTGCCTCCAAGCAAAAAGCCCATGTGGGAGCTGCTGTAGCTACAACATCTTAAATCAGTTTACAAACACACTTTTTATTGACTTTTATTTTGCTTCCTTTTGGTCCTTTTCCATTTTTTATGACTTCTTTTTGTGTGTGTTGTCCTTCATTTTATTGCCGTTCTATATTACATTACGTTACACAGGGGATGTGCCTTCAGCATGTTCATCAAAGGAATGTTAGTTACTAATAAAATCAAATTTACTGTCACTGTATCACACACAGGCTAGGAATGCTATCCCGCTTCATGCTAGTTGCAAAGTGATGGTTGAGGAAGGCTGAAAACATTTCTCAGAGGAGACGTTATCTCATTCTTCTAGAAGCAACGCCTCCACTGTCTGCCATCACACACACACAAAAACCCACACATACTGTACATGCATTCGCACAAACTCACGCACTTCACGCAGACACGTGAACACAAACAACACAGCACACCCTTCTGTCACTACAGAACTCCACAGGGAAATGACAGTAAATTCACTTAAAGTCCTCCATGTAATAAAAGTCACCTCAGGGAAATTGGATCTCAGTTAGATGATTTATGGTCACCATGTCTGCAAATTTTAAAAAATGCCACACACACACACTCGCACAAAGCATGAATTAACTAAAGAGAAAAGAGCTGATACAGCTGTACATCATGAAGTCGAATGATTTTTCACAGCTAATTACACTGAGGCCCTACTTACTCAATAAAATCTGAATATGAACAAACTTCCAGCGTAGCTGCACACGAGTACAGTTCTGCTTGATCCAAATGGAAACGTTCACGGTCGTTCTGAACCACCAGGTGAAGCATGAATATAAAGGTGAGCGTCACTGAGGTGGTTCGCCATTGTGACGTTCACTGTCACATGAGGTTCACGTAAATCTGATAACACCAAGCTTACTGACCAGTCAAGAGGCAGTCTGGCTTCTGAAGGTATTTGACTGCCATTTCTGCTCCTCTGGACACTCTCTGTGCCTCACTTCAGCTCAGCTTTTCTTTTATTAATATCATGCTAGCCATTTTTTATGCTCTCTAAACCAGATTATGTGTTATTAAGTCGCTCTCGAGATGGTGTGGTCTTTTCTATTTTATATATTGAAATACGCCATTGCCTGTAACGTGCTGCATAAAACTCATTTGCAGTTAAATAATACTCCGAGGAAGCCCTCTGGTTGCAATTCCTCAGCAGTGATTCCTAGATGAAATGTGAAGCTGCACGGGCTGATGATGTGTGTCATGTTTTCCTACTTTGAAAGAGATTTGGGTAAATCTTGGACACTGTATCCGTGGAAACACATGAATATTTAAAAGGAAGATATTGATATGCAGGAATAATGCGGCTCCCTCACGGCCGATTCATCAGTAGGCGCCTGAAAGAGGGAAAAAATTGTTTCTTTTTGGTAAAATAGAAACTGCAAACTAACCTTTCTGTATCCTCTCTTTTTTTCATGTGTGTGCTCGATCTGACCGCTTGCCAGGTTGCAGAGCAGCTAATGACGATTGCCTACGAGAGTGGAGTCAACTTGTTTGACACAGCTGAGGTGTACGCGGGTGGCAGGTGGGTGATACACAGACCAGTGTTTTTGTGTAATGGGCTGCAGATGTCCGGCCTCGCTGTCACCAAAGTGCTCTTACTATAATATTCTCTAAACTGTTAGAAACTATGTCACATTTAGTATGATTATTCATGAGCTTAAAAGAAGTCCAGACATTATTCGTTCAAAATTGTAGGTTTCTGTTCATTGTAGCAATTTTTGAAATTTCTTGCATGTGTCTGTTCTTTGCTTTTCTCAACCACTGTTACCGTCTCATCTGTGAGGTCTTTTTATTTGTGACCTCACAGATGAAAGTGTATGTCAGAGACCTCGTAATGCAACGGCAAGCACTGCAGTTCCAATAAAAAGACTTCTACTAGCAGGAAATAGTATAATACGTTTTTGAAGACCCTTTTATTACGCCGTCCAACTGCCTGGTTCATAAACAACCAGTTTGCGTGCAGGCCTCTTTTGTTCCTCACTGTACTGTGGGCCGATACTGTGGAAGGAATGTTTATGATTTCAAAGTGCGATTTATTAACAACGCTTCGTTTATATTGCCTCGCAGGGCCGAAATCATTCTAGGAAACATCATCAAGAAGAAATGCTGGAGGTATGATTGCTCCAATACTTCTGCCTGAGAGAGAATGTGGAGAAGGATGATCTGTGTGTGTGTGTGTGTGTGTGTGTGTGTGTGTGTTGCAGATGAAAGATGCATGAAACTGTGTTTTGTTTTGTTTTTTTTCTTTTCCAGTGCGGAATTGTGCTTTTGTCTCAAAGGAAAAAAAGGAAAAAATAACTTTTATTAGTATTAATTCCTGCCTTATTGTCATAGTTTTGTTTTTCTTTTATTAAATGAAGTTAAATGTCTAGTTCATGGACAATACAGACACAATACAGCAGCCTGAAATAGCTTCCACATGAAAGTTGGCCTGCAGGCATTTTTTCCACAAATTTAAATATTCTTTTTATGGAGTTATTTAAACATGCTCATTTTTTTATTATTGATCGGCTCTGTAGGAGACGGGGAGAAGAGGAGTTACAGTATCATCAAAGGAAGCTCAAATATTGCACATTTTTACGTCTGAGTGCAAAAGAAGCTGCACAAAAAGTCGCATTTTCAGATCATAGTGATGGGATACTGTGGGATCACCGCCTGACGTATTCGATATAAAGCCATAACCTTAACCGAATTTGTCTTAGAACAACAGCATGTGATAAGTGATGGAGTCTCCATGCAACAATAACGCTTGCCACGCTATTAAATGAAGCTATGGAAACATGTATTTGCTAATCATTAGGTGGATTAGGCAGATCAGTGTCATGCACTGAGCTGCCTACACCAGTCTGTGAGTGCTGTCATGACAAATGGAAAGAACAAGCGCTCTACTTTACACTTCTTGGTCATATGTTGAGAATTCAGTGCCGGTAACACTGAATAATAATTATAAAGAGCTGCAGGGCATTTATTGATTTGTCCCATGTGACTAAAGTCTGCAAACACTCTCACAGCTCCTGCATTTAATTTGCAACTCTAATGCGGTGAAACCAGAAATCGTGTTTGCTTTTGCTGCCGTGTGAGATGCTGTAGAGTTTAATGATTTCACACAGCGCCAAATGACAAGGATGTCATCAAAACTCTTAAGCAAGACGGGCGTAGCATTTTCCCACCTGTTGCGTGGATAGCTCATTAGTCCGACAGTGTGACTAAACATTGAGGAACAACAAGACTGTGCTTTTGAATAAACAACTTAGCAAGGAGGGATGAAATAAAAATGGGAAAATAGCTGTAACAGACATGGTAGTGAGGAAAGCTGCAATGTAATTAGTCTTTTTTATAATACAGTCTTATATATATAATACAGAGAAAACCCCAACAATCAGATGACCCCTATGAACAAGCACTGGTCACAGTGGGAAGGAAAAACTCCCTTTTAACAGGAAGAAACCTCTGGCAGCAAGACAGAACAAAGGACACAGACTTTGCATGTGTATTTTCACTTTGTCATGTTATTACAATACAGCACATTGCACTAAATTTGCCTTATCCCGCTTTCTCTTTGCTTTCTAGGAGATCCAGCTTGGTCATTACAACTAAACTGTACTGGGGAGGAAAGTAAGTAAGAAACCCTGCAAACTCTTCACTTCCATGATATGAACTGTAATATTTTTTTAGGTTGTGTTGCTCACAAATTCTCAGTAATGTATTATCTGTTTGCAAAAAAACCCCTTGCATTGCACTTCTTTCATGTGAAACATTTGCAAAGCCCTTTTTAAATCCTGCATTGTTTACACGAAGGTTGGTATCCATCTTCTTCTTCTTCCTTTTCCTTTTACAACAAAAATAAAATACAAATAAAATAAAAATATGTCCTCGTGCATCTGCGCTCGCAATACAAGCAAAACAAGGACCATCTGACAGAAAGATAGAATCTTGGGGTAAATTTGCAAACGTGAAACGATTTTTTTCTGGGTCACAGAAATAAAATATTCACAAAAATCATTAAAAAAAACCCACCTAACCACCTAACTTTGTTCAG
The DNA here is from genome assembly GCF_963576455.1 of Neolamprologus multifasciatus. Lineage (NCBI taxonomy): Eukaryota > Metazoa > Chordata > Actinopteri > Cichliformes > Cichlidae > Neolamprologus > Neolamprologus multifasciatus. The sequence goes on from NC_140452.1 coordinate 26,656,580, forward strand.
ATAAATAACAATAAAGCATGTATTTTAGTTAAGTCACTCAAAATTATACAAAAGACAATATAATCCTTTTGTCTCTGCTACATTTATCATTTTATATCCTTAATGTCTTTCAAAGCATCCAAACTTTTGCCTCTCTGCACCAAAGAAAGTTTCCTCGTGTTTTTGTGTGTCCATTTATCTCCGTTAACAACCTGAACAGCAACATGTCACGTAAAGTAACAACCAATGGGAGAACCTTCTGCTGAGACTGCAGAGAGAGAGAGGAGAGGGGATAAAGAAATCTACTTTATAGCACACACATCCAAAAAACACACACACACACAGAAAAGAAAGAGAAAGTCTGTCAAGCTCCAAGCCAGAGGCTGCCCAACTGGGTCTTGTGATAAGGAAGAGGTTATTCTCTAGTTTTCAAGCATTTCCTCCAAACGCAGAGTCTGTGCTACGTCTCTCTCCTGCAGAGTCTGGATGCATAACGATGCTGAACAGCTGAGCGTGCGCTGACCTATTTACTTTAAACAGCCTGAAATGTACATTTGGAGTTCGTGTTTTTTGGTCACCCAGCGGGGTCCAAAAGTAACTTAAATTGACTTTAAGTCTGCAAAGTAAAACCGGTTTGAATTCCCACAATTTCTGGAACTTTTAGAAAAAAAATCTTATTTGGTTTTTTAAGATAAAAAAGAAGTGAAGCAGTTTTTTTGTTGTTGTTGTTTAATTAAGTGCAGTTTATGATTGATGTGATATGTATGTGTTTTATTCGATCAGAGCAGAGACAGAGAGAGGGTTGTCAAGGAAACACATTATTGAAGGTGAGACATGCAAATTTAACATCTCCAAAGATGACAAACTTTTTTTCTTAAAGAGTGAAATTTTTTAAAATGAGATCACAGTAACATGTTATAAGGTAAAAGTCTTTCAGTTCATTAACCTTTGAGTGTCCTTTGCCCTCGTGTGTGTGTGTGTGTGTGTGTCAGGTCTGAAAGGCTCTCTACAAAGGATGCAGCTGGAGTATGTGGATGTAGTTTTTGCCAATCGCCCAGATAGCAATACTCCCATGGAGGGTGAGTCAGTGTATCAAGTTTTCCAACAACATTCAGTTATGAAACTAATCGAATCAGCTGGCTCTGGTTCACAGTGTCTGACTTTCAGCAAATGGAACTTTTGGCGTTATTGTGATCGTTTGTAAGATTCATGAAATAGTTGCGTTGTTGCTCCACAGAATCATGTATTTACACTTGCAGAAAAATGTGTTAGGTTACCAGTATCACGGCTGAGAACTGTATATAAAAATAATCAAGTATTTGTGAGTAATTATGTCTTTTCAAACATAATTGTGATTTTTGACTATAGAGAAGCTGTCGATGAAATCCAGTGTGCAGAAAGCTATTTTCTGTTTGCAAGACAAATTCAAAAAAACCTCAGAATATCTTGTCTAATCTGAAACACTGCATTCATTTATCACGAGTGTTTGTACAGTGTCTCTGACAAAGAACATATTTACCTAGTGGTGTTAGAGCTACTTATTATTTCTATTATATTGAACTAGAAATGTAAGACTAGTTTTACTCTTGGAAAATCTGTTCTTTAGCTAAAGTGAGGCAGGCAGGTCTGCATAATTCATTATCAAGAAGTTTCTTATTAACATGCATATTAGTAGTTCAGTGGTTCCTCATTAATCATTATAAATTGATTGGGTACTATTGCTTACTGAGGTAGAGCCTCTTAACAGTGCGGTTTATTTCAGTAGCTTTTTAATTAGCGCTTCTAAGCAGTCGGTAGAGCTGCTTTCTTTTATATGAACTATGCTCTGGTTAATATTACATTTTAATATTCCAATACAAATCTGTGTGACACTGACATGAATGACAGAGTTCATTTAACAGTATTAAAGCAAAATGCTCTTGCTATTATAAATTTATATTGCTGAAGCTTTAAACATTGCATAAGTGAGCTTGTAATAGCAATAGTGTGGTTTACACTAGTCAGGTCCTGCTGGAGACACAACTCCCCTTTGGGGTTGGATCAGGAGGGACGTCCAGCTCAAAAACTGCAAAATCAAACATGCAGAGCTACCCGGTGTGGTAACCTGTTATGAAAGGGGAGTGGTCGAAAGTAGCTTATAGTAATAGCAAAAAGCTACTGTATATACCAGATAAAAGTAATGTTAAAGTAAGGGCATCTTTCTCACAAAATTAACACTCAGTATGCAGGCAGTAACCCAAGCTGCCCCGCTGAATATCTCAGTGAATGTTTATAATTGGCTATAAATGAATTTATGTAGAAGTAAGTGTAAAGATGCATTTGAAAATAAAAAAAGACATTGCACAAGTATTTTATTCAGGTAATTATCAAATGTATATTGAATTAATCTGATTTAATTTCTGTGTTGCGGTGTCTGCTCTCTGTTTCACTGTGTATGTTTCTTCACTGTGCTCGGCTTCTTCTTTTAGAACACACACACACACTCACACACGCGCACACACACACACACACACACACACACACACACACACACACACACACACACACACACACACACACACACACAGTGAATCAGAGAGCAGGTTGTAGCTGGATGTTTTTTGTCGGTTCTTTTGTGCTTAAGCTTGTCTATTCCTTTATCTTGTAGCTGTTTAGGATCTGCTCCTGTACATACTTATTTTCTTTTGCCCTCACTGTTCTTATTTAATTCCTTCAGCTTTTAGATGTTTTTCATGCTCGTTGATGCACGCTTTCTTGTTTTTCATGCTTCCCCAGACTTGTTTTGCTCTCTGTTGTGCTATGCCGCCCGGAAATAGATGCAGGTTGCATTTAAATATGAACGCAGCATGATGCTACGTAAATACAGAGCAAGGACGACAGGAGGGAAGGGTGAAGAGAGGAAGACAACAATAACAAACGAAAGGAAAGAAAGCGAATTGTTTTCTTGTCTTAATCCTGTGTTATTTCCCCTGGCAGCATACTATTGAGTAAGACGTCTGTGCTTCAGGTTAATTATTACTCGTGCAGGGAAAAACAAAAACCTTCATTACAAGTCTTCTTGGTTTGTCTTGATTATATACTTTTGGTGCATGTTGACTTCTACTGACGCGCCATCTTTCCTAACCTCTTTTTTTCTTTTCTCTCTGGGAGTTCTTAAACTTTCTCGCCCAGCCTAATCGGTTATCTTGCCAAGTATCGGTTGTGCAGAGTGAAAAACAAGAGTCCTGCCACAGTGAACGATTGCACTATAATTGGAGTGAGCACAGGGCGATGATGAACAACCTTAATGACAGTCCTAATCTCAGTTTTTGTTGGCCCCGACTGCCGTTGGCTCTCACAGTCAGCAGCGTTGGAGCTAATTGCGGCATTAAAAATGCAGTAGCTTGAATGTGATCAGAAGGGCTTTAGTATGTGAGCTTGTTAGTTTGTCCCCGGAGTCGTCAGGGAGGTGTGATGAGCCGTCAGCAGGTAAGAAAGACTTGAGGAGGCGGGCGGCCTTGTGAGGGTTTAATATATTTATTTATTTATTTTCGATTAGGTCATGACAGAAACTGGAACAACATGAAGAAGAAGCTTCTTTCAAGGCCGTTTCTCTCAAATGTTGCCTTTTTATTTTCTTAGTCTTTTAGTTTTTGACTGGTTTTAGTTTTCTATCTTTTATTCATCAACTTTTCTGGCATTGTCTTTTCATGTAGCTCGGCTATAGCTGGCTAAAAATATTTTGCCAAGCTCTAGGTCAGGGGTGTCAAACTCAAATACATAGTGGGCCAAAATTCAAAACTGGAACAAAGTCGCGGGCTAACATGAATATTTATTGAAATATATTTATTCCTCCAGATATGAGAATGAATCTTTTCTTATGGACTCAAACACGTTTTGCTGAAAAACTGAATATGGAACAAGCAAAGCTTAATACTAAACAATATATATATTAGCTGTATAATACCAGTAGGCCAGCTCTAATAGTAATTTGGTATGGCTTCGCGGGCCAAATGTAATTAGGCTGCGGGCCAAATTTGGCCCACGGGCCAGAGTTTGACACCTATGCTCTAGGTGTCAAACTCTAGGTGTCATTATCAGAGGATTGATGCGAACATCAATCCTCTGATAATGTTCTCACTATGTTATCATCATATTCTGTTGAGAAATTGTTTGACATGTCCTTGTCCATCTGCTGTGTTATTCTGGTTTTACCGCAGTTTAGATCTCTTCCTGTCCTCTGCTTCTTCCTCATTTACACCACCCACCTGCGAGCCACGGCCACATCATAGTTTTCTTTGGCTTTACTTTGATCCGCTTGTTCTGCAGCTCCGTGTTAGTCCTTGTTTTAATATTTACCAAACCTCTTCTCTGCATAAGCCCAAGCCAGCACAATCTCACCTCTCTACTTTTTCCCTGAACTCTCTGATCCAAGTTGCGTCTCTGTGATATGTTGAGTCCTAATAATCCATCTTTCCATCTGCCTCCAGCTCCACCTCCTCTCTTTTCATCTGCAACATTATCTCCAACCTATATGCAGTGAGGGCTTAATGTAACTGAACAATGATTTTTGTAATGTAAACCACCACAGTGGGTTTAAACCAGTGCAGACTTTGAGCTTTAAAACAACTGATTTGACAAAAGTATCTCAATTAATCTTTTCAGAATTACAGCCATTTTTATACATTGTCCTTCATTTTCAAAGGCTCAAAAGTAATTGGACATGGCCGGATGTGGCCCGTTCTCTTCTTATTTCATAACAAATCAGGTAGAGTAAAGATCTGGAGTTGTTTGCAAGTGTTGGTAGCTGTTCACCTTGATATTACTTGCTAGTCTCCAATTCTACAATCACAATAGGCCTTCATGAAGATGCAATCACTTAAAAGAAGGCCAGTTTAGACTTTGCCAGCAAACATCTAAAAGAGTCTGAACAGCTCCGGAAATAACAAAAGTATTTGGGCAGATGAAACCAAGATGAACTTTTTCCAGAAGGATGGGAAGAAAAAGAAAAAGTTAATAAACTGAAGAAAACCACATCATCTGTCAAACATGGTAGAGGAAGTGTTATAACTAGGGCATGTGTGACATACAGTAGAACCGGGTGGTTATTTATTTATTTATTTAGTATTTACTGATGATATGACTGCTGACAGAAGCAGCAGGATGAATTATGAAGTGCAGTCTTGGTTTGTTTTATTTAAAATCCACTAGCAGTGCAATAAAGTGGCAAAATTACAAAATAGAGTCTTTGTACTCTTGCACTCTTCTCTCACTACAAATCACAAGCATCTATAAATATTACTGATGATGCTTCTCAGCGAGCAACACCGAAATGCAAACGGTGAAGTAAACACGCACAATTTGTTCGCTGTCGATCCAGCTGACTGATACCTGTCATAACTGCATTTATCCACAGAGATTGTTCGAGCCATGACCTATGTGATAAACCAAGGCATGGCCATGTACTGGGGGACGTCTCGGTGGACGGCCATGGAGATCATGGTAAGCAGCAAACAGCTTTGAGTATAAGAAATGAAGAAGAATGAAAATGTCCAAATAAATGTTTCCTTTACACATTTGGTAACCGACTACAGATCGTATATAAATGATGGATATAGTATCTGGCGTGAACAGTCAAGCCAATGCAGATGTGCCTTTCCAGTGACCAGCATATTCACAGTATTGAAAATGAATGAGTAATTACAGAGCTGATGATTGGAGGGAAGTCGGGGGGAGAAAGTAGTGACTGTAAAAGACTGAGAGTGAAAAGAGGCTTTTTCAGTAAGTGGCACAGGCACAGCGGCTTCTTCTGGCTTTTGTTTTGTTTTCCTGTCAGAGATAATCCACTTCCTGTTTCAACCACTGGTGCATTAATGAATATATACATGAGGCAGAGAGTTATGAAGTGAACACATGCCTGAAGTGACACTCAAGGACGTAGCATCCATCCCCTCTTATCTCTCTTGGTCTCTTTATCACCCTCCTCCTCCCTCTAAGCACACTGCAATATGTTGACATTCTCCCTCTCTGGCTGTGAAAAAGAAGCAGATATCTTTATAAAGAACAGCAGGCCCAGATGAACACTGTGTAATTTAGATAGCATCGCTAATGAAGGTGGCTTTGATTCTCAGCAGTACAGCATGCACACGCAGTTACATGCATGGATGCGCACACGGGCTGGAGGCACATGTCATGGGTTGCAGCGCAGAAGGGCAACTGGTAATTTGTAAGTTGAGTGATGGCAGTGATATTATCCGTGCATCACACAGAATACACTCCCACTTCGACTGTGCTCTCATCCTGACATGTGTTGCACAGCAGGAAACCCACTAAATTAAAGGGTATTTAAAGAAGCAACAATGGCGCTGTTTTTCTCCGAGTAGGTGTGTGTGTGTGTGACTCCTCTGGCATTTGCCTTTAAAGGATCCGTGGACAAAATAGATAAGGAAATTTGAACATGGTGCCTCCGAGTTGTGATATGAAATATTGATTCGCTGACTTACTGAGAGGCATGCATTTGAATTTGTGCCACGCTCCCACAAGCTGATTAACAACCCCTCCCTCTCTCATTTCCTCCCCGAGTATTACCCAAACCTCTGTGCTTACGTACCAAATAGCTATATAGCTATAAAATAACAATCTTTTGAACAATATATAAAAGTAAATCCACATGAAACATCGTGATGAGCATCTTTTCTCTGTCTTTATCTCTAGGAGGCTTACTCTGTGGCGAGACAGTTTAATCTGATCCCGCCAGTGTGCGAGCAGGCCGAGTATCATCTTTTCCAGAGGGAGAAAGTAGAAGTGCAACTGCCCGAACTCTACCATAAGATAGGCAAGTGTTTGACAACAGCTTGATCAGTCACATGCATCCTTGTGTCACTTCCCTATCCACTCCATCCAACAACCTTTCTGACCAAGTTGCTCTCCTTCTCTGTTGCTCATTTCCACTGCGCTTTAATCACCCTCTCACGTTTTCACTTTTTCTGACGCTCTTCTCACACATTTCATCTCACTAAAACTCCTCTTCAACTCTCCTGCTGTGTCCATGGTTACAGGAGTCGGCGCGATGACGTGGTCACCGCTGGCATGCGGCATCATCACAGGAAAATATGAAAATGGCATTCCTGAGTCATCCAGGGCCTCCATGAAGGTAAGCGTGAGGGTTCGTCAAAACAAAGCGACAGTGAGAATCAGATTCAAAGCAGTGATTCATGACTTGTGCGCTTCAGGTGGTGTCGATATCTAAGACGTGAGACAGATGAGATCTGGGGAGGGTTTATGGAGGTTTGATTTGGACACACTGAAACTTAAGGACGTGCATGTGGGATGTTTTCGGTTTAGATGTAACCAAACAAAGTTGCTTCCGCTTGCATCTTCACCCTAAAGTTAGATATAGTCATGCTTTATTTTTCCAAGCTCATGTTTTGCATCTTTGAGTACGTCTGTGTCCCTGACTTGAGTTGAACAAACAGATTCAACTCAATTGCTGTCCATTCAAGTTGACTTTAATTAATTAAATAAATGATGAAATTAAGGCATGTCTGTAGCACTGTGACTACACCTCTGTGTGTCAATAAATTATTAATAATACATCAGCTCTGGAGTCTCCAGGCTCTCAGGCCTCACCCTGCATCTCTTCACTCATTCAGTCTGTGTCTTCTCTGTGCTGTCAGTCCTATCAGTGGTTGAAGGAGAAAATAATAAGTGAGGATGGAAGGAAGCAACAAGCCAAGCTGAAGGAGCTCAACCACATCGCAGAGAAGCTGGGATGTACCCTGCCTCAGCTGGCTGTGGGTAAGACTTCCCTGTCTTATAGCAAATACAGCAGAAGCAGCTTAAAGCAAAGCTTTTAAACCATAAATGCACAGACCTGTCAGACAGGAGCTGGTTTATGTAAGACGGGCACATTTTTCATCACCTTCGTTGGGTATTTGTTGTCTTTCGTGTTTGATATTTCCTCCAGCTTCCAGTCTACACACCAACGCAAAACTTTTCTGATGCACTTGTGCTTGCACTGCATCCCTGTGGATGTTCAAATAGCTGGGTGTGTTGTGCACTCCCCATGTGATAAGTAGATGTCCAGGTTATGTGCAAGAGTGCTGGAACCTCTGGTTTGTTTAAAGACAATAATCAGAAAGTAATAATAAGACGTGTGCCGTTGAATAGTCACTGACTGAGTATCTTCTGCTTTTCTGCAGCTTGGTGTCTAAGAAATGAAGGGGTGAGCTCGGTCCTTCTGGGAACATCCAATCCTGAGCAGCTCACTGAAAACCTCGGGGCCATACAGGTCAGAACAGGCAGACACACATTGCTGTTACCTGTGTTTCTTCACCTGCATCCTCTGCTGTCTTCCACTTATAATGATTTCTAGATCAAGTTGTCCCAAGTCTGTACCTATAATGACTTCAGACTTTCTTCACATTATTCTGCATGTCTTCCTTCCTTTGCTCCTCTCAGGCTTACTCAGCACATCTCTTTCTTTCTTAGGTCCTTCCCAAGATGACCTCCCATGTGGTGTCAGAGATCGACCACATCCTAGGCAACAGACCATACAGTAAGAAGGACTACCGCTCTTAGACCAGGCAGTTGGACTTCCAAGAGGTCAGCTGTACCTACCTACCTAACCATACTGCTACCTTGGACCCTCCATTCAGTGTTCATGTCCATGGTTCTCTCCTCGGGCCCCACTCAGCTCCAGCCCGCCTCAGCCTGGAACAGACGGCCTTGCTAAGTCCAGCGTTGCATACTGTACCTTTGTCTGTTTGAGCCTTGTCCTGATCAGATCAGCTCTACCAGGCTCATCTCAGGTGCCCAGCTCAGCTACGTCATGCTTGAGAAACTCAGCTTTTTGCAGCCTGAAACACAAAACATGATCCACTTCAGTAGTTCTAAACTTTGTGCTCCTCCCAAATCAAAGTGTTGCCACGTGCAGGTAGAACTATGCAGATCTTAGAGTAGAACATGTAAAAGTTTAGATTCAGGCTTATATTTGAGATCCCACCACATCCCAGTTCAGCTCCATCCAGGGATAGATATACAACTGACCTGATATCTGGATTAAAATTATATGAAACTACGACTGCAGCTCCTCGTTTTTAAAATATATCCAACCTTACACTCACATCCAGTTAGCAGATAAACCAAAAGAAGCAAAGCGGGCGTACTTAAAGTGCCTTCCCGAAGGGTACCTTGATAGTAGCTGCTAAATGAGACACCTGTGTTACTTATTTATTGGGCTCAGGCCTTCAGGTCTCGAGCCCATCCATTAAAAGCCAAGACCTCCACTCACAAGTAACATAATTTGAGCACAACATTCTTATTGGGCCCATATTTTATTTATGAGTACCACTGTACCACAGCTGAATACATGAATGCAAGAAATCAGAGGTATCTCAGGAAAGTGGACAGTTGTATTCTGAACCCCACCCGCCCCCACCCCACTCAGTGCTTTCATTAAATCGCTATGCAGAGCAACACACAGAATTACCATAAGAGTGTAAAACTCCAACCTCCTGTGTTGGAGGTAAGCAGCAACCAGGTGACTTGCGCATAATACAGAGTTTTATTAACATGAATGAAGCCTCAACAGACCCGATCCCTATTAGCCTGAATTAGCTTTCAAATACCTACCAAGTATATTCTGTCCCGTATTTAGAATAGTTAAGTATTCAGTGGATTATAAAGGCTGCAAATCGTGAGCGTATTTACCACCAGATGCATGTTTCCCTGCTATAGTGTGCCTCTTTCTTCTTTTCGACAAAGCACATAATTAAAGACTAGAAGAGGGTTTGATCAAAAAATCCTGCAAGCTTGTCCCCCCAGCCCCCCAGGTGTGACAGAGTACTGCGGGACTTTGAGTACTAGTACATATTGGACTCTGTTTGAGGAGAGAGTGAAGCATGTCGCCCCCGTGTGTTCCCTCTGAGGAACTGCTGAAGAATCCCACAGAAGAGAAATAAAGCGGACTACTTTTCTGCCTGTGAACTGAACCTGCATCGCTAGATCGCTCCAGCAAACCTTGAGGATTTTGGACTTAAGCTTACGATGAATCTATGAAATAAAAGATAAACTCGCCTCTGGTCTTGTCATGTTTAGAACGACTGCTTGTTTAAATGGCACAATGGGGCACAGACTCAAGGTATTTGGGATGTGGCAAAGATTACAGTATTTATTCTAGAGTAGTTAATATATATGAATTTATTTTGACATTTTGAAATACTGCTTTTGTTTGAAGATGCTAAATGTACATAAGATGTTAAGAAATACTGTGTAACATAAGGAGAAACCCATCGAGGAGCCTTCACCGCAGTGTATGGCTCACACATAGCAGACGTGTAAATAGAGTCACTTTTCTGCTCCTCTGCAGTATCGCTGCATCAGTTGCAACGTTTAGGCCACTGTCCAGCCCGTCCTGCTCCTTCCATCCTGACAAAAATGTACTTTTGTCTCCTCAAAGACAAAGAAAGTCACAACTATTTATAAGGATTAAGATTTAAATTTGTATTTCTCTTTTGGATTCTGCGTCAATAAGAGAATCGTTCTAAAAATGAGCTTCTCTAATGAGATGTGACAAATGTGATTAAAGGTTTCTTAAAGGACTTGAACGTGGATCGACCCTTCGGATTTCATGGCTGTCACCTTGATGCATTATTTTTGTTCTCTTTCATGTGGAAAACAAGCCATCTCTGAGATCAGCAGAAATGTTGGCCAGGTTCCGACTGAGTCACTTTCTTGTCCTTGGTGTGCATCTGTTGACTTGCACCACAAATACCACCTATGTATGGATCAATCAAGGGAAATCTCATTAGATTACAAGCGCCTACAGTTAACCAGAGCACGCTGTTACCTGTTTTTGGATGAAACACTAAAATCTCCTTGGCTCACAGCTTATTTAAGAAGTCTGGCCTTGGAGGAAAACTAGAGTTGGATCCAAAATGCCTTGAAATCAAGAAAAAACATCATATTTTGCTTATTTCTTATTCTCTATGTGGACACAGCACCATCTTTTCCTACGCAGAATTCACTTATTTGTAGCTTTTGGTGGCAAACACGTGCCACTGAGACACGAAGGTAAACGTTTAAGTTTGTGTGCAAGTCAACAGCTTTCCCATCAGTTTGAGTCAGTCACTGTTGGACTGTGGCCACCTGGCAGAGTGCCTTGAATTCCTTCAACAGGAATAAATTCAGGGATGTCTTTCACTACAAGTTGGTAAATGGCGTTTGGCTTCTGGCCTACAAGATATGTAAGATTTTAAAACAAAAGTATGCAGATGATATTATTTGATTGCCCAATCTGTCTCCTGTGTCACTTTAATAGAAAGTTGTAAGCATCAAGCACACACCGACAGTGTAGCTACAAAAAAGGAAAATGCTGTCTTTAAATTGTTATTATTCTCTATTGAATGATGCACTTACTGAGCTCCATCATTTCCCGGGAGCGTTACATCACCGAACAGTGGAGCTGATTCTTTAAACTGGTAGCTTCTCCGTAAATGGGACTCGCTTTCAGAGGAATGCAAAACCTACATATTATCAGCTCCACAAACTTCGGGAACAAGCAGCGCAACAGTCCTACAGATATTAGGAAAAGTAATGCAAGATGGACATTAACCTTCTTGTTGTCTGAGAGAACAGTGACTTGTCTTCGTGGTCTTCTCAATTTCTTACAGACTTAGAAACAACTCTAAAATGCAACAAGCAAGTCATCTGTGGCTGTTTTTCAGCTTGTTGAAATCCTGTAATGTGCCACATCAACTGCTACCCATGGTTTCTGGTTTTGGTTCGAGTCCTACCTGATAATCAGATCTGAAAACTCAGAGGTCACTGATTCTACGTGTTGTTGGGTGGATGAAAAACACTTGAGAGACATTGACTTCGGTTCTTGTTGCGTCATTGTATTGTTTCCCTTCCTGATCAGTGGTTTCTCTGTAAATACTCTATGTGAAAGTGTGATTAGAAATAAAAGCATTGCCAATGGAAATGGTGTCTAAGCCAATCAATGGACCGTATAATTCAAACAGATTAATAATCACGCAAAATCCTGTTGTTGTTTTCTGAAATTAGCTGTAAAAAAGCAGACTGAACAACACACAAATCAAATGACACGGATGACAAGTAAACAGACTTGCTTTATTTGTTACAAAAACAACAGAAGACAGATCTGTAGAAACAACTCTGGAGATAATTTGATCACGACTTTCATGAAGATGAAATGTCATATTCCGCTTGTAAACCCTGTTCCTAACATGAGTGTACACTTCTTTAGCCCATTTCCTAACCTCCAGTCCAACCCCCACCCTTTCTTCCTTTACTTTGAGCCGGTGGAAAGCAAAGCAATGAGTCCTGAAGAGGCACTGATGGACAGAATGTAGTTGCTGGGAAAAGGTGGGTTAAGGTAAACACTGGTAAGAAAAGTTTGCAGATATGAAGCATACAGTGTTACTTTTGACAGGGAGTTTTCTTTAGTTTTAGTCATAATTTAAACATCAAATTTCTTTTAGTCAACTAAATATTGTAAGATTATCATAGACTAAAATAATAATAATAATAATAAAGTATAAAAATGTCCGTTTGTAAAGTTGGGCGGGCAGACGGTGTGGACACTCAAAGTTGTAAATGTGGTAACTTAATGTAGGATTTTCAATCTTTAATGTTTCAACCTCTGACCTTAGTGCACGAGGAGATCGCTTCTGATGGGATCAATTCCAAACTCGTCCTGCCTTTCTGCACAACGTGATTAATTCTCAAATCAAATCATTTTATATGTTGAAAAAAGTGTCAGCACACTTCATCATAGGTTTTGCTCCTCGTGCATTAGTTTTAATAGTTATCGTCATTTAAGATCACTACGGCAAAATTAACACTGGTAGCATAAGCCTGGAATAATCGGTTTTCTATTAATCTGTTAAGATGTGTTAAAAGGATAAATCTGTCATACGTTTTCAACTTAAATATACTTGTGAACTATATACCACCACATACAGACGTGAAAGGATACACGGTGGGGTTGAAGTTCTTGAGCAGGAAGAAAGAGGCGATGATGACGAGAACCAGGAAGAGTGTGTTGTTGTAGAAGATGGAGAAGGTGGTGGCCTCGTAGTCGGCGACCTCGTTCTTCTTCCACAGAATTCTGGACAGGAGATAAAAACCAAGGTTACCAGGTTACCATGTACCAGGTTAACGCAGACTTTGTTAGAGACAGTGTGTGAACAGAAACAAGGTGGTTGATGTCAAACATAGACTTATACTCAATTTGTGCTCACTGGGTTGGTCCACTTAAATGCAAACAGCGACAATGCCACAGCTCCATCAGCATTTACACCAGCGCTGAGGGTGTGAGTACGCCCTGCTGTCTTCTCCTGAAGTGTCGCCACTCAGACAAAACCTTTTCCCAGAAAGTGTCTTCTTTTCACAGTGTTGGAACATCTCCCTCTATATAATCTCTGACTCTCTGATCCTCAGTACTGATTTATCATCATACTTTTGACTTTTGATGTACGGTGACGTTCACAAGGGCGAGACCAGTGAAGATAGATGGGTCATTAACGCGACCAGAAGAAACTGCACCTGAGTTTAGCACCTAACGCTGGCAGAAGAGGGTGTTGTTGTGGTTTGTTGACATGAGATTATAGTGTAACTATTAGGAATATAATACAGACTAAAATACTGTAAACCTGTAAGCTCACGTATTAGTGATCTGTCCCATTCTCACCACAAAGGCTGACTGCTGCTTTCACACATTTATTACAGTTATAAAGACTTTCTGCCCGTGTAACTCATTTGCCAGAAAAAATAAAAGTTAAAGATAAAGTTGGTAAAGTTTATAATTTATGATTTCACTTTTAAGATTACTGACACAAACCAGAAATACTCACATCAGTCTGCAGCTTTCCCAGAGACAAAAAACTGTGTCGCACCACTGAATGAGGTACGTAAAACTGTATCAGTACAGGCTCAGAGTCGGATTTCTATATAACCTACTTCCACTTGGTTTGAAACACCACCTAAATTGGTGGCCCCTCCACACAGATAAGCAAACGCAAGTGTGTAGATGGCGTGTAGTTGCTGAATTTGAATTGGGCTTACGTGTGCACTACGTTTTACCTCTCGTCTTTCTCCTTGCGGGACATCTTGCGGTTGTCAGCCTCAGACAACTTCCTGGTTACCTCCTTTGAAACAGCATCCTCACGTTTCTGTGCGACCCTGGAGTGTGATGAGTGGAAGATCACAAGCATTAAGACTTTAATCAAATTCAAAACACAACAGCAACTCACAGTAGATTCAGCTTCTAATAAGAAGTAACAAAATCATTTCTGAACTCAGTCTGTTGATTCTTAATCTGTTTCAAAGTTTCCCCAATGAATAACATCACATCTGTCAATCAAGTTGATCGAATTAAAAAAGCTCTAACTCTACAGAGACAGTTTGATTCCCTATTTGTGTTCAAACTACTTATTATTATATGTTTGTGTCCCCATGTAACTGAAGTTAAAAGGTATGAATAAAGTATAATATGAAGCCCATTTAACCAAGCAGCAACGCGTGTGTAGTGGATTTGTCCCTCTTACTTGTGTTTGAGCACAAACTTGACGTTCTTGTAGGCAAAAGCAACCAAGTAGGTGCTGACCAGAGTCATCACAGCATACAGAACTGCAGACTGGACCAGGTCCATATGCCAGATCCTCCAAAACAGCCCTAAAGAGAGGAAAAACAAGCACAAAAAGCTGCTCAAACTAATTATCTGAGACTGGAGTTTTTCAAGTAAAATCTCCCTAAGTTTTTTTGTGTTTTGATTCATTTGTTACTGCACTTCGTATCACAGCGTTATTACGAGGTCACGTTAGCATTCCTGGTCAATATTATTAACTGTGCTTATGTGTTATATCTCTGAACATTACGTGAGCTTAGATATGTAAAGTAGCGGCTCTGAAAACCTCGTTTTTATGGACAGTTTCTCATTTTTCATCCTCCACTCACTCAGTGTTAGCTAAATTAGCGGTTAGCACCAGCTAGCTTCCTCAGCCTATGCTGTACTCACAGATGGGGATGGCAGAAACGATGAGTGCATTTCCGTAAAACAGAGCTGTGGACTTTGCCGACAAGTTTCTGCTGAAGTCCTGAAGGAGAAGATCTTCTTCTGACTGCTGCTTGTTGCTGGTTTTGGGAGCCATGAGTGCTCACTGAACGGCCTGCCTGCTGCTCAGCTCCGGGTAGAAGAAGACTGACACGTCGGTGAATGGAGAAGAAGAGGAGAAGAGAGACGCGTCAGCACTCCGGCTTCTTCTTCTTTGTTTGGATGACGACGGAGACGCTGTGGCTTTTTGCTGCCCTCCACAGGACGATAAGGACACAGCACTTGTGCCGTTGCACAATAACCTACTTTAACGATATTTTTGTGCACCTTAATGTAATGGGCATTTTGACATGAAGAATTAGGTAAACACGTCTGTTTCTGATCACATTAATGAGGGCTGTTTCATGTAGGACCACAAGCTAACTAAAGTGACTGTTGACAGGGTTATAGAGCTATCAGCTGCGGTGACCCTCTGACAAGGGAGCAACTGAAAGTGGCTTAGAATTAGCTGTAAAATTGTTTGATAAATCCTTAGAGATCAGTCAATAGGCCCCTGGTAACCATTGGTTCAAGGGAAAAGTGTGTATTTTATTACTAGTTGGTAAGTTGATACTGTAGGCTGCCGGCAGTCGCTAGCATGAAATAGGTCAAAAAGAGACATACAGTGATATGTAGTGCTGCAATAGACACCCTGTGATTGCTTTGGTCACTAGCGGGTTGCTGTGGTCAGCAGTAAGCAGTTGGTATATAATTCTTGTTTTGTGTGCATATATAAACAAAACATCCATTTCGGTACCACTGTTTTTTGTTTGGTTTTTTTGCCTCATGACGCCGAGACAAATTTGTTTATACTTAGAATAAACGTAATTCTGATTGTGAATTTTTTGGTATGTGTGTCAATTCTGTGACAGTCATCATCAGTCAGCAAATAGATGATTACAAAATAAAAGAATTAAGCTCTTTACCCTGTTACACCGCATCACAGTGCAGTCGCATCAACATGCCGTGCAGCACACTTTAATATAGTAACAGTTTGTTTTCTAACAGTAAACAAGTCAACAACCCTCTGCTTTAACTGCTTGTCCTACTTCTCATTTGCAGCATCTGTCATTTAGAAACAGATGCTATCACATCACCAATCTCATTTGTGATGACATGAAAGATAATTCTTGAACAATGTCATTCTAAAGCTCCAGTCAAGAGTTCAGCTGCTTGGAATATTTTTAAATTTCCCCACTAGAGGGCGATATCTATTGCTGTATACTCCGTGTGTGTGTCATTTAAGGTGGCCAAATCTCCAGTCGTTGGTGTTACAGTTGATCTGCAGGTCTCAGATTACTGGGATTTTTATAAACACCCACAGAGAGTAAGACTGTGGCTCGCAGTCGCTGCATTGCCAGACTATTTCTCACCCTTAAAAGTTGGCTAAAAATCAGATATTTCAGACTTTATGGAAAAGTACGAGCTGACACTTTTTGAAGGCAATGAGGATAAGTGGATTATAATGCCTTTAAAAGCACCACATCGCTTAAATTCTCAGTTTCCATGTATAGGTTAGTAAAATAGGCCTTCTCTTTACTCTGCAGGCATATTACTTCACCTCTTGCACATATTTGCAACTCCTCCTCTACACATATTTCTGACAAAGAGGCCATAGTCAATGCTGTTCACTTGAGTGTGACCATACAGTCACAGATGCACGGCACATTAGTACACCATGAGCCTTTAACCCCTCTCCTCTTTATCTCATCATCCAAGCCTGTCACTTCCCAGCCCCTGCAGACATTTTAGGACTGCAGAAAAAAAACGGACAGATAGTCTGCTGCTGCAGCCAGCACAGTGCTTAACCCCCCGCTGAGCTATTTTCTTTCTTTCTATGTGTTTGGACAGAGGAAACAGCACGCATCTTTGACTGAGTGCGTGCATTGAGCGGGGGTTGTTGCGTGTGTGTGTGTGCACTTGGACGCAATGCAGACAGGCAGGTTTGCGTGATGTCCCTGTCTTTAAAGTGGGATAGAGCTTAGGGATTAACCGTGCACTTCAGGGGTGCAGGAAAGAGGCAAAGAGGAGGAGCGGGAGGCAGGCAGTGATGCCAAAAGCCCTGCCAACACAATGCCAGACAAGGCTGTTGATCTCGCTCTCTTTCTCTCTGCCTGTCCTGTGTAAGTGCACATGTTTCTGCTAGATTACCCTGGCTTTGGTGACACCATAGACATAACCGCTACAGCACAGTGGCACATGCAGGACTCCTCCAAGGCAGCTGGCCTGGCAGTGCTGCAGTTGTAGCTCCTTTCTTGTTCTTCCTTACGGAGAGTTTATGACAGCTCAGCTATCAGCAGTGACAAATTCTTCTTGAGTTATCTTTTCTCACTCGCCTGAAGCTTATAGCTCTAGGAGCATCTACATTTCTAAAATCTTTATGTAAGCATGAGGTGATGAGACCTTGTGGAAATACCAGCGTTGTGTCACCAGCTTTCCAAAGAAATTAGATCAGCATTATAGTCTAAGTGTGTACTTTATCCATGAAGCCAGGTTTCATATATCTTATTGATTATCACACATGAATGCAGTTAGTTTCACAGAAATACAGTCTAAACTCACTGAACATGAATAATGGATTTTAAAACAAAAGTGGTCACAGAACTAAGTCGCTTTCCACAGCTTTGCACATTATGGAAGTCCCCTGCCACCGCAAGAAATATCGCCCAAATGGTATAAAGTGTGAGTGAGCTGCCGTGTTGTCAGACGCCATCCTCTGACTTCAAATGGATGAAAGAGGAACAGCATTTATTAATGTTTCATCACAGACATGTGGCTCTGAAGTGATGGAGTTAGAGGACTCAGAGATGCAGCTTTTAGGTTTTGTTTTCCTTTCCCTCAAACTGTTTGGTTTCTAAATAAAGAAAGAGAGAACTCGACAGAGCATTTTTATTCTGTGGATTACAGCTGAAAAGGAGCTGTTTCTATGTACATCATTACTTCTACGGTGTCTCAGAAATGTGTGAGTATATATTTTAGATTTAATTTGCTGTCATTTACCACATTTGAGCAAATGTGTTTTGCCAAACAATAAACTGAAAATACTTTAGGCTGAATTGAAAAAGCCAAAAAACAAACAAGAAATCCAGTTGAAAGTCAAATGGAAAAGGCCACGAGCATTTTCCAACAATTGAATTAAAGAGCAAACTCAGTCCATAGGGTATAGCTGTAAACAGTGGAATTGCCCAAGGGTGGACCTTGGGCAATTTGCCCTAGGAGTGGCATCAGACAAAAAAAACTTCTATACTACCAAGGAAGGTCAACAAAGCCATGCTCTCTTAGCCTTAGCTGGCTTGAAAGATCTGGCTTTCTGCTCCAGGTGCTTTGTGCATCCACATGAAAGGGGGCATTTCACACATCCCATCACTTTTATTCTTCTCAAAATGATCCCCGTGAGTGACACCCACTGCGATTAGAGAAATCTATAAAGAACACAAAAACATAACAGCAACTGTTACTTCTTATATACAGCTGATTATTGGAGCTCTGACAACTTTAGGCTGGATAAATGTAAACATTACAGCTTACTGTCCCATTCCCTAATTAAAAAATGTGGAAATCACTTTAGTTTGTCAGCAGATTAAGGTGAATTACTTTTATTGATTAAATACGTATTCTTGTTGTGTGCCCTGTGCTCTAGTAGCTGCAGTTCCAGCAGTGTAAAAGACACTAAAAAGAGCAGATTAGAATCAAGCATTAAAAACATGTGCACATTTTCTGCACCACCAGAGAATTGCACGCAAATTCTAGTGACAATGTGATGCACTGTTTGAGTTGCTGTCACTTTACATGCTAGATGTTAATAAGGCACAGCTTAACAAGTTGTGCACACAAATTATTCCACCAGCAAAGAATCTGTTATACACTTAAAAACCTGCTGTAAATAAAAGACTTTGTGTAAACACTGCAATACATGCTGATTTTAATCCAAGCTGACCAACGTAATGTACCATGGTGATTTAGCCCAGTAAAAAAAAACAGAGAGCCACAGAACACCCTGACTTTAAGCTGGACATAGCTCATTAACCCAATAATCCCACAGTAGACCTCCTCAGCCTGTAAACATGTTTGTTTCTGGGATAAGTTGGTATTTTAACATCAGAGTCTATGGGGGACTGACAGCCTCGACCCAGCTGAAAAACTCAGTTTTGGGCGCTTCATCATTGCTTTTATTTGTCTTTTAACCTCCAGGCTACGTTGCTGCTTGGGCAGGATCTTTATTGAGTAAAATTATTTGCAGCCCTGACAATGAAATTTCAGAGGAGTAGACATACAAGAAAAAACTTCAAAAGCGTTGCCATGACTAGAACTTTTTCCTTTATTTAAGTTTGGGTAGAGACGTTTGTTGAAATTTCTGGCTCAAAAGGAATCACTGGGTTTCTCAAAGTGCCATTTAGATAAAACTGAACTGGAAATGGAGTTATCAAAGATCTCTACGCATGTGCTTCATCTGTTAGACAACAGGGGCAGCTGTCCCTCCCCCATCACCCCACCCCCACAGTTGTCCACCAGCTGCAGGTTGTGGAGACGTCGGCAAGCCTCTGGCACTGCATTTCCTTCAACATGCCACGTCGCTGTGACAGGCCCTTAATGGTGAGGTTTTAAGTTGTTTCTTAAGGCACGGAGACAGTGGCAGCAACATCAGCATCCACCCACCCTCCCTTCCTCCCAGATACACCCAGCAGCCCTTTCACCCCAACTCCCCCACCCGTAATGTCTCTCCCATTCACAGACATTTACTCAGATGGTTGCGTGTGTTGCTCCTCTCCTTCCTCCTTCGTGTCCTGTGATTTATGTTTCCCCTTCGGCTCAAAGGCACGGAGGAAAATGTGATATGGTGGTGTAGGGAAGGTGAAGGGGAAAGGCTGCGGGTGTGGGGTGGGGATTCCTCAGAGAGAGATTAAGGGAGGAAAAGGAGTGAAATACTTGTCTTTTCAAAGGATGCCAGACATGTGTTTACACTTTCTGCCCACTTTCACCATAAATAGTTTCCTCACACTCAGGGTTGCACTCTCACATGTGAATCTGCACGACTCTGTGTTTATGTGTATGTGTGTGTGTGTGTGCATCTGCTGTTTCTTGCATGCTTTTGATTGGTGGTCCTCAAAATTAGTCTCTTATGCAGTTGATTATACATTAACGAGCACTCGCTCTGGAAAAATGACATAACTTTCTTCAAAAATCTCTTGATATCTGCCAAATATGTGAGGATTTTCATTTGTTTCCACACAGTTATGGCCTGTTTTAAAAATCATTTCTGCATAAAGTACCATTTGTCATTACTGAGGCCCAGTTATGGGAAATCCATTGAAACTTGAGGCTGATTGGCGTATTCATTTTTTAAAATCATTTTTCTTGCGTTATGTTTATAAGTTTACGAGATGATAACGACAGCGATGCTGTGTGAATCGTGTTGTAGGTGTGGAAGTGCAGCTTTGGTCAGACAGACATTATTTATCGGGTCAGCTAGACCCAGGCGCTGCGATTCATAACTATTCAGATTGCGGTGACACAGGCTTAGCTTCCCCTGGCAGAGTTACGGTGACCCTCCAGGCAGAGCTCAGTCGCAAAACAAACGCTTGCACAGTTCCAAACCTTCACTCCAGTAAACACCAGATTTCACAGCGTACTCACAGAGAAAGCAGATAGATAAGATTGATGTGTTGCAATGTGTGGATGCCTACAGCGAAAGTACGGCGTGGCCCGGCAGTCGTCTGTTTGCAGTGTTTGCTGTTAATGAACTAAGTGGGAATTTATATCCTTAAACAAATCAAAAGGGGACGCTTTGCACAGGACATTGTGTGCATCATGCGTGTGCATGTGTGTGCGCGTTAGTACTTTGCCAATGTGCAGAGATAAGGAGGCTAACCTGCTGCCAACTCAGTTTTTCTCAGAAGCAAAGAGAGAGCAGAAGATGTTGACATTCTGGCAGTGGAGGGGAGCTGCTGTTCCATCTGCATCTGAAAGGTCACTGCGGTGGGTTTTAGAGCACGATTTGTGTGTGGATGCGTGCACGTGTGCGTGCGCCAGTGTGCCTGCCAAAAGCAATGTGTTTAATGTGTGTGTCTTTCTCATCAATTCTGTGTGAAAGAGCAGAGGAGAGCTATAAACAAAGATGCTGGAAGTGTTGGGCATAGTACAAACAGAATAGTAGGAATCCAACCCCCTACCTCTCTGACACACACACACACACACACACACACACACACACACACACACACACACACACACACACACACACATCCGTGCTTTGAAGATGTTTATAGGAAGTATGTGGGAACAGGCTGGCAGCAAAAATTAGACATTTTACAGTAAAAAAAAAAAAAGACTCTCTTACAACTAAGTAAAAGAGACAGTTCCTCTGGACTGTGGCGCTGCTTATCCGGTATGGTTAGATCGTGGCTCTAGAGCTGTCTGCCTTTTCTAGAATAATGGAATTAATTGGGACTTGTCTTGCCAAGAAACTGTACTTTAAAGAGATCCACACACCTTGTTATGGGATGCTTTCCAGATGGGATTGCATGGTGGATCAAAAGCTGATGGTATTTCTTCGCCTTCAGATGGGCTTCTCAGGTCCTGTCAGGTTGTCAGGCTGGATTTTTCCCTGTGTTTAAAGGACATGACTTTTAGGTACTACTCATCTGCTGTAGATCATGTCACTTCTTCTTTTGTCCTCCATTTATCTGGTTTCGAAGGATAGACAACAAACCATGCTGAGATATCCCAAGTTTCCAGCTAACAGCTTTGTGAATACCCTTGTTGGTGCAAAAATACTATTTTATTCCTATTATAGATTTAACAAAAGCAATCAGAACAAATGATTTTTTTTAACAAAGTCCCTAAAGATACAATTTAAAATTGTAGGGACTTTTGATTCTCTGATACATTGTCTGTTATGTGTAGACACAACACTGGTTCATCCCAGTTTGATATGTTTTCATGCTTGAATGATTCATAGGTCTGTGTTAGGTGACTTAACAAAGAGACAAACAAAAAGGAAAAAGAAACATTTTCTGCATGTGGTTACACATAAGGGTCGGAGTGCAAATGCAGGGGAAAGGAGCCAATGTCCAAAGAAAAACTCAGGAAGACCATTCGAGTCTGGTTGGAGGTGGTTCGAGACTTTGGCACATGATTGTCGTGATTTTTTGGAAAGAGCTGCGTTTTTGAGTTTTTTAAATCTTACATTTGATTTTGGTTTAAACTGCCCCTTCAAGTACAGCCGAAACATGCCTCCACATGTAAATGCACAACAGAAATCTAATAATAAAATAAAATTATTCATAGTCAAGTCGTAGATGTGCTGAAACCTGCTCTCTTTCATTGATTCTTTCATTCTTCTTGTAATTAATGACAGTCTTTGGCTCTTTGGCTTTTAAAAGTTTCAATATGTTCACCACCTGAAAGCTAACTGCTAATTTGCCTGTCTGCCCTCTGGTGACGGGCAGATTGTGTACTCTGTGTTTAAGTACACTTAAGAGATCGGGGAGGATGAACTCTGCATGCTGCTGTACCAAAACAATGTGCTTAAAGATCCTAAAGCACTCTATAAAGGCCGCTCAACAGCCATTTTTACAATTTTTAACCTGGTATTATTTTGTTTTCCTGAGCTATTATATTCTTAATTTGTCATTTGCCACACATAGATGCCATCTAACTATGTGAAGCACGTCTGGACAGCTGCTGACAATGACCAGAGAACCTAGCTCTCTGCACTTGAAGACATTTGTGCTGTCTGTGGAAAAGTAACACAGTTGTGAGGGCAACTGGTGGGGAGCTGTATCAAATGACCGGAGGGGTTGGGGCTTACAAGCATAAAGGATGCTTCAGGCCCATGTTGGAAATAAAGTATTTCAACTGTCACCTGACAAGAAGTTTGGACAGTCAGTGCACTGTTGTGAAAGCAGCTGCGACGAGCGATGGCCAAAATCTGATCTGGTATGTAGTCAGCTCATAACTTTGCAGCCTGCAGTACTTCACCGAAAGCAGTTTCATATTTATACCGAACACAGATTCCATCTTGATCATTTAACAACAAAAGGGCTTTTCGCAGTCTTAGAGACAGTACGTGAATAAAGAAAGCTCAGCTGCTAGTGCCAAGATGTTTTAAGATCCGTAAACAGCAAATATATCTCGAGAGACGCGTGTGTGGAGGGCGAAAAGCCTCACACTTGGTGCTCTTGGCTTTAAGTCTCTTTCAAGTCGGGTGTCAGATGTGTTGTTTACGATGCTCATGAAATAGATATCAAGATGTCAGAAAAAGTGTGGAAAGTATGCAGCGTGGTTTCATTACAGCGGTATGTCTGTTGTTTGCAGATGATTCTCATAAGACTGTGAAATAAGCTGGAGCGATTGGTTCATCTCCAAAGTTCCCGATCAGGTTTAGAGTGTGGAACCAAAGCAAAGGAGTGGTGGCTACAGTAAAAAAGGCCTGTAAAACAGTTTAGACCTGTAAAAGGTGAACTGTACACTTTAACCAAGCAGAGAGTTCACCTTTGTGGGCAACATATTAAAAAGGGGCAACCTCAGACAAGGCCCAGACTAGTCTCTTAGTTCATCACTAAAATCAGCTTACGACTAAGTGACGGCTGGTTGGTCTTGTCTACTTCCAAAGACACGAGAAATGTTTGAATCAAGGCTTAAATCAGGAATGGGTAAACCTTGATTTATTTAACTTGTGTGTGCACTGCAGGCTATGGTGTGCACAAGCCCGTGCACAAAGCACCATATGTCGAGTGATCAGGCATGTGGCTGGAGAACATATGTGAGATAACAGGAATTCTTCTTGGATACACTGTGCGTCTAAACGACTTCATATAAAAGCCAGGATCAAAGCTGCAGGATCGCTGCTGCAGACTGTCTGTCTGATTCAACTACAGTTACCGACCATTTCAAAATCTGTTAAAGGCCCATTTTTTTACCTCGAGTTTGTGTCCCAGTCCGTCACTTCTTAGAAATTGTTTGTAAATATTTTTTTGTTTCCTGTCCCTTGTTTTATGTATGTATTATGTCTATTGTGAATTATTGAGGTGGGTGTAGCTAAAGAGGTAGAGCAGGCCATCTACTAATCTAGAAGCCTGGTGGTTAAATCCCTGGCTCCTCCAGCCTGCCTGCCACCCCTGAGCTGTTCCCAGTACATTCATCAGAGTCTCACTGTTCGATGGAAATCATTTAGAAAAAAAGTGAATGGGTGAACAAGGCATGTTGTGTAAAGCACTGCTCAAAATAGAGTAGAAAAGCATTTTTTTTAGCATCATACTTGTAAATGCTTCAGTCTCACACAACAAATATTCCTTAGTAGCACTAATTTGTGGACATTTTTATCTGAGCTAAGCCTCCACATTGTTTTTAGCACATAGGAAGCTGTATGTTTTTTGGCCTGACAGACTTTAAAGAGTTGTCATGCTTTTTATACTGGGCTATATTGGCTTTGTGTTTATGCAGCAGGCAGCAGTCATGTGAAAAAAATGAGTTTTCACAGCACTCTATGCAGTCCTGTAAAAAAAAAAAACAACTAAGTGCATCCTGGGTAAGTAGCAAGGATGTGCTACTAATCAATCGTATTTGATTAGTTGGTCATCAGAAAGTGTGAGCACCTCTATGAAAGCAGAAGTCTTGGCAGTGTGCATGTCTAGAGCAATAAGGTGTACGTAAACATGATGTCACGATCTTCCAAGGAGTGAATTTGCGGCTTAATAATGGATTGCATTTATATAGCGCTTTTCTAGGCACCCAAAGCGCTTTACAATAACACTATTCATTCACTCTCACATTTACAGACTGGTGCAGGCAAACCACAGTTGTAGCCACAGCTGCCCTGGGGCAGACTGACAGCTTCTTAATAAAAAGAAAAGCTTAGCATGCTCAGGTTTTCAAAGTTGCATCTGAGCAAACCACAAGACTTGAATAATCCTTTTGATGTAGGAGACCAAAGTGGAATTTTATGTCTTTTCATTTTTAATTTCCATCTTATTTCTTGTCTTAAAACTTTAGATTACTTGTTGCAGAGCACCAAGTTTGGAGAAAACCAAACAACTCATCAGCACAAACACTTCATGCCAAATGTCAAGCACGGTGGTGGAGGGGTGCTGACTTGGGTTTGTTTTGCAATCACAAGAAGTGTTCCCCTGCAGTTTCTGAGTCAATCATGAACTCCTCTAAACACCAAAGTATTTTAGGGTCAGATGTGAGGTTGTATGACTGGCAATGATGCCAAGCACAGCAACTCTACAACAGAAATGCTGAAAAAGAAAAGAATTAAGGTTTTACAATGATCCAAAGTCCAGACCTCAACCGAATTGAAATGCAGAACCATAAGAGAGCTGTGAATAAATGAATGCCTGCAAACCTCAAAGAACTGAAGCAGCATTGTAAAGAAGAGTGGGACAAAACTCCTCCACAACAATGTGAGAGGCTGATAAAGTCATGCAGAAAATGATTACTTCAAGTTATTCCTGCTGAAAGTGTTTCTACAAGCTATTGAAACATGGAGTGTTTTTTTTAACTACTAGTGTACATGGAGCATAAAAAACGGTGTACCTTCAGGTTCAAACCTTTTGCCAGTGTTGTATAGCTAGCTGAGCATCCGCCTGTTTGTCCATCCAGTCTGTCTGCGTTTCTGTCCACGCAAGATCAAAGACATTCCCTCCAAATGAAATCCAGGTCCTGTTACATGCAACTGCCGTGCACCGTTTGCATTCACATTTGTGAGGTCTGCATATTAAACACCACTGGTAGCTAACGTCCGTGTCGAAAAGGAAGAGTGTGCCGAGGCTACTAATGGCGTGGTAATAAAAAACACATTTGCATGATACGGCATGTGTGTATCTATCATGCAAAAACATGGAAGCACTTTTCTGGTGTAATCACATGTTCAGCATTGACATATTTGCACAGGATCGTACAAATGCGTGAGTATTTGTGTGCGACTACTTGAGGCAGCGCCCAGGTCTCGTGAGGAAAAGTGCTGTGCATGTGGATGTGTAGGAAGAGCGTATAAACAAGCTAGTGAATCAGATGCTCAGTGAGGAGTGGAAGAGGTGAATGTTGTGTGAGGGCTTGTGAGCGTGTGTTTACGTGTGTGAACCGCAGCGCTAATGAAATCTGAAATCCCTCCAAGTCACCTCTGTCCTCCTCCTCCTGCACTGAATCCAGTCCGCCCCATCTCTCTCTCTTTCGCACACATTAACAGACATGCTTGCGCGGCTCGTGTTAACACGGGACTGTTAGTGTGGAAAGAGGTCGGTCACGTCTCCTTTTTGTTTTCTCCATCCTGTGACGCAATGGCTCTCCCTGGGCATGTTGACAATACAGCTGGCAGTCAGGGAGCCTCCAAGCACACACAAATACACACACACACATGCATTCATGCATGCATGCAGACAAAGGCACGCTAAGCAGGAGGCCATGAAGCTGCTGGCGTGAAGGACAGACACCAGCGTCTGATATTAGAAAAGTAGGGAACCTTGCTGACATGCACTGGGAACCATTGTCAGGATAACAATGGCTTGTTTAGTGTCTGCGTGGATAGGTTTAGGCACTATAATGTGACAGTATCATGTTCCAGAGTGTGCATATGTGAAGGTATATTTTTTTAATAATTGGTCATTAGCCAAATCTATGCTGAGAAATTGTCTCGTAGGCTTGACATAGCTGTCTACCCTCAGATTATTGCGCGTTAACGCAGCAGCATTGTGCAGCAGTGACAGCTACAGTCTCTATTTTATTTTTCTAATCAAAATAAAAACACTGGAGTGAAAAAGTAAGGTAGAAACTGTAAGCAATGTGTTCTAGAGCAAGTTTCATTGTTAGCTCATATGGCTATCATGACCAAGAGAGCAGACACATTATTTTGTGGGTCTACCAATTATGCTAAAAATACCCAGAACATGAGTACATACAACCACTGGATGGCAAGGCATCACTTATTAGGCTAACATGAGTAACGCTATAATTAGCAGACTGATACTATTACTCACTCCTTTGTCCCATGTGGAAGCATCCAAGGTTATTATTAGCTAAAACTAAACAAAAAACTAGATGTGGAAAAACATTTCAGTAACTAAAGTAAAAAATAAAAACCTTAAGAATTAAATGAATTAATCAAAACTCACTGAAACAATTTTGTGAACATGGAATATGTTATTATAATTTATTCATTTCTGTACAGAAATTTGTATATAAATACTTAGTATTTGCTAGTGTGGTCAGAATTTTATTACAGCTTGCCTCTGTGTCAACTGCTTTCAAAAATATCTCTGTTTTTATACTTGATTTTCCTCAATCTGACATTTGCCTTCCATAAAATAATAATTACAAAGACTAAAAATAAGTCTGAAACTGATAAAAATTTAACTAAAACTGAACATTTTCAGATGTTTCATTTCAAACTAAACTGAATTAAAAACAAAACTGAAAATTAAGATAAAAACGAAACATAAAACGAAAACCTATAATATAATAAATGATATAATAATCTGGTCCAGATGAATGTTCTCACCGTCTTGGTGTTTTCAAACGAACGTGGGAGGCTAGTGGCAGAGCTGAATGTGAAACCACACGTTCCTTGGCTCAGCAATGAGCAAAATTGACAAAAAACAAATTACTGTTTCGTTTAGTATGAACTGAAAACAACTGAGTTCATAAACTCATAGGACAAGTGTTTACAGAGCTAAAACCAGAGGGACATTTTTAATAGGATCATAAGTGTTTTTGGTAGCCATGTTGGTTTCATGTTTCAGACATGGAAGATATGTCCAACTCTAATGCTTTACACCAGGGATGCCAAATTTTCAATTCATTTTAAATTGTGGACCAACCAATTTTTTATTTTTCCCTGTCAGTGTACAGACGTGTATCTAAACTATGGATGTTCCTGATGACTAATTTTTTTATTCGATTCACTGTATAAAAAAAAATGTGACTAAATGCACCATTATAAATGATTCACACTGTTTGAAATTTCTGAAGTCAGGTCAGACAGGGACAGCAGCAAGGAAGCCCAAACCTTCCTCTCACCACCTCCTCCAGCTTTTCTCAGGAAACATCAAATCTTTTCCAGGCCAGCCGATAGATATAATCTCTCCAGTCTGGCCGGCCAGAACATTTTACCAAGGAGTCTTAGCTGTCTCTTTCCCCACATGACTGAACTCCTCACCCTATCGCTAAAGGAGAGTCCATCAACCTTTCAGAGAAACCTAATTTCCGCCACTTGTATTGCTAACTCGTTCTCATAGTATTAACATAATGATCAGAACAAGATTAACAAATTTGACGTTTCTCAACAATGATGCGCCACCTGGTGGCAGATGGCTGCATAACATTTAGGACACAATAATTTACCAGCACTGGGCATGAAATAACATTTTAACAATTAGATTAGATGACTAGTGGCAACAGCAACGATTAGTGAGATGTTTAGTAAGAAGTGCAATATTAACAATATTTTCTATATCAAAGTTTACAGAAATGGTTCTGGCAGCTGATCACCCAGACTCACCAGAGTGTATGTATAAAACATATTTTTGATTAATTGATTATCTTTCTTTCCAACACTGTGAACCCACTATAAAAACTAGAAATTTCTATATTAGATTTTGAAAAACAGGAACTGCTGTCATTAATTGTTTATATATTACTTAACTAGTTTGATTTTATATGAATGGGAATGGGGGGCGTCTTGATCAGTAGGAAAAGCTTTAAAGCGTATGAAAATATGTTTAAAAGTTCAAAATCCATGCCTTCCTATACATTTTCCAAACCCTTCCAGTGGGATGGACTGGAGTCTTTGCCAGGCCAATTCTGGGCCCCAGTCCTTATGTCTGACATCCCTGCTGTGTATGAACACGCTACTTTAAATGACAGTAATAAAGCATGAATAAAATGTGCCTTTCTCGTCAAAGTTAGCATGCTGAGCAGGTAAACAAGATTAGTCTGGGATAGCATTGCAATTACACAAGCGCTAGCAAATGGATGGGTAATGCTAAGTGGCAGCATGTGTGACCATCTCTCTTAAAATACCCAGTTTTAGTCACAGCCTTTAAACACAATATTATGTAAGTAGCTATCATGCTAAGACACTCAGATGACACAACAGTTGCCTGAGTCAGAAACCTGGAGGAGGCCGACCGCTGTTATTTTTAGCTAATGTCTTAGCTCAGTTAGCTAGCTTAACTTGACATCATTTTCTTTGTTTTTATCACTGTTGTGTTTAGTCTTTTCTCCATTTTCTCACATTACAAGTCTTTTGTTATGGGCCTGTCGTACCTTTACTTTTACATTGTTGCTTTTATTATTGATTTTAGTATTTTATTCTTTGCCCTGCTGCTGTAACACGCAGTGTTTGAATTTTATCTGACAAAAGCAATAGCCATTAGCAAGAAATTTGTTCTTGGAAATTATTAAGAACTTCAGGCATATCAATACTGTGCAAGTAGAGAAAGCCTGGTGAACAAATCAAGTAACTGAGTGCGGATTTGTCATCTCTCAGTTTACAACACAAATGCTGATTTGTGAATATTAGAAAAATCAGCAGCCCAGTAATAATAATTTATATTTCCTGTCAGGCCTTTAAATATTAGTCAGGCTGGTTTCCTGTGAACTGATCTAGTGTATTTACTGTAGATGACTGGTGTGAGATGGTTGTCTGAGATAAATCCTTTTTCTCAAGAAAGCTTAAAACCTTTTGCATGTGGTGGCTTTTTTTCCACACGTAGCTGCACAGACGCTCACATGTGCGCAAGCACGTGTACACAAACGCACACACGCACACACATATGCAGTATACGTGCATCTGTGTTCCAGATGGGTCAGCACTCCTCTAGTGAATCATACAAGCTCTATGACTTAACCATTGCACAAAGACAGTAGTAAGGAGCACATTTTCCATATTACCACCTCCTCCCCTTTGCTTCTTTCCTTCCCACCACTATCTGTGTTTTAGTTTTGCTCTCTAATGTTTGCTCCCCTCTATCTGCCTGACTGTTTAATACTTTCTTTGTCTTCCTCCCTATCTTTCTCTGGTTTCTATTAGTCTCCTCAGTGTTTTTTTTTTCTATCCCACTGTGCGCTGTGTTTATCTTTCCAGTGATGTGTCATCCTTTTACTTCAACAGCCAAAACTTTTGGGTACTTTATTTCTAATTTGTCCTTTTCCCCCCTCACTGATGTTAAGACAATTTTCATTTACTGTAATCCCCTTCTCTTGTCTGAAGTTGGAGCCAAGGTATGGGAGCATCGGTAAACATGTACCCTGTTAGTGCAAAAAGGGAAGAAAATGCACGTATTAGTGTGTTTAAATGTACATTTTTTGAAACAGTAATAAACACATTAATTCCTATTTGCATGCAAAGGTTGTTGTTTTACATGACGGATCAGGAAATGTCCTTAACCCTCTCAAGCATTCTTTCAGTAGATCTCATGCGGGGCAGCTGAGCAATTTTCAATATCTGCAAAAAGACAAAAAAAATCTGAGCACAGATGAGCTTTCTGTGCTCAGATTGTGATCTTAGTGTTCTTAGAAAGTACAGGCCCTTTTGTTCTTTCTTGATGACCCTCCATGAGCAGATGGAATGAGAAATTGTCCATTACCCTCAGAAAAGTGAAGCTTCTGTAGGCCACAACATGTTCTCCTCAACTGAGAAAGACAGTCCTCATATTGTAGTGGTCAAAGTCTGCCAGCGCCAATACAAAGCATCTTCCAGGTAGGATGTTCATCCGTTGGGTAGCATCTGGTGATATACAGACAGAAGCTACAATGTCCGTTGTAAACTCCCTGGAGTTATGAAAGGATCTGGACCTTATCATCTGAATTTTCAATGAAGTATAGCAGTGACTGGCAACAACAGTAACACAGTACACCAAGGTTAACTTACATACTAGAGCCCTACCAGTTATTGGCCGATGTGAGCTGTTTGCATTGGCATTTATAGCAGCTGATAAAATGGTTAGCAGCATGTTCATAATACATACAATAATCTGTACTGGTCTTAAAAACTCTGTATCTGTCAGGCTCTGCCATATATATTTACACTGCCTGGTAGAAATTCTCTATATGCTCGTTTTGTTCTTGTTTCTCGTCTTTGTTTTTGATTTCTTTAAAGTTTTGACGCTGATGTGTCATCTTTTGTGTGAGCTATGTTTAAACCAAAATTCCACCAGTTCTTGATGTCCACCGGGATTTTCCAGCTGTATGAAGTATTCCCATTGGTGATCCAACAGAAAATTACTTTATCAACCAGGTAATTTAAATAAATCATTCTTCTAGTCTTGGGAGGATATTCTGTATAGAAACTGTTGCACATTTGTTTATGTAGTACATTTCATTACATGTAAACTCAATGGGTATTGCATAAGAAATCAGCTTGCCTTGATTTTATCATAGATATGTGCACTGTTGATGGTAAAGCTGAGTTTAGATGCAAAAGTCTGGATATTCATAAGATTTTTGTCTGGTATTTGGACATGTTACATCTAAAATAAATCTAATAAAGGTATTAGATTGCATAAACATGCATATGTAGTATTGATCTTGAAAGTGTCAGATATGGGATAGTGTTCTTAGATCAGACATTAGAAGAGCCATCTGTGTAATGTTTTGCTCGTGTTTAGTCTGCTGCAGCAAATGAGTGTGAGATATCTGTAATGAGAAACACCATGCACATGAATGTTATAGGAAATGGGATTTGTTCCAGACAGAATATCATTATGAATATCTATAATTTCAACTGTGAACAGGTAACATTTGACTGATGATACCTGACTAGGAAGAATTGTATTACAGCAATGTGCAAAATCCATCTAGTCCATTTTAAAAGTGTTAACAGCTTGCACAGACTCCAACCTCTGATTTCCTGTTACGACAGACATTGTTCACACAGAGATCGAGTCATAATGTCACTAAGAAGACACCTTTCTTAAGCCCTCTTTGCTTTTTCAGTATAAGGCGTGATGTTTAAAACAGAAGAATGTCTATCGCCTGTTCCACCATGTTGGCTTTAGTTCTCACACAGACTGTGATTTTGCTCCTTAAATATGTGCTACCTTAAATCTGGACTGAAAATGCACTCCCATTTGTCTTCGCCTTTCACAGAAAACTTTGAACAGGCAGTGTGAAAAAAAAGTAGAAGATGGGGCCAACCCCTGAGGCCTTCAGGCTGGGAGGACTGAGCGGCCTCATAGCCACGTTTCAGCTAAACGTTTATAAGGCCTTCCTTAACAGTAATTGAGTCACCTAAATCAGGTTTGGGTTTGTTTGTTTTTTCATTTTCCTTCTTCCTGCCCTGGCATGCAGTGTGTGTATGAAAACAGCAATCCAGGAGGTGGAGCTAAAGTCGTCATATTTTATTTTATTTTTATTTTTTTTATTAGGAGACAAATTCGTTTTGTCATATTATTCACAAAGTGGATTTGGTAGTTAGTGACGTCCTGTGAAGAGACTGTTACAAGGTCTGCTTCCTTTAAAGGAAAGGGTTAGACACAGAGCACCTCCTCTAGAGACCTGGTAGGGATTGAGCTTGTTGCTCAAGGACACTTCAGCAGGGAGTGTGCTTATCCTCAGAAAGTCATGAACTGTGGACAGAGGACAACTTGTTGTTCATTACACCACCTGTTGCAAACACTTCCTGGACTTTTTCGTGCAAAAAGATTGTTTCTGTGTTTTTCCTGTGTACTTTTCAACTCATCCTCTCACTACTCCTCTCCTCTCGTGCCACACTGCCCTCTTGCCAGGAAATGAGGTGATTGATTCAGTTTCAAAACCTGCCGCAAAACAAAGGCAACTGCTGCACACATGCTTCCTGTCTAAAATGCACAGGGGATAAAGTTCAGGCCCTGTATGACTCAGTTATCCTCTAGTGAACACCCACATCCACCAGTGGACTTTCAATTACAGTGCTCCCTTAAAAAAAAAGCCCCCCCCCCCCCCCCAAACAACCCAAACATGTACACACATGCACGTACGACACACACCAACCTTTCACCTTTTACTCAATTACCCACAGCTCATCTCTTACACTTATTGCTGGTACTTGTTGCATAACTGTTAACTGTGGTTAACGTGCAAGCTCGAACACACATGTACAGAACATAGCGCATGCGTGTTTGTGTGTGTGTGTGTGCACGCTGTGGAGCTCGCTCGGAGACAGAGGGGAAGCAATAACTGAATACTCCGTCCTGGCAACAAGCTGTTTTCCTGTCAACACTGTTGTATCTGTGCACCAATGTATGAGCGTCTAACTGACCATTCTGCCAAACTGTTTTTCCATTCAGGAAATGGTGGAGTGTCATTCCTCTATCATCCTCCGCCACCCCTCCGGTGAATTTTAACACAAGCTGAGAGCTATCTACCTCTCTTATTCATGTGTTTTCCCCCCACTGCTTCTCTTTTTATTCCTCTGATGTCTTTGTGTAGCTGTCATTGGGGTAATGGAGAGCCGGTGAGGGAGGAGGAAAAGGAAACATAATATGACAGTAAAAGCAGAAGGTAGGAGTGCAGATTAGTAAGAGAGTGAGGAAACAGGAGAAAGGTTAGAACTGAGAAAAGAAATCCTTCTCTTTTTAAAAAAAAAAAAATCTCTGTAACTGGGCAGTGAGTGGGAATTTAAATGGGATGTTGTGGAACAAAGATCAAGGATGCTAAAAAATTTCAGAGCCTGCAATGCTTATCCCATCTTATATGATGATATCATCATAAGCAAATGCGCAATCGGCTCTTTGGATCGATTTATCGATCCACCTTGGGAGCTCAAATGTGTCCAGTCATGTTCGCTGTAATTTAATCATAGATTATGGGATATGTTGTTGTGAAAAGCCGATGTTATGGCATTACCTAAAAGAGTCCAAAGTAGAAGATTTCTTAGATGAGACCATGAGCAGGAAGATGAGCAGGTCAGGAAAATCACTGGGAATAACTCTTTGGGGTGTTTGTGCTATGTTTCATGGCAGTCTAGCCAGTAGGCTTTTCATTTCTTTCTCGGGAACAACATTTCTCGGGAGCGCAGGGATAGACTGATGGACCAAATGATTAATATTGAAACCCTGAGTCTAGCAGTCACATAAATAAACATTGAGATTCTGAGGAACATCATAAACATATCTGAGGGAGAAAAAAAGACCAAAAGCTTCCTCTTTTCTAACTGATTTCATGTCATATAGATAAGCAAATATATTCATTTTACAGTTAGTGGTTACTACTACAAGTAGAATGTGGCGAATACCGCAGTTAAAACAACTACGACCATAGTGTTGAAAAAAAATGCAAGAAAAGCAGTTGTAGCCACTTCCTAAAAAGAATTTGATGTGTATGTTCTCATTTTCTGACTGTTGTCTGAAGCCTCGGGTTTCGGTGCTTGAATCCTATATGCCGAGGGTGGCGCCAGGCGGGCACTGTGTCAAAAAAATGGCACTGCACAGTCCTCGTTTAACAGGTGCAGCAGTGTTTCAGGCACAGGCATGGCGGAGACTACTGACAGTGAGGCAGACATCAGGACAGATTCAGAGAGAGGTTGGTATTAATGTCCAAAGCTGTTATCTTAAGCTGCGTTTGACCCAGTCTGCAGATGAGTCTGTGCAGGCGATGATCACATTTAAGGGAAGTAGAGAAATCAAATGCTAATAGCGATCCTGTGAGCTGGTAACGATAACATATAAAGACATAGGGGGAAGGCTTAATGAAGGAAAGAAGTCGTGCACAAGCATTTGAGAATCGAGTAAATAAAGTGATAAATTTGAATAATTCTGCCTCGAAGGTGATCAGATATCATTCGCTATTCGCAACTCAAGTGGTATGGCAGTGAGTAATATACAAAACAAGCTACAGATAAGCTTAAAGCAGAGGCAGAGAATGAAAAGCAAAACTAACCCTCCACCCCACGCTGAAACAGTCACGTGCACAAGAGCCAGTAACGCTACAGCAGGCCCAGGGACTGATTAGAGGGAGACGGCGTCCAGAGGCTTCGGCTTGTGAAACTGAAGGTGGGGTCTAGCAGAGAAAGGAAAACGGGAGTCACACCATTCTGCCACGGTGTGACTCACACATCACATACAGGGTTAAAGGTAAGCTTGGGATATTTACTGAACTGTGAAAAGGGAAAGGTAACACGAGCTCTCGTAAACAGAAACTCAGAGTAATCATTACCCATCTCTGGGTTTCAGAACATGCAGAGCCACAAAAAAGACAAACACCATCATAAAGGGTAACTGCACGTTCTGAAAAACATGCTGTTGCTGCAAATAATGTGTCTGATATTTAACTTAAGAAGAGGCAGGGGTCCTTCTCTCCTGTGTGAGGAAGAAGTAGAAGAGGAAGACAAGGGAACTATCTGTGGCATTCAACCCCTCCAGACCTGCTGGGCTGGTTTCTGGGTCATTAAAATTCCTCCTCTCCTCACTTCTCCTCTCCAAAGCCACAGTTTGTGCCCCAAGCGACAAGTTGGCTCATGTCCACCTGCTCGGCCTTGCCTTCCTCTCCTCTACCTCTCTCTTTCTCTCTCTCTGTTATCTCACTGCTGCAGACCACACTGCTTTGTCTGTGAGTCAGGAAGACGTTTCTCCAGAAATTTTCTTTGGCTTTCTCTCTGGCTGTCTCGTGCTTCCGTCTCTGTCACTCTTTCTCCCCTTGCGTTTTCTTTTCCGTACCCCGACGTGATCACAACAAATCCACCTAGACGGCACAGATCTAGAAAGTCATCCCTCATCTTTGTCTTCTTTTGCTTCCTTCCAAATTCCCCCCTTGTTACCTCACCTCTCTCTCTTCGATGCCTGCTCCCTCTTTCTCCAGCGAAGCGTGTAAGGCGGTATTCTCTGGAGTGTCACTTCTGCTCAAATCTGAGATGATGAAGCAAACAAAGTAAACGCCAGACCTGCCCAGACTCCTTACCACTAGTGTAAGTATCCCCTGCAACAACAACCGCCACAAAAACAGCCATGACTTGACTAAAATATGTCATGGTAACTTGAGCTTCCCAGCACTTCCAAATGTCACCTACACGGGAAAGAACATGACGACAACAAGTCTTGCAGAAACAGCGATGGCTCGACTAGAGAGGCTTTACATGATTAAATTAAATTGGAAAACATTCTGTGTGTCTGACGCTGACTGAGGACTGCTGTTTATCTGTCATAAAACAGGCTCGTTGTCCCTGCATACCAAGTGCAGATACCAAAGTAGCTACGCTTTTTAATCCAAGTCATATGGGTTGCCATATGTGAGATACTTTGTTGTAGTTGCCTTCAAGCTATTTGAAGTTTCCATATAGAGAACTAAACAGCATATAAGCGGATGTCTTAATTTTGAATGCTTGCGACAGTATGGATCTATATACTTGGTCATACTTTTTTTATCCTCTTGCATGTAAGGAAGCAAATGCTAGGCATCCTTGTATACACTGGCTGCAAAGACTACTTAGATTAACTTTTAGATTAAGCATGATCTTAAAAGTTGAGATAGTGTCTGTCTCCCGAATTCAAACTGAAAACTGGGTCAACAGAACAGAGGCTGACAGCACTGCCTCCCATTCTACTTTTAAATAGGAACCACAAGTCCAAGAGCAAAGTGCTCTAATGGGGTGATATGATACTATCAGGTCATTAAGATAAGATGCGGCCTGATTATTCAAGACCTTGTATGTGATTAGCAGGAATTTAAATTTGATTCTGGATTTAACAGGGAGCTGATGAAGAGAAGTCAGTATGGGAGAAATATATTGATTTTTTCTAGTCCTTGTCATTGATCTCCCTGCACTAGTTTGGGATCACCTGAAGGATTTTCGGGGTGTTTTAAGACATCCTGATAATAGTGAATTACAATAATCCAGTCTAGAAATAATAAATGCATCAACTAGTTTTTCAGCGTCATATGTGCGAGTGTGTGTCTTTAATCACGTCTTCCTCCCATCATAACAAACCGGTGGTGGCAGATTTCTGCCCCTCCCCTGCCAGAGGTGTCTTCCTGTTTAAAGGGAGTTTTTCCTTCCCATCATTGCCAAGTGCTTGCTCATAGTTGGTTATCTAATTGTTTTTGGTTTCTCTGTAATTTTGTAGGGGGTTTATTTTACAATATAAAATGACTTGGAGTGACTGTTATTGTGATTTGGCGCTATATAAATAAAGCTGAATTGAAATGAATTGATGGGTGAGGCACCACTATGAACACTGTTTCCGTTTACTTGTTTCCTGTAAATAGACACATTTTCAGAAACAGAATCCATCACGATTAGCATGTCCCTCAACAGATTTTTGGTAAGCTATTTCAGCTGCTTCTCCATTCACAGTGTGTCACCACAGCCAGTAACTGCACATGTTTATTTTGGCAGATTTCTTATACACCACATGCTATTCCGGATGCAACACCTAAGGGATTTGTGTCCCCTCCTGGGATCAAGCTGGGGATCTTTTTGCTTGTTAGGTGAAGGTGTAAACTGCTACACTGTGGAGCGACTACCCCACACTGTATTTTACATGCCTTTAATCCTTTAAAGTTTCAGGGGAGAATAATTTTCTTCACAGTCAAACAGTAATTATTTTCTCTGGCTCTAGTGTAGCCGCTCCAAGTCTGACCCAAAAATAACCCTGATAATGCCACAATGACGTTGTTTGTATTATCAGGATCTGGAGTTTATGAGTGAGCTCATTCAGTCATTACAACAGACACTCTGTGTTTCACCAAATAGTGAGCAAGCAAATGGGAATTGTCATTAACTGACACAAAATTCAGTTTTGTATCTATGAGATACATATACATTATTTCATGAATGTACCAACCAAAACCTGTGAAACAACCCAATTGGAAAGATATATATAGATCTTATAAAGTTTGTATCTGTCTTGTGTGAAACTTGAATGAAAAGAATACAAGAGTGAAAACAGATATAAGATCCCTAGAAAAATTATATAAATGAAACTTTTGTGTTTTGGATACTTACTAAACCAATATATGAAAGTCATGAGAAAGTGGCCACTGTGAGGGACCAAGCAGCCAAAGCAAAGAGGACACAGGCAAAAAATATCTTCAAAAAGGGTTTTCTTTATTTTAACCCTCAAAAAGTTCAAAATTAACAAAATTCAAAAACATACGTAGCAGGCCCATAAAAGAGGTCAACTAAATATAACTCCACAAAAAGTAATTTCCATAAACTTAAACAAAACAAAATGAGACACAACTTAACTCACAAACTGACCTAATTACAAAGACATCAGGGTAGCTTTTATAATGATTTGGCCAAACCATTTGAACACAATAGGGGGGAAAACAAAAACACACTAATATTAACTAAGCACAGAATAGCCTAACTAAACCTAAAACACCCCTGCTCCTGGTAAGCCCATGGTTGGTCCTGCTGAGCAGGCATTTTGTTCCCAGAGTCCTCAGCCACACCTTTTGCCCAGACAGGAAACAGCCACCGCCAAAACCCAGGTAACTCAAAGAAAGAGAAACATAATTAATATAACAAAACATTTTAGAAAAACCACACAATGTTACTATGTGCGCGCCTCATAATATCAGTGTTAGGTTTAATCAAATGATTAATCAATTATATTAATGAAGAAAACTGCAAAGCAAACTAATGAAGTGAAAAATGGACTAATTTACCCCTGTGTGGCTGATGCCATCACAGCCACTTTCATGAGTAAATCACATAAGCCTTATATGATTCACTATATGAAGTAGGCCACATCTGATGCAAGTCTTTTATAAGTTTTTTCTATTTCTTTTCCATATGGGAAAGTGGATCCTGAAATGCAATGTAAACCACCTGGTGGAAATTTCGGAGATAAAAGAAAACTATATGGACAAAAGTACTGGGTTACCTACAGCTTATCAGCCATGGAAACCCATGCAGTGAACCTCCCAGCATACAGTTTATGAGCTGATGTTAATGCCAGAGGAGCTTTGAAACTCTGCAGTTACAGAGTTGGCCCTATATGTGCCTCAGCACTCGCTTACAGTTGATACAGCACCACCCTCAAATTCAGTAAGAGCTTTAGAGCGACCCATCCTTTCACAAATGTTTGTAAAGGCAGACTGCAAGGTGAGGTGTTTAGTCTTGTATACCTGTGCCAATGAGACTGAAGATATTTGCCCATGTGGTGTATGTGAGCTATCCTTGAGTCAGCTGCTGGAATTTCTGTCATTTTTAAAAAAAAATCCGTCTCTTCTTGCCGACTTCCATTTATGAAATACTAACAAGTCCAGCAGTTGAGGGAGAATAGCATTTATCACTTGCCACCTATGTTTACTGAAAATAGTTATAATTGTAATGACTCACTTTCCGTGCCAGTCCTTTTGTGATATGTTGGCACTTTGACCAGCAACCCAAAGACCGAAACGTTCAATAAAGCTCAGCTTTATAACAATATGTGGACTCTGCGCAGCAAGGTGTTGGCCTCAGGCAACAAACCACATTTGTTGTCATTACACTTTCTCTCTCTCTCTTTTATAAATGTATTTATTTAATAACACAAGGCACCTCAGTTTTCAGTCAAATGCGGAGTAAAATAGGGTTTGACCTTTAACCTGGGGGTGGAGCAATGCTTTCATGAACCAAATCCGCATGGGACACAGTGCTAGCTAGTGCTACAAAAAATCTGTTTGCATGTACATGCATATCTGAAGAAGGGTTGGTTGGTTGTTTTGTATGCATCTGGGCAACTTTTCTAAGGGGAATAATGGTTAACCAATGCCTCTAAACTCTGGACCTTGAGACTGATTGTTTAAGGCTTTCAGGTTTTTGCTATACCCAGCTGATCATCTAAATCAAGTGTGTTGGAGCAGAGATTGAGGTCTCATTTTGAGAGCATTGACTGGTGGGATGTATAACCAATCAAACCACACACTAATAGGAACTTGCACATCACTTACAGGAAATGGGAACAAAAGGTTTTATGGGAGGAAGACATGTCATTGGACAGTTGCAGACCAGGGGTCAGTTAAGGGCCACGTATGCTATGTGAAGGTAGGAAATAGTGTGTGCATGCAAATTATGGTGTGTGTGTGTGTGTGTGTGTGTGTGTGTGTGTGTGTGTGTGTGTGTGTGTGTGTGTGTGTGTGTGTGTGTGTGTGTGTGTGTGTGTGTGTGTGTGTGTGTGTGTGTGTGTGTGTGTGTGTGTGTGTGTGTGTGTTATTCGCTTGGAGAGAGCTTTGTGAAGGGAGATGTAAGGTACCAAGATGCAACGGTGCTGCAAAAGTCAGATGACAGAAATGTGATCTCCGCGTGTGATGTATGACGTTCCACAGATTCAGATACACAGAAACACGTATGACTGGACCTACGTGCTAACCCACGAGCATGAACACACAGTTATTTGACTGATATTTGACTTACATGAAAATTAACAAGAAAAAAAGGATAAACAGCTTTTTAACTCCTGTACACACAGAAAACCGTGACATTTTGGGACCCTTATAGGACCTTGTTGTTTCGAGGAAGTGAACCAATTCCTGCTGAGTGGGGGTGGGTGGGGGACTAATTGATCAATTAGTCCCCAAAAAGTAGGTGAAAATATTTTTTTTTTCTCCCCCCAAAAAAAATTCACCCATAGAGGGCTAAGTAAAATTGAATGTGTGACTGATCGCTATATTTTTATGGCAGTCACATTGCTTTCTAACATTGTGTATCTATCACTAAACTATTCTGTAACTGCCAAAGAAAAAAATGTTCCTTCCTTCCTTACTTGAGTGTTCTTTATGTGTAATCATAAAAGCCGCCCACCACTCTACACTTTGATGAATGGCACACTGTTTTTTTGGGAAATAACCTAAGACCTGCTGACCCACACATTACCACACACACAGTACTCCCTCCTGGGCTAATCTCCTACACTGCTCCCCGACCCTCCAGCTCCATCCCCGGGAGCCAGAGCTTGCCTTTGATCAACACACATTGTCAAAGAGCACTAGGTGACCTGTGTGTGTGTGCATCTGTTTGAGGGAGAAATACTTCAGACCGGTGGGGCTGGGAGGTCCTAACCTGAAGTGCCGGATATTGTTCCACTACTTCCTGCCCTTAAGCCTTGACCCGGAGAACCTGAGCCAAAGGGCCTTTTGTTTGACTGACCCTGAACCTCTCCTGTGCTCCTCCCTGAACAGCTCACGTCCTCCTTCTTTCTTCTTGTCTTCTCTACCCCCTCTCTCTCTCTCCTTGAACCTCAAACGTACACTAATGCCGAACTCTTGGAATCGATCATCAAAGAGACCCCCAGAGCGCCCTCATACAAACACACACATACACATACATTCCTGTTATGTTGCCATAGCAGCAGAGAGCCCTGATAGCCTGGTGCTTTGAACCTGTGTGCGAGTAGGTCATTCTCACCTTTAGGGGTCCACTGAGACAGATTGGATATGACACTGAGAAAGGTTAATGTATGGTTAGAAGCCTCAAATGTCTAAGGAGAAGACATCATGTATTATACACCGTCATGATCAACACTGAGAGAATAGACACAGCGATGTGGGGAAAAACACATGGACACATTAGCATGGCAACCACCTGCCATTTCCCTGAGTCCGTGTTGACCAGATCTGAGGCAGATTGAGCCACCATGTACGCATAAATGAAGTCTTTCGTTATCCCGTGGAAAGCCTACAGCTCACTGATGTAAGAAAGGTAATACATTCATGGTGATAGACTTGCATGCGTAGAGGAATGTAAGCACAAGACGCACACTCATAAAAATATTAAAGCTAGATGGTATTTTAGGAGCTTAGTCCACTTAAACTAACATGCTTGCCATAGCTGTGCTATTTTGGATTACATACAGCTGCCAGACAGAAAGAGAGAGCAAGGAAGACATTTACAGGTAGCCTGACTGGTTAGATCACAAAGAGAGGGATGTATTTGTGTTTTGTAGCTCAACGTGAGAGGATAATGCGAGTTAACGTAACACAATTAGCATGCAGAACAATCTTGATCCCCGTTGAAAGACGGTTCAAAAGATGAGAGAAATTTCCTTCATGCTTCAGCAGGGAAGGAAACCTTGTGATAGGTCACAGCAGCACGGGGTTTCCCTCAGCACCTTTGGTCATTAGTTGCCCCATTCAGCCTCTCCCAGTTACATCATCTGGTAAATGGACTGCTTCTTATATAGTGCTTTTCTACTCTACTGGAGCACTCAGAGATCTTTATACAACATAGCAACATCCATCTATGGGAAAGCAACCTGGTGTTCAATATTTTGCCCAGACTGCAGACTGGAGCAGCAAGAACCTGAACTACCAGCCCTCCAATTAGTAGATGACCTGCTCTACCTGCTGAGCTACAGCCATTCTCTACTCAGAAAAACGCACACATCTCTGACAGATGATCATGTATCGAAGCCTTCCTGCAAATAAGATATTATCAGTGCATCCTTTTAACACGAGAGGAAAACCAAGAAGCAATATTTTAGCGCGGATCAGCTGTGCGTGTGGGTGGATGCAGGCTGCAGGTAGCTCGCTGGTGACACTACCCTCCTCTCTTACAGGCTGGTTGCATTTAAAAATCATCAGTTCACTTTGTTTGACAGGTTGTTGACTAGATATCGTTCATGGAGCAGGCAGACACAAAGCAGATGTTTCATGCACAGATGATAAAAATGTATTCATTTCAGGTGGAAGTATCATGTGGGCATTATTTTTTTTTCTATCACTTAGACCTGTAATAACCCCAGTGTGACTTTTACACACCTTTTATTTTCTTGTTGGCACTAAACACAATTTGCCATGTGCCGTGTTGTCTTTGGCTGGATTAAAAGACTAGCTAATAAAAAATAGGTTACACTATACACAATATATGTAGAAGTACTGACAAGATATTCCGAGTATTTTTAAGTGCAGTTAAAAACCCACCCACAACCTCGTCTGTCACAAGAAAACAATTAGACATATGAAACAGAGATCAGGTAGTATCAGACACGCAAAACCAGTTTCAGTCTGAAAGAATGGCATAAGCTGAGTCACCAAATCAAAAAAATAAGGCACCTGTTTTGGGCGCTGGAGGTCAGAAATATGTGGAACTTTACTCATATAGAGCACAAACAGTCCTGAGTTCCTCCTCTTTGTCACATCATAGAAACTTATCGGGGTGCAGGAATTATTCAGATCCCTGAGTATAAAGCCAGAACAGCTCATTAAGAGTCCTGCGTTGAGGAGCTTTGTTTCAGCAAAAGTAATGAGCAACAGAACTGGAATAACTCATTATGCAGACGTGTAAAATCACTAAAAAGTGATCCATTGTGATTCACAAGAAAGACACCGAATTACTGCCCGTAATCACAGCGATTACAAAGTGAGACTTTCATCGTTGTTTATGGCTCCCATTGGTTCCACTGCCAGTCAAATTGCCTCAATAAAATGGATTTCTGCGTTTCCATGACATGAAACAGGCGTGTCGAGGCTGAGACGCTGGCCCCAGCGTTAACTGATCTGCCTCCAGTAATCGTGTTGTGTGCAGGCATGTGAACAGATAAGACTAAGGGTGGAAGGTGAAACATCACCTTTACCCTGTTTGTATGTAGAATTTCTTTTTTTTCCTACACTTTATTTTAGACCGAGTGTTTAGCCACCACAAGTTTTAAAACAGATTCAGGTCTGTGTTGTTGCTCCTGTTAGACAAACTGCAGCTATGACCTTTCACCTCATTTTTCATTGAGCCGAGTGTACGCGTATTTATCTGCAGGGACTGATCAAGAGTCAGAGCAAGAACAATTTCACTTCAAGTCAGAAAGACACTGTACACGTGAAGTAGCCAAATCAGTATTTTTCCCATACAGTACTCTGTGCTACGTTGTGTTATTCTTTTAATCCATGATTATATAACATGCCTGCAATGTTTCTTTAGGCTATTGAGTTATTTCTTAAGAGCATTGCTTCCCAGATGTATTAAACGACCCTCCCTGTGTTTGTTGTTGCATTTGTTCAGTTCACTTGCTGACTTTCTTGAGACAACAAGCAAGACGGATTAGGCAAGCAGGAATCTCCTTTATAGGGCGTCCTCAGAGGCAAGTCGGTACTTGAACAACAGGCCGTCGTTGCGCATGTCAGCCAATGAGGAATGCTCAAGATCTGTCGGTATGCAGCCAGGCAATTATTCTCATATACGTCAGTTGTTAAGTGCCTTCAGAGACAAGCCTATAATTTCCCAATTACTAACCCTCATTGGAATTATTTCGACGCATTGGTGTTTGTCCTGAAGCTGTTGATCTCTTTTTGAACCACAACCTGTGGGACACACACATAACCTCATGGAAAAATCAATAATTGAACAACTTTCCAGGAAGGGTTGACCTTTGACATTTAAGTTCAGGAAGTTAATAAAGGAAGAAGATGAAAGATAAGCAGGTTTGAATGTGGTTGAGTGAGTCATTAATAGTTAATTTCAAAAAGAGCTCCTAAAGGGGATATGATGCTTCATTTACTGTTATTTAGAGCAATTAAAAAAACAGATGTGCGAGACGTAATGTTCCACCTCACTATTGCTGTCAGTGAGGCGAAACATGGCGGAGCATTTAGATTTATGGAAAATTATCACCCTCTCCATTGTTTGCATTCTGACACGCACAGATACGTTGGCAGTTTGAATTTTGTGGTTATTA
The DNA here is from genome assembly GCF_963576455.1 of Neolamprologus multifasciatus. Lineage (NCBI taxonomy): Eukaryota > Metazoa > Chordata > Actinopteri > Cichliformes > Cichlidae > Neolamprologus > Neolamprologus multifasciatus. The sequence continues at coordinate 26,701,220 of NC_140452.1, forward strand.
AATAGCTCCTATTGAGAAATGCACCCTTTAGAAACCAAAGACGGTTTGGCTAAGCAAGCTGGGAGGATGAAACTGAGGCAGGAAGGCAGTGTCACACAGCAGGTTCCTAAAAAACTACTTCTGGTAAAACAGCACAGAGAGGGAAGCTGACTCAATGCACAGTCAGTAAACATTACACTCCCTTATGGAAACATGACAGATTAGCCACACAGGGTGGCCAAATTTTTCCTGCAATACTTAAAGGGAAACAATATATTCTAAGTAATCATAAAAAAAGTGACTCACCCTTCATATGTGGGTGAATTACATATGCTTCAGCAGGTTTCACACTTAGTCTCATGCGAAAGAAGACAGGATGATTAAATATTTACATAAGACAGGCCTGACAAAATATTGACTTGGCAAATTTCTTGTATGTAAAATCGATTACCATTCCAGTCTATTTAAGTTATGAAATGAGTAGGCTGTATTCTCTCGGGCAGTGTTCTTAAAGCACGTGATCTGCGTCGTTTATGCAGCTGTCATGTGGCTGCTTCTTCTTCATTTTCATATGTGGCAGCATTGTGCATCTTTACTGTATTACTTTTTTTGGCAGTCCGTCCAACACATATCAGGAACATGTTAAACCCAGGTTCACTATGTCTCAGTGTGTTTATATGATACTACTTCACGTCCTTTACTTTCTAATCTTTTGGACTTCTTGTGCATTTTCATTGTTCCTCTGTCTAGTTTTAAGATCATCTCTAACAGTCATTACACTGATGTAGGTTGTCACATTTGCATGTTTCACATCATCAAACAATATTAAAAAGAGATGACCCGAGTGATTAAACACTTTATTTGGAAAACTGAGTTCAGTTTCACTAACCACATCAAGGCCTGATTACTAGCAGACCTGTTGAATCAAGAATTCTCTGAACCAGAATCAGATAAAGTGAAGTAGGCTAAAAGATCTCAAAAATTAGCACATCATTCCCTGATTAAAAAAAAAAAAAAAGAAAAGAAAAAGAAATGAGAAACAAATTAATTGTAACATTTTCCAAAGTGATAGATTTCAAAGGTATGTTTAAGGCTTTGGGTCTCCAGTGAACCACAGTGAGAACCATTATACACAAATAAAGAAAAATCAGAACAGTGGTGAACCTCTTTGAGAGTGTCTGGCTGATCAAAATCACTCCAAGAGCGCATCAACAACTCTTCCAGAAGGTCACAAAAGAACTCAGAACAACATCTAAAGACCCGCAGGCCTCACTTGTCTCAGTTTCTGTTGTGTAAAATTGACTACTATTCTAGTGCATGTAAGTTATGAAATGAGTAGGCTGTGTTCTCTCAGCCAGTGTTGTTAAAGCATGTAATCTTTACTGACCTTGTCCTTTATAAAGCCATTATGTGGCTTTTTCTTCAATTTCTGTTGATCTCTTCTTAAACCACAAGATTTCCATCATCTAAAGACCTTAAGACTTCACTTACCTCAGTTAAGGTCAGAGTTCAAAATTTAATAATAAGAAAGAGACTGGACAAAAATGGTATCCATGGGAGAGGTCCGAGGAGAAATTCACCGCTGACCAAAAAGAACACAAGGGGAACCATCATGATGTTTGCCAACAAACATATTGATGGTTCCCAAGACTTTTGGAAAAATACTCTGTGGATGGATGAGACACAAACGGAAGTTTCTGGAAGGTTGAGTCCCATTTCATCTGTTGTAAAACTGTATCATATCATCAGTCAAACATGGTTCTGGTAGTGTGATGGTCTGGGGCTGCCATAGTTGAAGGAACTATGAATTCTGCTCTCCAGAAAATCCTGAAAGAGAATCCCTGGTCATCGGTTCACACCTTGAAACTCAAGTACACTTGGGTTATTTAGCAGGACAATGATCCAAAACGGCAACACAGCAGTCCACCTCTGAATGTTTTTTAAAAAAGGGGAAGGGGGGTAGGGGGGGTGAGTGGCCCATTAAGATGCTTTCGCACTTACTGAAACGGGCTGTTCATGCTCAAAAACCCTCCAATGAGTCTGAGCAATTCTACAACGATGAGTGGGCCGAATAGATGTGAAAGACTCATTGTCAGTTATCACAGTTCTTGCTGTGAAAGTTCTTGCTGACACAACCAGTTATTAGGTTTATGGGGCCAGGTTAGTTTGGATACCTTTTTTTCTCTTAATAAATTTGTTTGTTGATTTAAAACATGTAAGGGTGATAAATGTGAAGAAAAGAGACAGACAGACAGAAAGACACACACGGTAAGAGAGAATGAAATCAGTGAAATCGGCAAGAGGGAGAATACTATTTCACAGCTGTCGTAATTAAAACTACCGCAAAATAAGGAGAAATAGAAATGTTTTGGTTTGTGGGTTTAGAATATAGCTCCAAAACTCACTACAGCAACCTACCAAAGCATTTTTCATATAGTATATAGTTTTTTTTTTTACCTAAACCATTAATCTACTGGCTTTACTTGGAATGGATACATCTAAATTATTTAATTATTTTTCCATCAAAGAGCTGTAATTAACTTGAACAGTATGTTAATACTTGTTTGTTTTTAGAAACCTACTTCCGGGGTCGTTGAGGTTTCCCCACACTCTCATGCAGCGTTTCCGGCCCCGCCTCCCTTCGAGCCGAAACCCAGCCTTCCTTTGACGAGACCCCGCCTCTGACAGGTTACGGGGGCGGGGCCAGGTTGTGCAAAGATGGGAGAGAGGGCAGTCAGTTAGAGCGTCTCTCGCCACAGCTGTGCGTTCCTCTCTTCTGTTCTCAGTCGCCTTTTCCTATCCGGCAGAAGGATACAAAGAAAGGGAGACACCATGAAATAGAGACGTAGTATGAACGCGTCGGGGACAACAGAAGGACGAGAGCAACCGAACCGGACAACAGTCTAGCCCCGGACACGGATACTATTATCCCCGGAGCTTCTCCGATGAGTGCACTGGATTTTACCCACCAAAGAGCGTCGAGACTGGGGGGGAGTGGGGCGGACATTATCGCGCAGGTAGGGTTTTGTCGCCGCGGTGTGAGAGACCCGGGGCTCTGCGGGCTGTCCTGTGGGGAAGCTGGGCATGCTGCAGTGCTTCTCTGTGTGTTTCTTTCACACTGACAGCCCGCAGAGCCCCGGGTCTGCTGACCAAGTGTTTCTGCTTAAAGGACAACGAGAGCTGCCGTTTGTGTAGCGGAGCGCTGAAACAAGTCTCCGGGGTGTCCCGCTTGTCTTTTGTCGCTGCTCGGCGTTTACGGTGCCGTGTGTGTCTCTGTGTGTGCATATATGGGACTGTGTGTATGTGTATTTGTCAGCTGTAAAGCGTACGTGCAAAGTTGCTCGAGCAGCGACGTGTGAGCGGCACGTAGACGGCAGGGACCGCGTATCGGACTCCCGTGATCAAAATACACCGTCCCGGGAGAGGGAGGTTTTGTTACATTGATGATTTTATCGCTCCCGTTCGGATACGCAGCTGTAATTGCAGGAATGACGTTAGCAGCACACCAAAAAAAGGCACAAGAAGGGGGAGGAAAAAGCACAAGACACTGCAATTATATGTTCTCGTTTTTTATGATTAATCTGAGGCTGGAGCCCAAGTTCCCTGCTGTAGGATTAGGTAATATTTTTCCGCTTCAGTTGGCCTGCTGACTGCACTAAGCTGCTTCACTAACAAGACTCTGTATAACAGGCTGTTCCTGTAATATTCCTATAAGGACTGGGGTTTATAATGACCGCAGATGATGATGATGGTGGTGGTGGTGTAACATGTGCTGGGTCATTCTGGGACCAGAGCAGTTTTGGTTTGCAGAGGGAGGGGGTGAACTGGTTTCGTTTCGGTATATAGAGGGTGAGGGTTTTCCTTTCCAGGAAAGGGAAGATGAGTTTATGATATGGGCTAATACCTCGTCCGAGCGACACAGACTATTAATCATTTCTTTATGCGCTAGGATGACTTCACCTTGGAAACTAGGCTTAAAGGATTATAGGTGTTGTCTTTGATGACTACCTCTTTCTCTTCTCTTTCTCCTTCTCCCAGGACTGACGGGCTTTCACAGAAGCTCATGGACAAAACTTTGCACATTCTCCAGAAATCCACAGATGGTGTGCCGACCGGGATCACCCTGGATGTGAGTTTGAATATGGACGAAGGGGAAGATTTCACGGAGCAACAGATCGTGGGGCTCTCGGACAAAATACCTCTGGTGAAACCTTATTTCAAGAAGAAACAAAGGAAATTGGATGCCAAATGCCTCCACCGAGCCCTGGAGGATCCTATACTGACTACTTTGCTGAGCACAGATACGCTGGTTTCCGGGGATGGGGTGTTTGTTCCCCGGAACCAGCCGGGCCGGACTCCGGGGAATTTGTGCGCAGCGGCTGTAGTGAAACAGAACTGCCTGGGCCAGGTGTGCCTCAAAGACCGGGGCACCGCTGACAATGCCACCGCTGGGGCCGGTGTGCCTGGGTTGATCACCCAGGACGTTGATGTGGAAATAGCCGATACTACTACGGAGCTGGATGAGACTGTTCGGCGAGGGGAGCGACCTAAGATCAGCGATTCTTCCCCCGACTGCTTCCAGCTGAAACCGGGCCTCAGGGAGTCTGGTAGCGCGGTGACAATAACAGCTCCCAGCAGGGATATACCTCCCATAGTTGCACCCCAGGTTCCTCCACACCAGGAGGGGGCAATCAAAAGCAACGACCTCCTAACCTCTGGGGCAACAAATCTTCCAGTCAAAGACTGCACTGGAATCTCGGACCCCCTCCTCCTGCAGCCTGACAAAGGAGTGCTATTTCAGGACAAAAGTGAAGAGGCCTCACTGGATCTGGTTTTTGAGCTGCTCACTCAGCTCCAATATCACACACACCAGTCAGACTCAGTGGACATTTGTGTGGATTTCCTCCAGGGACTGTGCGTTTATGGCAATGATTGTGCCCACCACCACACCGTCCTGCCCTACCACTGGCAGATCCGCAAGAGCAGCAGCCAGACCTGGCAGAGCATAGCAGATGACTCCCAGGAACAGCTGGAGAGACTGTACTGCAACCCTGACAATGAGCAAGTCAGGCTAAAGTATCAGTAAGTATCCCACTGTAGTGCAACCTGGACTCTGTGTTAATCAGTAGCATACGTGCTGCGAACTCCCTGGTTATATACAGGACCCCTGCTACAGAGGGAAGCAGCATCAAAGTATTTCTGTTTTTTTTTTTTGTTTTTTTTTGGTTGGATCTTTGCCATCTGTGTCTGTGGGTGATGGGACAATTCACTTTGCATTCAGTCAATTGAAAGTAGGAAGTGAAACCACAATTCATGCCCCAAGAGTATCACCCTTCAGCATTTCTCTTTATTCCTGACAATTGTTTTCATATATATTATAATATTTCCAATATAAGTGGACAATTAAACCGTTTCAAGTTTTAACCCAAATCCTCATTCTGTATAAGCGGGGCTGAAATTAGAGAATACTGCCACCACCCCAGTCCATTTGGTGTTGAACATGCTGCTGAAAGGACTGTGTGTTCGATCGATGGGTATTTGTGACATAGCAACAATGGTGCAGTAATCTGATAGGCTGCATGCAAGTGATAGTCTAAGCCACTTCTGGTTCAGAGTGTTGGAAACTGTAGACCTGAGTTTCCTCTTTGGTTTTGCCACCGGTGACAAACTGAAAACACTGCACAGCTGTTCTGTACATGCATGGATGATGGACTGCAGACAAGTGACTGCTCCTCCCAATGCTGACTGTTGCTTTCACAGCTTTATAATGCACATGGTCCGTGTGTCCTTCTAGTTAATGTGTCACCTGCATCTACTGTATCTCTTTATTTGAACAGCTATCATGCCCTTGTGTAGGCACGGCCCTGATATCGGTTATCTATTTCCTGCACTTCCCTTCTTCTAAACCCAGATCTGTGATTGGCCAGAAAGCTGTCAAAAGCGAGGCTTTTTCTTTTCTTTTTTTTTTTTTTATAGCACTCGTTGCAGAAAGCCGTGAACTTGCGTGACCCCCAGCTGCCTTGTGCGGTCAGTGACACAGACGCACTTGGCAGCTTCTCTTCTTCCCTCGGTCATAAGCGTGCGCGTCACTGTGTACACTCGCACCCACACTCACACACGCACTGCTTGACACGCAAACACTCGCACGAATAAACTGCACAGGGAAGCAAAGTGACTCGCAGTGCTCTCACGCTCGCCTTTTAGCAGACGGAGATAAACGTCTTTTTCTCCCTCACTCACACCACACACAAGATAAACAAGCACTTGGCAAGCCCCATTGGGGTGACACAAAGGAGCATCTACTGCTTCCTGTGAAACTGTACTGTATGCAAGTACATTCACACTCACACACACACAAAGGGTACTTGTACACAGGTTTGACCCTAAGCTTTCAATCTCTTCTGTAGTTTTCGCGAGTTAGAGGCCTCCCCACATTTTCATGTCATTATGTGGATCTAATTACAAGTGCACTTTATGTCAGTATAGTGTAATCTTAAGGCATTAACCCTATCCACACCCCCACTCACATTTAAAGCCCTTTAAGCACCTAGGTGTTTTTCACACACACACACACACAGGTTTTGAGGTGTGCACCAACTTTTGTGTCTGTGTGTGTCTGTGTGTTTGACTTGTTGACTCATGTTTTCAGCTGAAACTATGCAAAGAGCATATTGCTCCACAAACAGGATATGCACCTGGTGGTGTCAACCCAGATTCTTCAGAGGCCTTTTGAGTGTGTCTCATACAGTAAGACAGGACCATCTGGCTCACTTGACAGAAACTGCAGTGGAAACCAGAAACAACAGAAAATTTTTACCAGCACATTTTCAATGTGTATATGTGTATATGGATAATCCTGTAATGACTGTTTTTGTTTTTCTTTACATAAAAAAAATACTTTGAGGCATTTCAGTCAGTTTTCTTTTTTAGTCTGACTCTGGTGTATCTTCTGATGACTGGAGTTTTGTTTAAAGCTAATTCATTAATATATCTTTGCCATTTTTAAGTGAATATACCCAAGTAGCAAAGGATACATTTTTAGTTTGGCTAAAAAGGAATTCTCCAACCCTGACCCTTAAAACAGGTTTGACTGTTTGTGGATGGTTGAATGAAAACACAGCGTAAAACATTTTCACATGATCCCAGATAAGTCCTTTTCTTGCGTGTTTAGCTTTTTATCTGCAGGAAGTAAACTGTGGCCAGTTTTTGTTTTTTGAGGGGTTTTTTTGTTTTGTTTTGATTTTTTTTTTTTCTTTTTCTAAGGTGGGCCATTGTAGATTTTATTTACACCACAGGTAAGGACTGTAAATAAGCTCGTCTCTGGCAGATTTGATTATGTGCACTATGGGCAAACTTTAATATCGGTCGGGGGCTCTGAAAGCGGAGCAGCCTGCCGAGTGATGACACACAAACTGGGGGAAAGTCGGTTAGCCGTGCAGCGTCGACACAAATCAGCTCATTCAGCCAACTGCGCAAAGCTTTGTGTAGCACTGGGTGTGTGTGAGAGCTCTTTTGATCATCTTTCTTTAGAGATGCAACCCAGCTTGTCTTTTCATGCACGCAAGCAGCCACACGCACACACAGGGTGGAAGGCGTCACCGTGGTTACGGCAGCCAAATGATAACATCGTTAGCAGTATAAAGAGGAGCAGATGACTTAACAAGCTCTGCCGTCGGTATGGAGACGCAGGCCCATTCGGCCTTTGGCCGCGCGTGTGCGTGGCAGGAAAGAAAATGCACGACTGCTTTTGTATATCTCCATCTGATTATGTTTTGCATGGCCTACTACAGGGCGTGCAAGTGTGTGTTCTGTGCTGAGCTGTTCGTGTGTGTGTGTGTGTGTGAGATCCATAACACAGGTTAATCCCATCCATATGATAAGCAGGAATGGAAGTCCGGTTAATCCGTCTTAGTCATGAACTCAGCAGTGAGGAGGAATGTCACAGTCATCGCTTCTAAAACTTTTACTGTAATAATCCTGCACCGTACAGTTGTTCGTGTGTGTGTGTGAGGAATAGTGTTCACTTTACAAGCTGATTGTGTGACAACTGCTACTTACAACAAAATACAAACTTTTTCCTGTAATATCTGTTTAAGGAGGAACTTTAGCACTTGATATCTTGCAGTAAAGGTGTGTGTGTGTGTGTGTGTGTGTGTGTGTGTGTGTGTGTGTGTGTGTGTGTGTGAGAGAGAGAGAGAGATAAAGACAGGCCTTTTTTGGTTAACCATGTGATAGAAGCTTTGCTTGTCATTAACTGGCATAAAGAGTCACTGAGCGCCAAGGACAGAGCAACCTGACACCAAGGTGTGTGTGTCTTTGTGTGTGAGTGTGTCTTTGTGTTTCTATCACAGGGGATTCTGTGTTACCTTGATGTGTTTCATGAATCTCAGAAAATTAAGGATGATTGTGTCTAAGTGAGCTGTGTTTGTTTGTGAGAGTAGAGGCAGTGTCAAGATAGTCAGACTGCATGTGTGTGTTTGTGTGGATATAATGTGTCAGACAGATCACGCCATGAATCAGAGGGGCGAGGTCTGTGTCGCTCTGCCTCTCATTACTCAAGAGTCTGCCTCCTTTTTTTTTTTTTTTTAATTCCAGCTCCACCTCCTCTTATTTAATTTATTTCTTTTTTTTGTTCATAATAATTCCACACCAGATGTAATTTTTTTGTCTTCTACATTTCCTTGACGTGCCCATTTTCTTCCCTTTTATTCCTCTGTCTCGCTCCTTTTCTTTATTCCTTACTTTTCCCTGAAGGGCCCCAAAGAGGTGGGAGAGATGTCCCAGTGCTCTCAAGCAGAATCCTTTTCCCCGTGATTTCAAACCGTTTTTCTTTCTCTGGTCTTCTCCTCCCTCAAGTGTTAATTAAGTGTTGATTTAAATTCCAAACTCATTTGCTTATCTTCCCCCTTTTTCATCTCCTTTTTTTAAAGCCTCGCATTCTTTATAGGCTGGGCACCTTTAATATTTTCAAAAGAGAGGCTTAAAGGACTGAGAGAGGACACCCTGAGCTATGAGCTCAATTATGTGGACAGATACACTCATACTGGAAAAATCCAGGACGTGCAGGTGATGCGAGTGTGCGCTTCTTCCTGTTCTGTGTGTGCGTGTGTGTGACTTTGTTGTGTGTTCACTGCCTGTAAAGCTAAAAAACAGGAACAAATGAAGCCTATTTAAATAGATAACTGGATTGTGAATACAAGGAAATAACACTAGCACATGACATCAAGGGTGTGTGTGTGTGTGTGTGTGTGTGTGTGTGTGTGTGTGTGTGTGTGTGTGTGTGTGTGTGTGTGTGTGTGTGTGTGTGTGTGTGTGTGTGTGTGTGTGTGTGTGTGTGTGTGCGTGCGTGCGTGCGTAAAAGAAGTGTTCGTCAGCAGATTTGCTTGACTGACTGAGTTATCTGGGCGTGACTGGATGAAGTTTTGCGTGTACGTACATGAATCTGTCCACAGAATGTGTGTGTGTGCACGTACATAGATGAGTGTTCCTCCAGTGTGTGATGTTCACAATAGCATGACTGATGTTGGAATGTGGGTCCTTTGGTGTGTAGTCATGAGAAAGTTTGAAGGTGTGTGTGCTATAGGCATATTGGGGGGGATTTCTTAACCTTTATTCATGCAGGGAAATGTTTTCCTTAGAAGCCGCTGTCCTTTTTCTATCACCTTGCCTGCTTATAGTGTTGGGAGCTGCTCAGTACAAGTTCCTTTCCTTTTGGGTGCACCTTGGGAGAAAAGTGGGAGAAGCCCCGCATTTCCAGCGTGGTTTTTGACTCTGCTAGAGTGGGCGTGCTTTGGGTCACTATCCAACTCTTGATTGGCCGTCTCACCAAATCTCAGTTCACTTAATTTAACTGCTGGAATTTTATTTTTTAAAATGGCGCAAACTAGATGGGGAGGAAGAGGCTATGTGAAAGGATTTGGAAATAATCAACTCCGGAGACTCTAGTATTTGAGTGTGCAGCGGGGAGGGAGAGAGTAGGATGTGTGAGAGGTAGATACAGAGGTTACATCCTTTTTTAAAATTTCCAATCAGTGTTTTATGTTGAAATGACAAGGTTGAAAAAGCAAGGCTGAGGTGGTTTGTGGAGATGGTGGATATATTGGTCGGAGGAGGAAAATAAGACCTCACAGGAGGTTCATGTATGTAGTGAAGTAGGACACATGACATGACACATGGTTGGAACGGGTAGAGTGAGATGGAGGCAGAACTGGGTCAGAGGCTTTTCAAACAGTCTTTTTAGAGGTCCTAGTAGACCAGAGTAGTGCAGACCTGAGGCGTAAATATAACAAGCATGTTTTTAAATGAAAACATATCAGTAACGACACTGTGGTAATGAGTGAGGTAGGATGGAAAGCTCAAGTTCATTTTCTCATAACACTTGTGCATGGTTTGTTAGTCAGCCACACACACACGTGTCATCATTACATACCGTCACAAGCGAAAAACATTCTGTTCCGATACCATGAAAACATGTCACAGGAGAGCGCACAGGTGCAGGACAGGGTGAAACTGAAGATCAGCATCAGTGAATATCAGATTTATTTATTTTTGTATCATCACTCCCTTGCACCTTTTTTCATTGTTGTTCTGTTTTTCTCTTCCATTTCTGCCTTTCATTTTCACATTAATACAGCTATTAATTTTTTTTTTGTTTTGTTTTTTTCCCATTTTAAACTGAAATGCATCTCTGTTAGTTGAGAAGAATTCAGAAAGTTGCAGGGATTATCTGCACCTTCTCTCTGTGTGTTTCTGGTAATCAGGTGGTCTGATTATCAGTGACTCACTCTTCAGTTACTGTTTTGTTTCTGCACGTGCTCTCTAAATGAACTCTCATTTCACTTCCTATTCCAGAGATGTGTTTGCGGTATGACTTTGCAGAAATACAGATGTAAATTTAGGGTATGTAACTACCATTTGAGTCAGTGTTTATGCGAGTTTTCAGAAAACGAGACGGGGCCTCTCATTATCACCTTCCTGTGAGACACTAGTGTGTTTGCCAGTAACCCCAGCAGCCAGTACCTGCACTTAGTGGATGAAACTGAAGACTTGTTTTCTCTTCGGCCATTATAATACGAGGTTTCACCGCTTCAGGCTGTTGAACTTATAAGGAGGTTTCAGCGCTACTGCTGCTGCTCCACTTCTCTGTTTTTCAGTGGGAAACCTCTAAACTGTGTAGTGTACTTTATTTAAAGTAACACACACAGTCTAACATTTTCATGTTACATTCACTTAGCTTCTCACTAATAATCAATGAGACAATTAACATCATCATGCAATGTGCCCGCTTCTATGGCTGTAGTGTCATGCTCATGTTTAGTGTGTTAAATATATGTATAGATCGTGTATATGTGTGTCTTTGCCATAACATGCCAGTGTGTTTGGCCACATTTATGTAAGTGGTATGACTGACCCAGAAAGGATTTGCCGGAGGCTCGAGCGAGGACTAATGCAGCGCGACTGATGCACATGCACACACTCAGACATGCACGCAACAGTGTTTTGACCCGCGTGTGTTGGGACAGAGAGGGGTTAAGGTGAGGTTGTATGGGTGTGAAAAGATTATGTGTTTCCCCTATTTATTTTTTGGCAGATGGTAACTCTGTGTTTAGATATTCTACTGTACTATGCTGAAGTGCATTCACTGACCACCTACAGCTACTAGATCATTATTTTGTAGGTTAACCTGATTGTTTGCTACTCAAATAGCAAGCCTGTAGAGCAGGGCCTGGATTATTATCATTATTATCATCATGTCTAGATTATTGTAATTCATTGTTCACTTGTCAAAGCAAAAACTCCCCGAATCGTCTGCAGCTGTACTAACTCCCCACTGAATGCAGAATTCATTTTAAGACTGGTTTTGACTTTTAGAGCTGTAGATGGAGAAGCACCAGCTTACATCAGTGAACTTTTACATTCTTACGTCCCCAGCAGGTCCCTGAGGTCATGTGATCAGGGCCTGCTGGCTGCGTATCATATGAGGCTGAAAAGGACACAGCTTTTTCAACATTGGCTCTCAGACTCTGTAGCTCTCTCAGAGGGAGAGAACTACAGAGTCTGAGAGCCTTAGATCTGTGGACTTGGTGATCTCTTTAAAAAAACACACAGAACAAAACAACTAAAAACTCACATTTTTAAATTTGTTTGGTTAACTTTTTTTTTTTAAATGTTCTGGTATTTTCTTTGATGCTTACTGATGTTTTGATTTGGAAGGGCTAACCTATCTTTTTATATAATATAAACGTTGCTAGGCAGCTATTTGGTTACTTACTGTAAAGATTTGAGAGCAATGTCAACCATCGTTGTACATAATGAGAGAGCTGTTCCCATGAGCTGGTTCCATGGGGAAGTCAAAGTAAAGTTAATCCTAGTAACTTGCTCAAGGGCACTTTGAAGTTGTCATGTATGGCTTTCTGTTTTTCATTTGTAAGTCATTTACTTTAAATTTACACCCTATGCAGCTCAGTATAAGTGACTAAGTAGAGGTTTGATCATCCTGCTCCAGGGCTCACGGATTAAGTTAACGTTCCATCAACAGCTTCGTGCTTTGTAGCAGAGCTTCTAATGGAAATATAAACTGTGATCATTTAACAACAAGGTCATCACTCCACAGCCCTGCGTGCTAGCCGTCCGGGTTAATGTGCATTGCTGACTGCAGCGCTTAGCTACGTAGTTATTCTAATGACTTCAAACCTTGTGTTGCAGGGGTCGAGTGTTTGCCCTAGACTTTGGGACGATGCGAGTGTGCGACCTCGAGTTTGACTGCGTCCGACGACTGAGCACCCCCCCCAGCCCTCTACCCCTGCCTGCGATGAACCCAAACCCCACCCCCAGCTGTCACACAGTGTGGAAGTACTACTGCAGAGACAATTTTGGCTGGAGGGAATACTCCGAGGTGAGCCATTCGATGCATTTATTTGTGTGTGTTCGGGTGCATTCAGGCTCTGCGAACAGCCAAACACATTAGCTTCGCCCACATTAATCAGTTGTCCAATGATGGGGTGGATTTAGAAAAAAGGCTCTCATGTACACAAACTACTTGCTTTTGTAACACAGCTTTTTATCCATGTGTGACCTTTTATTTATCATCTTTACAATGGCCACATTTGATTTACAGGTAAAATGGAAAAATGCAGACGTTACCTGCAGAAAATGGTAAACAAATGTGTTTTCCCTCCCTTTCCTTCTGCTCCACAGCCTGTGGTTAAGCTCATAGAGGAGGCGAGTTCGAGAGGTCTTAAGGAGGTGAGGTTCATTACGCTCCAGAACCAGTATATCCTCAACATCAGGGAGGGCTTCCAGCAGAACGCAGTCTTCGGGTTCCGACGTCAGATCAAGAAGCGGCCCATGTTCATGTCCTCCGTGATTCTCACACCACACCTACAGTAAGTAAACATGGCTGATATTAGATCTAACTACAGCTTTGCTTTTGTGGTTAGGAGGTGAGCACTAATAGAGCTAGAGCTGGATCCAGAGGTTGAGGTTTTGGCCATGGTGAAGACATGGCTCGAGTAGATAAACAACAACACAGCTGAGATGTCTCCACAGTGACTTAGTGGATTTGCTCTCAGAGCATCGCTTGCAGTAATGTAAGCAGGGACTCGTTTTTGTGAACATGTTACTGTATTCATAGGAACTGTATTGTACTCTGCGCTGGCATTAGGCTTAGTTTAGATTGGGCGGAGTGATACACCCAGTATGGTGGCTGTTCTGAACTACCTAATGTGACGGTTGTTATGATGCAGACTTTAAATAAAGGACTGCTTCTGAGGCCAAAGCTGTTAATCACATAATGACTATTGCCAAGATCCACCCAGCCTTATAGTAAGTAATGCCAGAAAACGACTTTTTCCAGAGCTTAGTATTGGTACTAATTAATAGTAGCAGTTCTCATTTGAAAGGTAGCAGTCATTAACTAGATTAATAGCCTTGCTTTTCTGTTTTTCCCTGCTGGCTTGCCTTTTTACTTTCCAACAGAGCTGTCTAAATCGTTTAGCACTTAGATCAGAGAACATTTAGTATTTTGCACATGAAGCAACACTGACTTTTAGAACAAAGTTCTGTGTTCAACACAAAAAAAAAGTCCCTGGCAACATGTGCAAAGTCACTCGCACACAAAGTTGATTCTTTAGTATCTGACACGCCATCTTCTTGTGGCTCTCTGTGTTCTCTGAGCATCCTGAATTTGTAGTTTGGAGACGCTGCAGGCACACAGAGGTCGGTACATGATGTTAATGTCACAGTCAGCGTTGAATACTGAACACTGTATTCACATTTTATCTTTTCTGCTGCACACTGGCAGCCTGAGCTAAACTCAAACCCCATCTTTACCACTTACCACGGCACAGATTTTTGGCACGTCAAACAGAGTCACTGGGACACGGGGAGATGTCCTGTGCAGAGCGAAGCAGATGGACGGGAAAATGAGATAAAGGAGGCGAACGAGAACAGACGAGACAAGTCGAGAGACGGGGGAGAGGCAGAAATCAAGGAAAGGGTGAAAAGAAGCAAAACATTAGCGCTTCAGATCCAGCGAACCTTTCCTAATGCGTTTCTTTCCCCTCTTTTCTTTTTAAAAAAAGAATTCTGTCTTTAGCTCAGTCAACTTCCTGTCCTTATAGCAGTGAAGTGATCTGGCTCGCAGCACTCGGGTCTTATTTTTGAAACAAGTGATACCAGATTGGAAACAAGTGGAGTCATTTCACCCCATTTGCAGAATCTTTCACTTCCTTTGCCGAGCAGGCTGCTGTAGCGGTGTCCTGCCAGTTTCCCACACAGAGCGAACGCTAGAACGAGCTGTTCCTACCGGGGCCCTGACAGTCAGGGGAAGACAAAATGGAGAGCAGGAGATGGAGGGAGAAAAGGAGAGAAGGAAAAGAGAGCGAGAGGGAGAAGCAGGGAGATGCAGAGCACAGCTGAGGAAGTGAATGAGGTCTAAATGGTTTCCAGACTGGGTGCACAGCAGAGTGGAGTTGGTGAGTGAAGGAGTGTGAAATGTTCCTGTGGGGAGCTGGAATTTGGATTGAGTGACTTGTTATGGGACGTTGTCATCCATTTGGTGTGTGTGTGAGCTTCAGTTAATTACTTTATCTGATCACAGTCACACAATGGGCACCAAAAAAAAAGAAGCTTCTAGCCAGGTGATCCAATAAAATGGGAATTTTATTTGTGTATAGGAATGGCTGTCAGTCCGTCCGGTGTCCTTTCGAGTGACCCGAAACTGTTTGTGTGTGTGTGTGTCTATCAGGAACAATCTGTGCCTGGGCTTGGAGGTTGAGGTCATTAGCTTGATTGGCACTCTCCCCCCTCACTCCCCTCCCCACCGCTCTCCCCCCGCCTTCCTTCTGTCATCTCTTTCTGCTCTGCCGGTGTTATTTTCAGCCATCTCCTCCCCTCTCTCCCTCCCTTGTTATCTGCCCCTAATCTTCTTCCTTTTCTTTTTTCCTCACTCTTTTCTCTCCCCCAAGTCCATCATTCTCGTGTTATCTGTCCCTTTTCATTTCACACTTGTTTTCTGCAGCAGGCTGTCTGTGATCTCTTCAAAGCACACGGGGAATAGAGACATCGATTTCAGGGAGGAGGGGGGAGAGATCGAGACCGGACAGACAAGATAAGCGAGAGAGAGAGAGAGAGAGAGAGAAAGGAGATGAGAAAAACTGTCGCACCGACTTAGAGTCACTCTGATCACAGTCTCCTGACAACACGCGCGCACACACACACGCGCACACACACTCACTTTCTTATGGCTGATAGCACTAACAGCATTTACACTTGGAGGGCGATAACTTGACAGCCAAACTACTGTTACCAACTCAAATGCCAGACGTAATAGTTTTCTTTTTTTGGCACTTTTTGACAGCTCCACAATGGCCATTTTATTCCCCCCCCCCCACCCCCGTGTCTTGTTCTCGCTCCTGTCTCTGCTTCACTTCGCCTCCCTGTTGTCTTGTTTGGTGTCTGGGTTTCATTTTCGCGCAGTCCTGTTGTTTTGTTTGGTCGGTGATGGCTGACGGCTGCTGAGGAGCTGCTCCGCTCCCCTGTGCGGTGATGTCATTGTTGACAGTCAGTGGCAGATGATTTTTAGAGAGCGCGCTCGTGGAAATGCTAGCCCATTGCGGCAGGCAGGCGGGCAGTTTTGTTTCACTCTTGGGGATTTTTGGGTGTGTGTGTGTGGGGGGGGAGGGGGGTATTGATTGTAGGCATATCGGAGCACAGCTGTAGGAAAGTGGAGAGATGGGGAGTGTGCTGGGGTGCCATTAGGTGATGGTTTGGTTGCTGTAAATTCCTCCAAAGCTGCTCTCACTGACCTTCAGCAGGCATGGATAAAGGCAGATGAAAAGAGATGAGGTTTCAATAAAGGGCAGCAACTATCATCCCTCTGTGAAGCACACTTGATCAGAGTAATCGGCGCTTCTGATCCAGTCACAGTTGTCCGGTCTTTCTGAGCATCGTGTGGAGGCCTTTTCATAATGCGGATTCTCAACTATGAGCAGTTTATTGATATTTTTTGTTGTTGTTTTTGTTATTGTTGTCTGCCATTCTTCTTCTTCTTCTTCTCCTTCTCCTCGCTGGCTTGTCTTGTGCTGTTTTTTTTTTTGTTTTGTTTTTTTGTTTTTTGTTTTTTTTGTAAATAGACCATACTTCAAAACAATTGAAGTTGGTGAGAGCCCGTCCTCTGTCACATGTTCCTCAGTGGCTTAGGGGCTAAGTTACCGCTCACTCTGTCCCTTGTATGTTGAATGTCGAGGGTTCAAGTACAGCGTGGGATGTTTTTCAGGATGACACTTTTTTTGTCTATATTATGTAATGCTCATCAACACACTTTTCAGGAATCAATTTTATTTTTATTTTTTTTTAACTATAAATATTTTCCCACGCACAAAATGATTGCGTACTGCAGAGGGACAGCTTTACTACAGCAAGGTAAATGTCCCTGAACAGTGAGGGTGACTACACTTTGAATACAAAACCAGTATGACAGAAATTATTATGATCACTCAGAGTAATCCCATTATGCACCAGGTAGCTGCTATCTCAGGTACAGTACACTTGTGTTTCTGAGCCATCTCTCTTCAACTCTGTTAGCCAACCCCTTTATCTCTGGCTTTTTAGCTGCACCGAAATCAAGCTACAGATTGAGTCCACTCATAGCAACAATCCCACCACAGTTTCTCCAGAAATTGCGTAGTCTAGTTATTTCTAAGATTGCATGCGAGTAAGATCTATGAAGATATATGTGATTGGTCGGTAGTACTCAGGCTACAAACCGAAAACGTCCCTTTGCCTGCAGATCTGAGTATAGAAATTCGAGTTGCACTGAATATTTTTCATATAAACCTCATCACAACTTTCCAGAGCCAAAACTGACATGTATAAATGTTTGTTTTGTCTGATCAAGCAACTTGCAAATTCATAAAATGTCTTTTATTCAGTTTGATAATCAAACAGCCTATTGTCAGTAGCTTGGTTTGTCCTGAATATAAATACATATGTCTATGACCGTGGCTCAGGGGGTTGGGAAGCGTATCTGTAAGGTCGCCGGTTCGATCCCCGGGCTCTCTGTCCTGGTTGTTGTGTCCTTGGGCACCGCCTACTGGTGTTGGCCAGAGGGGCCGATGGCGCGATATGGCAGCCTCGCTTCTGTCAGTCTGCCCCACAGCTGTCCCAGGGCAGCTGTGGCTACAACCGTAGCTGTTCTCCACCAGTGTGTAAATGCGAGAGTGAATGAATAGTGGCATTGTAAAGCGCTTTGGGCGCCTTTACAATGAACCCAATCCATTATTATTATAATGTGCAGTATATGCCCTAAATATGCTATTAACATAGGAAATAAATAACCATTAATGATATTTCTTACACTACTGTCAGAAATCTAACGCTTTCTTTTCTTTCTTTTGTTTTAGGACTTTGAGCGGCCTCTCTCTATCTCCTCTCCCCTGTTCGTCGTCCTCTTCCTCATCCTGCTCATCATCCTCTTCCTCCTCATTATCATCATCCTCCTCCTCTTTGTCCATGGACCTTCCTGCGTCATATCCCCTCTCGCCAACTACCACCAACCCACCCAGCCTTTTTCCTGAAACGTGGTTGCCGATGACCATGAGCCAGGACTTCCTTCGGGTGCCGGTTTCCCGCGAAGACCGCAGCTACCGGACGGTGTACAGCCTGTTCCACAAGACGGTTTCGGAGACCAAGTTCAGGATTATCAAGATCCTACGTGTGCAGAACCCCTTCCTATGGGAGAAGTATAAGAGGTGAGAGGAGAAGCAGATTATTATAGAGATGTCTTTTAATCATGTATAATTCCTACAAATTTTAACCATGACACCAGGAAACTTTTCTGTCAGTAAGTGTGCTGGCAGGGTTGCATGTATTAATTTCTTTTGCATGTAGCTTTTTTTTTTTCATGCTTTGTGGGAAAGCTGTGGCATCCGAATTTGATGCATCTGTGGTTGTGTTGTTGAGCACAGCTCTGCTGAAATAATCAACATCTACGATGTCATGAGAAAGGCACGAGTTTCAAAACTTGTTTTGACAGTCGAGAGATTTGACCTCACTTGAGGACATAAAATAAGTATTGATGTTAAAAGCAACGATCTGTGTTTTATATAATGAACCCATAGTGTTGCTGAAGTTGCACCAGAGTACGGTGGTAGTTTCACAGACTTTGCTGTTGCGGTGCAGACCGGGTGTTAATCCTTTTTATTCAGATGTCTGTTATTGAAGTCTAAAACGTTTAAGACTGAAACGATAATCAAAAAAAAGGTTTAATGTAAAAAATGTAAAGAGTGGGGAGGAAAGAAAGAAAGAAAATAGGCCAAATAGGAGCAGCTGTGTGGGACTTCGTGAGAACGAGTCAGCAGTGGTGTGTGAAAACAGCAGATGGAGAGATGTTTGGTGATGATGATGTTCCTGTCTTCAACACACAGGGCTAACCGCTGTGATTAGTACAGGGCAAGGCCTATCAGCTGTGACAGTTATACTCTCCCACACGGGTACCACACGGTTTCAAAATGACTGAAGGTGTGTGTTTCTGTGCGTGCGTGTCACTGAATTTGAAAGTGTTGCCCCCCCTCTGAATGTCGGTAGAGTTCCTCTTCCCACACTCTGGTTATGACAGGAAACCCATAACTGCTTGTTTGCTTGTCTGTTTGTGCGCGTGTGTGTATTTGCACGCAAATGACTTGTGAAATGTTCATGTGAAAAGAGAGCGTTTATCACCTCTTTTCTAAATTTGGAAATTAAGTGTGCTTGTTTGCCGAGGTGTGTGTGTGTGTGTGTGTGTGTGTGTGTGTGTGTGTGTGTGTGTGTGTGTGTGTGTGTGTGTACGTGCACGCACGCGCTTGGATGTGTGTCACTAACAAGCTGAGAGATCATGGGAGGTCATGCCAGGGTCACAGCCTTTCTGGCCTGAAACACTTTCAAAACGAGCAGCACGTTACAGCGTCACTGTACTGATCGTTGCGCAAGAACCAGATTCAGGGCCGCGTTTTTCTACAGTTTCAGTGCAAACAAGGTTGTGGTCACAGTTAGTGTCAAGTCGTATTTTCTCATCAATACAGTCTGTGTGTTATTTTCTGAAATGAATGAATCGCTGACAAATCCCCTTTCGCCTCCTCTGCTCCGACAGGAAGAAGGAGTACATGTCGCGGCGCATGTCGGAGAGGGACCGGCAGCTGAGCGAGCGTCACCTCTTCCACGGCACCTCGGCCGACGTGGTGGAGGGCATCTGCAAGCACAACTTCGACCCCAGAGTCTGTGGCAAACACGCCACCATGTTCGGACAGGGATCCTACTTTGCCCGTAAAGCTGTCTACTCGCACAACTTCTCCAAACGCTCGCCGAAAGGAGTCCACTGCATGTTCCTGGCCAAAGTCCTCACTGGAAGGTAGGTGTGTGCGTGCATGCTTGTGTGGACACTGATAAGAAAACATCTCCAGTTATGGGTGGAGTTTTATTTATCTGGAGGGGAAAAAATAACATGTCATTTAGTTTAAATTGCTGGGAATATATTGGCTTAATCATGTGATTTATGTGCCTCTAAACCAATGGCCCTCACTTATACCACTCACAGTGCTTTGCTTTGTTTAATTGTTCCCCGTTTACATCTTAGCTAGATGTAAATCTGCTTTGGTTTAGAGGAGGTCGGAAAGAACATAGTTTGGTAAATGCTAAATCAAGGCCTTATGTGTCCTGGGTTTATCGCTGGCTTGCGCGGTTTAGCGTCCCTAATGAACCGTTTGCAGTGTTTGACAAGTATGTTCCCTCCAGTGCACGGCTCTGCATAAACAACTTTTCCTTTTTGACCCCCGTCTCTCGCAAACGCTCGAGTACTTGGATTTACAGAACACATCGGCATCAATTTGGATCGTGAGAAACCGGAGGTTCTTTTCCATAAACCATCTTTCATGTCATACTATCGTCATGCTACACAAATTCCTCTTAAAATGCAAGTCAAATGTAGAGCCACACATGTAAAACAGCTGATTTGGCTGTGCCCATTGTACGTTGCCGGCTTTGTTTTGCTGCAGCAGAGAGTGTGTGGTGCACCCAGGGGATTGTGTGGCAGTTTAGGAACAACACTCTGTCTGTAAACCTGGGTCCAATCTGTTCCACGGCATAAGCGTCAGACCCGAACAGCAACACAGACTCCACGTCTCTACCCACTGCCTTTGTCTTATTTATGATCCCCAAATAAGCAGCACAGAGACTGATGGATGACGGGTCTTTGGGGATTGACATGAATATTTAAGCGAGGAAAAACAACCCGCCTACAGTGCACAGTTTCATTTCATACAGTCGCTACATGCTATATTATATAAAGTGTGGCAAAAGATACGGCAGTCTTGTATTCTTGAAATTTAGATTTCTGTGGGGTAAATTATTATCTTGTAACTCCAGAGTCCCAGCTCCTTAACTGAGCTTTTCTGTTGTCCTCTTTGTTTTCACACAGGTATACTGTAGGAAATCCCTCCATGCGACGGCCTCCACCTATCAACCCTCGTGACGCCTCTAGCGACCTCTACGACTCCTGCGTGGACAACTGGATGGACCCCCAGATCTTTGTCATCTTCAATGATGACCAGAGCTACCCTTACTTCATCATTCACTATGAGGAGGTGCCCAGTACAGTCGCTGTCTGAGCCAAGATTGCAACGCGGTGTCTGTATTTGCAAACACTTAATGTGCAGAGTCTGTTCAGGTTGTAGATGAGTGGATCTACTCATCTACAGCCACTTTAAAATAACAATTAAGACCAATTAAAAAGAAAGTATATGTCCACTTTGGTTTAACAGACTCTATTGTAATCGATTTGTTACACTAAATTGAATCCAACTGAAGGTGAAACCAGTCGAAACAGACTAAAAAATGTTTGCAAATACTCGGTGTTCCCGGTCTGTAGTCAGCTGGATCCACCTAGCCTACACTGCATCAAGGAATAACAGACCGGATTCATCTGGACAAAACTGGACTAGCAAAGGACACACCTGTTTTAATCTACTGTTCAGAGGTGGATGACAACTGAAAACAGCTGCAACAGCCTTGAGTGGACACATATAGCACACTTTGTCTGCTGTAGACAAGTGATTATTGTCACTTTGAAAAAAGGGGAAATGTACTTATTTGGAGCAGATGCAGGTAAAACCAAATCTAACCCCGCACCCCCACACTTAGCCTAGCCTGGCTGCCCCTCCTTGAGCCTGCTTCTGATGGAGGTCCCTTCCTGTTAAAAGGGAGTTCTTCCACCCCGCTGTTGCCAAGTGCTTGCTGACAAGAGCCTGTTGGGTTTCTCTCTGTAATACTGTGGGGTCCTTACCTTACGTTATAAAGCGCCTTTGGGATGACTGTTGTTCTGAACCTGCGCTTATATAAATAAATAAATTTAATTGGGTAATTTTGACTCGTACATGATCGTGGTTCCCACTGGACAAACGCTGTAGTAGACAGTTGGCGTCCTCTCAGTACTGTGAATGACCACCTGGCCACATTATTATTTTGAGGAAGCGGCAACAGACCAATCAGAGGCTTCCACAGAGAAGCTGTTGGAAACCCTGACCCTCCTGTTAAAGTGTTTACCCAGCCTCCGGCCCATTTTCAAGTATATGTGCTGCGTGTATGAATCTTTTAAGTTTAACGGACATTTATTTTGTGGCCTCTTTTTACCAGAGGTGGATGTGAGTTTCAGAGGGACTTTCCACATACTGTTAACCTCATGGCAGAGGATTCACGTGAAGCTAGTGCTGCTCCCGGATGCCGTTTTAGCTGTTGTACCCACCGCTTAGGCTCCTTTGAGGGGCTAAGGCGTGTACGTCATGCTGAGACATAATGCTGCTGCAACGGCGGCAGCGCTGTAGCGTTCTGTCAACAAACCCCCTTGAAACTCATCTCTCTCGGATTGCT
This sequence comes from Neolamprologus multifasciatus, assembly GCF_963576455.1. Classification (NCBI taxonomy): domain Eukaryota; kingdom Metazoa; phylum Chordata; class Actinopteri; order Cichliformes; family Cichlidae; genus Neolamprologus; species Neolamprologus multifasciatus. Next base: position 26,723,597 of record NC_140452.1, read on the forward strand.
CTGTCGCTCAGAGACGGTAGAATTTCTTTTTGTTTTTGAGACAAGGTGTACAGAAGTTCTTTGTTTATATTTGAACTGTGTGCCTTTTGTTCATAAAAATGTTTATTTATGTTAGTTTAATGTAACATTGGTTAAATAAAAGAATCTAAAAGAGAAAACGACTGACTGGTCAACCTGTGTTTTATTCAAATCACATCATTTTAGTTTTAACAAGCGCTCCAACACCCCTCACAGAAATGTAGCCCCAAACCATGACGAGCCTCCACCGTGTTTTACAGATGGCTGTATCGCTGTCCTGACCTCTGCCCTACATACGGAGGATAAAACCCCAAAGTTTCACATTTAAAGGCATCATTGCATCACATCTTTTGCCACTGATTTTCAGTCCAGTTCTTGTGTAAATTGAGAAACCTCAGCTTTTTAACTCAGTTTCCCTTCCTTAAGAAGGGCTTCTTGACAGCTGTCCTTCCACCGAGATCATTTCTGATGAGGCTTCAATGAACCGTAGATGGATCATCTGAAGGGCCAGATGCATCGCACAGGACCTGTGTCGGGTCTTTGTTTGACATGACATTCAGATTCTGCTCATCTCCTGTAGCTGGTGCCAAGTTTTCAGCTAATAGCTTTTTGGTGCAAGAATACTTTATTCCTGTCAATATAATTCCTGTCAAACTTTGTTTGGCGTTTTTCATAGATTCAACTAAAGAAATGGTGGAGAAATTATATGTTTGTGTGACAGCTGGTAGTAACAAAGTGTCTCAAGATATCATTTAAAACTGGTTCTTTCCGAAGTTACACCTAACTCAATATTCTTCTAAAAATGTCTAAACTGCTCTTCTGGGAGCGATGGGAACATCGCTCGATCAGTTCAGCTCAGAAGACGACTGCTGACACTTTCAGCAAACTCAGATCTATTCTAAAGTCTAAAGAAAATAAAATAAGATATAAAGACAGTCAAGTGCAGTTGCTGGATTTACTATAAATACACTGAAATCCAGTAAACAAAGTGTGGCTCATGAATAGTGCGCTGTATCTTAAGTCGGAATGCATTGCTTTATATCCACGATGCTTCAGCTTCTTTTCAGTTCAGTGAAGTCAACAATAATCCTTCGAGCCAGAAACACTGGCTTGATGTATTGAGACAAAAGCATTTGTTTTATCTTCTAAAGGTACAACATGGCCTGTGCAGCTTTTATTCTGTTATATTTATACTGTTGTACGCTGATGGATGCGCTTTTAAACATGGCAACAATTTGAAGTAATCCCTGTGAGCCACAAGCTAACTGTTTAGTTTCAGACCATTATTTTTCTACTGTCGGCTCGATAAAATATGAATGTAGTTATGTTCATCTGGTCCACAGCGTCCACATCTATTTGCTTTTCAAACCTACCAATGCGGGGCAGCCAATCACAAAAGAGGAGGAGCTGCAACAGCTTGCTTCAGTCAGACAAGTAGCAAAGGCTCTGCACAAAGGTGCCCTATAAGATCAATAAGGTTTATTTTGAACTTGGAACCACAGCTAATCTAGCAAATAAAAATATGGAGCTGGAAATGAACATAATTAGTCCTCCTTAAGGGCACGTCTACTTGAGATTGTAGCTGAAGCAGACTGCCAAGTGTTTTCTATTATGCAACTGGTCAGATGTCTGCATTAAAGTTTAACCGACAGAGTGTATGAACTCCAGGTGAAAAATTTAATTGGCCACTATCATTAAATTATAGATGAACATTTAATTGTGTAGTTGTAAATCATTTATTATAAACCGCAGAGGCGGTTTATAATAAAGTAAGTCAGAGTTTTCAGTGTGCTCAATGGTGGATTTTTTTTCAGCCTATACTTATCCTACAGTTTGTTAGCGTGGCATCAATCTTGTCATCTAACTGTTAACAAGAAAGCAAATGAGCCTATTTTACCCAGAAATGTCAACAAATGCTTTAAAGAACACGTGCTCTATGAAATACAATGTTGTAGTATCAATACCTGTCTTTTTCAGGTAGTCTGCATTTCAAAGGGGAATTTTTGTTCTTGCCTTGGTGCAGTGGTAATTAACTCAGCAAACAAAAATCTCCCATGCTCAGGTCTCTCTGTCTACACCTTCCCTGGATGTCCTTCCCCTCATCCCCACAAGTGTATTATCTAAGCACCATGTCTAATGCAGTCCAGAAGGAGGTTGTCAGAGGCGAGGATCAATCCCAAAATCCCAGAAATCGCTCACAGAATATCTCTCCATATCTATTTATCTCATCTGTTGGTGTTTCGGACTTGTTTGTGAGTTGTATTTGTTTCCAGTGCTACCATTTAGGCCATTGGTGGAAATTTACACTGTATATATATCCAGTATCTTTCTGTTCAGCACATGAAACCTGAAGAGTGTTTGAAAGTGTGTGTTTCAACATATAGCAAACACAATCAGTGCTGGTATTTTGCCAGTCAGGATCTAGATACGGTCTCTGGGTAATATGGGTCAGCACTGTTGTATCAGAAGTCCTGGGTTTGAATCCAGCATCCTCCCAGGCCCTTTCTGTGTGGAGTTAGGTTAATTGGTGCCAGATTGGCAACCTGTCCACGATGCACCCTGCCTCTCGTCGTGTGACAGCTGGGATAGGCTCCCATCTATCTGTCAGTAACATTTGGTACGCAGTAATTGACAGGCTATCTGCAAGCGTCCCAGCTATCCTGATGTGGCTATCCTCATCTATCAGCAGCAACCTTTAACTTTCATCTGCTTTGTCTCTCTCTAAGTGCATCCTTCTGTCTCGGCCCTGCGCTCGGGTTCAGGCGGCTCATGTAAGACTGTCATGCTGGGCTTCACTTTTTGGCAGAAGAGAGATCAATTGCAGAGACTGAGTGAAAGGAGGGGACGTGGAGAGAGAGAGGTGGGGGGAGGAGGAGAAGGACTTCTTTTACGCTCTCTCTTCGAGCCTCCTCGCTGAGCTGCGTGCCCGCTCTTCTCATGTGCATGCGAGATCGCGCAGGTTGCCCTCCATTTGCCCCCATCTCCCACTCTCTCAACGTGTCTTTCCTCTCCCACTCTTAATCTCCCTTACCGCCTTTTGCACACTCAACACTTTTTTTTTTTACCCCCAATCTCCTTCTGTTCCCTCTCATCGCCTTTTAACAGCTTCATATCTTTTTGCTCTCTCATCTTAATGATTCTACCCCTTTCCTCTTGCTCTGTCTCTGTATCTCTGTGAGTCATGCAGTGGGCACTGCCTGGGTTTGTTTGCCTGACTGCCCTCCAGGAATTGCTGCTGGCACACAGAGAGCACCACTCTGTAGACCTGCTGGCTGCTGGGGTTAGGAGAGGAGAGACGAAGGGGGGGGGGGGGGGGGGTGCAGGAGTAGATGAAGATAGGGGATGAGAGGAGAGACGAGATGAGAGAGACAAGGGATGTGTGAGGGCAGAATAAAAAAAATGGAAGAGGGACAGAGGAGCGATGAGGCTGCGGATACACAAACAGGACTCGGTGTGTGTGAGAGAAAGATAAAGTATAGCCATCATAAGAACAACGACAGAACTTTGAATTATTCAAAGGAGTGTGTTGCTTCATGCTGTGTGTGTGTGTGTGTGTGTGTTTATGTCTTAATGTTGCTTGCTCATTTAAAGTAAGACTCTGAATGGAGACCGGGCTTCTAAAACAGATCCAAATCAATTTGGATGGATTTATAATTCATTTGGGTCTCATTGTACATTAGCTTCAAATGTGCACCTACACACAGACACACACACATGCATCAGTTTGATTCCAGCTCATTAAATTTTCCAGTCTAAATTATTCAGTGGGCAAAAAGGGCTTTTCTTTGTAAAGAAATGAGACAGTAAACACTCACAAACTGATTTGTAACATGTAGCAGTGTGCATGTAAAATTGCCTTTGCTGGTTTTACAGTCGGGGCTTGCATTTTACTCGTTGTGTTATTTTATCATCTTATAGACGACAATGTAACCGAGACAAGCAGCAGAACAATGGCACGTTTGATCTGCTGCGGGCTGTGTAACAAAGCAGGCAGTTATTTCTTCGTGTGAGACGCAGTTTCTGACGTAACATCTGCATTTGACTCAAGAATTTTAGAGCTGAAACTGTGTATTTTGCTTTCTCGCAGCACTCAATAACTGTCACAGCCATTTTTTATTCTATTCAGTTTTATTTATATAGTGCCATAGTGCAAGAACAGTTGTGTATGGTAGCTTTATACTGTAAAGTAAAGGCCGTACAGCAAATAAAGAGCAAATAAAGAAAACTCAAACAGTCAGATGATGATATGAGCACGAGCTCTGGTGACAGTGGGAAGGAAAATCTCCCTTCCCATGATGCACCGACTGTTCTTCACTCACCTTTTTTTGTTCACTCCCTATGTGTTTATACACCCCTCTACATTTAATCACTAGTTATTATTCATCTCTGGCTCTCTTTCACAGCGTGTCTTTGTCCTGTCTTCGTCCCCTCAGCCCCTCCCTGAGCCTGGTTCTGCCCGAGGTTTCTTCCTGTTAAAAGGGAGTTTTTCCTTGCCAATGTTGCCAGCACTCCATCATCTCCTTCTTGGTCAAATTGCCTTTACACAGCCTGGAGGTGTTTGGGGGTCATTGTCCTGTTGAAAAATAAATGATGGTCCAACTAAACACAAACTTGATGGGATGGCATGTCACCGCAGGATGCTGTGGTAACCATAGTATGCCTTCAATATGCCTTCAATTTTGAATAAATTCCCAACAGGTCACCAGCAAAGCACCCCTACACCATCACGGGTCCATGCTTCAAGGTGGAAACCACGCATGTAGAGACCATCCGTTCACCTTTTCTGCGTCGCACAAAGACACGGTGGGTGGAACCAAAGATCTCAAATTTGGACTAATCTGACCAACACACAGATTCCCACTGGTCTATTCCTTGTGTTTCTTGGCCCAAATAAATCTCTTCTGTTTGTTGTTTTTCCTTAATAGTGGTTTCTTAGCGGCTATTTGACCATAAAGGTGTGATTCACACACTCTCCTCTGAACAGTTGATGAAGAGATGTGTCTGCTACTGGGGCTCTGTGTGGTATTTTTCCTGGGCTCTAATCTGAGGTGGTGTTAACTTGTGATTTCTGAGGCTGGTGACTCAGATGAATTTATCCTCAGCAGCAGAGGTGACTCTTGGTCTTCCAGTTTCTCCCACTGAAAACGCTGCGTTCAGACAAACAGAATCAGCTTTTGGGGATTTACTTACCTGGATGATTGAGCTTCCAGTTTTTTGTCGTAGCGCTTGATAGTTTTTAACATGTTTTTCTGAAAACATTCAAAGTTTTAGCAATTTTCTGGACTGACTAACCTTCCGTTCTTAAAGTAATGATGGACTGTCGTATATTTTTCCTTATCTGATTGGTTCTTGCCATAATATGAATTCTGACAGTTGATAAATAGGGCTGTCAGCTTTGTACAAACCTGACTCCTGCACAACACAACTGATGGTTCCAATCTGTGAAGTGAAAACCATTTCAAGTGACTACATCATGAAGCTCATTGAGAGAAGGCCAAGGCTTTGCAGCACTGTCAACAAAGCAAAGGGTGGCTACTTTCAGGAATATAAAATATGATATATTTAGAGTTATCTATCTTTTTTTTTCTTTGCTACATAATTCCATATATGTCGCTTCATATATTTGATATCTTCAGTGTAGAAAGTAGTAAAATTAAAGAAAAAACACTGAATGACAAAAGTGTGTCCAAACTTTTGTAAGGAGGTCTAAAATGATCAGTGATCGAGTCACTGGTGAGGTCAAAACAACACTCGGGTGGGTAAAGCGTTACTATGCCTATAAGAGTCCCTCTGTCTCTTGTCTGGCTTTCTGGTATCCACAGCAAAAACCATGGACCTGTAACCTCATACTTCTGGCTTAAGCTTTGTTATATTCCTCTAATATCTCAGTCATCCGCACACATGCTGCCATGCGTGCAGACACGCAGCCATGTTGTTTTCACACAGACTGTATGTATTTGGAAAAGTCTACTTTTCGCGTCGTATTAGCACGATATCTCATAACTCTTCTTTCACATGCATGCTGCACAAACATGCTGACATGCGTGCACATATGTATGCACACAGATCTGCAGACACACAGACGTGCACGCTCTCACTTCCTGCTTTAAACCCATGTTCATATTGCTCCAGCGATGCCCAGCTGCAACCAATGAACATTCCAGCTTTCCAGATTTTTTTTTTCTTCCTCCTCCCTCCCTCTCTATCATTTCAAATTTCACTTCTAAGCCTTTAAGAGAGCGAGCAGCCAAATATGGTCGGGCCTGTGTCATGAACTTTGTGCGACCTTCGAGAGCGGCGTAGAGATCGTGACCTTTAAGGCCCAGCCTGAGGCTGAGCTTTAGGCAGCATTTTACACGGCCGCAGAAAGAATTTGGATGTGCATGTGCATATGTATGCTGTCGTGGTTAAATCAGAGAGGGAGTTCATTGACTCAGTAATCATTTCTGTCTTTTTAGTGCCTCTTTTTCTCTGTTTTAAGCATTTTATAATTATCTCCACCACTTGTTTTCTTTGCTCGTTTTTTCTCTGCTACGTTACTTCCTTTTAGTGTACAACATTTAGTAAGTGGAGCTGCTATACAAACCATCTTCTCTCATAAGAGTGAAGATAAAACTTTCCCAAAGACCCAAAAACAAAACAAGAAGTAGCAGTAAACACTTTTGATTATGCCGAGAAGTGGCCTTTTAGGTATATGCTATAATGTCAGCCGTCTTTCCTGTGCGAATTGACGATGATGCACAAAAGGGCCAAACAAATGCAAAAAAAGCCACCTGACCTAAATAAAATTACTGCCTCTTCAGCTTCTTCGCTGTTAATCAGAGCAGATACAACATCAAGGCTTGCTCCTTTTCTGTCCGACTCTATCTGGCTTTTCCCTTTTCCTTCTTTTATCATCCTCCGCCGTATCTCACTGGCTCCACCAGTCCTGCTGTCAGCTCCCGTTTATCTAATTGGGGTTCAGTCCAGTGAGGAGGAGGGGCAGGAGGCGACACGGAGAGATGTGGGCTCCAGGAACAAGCCCTTTTTAGGAACCCGAGCAGGCGGGAAGACTCACATGAAAGTGATCTAATTTTGCGCGAAGCACTGAAGTGCACTTGTCAGAGAGCTTGGACACGGAGGACAAAGACTGACTACAGCCTGGTTCATAGTTTACACAGATCAATCAAGTTGCTAATGTTAATTTCCTCACTCGCTGTTCTTTAGATGTGACTGATACCACTACAAATATACTATTTTATGCAACTAAATGTGCTCTCTTTAGAGTGTTTTGCTAAAAATGTTCCAAGGTTAAACAGGTAGAGTGGGTAATCTATCCTCACTACATTATGCTTGTTTTGCTCACTCAGGCCTCTACTCTCCCTCTCTCTCTCGCCGGTATGCTTTATCGTTAAAATGTAAGGAACATGACAAAACATTTATTTGTTGATACTATTCGGTATAGTGCTATTAATGCTTTTAATTCAGGGGAAACTGTTTGGAGTTATACCACATTTACAATATTATGCCTTTCTTTTTCTCAGCCAAAGCGCGCCTGACATGAACAACTACTAACTGTAAAACTTACATGTTTTTTATTAATTGTGCATGATTTTCTTCCTTTACCAAGGAGGGACTTTAGATGAGCTATTACCACTGCCATGCTAGCTCTGAATGGAACAGAGCTCCTCGCTACTGTCCGGGACATTGTGCCCTATTTCACTGAAATAACGCCAGTTGTGTAATGGGTCAGACATGCAGTGGATCCGTTGAAATGCCAGTTTAAACTCTATAAATCAAGGAAAACTCAGGAGACTCAGAGCAACAGTGCATTTACAGGCTGTAACTGTGTGCAACCAAGTGTGTTGTTACGATGTGTTTTAGCAACTTTTTTGCCTTCATAAATTGTGCTTCTATGAAAAACTTACAGTGAAACAATTATTGAAATTTTCAATGCAATGGGCCTCGGGTGTAGTCCGCATTAGTTTAATGTTGTTATACTGTTTCTAAAAGTGGTGCAAATTTTGTAACAATGTATATAATGAAAAGGTTGTTTCCTTCAAAGACATCCTGTTTGGCACGCCACAAGCTTTGAAGAGGTGATTGAAAGCACAGAAAAAAAAGGTCAGTGCCACTCCCAAGAACACGTCAGTCTTTTGTCTCTGCAGCAGTGCATGCGTCTTTATATTTATATAAGTCTATAGGAGAATCAGGTAGCTTCTGCTCTCTTATTAGGAGAATGTATCCGAGACCCAGTTCTCACACAAGGTTGCATGCCTAAGGATGTTCATTTATGACCATGTGGGTCTGTCTGCCTCTTTCTGTTGAAGGTTCAAAAGGTTAATCGTGCCATATGGAGCGTGCGTGCGTGTGTGCATGCGCGTGTGCCTATGTACGCCAGCATGCACGCAAACCAAGTTCGTCTGTGCCGAGTTCAAAAGGTTAGTCATGTCACAGTGCTGTGGATCCTTCCTTAATTATTGAGGCTTAACAACATCGCGATTCTCCCCTCACAAACAGTCGTGGCTCAGACATGAGAGCAAGTAAAAGAGCTTGTTTGTCCGAACTGAATTATTCACCAGTTCTTGTGTCCGATGTGAACCCAGAGCGGGCCTCTGTCGTGTCATTACTGGGCATTTTTTGTGATTTTACTGTCTGTTTTGTGTACTTTGTATAGATCTTTATAACTGCCAGAGAGGTACCTTATTGGACCAATTCACTCAGAATGATGAAAACACATGAAAACACCAAACGTACAGTTAGATTAATCACAAACTGTCTGCGTGGATGACATACTGCTGTATTAAAGGCAAAGGCGTATGTAGATATGAAAGCATCATCACTTTGCATTGAAGGATTGTGTTTAAAAAGGTTGCACAGGAACAAACATCCCACTCATTTATTAGTCATCCACAAAAACAAAAACATTAATATTATTACATCTTCTTTCAGAGAGAAGGTGTTATATTTCTCATGCTGAGCTCACTTCCAGTGTATGATTACATGATTTTTATCAGCAAGTGTTCATATCATGATTAATGGAGCACCTGATTACTGTATAGTCTGCTTAACAGTGATTCACCAACCTGCAGGACAAGTCTGAGACTCAGACAGACTTAAGAAGGAGCCTTGGCAGTATTAACACTTCAAATCTGTCCAGTTCTTCTTTTAGGAAGTGACCATATTAGGTATGATTAGATATAATGATTTCGTCAAAGTATTTTGTCCTCACTGGACTATATCCACTGAATAATCTTAAAGAGAATCAATCTAAACATATCCCAAAAGGTGTGTGACACCCAAAACCTTATTCCTGATTTTCCCTGCATTTGTGCCAAACTCACTTCAGGTTAAAATAGTTGTAGGTGTTTCGCCCCTTCTTGTGTCTTCTGTGTGGCACATTAGACATCTGAAAAGGCCTTTAAAGTTCCCATTACCTGAGAAAAGTGAGTCCACATTTTACCAATTACACTTCTGAAGATATAACCATCCAAATGTGAGGGAAAGTATCCAAAAGAGACCTGCCCAGCCCTCGTTTTCATCAAAATGAAAAGATTACTTAGCAGCTGAGTGTTGGTGTTTGTGTGTGTGCGTTTGTTGTGGGGAACAAAAGTAGTTTTCGACACTGATATGAAGACATTTTAGCATGTGTGTGCTTAAGATCAGGGCCTTAAGTGATGCAAAACGCCTAGTCCTCATAAACATAGCTATTTAAACGTGTGTGTGTGTGTGTGTGTGTGTGTGTGTGTGTGTGTGTGTGTGTGTGTGTGTGTGTGTGTATGAGGGGGCACTGCAGATACACACAATCCAAATGTTCACAGCTGGCAAAACCTCAGCTCTGTGAGCCTCACGCACTGTGCCAGTGCCCATTCCCATGGCAACATTATCAAAAGTTCAGCAGCCATGTGGCAGCTGTCGTATGTGTTCCAGCAAAAATGGCTATTCAGATGTTGATTTGAATAAATATGCTCATCCTATCCATTCAAACTAGGGTAGAGCTGTGGCTGAGAACACAGTGTGCAGCGAGGAACAATGTGGATCAGGAGAGTGCAGACCGGGGAATTTCAGTGAGGGAGGGGGGAGAGGCAGCAAGAGCCGGCTTCGGCTCACTCCCAGTGTGTACAGGTGGAATTAATGGGAAGCTACAGGAAAAGACTGAATGTGTCTGCACCTTCCTAAGGCCTCAAGGATTACGGCTTGTGTGTACACGCTTACACACACACACACGCCAGTCGACTGAGTTTTGCATCTGTCATTCACTCCGACGTGTGCACTCCTTTAATAATTGAAGTACACACTGACTTAACTTAGTGGTTGCCAAACAAGGACAGGTTATGAATCAGCATACCCATCCCATTTTCATGTTCAGTGCTCCAGTGTTTGTTAATAGGATGGGCTGGGACTCTAGCTGCTCCAGACATGATAGATGAACTTGCATTTGTCGTTCATTCATTCAAGTCTGCGACTAAGGCTAAAGGTATTAGTGCCTATTTTTGTCTCGGTTCCTCATATGAAAGACTGATTGTGTTCATGTTGACAATTTTACTTTAAGGACATTATAAACAATAACTGCTTTTTTGACACGTTGCTGTTTCCTTGATATCCTAACAGGAAGCTATCTGTCCAGTTTATTTATATAGCGCCAAATCACAACAGCAGTCACCTCAAGATGCTTTACATTGTAAAATAAAGACCCTACAATAATACAGAGCAAATCCCAACATTTAGATGACCTCTAAACAAGCACTTGGTGACAATGGGAAGGAAAATCTCAGTTTTAACAAGAAGAAACCTCTTGGAGAAGACCATGTAACCAACATTAGAGCTCATTATTCATCAGACTTTAAAGCTTAGACCTAAACGTCACAGTGTCTCGTGCAAGATAACCGTGACAATTCAAGTTTGGTGAGCTCACTGCTGTTTAACAAGAGAAATATGTTTTCTATGTGAGCGCTAAGTTATGATTGGTTTTAATTTGTCCTCACCTTTGCCTCTCACTGCAGATACTCGCATGATTGCTGCCTCTGTGATTGCTCACCCTACCCTAACGTCTTCCCTCTTGCTGTGTTTTCCCCCTCGCTCTTTGCTCGTATTCATACCGTGTATAAAAGACTGCAGCTGTATTTCTCCCATGTGCCTGACCTCGTCTTTTTTTCAGTATTTCTTTTTTCTTTCTTTCTTTCTTTGTCCGATTGACCTCCTGTTTCTGATCTGGGTGCTGTAAAACTCCTGTGGTAGTTCAGCTTATCGTCTGTGCGCAAGAATAATTAGACGTCGCAGAAAATCCATCATGTGGATGATAAATTGAAGCAGAGACATTTTGATGTGACCCATCTGTTAAGAAGGATGATCAAAACCCAGCGTTCATTATTCCTTGTCGGAGTGTTTCCTTTAAATGTCCATTACACATGGATTAGTATGAATTCATAAGTTCTTTAGTTTCTTGTCCCAGCTGCTGCTGTACTCTGTTATCAAGTGGCTCGGTGATGGAGAAGAGGATGCAAGCAAGAAAGAAAGAAAGAAAGAAAGAAAGAAAGTCACCATTTCCTGTTCTAGGGAGTGTGCTGGAGGAAGAGTGGGCACTAGTGTGGGCGGAGGGACGGGTGGTGGGTGCGTGTTTGAGCTTTGCGAGTCGTGCGTACGTGCAGCATGGTGTGTGAGCCTCGATGGAGGTGGGGATGAAAGAACAGGATGCACAGCCCTTGAGGAATGTGTGCAGCCTGGTGGCAGGTCTGCAAAACTCATCTCTCCCCACTCCTTCCTCGCCTTCTCGCAGTCTCCTCTCCGCTGTCCCTTCCCTCTCTGTCCGGGACATCAGTCACACAGGGGGAGATCTGTAAACTCAGATAGTGAGGAAAATTAGAGGAGAGAGGATGAGAATGAAAGAGCTTGTGAGTGGCAGAGTGGAGAGAAAGGACCCTTGGGATATGGGACTTGGCTTTGAAAGGGAAGAGAGAGAAGTGGAAGCAAATGCAATGAAAGGGACAAAATACATTATCCCAAAGCCCCTGCAGTGACTCAGGGTGGGCGATTCCACAGTTTAGTAAGTCACGTCTTGCTGCCACAGCGTGAGTCACGTATACCCTGGGATATCCGGGGAGCTCTGAACGACTGCAGCTTGCAGCTCACAATTCGTGACGTGTTGACCTTTCGGCCCGGCTCTCCTCACAGTGCGCAGACACAAGAATCCCTGAAAGTGTAAAAGTCATGTAAATTCTCTTTAAAAGAAACCACAGCCATTAAACGTCTGACTGTAGGTTACACTTGCACTTTTACCTCCTATATCGCTTCTGCTCCTATGTGCCAGGCCCGATCCTCTTTTTTTCCCCCTTCCAAGTAGCCCCGGGCATGTTCTCTTCCCATTCATTTCGTCCACATTCTTTTCCCATGTAAAATCTCGGCGTTTTGTCTTTTTGCTCTCGTACACCCCATCCCCTTCTCTGCACTGCCACCCCCTTCTCAAAAAAGCAGCTGCTCTCCATTTGTCCTGATTATCCTGGAGACCAGAACAGAACACACCATGTAGCAGAAAGGCGCAGAGTGCACTTTATTCGCTGTGCTGCACGCTGCTTAGCTCTGGATGGCTAACTAGCCACAGCAGGCCTGCATTCCAGGCCTCTGCTGTCAGCCTGCAAACTTTGTACCATCTGCAGCTCGTGACTAAACTGGCTCACCTTTCACAGATCCAACCACGGATTGTGGCTGGGTTTTCAGCTAAATTACCTACTGACCAACAGAATAGCAAACTTATAATGACTGCTTAAAGCAGGGATGTTAGTCATTTTACATCGTGGGACACATACGGCACACTTTGATCTTAAGTTTGTTGGACCGGACCAATGAAATGATGTGATAAATGTGTGAAATTATAGAAAAGCTTTCTTTTGTTTATAAAATATAAATTTTTAATTTGTTTAATTCACACAAAATTCAAGAAACGGTGGACTCACTGATAAAAAAAAATGCATGACTAAAAATAAACAGACATTTTTATAGCAGATGGAAAAAAAACTTTTTTAAACAGGTTTCTCAGAGCTTTTATGTTTGCTTTGTGCTGCCGGCTTTGTGTTGAGAAGAGATCATATGTGTCTCCTCATTAAGCTAGGGATTTGTGTTTGTGTGTGCGACTGTGAGACAATGTGTTTAAGGTCATCTCAACACTGATCACAACAAAGAGGGGAAACAGCTCCAAAATGCACAAACATTTGACCTCACAGCATGCAGTTCATTTGCATGGATGTAATGTCTTTGACATCTTGATTAGTGATGGTGATGGCTCTCAAAGCGGAACCAATAAAAACCCAATGAGAATCTATAATAGATATCAATAATAAAGTCACTAAATTCATATTTCTAACATTCGACCGGTCCAGGGTGTACCTGGCCTGTTGACTTACCTGGAGGAGGCTCTAAACATGAGTATTTCTTTGGTATGCCGTGATAATATAATCAATATAGTTGGGTCTGAGGCTCAGACAAAGTACAAGAATGGAATTTTCATTAAGATCTGTCACTGAATTTATTTTTCTACTTATAGCATTTTCTCCTGGCAATAAAGACTGTGATAGCGGGGGATATTTTGCATTCAGGCCTTTCTCTTTAAATTATTTGGAGTTTCCATTTCTTAGCTCAGCTGGGCTTAGGCAACAAAATAAGTTTAGGTCTTACAGTAGCCTGAGGTAAACTAGACCCTTTTAAAATGTTAACCACCTCTTACTAATTCTATCAATGCTTTAATAGAAAGTACTAAAGACAGTCTTCTCCCATGAGCCGCGCATTCACAACAGTGCTGACCTTAAATGACATTAGATCCAGGTGCAGTGCTCTCTGATTGGTGCAGGTAAATGGAAACTGTTTAGAGTGGAAGCAGTGCCAAGCTGGCGATATAAACGGAGATGGCATTTCTGTCTGATTTGAGATAAGCAAGTTGGAAGACAAGTTTGCACTGTGCACATGGGCTTTTTTTAGTACTGAAAGAGAAAAAAAATGATATGCATAACGCAGGATGCATCGTTCAACCAGGACGATCAGCACAGGTGAACGTGAGTTTGTAAACACAGGAAAATCTGTGTCACACTGACGTAGTTCATATTCAAACTTCAATGGAAAACTTCACTGCCCTACAAAAATAGTAACAATATACATTCAAGAGTGTTTCATTACACAAAACAGGCTGTTTGGCATCACTTGATGTTCAGCTACTAAATGTTTTCAATGTAAATGTAGCAGATGGACATAATTGTCCATGAAAACACAGTTTATTTCAGATTAAAATAATCAATGGAAGACCTTAAAATTTCCACAGTGTGTGTAGTTAGTATGATCAACGCTGTGAGTGCAGTCTATGACGTAGCGGTTTAGTGGAAGAAAACAAACCAACAGGGTGTTCATGGAGGAGAGCTACACAGAAACTAAGCTCTAAGGGCTTTTGTAGAGCTGCGGCGCACTGGGCACAGGTGTTGCCAGTGCTGCTGATTGGAAACAAGCCACACCTACTCCTTCCAGATGCCTGCGGAAAAGAACTGCCATACAAACAGAATGAAAGGTGGGCAGGGTGGAGTGGGTCGTCACACTTTGAACAAAAAAAAAAGTGTGTTACTGTAACTCACAGAGGTTACGGTGTCATTTGTCTGTAGTGTGTTTGGTAAATGTTTGTTGTTATCTTTCCTTCGGTATCCCCGGCAACAAGCCTTGGGGGCGTCATGGTCCCCAATCATCTGAAATTGTTTTGGCAGTCACAATGTCCTGCTTGATTAAACTGCACATATGTGTGTGCCCGACACACACACAGTTTGACAAGGTGCTGAAGGGGGGCTGCAGGGTATTGGTGGCTCAGAGCTATGGGGTCTGGTACTCTGGTAAATATCCTACACACACACTAAACAACGGGGATGGTGAAAGAGAAACAGCAGACCTCGAGGAACAGATCCTCGTATTCACAGGGCCTGGTGGGTTTACCTGTTCTGCTCTGTTTCTGTTCCAAACTCGGTACATTTGTGTTGTGGAGGACGCTGGGTGTTTCGGGTCGTTTTCACTGACTCAATCTTTAAGCTGTTTGAACTTACTAGCCAGCTAATGTTTACCGCCAAACACAGCTGCTCGCTGAGATAGGGACTGTGAACCACAGTGCAAAGTAGCGTAAATGGTAAGATTGATATCTTCGTTAGTATCCAATCTAGTTGTATTGTTGGACTGCGTGACAATGAAACTGAATGAAAACAGCTTTTCATGTTACATTCATGGGAACTCTGCTGAGGGAAATGCATCTGAAAGCAAGGGCTCAACATTTTTGGGAATAAGCCCATTTCCATTCCTAATATTAATATCACTCCCCACACCTGTGCAGTAGATAAGGCTCAAACCAAATCATTTATGCTCATCTAAGTTTAAAGACTGGAAACAGTTAGCTGACTAGTTTCCAGAATGGAAATAATGTCTTAGTCTAATGTCTTAGTATTTGCGGACAACAGCCAATATTTAGGATAGTTGGGACAAGATTTCTTATTCTGTGTGCATATATTTACTTATGAATGCTGATAATTTTTTAACAATCTATAAAAAGAAAAAAGATACTTTTTATCAGATGACAGCTGATACGTTTAAGAATACACCTGTTATCCCTCTTAAATGTTTAACTGTTAGCCTGTTGTTAGATATATTTAGAACACCAAAGCAATGAAGTATGATTGGTCTGCACTATTTGGCCTAAAAGTGGACTACAAACATAAACAGTACCAAAAACAGATTGTATCCCGATACCCGTTGGCCTGGTTGTGTGTTAAGGCATCACGAGGGCATTAAATTTGCCAGGAAAGCAACAGAAACTCATAACCAACCAGTCTGGAGTGATGCTGCAACTTATGATTCCTAAATGTTTCTGTTTGCATAGATTAAGCTGTTTAAAATTTTAATAATGTTAACACTTAGCAACAAATTAGGAATGAAAACAGAAATGTAAAAAGTAAAATATGTAGCTATATTTTACATTTTTAGCCCTTGAGTCACCTTAGATTCCACAACTATTTACTTGAAGGCTGTAAAACTTTGTGAACAGAGCAAGTTGATGAGTCATTCAAGCTCACTTCTGTCTAATGTCAGTGATACTGAGGTGAGCTGTTGACGATTTCAAAAACTCGTACGTCAGTAAGCGCTGCTGTTTTTGCCACTGTTAGCTGCTATTAGCTACTATTACTGAAACTTTCCCTGAAGTTAATCTCTGACACTTGTGTCAGCTGCCCAGACATGAGAGTCACTTGTCTGATATGCTAAAAAATCAATAACTGCCACAATATTTGGAAGAAATATGCATGTTTACGTACGTTTTTGTGTATTAAGACATTTGCAGAAAACAAACATAAAATATTTAACGCCATTAAGCAATATTGAGCCGGTCCTGATATAAAAAAAAAAAGGCAAATGGCCTGTATTTGTATAGCGCTGTACTTAGTCCCTAAGGACCCCAAAGTGCTTTACACTACATTCAGTCATCCACCCATTCACACACACATTCACACACTGGTGATGGCAAGCTACGTTGTAGCCACAGCTGCCCTGGGGCGCACTGACAGAGGCGATATGATGTCTAAAGATGGAAGAAAGAGAGATTCTGGGTTCATGCGGTTCATACCAGCAAGCAGCAACAGGGACAATCTGGTTCAAACCTGTATCATGGCCACTTTCATTTCAGGATGTCTGTGGGCAGTTTGAGTTCTTGCTGGCCAAACCAGTATCAAGGCAAAGCATGCAACAGACCCGACGATCCACTGAGTCCATTCCATGCTTTGCCTCTCAAAAGTGTCTCATCATGTATCATTGTGTATCATAAGCGTACCATATCATTGTATATTCAGTACCAGTGTGTATTTTGCGCTGCAAATGCCCTTGTTGCCAAATGACATGTTCTGGTCCGATCTGTTTATCTGCACGCAAAAATCTGATTTGAGCATGTTCCAGAAAAGGAAATGCTGCAAATTCCTTCTGCAAAGAGAGAATGGCTACATCAGGAATATTTTTAAAGCATGAATTTTGTCCGGCCTTTAGAGCCCGGACTTATGGAAATGTGAGGCCTGAGGTGAGCAGGAAGAAGGTGAGGTAGAGGAGCGAGAGCAGCTGTGGTGGAGGCAGATTTAGAAGAGGAAGAGGACAAAGACATAATAAGAAATAGACGATGAAATGTACAAATCTTAAAGCTAGAGCTATTTGTGAAAACTAACAAATACCTGACACTTTACAAGAATTTTCAGCTATATTTAGGTGTTTATAATGTCCATTAGATTTCCCCTGGGGTATAGAGGGTTATCCTAAGCTAAGCTAACCAGGGGCTGGCTGCATTCTTCTACTCAACGGACAGATAAAAGAGCGGTGTTTATCTTCTCATCCAACTCTTGGCAAGAAAGTGGCTAAAGCTGGATACAAGACGTGACCTCAACGCTGACCCTCACAGATGAGACATGTTTCTCTCTTCCCTCCCTGTAGACATATCAACACGATCGGCCTACATTTGCTGCTTGACAGGTGAGAGCAGGTGGGAGAGCCGTGGGTGTTGTTAACTCAGAGGTGAAAAGAAAGGCCCGGACTGATGTCGTTCTCCGTCCTCCCTCTGTTCTGATTTCTGCTCCTGCGTTGGCGTGAGTCTGCTCTCGGCTCCAAGGGCAAACAAAAAGGGAAACGGCAGCAGGTTGTCACGGCAACACAGGAGCTACTCATACACACAGGTGAAGTGTTTGCGTGTGTGTGTGGCTAGCTGAGACGTGTGGTAAATACGTCATCATTCTGCAGCGTGAGGAAGAGCGTCAGTGAGCTGGAGCTGAGGAACCTTTCACGACTTCAGCTGATGAGTGGGCATCTAAACATGGGGGCATGTCACGAGCTTTATTTATAGCGGGCTGTATCTTTAGTAGCTGGTGGCCTATTTTAACACAGACAGTGATCTATAAGTCTCAGCAAGCACTACAACATGCAAAAAATAGAACTTAGAGATTGTACTATTAAATCAACCTTGTTCCTGAAAAGCATGAATGACACATAACATAGAAATTAAAACAGGTTGTATTTATTCGCAAAGCATTTAAATATAACACTGGTTTTGAATGCAGTATCTCGAGAGCAAGGCAACATAGGATTTTCAAATTCATCCTATAGATGCATCTACCAAAAATCACAAGTTCAAATCCTGGGGATCTGGACTTCAAGGTCAGAGGTCATCAAATTTATACCAAAAGCGCATCTACTAGGCGGCTGGGGCATAGCAGTGGCAACTGCCAGTATTTTTTGCATTTGCTGTCAGGAACATGCAGGCTGCTGATGGTGATGTAACGATGTGGGGAATATTTTAATAAGCCTCTAGTACCTAGAGAGAGAGCTCAATCGGTCTATAGCTTTTTGTCAAACTCGGGGACCACAATTCTGCTTTTTGTGTAGCCATTTCCCTCATTGCAGAATTTCAAAGATGGTGGTTTTGATTTTTGTGAAGGAGTCGCTCTCATGACTCGCCAAGTGATGCCATTGACTGGCCAGTCGTTGGCATGCAGTCTTTTGATGTCCCATTGACTCAGCTTGCTTGGAACCGCCAGACAGGTCCTACCTGATACAAGATGCTACCACCTAATGAAAAACCCGAAAAACCAAGTCCAGCCAAGTATTGACTAGTGAAAAAGGTCAGTGCCCGAGTATTGTTATACAGCTTATCTGGGTACTGTTGCTGACCATGTAAATCCCTTTACGATCACAGTGTACCCATCATCTGATGGATGATTACAGTAGCATAATGCTAATAATTTCACATTTGTCTCGTGAACATGACATTGAGTTCACTGTACTCGTATGGCCTCTAGAATCACCACCATCTCAATCCCACATTTGGGATTTGGTGGAACTACGGTGACCACAGCTGAACAAACTAAATGTGGGGAAAACACAGTGTTTGTGCGAGAGCAAGTGGGACAGAATAACAACGCTGGGAGGTTGTCCAGTACGTTATATTTGAATGCAACTTTCCCAACTCTCTAAGTTAAGTAAATACAGTAGGAATAAAAAGAAACTGAAGTTTGTTCTTATGGTCTCATGTTATTATCTTTATATACTCCTGTATTCTCTGTTGTTTCATCTGTTCTTCTGTCTGCTAACAGCCTTTGAGTTTCAGTAAGGATGAACCCATAGATTGGCAAACCTTTTTTGAGGCATATCTGACAACCTTTGCAATTTTTAGTCAGTTATGACGCATGCTTACTGTGTATCTTCACACCATATATTCTCTAATGTGAATCTCAAAAATACCTCCAGCCCCCCAAAAACAAAGAAAAGAAAAACACTATTTCTTAGAAAACACTGCCACTTCATCTTCTTTCTTGTAGTTTACATCACTAATATGTGCAAAGCTTATGACTTTTTGGTTACCTTTAATCTTGGTGTCTAATATGTATTTAAATGTAAATGTGCTAGTAATATCTGTTTAAATGTTTTTCTGTGATTATTTTCATGTTTTCTTCAAATAAAATATCTTCCTCTGCTGGTACTTCTGCATGTGTGTACATTCTACGTTTTGGAGAGGCAAAGCATGAAATGGACACAGTGGACCGGCGTGTCTATTACACGCCTTGGGGTGATATCGCGTTGAAATGTGGGACATTGCCTAAAGATGTGGAATAGAGAGACAAGAGACAACAAATGCCCATTTAAAGAGGGATATCTGATTACCCTTGGTGGAACGGGAGATTTGCATCACAGGTGTGCAGCCAACCAATCAGCATGATCTGCACTCATTATGGCAATATGGATCAAAATCTCAGAGAATGTTTCCAGTACCTGTTTTTATTCGGAGCAACACATCCTGCCGTCAACGCAATGGCTTTTCGTTTCAGGGAAGTGTTTCTTGTGTCAGGAAGACAATCACTGCCGAACACACATATTCTAAAAGCATGGCACTGTAGAAAAAGAGTCCCGCTCAGTCTGGAAACCTCAAACTGCTGAGCATCTAAAAATCATGTAAGAATCTGCTTGTTAAGTAAATATCAACACTATTAGTTTATATATCTTCAACTAAAAACACAACTTCCAAATGGTCAGAATCAACTTTCTCAACATTAACCCTGCTTGTGGCTCAAGCATCTATTCTGTTGATTGAGTCTGTCGCCTTTCGTATTTGTAATGCTTTGTGTTTTCTTTTACCTAATAGAAACAAGTCACCCAGAAATAATCAGTGCTCACCCTCAGCCTCTCTGACGTTTTGTCAGCACCAGTTATGGGTAGCACATCTTTAAGCTAAACTCACAGTGTAACTACAACCTGTGTGCACACAGTGTCCTTGACACCAGATATTTGGAGCTTAGGAAAAGATCACTGTGGAAATTAAGGTTTGGATCAGGACTTTTTCCTAGCAAGTAATCCCAACTAGGCAGCATATTAATGACTAACTTTATGCTGTGCTGTTGTTTGATAATCTCAGATTTTTTTGGCTGAAGTTGGGTCCATTTACGGCCTCTCGTTTCTGCCTATCAGGACTCTCATCATGAACTTTACTTGAGAACAGTATAAACTTCATCTTACATCTGTTTTGTGCTAATGCATTTATATTCGCCTAACCATACTGCTATGGCTAGCCACCAGGTAGCACATCAATATATTTCAATTACCTTCCAGACATTACTGCTATTTTGTTTTGCTTTCTTTTTTCTTTTTTTATTGTTTTTTTTTAATTGTTTGTCTATGTCCAAAGTGATTGCAGAGACATATGTTTTAGTTTAGTTTAGTTTCTTTAGAAACATCTTTACGTAGAAACTAGCGTGCTAACGTCTTGCTAACCTCTAGCTTGGCTAAACCATTAAACTGTCCTTTTTTTGTGGCCACCCGGACGTTAAACTTTATTGTAACCTGGACGGGAAAGCCACAGCTTTCGTTTTATTAAAACTGAAAGAATTTTTACAGTTTTCAACTCTCAGTGATGCCGCAGTGTTTGATTTTGGGAACTGAAGGAGCGTTTGGATCCAGAAATGGCTAATGGTGTCAGACTTACCAGAATTGCAACAGATTTTGCTTTCGACACCACAACAGTACATTTTCTCAGTTCCCTAATGCTTTAGGGGTAACATTAAAAGAGGTGATGATGCAGTACAGTGGTAAAAATGACCATGTCCCAACATGACATAATGTAAATTAATGTGAATTATATATAGGCTTCAGATGATTTGGAAATCATTTTATTCTGTTTTTAATTACATTTTACAATCCCAACTGTATGCTCCCTGTTTGTTCATGCACTAGTATGTGTTATTCCATAAATGCTTCTCCTGCTTCCCATTAAGACAACAAGACATTTATCATTAGGATGCTCCTCCTCTTAACCACTCACGAATGTAGCTTTGATAATCTGCCATCTCTCTAGTTTCTTCTTTCTGTCTCGCTTTCTCATGTGTCATTCATGTGTCATTCTCCCCAAGAGCCCAGAGATAGTTTTAATGGCTGGGCGTGTCCATGCTTCACATGCAAATGTGGGTAAAGTAACGACCAGGCAAAATTAAGAGAAAAAAAAATTCAAAACAAATGCCTAATTAGTAGCTGGGGATTCAAATGGAGCCAAAAGCACCGCAGCTAAACACTTTTGAGAGGGGGAGTAAAGGGGGGGTGATGTAAATGTCAGGTTTTAAAGATGTGTTAATGTGCACTTTCTGGTACAGAGAAAGCATTCATTGGCTGGCTTAGGGGGCTTTGTGTGTGGAAGCAAATGCTCATATCAATGTGTGCCGTGTCAGCTCCTTCTTATGTGTGTCTAGCAGTATGTGTTAATTAAAAACGAAATGCAGAAAGCATTACCAAAGGGGGAAAGGATGTGGAATGGCTTAAATGCAAACACCTTGCTTAGCCATGCAAAAGATCAGACTGACACTGTCAAGTTCAGCTTTCACTGGTAGAATTCATGATCAAAGGATTATAATCTGATCCTGGATCGCAGCCTGGCATGAATTAAAGATTAATTTGCCCAACGTTAGATACAAAGAATGGATTGGCGAGGTATAGCTGTGCAAACATACAGAAACAGAGGGATGTGCTTAAACTCAGCCCCGAACAGCTTCTTACACTTTCCAGCGCTGTGCCGGGAACGGAAATTCTATGCCTGCATGTTGGTAGCCCCACCAAACTCAGTAACAAAACAATATGAGAAGCAAAATTAAAATGGGTGTTTTTTTCTCCTTTTTTTTTTTTTTTTTTACGTAAGCAGGGGGCAAATCCCTGAATGCCTTCCAAGATCCCAGTCCTAATAAACTCTCCTCCGGTCCATGCCAAGTCTAATTTGTCCTCTGCTTGTGTTTCTGTACAGCAGGATCTTGATTAGGACACACACACCCCTCCACGGGGCCAGACCAACTTCTTATCTTACAGCACGGAAGTGAGGAAGGAACCGTCAACACTGACATAATGGGTGGGCCACTTGCAACAAGCACTTTTCCATTAGCTGTGAGGTTTAAAGACTTTGTTTTATTTATGTATCTGGAGAATAGACATTACAACACTGATACAAATTTAGCTAGTGAGAGAGGGATGGTATTAAAATGACTTCTGTCTTAAGACTGTACAAAGGACTGTGAATGTGGGCATCGATTGCAGTGTCACCCACTGGTTTGTGTTGGACCATTTTCATTTGGTCATCGCCATCTCAGCCAGAAGTGGATATCTGGATAATTCTATTCAATCAAATTAAATTTTATTTAAATAACACCAAATCACAGCAACGGTCACTTTAACTCACTTTATTTGTTAAGATAATGAGCAAACTTCAACTATCAGCAAGCACTTGGCGACAGTGGGAAGGAAAAAGACGATTTTTAACAGAAATAAACGTCCAGGAAAACCAGGCTCAGGGAGGGGCAGACATCTGCTGCGACCGGCTGTGGGTGAGGGTAGGGAGACGGGACAAAAGACAGACTGTGGAAGAGATAAGAGTGTGTAACTGGTGTGTGTCACTGATTTGCGACACATGCCTCTATTTGAGGTCTTATATCTACCATTAGCATGCTGATCAGACAAACTGAATTCATTCAATAAAAACATAACAATGTGTGGAAAAAGTAAATAGACTTTCAGTAGCTATGAGAGGAATCGGTGCTTTTTGAATGGGAGCATATTGGAGGCAGAGTGGGGAAATAGCTTGCTCAGTCCACTGGGAAAACAAAATGTTTTATACTTCAGCAGATTAAATAAAGACGATAACGTGTTAATCAGCAAGCTTCTCCTTGTTTTGAGTCGTTATCTTACACTAAACTAACTTCCCCTGGCTTTAACTGTAGCATGTGAGAATATTATCAGGCTTCTCATCAGTGGCTGAAGACTTCAAGAGAATGGGTCAGGTGTAATCGAGTGATGAAGGAGAAATAAGAGGTAGGAGGATGTGGGCAGAAGGATGTAAAACGTGTGGAGGATGAGAAGTGCTCCTCTGCTGCACGCCTCTTCCTTTCAGCAGGGGTGGTCCTCCTGGTTAGATAACCCCGGGCAGACAGCCGTGGATGATAGAGATCAGATTGAGATGACAGACTGGAGTGCTGCCTAGATACACACACAGATGCACACAAAGTAATGAGGTGAAAGTTAAAAAGACACTGTGCAGGAAGAAAAAGTGTGCTCTATTAATGTTTTTTGAGTAGAATTGAGGAAATGAGTTTTCTTTTCTGTCCTCCAGTGCCGGAGCCTTTACCCACTTTCATTGCTTTCCACTGCGAGTTGAGAAAACATAAGCAAATCAAGAAAAACACTTTTTTAATGCTGTCACAATCGCAGCACCAATACCAAAGGATACATTGTGTCTATGTATAAGGCACCATCAGCTATGACAAAATGAATCTCAAATTATAGAAGTTCTTTTGTCCTTTTTTGCATAATCTGGCTTTTCTCCAAGGGGAAGCTGACTCTTCTCTGGCATAAAATCCAGTGGAGTGCTGCTGTGTTTGGTGTCCTTGAAGTTTCTCCCATCTCTGTAGCTCAGTCAGAGTAACAATCCATCCATCCATCTTAGTCATCTCTTACTAAACGGGCTAGTTGTTGCTTTTGGGTGGTTGATCAGGAAAAGTGTTGTTTGTTTTTCATTTTTTGCCAATAATGTGCTCGTGGTGACCCTTCAGCCCCGATCTAATTGATTTTTACTGCAGCTGAACTCCACTCAAAAATGTCCAAAAGAAAAGAGAGGCAAATGAGTTAAATTTCAAGTAATGCAGCAAAGGTTCTAAAAAGTTATATAAATGTGATTTTCTTCTTTAATGAATTTGTAAAAACATTCTGAAGAAACTTAAACTTGTTGATTATGTGGCAATCCCTTATGAGAAGATATTGCTAGTTAACTAACCATGGTGATCTATCTGGATACATGGTGGTGTTTTTAATATATCTGTAGTTTTACATGCTTCACCTGTTGTAAAATTGGTCAATTTATGTTTTGTGTTTGTTTTGTTTTTTTACAACTTCCTTTCCTTTTCATGCTGTGCATTTATTTATAGACATATAAAGTAGACAGAAACCAAAATGAATGGTTCATATTATAGAACATTCAGGTGTAATTTTGTAGAACAGACGTTGTTGTTTTCCTTGTTCTTTGCTGACTAGAAAAAGAACATCCTGGTGCCCCTCAGGGCTCCATCTTGGGACCCTTTTTTTTCTGCCTGTACATGTTGGATATTTGGTTTAAGTAACACCAGATGCTGGGATTCACAATTTGATGTGAATTTTTGTCTAGCTTTTGCATACCCATGACTTAAGAATGGATCTCTGCTTTTCAAACTGTGTATAAAGAATAATAATGTGAAGCTCGCTGTAGATGTTATGATTCGAAAACTGTGACATAACTCAATCTGTGAAGTTTGATTTTTATTCCAGGCTCATTGTCAAACTAGATTTACTTCATATTCATTTAAAAACCACATTTATTTATGTCAAATCAGTACTCCATCTGTTAAAATGTACATTAGGTCTGTGGATGGCAGGTTCCGTTAATCTAAATAGTCATCACAGTGGCCTAACATCTTTTCGTTGCTTCACTGATACTTGAACTTTTGTATTCCTCAGGGGTTTGTGAGCTGACACAAGTGACAACAGACTAAAAAAATGTATTGTTCCGACTGGAATTTAGAAGCCATTTAAAAATGTTAAGTAGTAAAAAAATACATGGTATTTAACACAAGCAGGATAGCTACACATTTGTAGTGTAGTGTAATGTGTGAGTGTGTAGTGTGAGTGCCTCTCTCTCCCAGAGGTCATTGTCTCTGGGCTCCGAGGGCTCGGACTCGGCTTCTCAGTGTGTCTTCACTAATCTGCGTTAATTGTGCCTCGCCGCCAGCTCACTCACAGCCACATATACATGCATACACTCCTCATCTCCCCTACTTGCTCTCTCTTTGTCTCTCTGTTTTCTCAGGAGACCATAATCGTAGCCGCCTCAGGGTTGCTGGCTGTGCATGTGTGTTACACGGTGTTACCCATGCTGCTGAGAAAGAGCTCCAAGGACTCCCTTTACAGCTACAGCGCAAACAAAAAACGTCTTCGTGACTTGCAGCAAAAGGGTTTTCCAAAGCGAGAGCCACCTGCCGCACTCATCACACACTTCTCCCAGTTCTACAACTGTGACGCATATCTTCCTCGTGTTTCATCTGTCGTTGTCGTTGTCGATGCAAGAGCTCAGCGGGCATCCAGAATCCACACCACTTGAACAGGCTTGTAGCGGTTTAGTTTAAAGGTATGGCTGGTTGATTTAACCTTGAGATCTTTTTTTCTTCTTCTTTTGTAGTACGCATTTGGCAACAGTGGGAAGGAAAAACTCCCTTTTAACAGGAAAAACCTCCACCATAATTATCCTCAGGGAGGGAGGAGCAGCCATCTGCTGACCAGTTGGGGGTCAGGGGAGGGATAAAATCTTACATTGCCAAAGCACACTCCATCCATACATCCTTCCATCCATTTCTGTGGCTTATCTGAGTACTGCCTGTCCTCACTGTCTTCATGAAACATAGCCTTATGCCACTCCCTTGGCCCAAAAATGACTTGACAGCACATGAAACACTTATTTTTGGTTAAGCTTCAAAATAAGCATTTTTCACAGCACTGTAAATCTAAAGTAGTAACAGTACCACACGGGCAAAAACTGTAATCACAAAGCACGTTAGTGCACATTTATATGGAGCTTTTCCCACAGCTGCAATGCACGGTAAACAACAGTTATGTGACACACACACACACACACACACGACAACCTCAAAAGAAAACTGTCAGCACCGTGGTTCGTTCTTGTGGTAGATTTAAAAATGTCCACTGCAGACTTGTAAACAGTCATAGGTAGATATGGCAATGACCTTAAATATGAACCTTAGGTTGGCTATTTTTTAAGTACACTAGAATAGATGGTGTTTGCATCGGCGTGGGCGCTGCATTGCACTCTGTTCATTGTCACTCACTAGAAACGTCTACTCCAGAAAATAATCTCCTACAGACATGACAATTTTTTATAAAAAGAAACTTTATTTCCTTTTGTCTTTTCAAGCTTATTAAGAAAATCAATTTAACATGCGTTTTTAAAAACTGTAGCTAATGGTTATAAAATACGCAGTAGCTGTTGGAAATACACAAGAAAATGAAAGGAAATATCAATCTGAATGACCGAATGGGAGCAGGAAGCAAATGAAACAGGCGTAAAAACGAACCTTTTGTTTAAGCAAACAATCCAAAAATAATTAACTTAATTAAGATCCAGTGTTTACTGCCCCCGCCTGCACCCTCTAAAATAACACGTCTATTTTAAATCTCAGGCATCACGACTAAGTGTTTTAAATGACAATTGTGGTCAGTAGTCATTATAATTGCAGTGATGTATGTCAAAGTGAACTCTATTTAACCCCACAACGGCGTTCATGTATTCAGAAGGCAGGCTGGCCTTACAGGACGAACCTGTTCCTGTCGAAAGGAACTCCGTGGAGTGTTTTGGCCCGTGTGTCACTCTGTGCAAACCCCACTGAGCTCATTAAACTGTTAATATCTGTCTTCCTCCTCACGAAACCTCAAACCTCACAAGATACTGTGCACCACCCTGGACACACTCACACACATATATACAGAAGCACTCACTCCTACTCACATACAAAGCCCAGCAAAGCCTTTTCTGGCTAAATGCGTGCCTGGCTGTTTGCTTCAACGCACACACACACTCACACACAGAGACGCACACATGCACGGCTGCAGCACAGGCGCTCTTATTTAAACTGATGTGAGTGCTGTCACGACATCCGACCAGTCCTATTTGTTCCACAGAAGCCTTGGCGTGAGAGAGCAGGGTCACCCTACTGGCTCGCATGCAAATCCATTCAGCACACACGCAGACACACACACACACATACTGTGAGACGGTCACTTAATAGATCCATAGATAAGCAAAAATACAGAGAGAAAGACAGGCAAGCTACCAGAAATTCAAGCAGAAAGGGACCAGTAGAGAACCCATTAGGCTGAGAAAGAGCAAGAAACACGCGGGAAGGGCCAAAGACAGACAGACACAGAGGCAAATCAGAATCACACACAGTGAAACTGGTAGATATATAGCTGGACAGATATGTCTACAGCAAACAATGGCTGAGGTAGTCCATAAAAGATATCCCAAGCTGCTTCTCTCACTGGTGGCTTCAAATGGTAGGACAAGGTACTGCAAGCATCTTTATTAGACTCCTGTGACTTTCAGGAAACTGCCTCGTGACCGGTGCAGGTCAAGTTGGGTAAAAGGTTCAGCCCTTTTTGTCAAAGATATGCTCATGCATGTGTGCCAGCGATGAACCATATCTGAAAGCAAAAGTGTTTATTGTTCTAAGTGGCCAAAAACTCACTGGAGGTGACTTGTGACTATAATATAAATATGGGTAAACGGACACTCACCTTTGGTCAATCTCTCACAAAAGGTGTTCACAGTGTTGTCATTTAAATGTTTGAATAAGTGAAAAAGGACAGCTTTATAATAAAGTTCATATCCTTGTACCAAAGCGGAACATGGGAGCCATGGAACCTGAACAGTTTGCCATATGGGCAGACACATAGAGCAATACCTGCATTTAAATTTAGATGGAGACGACTCGTTATGTCTCATATGGATTGCAAATGGTGCCGGGTGCAAAGATGTTGGAGTCAATTATGGAATAAATAAGAGATGGATTACTAATTACTATATATACAGTATATACATGAGGTTAGACTATAACTATATATAAATATAGGGTATAAGGATTTGTACAACAGAACAGTATAAGGAGCATGCTTTGATTCAACATAATTGTAAAATTTCCATACCTCAATCAGTTTTAAAGACTGTGTGTGTCTGCGTGTGTGTGTGTGTGTGTGTGTGTGTGTGTGTGTGTGTGTGTGTGTGTGTGTGTGTGTGTGAGAGAGAGAGAGAGAGAGAGAGAGAGGGAGGCTCTAGGCCTATATCTGGGCCAGCATCTGTCAAGGTTTTGGGATTTTAAGGGAAATCATCACCAAATATGGAATTGGTGTACAATGTAATATCAGCTGAGTTATAAACAACAAGTCAACCAAATGTGAGCCTCTGACTGACAATGGAAGTCAAAGCATCAACTGCCTTAGCTTACAGTAACGCCACAGCTAAGACTATACCCATCTAACAAAGAAGATGATTTGTTTTCTCTATTACTTTTTGGTAATGTTTTAGTATGATGTTCGCCCACTCAGAGTGGGCTTGCTAAAGGAAGATTATTTAAATCAAAACTGGGCTATAATTGCGATTTTCTTTCCGGGTCTCCTATGTGGGGATCTGAAGCCTGATTTGCGCAGGAGCACTTGAATATTTTAAACAACAGATCTTGCTGCTGTGTGCGTTTGGGGGGGGGGGGGGTTAACAAATAAGTATTCTGAAGATCTTTCGTGAATCACACATGGGGGTTTCTTCTCTTACTCAAAGAGGAAACAAGTGAGTGGATGGTTGACAAAACTGGGCAGGAGAGCCAGCCACAGTGACGCAAGGTAACAGGTGGACATGTCTTACGTTTACACGGAGCTGACAATGCGTGAGGAACAAAAGGAACAAAAAAACAAAACAAAAAAACAAGCAAAGCTGCTCACGTATACACTGAAAAAAGTGTGTGGGATGGGAATGTTTGGCTTATTTCACAAAAGTTATATCCCAAAACATGAAAATAAAAGCCCGTGGTTATGTCTGTGGCACATTTGGCCATTTGGCAAGGTCTTTTGGTGAGTTCCACCTGCGTATTTGGCCTCGACATTTAATTTAATTTATTTATTTATTTGTCGCTGCCTAGCCTAAATATGTCAGGCGTGACAATATTAGTCATTTCGTGCCAAAAAAAGAAGAGTGGGTCATATTCACCCCTCCTCCCTTCTTTACTTGCACGCACAGATAGACGCACACACACGCACTTTCTCCTGTCGCCCCTCCCCCTCCCCTCTCCTTCCTCCCTCACTGCACACACACACGTACGCACGCGAGCAGACACTCAGCATGCTTCATTATACACTTGCCCACACAGCATAGCGTGCCGGAAACAGACTCAATAGACGCCAAGCTCCCGGTCCCTGCAGGCTCAGAGCCCCTAAAAACACTGGAAGCACCTTACCGAATTAGGTTAATTTGCCGCAGAGACCGCCTCAAATGCGGTTCAAGGGTAAGTCAGGCAGTTATGACAGGGAATGATTATTAGTCTTATTGTTAATATATTATAAATTACAGCTCTGGCCAGTTAACTTTGGCTGGGTTCAATTAGCAGATCAGCTCATGTAGATGGACAGTTATGGCAGAGTTTAAATACACATGAAGCAATAACTCGTGACGTGACAAAGGACTCAGCTGTGGTCACTTTGTGCTCTTGTGCTTATTTTCATGCCCTTGCCATGGGGGGTATTTGGGGATTTGGTCAGTAGCAGAGGCAAAGAGGAGGGGCGTCTTCTGTCTCCCCATTTTTGTTACGGTAGGGTGAGAGGTTTATTGTCTCTGCTTGAGTACATCCTTTCCCGCTTTTGTCACGATCACCACTCGCCCCCCCCGCCCACTTTCTTTCTGCTGCCGAGGCAGATAAACAGGCACGGAAGGGAGGTAGGCTAGACTTGAGTGGGCGAATGCAATTTGCATCAGAGCGACTGAGTCTGCACGATTCATTGATGGGTCCATAAATAGTGCGGCACGCATCCCAAATAAAATCAGACCAGGGATCTCACCCTGCCTCACGCTCTCAATCTCTATTAGGAAAGGCGACATTCGCAATTTTCCATCAGTCACGGGGAAAAAATACAAAGATGACAGCAATGATGTCCCAGGATAAGGCGCAAATGTAGGTCCAATGACATTTGTTAACCATTTACTACTATGAAACAATGTGTCCTGTAAAAGCCGACCCCCTGCGGGAATGTCTGGCCGCTATTTCGCATTAGTTCTGAGGCAATGAACTACATGCACACATCCCAAACAGCGCATGGAGTGTGTGACCTGTGCATGCGAGCAGGAAAAACTCGGATAATGTGACTTCACGGCACTGTGCGTGTCGCTGTTTTACACACAATAACTCAAATATGTCCTTTAAAAGTGACCCATTACATCTATGGTCTCAGATTAGGCCTACATGAGGGGATCAACGCCAGTGTCGCCTTCCTGTGTGGTGCTAATGAGTGAAGGCAGCTTCGTTTGGTAACTAAGTTAAAGTTTGTAATTGAATCACACACAGTATCAGTGGTTTTGCTTCTTTTCTTTCTTTCTTTTTGCCAAACTTGCCCATGTGAAACATGACACAGCTGGTCTGTTTATGCATTTAATATTTGTGTATTTTTTTTATTGTAGTCAAACTTGCTTTAGTAATAAACTTATGTATTATGCTGATATTATTTTATTTGAAAATATACCCATGTATACATAATAAGTATGGTTATGGTTAAAACTAACTAAAAGTACCCCATGTGCCTTCAGCACACTCCAGCTGCCCAAAACATGGACGAAGCAGTTGTCTTAAGTGTTGCTCAAGAGGTTAAAACAAAGCTGCT
Organism: Neolamprologus multifasciatus; assembly: GCF_963576455.1. NCBI lineage: Eukaryota > Metazoa > Chordata > Actinopteri > Cichliformes > Cichlidae > Neolamprologus > Neolamprologus multifasciatus. The sequence goes on from NC_140452.1 coordinate 26,754,608, forward strand.
ATAGCAACAAAGCAAACGGTTTCACAAATAAGTAACCGCTTCAAACGTGGTAGTGGGTGTCAAATGAAACAAAGGTCTCCAAGGTGGCTGCTTTTATTTTGGTAGACGATCGAGTATCCGGTGCTCGCGCTGGTTAACGTCGTGGTGATCTTTGGACGTTCTACATGTAGTTACGTCGTAGCCATAGCAACAGCCAGCGGGTGGCTCGCGCAAGTTGAACTTGTTAATGCCTTGTTGTTAGTTTTACCAATTTTTCAGGCCAGATAATGGGTAGGTAGCAGTTTGTTCTTTACTTATTTACATAGTCGACACATAAAAAAGTAACAAGCCTGTACATTCGTTTAACCCCAGTTAACTAGACCGAAGAAGAAGCGCACTGATTTGTTTCTAGTGTTAAGAGTTTATTTTTTTCTTTTTTATATTAGCCTTAGTTAATTATTCTCTTTGACTCATGTCCTTATGGGTTTTTTTTTAAATTACACTTTGTGACATACTGAAATTAAAAAGTAGCTGGCTACATTCTGTACACAGCGGCTAAACACATCGCTAAGCTGATCCAGCGTTTAGATATGTGTCTGCCTTCATTAGTAATGCATGCTCAGTGCTGTCCAGTTTTTAATATTTTATTCAGATTCATTATATTATAGACGTTTCTTCGCGCCAGCTGCTGCAGGAATACAACATGGTGTTGTGTTTTTTTTTGTTTTTTGTTTTTTTTTTTGGGGGGGGGGGGGGGGGGGGTCGTGGGAAAGCTGCAGAATAAGTTTTAGGTCTATGAGAACCTCTGAAATCTCATTCTAAACCTTCTTACACCTCTGCAGATTTGGGTGTTTTTCAATCATGCAGTTTGACGCTGTATTTACCAGACAGCACAGGCATATATTTGTCATATATTGTAAAACTATTACAGACTTCATGCTGCTATACTTCTTAAGCAGACAGTAGTCTTGGTGGATTATTAAAACACAGTTATATAATCTCACCGTGCATCCTTCATGATGATGATGGCTGAAGGCACATTTTCTTTCGCAGTAAAATCCTTTTTTTTTAATGGCCCTCGATGCTTGTCTTTGTGTTATTTAAGCCCCCTGTGAGCCCTGTTGACTTTTTGTGTTGTTGTGTATGTTTCCTCTCATGATTCAAGGCTTACACCCGTGCTGAATAGATGAGTTTATGAACAGCTTGCCTCTCTCACATTAGATTGATTAATAGTCCAATCAGGGCTAAAGCAGGCAAAATGTCACAGGGGAACGGTTGTCATGCAAAATCGGCCTTTTATATCTGTGTCCACGAAAAAGGGTAGGCTGGCTTAATGCTCTCACAGGGTGTCACTAATTTATCTGTGTTGTGTGAGCCAGTGATTGAGGATCTCTGCTGTGTTTTAAATGCAAAGCCTAAAGCTAGTAGGGGGGCAATCAGGATATTAGCGTGCGTAAGCATGAAGCCTGGTCTTTGATTGGATTGGGTTTATGTGTCTGCATTGCCGTGAGAGTGTGAAAGACACAGAGGGAGTACTCGTGCTTGTTTACATGCGAATGCTTGAAGGTTTCAGCAGGTGCATTGGGGCCAAACTGTCTGTCTTTGCATGACTTCATGGATTACTTGCAGTTGTTGATGTTTGTCTGTCTGTTTGCATTGTGCTGCTGGCCAAATCCTTTGTGTCTGTGCTGTACGTTTTCCCATACGTCTTCTCATTCAATATCTGCCAATGACCCGCAAAGTGCATTTAATGTGTGGCACATAGCAGGTCATCTGATGGGAGCAACCTCTGGGTCTGAGTGAGCCAGAGGTATCTAATTTGCGGTCAAATGTTGGATTGGTGTGTTCCGTTCCCCTCACTAATGGCAAGCCGATAGATAAATGCCCTAAAAGCGTGCACTCGCACATAGACAGAGGCCTGGTTACGCTTGTGTTGCTGTTCTCCTCATGCGACCTTCTGCATCCATTCCCGCATGACTGACTTTATCTCAATGGCGTCTATTACACAACAGGGAAAAGACCTTATCTGGGACTGTAGCAATTACACAAACTGAGAGCACAAGGCAGACAAATAATTGTTCTCTTGCATTACACCTATATATCACCTTCATCCTTAATAAACCATGACACACAGCACAGAAAGTTATTAAAGTCCCCAGGCTTGAAAATTGAAACAGTTTGCAGTTGAGGACAGGCAAGTGTTTGGCTGTGAAGTCAAAATACCTCCAGCAGCAAAAAGCTGCTACGGTCTCTTAGCTTAATGCTGTAATCTGAACTGATTAATCTACTGAATAGAGTGTACCACAAATGGGTTTAATATGGTGGACATCACGCTAAGGGATTTGCCCTTACATTAACCTTAGAGGCAAAGTGCTATTCATCAGTTTAAAAGTACCACCCACTTTTATGCTGAAAACAGCAGCCAAAATGCAGAAGCAGTGTGTGAAAAACTAACTACACCCCATGATTCAGTGACTTTTAGAACCACTTTTAGCAGCAATTCCTTAAAATAATTTTTTTCTGTATGATTTTCTCACTTTCTCACAGCTTTGTGCAGACATTTTGGTCCACTTTTCTTTATAACATTGCTTCAGTTAATTGTCTTGTTCATCTGAGGTTGTACTCACCTAATTTTAAGACCTGATTGTTATGCCCCAATACATAAAACCACGGAAGTGAAAGGTGTACTTTCTTTTCACTTTGCTCCATAAAAAAACTCCAAGAAACTATCTTTCCATTAAAAGCTTTACTTGACCAACAAAATTGCTCACAAACAATTTTTAAATCAATTAGTCATCCAGAAATGTATTCTTATGTACCAATTTGCTTCTGTTCTCTGTTGAATCTCAGCTTGCATTGATTATTTTGGGCTGCTGGTCAAAAGAAGCAATTTCAAAATGCCATCTATCCGATGTTATATAAATGGTTTGATTACTTTATTCTCTTGAAAGTGAAAGACTAACTAAGCTAATTCTGCTTGTTTCTAGGAGACCAGAAGGTGGAGGAGAAAGACATAAGCGCAGACCTTCACAGTCCTCTGATCTACCCTTTGCCTGAAGAGATTCAAAAGGTTAGCACTACTTTGAAAGTTCCTGGAGGCCCTTCCTGATTATTTTGGTTAGAATTATATCTGAACACACAGATTCTAGTCTTAACAAAGCAAAATTAAGTCATTTTTATTCTATACATGTGTTTAGTTTGGACCGTACTGTACCTTTTAAAGCACCATGTTAATGAAACACCATCTTGAAACCACATATGTTGTTAACAAATGTGCTTCTTTTTACAACTCAGAAATGTAAATGTGTTGAAATTACATTTGTTGCAATGTGAGGTGTGCTTCGTCGCTGCACCCTGTCCATATGCTGCACTAATCCATATAATTTGAATAAGAAATGGAACAATGCTTCCTCTTGTAATCTTCCATCTGTTTTAACGTAAAGCTCGCTCTTAGTAACACGGCAACGGCAGTGTGTTGCTTTGTCTCCTTGTCAATGTGAGGTGGCGGTTGCATTTTCCCATATGATATGCCATATGGTATGAATATTAATGATCAGGGAATCTTGCTTGTTTTTCCTTTTTAACCACGAATCACATTACAGTGGGGGAAATAATTATTTGACCCGCTGCTGAATTTGTGAATTCTGAAGGGGAAAGAAATGAAAGAAATCTCTTCCAAAGAAATCAAGAGTTTCTAAATTCTATGGCAGTTTCATTTTAATGGAGAGAGACAGAATATCAAACAAAGATTTGGAAAAAAAAATCCAAACATAAAAGTTATAAACTGATTAGCATGTCATTTAGAGAAAAGTGTATTTGATACCCAAGTAAAAAAAAAACTTAGTACTTGGTGGAGAAACTCTTGTTGGCAAGCACGGTGGTAAGATTTTCCTTGTTGTTGGTCACCAAGTTTGCACATGTCTCAGGAGGGATTTTAGGTTTCTTGGCTACTGCTTGGCAACTCGAAACTTCAGCTCCTTCCACAGATTTTCTATAGGATTGAGGTCTGGAGACTGTTAGGCCACTCCATGACCTTAATGTGCTTCTTCTTTAGCCACTCCTTTGTTGCCTCGGATCATTGTCATACCGGAAGACACATCCACGACATGTCTTCAGTGTTTTGGTTGAGGGGAGGACGATTTCAACCAAGATTTTATGTACACGGCCCCATCCATTGGCCCAGATGCAGGGAGGTCGTCCTGTACCCGTAGCAGAAAAACAGCCTCAAAGCATAACGTTTCCACCTCCGTGCTTGACTGTGGGGATGGTGTTCTTTTGGTCACACTCAGGATTTCTCTTCTTTCTCCCAAGCCTTTTCTGATCCTATAACCTCATCATTTAGATGTTCACTGGCAAACTTAAGACAGGCCTGTACTTGTGCCTTATTTAGTAGGGGACCTTGTGGGGACTGCATGATTTCAGTCCATTACAGCGTAGTGTGTTACCAACGGTGTCCTTGATGACCCAGCTGCCATTAACAAACTCCTCCTGTGCAGTTTTGGTCTGATCCACCACCTTTCTCATAGTCATCTTCACACCACAATAGTGCCCAGCAGACTGTTCACAAAGCTGAGGGATCTGGGACTCAACAGACGTCTGTGTGCATGGGTGTTGGACTTCCCCACTGGCAGAACTCAGGTGGTGAGGGTGGGTAGATGCGTCTCTAACAGCATCACCATCAACACAGGAGCACCACAGGGATGTGTCCTCTCGCCACTGCTCTACTCCCTCTACACTTCAGACTGTGTGGCCACCCGCGGCTCCAACACCAGTTTGCTGATGACACAGTGGTGTTGGGCGCCATCTCCAACAACGATGAGGCGGCCTAAATGGATGAAGTGAAGAATCTGACATCATGATACCAGGACAACCATCTCCAGCTGAACGTTGGCAAGACCAAGGAGCTCGTGGTGGACTTCAGAAGGAGTCAGCACAGAGACTACAAGCCCATTATTATCAATGGAGCTCCAGTGGAGAGGGTGCAGTCCTTCAACTATCTCGGTGTCCACATCTCCTCAGACCTGACATGGTCTTCCCACATTCAGGTCCAGACCAAAAAGGCTAGGCAGCGCCTGTACCACCTACGACAGCTGAGGAAGTTCAGGGTCTCTCCAGAGATCCTCAGGATTATCTATACAGGCACTGTGGAGAGCATCCTCACACAGAACATCACATCCTGGTTTGGGAACAGCTGTGTTAAGGACCAAAAAGCCCTTCAGAGAGTGATCCATACAGCTGAACGCTGCTGGAGGATTGCTCTCCCCCCGCTTCAGGACACCTACACCAGGAGATGCCGGACTAGAGCAGCGCAGATACTGAATGACTGAATGACCCATCCTGGCAACAAACTGTTTCAACTTCTGCAATCCGGTAGAAGGTTCCGCATCATCCGGGCAAGGACAGAGAGACTCAAGAGGAGCTTCTATCCCCAAGCCATCCGGGCCCAAAACCAAACATTTCACTGTGTGTTATACTTGTATAATTATGCATGTGACGAATAAAGAACCTTGAACCTTGAACCTTGAACACCATGAGGCAAGTTTTGTATGAAGCCAAATTTTCCAGTGACAATAGTATCGTTAGTATCCTTACAGCCAGCAGGTAGTTAATAATGATGGGGACCTTTGAAACTGTCTTGCTGTATCTGTAGATCTCAAAAGTCTACGGAGCTTGACAATACATCCTTGTCTTTGTCTGTCTGCGTGTGTACTATACCCTTGCTTTCGCTGCCTAGGGTTGGGCGTATAATTTTAAGACACTATCATGATTTTGATTAAAACTGTATTCCTGACATACAAGGTTTTTCTTTTTCCCATTTGCATTCCTATCCATTGAATGCATTAATTATCACTTCATCAAACAGATTCTGATGTGACTCATCATGCGAACGGTTTAGTTAGGTGATGGTGGGGTACGTGGGATGTTGCGCCTCTGCTCTTTCTCTCTAAAATAACTGAGACACTCAGTTTTTTTAGGTAATACTTCCACATTAAACTTAACAGTGCAGTTTCAGATTTGGGGATGTGGACTATTTTTGTTAATGTTGTTGATAATATGAAACTTTAAACACACACACTGAAACTGAAAAGGTGCCATATGATATGCTTCATCCCTGTTTGTTTTTCTTATTATCTCACACTCTTGTTGCAATAAATCTGGATTATCTTTCAGTATGTTACATTTGTCATTTATGACCCATTTATGTAGGCTGATCCAGTGTAGCAAGCGCAAAGTAGTAAAAAGTCCCTGTGCGTGTGCGCGCTTCTCTCTGCTGTTGCTTTGCTTCTTCTTTGCTGTTGCACTTCCTCTGTCTGCTGCTGTCTAGTAATTACTGGAATATGCTATGGCTTAGAACAATACACTCCCTGGTTTAATGTAATGGTGGCCATTCCATCCCCGAGTTCATAAAAAGGTCCAATAGTCTCCCCCAGCAGTCTCCCATAAACACCTTCATTCATTCACATCCCCCGTCTGTCTCTCTGCTTGCTGAGAGTCAAATGGGAATCCATTCTGTTATTGATTTCTGTGGCAGGTACCTACCATCCATTTCTGTCCTTCTGTGTATGATTTGTCACAGGGGGCATGTGATAACCAGACATGGAGCAAAGGCCTGAAAGAAAGGGGCATTAACATAATCTAATGCATACTGGAGAAGGAGACTCATTTTTGCCCCTTTGATTTAGTCAGGGTCTGTCTTCCTCCTTTCCTGTGTTCCTGCCTCTGTCATGTACTCAGATTCCAATAGATCTGTGAAATAGAGGACATTCTGGGCTTAGCCCCCCACCCCGCACACCCCCCAATGGGTGCACTTCAGTACCGTTTATTGGAGTCTTAGGCAGCCTGGGTCGAGTGAAGAGCACAAAAACCACAGAGGTCGTGTGTGTTGCATGAGCAAAGCTGTGGGCAGCACCATGTGTGCTGGTTGGCGTGGGAGGCAAAGAGGAGGTGGTGTACTAACAGGAACATTGAAGTGCTGTTAATCCTGGTGTGCTGGGAGAGGGCTGCCTGTGAGCTTTAATGGTGGGCTGCTGTTTTACACACACTCACACTCACACACACACACACACTCACACACACACACCTACGTCATGCCTCTCACCCACGCACTCAGGCACTGAAACAAATACTTTCACTTAACTTTCATGCCAACAGTATGTTTATTGTGAGGGATGCAGGTGATGAAATGCAGCCACAGGTTCACAGTCATTAAAGCTCACATTTCAGGACAGGACATAGTGCAACGTCACCAACTATCAATACAGTTTTCATGCACATGTAGGCTCTCTTATTTTATTATTTTTTATTTAAGCTGTTCATTCTTTTAACTTTGTAACTTTCCTCTGTATTGATTATTTTAGTGAGCCTCATTGAATGCCAAGGCAACAGTACCAGCCATCCTTTAAACAAAGCAGAACCTTTGTTGACCGATTTATGTCTCTGCGGTTGGCAGTTTTTTTCAAGAGAAACTAAAATTTGGTATTTGTACTTTCACTCAAACATGCTGCGAACGCATGCTGCTGCTTTGCAGTTTCACCCTGTATCATGTGAACGCAGTCACACTTCCCTTCAGTCTCGTTCTTTGTCTTTCTCAAGGACACATCAGTAATCATTATTCATGGAGCAGATAACACTGCCCCCCTTTTTCCATTGCTGGTCATAGAATTGAAAATCAATTCACACCTAACTGTCTAAGCTGATGATCAGACTGCTGTTGGCATGTTTCTACAGGTACCAGTGAAGACATTATTCAATTTGAGGACTCTGATGGTAAAGCTCTAAAATGCAATGGTATCATCCTTTTAGTCTGTCATAAGATAAAAATATATACATTTCTGACCAAAATTATATTTTTTGCAAATTAAAAAAACAACCAAAAAAGTAAAAAACAAATAAGCAAACTACCATGCCTTACTGTGCAGTACCTTAAATGAGTGCTTGAGGCTGACACTATAAACTATGATAGAGGAAAACAATGATTATATGCTATATAAATGCATATAATCATGCATTTATATAGCAAAATGGTTATGCCACAGTCGCTCTGAACAAACAGTGGCTGGAGATCACAGCAAGGCCAAAATTAGTGTCACTGTGTGCAATGGATTTTGTGACACTTACCTATGAAGTGTTTTTGCCAACTTATTACTGTGATGCCTGTATATAAGTTGGGAAAAATGCAAACATGTTGCTTGCACACACAGAAATTTATATAAAGAACAATTGCAATCACTCATCTCCCTGCTTTTCTGGGGGCTCGGCCTAATACATTAATTGATTTCTCTATGTCAATAAGACATGTCCATTTCTTCCAAATGATTAACACTCATCGAATTATTTACATTCAGAGTCCAGCTGGAACCTGATTTGAAATAGAAATTCAGAAAGTCCCCCGCAAATAGTGACATCATTGCTGCAGGATGGCAGTTTAACTCTATAATGACATAGGTGCTCAGCAACCTTACTATTATATAGAACTATAACTAGAATGCAACTATTTGGTAGCCAGTTGACTTGAGTCCCTGTTGCAAAGAAATATGTAGTAGATGAGTTCTGCTCTTCATCGCAGACTGACTCAGATCGATTACAACATGTTGGCAATCGGTCTGTGTTTATAAATTTAAAGCAATTATTTGCAAACCTTCACAAATCTGTCTGAGAGTGATTGCAATCAGTCTGAGACACATCGTTGCTGTTTAGAGACAGGTAGCCTCCCACATGGCAATCGCCTATCAATTGAAAATCAGCACCCAGAGGCTAAGAGTGTTGTACGTTGAACTTGTGGGGGACCAGCTGCTTACAGCCACTAATTAAAATCAGTTATGAATTTTAAAAAATTCAGTTCAATCACTAATCATCAATTTTCTTAGTTTATCTTATTTTTAGTTTAGTGTGCCATTAACTAGCTTCATTAACTAACTTCTTTATGACCAATGATGTTTGTTTTTTTTAAATAAGTTGCTTTTTTAAATTGTATTAAGACTTAAAGTTATAAGGGGGAACTCTGATTGAGAGGTGGATGGTGACATATGCAGCTATAGTTGGTAGCTATTTGTAAGCTAATTTGAGCCACTTATTGGGCCCTTTTGCTTCAGGATCTTCTCCTTTGCTAACACAGTGACACAGCATAATTCTTTGTCCTGTACTGCCCCCAAAACTCACAACAAAGTCTTTTCACTCTCTCCTTGCTTGTCAGGACTTTTCTTTATTCTCCAAGATGCCAAAGTGACACTTTAACTTAGAAAAGTGCTCCTTGTTTCTTGGCATAGTTTTCAGACACATTTGGCCTAGAAGGATGAGCTGTTTTCAGCGCAGCATCTGGCAGAGTACACCACAGTCTATTTATGCAACAGCAGAGCACCTCTTGTTCTCCATTAGCTGCTTACACCACCTATTTACTTCTCTGAGACGACCTGAAACACACACAGTGTAACAGGACAAGGCGTTCATCTTCTGAAGAGAGGGAAGCATCGTGAGAAAGAGATACAGAGAGGAAGCAAAAAAAAAAAAAAAATTAGAGAAGCAAGGGACATTACTTGGTGTTAACTTCAGAAATGTTGTGGTCTGTGAAGCAAAAACAGGTCGAGTCGTTCACTTTATGTGAGCAAGTGAGATGAGCGAAAGATGGTCTTTTTGTCTTTTCATCAGAGGAAGTCAGTGCAGAGAGTGACATCAGAAAGATGCAAAGTTCAAAACTCTTTCACTCATATATTTATATAGAGACAGAGACCCACATATCTGCATGTATGTTGATTCCTTTCAAAGCACAACACACGCTTTCTCAACAAAACAGGAGATCCTAAACAAAACATTGGTGCTTAAAAGTGCAAAGCTAGTGACACATCATTATATCCGGGTACAGAGCAAAGATCAAATGTAAACACAAAAGTAACTTAGGCAGTTTTTCTCCTGGAAAGTGTAATTGTAAAATAACTGCTTTAAACTTTTTTTTTTAAATGATAACTAAAGTAACTTAACCCTATAACTCTTATCACATAGTAATACCAAAAAGTAATACCTGGGATGCTGTATTTTGGGTCAAGCTTTTTAACCAGCAGCTTAACGTTCTACTTTTCCACCATGTGACCCCATCAGTAATTTCCATCTACTGTCCCTGTTGTATGGAGCACAATTAGTGAATGCTAGTGCAGTCATTAGTTTACTTGGTTTGCACATCACTGGCTGCTAGTATCTCCTTCTCTGTAGCCTGGTTTTCCTCGTTCCTGGTTGCTGAAGTAGCTCCTCTTTAGGTGCTAAATAATGGGAAGCTGAAATGTGGCTCCTGCTCCCAGATATGCCCAGGGCTGTTGCATGCAACATAAATGTGGGTCGTCATAGCAATGATATCACCAAATGACATTTTTATATCACATACAAATTGATGTGCCATATTGTGATATATGCATATATATCCTATTGCAAAGATGGGAGGGTCCTGTGGCTGCAACGCAACCTGAAATCACCAACCCTCCACCACCAGGCTTGATAGTTGTTATGAGGTGTTTGTGCTGACATGGATTATGTCCAAACAGTGCTGTGCATTAAAGCCAAATATCTCCACTTTTGTCTTGTCTGTCCAAAGGACATTGTTCCAGGAGTCTTGTGTGAGAAGTGCAAATGAACCATACTTGTTCAGTTTTTTTCTAATTCTACCTTCACGAACAATCACATTTAACACACTAATTGACATCTGTAGAGTCTGAAATGTAGCTTTTTTTTTTTTTTCTGGGCATTGCACGGTTTAATCTTGAGGGTGAATTTGCTGGGTCATCGTCAGCTGCTGTTAAGATTGAAAAGTCTCTTGACTGTTTTCCACTTAGAATGTCAGGCTTCAGATTGTTTGGAGATGGACTTGTAACCCTTCCCAGATTTATGGGGAACAGCAATTGCCTCTCTAGGTTCCCTGCCTTTTCTTGTTAGCATTGTGTTAACACACGCAAGAATGCTTAAGGCTAGCAAAGTGATCAATCAAGTGCATTTGATTAGCAGCAGCCGGGTTCTGCTTACTCTCTTAATTCCTATGTAATCAGTGAGGGTTTACTTAGTTATTCACATGACTGGATAGAGTCATGTGAATAACTTTGTTTTTCATATGACTATTCTTAAATAAGACAGTAACAGTGTTTTTTTTACGCATTAATGTAGAAGTAAATGTAAAAATGATGGTATTTTTTTCTTATTTTAATAATTTGGGACAAAGTGTTTTCCTCAATCACTTTTTCACTCTTCATTTTTTTGTTTAAATGTTTTCCTGCATTCACATTGTGTAATTGATGAAGCCCCTGTTTCCCATGTAGGATTACTAGTCTGCAGATACAGAGCTGCTGATGTCATTAACTGTAATCAGAGTCCATGTTGTGACCACATGCCCTCTGCGTTGATAGGAGAGAAAATAAGATCACGTGGCAGCTTTATCTTTATTACATATTGGAAGACTGAGTATTAGCAAACCTGAAAAGAAGTTTCTCCATGGTCTCTACCTACTCCACTTTTGCATGAGTCCATTTTTTTCTTCTTTGTTTTTTTGGCCCACACACTGAAATAAAGCTTGTGTATATATTATTAATGTCTTAATCTTGGTCTGCAAGTGCTATTACAGGAAAAACTGTTAAGACTGGGCCGTGATGCTTAGATTTTAGGCAATGAAAAATACAAGTTGTTATCTTATTAATTCTAAAAGTGCAAATTTGCTACATTTAATTGTTTTTTATGGCCTGAGTAATGAAAATTTTTAACATCCAAGTGCCTTCATCCAACATCTTTCTCTGGGTTTATTGTTATAGATGCCCAGGTTCAGATCAAAGTCATAAAGCCTCTGCCTTGTCCTATCCTTTGACTGTCCTGCTTAGGGCTTTCAGCTGCTCTTGTTCTGCTTCCACTCAGCCATCCATATTTAATGTGAGCATGGCAAAGTATTCCAGACAAAAAGGAGGAGAGGAGACACAGTCCCCATGTCTGAGTAAATTACACCATGGTACACATCTCTCCTTTCTTGTGTTGTTCTCTGTCTGTATTTTCTTTTTCACGTATCCTCCCCCCGAATAAATGGTAGTTTCAACCCCAAAACACTCCTCCCTCAATAATATTTCAGGAGGTCGTTGGCTAATGGTAGCACATGTGTTGTCTGTTCGCTATAATCATTATTAAGCCCCCCCCCCCCCCCCCCCCGCCCCCACATAAAAAAATTCCTCCTTCTTTCTCCTTCTGGCTGTTTTTTTGTTCCTGTTCCACCCTCACCTCTCATGCCCCCTTTTCAGTCTGTTTTTGTAAATCTAGGAGAAGACAGAAAGATTAAGACAGAAAGACAGAGGGGGGAGAGGGAAATGTTTCATCAGTTCAATGCTTATCTGCTGTAATGACTAAGAAACAGCAGGGGGATTATTGTGCAATATTGTCACGGGTGTTGTCAGGGTACCGGGTAATAAAAAGTGACAATATTGCATGATAACCTCACTGCTGCTATTAGGAAGGAGTTGGTTGTGAAGGATGCACACACATTATTGTACATTATTAATTGTTGTATATGTTTGTATTTGCTTGCATCTTTATTCCTGTTTGGTAAAACACCCCAACTTCCTTGGAGGTCAAGTCACGATGTCAAGTTGCATCTGAGCATAGGGGTGACAGGATCAAAGACTTCTTTTGCACCGATTTTTCAACAGAGAAGTTTGCTTGTATAAAAAATTATTTTCTCTATATTTGCCGACTGTTTTCGCCGCTTACAGTTAATTAATAGCGTGTTTTCTGGGTGCTTTCAACTAAATAATTATGGCAGATCCCATTAACTGAGGGATTTTCTCGTGAACATTCATTAACTTCGACATTCTGCTTTTCTCAGAAGGCGATGGTGATCCAGCCAAGCTCAGAACCTCTCTGTCTCAGTCATTCACGCGCATAGATTTTCTTTTTCGGATTCAGCGAAGTGCTAAACAGAACACTTGTTTTCACTGGCTGGAGAAGGTGAAATGAGGCTGCATTTGCTGCGCTCCGCTGATTGCCATCGGGTTAGACAGACAGTCATTCAACCCAGTTTAAACTGCAAATGAAGGACACAAAATTAGGATAAGATTAAGACGACACGGGTTCACCGACAAGCTGCACGTCAACAAAAAAAAATTGAAAATAGACACAGATACACAGAAAGGGCAGACACACACAGCTCAGTCGGCGTTACCTCCTTTAGCCCCTCTCCGCTGACTGCGCCCTGCCATGTCGTGCCGAGCCGTGTGTTGTGATGTGTGGCCTAGTGGGGCTAACGGAAACACATGTGTTGTCTGCTAACTCTGATTAACGTAACAGACTACAATGCCTCTTCTCTCTCTGGCTCGTTTTGCTCTCTGGCTTGCCCCGCTGTCCTGTCTCCACCTCCTGTGTCTGGACTGTGTCTGGGTTTCAAAACTCTCAGAAGACAAACCAAATCATCAGATCCTCTTGGCTTGATTGTACTGGTGTCATATAATTACAGTGCACTGTAGTCTATAGTGTAAGCAATCAAAAGGTTAAATCATAAAATAGTTATAAAGCGCAGGGCCTAGGACAGTTTTTGGAGAGTTATTATCACTCTCAGGAGATTTCCTGTCTCACAATCAGCTCTTGAAAGGCTCAACTTGTTGTAAAGGCAACAGGTCTGTATGTGCAACAATGTAATATTTATGACTGTTTGATGTGCAAGAATGTCCGTTATGGAATGGTAAATGAAACTCAAATATAAAAGCTGATAAAAACTGTGAGTTATAGACCTTCTTCTTATCATTATTTTTTGGTCTTCAACCTGCACATGTTACATGTTAGTAAGCTCATAATATTGTAATTAGTTTGACAGTCGTTAAACCACTTCATCAGGTGATGACCTCCATCTTGGACTGGTGTGAAACAGCAACAGTGAGAATTAGTACCAAGTGTGAGGCCATGCTTTAGGAAAAAAGCAGGAAAAAAGTGGAGCTCCCACTCCAGGTCGGGAATGAGTGGTTGCCCCCAGGTGGAGGAGTTTAACTATTCACAAGTGAGGGGAGAGTGCCGGACGGATTGGTGCTTCATTGACAGTGATGTGGACGCTGTTCTGTGTTCCTGCACCTTGAAAAGAGCCAACTGAGGTGATTCTGGCATCTAGTCAGGATGCCTTCTGGGCTTAGGTGAGATGTTTTGGGTGTGTCCTGCCAGAATGGGGCCCCAGGATTGAATCATTCAGGTGTTTCGGGAACACCTTGAACTCACGGCCAAGGTGGAGGAGGATTAACTTTTCTAGAAGTGCTAGAAGATGGATGGAAAGCCACCTAGCTACACTCAAAGCTAAGCACTGAGTCACTTCAAAAAAAGCAGAGTGATTAACTCCCACACAGCCAAAGTCTTCAAACAGGCACACAAGCAGAGCAAAATGAACACAGCTAGACCTCTGCCCACTGTCTACTCCTCGAGCTATGGGTTTTGTTGTGTGCCGTGCCGTGCCATGCCATGCCGTGCTGTGCCTCACCCAGTGTTTGTATGTGACGTGATGCGTGGCCGAGCGCCGGTCGAGGGGAGCCATAGGTGATTCTTTGCCTGCCGCTGCCCTTTCCCTGCCTCCACCCAATGGAACACGTGAGATAGTCAGCTAGGCGGACAGGAAAAGGAGGGTCAGGAAGGAGAAGACATGCAATCCTAGACACCATCCCCCTGTGAGCCCCACTATATTATCTTTCCTCTGTATTTATTTTTACAACCTGAGAAGTACCCCTCCAACACACATTTCAAACCTCTCCTTCCTTCCTTTGTCTCCTCTACTGACTTTTCCCTGATGCATTTGTGACCGTTGCTGATCATTTCAACCTCTCTTGCCTATGTACACACATCTGTGTGTGTAGGGGTGAGTGACTGTGGATTCCTCAATGTTAATCTTCCATATAGGCACACACAATCCAGATACTGACCCCTAATCTTTGACCCTATTTAGTGAGGGGATTCAGCATTTCTGATTTGCTGTGGTGCACATTTTGCTGAAGTGATCACATTTATCCTGTGATGGAATATTTTTATCCTGATGGGAATGGTCTCATCCAGGTTTACAGTGTGCTCGTGTACGGGACACGAGGGCGTTACTGATTGCTTTTGAAAGTATGAAAATGATGAGAATCATGTGCTATGGCCTTTGAGGTCACCAGGTCTTTGATTTATTTTAATTTGTCCCTTGCTGTGCTTTCATTCATCCACTCTGCAGATCCGCACCCCCCCCCCCCCCCCCCCCCCCCCCCCCCCTTCCCTGGTCCTTCTGGTCACTCTCTTTTCTCCTCTCTGCTATTCACAGCTCCCAACCCCCCTTTGTGCCTTGTGACTGCTACCACCCCTCCCTTCTTGCTTTTCCACACACATACATACATACACACACACACACACGCACACCCACGTAAGCTGAAATAGAAGAAGATATTCATTCACCGTGGCATGCACATGAGTGTGATGGTCGAAGAAGTAGGAAATATTCATGCACATGTCCACATCTACACTCACACACTCACTTAAAAACACACACGCACTCCTCATGTGATGTGTACGGTGCGCCACGGGGTCCAGATGAGTGGAATCTCAGTGTTGGCTCTCGCTACACTGAGCGCCACAGGGGGTCTTTATCGTCGCGAAAATCAACAAAGCTGCAGTCACGAAGTGCCGCCTTGATCCCACTCGCACACAATCAGGAACACCATGCACACCAGCGACGGACAAACAAAAAAATAAAAAGGAAAAAAAGAATAATCCGAAACACAGAAAAACAAAAAAAAACAAAAAACGTGCTCACACGCACGAAAAAAGTGACATAGCTCTGAAATCCCCCCAAACATTCTCATATTTTCATGCGAAAAAAGAAGAGCACAGCAGGGCAGTGTTTTCTTTAAAGTACACACACTCCACAAGCACCCTCATAATGTCACCGCCCAAAAAAGAAAATCATTTAAAAAAATTAGGAATAAAAAACCCACAAAAAAAACCCCCACGTGTAAGTCCTTTAACTACTTAATCCCTTCTTTAAATGCTTGCGTGATCTGCCATGTCTGTGATTTCACAGACGGACAGAGGCAGAAGCACGATGAAGTGCCAGATTAGCAGATAGCAGAGAGAAAGCATTTGTTAGATTGAAAGAGCGAGAGAGAATTGGAAAGCGAAAGCGTTTTGAAGGATACAGGTACACTTGCCTTTGTTTTTTTCCTCTAAATCCACCGCCCTTGATCATATCACTTGATTAAATCTAATCCTAATGCCTCTAATCCCCTGGGCACCCCCCCAGCCCACCCTCCAAAAAATGCTTAAGTGCCTTGTACCCCAAAATGACATTTCTAGCATGACATCTCTTTTACTATTTCTGCCCCTTTATGTATGTGCATGTGGGTTATATATTACCTTCCAAAATTACACAACAGGGTACGTGGCTTTCAAGTACCGAGGATTAGTGGAAAATAAACTGTTTAGTCTGTCTGTCTGTGATTATCTGCAGTGGCCGGCTACAAATCTCTGTTTCTGTGCACTGTGAGCAACCTGCACGCTGCACCAAAAGTGTTGGCCTTACTTGACAAATATAAAAATAGGAAAAAACACGACTTTCTTTTTTTTTTTTTTTGGGTCAGATTTTGGCTAAGATGATATGGAATGGTATTAGTGTCTGTCTAAGTACTATGAAATTGCAGTATGACAGCCAAAGTTATATTTAAGGTTTAAGAAGACCAAAACAAGCTCGTCTAAGCCTTTTAAAGAGTCCGTTGTCTGCTGCTTAAGAGACAGATTACATTCTAGGTTTCCTAAAAACGAAATCTCAAAATACATGAAAAATGTATGTTTTTTGTGTTAATTATTGTGGAACGTAAAAAATCGGAGTAATCTAGTGATCGTTAAAACGTGTTTAAAATTTAATACTGACGATCATTCATCTCATAAATCATGACTGTCGCATCAATATCAAAATTTGCAGTATTTCACAGCGCTATTATGTGTGACAGCAGACGGAGGTACATACTGCTGTGTATGTGTGCTCAGTGCATGGGGCTTTTTTTGTGTGTAAGTAAGTGCATGCCTGTTGGGCCAGTTTTGGTCACGGAAAGCATGCTTGGGTGTGTGAATGAACATGAGGGGGTATGCTGTGTCCATGTGTGCGTATCTGATGTCTGCATGTGTGTACGTGCGCAACATGAAGGGTCCGTGTTCGTGGCAGTGACCCACTTCTGGTGTTTTGACGAGCCAGATGGGTCACGGCAGCTGTAGCTTAGGAAGCAGAGTTGGCCTAGGGAGATGAGCAGGAAGAGAGGGAGGGAAAGGACAGTTGTTTGGGAGGAGGAAGAAAGAGGCAAGGACAAAGTGGAAGGAAAACTGGAATAAAATGTCAGGAAAAGGAATGCCGGAGTGGCTGTAAAAGGAGAAAGGAGTTGTGAAATATTTGATCTTTTTATTAACAATATATGCAGTGAAAAAGTAAAATTATTAACAAGATAGAAGAAAGGAGAAGACGGGAGTTTTTCCTTCCCACTGTCGCCAAGTGCTTGCTCATCGGTGTCACATGATTGTGCTAATGTTAGATTTTTACCTTACAATATAAAACACCACTAGGCCACTATTTTTGTGATTTGGTGCCATATAAATAAAACTGAATTGAATTGAATTTATGTTTCTGCTGTCTGCATGATTACAATGACAATTGCACAGAAACGCACGCATGCAGACAGTCAAAAAGTCATCACGTATATTAATTATGCTTCTTGTCCTGGAAAGACACTAACTACACAAACAGAACGACCCCACCCTGTTGTTTCCACTGGAACCCCAGCCCAACTAAGTGTTTCACATCAGGGGAGAAGTAATAGCACCATGTTTAATTGATGGAATATAGAGGAATTCTGGTGATAACAGGGACTGTAAACATGTTGCAAGTCACATAACACAGGCTACAGTCTTCATACCTAATAGTTGTGGAGACAACCCGTACATTCAGTTAAAGTATAAGTGATCAGTCAGTAGTTACTGACTGAGGACTGAGACAGACACACAAACACTTACATAGCTACAGCGCTGCCAATGCACCCTGAGGCAGTAATGCATGGTTTGCATAATTTTGAACCTTATGTAGGCTGACTAACAATCTCTCTCGGAGCAGATATGTATTAAACATACATATAAAACACAGGGTTCATTGCTTGAGTAATTAAACCAATGTGGTAGAAGTTTAAGAGCCTTATGTGGTCTGAAATCTAATGTTTTAAACCACTTTGGCAACAGTCCAGCATGCTAATGGAGTCAATCAAGGGACAGAATGAAAGGGAGATAAGAGCGAGACAGAGAGGGAGCTGTGTTGTGTGCACTGGAGGACAAAGAGGTCTGGTGTGTAGAAGAGAAGCATCGGCTGCTGGCATGAAACATTCAAAGGGCAACACGACCTTTCTCCCCTTCCCCCTCACTCCCTCACTTTTCCCTTTCTTTTTCTGTCACTCCGCAGTTTTAATGTGTCGCCTTTCTTTCTTTTTCTCCTCCTGTCAGGTGTTTCTCCAGGCGTTCATGCCCATGCCCGGCGTAGTAGTCATGTGCGAGCGTGTGGAGAGGTTAGGGGTTTTTTTTGCCATTTGAGCACTAAGTGAACGTGTCAGTGCCCAGGGCAAGGGGTCTCCCCGCGGGCCTGAACTCAGTCACGGGAGCACACAACCCACTGGTGGTGCAGACATTCTGCCCTCAGGGTGTGTATAAATGTGTGCGTGTGTGTGTGTGGTTGTTAATGGCGAGTGATTGTGTAAGTTTCCTGTTGGCCTGTAAATGCTTATATGACTAAATTTGCCTTTGTATGTGCCGGCCTATCTCTGCATCCTTTGTGTATACCATGTACATGTTTGCGCTTGTATCAGGGTCGGTTTTAACGTGTCCGTTTGTTTTGTCAATGTCTGCCTCCGCCTTTCATCTGCCTCCGTGCGTGCAGAATGTGTTTTAGACTGTTTGAGCAGTGTGAGAAAGCGTCTGTGTGTGTGTGTGTGTCTGAAACCATGGAGGAGGCACAATTCAGCCCTCAGGTCACTTAAACAGTGTGTATTGCCCCCTTGTTGTCTGTCTTCATGGCTACGTCATCATGGCTGGCATAAAGAACTCTCTCACCACACCCACCCTCCCACATGCACGCTCAAACGCACACAAATTTACATGCATAAGCATTTTCCAACAAAATATAAACCGTACTCTCTCTCTCACACACACACACTTAGTAGTCTTTGCTGTATCTATGCCTGCAGGAACCACAAGGACATCTGCACAGTAAACACTAAACCCCCCTGAGTCTCAGTCCCAAATATTGCTCACAGTTGCACGCTCTAACTCTCCCCGGATCTCCCTGTCTCTCTCGCTCTAACAAATACACTCACAAATAGATAATAGGCCTGATTCTCCAGAGTGCATTCTATGGCAATATAATGTAATAGGTTGTCATCTTGTGGAGCTTTTTCTCCATCCACCCACACAATACAGTCACCCCTCTCTCTTTCTTTTCTGCCTTCTTTGTTTCTTTTTTCCCCCGTCAGCCTGTTTGTAGACCTTGATCAGGCCAAACATCCAACAATAGGAACTTTAAAATAACATTTAGTGAGCCCATTAAGGGCTCTCCTTAGTAATTTCAAGCATCCAAAAGCACGGGGGATCGTGTGAAGCTAAGACGTGAACATACTTTGCTTAAAATATTTAGGAGTGGGAATTAACAAGTGTGTGTATAGCAACGTAATACTGTTAGATGGTGAATATTGCAAACATTATACCAACTATATGTCAGCTGATTTAAGTTTCTGGATCAGCTTCAGTAACAACAGTAGAGCTGTGCCCTCAGCCTTCAGGATTGCTGTGTTATTAATCGCTGAGCATAATGAGCGCATACAAAGTGATCTTCTAATTGTCTGTCTGTGTGTCGTGGCTGCTGAAAGACCGACTCCCGCTGTCTTGATGACATGAGGCAGATGCAATATGCACCTTTACCTGATATGGATTGACACGGTGCTAATACAGAGCAGGATCACTCTGATAGGTGGGCACAGAAAGAGAAAGTTGATTGTGGCGACTGCAGAGACAGAGAAACAGGGCCTATCTTGATTAACCTGTCACATGTCAATCATTTGTCATGTGACAAGCACTTTGCCACGATGGTGTGTTTTCTTTCAATCATGCCGATTACCCTCATATTCCCTTTGACTTCTGTCTTAACTGTAAAGAAGAAAGAAACACAAGGCACAGAGGAAGCACGAGATAACAGGACTGGAGATCATTTAATTAAACCCTTCTCAGTGTCTTTCAGGACTTTGAAGCAATGGCTTCCATTCTTTTGATCTCTGTCCTATTGACTGTCTTTTCATGTTTAGTATCTTTGCATGTCTTTAGACGTGTTTGTAGATCATCTCAAAGGACAAGTAATGGAATTTCTAGACACTATTTGAAAGCTGTCTATAGTCATGTGAAGAAGACAGTTTTTGGCAGGACTCTGTACAGTCCTGCTAAAAACTAAGCACACTTTTAAGCTTGTAGAAACTTCTTTATTGGCAAAAACTTTTTATCAGCCTCTCACATCTTTTTGAAGGACCAGTTTTCTTTAAAATGCAGCTTTAGTTCAATGAGGTTTCTGCATATTTGTTGATGCACAGCTCTCTTAAGGTCCTACAAAGGTATTTTAATCAGGTTGATGCCTGGACTTTGGACCATTGCAACACCTTGATTCTTTTCTTTTTCAGTCATTTTGCTGTAGATTTTTTGCTGTGCTTAGGATATTTGTCTTGATGCATCACCCAGCTTCATGCCAGTCTTTAGCTCTTGGACAGATGGCATCATATTTGACTCTAAAATACTTTGGTCTTCAGAGGAGTTCGTGGTTGCATCAATGACTGCAAGGTTGGGGTGACGATAGATGTCTAAATGTGTCATTGCAATCACAAAACCACTAAAATATCACAAATAAATGTGAACACCAAATTTCATGGTCATTACTTCTAGATAGTGAAAGTGCTCTCGAACTAATAGATCGTCAAATGGGTAAAAGCAATTACTTGACCTTTGAGACTTGACCAAAATAATCTGTTTTGTAAGCTGTTGTACTCTCAAGCATGCCATCTTTGTCTGCAAGTTTATTTCATCTTGTTTACATCATGTAGCAATTTATTTGGAGCTTTCTGACATGGGAGCTGACAGCATGCCATCCAAATATCTGTTGCCTCGCTGTAACATGTCATCATAAAGATGAAAGCTCAAGGGATACAATCTTATCCCTCATAAGCCTGAAAAAGCTTGGAGAGAGTACATTGACATGTACAGAGAAAGCAGGAATTATTTAGGAGAGAGGACAGACATCGGTGAAGACAATATCTGAAGGAGGGATCAGAGTATCTGTGCATCCACAACTTTGAACTGCTGACAGATAGAGTGAAAATACATTTTTGATACAGTGGTTAAAGAAGATTTTGATCAGTAACAGGACCTGCAGTTCAGTCTGAATGTGTTAGACTCTTTGAATGGTTAGCTATCTTTAGTCTCCCCATACATGATTTAAGCCATTAAAATCATATTCTAAACTCATCCTTAGTTTGATATCGGACAAAAAAATTATAGATTGTCAATTTATTTGCATATTATATGCTATATACAGGGTGTATCAAAATGAATCATATGGTTTCAAAGTGGTTTAATCTCGCAGTTGTTAGCGATTGACATGGGTAGAAAGAGGAGATTCATGAGTTTCAGTGGTAGTTTGAAGTGACAGTAGACACGCCCCAAGAACTATAGGATTAGTTTGACTCTCGGTATGGACATTAAGTACTTATGATCAAAAGTTTTGTATGTAAATTTTATATTCAACCATATATTTTGAAATTTACGCCATCTTCCATGTCCATTACTTTAAAAAGTGTAGTGTTAAGTAAAAACCACTTGTAGCCAGTTCACCTTCACTTAAGAGAAGGACAGCCATCCATTTTCTGTGAAAGTGATTAGTGATGCAGTTAGTTGTACCAACTGTTGTTACTTCCTTTGCTTTAAAATAAAAATTGTGGATTTTCTTCTTTTCTTTTAGACATGCCACCAAAGTGGTTTGGCCATGCTTTCGTGCTGCTATTAATTAGATTCAAAGCACAATCAAAGTTAGTGTTAATACTCTAAATAGATAACAACTGGTTTCAAATGAAGACTCAGCTATAGAGAGGTGCGGGTGTGAAAATGTTTTTCTAAATAGTTGCACTTCATTTAGTATTTTTAACACCTTGTTTGTTTTTGCCCTCAGATGGAGCGCACTGAGACGGTGTGCTGCTACTGCGGCGTAAGCTACCTCATCTTCCACGAGTTTCATCAGCTCCGCACCCAGCTGGCTCAGTTAGAAGCTGAGCTCCAGGACCTGAGAGAGACTGCCCAAAAAGAGAAGGCCCAGCGTGAAGCACTGGAGCTGGGCCGGTTGGAGTGGGAGAGGGCACTTCAGCTGGAGATGCAGAGACAAGCAGAAGTCAGAGAGAGAAACACACGAGAAGAGCTAGAAGAGAGGAACCAAAATGCAGTGAGAGCTCTGAGAGATGAGTTTGAAGCAAAATCTGAGAGTACAAGGAAGGAGGTGGAAGAGGAGCGTCGGAAAATATATAAAGAAAAAGAGAGTCGAGTTAGAGGAGAGCTGGAGAGGAGGAGCGACGAGAGAGAGAAAGTTCTGCGTGACGCACTTCAAAAGGCCAATAAAAATTCAGACGAGCTGAGAAAAGAACTCCAACAGCTGGAAGAGAGGTGAGGTTTGGAGGTGTCTGTACTTCCCATCACTGGTGTGAAATGATCGCCGTTGCCGGGTTTTGTGTGGGCAATTATCCCGTGAGTCATGTTATTCACACAAAAACACAAAAACTCGACTCTCAGGCACATCAGCTACCCCGCAGGCCCACATGAATATGTACATCTTGAAATATATTTTGCTCTGTAATTATAACTTCTGCAGTCGTCTTCCACACTGTCATCATAGCCCAGTGCCTGTTTTGGGCGCTGTTACAATGTGAGGATAATGAGCTAAAAGGAAAGTGAGCTTTTTTTAAAAAGAACTTGTGTTAAGTAAAAACATACCACCTTTCACTTTGGATCAGCAATGATGCAAGGGAGGACAGAGGCTATTTCTGGATCAGGATGTGTGGAGGTGTTTGTTGGACAAAAGATATCCCTGCAGGTTTTGGAGCTTTGCAGTGTTGCTGCTTGACTGACAGCTTTTATCTAATTACCCTGTGAGCACTGATGAAATTTCTCCTTTTTTCTGTATTAGAAGAAAAGCAGTTTGCTCTGAAGCATGCTCTACCAGTGCAAAATGCTTACAGGTGGCTGTCCAAGACCCTCAGATTTAAAGAGGAAAGATGATATTCAGTACTCACTGTCATGCGTTGGCACTGAACACTCACACGGAAGGAAGTTGATAGACAGCTTTCTCCATTAAAACCAGCTTTCTCGGCCCATCATTTATTGCTGTGCCTCTACCCGCCTACACATGTACTGTATCAGCTGCATGCAACAGGCTCCGGCATGTTTCCAGAGGGCTGTTGACAGCTATTCTGGGAAATGTAAGTGCACACCAGTAGTGGAGTTGCTTATGCTGCTCATAAATGTATAGCAGAGGGATCATAGTTTGCAATTATTATAAAGACATACTCTATATTAGTTTTAGCTAATATTAATCCCTAGTGCATATGTGTGTGTGTGTCTGTGCTGCAGAATCATGAAGACGATGGTAAATTTGCTGTTGCCATTTAATTTTTTTTCCCACTTAGTATGCTCAAGTTCAGGAAAAGTTGACATCATGGAGTTAGGGAAAGTCGTTTTTTGTGTGTGTTTGCACTTATCCGTAATATGGTGCACACACTCACTCACACACAAACAAACAAACAGGTGGTTAAGACTCCTGCTGGCTTACTTACATCAGCCTTCACATTTTTGGTAATCAAATAGCAGGCGTCCGCGAACAATCAACCATCAAAGGCTTGCTTACGTTGCTGCGTTTATGGGAAATATGTAGAAAATGCTTTTAATGTTGTGACTCATGAGAAAGCTACGAACAGCCCAAACTATTAGAAGTCTGTGCTGCTAAAAAACAAAACAAAACAAAAATGACACGGTTCTAAAGCAACTCGCCCTGTAAGTGACTGACACACACACCTGCACGTACACCTTGCAAACCACAAATTACCGGTTTACACTATTAAATTTGAGAGGATGTTGTGGATCAACAGAGTTAAAGGGTCGTTCATTAAAACACACGCTGACAATAAAAATAATTCTACATTAGCTCAGTTGGAAGCCATTTAAATAAAGGCCCTCCCAGGAGTTTTCCCTTGATTGACATTTTCTCTTTGTTGGCCTGTTTGGATGAGACATCTTGTACCTATTACTCAAGCATGAGTTTTGATGACTTCATGTAGTTCTTGGTAATAATGCTGTAGCATTGCTCCACCCACCTTCTGCATGATCAGATGCAGAAAGTGGAAATGTGTGGTTGTTCTGCAAGAGCCTCTTTCGAGCCAAGATCTACTTTTAAAGTCTCCCAGTATCTGTCAGCCCAAACCACGTTTTTCATGTGTACACAACACACAAGATAGTTCTTTAAATGAGAAAAGTGGAAACCTGTTTATCTCCTAGTCAGTAGGAGCTGACTGGAAGCCTTGGGCAAGCCATAAGGTGGCTTTGTCACGAGGTCACACACAGCATAAATAGGATGATCTATATTACTACAGTCACACCAGAGGAAATAGTGAGACAGCAGCCTGATGAAAGTTATTGTGACTGTGCACAATGAATTTGCAAACTTGCTGCAAAAGAAATGCATCAAAGGTGGGGACAAGATTTGCGACCACTTTCAGTTAGTTGCCGTATTTAAAGTTAATGTGTCAAGATGGTGAAGTTGGCAATTACATGTAATCTGTGATAATACCCAGTTAACTGTGATAAATCCATGAAAGTTGCAAATCTCTTGCCGTCTACAACAGATTTGTAGATGGAAAGTCTGTAACATTAAACAGAAGTTTAAAATTGACTATATACATTCATTGTTCAGACAGAATCTCATAGACCTGAAACAGAAACTCCTCCACGAATAGTTGCTGCAGGACGGCAATTTACGGCTGACTCCGACTGATTGCAGTGTCTCAGCTGTCTGTCAACAATCCCCTTGATCGAAGTTTCGATCGCAGGACCAATTGGACACAGCTACATGTGATCATTTGCAGAATAGAAAAAAAAAAAGAGTACCATCACCTGGCAACCAAAAGTTTATCCTAGTAACAAGGAGGTTATCATGCTGTTTTTGCTCTAGTGTGACTGAACCACAAAGTGGTGTCAAGTTTATTTTCTGCAGGGGGATGGTTTTGTTCCTGAACTCTCCATTCAAAAAGGTGTTGCCCTAGATTTGATGTTATTGTCATTTAGCAGCGTAAGAATATCTGTGTCAGCAGCAGAGATAACAAAATGGAAAAGTGATATTACTTTGGAAGCAATGCAACCTACAGTTTCACCAAATGACAAACAAACACACCTAGCTGGTCACAGTGTTGGATGAAAAGTCAGTAAAGCACTTATCAGATTCTGACTAAATGATGTCAGAGCTCTGCCTGCATGTCAAGAAAGTTTCTGAGATCACACCATTCCAGCCTTCTTGACATCAGATGTAGCTTGCTTTTAATCTTGTTGACTAAACCAATCACTGTGATGACATATTTATCATTGCCTTGCAGCTCTAAATTAAACTCCTTGAGCAAGTCATTGAGATCTGTCAGGAACACTAAATCCAAAAGCTACTGCTGAATATTCTACGTTTGGAAAGCTTCAGAAGATTTAGGATTTCAGGCAGTAATTTGGTGAATCTTGCCAGAAATTTAACTCTGCTTAGCCGCCTAATGCCTGTGTGCTGCAAAATAACCTTCTCTGGATGGCTCCTGGCCTGAATGGATTACATAATCTTTGCTACAACATCCATCATCTCTGTCATATTTAAAATGTTTGCCCTAAAGTGTTTACTCGTGAATTATACAATGATAATTAGGGAAGTCTGGAAAAGATTCACTTTGTTTATACAAAGCATTGAACCCACCAGTGCAACCTGGCATCACTGATGGAGATTAGCTTAAACTGAAGAGAAAAACCACTCGGTGGATTTCTCCTCAGCATCCTTTGCCTTTCCCTCATTGGTTTGTAACACTTTCTCAAGATAGTTGTATGTCTTTGGAACCACGATTTCCCTTTTGTTGTCAAAGTAACAGAAGAGCATGTTTATTCTACATTCTTTTAAACAGCTTTAACATCCTTGAAAGACTTTTTGTCCGTTTGGAAAAATGTGACTGATGCAATAAAATGTCATCATGTCAGCCTGACCCTTGGCAGTGGGTCTGGTAAAAACTGAGTGTTGCTTACGAAGCTTTCCATTCCTATACTTTTGGAGTGCATTAAGTTGTTTTGCACTTTTTAGAAATGCCAAACCTACTTTCCTTCCATTGCTATGCCAAACTGGCATTGCATATAAAACACATGAGCTTTGAAAGTTTTACATTTATTTTTGTGGATTCCATATTTGTTTGTCTACTTAGCTACCTAAATAGTTGACTGTGGACATCAATCAACCTGTCAAATTTAACACCGTAAATGAACTAAAGTGTACACACAGAAAACCACTAATAACTTTTTATCTTGTAGCTCTGGGTGGAGTACACGGTTCATGAAATCTGAGAATCAATACCGTATTTTTTGGACTATAAGGTGCACTAGTCAGGAGCCTCGTGGAGTAATCTGGGTCCAAAACTCCATCCGCTTCAGGTCCCAAAGTCACTGCGACATCACTGAGAGTTGAAAACTGTCTAAATAATTTCATCTTTAACAAAATGATCAGCGTTGCTGCTTTACCAGGTGTAACAATTAAGTTTAACATCCAGGCATCAATGAAAACAGAATTTATTAAATTTCACAGTTAGAAGTTAGCAGGAAGTTAGCTCGCTAGTTTTCACCTAAACATGATATAGCATGTTCTGACTGAGAGATTTCTGAACAAATTAAAATGTACAGCTCTGCTACCACTTCCAACATAAATGAAGGCAGAAAACTAAACAGCAGTGACGTTTGTAGGGTTACTGAAGTTGCACTAGCTGTTAAATAAAGCGACCCACCTATGTTAGTATAACATAAACACAGTGAAGCTGGAGGATGAATGCTAACCTTTTTCCACTCGTGAGGGTTCCCGATGGTTAAATGGACAAATGCAAATGCATGGGAGAATGCTGTAAACGGACCAAACTTCAGTCAGGAGAACAACTGAGATAATCCATCCACAATACGAGGTTAGTCATTAATATACTGCAACAACATGGGAATAGAGCAGCTGCGAGAGAATTCAACATTAATGAATCAATGGTACGGAAGTGGAGGAAGCAAGAAGAAGGAGTTGAGTAAATTTTATCTTATCTGACTGTTTTGTTTCGCTTAATGCGCCTTATGTATGAAAACAGACCCGTTCATTAACAGTGCACCTTATAATCCGCTGCGCCTTATGGTCCGAAAAAAATACGGTACTCATACCAGTGCTGACCAGTAGAGCACCTTTGGGATGTGAAGGAACGGGAGATTGTCATCATGGATGTGCAGCTGACAAATCTGTATCAGCTCTGTGATGCTATCATGTCGATATGGACCAAAATGGCTGATTTCTAGGACCTTGCTAAATTTGTGCCACAAAGAACTGAGGCACACTGGGAATTTATTATACTGAACGATTTCATTTTAAACGTTCAGATCAAATAATGGATAGTGACTGTATATACTGTATATACTGTAGTACTGTATAGTGTAAACAGAGTGTAGTACATGAGTGAAGTACATGTTCTCCCTGGTACTCTGGCTTCCGCCCACAGTTCAAATACATGCTTGTTAGGTTAACTGGTCATTTTAAATTGGCCTTAGGTGAATGTGAATGCTTGATTTACTGCTCAGTACCTATTAAGTACCCACTGGGAACATTGCAAATACTATCTGGCAAAAACAATAATTAGTATATTAGAATAATATAAGGAAATACCAAGAAATTACAATATACAGTAGGAATGCCAAAGTCTGGTTTAAGCTTCCAATATAGGTTGGTTAATGACGGATATTTTACTGTAATTTACAGTTTGTGTGTGTATGTGCGTGTGTGTGTGTGTGTGTGTGTGTATGTGTGTATACACCAAAGCCGTTGTGCTCATATGGCGAGCTGGGTTTTAGGGTGTCCGTATGTTGTTATTTGTGTGATAGACTGGTGAGCCAATCCCCAATCTGGTGTAAAGCTGATTATCTCTCTCTCTCATACGCCGTCTCTTCATGGAGCCAAAAACACATGTACACAACACACACAAACAAAAGCACACACAGTCGGAGACTAAGGGCCAAGGGCAGGTCAGGACGTCAAAGTTCAGACAGAGGTAATGACACAGTGAGAGGCCAGCATGGGCCCACAGCAAGGGAGTCTCTTTCTTTTTATACAGATATGAACGAATGTTTCATGCCAGGAGGGTACTGCCTCTGTTTTAATACTGTTTTTCTTCTTGAGCCAGAACATAGACACGATCAGACCTCCCTGAACTGGCCTTCCTACTCCCACATACACACAAACTGAAACCAAACTCTCACACAGGTTTTTCTTTGCTTCTTTTGATAATCTGTCAGCTGTCTGGTCTTGTGTTGATCTGACAGGATAGGAGATTTCTGTGTGTGTGTGTGTGTGTGTGTGTGTGTGTGTGTGTGTGTGTGTGTGTGTGTGTGTGTGTGTGTGTGTGAGTGCACATTCAGTGGGAGAACCTGACTGGTAACGTTACAAAAATAACCAAAAAATAAACCCCACCCCCTTACACAAGCTAAACCTAACCGAAAATGTCACCTGTCTGACCTCGAGTGTTTTTTAACGACACGTGTGTTTGAATGCGTGCTGTCTGTGTAACAAGCGTGTGACAGAAAAAAGAAAGGTGAGAAAAACCGTCATGTGCGCAGTGCAATTAAACCTGGTTTTAAAATGTCACCTGCTACTCGAGTTCAAGCGCAAACAAGCTGGAGATGTTTTGGTGTTGATGAGAAGATTAAAAAGACAGAAAGGGAAAGAGATAAGTGCCGTTTTTAGGTCATATTAGAAACCAGAAAAGCGCGTCATATCCAGCTTTCACCCAACGATGTCTCACATCGTCTGTGGACTTCTACTTTTTATGTTCCTACAATCTACTTCTATCATTCAGACGAAGACTGCAGCATTTTTACCTCTTGTCCTTGGGACCACATGCTGAGGCAATGTTCCACATTTTTATTGGCTCTAGTTTAAAAAAATAAACACATTTCGGTCTCACAATAAAAAGCAGCTCAAAGAGATCTACAGATGCATCACCACCAAAACCCAAAGCTGATTACAGTCAAAAGTTTTTTAGCAGTTAAAAAAACAGTTAAAAAAAGGAATACATGACTGGAACAAGACTGCATAAAGCCCTAAAAACAAACTTCAGCTTCCGTTACGTGCGATGTGCTTACTTAGTGATTGAGTTGGGGAAACTGCTACCGTGCATCGTTTGTGTTAGTCTTTGTTTAGTTTAGTTGTGCTTGCCACACAAGCATACTCTTTGCCCCACATTTAGTGTGTTAAAGCTCACCTTAAGCACCTTATTTCAGTTGTAAGGTTTTATCAGGACATGATAATGAAAAGATCATCTGGAACTACTATCTCAGATGATCAACAACAAGTGAGATTTTTTAGTTTTAATTAATCGGCCCCAAAATGCAGAGTCAATGGAGACAGTCAGTTACCTTTAGCAGCAATAACGACGTAAATCTTTTCTGTGTGACTCAATCAGTGTCTTACATTGTTGTGGTGAGTGTTTTGTTTTGGACAGCTTTTCTTCATTGAAATTTTGTTAATGCGATGCTCTGCTGGGTTGCTGGAAACCCTTCCACAAAAGCTATACTGGTCTTTTTCCAGTTGTACCTTCAAGAACTTTTAGCGTGATAGCTGAGCATTGTAGAGTCTGAGATGTAGCTCTTGGGTTGTTGCAGTTTCTCTGAGCATTGCACGGTCTGACTTTCAGATGAGTTTGCTGGGACCTCAATTCCTGGTAACTGTCTAGAGTGTTTTCCACTTGTGGATAATCTCTCACTGTCGAACGATTTATACTTCCATACGTTTGGAAATGGCCTTGTAACACTTCCCAGATTGTTAGGCAAAACGTCTGCTTTCATAGAGGTGCTCACAAATGCTGATGATCAGTTAATCAAGTTACATTTGATTAACATTGCTTTGCTATTAATTCTTGTGGAAGCGTTTCTTTTTAAGAGCTATTAACAACCAGTTGATTTTTCACTATGTCCTGATATGTAGAGCCTTAGAATTGAAAGAGTGTGTACTTTCTCTAATTCAGATTACATACAGCTGATTGCAACTTTATTAATGTTCAAAATTGAACCTTTAAGGGCAGTCTTACAGTCCAGTACACGTTCTTGATAGGCAGGAATGCTGAGCGGGCAGTCAAGGAGGCTATGTACGTGAAAAGACAATGACCATCTCTGAATCGAGGAGGGGTGCTAAGGGTACATCTTACACCATCTTACAATGCTGTGATTGCAGCCATTCCCCAATTCTCTGTGAATGGCACTCATGGCCCCTGATTAATGATCAGTAGTCTTTGATCAATGGGCTTTGATCAGTGGTTGTCGATCAGTGGTCATGACAATTTGCATATTAATGATCAAGAAACTGACCTCCCCGTCCATTGTTCCTTCAGTGGTGCTAGTTTCAGTCATTATGCAATGTACTGTTTATAAGATTGGGGAAACCTGCAGTCAGCTGAGAATGACGAAGTCACTTGGATAAGTGACGAAACGTTTTCCCACGGAAAACGCTACGTCGAGATGAACAGAATCTTTTAGGCATTTCCTTACCTGGAAGACTGAGCATGCATCAAGACTTATAGTTGTTACATATGATTTTTAAAGCAGATGCAAACCTGTTTATGTAACAGAGTTAATTCTTGTTGAAGTTAAGATAAAAGCCACCATCTGGTGCCTGACTTGCAGTTGCACTGAACTGCAGTTCTACAAAAGAAACATTTACACTCTGTGATTGTTTGCCTAAAAAAATCTAGCTTTTTCAAGTCTGTTTGTACAGAGGTTGGACCCAGTCAGGTGGTACACTAGTTTGTGTCACTTTGCTGATCTGAAAGAGTTAAGAGAACATAAGGGAACTGAAAAGTTCATCGCTGTATTTGAGGCAAAAATAGATTTGAGGATGGCTCATACAAAGGGGTTCCCTTTGTATGAGTCACTGATGAATAGGTATGGACGGACAAAGGTTACCTCACTGAAGACAGGTTGATATTGCTTGTGTGCGAGCATTGAAAGGACTGTCTGGGGTTTTTTATGCTCTGCTTGCTTCTTCTTGGCTGACTTGTCTCATTCTTGATTCAAATGCAGTGTTTTGATGTGAGTCTGTGTATACGTCAGTGCCCAACTGCGTGTACAGTGTATTTGCCTTCACCTGAGCCTGCGTGTATGCGGACAAGCCTGCATATACTTGTATGTACCTGCAATTGAGAGAATAATTACACTTCCACTCAGTAACAGAAATTAGACTTGGCAGTTATGAAGAATGAATCATAAACATGTGGGAGACATGCACGCACATGCACACACACACATATTCTATCTCACACATACACTCACTCTCTCTCTCACACTCACTCACACACACACACACACACACACACACATATATATATATATATATATATATATATATATATACACACACACACACTCCTGGGGCTGGATTACAATAATGATAAGACGACTTGCAGGTGGCAGAATGGGAGTGAAGGGGAGACAAATGATGGATGGCAAATAAAAAAGGGATCCATTTGTAACAAGGAAGTATTTTGTGGGAAATTAGTTATGTGCTCACTCATGTGGTTTTATTTCAATTCCTTGTTTCCAGTGGCAACCACAGAAACAATACACAAATCCACCGTTTGCCCACACATATGTGTTAGGTAATATGCCGAGCCGTAATGTACAGAGTCAAGAAGCGCTCGCAGCCAGCATGTGAGGTATTAGCAGCGATCCAAGCTGAGGTTCACATTACCACATCAAACAGTCTCTCTGTGTCTCCGCTTTGTCTGTGCTGTGTACATATTAGTTACACATTAGAGCTCTCAACTTTAGAGGACCTTTGTGCGGCTCTAACGTGGGCTTCAATTTATTGTGGGGCTCATGACAACACGATAAACAAAAAACAACTATATTACTGTGCGGTTCCTTGTGTCAGCGGCGCAGCCTCCTTCGCACAGACACACAATGACAAGTTTATCTGGTAATCAACAAATCCTTGTTGAAGCAGTAGCATAGCAACACACACACAAGTGAAACAAAGGGATGCTGTTTTTGAGAACTGAAATATACAAGCTGGAAAAACAAATGCATTTTCATTTCCTATGAGTTAATTCTATTAACTTCAAAATGATGTACTTGATTTGTGATTTCTACTTGTGTGTTTGTGCGTGTGTGAGTGACTGTGTGTGTGACTCAATGTGTGAGTGCATATGAGAGTGTTTTGATGATAGCAATCACTGTTATGGCGTCCCTGACATGGTTACCAGATAAACGGAAAGCAAAATATATACGGACAGGTGTTCACACACATACATACACACAGCCTTTTCCAGTAAGGGATTATGGTTAGCTGATAAAGTATTGACAGAAGCTGATTGACAGACCTTATTAAAGAGCTGTTAGTTATTACTGAAGCATTTACCTGGCTGCTGACAGGACACTGTTGTGTTTTTTAGCTTTGAAAACATGGAAAAGCTGAAAATGAATTGTGTGTGTGACTTTGTGTGTGTTACACTCCTTTTTTGCTCAAAGTAAAATGGCTTTGTGCTTTGAATGTCCTGCCATGCTGTTGATCAAAACAGTCTTTCAACTCACAAAAACACACAGTCACACACACACACAGACACGCAAACGCACACAGTGGGTGAACAGATGACACTTTGATATGGGAAAGCTTTTATGTCACTTTCAGTGACGACAGAAAATACCACTTACGCAAATAAAGTAAATATGAGGCCAAATCCACGCTGACATGCACTCATTTCACCTCGGCCGCTGTCAAAAGGCCTGCAGCCATAAGTTCTGGAAAATTCATTTGAAAATTATGGCTCTAATCTGATTAACTCTTGTGGTTAAACAGGGGATCACACCAGATTATTTTGTCTTTTTTTATTCCGTTGTGAGGACATCAGTGATGATTAGCTTGAAAACAAAGGTTGAGCTTGTAGAAAAAGGACAGCAGATAAAACAGCAAATGTAATAATCACACAATTCACCCGTCAAACAAAAGAGGCAGTGAAAAATGATAAAGTCTGGCCTAAAGGTCATAAATATCGCAATTACATGTTTCACTGAAATCAGGGTTGAAAAGACAAAGTGACTGTGAACATTTTGTACAGTCAGCTGCTGAAAATAAGCCTGCTGGATTATAAGTTTAGCTTTGTGATGCTGCCCTTCAAACAAACCTCCAAAAACACAGAAGAGCGCAAACTTGTAAACTGTCTGACACATACACGCCCCAAAACGGAAAACATTTGATTTGGTTGGACACGGTAACGCCGCGGCTGAGATCAGCATTGTTGATGTGTGTGGCTGACTGACTGTGTTTGGCGTGTCCTGTGAGTGTGCGTGACACGTCTCGATGATGCGCTTGATTTAGTCTGCCGGTTTGGGGTACTCTAATCCGCCACGCACTCGCTGGTACTACCTAGTTATTCCACTGACAGCTACTGCCTTGGGAACAGGAGCTGGAGCTCACGCATGCAAAGTACTCACAAATTTGTACACACAGGCAAAATTGGGACACACACACACTTCTTGAGGCACCGTTCATTCTGATCTCGCTTTGGGACTACTGGAGACAGATGGGTGAACAGTGGGAGTCTGGGCTGCCATCACTCCAAGAGCAAAGGCACGCAGGCATAAATACACACATTTTATATAGAAAGGATCACAGACTTGGTCAGAAAGTGGCACACATACAAACAAACGGGCTAAAATACTCAAGGAAACGGCTAACTCACACAATCTCACATACACACGCAACACGCTGGCTAAGCCACAGTCACACGCATACTTATTTAGTTGTAAACACTGTCTCAGAATTAAACACTGCTTCTTCTTCTTCAAACACACACACACACACATGCACACACACACACACACACACACTGGAAGAAACATGCATAGCTTCATCTATTCTCACACATCGAGAGAACAGTTAGCTTTTACTTGAAGAATTTTAAGCAGATATGTTACACAAGAGAACCAGAGCTGGTTTAATTGTGCGAGCAAAACATGAGCTTTTAGTTAGGTGACAACTGATTGCCCTTTTGATCAGAATCAGAATCGGCTTTATTGGCCAAGTAAGTGTGTATACAAGGAATTGGGCTCTGATTTTGTTGAGCTAAACACAATAAACAAATGTTTTCGTGTGTTTGCTGTCACAGGGGTGTTATCCTGGGCCAATCTGTACAATATGTACAGCACATAGGCACAAGCACATGTAGGGCTAACAATTCACAGGTCATGTAAATTACTTACAGAGTTTGATATATTTCAGATCAGTCTCCACCACAGATATCAGACAGTCCACATACAGCATACCTCATAACATATAGACATTTTAATAAGGAGAGATCATTATCATTTTTCTATTTTCTTCTTCTATGTGTTACTCCATTTCACCACTTAGAGAACCATGAGTATTGACGTTTCTTTCTCATCTAGTTCCCCTCATAAAATTTTTTTTCCCACCAAAGCACAAAAGCATGGAAGAGGATTAGGGCCTATTATTACTGTATTATGCATTACTCACTATAAGTGTATAATTCAAAGGTTGTCCAAATAAATTGGGTGGGGTTCGCCTTTCATGATGCACTGCTCAAAGTTTGACCCTGCGTGCCTGTATATTATCAATAGCACTCACTCTTTCCCATTACCACACCCATAGCTTGGTAATAAACAATAAAGCAAGTAAAGGTCATTATATTACTGTAAAACATATACTGGGCAGTATGTAGTTGCTTGATTTTACTACTAATAGCGGTAAATGTCCCGTAAACAAAGATAATGTTGATGTATAAATTCATCTCTTCCCAGAGACTTTCTTTGCACAGGGTCTCTAAACAGCTTACTTCACCTTTGTTTCTAGAGCAGAAAAATCCCCTGCCGAGTTCATAACATGTCACTCAAATTGCACTTCTTGATTAAGCTTCATGATTATTGTCTGTCTGGTTTTGTCTAGTCTGCCATGCATAACTCTGAGTGCTTATTATGTTTATTCTTCCTGCTCTCAGTGGTTATTTGCGGTGTTTTAGGAAAGAACGGGATGTTTTGTTCCTGCTTCCTAACTGTCCAGGTCACACAGTCTCACTCATTATGGGTCTCTGATTGGGGTTGATTACAGAAACATGTCAGATTTGATTGCTTCTGTCTGGGAAATGTACGATGAGAGACGTGTTCAGGAGTAGTCGAGAACATATCATAACCCTTAGCTTCCTTGTGTCTTTTTTTTAACCAAACTGTGGAAGCATTACTGATAACGGAGCAGATTTTTTTTTGTTGTGCAGCCGTTGTTAGACGTGTAAAACTATTCATTCCACTCAGCACAGTGCGTTCACTGAGTACCTGCTTCAGCTAAAGAACAGGTATCCATATATGCACATACTTTGGCAAATTCTTAAATTCAATTCGTAAATGTTACGTTTACACATTTCATCTTACACTTTGATAGATATCTATGCATGTGTATAGGTATGCATTATAAGTGAAGGTATAAGCGGCGCCCTGCAGCAAATGCTTTTAACCTTGGCTAATATATGTCTGTAAGCCATTAATAAAGTGGCTCTTCTCACTTTAAAAGGAGATGGATGCTGCCTTTGTTTGACGCTGTTACTGTCGTTCATCCATCCATTCTCACAGGCCACACTGGGAGCTTTGCCACGGCTAAAATAGAGAGACAGACAACCACAAACTCACATCCTAGTACAGGCCAGCTCCACCTACAGAGACACAGGACACTGACCAAGAGGTAAACCAAAGCTGCTGGAAGTTTATGCATGAAACGCACTTGTAGTCAGTCATTTTTAAAGAATTCTTGGGAGGTAATTAGATGAATCATCATGATCACACCAAAAACACACCTGGAGCTGTGGTTAGAAGTTCCTCATGGGATAATATTTCATCTAATCCAACTGTCCCTTGGTCGTATTTCTGTATATGATATGGCCTACTTTCACTTCACTGTTAATGGCTCTGTCACAGTTTGAGTAAAAGTAGGACAGGAACCTGCTTGTGAGTACCTGCGACATATTGCTGTTGGAGACTGATTGCAAGTAGTTGCAGATTGAGGTTGCAACACCCTCAACCTCTGGACAACCACTTTTGATCGCAAGGCTATTGCACAGGTTGTCTGGTGGGAGGCAATCGGTCTGCTTACTATTGTATTACTATTGGGGCGATCGTGGCTATTGGGGCGATCGTGGCTCAAGAGTTGGGAGTTCGCCTTGTAATCGGAAGGTTGCCGGTTCGAGCCCCGGCTTGGTCAGTCTCGGTCGTTGTGTCCTTGGGCAAGACACTTCACCCGTTGCCTACTGGTGGTGGTCAGAGGGCCCGGTGGCGCCAGTGTCCGGCAGCCTCGCCTCTGTCAGTGCGCCCCAGGGTGGCTGTGGCTACAATGTAGCTTGCCATCACCAGTGTGTGAATGGGTGGATGACTGGATATGTAAAGCGCTTTGGGGTCCTTAGGGACTAGTAAGGCGCTATATAAATACAGGCCATTTACCATTTTACTATTGTGACACACAATACTGTACCTACAGAGGCAGATTTCTAACACATCGGATTGCACTCAGTTTGAGCCAGTGTGTACCACTGAGCACAATTCATGTGCAGTTCCTCTTTTTAATAAGGTACTTGATTCAACTAGATGACAACTGGTTGTGTTTTGTTTATATTTTTATATAAAATGAAAGTTGCCAATCGCCTATGACATTTTGCAGTTAAATCATTATCCTGCAGCAACTTTGTTACTATTGTGAAGGAATTTTTGTTTAAGTCTACGAGGCTCTGAGTGTAAGAAGTCTGAGTTTCAGTTCACATGTGAATTTGTGTGTGTGTTAACACCAACAGAATTGCAATTTTTTTTTACTTATCTCAGTTAACCATGAATCATTAACAAGTTACATATAATTGCGAACTTGACCCCATGCAGTTACAAACTGATAGCAGACTGGCATTTTATTGTAATTTTATTGCGAGCTTGGTGCACAGTCTTTTTGAAGACAGCAATAATACACCAATAAGTTCATTGCACATAGTCACAATAATTGTTGCCATTGATCACTACTTGAATGGGAAACATTTTTCAGGGAAGTCTCATTAAAATGACAGATTTTCTGTAATTCTGTACTTTTTCTTCTTCCTCTACAGACTGGCAATAACAGCTGCCAAGAAAGAGGAGGCAGAGCAGATACTTGGGAAAGAGAAGCAGCAAGTTGAAATTCACAGGTAAATTTATGACCAGGAAAAAGTAAAATGGCATGCGGATGGGGGAATACGGTTATGTGTTAAGGATTTTGTAAAGAAGCCAAAAACAGCTTGAAAGTTTCATTTTCATCCTGTTGGTGTGCGCCACCCAGCTTGGCTGTTTAGTTCTGGACAAAATACATGACAGGGAAGTCCAGGGCAGATGGGAAACAACTGTGTGAGATGATAGCAGGAGGACAATAAAATAGAGAGTGGGAAAACAGAAGAGAGAAGGTTAATTCAGTTGACCCAGTGGTTAATTCCAGGAAATAGAAAAAGAGGATGGAAAAGACATGAGCAGCTAATGACAGGACAGAAGCAGATGAAAGAGGTGAAGAGGTAGAGAGTGGGAGAAAGGATATGAGAAACACCGAAAGCTGCTAAATGAGTAAACCAGTATGGGGAACGAACATGTGCAGTCTCTTTCTCTGAGTCTCAATTTTTCCACTGTTTTAGGACTGATCACCAATGACAGATCTGGCCCATATCTGTTCCTCCATTTGGTCCTGTCAGCTTCGTGATTTATATCATCTGACATTATAAAACTGGCTCTCGTGACAAGCAGTGCCCGTACTCCCCTCACCCTGCACGCACACATGCACACTCTGAGGCACTGCAGACCAGCTCAAGGTCTGCCCTCTCGTCCCGTCTTGTCTCGTTTCGTCAGAGACTCTGTTCATTTTTTTATCACCTTAAACCACAAACCCCAAATAAGCAAAAACAACCACTCAACCCTGCAGAGCTCTCAAAAACAGTCCCATCATATTGCTCGTAAAACCCAGCCATGCTCATAATGTTAGCTTGTTACTGTGTATGTCTACCTGTGTGCGCCTCCATGTGTGTTCCTGTGTCTGGATTGTGTGCTTCCACATCTATGAGTATGCAGGAAAATAGGAAACTGTTCGGCATCCTCTCACCCACAAAAGTGGGCTCGGAATAACAGAATGTTCTATTCCATTGCTCTAGTTTTCCATGCTTTACATTGGTCTGTGTGTCTGCCTGAGTTTGTGTGCGTGTGTGTGTGTTTGTATCCGTATGCAGATGTGAGTGAGGGCTAGTGATCTTTCATGTTTCTCAAAGTGCTTTTCGTCTGAACATATTTCTTTAAGAGTGAGAGAGATTTTGGTGAGGAAGAAGGCAGAACACCAAAAGACACTTTGTTTTTTTGTGGTTTTTATCCTCAGTCGCCTGCTGTCATTTATTTAGCTTCTGATTTTTGAAACTTTTACGTTTCTCCATTATTTTCCCACTAATTTATTACCTGCCCTACATTGCCTACATCTGTAGTGACAAAGCAAGACCAAAGAATTTAAGCAATGTTCAGTCCATGAGTCAAAATTTAGGAGAAATCTATTTGCACTCTGCCTCGATTTCCTCCTTTCTGTATATATTGTCTGCATCTCCTTCTATTCTTTGTCGTGTCCTCACTTGTTATGGGTGTAGCTTCTGTCTTTCTAGTTTCCAGACAGACTGCCAGCCCTGTTATACTTTTGCTTTTGTTTTCATGATATTTTACCAGCAAAAAAGCTGCAATTCTAAGTTTATCTCTGTCTGCTGAGTCCTGCACTCTGGGTCCACTTTCTGCCTGTCACACGCTCCATTTCACATGACACTTTAAGATAAACGTAGCTCTTTTTTCACACAAATTATTGTTTTATCCTATCAAATTAACAATGCCCACATGTGCCCACATGTGCCAGCCAGGTTAACATTTGGTGTGAGCTTTACTGACCTCTCAAAGTTCCCCGTAAAGTGTTGTTAAGTGTCAACTAGCAGTGTGCCAACTAGAGGGGGTGAAAATGGTACTATTGTTATTGATACTGCTGCAATTGAGTGTCTTGTATAATAGCAATTTTTAGTATTGATTAGTATCCTTTTTTTTTTTAATCCCTACCAGTCAGCCTAAATTGTTTCTCCCTGGAGCAAGTGTAGAAGGTTTCTAGTAACCGATAGCATACAGTATTGTTAGGAATATCAGCTGAATGAGAGAAGAAGATTTAGCTAAGCTCTCTTACTGAACTGGAACAGACAAAGTTGCTAATAATGGACTAACATCACTTTAACTTTACCTCTAAGACATCACCCCAATGTTCAAAGGCATCTGAATAGCTGTTTTAAACACTTTAAAAATGAAACTAGAATTTCTTAGTTTCAACATTTGTTTTGCTGTTTTATACTATTTTCAATTAAAATTAATGTTTACATAATGTGTAATTGATATTTTCTTTTACAGTTTTCTTTCAAAAATATTACATCTGGTTTTCACAGTGTGTTATTTGTTTCACACCAGAACAACGCCACACTTTGCTTCTCTCTTTATCACATTGATAAACTCCAGTGGAGTAACAGCCTTAGTATTTGTAAAGGAAAGGGAGAAAGAATTTCCGCTCTTAGTTTGCAATACAAAACAATGATCTTTCCAGGCAGCACCATTAAAAGTTAATGTGTGATTCGCACACAGCGCCCGTATCTTTATACAGGGCGCTCTATTTAGAGGTTCAGATATTATAATCAAATGTGTCAAAGCAATGAAGTATTGTAAATTTATTTTTTAAAAATCAAAGGCTTTTCTGGAAATTGTAAAATCTAAACTATTTCAAGCTGTCAGTTTGTGTGTGTTTGTGTGTTTCAGAGGTGCTTGTGTGCGGCAGCATCAGGCCCTGCGAGCAACTCTGTCTTTGCTCCGCTCCTCTGGCAGCGCGCTCACAGATGTACGGGGTTTCCTCAGCCAACTGACAAGGGCCTGGCA
Organism: Neolamprologus multifasciatus; assembly: GCF_963576455.1. Lineage (NCBI taxonomy): Eukaryota > Metazoa > Chordata > Actinopteri > Cichliformes > Cichlidae > Neolamprologus > Neolamprologus multifasciatus. The sequence continues at coordinate 26,794,925 of NC_140452.1, forward strand.
GGCCTTCAGGTCTCAGATAATGCAGCACAACACACAGGTGTACTCAGGTAATACAGACTGTGCATGCACACACACAACACACACACACACACTAGTTCAAAAGAGTGTAAGAGAAACAAAGGTTTATATGTATGAGAGTCATTTACAGGACAGTAAAGCAGAGCATGTGTTTTTGTAGAGTGCTAAAGTGGACATGAAAGAGGCAGAAAGAGTTGAGCAAATAATCTCTCAACAGGAATAAATATTAGTTTAACTGTGCCGTCGACTCTTTTAGTTCTGAGAGCAGCTCCCACAATGAATGGATCGCAATATGTGTGCGTGTCTGTGTGTTTATAGTTAATACACAAACTCTAACAATCTTTAAAGAGAGGTTAGACAGGATGAAATGTGTGTGCACGTCTTTATGGGTTCATGTGCCTAAAGTCTGTAAACCGATGAACCTCCTGCGATAAAATTTAAATAGATGTAAGCAAGTGAAGCAAGACTGCAGGCAGGCATGTGTTTGTGCGTTTTGTGTGTGTTCTGCACTGACAGTAAATGCCTGAAGGAGAGTTAACCTCCGGCTCACCTCATGGGTGGGTCGTTTTCTCTGTGCTGCACGTTCCAAACAGCTGCGAAGTGTAAGCATGTATGTGTGTGTTTATAGCGAAGAGAAAAAAGAGAGAAGGGGTTTGATGCAGGAAGTCAAAGAAAGTGGTCTACTGTCTGTATTGATGTCGTGTGAGTGTGTTTGCTCAGTGACGTGTTCGTGAAAACAGCTGCTGCACGAACCAACGGATATAATAAACTACACACTGAAGAATGCACGCACCCACCCCCATGTGGGTTCGTATACACAGTACATATGTTCAATGAAAGCAAATCTTCTGTAAAACAAATATAGAAACCTAATGTCGACGAGGCATTCTCTATTTGTTTTTCTCATCTTTAAAAACAATTTTTGGGTTTCTGAATATACCAATGCTACAATTTTATACTTTGTACACAGGCTTACAGATGGGCCGGCCCCTCCCAGGGAAACTTTGTTTGCTAGGCAAAGACATGCATATTTACTAGCTGGTTGCTGGAAGTTGTTGAATGTCGTCATGTGAAATCCGCTGCAAATAAGGTGCTGCACCCAAAACTTCCTTGTGTTTGTTTTGGTCGAAAGCATATTACTGCATAGTCCGCAGTAGTTTGGATGGAAGACGCGAACTTGAAAATTAGCCACCAAGCAGTAGTGAAACTACTACATTTGCCTTCAAAGTAAAGTTGCTCCTTTTGAAACGTGTTGGTTGCCTTTTACTTTAAAGGCAAACATTCATCCACTTCAGGGCCACTTTTCCTAGTTTCACTACTGCTTGGCGAGAAGTGTGTTCTTCTACAAAAAGTACGAGCAGCCTGCTAGTAAAGCAGGAAGCTCTGTATACCAGTGGTTCCCAACCCCCGGTACTAGTTTTATTTTGTTGTATTTATCTGCGACACCTTAAAGGCCGGTCCGTGAAAATATTGTTGGGCATAAACCGGTCCGTGGCACAAAAAAGGTTGGGGACCACTGCTATATACCACTCACATAGTGACTGCCAGCAATTCCAGCAACTACTCCCTTCCCTCACCCCTAACCAATGATAGCAGATGGCTTCCGCTCCCTGAGTCTTGTACTGCCGGATGGTTCTTGCTGTAAAAAGGGATGTTTTTCTTCCCAAGTGCTTTCTCATAAGGGGTCATCTGATTGTTGGTGTTTTCTCTTAACTTATCAAATAAAGTGGCTTGAGGCAACTGTTGTGGTGATTTGGCGCTACATAAATAAAACTGAATTGAAAGTAGTTGCTGTACCAGTAATTGGCAACACTATTTCTCCAAGCAGCCAGTGGTTGTCAGGGGATGCCCAACTGGTCTCTAGACCTGTATGACTGCGACTTCAGCAATCGATTTCACAGACAGCCAGCAACAAATTAGCAACTGGTAGGGGGGGTAGACATTTTTCCTTAAAACCAACCTCGGGGGTTGCTGACTGGTCTTAAGGCCTGTGTGAATGGGGCCTAAAGCTACAGCTTGTAGTCACCATGAGTCCCCTCTTACCTTACATAATCTAATCCTAATAGTTATACATATGAGTGTCGGTTCAGTTTAGTGACTAAAGTTCACCAGTTGCTGTATGTTTTGGTTTTGTGTAGTTTAAATTTAACACTAGTATTGTGTCTGTTGTGTCTTGTTACAAAAGCTCAAAATAGGTTACCATGCTGCGCATTATAGTCAAACTGATAATGTGCATAAGAAAGGCTTTTAACATCTTTATCTGCAACGTTTGATTGACAAGCAAAAATCCCATAATTATTCAGCTAGTTCTGGCTCGTTCCAACACCAGCTGGTTAATCAGTGACATGTTTTTAGCCCTACTGTGATACAATTACTGTAATTTCAAAACTGAACCACAAACCCTTTGCCAGTCACCTGAATGCGACTGCAAACTGATATGGGCGTTTGTCGGCTTTTAAACTGTGCTACTTGTCTGTCAGCATTCTGTGGTTAGCGCTGAACAGCAGACGAGCGGAGCAGGTGAGGTGGGGAAGAAGGAGCAGAGGGAAACATAAGGAGGTTGCCCCATGTGAATAGATAAATGTGGTTTATGGTTAGGTGGAAGAGAGGAGGGAGGAGAAGCCTTGAGGGGTGTGGAATTTTACAGAGAAAGCAAGATAGAGACACACAGTGAGATTGGAGGAAGATGAAGACGCGATTAATCCAACTTTACTTTTGTGCAAATGTCAGCAGTTGACTTGTATGACTTGACAGTTAGAGGCGATGGACCCAGAGGTTTGAATGTGTGGGATTTTGGTGGAAACAGACTCGAGTGTCATGTGACTAAGCGTGACTAAAGACACACAAATGTGCGTGCATGCTTGTGAGCATGTGTGCGGGTGTGTGTGACCGATCCGTGAACCACATATATCTGCCAACACCGTGGGCCATCCCAACACTCTATAGTATCTATTTCCCTGGGAGCCAACTTTCTACATGTGTGAGTTGATACTGATTGGAGGAATATAAAAACATCAAATATATGTTCACACAGCTTAGCAAATACTGCCTCCACATCTGTCTGTTTCCATTTCTCAGTCGCTCCAAAGCATTTTAATGTAAACATGGATAAGAATTGTATTGGGGTATAATCAGCTAAAGGTTTATGAATTCCTGTAGGGAGGTATTCAGGTAAAGCTGGTTTCTAAAAGACAACTACAATGCAGTAATAAGCCGTTATTACTGAGCAATTTTCCCTTCATAGCACTTACTTTCTCTGAGAACGTGTAGTGCGCTCCTTGGTGTTCTAGTTAGGTAAAAATAATTTCGAGGTAGGAACAGTAAACTCCTTCAGGGGTCTGCTGTGCAGCACTTACATCAGATTTTTTCCCCTGAAGCTGCTGTGGTTCAGAAGGTGGTATGCTTTTATTATGCATAATAAACTAGGCAGACACACAAAAATGCATGTGGTATGCTTGAGAATGTGATGTTATAGTAATGTAGACTCCAGTGTGTAAAAATTCCAGTGTGTGCGTGTGTAACTGTAAAGGTAGCTCCAATTTTGCAAGATCTTAATGTTGCCTTGACTCCTGTAGTGTAGGTTACTGTAACCTAGCTACGTTATGGGAGTCGGCTAGTTATTAGTGGCGTTGTTTGTTTCAGTCCATCCACAGCTTTAGCCTCAGGCTGCGGCAGTTGCTGCATGTTTGCAAAAGCAGTTGTAAACTGCTGTTTATGTAAATCACATGTAAAAGATGTTGATGCTTTGCCAAAGATAATCTGTAGTTTGACACCCCCCCCCCTCCCCCCCTTATCTCCCTCTGAAGGGAGCGGGCATGCAATCGGTTTCATTTGGTTGCTTGTCTGCCTGTTTGTTAGCAGTCGAGCATTTTAAGATATCATTTGTCAAATTGCTGATTTAATTGTGGTGAAAATCACTTCCAGGTCAAGATCACAACAAATGTCTAAATCAGTTAAAACTTACTATATTGCCCACATTTTTTTATGGATTGTTTTCAAAGTTCACAACAATATACTCGGCCTTGGGAGACTAATTTCAAAAAACCATAATCAAGCAATATGTCATGTGGCATGGAGAGATGTGGGTAACGTGCATACGATGCCCTATGACCCACAAAGCAAACTGAAATCATCATATTGCCATAAAACATCATAAATAAAACATAAAAGTTTTAGTTTAGCCCCTGCACTCTCTCAGTGATTTACCACAGTTTATTCTGCAGTTAGATTAGTCAAACTGTAGCTTTGTTTTTTGTCCTGTAACATATTTTCCCCTCCATGGAGTAAATCTTATTCTTGGTGTTTTTAGAGTGCTTTGAGTTCATAGCGTTGTGTTTGTGGTCCTAAGAGTTCTTATGTTTTCTGGATTGACTTTCTGATCTCCCCTGGTATTGGGTTTGAATTATTTGCAGAGCTGTACTCACTCAAAGAAAATCTTGGTCAGCTGAAATGTCCCAACACTTCAACCAATGCGTTTTTCACAGGGAGGCGTTACCTCAACATTAAAGCTACCGCAGTGTGTGGTGCGCACTCTACCTCCAAGCCATATTACAGCAAAAGAATAATAATTAGGTATAAAAAGCCAGTATACGCTCACTGAATGATTTGACCTCATCACTTTATACTTAAATGTTAGCAGCAGACTCCGAAGTGACCCGTGCCCACCTGCCAATATTGATGCAATTTTCTGAAATTAGAAATATATCAGCTGTTGATCTGAACAGGACAGTTGAGCTTAATGTTAACAAGCCTCATGTCCCAGGGGGAAAAACAAAATCATGATATAATTTTTCCATTTAAATCAGAAGAGGCTTCAGATCCAGCTTGGTCTAAGGGTGGAGCTGCTGCTGCTGCTCACAGAAGCTGTAGCTGGATGCAATTGTCATCTAAACCTATAATTAAACCAAACATATAGACATATGCCAATTCCATCATGTTGACACTCAAGCCTCAAGCCCTAAACACAGCCTAACAAAGACAAGTTAGTTCACTGCTCTTGGATGCTCTTCCTTGTTGGTTGTTGAGCTGTTATATGCAAACCGCCGCAAAGTTTCCAGTTGACTACTTGGCCATCTTACTTAACAGAATGGAGCCACATTAACGACTTCTTTGACATTGTTGTTTGCAGCCAAGCAAATGTCGAGAACACATAAACACTAAATACACTGGACCTGGCAGTTTGCGTTAGGTTGGGCGAGTCCAAAGTTGCTGAGGACTGAGGAGTTCTCACATGTTGTCTCGTCCTCCCTTTGCCAAAAATAACAAAACAAATGCTTTTCTCCCTAAACAAAACATCAATGATCGTCCAATCTGGAAGGATGTGGTCAGATGAGAACATATCAACCAAACAATCGATCCAGCCCCACATAACTGGTCAAAGGGAAGAAGTTGTTTATTAAAGTATTGGCACTCAAAAGCAGTCATGTACTGCTCTGTGGTGTATTATAGAGTAAATAAAATGTTCTGTGACTGCAGCACAGCACAAAGTACTACCCCAGTGACAATACAGCGAGGCTATTCTAAAATGTCTGTGGCCAGCTGCTAGTAAGTTGCTGTAATTTTTACAGCCACCTTGTTACACTGTGTGTGTCTTTTTGTTAGCAGCGAGGACACAATAGAAGAGCTGCAGAGAAAGTCAGACCAGCTGGTTCGCTGTCATCGCAAAACCTTTCTGCTCCATCAAGTATTTATACAGCTATTGCTGTTTGGACACGACTGCTGCTGCAGTGTTTATTTGCGAGTCTTTCTGTGCGAGCCTTTTGTCGGGGCTCGTGTTTCTGTGTGTTCGCTGCTTTTCACGCACACACTTCTTGCCTTTGCTGTGTGTGTGCGCGCGCGTCCTTCTGAGCGTGTAGCTGTGCCGCTTTACCCTGGCAGACCTTGTCATGTCACAGTGACCAGAAAGCAATTATCAGTGTATTGCCAGTTGGAGAAGGACCTCCTACACTCCCCTTTTCCTGCTGAAAGAGCGAGCGAAAGAAAGGGGGAATGGAAGTTAGAGCCAAGATAAGAAACAAAGAGACACAGAAAGAGAGGAAGCTGGATGAAAAAAAAGACTGAGAGAAGAGAGACAGTGAAGGGAAGAGTGAAAAGAGAGAAAACAAGAGAGGGAGAAAGCAAAGAAAACAAAGACGGGAGCAGGAGAATGTCAGGCTGACATTGCTGGATGGGTTTGAGAGCTCTCCAGGCCTGCAGCCACGATGCCCTGCCGTAACAACGCGTTATGTGGCAACGCAACAAAAATGCTATAAAGCTCCACTTCTCCGGCATGATTTCAAAACATCATAAATAACTTGAACTCAATTATGTTTCTACACATTTCTTCATACTGCAGCAGGTATTACAACCTGCAGGAGCTGCTTTTTTATTTTTAAATTTTTGAATATGTAGTACTTATGTAATGTACTAAATTTCCTAATATTAAATTAGGTTTGCTTTAAAGGTGACTCTCGTTGTTAACAATAAATAGCCACACACCACAAAAGAAGTAACAATATAAGCTTTTTTATCATAGTTATCTGACAAATATTACAATTCATGTTTCTAGACAACCATAAAATTTCAGTTTATGCTTTTATTTCCACCGGGATTGATTATTGCAGAGCCACAGAAACTAACAGTAGTTCATGCTAATAGCCCTCAGGGTTTAACTTAGTGAACAAAGCATTAAAAATCTACAGTTAAGTCCAAAAGTTTTTGTACAGTAACACTTCTTTTGTAGTTTTGAATAAATGGACAATTGACTGACAAGCAGTTTGTATTAGTTTAGACAACCTAACGTTACTTTAAATATAAAGATCATTTTTGACAGTTTTATAGAAGTCTTTTACAGTCAATTACTCCTTAAAGTCTTGAACTCATGATCACAAAATGCTGTGTTTCCTCCCTTGAGATGCTCTGCCAGGCCTTTACTTCAGCCGCCTCCAGTTACTGCTTGTTTGGGTGTCTCTCTGCGTTCAGTTTTGTCTCCGGTAATTCAAAAACATGCGCTATCGGGAGATAAAATGACTGACTTGGCCAATGAAGAATATCCCGTCTTTGCGTCGAGAAATTCTCGGGTTGCTTTTGCGGCACGCTTTGGATCATTATCTATTTGCACTGTGAAACTGAGTCTGATCAGTTTTGTAGCATTTCTCTGAATATGAGCTGAGAGTATTGCTCTATACACTTTACAGTTCATCCTGCTGCTTCTATCAGCAGAACCATCATCGATAAACACTGGTGGCCCACTTCCACTGGCAGCTGTACATGCCCGTGCTTGCTGATTATGCAATTTATGATTGCAAGCCTTTGTCATTTTATACATATTTAGCTGAAGACGAGGGCTGGTATGCAAATATTTACACTTATGACAGCTACATGCACATGGTTTTTCCAGTGAAAACAGTGGCATGTTATTCACTATTCAGAGTCGAAGCATAAGTGCTTTTCTCTTGCATGAGAGCCACTCTAGCATGGAGAAAGAAGTCCAGCGCTGCAGTGTTACAAGCTGTTGGCCTGACATAAAGTCTAAATATCTCAGTCAGCCATTTCCTCCATGTCCGTTTTTAATACATGTATTCAGTGGCCTGGAAACCGGCAGAATAATGATTGCCCCCCATACCTGTGCAGCACGCATCTAGATTAAGCCTTTGTTTAAAGATCCTTTCAAGATTCATGTTTCTCTGCTATTTTATTCTTGTTTTATTTTTTTAATCTAGTGATTTGGTTTTGTCTACATGCTGTATCGAACCACCAAGGTGGCAGTGAAGGAAAGAAGCAGCAGCAATACAGCAGCTACTTTGCGTCAGACACACAACAACACAGGCTACCCTACTGTCTCACTGTTTTACCTCCCGAGTCCCAGCTTTCCTGTCAACACATTCCCATCTTTCGGCTCTCCCTCTCTTCCTCGTGTTCAGCTCGTGTCTATGACTTTTTATTTTAACCAACCCTCGTGTATTTCTGACATCAGCTCTTGTTTATGATACACTATGAGCTTTATTTTGTGTTCTTCCTCCACTTGTGTTTTTTCCTCATTATTACAAATGTCACATTTGCACAGTGTTTTATTTGATGTGAGCCGTCCTCCTTTGCTCAAGTACAATGAACCATCTGATAGAAAACACGGCCCACTCCGTCGCTCTCATATACGCTCTCATTGTCTTTATGCAGGATGACTTTTGTAAGCTTTTACCGCATCTTCATCGGATGAAGTAAGCGTTTGTGTGTCTGTCTGTGTAAACAGCACTGAGTGAGGAGTTGAAGAATTCCAGCGTGGTGCTTCAGAACATGAGAGAAGAGAAAGAGTGCCTAAGTCAGCAGCTGATGTAAGTGTCTGCAGTATGTGGTAAAACAAACAAAACACACACACACAAACACACACGCAAACACGTGCACCGATGTGGACGCAGGTGATCCGTGGTATTTGAAATATGCCGGGTAAAGAGCAGGTCACTGCAACGCTTTTACTCTACACATAACTTCCCTCAGCCAAGTGCAGCCTCACTGACTCCACCCAGACCAGGAAATGCTCACTGTCTGCATACCAGGCTTGTCAGGTTGCAACACCAGAGGATTTTACTGTAAAGACTAAAACAAAGGTCTGCTCAGAGGATAAATACACGATATGTAGAAAATAGCTTTCTCAGGAGTGACTGTTTTTTTGTTTTTGTAGTCCATCCAGATCCTGGGTGTTGGTGTTTTATTTTAGTAACACAATACACAGACGTCATTGACATAATGCTGTAGTTGTTACATTCTGACACTTTAAAATATGTCATATTGTACATTAAATTTTTTTTATTGCCATCACATATTTCTGTCTGTTTGCACATACACCTACCTCAATTCCTCCTCTTTCCTTTAGGGAAGCACTTTATTAATTGTGACTGTAGTTTTTAGCTAGTCTTTTTTTAATAAATAAAAAAATGCAACTTTTTAATCAGACAAATAGCTAAAGCTGTACGTAATGTTATTATGTGGTGCTGTTGGAGGAGCTTTTTGATGAGCAGATGAGAACAAGTTGTGATTTTATGACTCAGGATGATAGTTGGCTCATATGCTGCTTTAGGCTTTCAAAAGTTGTTTTCTTTAAGAACATGAGGAACTGGGTCCAACTGTGCCAAACCCAGAGAAACTATGCAGTTCCTGCCAGTCTTCAGGTTTTGACAACTCTTGGGTTTATTGCGCTTCAGAGGTGTGAGTAAGATTGTTAATTTAGGTGAGATATATCATATTCGTCATTTTACAGACAAAGTAAAGCAATTTATTGCGCTCGCATTGTAAAAAAGAGCAGCTCGGGATGATAGAATAGTGTTTGTAACATGACGGCAAATTCATTTTGTCAGGGTGGAAATCTTTTGTGGTGCTCAAATAGTTTTGAGAAATAAAGAGGTTATACACACACAATATGGTAATATTATGTTGAAGCACAGTACGTATCACTCCGCGAGGCGCCTGCCTAATATAGCCGTAATGCTCCGACAATCCATCAAGCAGTCCGGGTTCGTAGCTTAGACAGATTTTTCGAGCGCCGTGTACGACATAAAATCGTTTCAAGGTCAGTAAACACAACCAGAATTCATACATAAGGCCCATTGGATTATAAGGGGCACTGTTGATTTTCAGAAAAATCAAAGGATTGATTTCAAGTGTGCCGTATTTTCCAAATAACACGGTAATAACGACGGCCCGCTAGCATGCTCTACCAAAAATAGTGCTTTGTTGTGTATCTGAGTACACCACTGAAGTTGCAGCATTTTTACAAACCAATTCTGGTTTATCCGTTTCATTCAACAATCTGCTTTCGCTGCCATGCTTTTTCCGCTGTGTGCGTATGAAAACAAAGGCACTGCGCATGCGCGTTTTACCCATATTCTATCGCGATATTTCATTTTTCTATCGTTGCCCAACATTATACTGGTATTACCGTGAACAGTATGATATGGCCCAGCCCTACCACTTACCATGCCAGAAGTCAGTCAGCAGTGCCGGCTTGATACCAGATCTGGGCCAGACCTGCTTGCTATGTGGGATCTAGAGGATTGTGAATAGCTGTGGTTGTTATATTGTGCGTTGGTTCAATTTATGTTCCTAACGAAAGGTGTCTGTGTTTACGAGCATTTAAGTCTAGATTATGAAATAAGGTAGAAAAGGTGTGCCCGAGTTTTTTTGTTTGGCATCTTTTCCAGTTATATCAGGCAAAACATTTTCCCGCTCCGTTAATTCTGTTGCAGTGTTGTCAGTGTTATGAATGATATCTGTCTGCGATTTCCATAAAGCTGCCCGTGTGTGGTGGAGAGCGGTACAGACCTGCAGCAGCATATTTTCCTTTTGCAGATTCACCTGTGCTTCTGGAATCATGTTCAATAAAATCTTGTATAAGAACCTCCGTGAGAGCACTCGAAATGGGTCATGGAAGGGGCTTTCTTTCAGCGTGACAGTAACCAGAGACATCCCAACAAGGCAACAAAGGAGTGGCTAAAGAAGAAGCACTTAAGGTCATGGAGTGGCCTAGCCAGTCTCCAGACCTCAGTCCTGTAGAAGATCTGTGGAGGGAGTTGAAGATTTCAGTTGTCAGCCAAGAAACCTAAAGGTTTTAGAGAGTTTCTGTGAGGAGTGGGCTAAAAGATGTGTGCAAACCTCGCGACCAAGTACAAGAAACATCTTATCACTGTGCTCGTCAAAAAGGGTTTCTCCACCAAGGATGAAGTCATGTTTTGCTTGGAGAACAATACTTTTTTCTCACAATAATATGGAAATTTATAACATTTATATAATGCGTTTTTCTGGATCTTTGGTTAATATTGTGTCTCTCTCTGTTACATTGAAAGTAAAATTATAGATTAACAGTAGAGGAGCTTGTTTCAGGCAGGGGCTAGACTGAGGGGCTGGGACCAGTGTGGGAGAAATAAGGATTATTTTGAACTATAAATCTTGCAAAGCAACTCTCCAAAGTCCCAGGATATGGAACTAAAAACGAGTGCAATATGTCTGCTTTAATTAAATGTTTTATTAAAATTCAGTCTGTTTACTAAAGTGACCAGTCCACCGAATTTCACCTTGGCTAATGTTTTCCAGCTCATGAGTTAGCTCTTGGATAAAGGAACAGTTGCTGGCCATCTTGCTGTCGACAGGCTTTCCACTTCTGCCACTGAGTTGACAGCCTCAGTCATTCTGTCGCTGTTTATTCGTGTTTGTTCTGTTCATGATTCCAGATCTGAGATAACCATTCAGTTTCGCATTCAGTGAAATGGCACTTCTTCTTTGCAGGTGTTTTATTGCCATGTTTGGCAAGTTCTGTCATAAGCCACAGGTGTATAAATAGATAGATAAATAGATATACACACATGCAGCTGTGTAAATTGGACAACAAAAAGAAACATTTGCATCCCTTTGTAAAACTTCACAGAGCATTTTGCTTCCTGCCTTTAGCCTTAAAGATAAAGATACGCAAAAAAATGGAGCAGGATGTTCGGTTAAAATTAATAATTTCTCAAACCCTCATGAGTCCCATGAGGATGTGTTCAGGAACATCAGTCTGACATTTATTGCTGTGGTAAAATGTCTTTTTACAGCTGTTTGATAAGCTGTGACTTGGCAGCGACATTTCATCAAGCACGAATAGTGTTTTCACATGCACACTTTAACTGCTCACTGCAGGTCAAATGTTCCCATCGATTACCTTTTTTAACCCTCGAAAAATTATTCACTAATGTTTCTTCTTTTTCCTGTTGTGACAAAAATTCGTTCTGTGTTTTTGGGGCAGGTTTGTGCTGCTGTCAGTTACACAAGCTTATCAGGTGGGTGGTGGAGTGGAATTCATGTGTGTGCTCATTTCTTTACATTTCGCTAGCTCTTTAAAGCTCAAACCGTGAAATTCTGATTTTTTTTTAATGGAGCGTTTAGTGAGGACTAGACTGTAAACGAGTGAAGAAGTAACCAAGTTTTAAGTAGCTTGATGAGGCTTGATAAGAGGCTTTCAGAATTGGAAACTTGATTCTGGAAGGTCTTCTGTCTTAAACAATTGGTTAGATTAGCGTCGTTGCAGAGGCATTGTATCAAGGTACCAAAATGTCAGAAAAAACACCACCCACGACAAAGAGATCACCCCAGTGTTCCTCAGTGTGATGATTTTGACGCCCTCAGGAGAGCATTTCAGCATTGTATCAAAGAAAAACAACACCTGAGAAAAGGTTAAATAAACAATGCAAGAGGAGAAAACTCAAGTGGAGGAGAATCACAGAGAAATGCAGTGCAAAGTCCAAAACATGTAGACAATAAACCAAGAGACGCAGTGCAAGCTCCAAGATATGGAGAAAAAATGAGGGCCTGCGAATGATGTTTAGTATAGCGCTCCAGAGAAATACAAAACTGCTAAAAGAGAAAGAAGAGCAGGAAACTAAATACAAAGACCTGCAGTTCAAGCTTCAAGAAAAACACAAAGAGATACAGTGCAAGCTTCAGAACATGAAGAAACAAAAGGAAGGGTTTCAAGTGATGTTTAATGAAGCGTTTCGAAGAAATACACAACTGCTGAAAGACAAGGTACAATTGGAAGAAACACAAAGAGAAATGCAACATGTTCTCCAAGACTTCATGAAGAAAAATACAGAATTACCATTATTTACAAAGCAAAGGACAAAAACAATAAAATTGAGGATAAGAAACAAGAACAGGGGAAAAGATGCACAGAAATTTAGAGTAAAATCCAAGCAATGGTGAGCAAAAATACCAATTTGAAAGGACTATATAACAAAGCACAGTACATAAACACTGAAATGCAAGAGAAGAAGTGACGACAAGAGAAAAAACATAAACTATCCAGTCTACACTTCAAGAACTGCAGAGGAGACATCAAGAGTTGCTGGGCATCCAAGACAAGGTACAACAAACAAACCACAACATGCATGAGGAAAAGAAAGTTCAAGAAGAAAAATATAAAGAGCTGCAAGAGAAACAGTGAGAACTCCAAGAAAAGCATGAAAAAAATCACGAAAAATTAAAGGGCTGGAGAAAATTTGAATTACAACACGAAGAACTTATTATTGAGATGACAAATCTCATAGCACAGAACAAAAGTCTACAGGAAAAGTGCCTGAAAAAGAAGAAGCACTTCACTTTTTCCAGAAGAAGGACTCTGCTGCTTCTTCACTTCAGCCTGGACAAGAGTAACCTCATCTTCCTCCAACAGGAGCAAACTTTACAATAAATGATGCAAATAAATTCACTGTGCTTCAGGATTTTTTCAATGCTAATCGGGTTTAGAAACATTACTGATGGTACCGAATGTAATATATGCAGAATGATTGAGATTGTGGAATTAATTCATAATTATTCTGTAGCGTGTGGGTCTGTGAAACACGTATCATGTGCATAAGAAAACCCCAAACACACAAAAAGGAAGGATCATCTTCAGAAAGCCTGGAGAACTATTGCTTATTGCGGTTCAAGACTTTTGCACAGCACTGTACACAGCAGTGTGAATATAATTCAAGGTTAATATTCACTGATGTTACTGGTGCGTATTTAGAATTAAAAACCTGCTTAGATACTGGTCTCCAGTTACTAGTCTGTTTGCAATCAATTGCAAAGAATATTATATTTCTTCAGTGAAACTGAAGAAAGCAAACAGTTTACTGTGGTGCACAAATAATAGTTTTCCTGTGTTTCTTTTCATGTCCGTGTCCTCTTCTCTTCGGCTGCTTTTGCATGAAACAGATCGTTCTCATTCTGTACTTTTGTTTTATTTTTAAGCTAATTCCATCTGACCCGCTGCCCTCTTTCTTGCCATAAAAACTGCTCACGCCTCTGCATGCTTGCATGTACCCAACCTTAATTTGACTTTGTGGCCACGCATGTGGAATGTGCACATCCATCTAACACAGGGATGAATGCAGAGACAGAGATGACGGAGGCGAGGTTTGCAGTCTGACGCGACCTGACATATGGAGATACAATGCTACAGGGAGAATCAGCCTTAAGGCCATGTTGCATGATGAGTTAGGTGAGGAGGATCAGGCAAATATGTTCAAGCCTAAGACTTTATTGCATGATAAAGGGTGTGTATGGAGATGATGACAGAGAAACAGGGGCTGACATGTAGGTATCTGAGCAGTTCCTCACTGTTGTCAATTACAATGGTAGCTGTAGGCCAGTTTGGCGCGCCAACTGTCTGAACATGTTTTGTAAATTTGCTTGAATATTTATCAAAACTGGGTACATTTATTTTTGTATCTTGGTATCATATTTCCTTCTTTAATCTTTTTTACCTGGAAATCAAATGAAGTACTTCTCGAATAAAAGTACAAAGTGCCTTAAGTGTAATATTGAGTAAACGTTATGTCAGTTAATTCAGGAATAATTGTGTTAGTCTTGATAAAAATTCATCTTGCTTTGCTTAAAAAAGTGCCAAAGTGTTAAAAAAAACCCAAACAAGTTATATTCATTCATAAATAATGTTATTATTACTAAAGCTGCCAATTTTGTTATTAAGTAAGTATTATAAGAAAGTGCAATAGAGAATATTTTTCAGTTTTATTAATTTAAATCCCGATGCATAAATATAACAGCTGATTTTAACTGCTGTGTGGTTTGCATGTTCTAAACAAGTTGTTAAACACTGCATGGGTGTGCCACAGATTTGTGCTCTACTTGAACGAATGTCGCTGGTTAGAAAAAACAATGAGCACAAGGGAGTGATTACTCTGTTTCGTGTGTGGCAGACAGTCAGCCGAGGTCAAGACTGAGGTCCAGATGGGACGTCTGAGTCGACCCTCCTTTCACTGTCCGCTTGACGCTGACTAAAACGCCCACAGTCGCTGTTTTGTGGGAGTTTATGGGCGTCTCTGTGCATCCTGAATCCTTTTAGTCTCAACTTGTATCTTCACGTCTCCAGAGCATGTTGGACCCTTGATTCACTCTTGATATTTAAGAGCATAAAAAAAAAAATCTTTCTGTAAAAGCCATCGCCATGACAACTCCCCAACCTTTGATGCACACCTCAATCAGACATCCACACCTGTTTTGCTTCTGTGGCACTATCTGGTTGCTTTGGAAACACACATATCTGAGGACAGTCCACAGCTGTGGAATTTTTTTTGATCCTGTTGTGCATTCTGACCAGCCAAGGGCAGCTTGTTCTCTCATTTGCAAACAAAGTGACTTACAGACTTTTAGGATACTTTTATAACCTTCCTTTCATCCAAAAATAACACTAATTTATAATACACTGTGCATGCAAACTCTGCTCCTTGTGTGGATTAACTTTTATTAATCTGATTTACGACTCACGCTACTGGCTATGTATCATCTGTCAGCATTTGTCAGTGTATCACAGAGAGGTTCACAAACCTCCGCCTATATTTCTGGATGAGTCGTTTGGAAGAGGTGTTGGGAAGAGTCCTGCTGCTTTCTGATTGGCAGGAGACACCGAGCTCGTCCTTTCATCAGAGGACGAACACATGGCTCATCCAACGCAGACGCAGGCCCGGTTAAAAGGATGGATTAGTTGGAAGAGAGGGTTAGATGAAAGATGGGATAGGACGCATGGAGCACGAGAGGAAAGATGAAAGAGTGGTTGGTGAAATGAGTGAAGGTCAAGAGAGAAAGAGCAAAGGATTGATGTGATTGATGTGAAACAGCTTGTTTTCATAAGGACGCTGGCTGCCCTGTGTATGTGTGTGCCTGCATGTGTGTGCATTAAAGCCAGTGTGTGTGCATTATGTCATATGTCTGTGTGGTTATTGGCAGTAGTATAGCGACTGCTCTCAGGATGCCCCGTTTCCCACGAGTTCTTTTTGTCCGTGACACAGAAACAGATTTTTTCTGTCTTTTTTTTTCCACCCTCACCACACTCTGCTGTTTATCACATGCTAGATAAAAATCAGCCACAGCCCTTTGAGAAAGAAGACTTTTTTTTTCTTTCCTCTTCCCTTTTCAAATTCAAAAGAAATCTCACTCTTTTGTAAGCACGCACCACAAAAATAAATGCATTTCCCTAACGTTGCAAGTGTCTGCTTTCCTGTGACCGGTTGCCAAGAACAACACCACTCTGAGTCAGCATTTCAGTTTTGGTGTTGCGATTCACCACATCCTCCACTGACTGCCACCTGTCCTGCTTCAGGCCCGATCGGCAGCAAACCGTGCGCAGCTTTGGTCACTCTAATATTTTCCTGGTCTGCTTCACTTTTACAAGGCATTCCTGAACTGTGTGACACATCTAATTACGCAGGGGGAAAAAATGTGGCCACGAAGGACGGGCGAAGATTAATGTGATTCCTTTTACCATCAGTCATCCAGCTGAAGCCTGCAAACAAGTGACGGCTCTGATCTGAATGCTACGTGCCGTCAGGCTGTGATTGCCACATCTGCTGTGGTTACCTTGATTAAATCTTGCACAACCAGGAAGCTTTTTCACCTTGTTTTAAGTTCGTGCAGGGTTTACCGATAGTGACATAACTCGGTCCACTCAGTGGGAAAGACAATTAAGGGATTTTATTGTTTTTATTCTGAACCCATCTCTCCTCCCCTGGAGGAACTTTCCTGGAATCCTCATGTTGTGATTGTAACCTGCTTCTGACACATCTACTGATAATATGTAATAATAGATTCTTCTAGAGTCTGACTTTGTTTCCATGTGCACACTGTGTGCACCACATGCCTGTAGCCACAAATGTGCCCAAAGTCCTCCGTGCTCTCACGGAGCACTGTGCACTTGACTGCACTTTGAAGCCTGCAAAGTCACAAAGAAAACACCACCGACCACCGTTTTACTTTGTCTTACTCTCTCTCTCTCTCGCTCTCTCAGTCATCCTTCTCTCCCTCAAAGGCCCTTTTCACCTCAGAGGAAAAAGAGTCAGGAACAGGAGACCGGGAGGTAAAGAATAGAAAGAACGGAAACAGCAGTTGAGAGTAAGATATTGTGAGATAGATATCATGAAGATATCATGTCATCTCTGACCTTGAAAACACAAAGGGAGGGAGAGAGAGAGGGACAAGGCATAGTGGTTTGTAAAGTATGAATTGTATTATGCTGTAGCTGAATAGAAAGAATGCAGGAGGTCTGTTCCAAATCATCGGTAGATGCCCGGGAGGAAAAGAAGGTTAAGAAAAAAACAGAGCAAGCGAGAGAGCGAATGGGATGGAGATGTGTGTGTGATAGAAGGTACAAAGAGCGGGAGGCTGATAACTGGAGCCAGACAGCTGCAAGTGTTACTCTCATTATGTGTCTGTATTTGTGCTTCTGTCTGTGACTAACATTCGCATACTTTCACTGGCTGCTATCACATTCACACCTTACGTGTCACCCTGAACTCATCTCTCCGGCATGGATTTAATGTGGTTGTCTGGCATTAGCTGCCGTTACTGTGTTGCCTTTTCTTTTCTTTTTTTTATATAGTTTTAGACGTACATCTCAGGGGGAAAGCTGCCATTTTTGCAGGGTCAGAGCTGTTAGTCCCCAAGCATTGGCTTGACAAATAATCAGAAAGGTCAGGCTAAAGCCACACTTTTAAAACTTTGCCGAAATTACAGTTGGTTTAGGCCTGCGCATTCTGATTCAGGTGTTTGTGCGAAGCATTTAGACATATTTCATGTTGCTTTTAGAGCTTGTACTGTTACTAAAAAGCAATCAAATCACTCATGAAATGCAGATTACAGAACTTATAGAGTGAGGAGCTGCTCCGGCTGTGAATCCACTTTTGTTGAAATGTACAAATAATTCCAAAGTGAAAACAGGCCGTCTCCCTCTGAGCTCAGACGTGCAGGCCTTCTCAGTCTATATCCTCGTTGCGTGTGTTTGCAAGGTCACAGGGCTAGACGGCCGAAAACATACTGGCACGCACACATACACCAAAACACATTAACTGATCATGCCGCCAGAGAGGGGATTAGACTGAGAAGCCGGCAGGGTTAGGGGGGTTAGGGTAAAGTATGTGTGTGTCTGTGTATGTGTATGCATGGAAGGTAGGAGTATCACACACTGTCATGGCACGCACTATTAGAATTAAAGCCGATTTACTTTCTCGAGAAGAGGCAGCAGCTGCCCATAGAACAAGAGGTGATCTAAAAAACACTATCTAAATTTTTTTTTACAATAGAATCACAACAAAGAAACTCAATTTAGTTGCAAACTGACAGACAGCAGCACTTTTTTGTGCTCGAAGAGTTACAGTATGCTTGAACTTTTGCTGATCCCAGAGGGAAGATTCATTGTTAAGCTTGGCTTCTTCCACATGGAGATTCAAGTCAAGGAGTGCGCAGAATAGCAGCTGTATTGATTTGGCATCTTGCTCAAGTACTCACACTCGAGATTGTAAAAAACATACCCAGGGAATATGGATTTCCTTCTGGCTGAATGTGAACTGTGGGTATGGGAGTTAATGCTTGCTATATTAGATCTATGCTCATAAATTGGTCATAAATGTATTTACTCAACAAATGGTGGAAATGATCACCTGTGCCATGTGCTTTTTGTCTCCAGAGAGCAGAAGAGACGGAGTGAGGAGCAGCTGTCCCAGCTAGAAGACTCTGAAAAGGAACACAGAGTAAAGCTCCTCAGGTTTGCTCCTCTTTCTGTTTCTCCACGCTCCGTGCCGATAAATTCTCTGTCACTCCAACTTTCCCACAACCACAACTCTCATCCCACTCATTCTTCTCCAATTATTCTCTTCCTGTGCTCCATCTCCTTCCTCCCAAAGAGAGGTGGCTGTATAACTGTTGGCTCTTGGATCATTTGTGGAGATCTTAGGCTCCATAAAGTGCCGGCGACACAGCCAAAGCTCGTGTGAGGCTGGCATGACAGATGGAAGCACTTCTTAGCTGCCATGGAATCACGTTTCACACACACACACACGCATCCGTAGACATACTGTACTGTAGCTATGCCGAGGTAAAACAGTAGTCCGTCACACTAACACACATGTGTGTCACACTCACACAACCCACATGTGTATACCCACAAGGCCTCTCATCTTTCCATGCAGGCGATAAATGTAGGGTGTGTATTTTTTCACATGGTATTTGCTGGTATTCCCGTTCTAAGATGCTGGCAGCCTGATGCGTTCAATTACACCGTCGATTTATTTCCCCTCCCACACTGAAGCCTCTGATCTAACCCTCTGGCTCCTATACGGCTCAACATAAAGCGGTGCTCCGCTGGGGGAGGTGGAAGCTATTTTAGAAGGATGAGAGATTGAAGAAACATCCCCCCATACCTGAAAATGTAACAGGAGACAGCAATTTACTAAACTGCCCCAAAAATGGAGACTATAGGTACCAAAAGACAATGTTTATCTGGTCAAAACACTTTGGCTTCTGCAGGGAAACCAATGAGTGCCTGCTTTCTAACGCTGCAGGTACTGATTTCGAAATTGAACTTCAATCTGTGAATCTGTCCAGTTACGCTTGCTTCAGGTGGTTTGAAATAGGTTTATTTGAATGTCCCTGCAATTTCCTTTAATATGTTCCTTTAAAGCAGATAAAAGCGAGAACAGACAAGAGAATCCATATCTTTCCGTGTTTGACGCCACTTTAGAGCTCTGTTTCTCTTTGTCAGCCCATCTCATTCTCTGTTTTCTCAAAAACACTTGATCCTGCTTGTCTGCCTCCTAATAAAGCATCGAGATCTATGACCAACGTAGATAGTGCACCTGCCCGTTCATTATTTTTCTCCTGTGTTTTTTCATGAATGAACAGTCAAGTAAATTTGGTACTCTGGACCAGAGATGGATACGGTAATCTGATTACTTTTTTCAAGTAACCAGTAATGCAATGGATTACTATTGCAAAAAAGTAATTGGATTACTGTTACTCTCCCGTAAGCACGCTGCGTTACTGCGTTGCTAAACTGTGATTTTGTTTGTGAGAGTGTCTCATGACAATGACGTACGAGCGTGCGACGTCCGTGGCACAACAGACGTATGTAGAACAACAATGGATAATCTGGGGTGTGGGGGAGAGAACGGCCATGCAGTGCTTAAAGCTTGAAAGTACTGACATTACTTTGAGTTTGATTCTGTGAAAGGTGACAAAAACATTAGTGTCTGCTTTTTAACTGTCTGCGGGAAGAAAACTTCTTTTTACAGCGAAAGATTTAACTTCAAATCTGAGCGAGCACCGAGCACGCTGCTACGGGAATGTGAAATTCACAGAGAGACACTCGGATCTCCCCACTGACATGACCGCTCCTGCTAAACAGGTGAAGATAGATTTAACAGCGACAGGACTTAGTGCTGTTGAATCTTTGATTTTATTTATTTTTTTGCTGTGTTTTACTTGCATCTATTTGAAAGAGCGAGTGTAAACACAAAAAAGTATTTTATTTTATATGCTGGAGAATGCAGAAAATAGGTTTAAATGGTAAACAAATTTCCTCCAGTCAGAGAATGTTGCATATAATTGCATTTTTGCTTGATGCAATGTGCATAAAGTTAAAAGATTAAAACTAATAAAGGAGGAAACATCATTTTCTAATTGGTGCATGGAAACGTTCTTACCCTGCACAAAGGACAAGGAAGACGTGATCTGTCAGCCCCAAATAGAAACTCCTGAAAAAAAAAAAAACCCTGACTCTCCAGCACCCATAGCACAGTGCCAAGAAATTAGACTCTGAGTGATGACATCTGGCAATGATTGAAGTCCTTTTTAATGGAAGATAATAACATTTAAGATATGATAAGAGGTAATGGAATATGTACGTTTGCAGTTATGTGGGCGTTGCACCAGTCTATTGAGTTTAAGACAGAGCTGAGTGTAAACATGAAGCTCGTCGATCTACATCCCCACCTTCACCCATGGTCACGAGCCAAAAGAATGGGATCGTGGATACAAGTGGCGCAAATGAGCTTCCTCCATAGCGTGGCTATGCTTTCCCTCAGCTGTAGTATTTATTTCCTTTACATGCCTGCTTTTGTAGTCATGAACACAGTGTTTTAGACAGCTGTATATAATGTCCAAAAGGCAATAATAATAATCAGATTGATTATTGTTGTTATTAGTAGCAGTAGTAGTAGTTGGCTTAGACTTGTGTTTAAATTCCAGCCGCTGGTATTTGTTCGTACGCACGGTCAGGTAACTTATAAATTTGTTCCTAAAGTACGAACAAATTCATAGCCAAAAATATTGGTAAATCATAGATTTGTGTATACACACTGTTAGTAAATGAGGCACAATGAACTTTAAAGGTCCCAGTTTTTTCTCACCTGCTGGATTCCTGACTTTTGGAAGTCTGATAAGGTTGGAGAATGAACGGCTTCTCTCTTATCTAACAGACTGTCCTTGGTGCTTACACAGACCGGTTGACCTGTCAGTACAGAGTTGAAAAGCAAACCTTGCCATGTGTGCACGCTCATCTTATGTGTCTTTTTCATAGGTTACAAGTGGAGCTGGAGGAGAAACATGAGAGGTGGTTGTCATGCCAACTGAGATGTGATGCCATGCAGAAGCAGCTGTTGTCTTGCAGTCAGAGAGAGGAGCAGATGAACCGGAAGTACTTTGCAGCTGCAGAGGAAGTGACACAACTAAGGAGAGCTCTGGAGAATACAGAGCAGGAAACAAGAGAGCTGGAGAAAGAAAGGTGATGACTGTGACTTCTGTTCTATTCTGTAGTTCATCATTTTGCAGCATAGGTGCTAACTTTGATCTATAGAAGTGCTGCCAGTGAAACAAACAGCAGTAATTCAATCTTATCAGAGTTTGTAACAGAGACACAGTGTGGAGAAAAAGCAACCAATTTTAGGAGTTACAGATGCACAAAAAATTAAGACAATTGTGGGACAGGGGGGTGCCGTGGGAAGGAGACATGGGGCCCCATAGCTCAGGTGGTATACTGTAGCATTTTTCATCTTCACACCTATGAAGTTTCATGACTCACACAGACACAGATTCACAAGGTGAAAATGATATCACCCTCTCTGTGGCTGCTGGTGAAATGTCGTGAAACAAAAGCCCTTTATTTTTTTCTTGCTGCAGACAACTTAACCACCTCCACCGACCTCCAGCGACCCATGAAAGGACATGCAGTTCTCTGGTCTTTCTCACCCTTTTCACATTACAAACTTTTGCTACACATCTGCAGCATCTGTCTTATCACCACTCCTTCTGTGCTTCCACTTAGAGCGCTACCTGGGTCCAGCTTTATCCCCTGTTGACACCCACCCACAGGCACACATTCCTCTCTACAGTATGTGCTGCACATTATCCCCTTCCAGCACTTTTATTGCCTGATTTGAGCAGAAACACTCGTCGTAGTTCTGTGCTCAGCATCCTCAGCAAGTATCATTCACCCAAACGCACGTGTATCCATCTATCCAACTCATTTATTTTATCTAACATTCACATGGATGCCTCGAAAGCAACTTGAGGTTCACTCTGGCCCAAGGAGAGATTGACCATCTGATTGGTAGATAGCCTGCTGTACTACCTGAGCCACAGGCTGTGCTTGCTAGTTTACTAGTTTACTATGTAATAATCCTTGGTCTGCTTGTAAGGATTCAAATCATCTTTAATATATATCACTTTTCTATTCTTACTGACCGCTCAGGGCAGCCTCTACTGTACTAGAGGAACTATAGGTACTTTATTTATGCTTTATGGTATATGCAAAGCCATTTAGTGAGCATATGTGAAAAAGGACTAAAAAACAAGATTGAAAGTAAAAGTGCCAGCTGTGTAATAAAGACAGCCAAATTACTGCTACTACTCAGTTGCAGCAGCAAGGATAATTCACCCCATCATCTCTACGTTAACTCAGAATGGCAGCTCTTTAAATAGCTGCCGATGAAAAGCAGTTGTGAAGTGACAGTGAAAGGGCAATCTTAACAGCTGGCAGGCAAAATTTTCCCCAGGCCAGAGTAAGATTGAGGGGGTGGTGAAATTGCAGGGATGGACAAGAGGGTCAGTACAGAGGGACGGTGAAGAGAGCAGAAGGAGGCAGGAAAAAGGAGAACAAATTATGGAGAAAGTGAGGATAGAAAGTGGGAAAGGAGAGTGAAAGAGAGAGGGAGGTAGGAGGCTAGGAGTGTTTCAGGGAGGAGGGATGGAGACTGGGACTGTGGTTTCGGTGGTTACTTCACACACTGTCTGGCTTTCGCATGCACACAGCATGGGTCACAGGGGCCGCACACAATCTACACACTCACTCATACACTCACACACACACGAAACTTGACAGCGTGCCCTTGATTCAGTCTAACTGACACAAAGTTTAAAACAGAGAGACGGAGCGGAGAGGAAAAGTGGAGGGAGAAGGAGGAAAGAAAAAGTGGCAGAAAGCGGGTTCAGAGTGAAAGATTTAAAAGTCAAGAGAGGTCAGGAGTATCCGTGTGCTTCCTCATCCATAAATGGGTGAGGGCTTGTTTCCAGTGGTTTCAAACTGCAGAGTTTTCATGACAAATATGAACTCGAGACTGAACTCTTTCTAGCCCCACAGAGAAGCGGTTTTAACGCCTCTGGCTTTTCTTATATAGGCTAATAAAAGAATAGAGGAGATTTATTTCAACCACACATCTAAGATATCGCCTTCATCTGTGTTTACCCTTCTCTCTTGCTGTCGGTGTTTTTTTAAGCTCGCCTCTTGGTGTGCTCTTGATCTTCAAACTGTTTTCTTGGGTGGAAAGTATTATATCATCCTTGTCTGGTTCTTGACTTTTATTATGGCTCTCCCTCCTTTTTTTTTATTAACAGTTCATAAATTGCTATTGCTGTAAATTTATGTCAATTTTTTCTTTACAAGGCAGCCCATTTGTGCTTTGAAAGCTCGAAAGCTTTGAAAGTGTGTGTTAGTGTGGGAAGATTCTCGCCTTTGAAATCTTCATCATCTTTCCAGGTGGAGAGTGGTGTCCCTGAGGATGTATTATGTCAGCAGAGATTTGTGTTAGCTGTTGATCCGCTTTGTTTATTCACAAACACGCAAAAAAAAAGGGGAAAAAAAGTGGAAATTGCCTTTGTGATGTGCGGACAGTTTAATTTCTTTGTCTGTGTGTGTGCACACAGATTTTATCAGCAGAAGTAGGCAAATAGAGTGTGCCTTTTGATGAGGCAGCACCCGCTGCACACAGCCGCTCACACACACATGCACACACACACACACACACACACACACACACACTCTGCACAAAAACACATTTGCCTGTCCTTAAAAGCAGCCTGGCGTGTGAGTGAACGAGAGAGTGTTCCCGGATTTTCCCATCATTCCTCCCTGTAATCCCCCGAGACCTCCTTCTGAGGGCTGAACTTGCACGCTCACGCTTCCCAGGGGGTCACACATGACAACACACACACACACACACACACACACACACACACACACACACACACACACACACACACACACACACACACACACACACGCACTCACTGCAAATTTAAAAGGTCTGATACACTTCATAGCTGTGGGGGTCTACTTATTTGATAATCAGAGGGGAATTATATCTGACAGTGAAACACATGCACACGCTGCTGAAAACACTCACATAAAGACACACAAATATTGTATGCATCAGCAGTTTCTCACATATTAAGTCTTCAGCTTCATGAAACTGTCAGATCCTAACTTGGAGGGTTCTTCGTCTTCACCAGCTGAACTGAAAAACATCTGCAGGCTCTGTGCTTTAGAAAACACACATACTCAGAACAGGCAAAAAAAGTCATTTTCTCAATATACTGAGTATGCAATGAAATGTACTTCTCTAAGCAGTTGCATGTAAGCAGCATGGACAAATGACACCAATCCTTGCTTCTCAGTCAGTTATCAGTCAACGAACATTTAAACTGACACCAGGAATATGCTTTGATTAGATTAACGGTATTTAAGCTGTTTGAAATATGACTGCCTTGTCACTGCTGCCCAGAGCACTGCAGCGACGCTGAAACGACCAACTGATGGATCATTTGCTAGAAATGTAACTTAATCTGCACTTGGTTTCCTAATTTATTGGACAAACACACAGTTTTTCTCTCTGTTCAATTATGATGTGACTGAATGCTGACCTTTAGCAGTCCTTTCATTTTTCATGCGGAGGCTTAAAGATAATTGAAGTCTAGGACCAATTTTCATCACAGAACGCTGTGTTTCCTACCTCGAATTAAGACTTTTACAGCAACAACCTTCAGCTGCTCTCTTAATTCAGTTATGTATTTAATAACTGAAAAGCTGCTCTACTGAGGGGAGATCAGGTGACTGACTTGGCCATTGGCATGTCTTTGCCTTGAGAAACTCTTGGGTTGCTTTTGCAGCATGATTTGAGTCATTATTCATTCATTCCGTGAAGTCCTGCCCAGTCAGTTTTGCAGCATTTGGCTGAACCTGAGCAGAGAGTACAGCCCTGTACACGTCACACTTCCTTCTGCTCTTTCTATCAGCACTCATATCATCAATAAACACTGGTGACCCGATTCAGGCTCTTTTAGATGTTTGGTAAAGTCTAATCTGACCTTTTTGTTATTGAGTGTAATCAGTGGTTTGCACCTTGTAAATTTCTCTTTCCTGTAAACTCTGACAGTGACATTCCTGCCTCCTCGTGCACCGTATTGACTTTGCTAGAAGTTGTGAAGTTGTTTTTCTTACTCATGGAAATAATTTTGTCATCATCCACTTTAGACTTCTGGTCTTTTAGGCCTTTTGGTGATGCTGAGCTGCTCAGAGAATTCATTCTTTTTTAAAAATGAACCTGATTGTTGTTTTTTCCTAAAGTTTCTGTCTGACAGGTTTATTTTGTTTTTTCAGCCTAATGATAGCCTCCCTCACTTGCACTGACATCTCTTTGGGTCTCGGTGAAATGCTCTAAAATACTAATTCAACACTTTGAATTAACTAAAGATATTTTATCTGCATCATTCGTCATGAAATACCAAGGCCATGAAACTGTGATGTCCAGTTACCTTTGACCCTTTGACAGTGGGACACTGTGTATAAAAGATGACTGTAATTCCTAAACACACAGCATTTTTGTAAACCGCACTTCAGCCACACTCCTTATTTTTTGGTTTAATATCCACTGTGGTGGTGTACAGAGGCAAAACAGCAAAACTCTGTTTTTGTCCAGCAAATAATGGACCTGACTGTAATTAGCTCTCACCATGTTTCGACAACAAAGGCTTTCTACTGATCAAAGATTTATATGATTACATTTATGTAATTATTGACCCAAACCAAGAGGCTGTTGAACTCTGGGTTTTTCTTAGGAATTAAAGTGCTTCAGTGGGTGTTGTATGTGGATTACAAATATCATATATCTTATTCTTAACATTTGTGACTTTACACAGTTCAGTTCAATAAGGAGAAATCATTAGAAGGAACTGAACAGGATTTATTGATATACAGAATTCAGTTGTGCTGTTTGGCGATTACACTCCGATGGCCCATCACAGCAGAATGAAATCTCCTACACACACACACCCGAGAGTCTGCATCTATTTTTATGCTTCATTGTGTGTGTGTGTGTGTGTGTGTGTGGTGAGTAGGCTGATGCGATTAGCCAGACCCAGTGGAGTGAATAATATTGTGTCTGGCCCGAGCAGGAAGAGATGGAATATAGCTGTTGCTCTTTATTATTATACAGTAGTTCGTCTACTCCACAATCAGATATGCACAGAGTCGTCTGTGTGCGTGCTTCTACACACAGCCATCGTACAAGACTTTTCTTTGCCCGATGATGCCACTTACATGCATGAGACACTTTGTTAATCTCTGTTACGCATGCATGAGTTCTCATGCCACTTTGAGTGTGTGTGAATGTGCGACAGCATGCTTGATGTTATTGATATGATTTATGTTTTATGCCATTTTGACCAGTGTTTTGAATTTTCGTGCATTTTTGATCGTTCTGTGTTATTTTTGAGTTCTCTTGTATCCTATGGTTCCTAGGTTATTCTGGTCAGCATGGTTTATTAGATTTCCCCTCGTGTCTCCCTCTGTGTATCTGTGAGTTCTTCTGTCTCGTTTCCCCTCGTGTTTTATTCCATGTTTCTCCAGCCCATCATGTCTGTGCTCTCCCTCCTGCTCCTCCGTGTGCTCTCTCCCCCTCCAGCCTGCGTCTCAGTGTACTTCCTGTTTTACTTTGATAGTCTCCCGTCAGTGTAGGTCGTGTTGTGTTTGGTCCTGCCCTGTCTAGTTATGATTATTCGTGTCAGCTGCGTTCCTTGTGTGCTCCCACATCCCTCGTTATCTTTCTGTGTATTTATGTCCGCGTCTCCCTCAGTCCCTTGTCGCGTCTCCTTGTGTGCCTCCCCGTGTGATTAGTTATTTATTTTCCCTGTTTAGATTAGTACCGTTTTGCCTTTTTTCCCAGCAATAAAGCTGTGTTTTTGAGTTCACGTCCCACTTCTGTGAGTTTTGCATTTGGGTCCTCACCTTCCTGCACACACTTAATGACAATTCAATATTCATATGTGTCTACAGGATCACTGCTTTTTGTTTGGTATTAGTTTCTAAGCCTTAATGTTGCTCCGGGTTCCCTCAGTGAGCCTTTTCTACAAATTACTCTGTATAAACATTTGCAAGAAAAAAAAAAGAAGGAAAAAAAAAGCTCAGCTTGTCTCACTGTGGCCTTGAATTTATGCTCCTTCACATCTTATCAGGCAGACCAGCTGCTGAAGTGACATATAATATTTGGACACAAGATCAACAAATCAATGAGGTTTACCCTTTCTAGCTCTCTCCGCTTTATCTCCCACACTGTCTTTCTTTCTTAGACTTCACACAGACAATTTTTGAGCTTTTATGTCTTTAGCATGTCTGTGGTATGTGGGCTGTTGATGGTTTATGTGTGTATTTTGTTTTTTCATTTACGCAGTGGGCAGGGGGAGTCTTTGTTAAAGTCAAAAGCAGCCAGGGACTGTGAGTGCATTATTTGGTCTCAGACAGTTGGTCAAATTTTTGTCACTACAGTCTGGTTTTACAAACAGATGGCTGCTATTTCTGCTGTAAGGAAGTAAGGAAGGGAGTTATCTTGTCCTCGGGCTTCAGATGTTGCAGTTGAACTGATGATATGTTGTCTCCCCCACAGTGGATGCTTGTTTAACGTGGCCCTATTTACATAAAAAGGAGAAAAATTGTATCACATGTGCAGTAGATTGTTTTTATTGCAAGGCAGGATATTTTTAATGAGTGAACTGTACGTGTTTGCAGGAATGTTATGCTAGAATCTCATGGCAGAGCCCTTAATATGATGAAGGAAGACTTCACTCAGCAGCTGGCCGCAAAGGTAAGTCTTTATCAGTATGAACAATAATCCTTTAAATACTGATACACAGCAATAAAGAATATGTTCAGCAGGTATGCACTAAACCAGTTTGTGTATTCAGTTTTTTGGGGGTTTTCTAAGCAGATTTTTATTTATTCCACCATTTATTTTCCAAAAAATGCCCCATTTGTCTCCTTTCAAATGCTTGCACTGCACAGCGCCCTGAGCAGCCTGGCATCTTAAGATCATTTTGACGTGGTCAAGCATTTACATGAACACGGTGCAGCTGAATTATGTGGAAGAAAGATTAATACCAGTCCTGTAAAATAAACACCATTCTAGATGCATTGTCAGCAGCGGATGACTAGCGGTGTAATTTGTTCAATGCATTGTTTTAATTTTGTATGATGAAATGAGTGCATCAGTTTACCAACGTCAGACATTCAGTTCCCGAGTGCTGAAGTAAACAGACGTTTAGGAGAGCGTCCAAGCTGTTGTCACAGTTCAGAGGAGTCTAATAGGGAGAATCCTGACTCACACAATGTGGACAACATTACAAGACACCAGGACCACCAGTCTGTTTAACACCAGATAAATTGAACACACAAACACGCACACAAAACCAATCTGCCTTTTATTAGTCAAACAGTGCACTGTCTGCCTGTCTGGCGGCAAAAGTCACTGAGGTTTTGCTGTGTGTCACAACAAAGAGGGCATTTCACCAGAAAAAAGAAGGAAATTAAGCTGCTTTCTGTCTCGTTTCTTTCTTTTTTGCTTATGCTGATTAATGTTTATATGAGAAAATACGGATGCACAGTTAATAGCACTGCAACTTTGCTCGAGAGCCATAACAAGCAAAACATTTGTGGAGAAGAATTCAAAGAAGCATGTTTGACTTGACGTATACACATCTCCATCACTACCTCAGGTCTTCTACACCCTTAAAACACATTTAACCCCAGAAATCGCATCACAGAAATCTTAGTCTTGAAGAAATCTGCTTGCAGATCTCTGATTGCAGCAATCAGAGAGAAACAGTATAACAGAGCTGACTAAACAGGTTGCCTTACTCTAAAGTTATATTAAAAGCGATTTATAATGCTGCTGAAGTGTTCTCTCTGTTCAGTCCATAAAGACTCCGCCCTCCCGTCAGCCATTTCTCTCGTTTGAGCCATCTGTCTGTCTGTCAGAGGCACATCTGTTAAGGAGCTGTACGGAGAGTGCACGGACAATCTGTTTTCGCTAGGCTGACTAACAGCAGAAAATTACTAGACAAAAATAGTTTTCACGTAGGCTCGGCAGGAAGAAATCAGCGTTGTTGTTATGTATTGATTAACCGATCTTACAGCAAAGGCCTGCGGTGAAACCAAAAAGCTTGTAAAGTTGCAGGTTGCCTTTGGAGAGCCTTGTTCAGTCATTACAGAGCATGTTGAAAAGGTGTTTATTCAGAAAACCACTCAAGATAGACAATTGGCAATTGACTGGCAAGCAGTTTCAAGGCAAGGTGAGGCCTGTTCCCTGGTTATTTTATGAAAAATAAAGCAGGTATAATATCTATACTTGACTCAAAGTGTTACATTTTTTTAAATAGCTTTTCAGCTAACCCTGTCAGAGAGAGAAAAAGCTTTAGAAGGGACTAAATCAACAATCTGGTTCATTCTTAAAATGAATTAATGTACTGAGCAGCTCAGCAACATCAAGAAGGTCAGAAAGACCACAGAAGATGACTAAAGTGCATGATGACAGAATTATTTCCATTATTAAGAAAAACAGCTGCAAACCAAATCAAGAACACACCTAAAAGAGGTAGTAGTGTCATTGCCACCGTCTGCAATCAAGAGACACCCTGTGAATGAAAATACAGCGAGTTTACAGCAAGGTGCAAACCACTGGTTAGACTTGAGAGCAAGGGGGCTAGATTAGACTTTACTAGAAAACATCTGAAAGAGGCTGCACAGCTCTGGAAAACATTCTTTGTACCGATGAAACCAAGATGAGGTCAAACAGCAAAGAATGGAGAAGGAGAAAAACATCGTATCATCTGTCAAACATGATGGACTCATGTTATGTGCCCCTGCCAGTGGAACTGGGTCACTAGTGTTTATTGATAATGCGAGTGCTAATAAGATAATTTCTGAAGTATACAGGGCCATACTCTCCACTCAGATTCAGCCAAATGCTGCAAAACTGACAGACAGTGCTTCACAGTACAAGTAATATGATGACTCAAAGCATACTGCGAAAACAACCCACGAGTTTCTCAACATAAGGAAATGGTTTCTGATCTTAACCCATCAAGCGTGGCTTTTAAGTTACTCGGCGTGGCTGCAGTACAGTCCTGACATCAGGACATCAGGACACAGTCATTGACTGGCCAAAGATGAACCTTCCAAGTATTAAAAACAATCCCTATATTTAAAACTATATTACTTTTTCTAATTAATTTTGAACCCTTGAACATGGGGCGCTGTGTATAAAAATGTCTTAATAAATTAATAAAGTCTTAATGCAAATTCCCAAACCCCTAGAATTAAAGCCTCCACTTCAATCATATATAGATTATTTAACTTTAATCTATTGTGGTGTACAAACCACCAGCTGTATCTAGGCTGTCAATTTAAAATTAATCATTTAAAATAATTACAGAATTGCTTTAGGCATTGTACTCCTAATCCTGAACAAGTGCCGGGCACAAATATAACACTGGAACACACACACCACAAATACACATAGATGTGAAGACATTGACACATACTTTATTTGGACTAAAATACTTACAAACACACACAAACACACACATCCATATGGGTTATTGTTCATTCTGGGCTTCCTGATTTCACATGAATTTATACCCATGAAAAGGAAGCGGCCACTCTGGTGCGCTTTTTAAATACACACGACAGCTGTATACATACACACACACATACACTCGCTCACAAAAGGATATACACATACAAACCATCCATGCTCTTCACACGTACATTCAGCCAGCAAAGAGGAAGTGGTGTTTTCTCATTTCATCCAACACACGCAATCGTAGTCTCTCATACAGTTCAACAAACCAAAACCATAATATGCATGCACGCACAAGGTCAAATACACACATTTTCACACGCCAATCTGCCCTTTTGTTTTCTCCCTGACACCCACGGCCACTATTTTTCTTGCACTTGAAGGCAAAAATGCACACAGACACATGCACCAGATAAACACATACAAAATCACAATGGTCCCAGTCCCTGGCGCTGGTGCACACTTTGTCTGATCTCTTTGCTGGTGGAAAGAAAACAAGGTGGCCTTGGCCAAGCCGGGCTAAAAATATGTCGCATGCAACTTTGGCCCCCGCTCTGAAAGCTGGTGTTTTATGTCCCAACAGTTCTTTTGTGGACTGCAACAGCATTGTGACAAGGCCAGTCACACTGCTATCATTGTAACACACTCTAACAAAGCGTTCCTCTCACATAGTGTGAAAGGAGTTAGGACATTGTTTCTGTTTTGAGCTTGCATCACCACTGAGCTGCAACACAGCATGGAACAATACAGCGTTTGTCAAAGTGTTTTATAAGATATTAGAAATTTAGTAGTAAAGAGGCAAATAAGAATCAAGGGAAACCACAGAGGAATTAAACACAACTTTGTGTGGGGTTTGCTGGCCAGACATCTTGATGTTGTATAAATATTTTTTACCCAGCTGTTTGATAACACCACTTTTATTATTTTCTGTGTGTCTCGAGCTTTTTCTTTCTTTTTTTTTTTTTTTTGCACTGACAAAGCTGACAAAGCCTTGCGTGACGTTCCTCCTTCCTGTTTATATGATGAAGAACGCCACACTTGGTCTGAATCAGAGACCGGCCTGAGGATGTTCTTTGTCTCAATGACAAAGTCTCTTTCTGTTTTAATTAGCTTTGCTGTTGTGCAAGTGCAGTGCTGTTGTCATTATTGTATGCAAGAATAAACATATGTAGGCTGGTCTTGTGTAAATGTTTTTTTTTGTGTGTGTTTGGCTTTAATTCTGTAGCTGACTGCTGCCCTAGAAGAGCAAAGATCCCAGAGTTCATTGCACCTGAGGGAGCAGATGGAGAAGCTTCGCCAGGAGATGGACCTAGAGCTGACAGTGGACAGGGAGAAGAGCCAGTTCATGCTTCTACAGTGTCAGCGAGACAGGTCCCAGCTTCAGCAGAAGGTGCATAGGTGTTAGGTGAACATGAGTGTTGTACACATCAAATTCCATTACATAAATAGAAGCAAAATGCATGCAGTTCTTAAAGCCTTTGTTCACAATATCAAGCTTTTGTGGTTGTCCTTTTCAATTTTGCCCCCCTTTATATCTCATCTTTCATTCACTGTATTATGAGAAAGAAATCTGAACAGATGGCAAGCAGACAGATTATTCTGAAATTGCAGATAAGAGGACAGAGCATGTGCTTCGCCGAGTACATCCATCGTTCTTGTGTTCTCTTTTGTAATTTGCCATCTGTCAACTTTTTCCTTTCTCTTTTACCATTTTATTTCCCTGTGTGTCTGTCTTTGTTTGTTTTCTCTCTGCGACTTTGTGGCCTCTAGAAATGTAAGACCAGGATCTGCTTGCACCAGCTTTTTGTAAAACTTTCAGTTTATGGGTAAATTTCTTCCTTTGTGAGTAATAACTCTTTTCAAAGTAGGGAATTTAGTACTCACTATGCATCAAATTCAAGTTTTCACAGGACTTGGTAGCTTGTAGAACAAATTTTAGCAATAATAACTTGAAGTAATCTGTATGACTTCATCAGTCTCTCATGTCATTGTGGAGGAATTTTGGTCCAGTCTTCTTTTCAGTTCTTTGAGGTTTGCTGGCATTTGTTTATGCACAGCTCTCTTAAGGTCCCTCACCAGCATTTCAGTCAGGCTGAGGCCTGGACTTTGACTGGGCCATTGCAACACCTTGATTATTTTCTTTTTCAGTCATCCTGTTGTAGAGTTGCTGCTGTCCATGGGATCTTTGTCCTGTTTATGACCCAGTTTCAGCCAAACTTTAGCTCAGACAGACAACCTCACATTTGACTCTAGAATACTTTGGTATACAGAGGAGTTTGTGATTGACTAAGACAGGGGACCAGTTCCTGTGGTCGTCACATCTCCACTACTCTTCTTGATAGTTGATATGAGGTGTTTGTGCTGATATGTTCGCTCTGTGTTTGTTTTTCTCCAAACAAGGTGCTGTGCATTATGGCCAAACATCTCCACTTTGGTCTCATATGTCCAAAGGACATTGTTGACATTCAAGTCTCGAGATTTGTTTGGATGAACTTTGTAAAAGTAAGCGGTGGTGTCATGCTCTTTTTAGAGAGAAGAGGCTTTCTCCTGGCAATACTTCCAAACAGGCCATGGTTGTTCATTTGTTCAAATGCATTTGATTATTGGCACCTGGCTGTTGCTTTCCCTCTTAGGTCCCAGTCAGTCAAGCCTACAAACCGGTTGGTGAGCCCTGGGGCTCTCCATTCACTGAGAAATAATGTGTATTCCCTAACCAGTCAGCAAGTGGTTGTTGGAAGTTGCTGACTTTGATGTGGTAAAAACGTCCTTGCAGCTGCTTTGGTCACTAGCAGATTATCTGCTGACTTGTCTGCAAACACACGCCAACTACTTACCCTAGCAAGAGTTAAACTTGAAGAAGTGTGACCCAAACCAGAAACAGAGAAACTTTGCCTTTAAAGTAAAAGGTGTGCCTTTTGAAATTTGTTGTTTGCAGATTTAAGGCACAACTTTTACTTTGAAAGTGAATGACTGCTTGGTCAGTAGTTGAAGAGTATTAACAGACATTCTCCTGCGCAAACTTTGGGCGAGTGCAGTAAGCTGCTGGTAATTGCAAGAATGTTTTCAGTGCAGTGGTATTTACCTCTTTGCAACCAATTTTACGTAGTGACTGCCAGGAACGTCCAACAACCACTCATCAGCTTGTCACTGACTGATCTCTAGGCCTTTGAGGATGAGGCTTTTGCAATTGATTTCACAGCAACTGCTGGTAAACACTTACAAACAAACTGAGAATATGGTTTTTGGTTACCAAGGTCTCTAGGCCTGTGTGACTCAGGCTGTAAATCATATGAAAAGAATTAAGGGTATACTTCGTTTTTCACACAGTGCTTCTGAATTTTGTCTTATTTTTGTAAATAAATACTGATGTGGTGTAATAGATCATGTGTTGTTGCGTTGTTGTCTGAGGTTTTGTATTTAAATTTACCTAATTTTAAGGACCTGATAGCTTATGTAAAACCTTAGAAAGATGGTGTACTTTCTTTTTGACATGGCCTTAATTGACTGCAAAAATTTCAAGAAAATATTTGCAGACATTTGTGCATTAATTAGTAATTAATTCTTAATCTAGTCAAGTTATAGTAACAATGTGACTAAACTAATGTTTCAAAATAGTGGTAACTTTTTTCTAGTGTGGGCTGAAAAGAAGCAAATTAACCACTAAATTTGGGAACTTGTAGAAGTTCCTCTAGCTGTTTATGAGGCTTGCATAACAATAAGGAGTAAAAATAAAGAGTCTTAAACCATTTCTGTATTGGGACTGTATCAGTTCCTTAATAGCTTGTAGGACGTCTTCATTGAATAGCTCGCTTCAGTTCATGCCACAGCTTGCATGTCATTTTCATGCAAGTCTCAGTTAGTCTTTGAAAACACGAGTTTTCTTCATTGTGACGTTGATTTACTTTTGTGATGGTTGTTATAGGTGATTGACTGCAGAACACTCACCTGTTGTGTTACGTCTCCCTTTTTTCCCCTTCCTGGTGGCCCTCTATTAATACTAGCTGTACCACACCGAACAGTGAAATTTATGGAGATGGATGTACTGCTTGTCCACATATTTTAGAAAAAGTATCAAAAATGCAATTCCAACCTCTATGTAGCATCGGACATAGGCACAAACATATCCAACAGTGTGTGCTGCAGCCCCTGTGAGTCAATCACAAGTAGGAAACAGGTCTGTCCGAATTGTTGATAAGTTGTTTTTAGACCAAGAAGACAGTGTACAATGTTAAACTGTATTACAGAATATCTAGGGCACACTGAGGAAGTGTAAATCCACCTCTTAATTAATTTAAAAAAAAAATAATTTCCCATATAAAACTTGATATCTGACTGTTAATGTTGGAAAGGAAAGATTCTGTTGATTTTCTGTGTCAGATTTTAAATCCAGATGTTGGATATGTGATAACAGTAGATGATGACGTGAGGGTTCGCAGGCTTCCCACACCCAAAAATATATATCCGCCCACATTTAAACTGCTGATGGTAGGAGACAACAATAAAAGAGAAAGCAAAACACAAACCAGTGTCAAGATCACAAATTTGACAAGCAGTGAATATGCCCAGTGTAGTAAAATGCTAAATTCCCCCCTCAAGCCCTTCAGCTCCTACTGTGTCTGTCACTGCTAATTCTCTTCCTGCCCACTTCTGGAACAAAGTCTAGACGAGGTCAAAGAAAACATGTTGTCCCCAATATATGAAGCAGAAACGCTTGAAGCTTTTGCATTTTTATGTCACCTCGATTTCCCCGTAATCCCTGAAAGACATTTTAATGAGTCCGTTTGAAATCCACAAAATGCCAGACAGCATCATTTAAACAGATCCACATCTTAAAACCATCCTGTCCTGCTTAAACAGTCTTTTGTTTACTATAAGTAACTGTTTTTATTCATGGATTAAAACATGTCTTCTTTTGCAGTTGGAGAAGAGTGAAATGAAACTGCGGGAACTGCAAGAGGTAATGCAGCAAGAGTGGAGGAGCAGGGAGGACAAGAGGAGAACCCAATGTGAGGAGAGGAGGAGAAAAGAGGAGGAGATACACCGACAGGCGATGGCGAATCTGGTCCAGGCTAAAGCAGCGATAAAGCTGATGACTGAGAAGAATGCTGAACTACAGGAAGAGGTGTGTGCATGGTTTGTCTAACCATGGGTGGAACTGTGGAAGGTTTCTCAGTTTTTTTGTTCTTCAGGTGAATTTAAAACAGAAAGTGTGCATTTGCGAACAAAGACATTTGCCTTAGCTTCACTTGTTCGTGTGCAATCCCTATTCACACAGGGCCGGATCGCATTAATTAAGCGTATATTTACATTAGCTTGATCACAGCCAGAGGCAGTGAGTGAGAAAGTTTAAGATGAAGAGAGAGCGAGAGAAGCGAGAGACAGACAGAGTTCATATTTGCTTTGGCAGCAGAGTGCGCAGTGTTGGATTTCTGTGCCAGTACGTTTCAAAATGGAGTCGAATTAAATTGCGAAGCAGCACATAAAGAGATGGAAGCGGCGCAAAGAGGAAGCAGGATGGGGCGTGCATATAAAAAGTTCAAATGGAGGAATGAATAAAAGAAGGCCACTGTGTGTGCACGTGTTTGAGGGAATGAATGAACGATAGCGCGGGAGCAAACTTTATGAACAAGAACAAAGACGGGACAGGAAGGAGAGCTTCCTGTAGTGATGAGCTTGACTTTGCCAAACATTCTGTGTGTGTGTGTGTGTGCGTGTGTGTACTTGTTTATTCTGCGACTTTATTTTTTATATGTTTTTGGTAGCTTTTGTATCTGTGTGTTATTCTTTCTGTCTGTAAACACCATAGCTGAGAGTTTTGAGTGAATTCTGATGAAACTTTGTGGGGGTGGGGTCCTGTTAATAGTCCACCAAAATTTGGCCTGAATCCACCAAGGTCTTAAAGGTCAACTTCATGATTTACTGGCCAAAATTGACAAAAAGCCATACAGCCTCAATAACATTGATTCTTACAGTGTGGTCTATATTGTCATAGATAGTAATGTATATAGATTTAAAATATTTGATATCTGACCTCCAAGGTTCATAGATTGATCTGATGGTCAAAGTGATAATAAAGCCATATAGAGATTTTTAAAATTATGTTTCTTGACCTCTGACCTCTTCTTCAAGGTCAAATAAGG
This sequence comes from Neolamprologus multifasciatus, assembly GCF_963576455.1. NCBI lineage: Eukaryota > Metazoa > Chordata > Actinopteri > Cichliformes > Cichlidae > Neolamprologus > Neolamprologus multifasciatus. The sequence goes on from NC_140452.1 coordinate 26,832,039, forward strand.
TCAAATTTTCATACTTTTAAAAATCTGCTGCCTTCTTTTGTATTGGCAACATTTAGGAAATGATACTGTTACATGGGTATTCTAGCTGACCTCTGACCTCAATTTTACACTCCAGAAATATACTGCAGTGTAATATTATATAACAAGCTCGTGTTATTCATGTCTAGTTATTTACAAATCAATGCTTATTATCCATTACCTACTCCTACATAACGAATGTGTAATCAAAGTAAACATCTATCATGCTGCCCTTATCTGATTTTTAATGCACAACAAACTTTTTAAATTAAGTTTGGAAAGAACAAAGAAAACCAAATGAATCCATAATGCATCACAGTTCCCTTAAAAGTAAATGCTGCCCAGAGATTTAGCTGCCTTGGTTAAAGTTTGTGCTCTCAGAGTGCTTTTCTTTAATATTGCTTTGGCAATATGCTTTTTGGAAATTTAGTTTCAGCCTGTAATTAAAATGTGTACCTGGTATGTAAGAACTTTTAAATCATTTGTGGCGAGCCGGCCAGAGATAAAATCCAAAACCCTAAAGTTGTATTTCAGACAAAGGTCATACACACAGAGACAAAGGGGGAGGCAAAAGAGAGTCCAAAGAAACGGTGTAAAAGTAAGCGATGAAGAAGCCAAGCAGGAACACAGGGAAGCCTTTGGAAGTTAAAAAAAAAAGAAAACAAAAAAGGGAATACAATCTGGGAAATGCCTGGAAAGCTACGCTGTGTAAAGTACAAGTTCTGGCAACTGTAAAGTGAACAGTGGTTTGTGTATATACTGAAGAGACTGAGTGGCTAATTGAACACAGGCAGCATGTAAAAAGCAGAAATATCGAGCAAAGGGCAGAAGTAAACCCACAGACGAATACAATTCTCCAAATTAAAGTGGAACAACCAAAAAAAGAACCAGAAATGGGGGAATTTTCTGTCCTTTCACATTACTAGAAGTAATTAGAGCCACAGTTAGTATTTACATTTAGGTCCTTATATATTTGGACCTAACTAAACATAGTTTACTGAAATCTGTTCCAATTATAGTTATATATTGGACAAGGGCATAATTTGTAGACTCTCGGCTTTCCTTTGACTGCATCCATATTTAAATTAGATCAAGGGTTTAGGAGTTTCAGCTCCTTAACATGTGTCGCTTTTTAAAGGGACCAAAAGGTAATTGATTCAAAGGCTATTTCATGGACAGCTGTGGGCAATTCCTTCATTGTATCACTATCAATTGAGCAGATAAAAGACTTAGGGTTGATTTGAGGTGTCGTGCTTTCATCAGGAACGTTTTGCTTTGAACAGACAACGTGCAGTCAAAGGAGCTAAAAGCTATCCTTAAGCTGCAAAAACAGAAAAAAAATGATCTGAGAAATTGCTACAATAATAGGAGTGGCAAAATCTACAGTTTGGTACATCCTGAGAAAGAAAGAAAGAAAGAAAGAAAGAAAGAAAGCAAGCAAGAAAGAAAGAAAGCAAGCAAGCACTGGTGAACTCAGCAATGCAAAAAAAAAAAACCTGGACGTCCACAGAAGACAACAGTGATGGATGATTGCAGAATCATTTATATGGTGATGAGAAACCCCTTTACAACAGCCAGCCAGGTGAACAACACTCTCCAGGAGGTAGGCGTATCAATATCCAAGTCTACCATAAAGAGGAGACTGAATGAACGTAAATACAGAGGGTTCACTGTAATCTGCAAGCCACTCATAAGCCTCAAGAATAAAAAGGCTAGATCGGTCTTTGAACTTTTAACCTCTACCAGAGTGAGGTAAGAAAACAGTATGGAGAATGCGTGGAACAGCTCGTGATCCAAAGCATACCACATCATCTGTAAAACCGCAGAGGCAGTGTGATGGCTTGGGCGTGCATGTATGCCAGTAGCAGTGGGACACTAGTGTTTATTGATGATGTGACACAGGACAGAAGAATGAATTCTGAGGTGTTCAGAGACATACTGTCTGCTCAAGTCCAGCTAAATGCAGTCAGATTGGACAGTGTTTCATAATACAGATGGACAATGACACAAAATATACAGCCAAAGCAACCCAGGAGTTTATTAAAGCAAAGAGGTTGTATTCTTGTATGGCCAAGTCAGTCACCTGATCTTAACCCAACTGAGCATGCATTTCACTTGTTAAAACTTTGGACAGAAAGGCCCACAAACAAACAGCAACTGAAAGCCGCTGCAGTGAAGGCCTGGCAGAGCATTAAAAAGGAGGAAACCCAACATGTGGTGATGTCCATGAGTTCAAGACTTCAGGCTGTCATTGCCAACAAAAGGTTTTCAACCAAGTATTAGAAATAAACACTTTATTTTCAGTTATTTAATTTGTCCAATTACTTTACTTCCTCTGAAATGAAGGTATTGCGTTTAAAAAATGCTTTAGTTTCTCAAAGTTTTATTCAATCTTTTTGCTCACCACACTGAATTAAAGCTACATCTGAGTGGTTCCATTTAAAATTCATTGTAATGTACAAAACTAAAATTATTTTAAAAAGTCTCTGTCCGAGGTAAGTCCAGCTTTAAACGTTTAATCTTCAGTTGAAACACATTGTGAAGACATCCCACTATATGAGCTGCAATAGTTTAAGCAACAGTGAAATATTAAATTATGAAGAAAAAGTGCTTTAGGATCATTTATGTTGCATTTTTATTTGAACTGTTTACTGTACACAGCCACATAAAAGCATCACAGGCTGTTAAAAATCTTTGTGTGTATTTTTTAAGTTGTTTCTGTTAAAAGAAATGTTCAGTTTGAACTTCAAAGTAAAAGCAAAACTCACAGAAGACTCATCAGAGGACACCCATCCATCCCTAATCTTTAAGGTCGTTAAAGTCAAGTCATATTCTTCTCATCACTGCTTAATCACCTTGGTTTCCTCTGCATGACTGTCTCATTCATGCAGCTGAGCTTTGTATCGCTACAATCTGTCAGCCCTCTAACGACCCTCCCCCTTTCTGTCCGCCCACCGTCTCATCAGCGGCCTCCCGTTCGGAGCGCCCGTCCAAATAGGTTAAGCCAGTTCAAGGTGTCCTGATGCCAATTTCACAGCTGACATACTCTTTTAATGTCATTCATGGACCTTCAGCACAGCGGATTCTCCCCCCCATCACCACCCCGCCTTTCTGTTCTTTGTCACCATATTTGACTGTGCTGTGACTGAAGTTAGAGAAGATCAATCAGTATAAAGCTTCTAGATCATCTTTCCTATTCAAATGTGAGCTTTCGCTGCCCTTTCCTCTATGAAAAATGGTCACTGGATTTTGACTATGAACTTGTTATGTCATTATGCCATTTCGTTGGTCAGATACTGTTGCAACGTCTTGGCAACTTCCTTCAAATGACCTCTCACCAGCAGTCACGTCAGGTCCAGAATGTGATGAACTAAGCCTGTCCATTGTCAATTCAGCTTCCTTATTAAAGCAGTTTATTGAGGTTCAGCAAAAAAAGTCATAAACATATGCACCAACAGCAGAAAAATCAGACAAAGAGGGACTAACTTTGGTTCTTGTGGTTCTCCGGTGTATTCTGGAGGTGAGTTTGGCAGGTTAAGAGGGAGAATACATGCTCATAATTCATTAGTACAACCATGATTCAGTTTTTCATTTCTAAGGACATACTGTCCTGAAGAAGAAGGAGAAGAAGAAAAAATCCAAAAGGCAAAATTATTTTAGAAGCTTGTTAGAAGTTACATTTTTATTTTTATTAAGCGTTACATTGCATCACATGCTTTTATTTATTCTATTTCTGTTTCTGTTGCTCTGAACAGACCTCTTCCTGAAAGAGGCGGGTGTAGCTGCAGCTCCAGTTTGATTTAAAGTTGCAGATGCTGAAACCGAGCTCAAAACTGTGCAGGCGTGGAAGAAATAATGAGCTGTGTGTTATTTTAAGCTGAAACATACACACTCTGGGGACATGTGGTACTTGCATTAACTGGTTTAAAAGGGGTATAATGTGGAGCCTTTAGTAACTGTAAAAAAGTGATATTCAAACAATAGCATTGCAGATGCTGTGGCCTCTTTAGCGTCTCCCTCTGTGGCTGGAGCACTATGGATATCAAGCCAGCAATAACTGCATAATGTTCTCCTATTCGGCTTGAATCTCTCCCCTCTCGCTGCTTTGCTTTGTTTTTTTCTTTCTTGCCCGTCCCCTGAACTCTGTCTCTATTCCTTTATGTTGTCTGTCTCTGTCTCAGTCACTCTCAGTCCCTGCCCGGACTCTCCTTGTCTCCCTCCCCCTCCTGTCTGTCTGTGGCTTTGTTGCAGCTGACCAGGACAAGAGGGAAAGGTCACACTGTGTCTGGGGGATCAAATGGCTAACCTTTAACCCCCCTACTAACCACTGAAGTCACACAACAGAGAGAACACACACCACATGCAACGTTGCGTGTGCAAACATGCACTCCACAGTAGATCTGCATCACTAAATACAGTATGTATATGCTGATGAGGGTCTTAAACTGTATTTTATGTGCATTTGAGTGTGTGTGTGTTGCTAGTGGAATGTGGTTTACTGTGTAAGATTAAAAGCAGGGGCTCTGTAAGTTTGCGTGTGACTTCTTTCTAATAGCCCTGTAATCCTGCTCTCACTAGGAGCCCCTAATGATTGCAGCTAGACTGGCATGCATGACATCACACACACGTTTACACGATCTAACACATGGCTGCATATAAACATACAGGATGGAGACTCACATACACACACTTAGGAAGTGGCCCAACGTGTGCAAACAGTTTCACACACACACACTCTCACAATAATAGCGTGAGGTGCGACACAGCACACAAAGCTGGAAAAGTGTGTCACGGGCATCTGTTAACACGTGTACATATGCTGACAATTGTAGACAGATAATTATATATAAAATATGAATGTGAAAAGCCGGTATAAACGCATTTACTGTATGTCCTCCATGATGGGCCTGTCTGAGAAGCAGATGTGGATGTACACCCTGGGGCCAGGGCAGTATTTACACACAGAGACAATCTCACAGTCACATTCTCAAGTCAAGAAGTGTGTTTATGTTTCACACACGCACACGCACACACACACACACACGCACACACACATACACACACGCACTTTAAAAACGCAAAACTCACATTAAAGCATTTTTTGGCATGTTTTTAAAAATGATGGCTTTGTGAGTGTTTGATGTATAGTGTGGCTAGTGAGAATATTAAAGGCTTAAAATTTACATCCAATGCTTACTCAGACAAATCTGAAAGCAACATATTTCATTTTATTCTGGATTAAATTCATTCATCTTCAGGGTGCCTAAATCATCGGTTTTATCTGACACGCCTGTGAAAGCGTTAGCATTTAAGAGTCCAGACACAAACACAGGAGCAGCGCATTTTTGCTTAGCCTAGCTCCGAGATGTAGTTGATTGACCCATTTCGGTTCTTCACATTTGTTTCAGTTTTTAGTGCTGTTAGCAAACTGATGAACCTCATGACACTGATAAACGTAACAAAAACAAGTAAAAGAATTTTTTTCAAACAAATGTAAATTTATAATCAATACCTCCCGATGGCTTAATTTATCAGACTTTAGGTGGATATTAGTGTGTCTCTGTTTTTATTATTCCTTGTATGAATGCAGTTAGGTTTTGTAATGTTGATTGTCATTTATGCTTAGAAATATCTACTTATATATGCTTAGAGGTGTATAATTAATCGTGTAGTGATAGGATGTGTGATCTTTAGCAGGCTGCAAAGGCTTGGTGTGGATTCCAGAACACTCTGGAATGCACACCTACAACCTGGGAGCATGGGAAGAGGTCGTACCTTGTTTTATTGTTTTATGGTAGGATTAACGTAGCTATATCTGTTTTAGTCTAAGTGCCTTTTGTTTAGATGGTTTAGGGAAGTCATTTATGGGGTCACACTCTGACCCCACACACACACACACACCACACACACACACACACAGTATTCTTTGTTCACATGTATACCTATGTAAGACGTCGTATGTTAATGAACCTATGCATATTCATATAACCTCAATAAAAGAGCAGTGTTACGGGGGAGCGGACGAGAGCAACTGGGGTCAAGCGAAGGAACGGCGTTTGTCCGGTTCTCTCCCGTGCACGAGAAACATGAAGATCTTTGCCTACTTCGTGTCTTGCTTTGTTGTGTAATTATATTGTCTTCAACGTTCCAGCGAATAGGTTTAAGCTACAAACCTATCAAATGCTCTTGAGCAACTGCACATCTACCAAATACCACACAGTCAGCTAGCTGTTTGTGCACTGCCCTGGTTTTGTAAATATTGGAATAAGAGCACTGTTTTGCAGCCAGTCTGCGACAGTGGTATTCCTGCTTACACACAGGCCTGGGGAGAAGGTAGAATGGGCAAACAAAACACTGCATCTAAGAGTGAAAGTGAATGTGGCGCATGCTAACATGCTAAACAACACAATATAAACACATTGCAAGGAGAAATAAACAGACCAGATGGCCAGTAGAGCAAAATCTGAAAAAGAAGGATGCCTCACTCAACCTTTAAAGTGTTATTTTCTTCATGCAAGTCAAGTAGCCTTTTTTTTTAGCCTTAAAATTCATAATTAGAGTGTAAAAAATCCATTATGGAAGCTGTGCAGTCTATACATCACCCCGCTGTTGTGCTAAAAGCATGTGGGAGTGATTGCCGTAAGATTTGTGTGGTGTTAATTGCTTTGAGTCCACACAGACTGCTTACAAAGATCCGCCTTTTAGTATCTGTTAAATTTTGGTGATTAGGTTTGTCACTTCACCATTTTTGGGCTGCAAGCAACACGTGTGTGTTATCAAACAGCAGATGGCCATAATGATGCAAACCATTGAAATGGCACATGCTTGTAATTAAATGAGCCAATAAGCAGTCTTTATTGCCATGTGCCATATTGGTGGGAAATGCGTGTAAAATTAGGACAAAGCTATGAAGGGCTTTAAAAGAATGCCTATTTAATTTTTAAATGTTTGCCTGTGAGATAAACCGAGCCCTTTACTTCCTGTTCCTGGGGCCCTGGTGCGTTGTGCATCCTGTGTAGTGAAAAGGTGATTTTTGCACTGGTTTGTCTCATTTACACACACCATAGCTCAAAAAAGCAAACGTGCACGTGGGGTTGACACAATAAACACTCCTTCCAGAGTTTGCACATTAGTCAGGTAGAAGCCGGATGCCTAATGCAGCTTGGGATATTTGGTGAGAAGGCGAATGCAGTAAGCATGTTTTACAGAAAAATAAAACTTGCACAGGGCCCTGGTTAATCATTTTATCCATATTTCCATATTTATGGTCTCAAACAGTCACAACCCCTCCTTTAAACTGTAAATATTTAGCCATTTTTGCCAGTCATGCAGAGATTTAACAAATGAAGTACAGAGTGTATTTTATTTGTTAAATCTCTGCATGACTGAGTCAGCTTTGAACTAGTGCTGAACTTAGCTTAACTTGAGTTAAGCTTGGTTCAAAGCTGATTAGCTCATAAAAAATAGGTTAATATTAATATGTGTGCATGAGAAACTGAAACAGAGGCGAATTGTTCCTTCTTTATTTGAAAATAAAACAAAAGCTGTTGATGAGATCCTCTGAACGATTCATTTTGTGTTCATATCCAGGTAACGTTACTCGAGGACACAGTAAGGCGGGAGTGTCAAGAGAGGGAAGAGCTAACTGCTGCGTTGTCTCAGGCTCGCCAGGAGCTCCTTGGGCTGCGATCCCAGGCATCTCATCAGGACACCTTAAAGCTTTCACTTCCAGACCACTTGGAGAGACACACACCAACAGGGAACAAAAATGTACACGAACACGGTCAAGCCCGGGCACCGCTCACTCGCTCTTTGGCCTCCCCAAGCAGACTCCGGCCTTCGCCCGCCTGCATAGACAAAGGCAGAGGCCAGGATACGGGGAAAGAACAAGCGGGAGGGGGGAATTTGGAGTCCTGGAGCAGTGGGAGAGTGCTAGGTAGAGAAAAACAGAAAGAGGTGACACTGCCCAAACTGAAAACAAGCTGCACAGTGAGTGAAGTCAAACGTAAGGTTAATTTAGTGATGGGAAGGAAGGAGACGCTCTGAAAAGCAAGCCAAACAGCCCTGTATGTGTGTTAATCAGTTACTGAAAAAAGCAGATATCAATAGTAGTTTAATTATGTTTTTTACATTAATTTTAATAGTATCTTATTTTTCTTTTAACTCTTGAGCATCCCTTTAAATTTACATCCACTGTTGTCCCTTCGTACCCACACGGGTACCCATCCAAAAGGTGATATAGCAATATCATATATTAATTTTTTTTTCTTTTTTTTCACATCAGATCTTTTAAACAACTTCAGACCTAACCACAGATATAAAGTTTTTCATTATTTTTTTAATTATTTTTAGGTTTTTATGGCTTTATTGTCATAAAAACCCCTGTTTTTTTGGGGGGAAAAAACCATAATATGCAATATTTTCAAAAAATTAGTTGCAAATGGAACTACTTGGCATGAGGTTATTACAGCCTTGAATGGGTAAATAATTCATAACAACATTGATTTGGATGCATTATTATTTTTGGAGCAATAAGAGTTTTTGCAATTTACATCCACTGTTGTCCCTTCGTACCCAAACGGGTCCCCATCCAAAAGGTGATATAGCAATATCATATATTATTTCTTTTTTCATTTTTTTTCACATCAGATCTTTTAAACAACTTCTGACCTAACCACAGATATAAAGTTTTTCATTATTTTTTTAATTATTTTTAGGTTTTTATGGCTTTATTGTCATAAAAAACCCTGTTTTTTGGGGGGGAAAAAACCATAATATGCAATATTTTCAAAAAATTAGTTGCAAATGGAACTACTTGGCATGAGGTTATTACAGCCTTGAATGGGTAAATAATTCATAACAACATTGATTTGGATGCATTATTATTTTTGGAGCAATAAGAGTTTTTGCAATTTACATCCACTGTTGTCCCTTCGTACCCACACGGGTACCCATCCAAAAGGTGATATAGCAATATCATATATTAATTTTTTTTTCTTTTTTTTTCACATCAGATCTTTTAAACAACTTCAGACCTAACCACAGATATAAAGTTTTTCATTATTTTTTTAATTATTTTTAGGTTTTTATGGCTTTATTGTCATAAAAACCCCTGTTTTTTTTGGGGGAATAAACCATAATATGCAACATTTTCAAAAAATTAGTTGCAAATGGAACTACTTGGCATGAGGTTATTACAGCCTTGAATGGGTAAATAATTCATAACAACATTGATTTGGATGCATTATTAATTTTGGAGCAATAAGAGTTTTTGCAATTTACATCCACTGTTGTCCCTTCGTACCCAAACGGGTCCCCATCCAAAAGGTGATATAGCAATATCATATATTAATTTTTTTTTATTTTTTTTTCACATCAGATCTTTTAAACAACTTCTGACCTAACCACAGATATAAAGTTTTTCATTATTTTTTAAATTATTTTTAGGTTTTTATGGCTTTATTGTCATAAAAAACCCTGTTTTTTTGGGGGGAAAAACCCATAATATGCAATATTTTCAAAAAATTAGTTGCAAATGGAACTACTTGGCATGAGGTTATTACAGCCTTGAATGGGTAAATAATTCATAACAACATTGATTTGGATGCATTATTATTTTTGGAGCAATAAGAGTTTTTGCAATTTACATCCACTGTTGTCCCTTCGTACCCAAACGGGTCCCCATCCAAAAGGTGATATAGCAATATCATATATTATTTCTTTTTTCATTTTTTTTCACATCAGATCTTTTAAACAACTTCTGACCTAACCACAGATATAAAGTTTTTCATTATTTTTTTAATTATTTTTAGGTTTTTATGGCTTTATTGTCATAAAAAACCCTGTTTTTTTGGGGGGGAAAACCCATAATATGCAATATTTTCAAAAAATTAGTTGCAAATGGAACTACTTGGCATGAGGTTATTACAGCCTTGAATGGGTAAATAATTTATAACAACATTGATTTGGATGCATTATTATTTTTGGAGCAATAAGAGTTTTTGCAATTTACATCCACTGTTGTCCCTTGGGACCCAAACGGGTCCCCATCCAAAAGGTGATATAGCAATATCATATATTATTATTATTATTTTTTTTCACATCAGATCTTTTAAACAACTTCTGACCTAACCACAGCTATAAAGTTTTTCATTATTTTTTCATTGTTTTTTTAGGTTTTTATGGCTTTATTGTCATAAAGACAATAAAGCCATGTTTTTTTGGGAGGGAAAACCCATAATATGCAATATTTTCAAAAAATTAGTTGCAAATGGAAATATTTGGCATGAGGTTATTGCAGCCTTGAATAGGTAAATAATTCATAACAACATTGATTTGGATGCATTATTATTTTTGGAACAATAACACTTTATTGCAAAAAAACAAACTGAACTGACCTGAACAAACTCAACAACAAACTGAACAAAGATGTAATTTACATTTTATAGCATGAACCACAAGATGGATAGATTTTGCAGACAGGACATATCTTATATATATATCTAACATTTGCAGCAGTTACGATAATAATGTGCTGTATGCACGATGAGCCCTGCTTCCGCTTTTTGGAACGCTGCTCTTTCTCAGCAAAAGCCTCCCCTAAATTGACCGTGCGCTTCGTGTTGTTCGTGGCGTCTGTGCAGAAATGACAAGGCTGCAAACTATTCTCACAGACTTCAAAGGTGCACCTGAATTTAAAAAAAGATCATCCTCTATCTTATTGTACAGACAATTATCTTTTTCTGCCTCTCCCTCCTGTTCTGTGTTCCTGTGCCACTGGGAAACTGAACTGACCTGAACAAACTCAACAACAAACTGAACAAAGATGTAATTTACATTTTATAGCATGAACCACAAGATGGATAGATTTTGCAGACAGGACATATCTTATATATATATATAACATTTGCAGCAGTTATGATAATAATGCGCTGTATGCACGATGAGCACTGCTTCCGCTTTTTGGAACGCTGCTCTTTCTCAGCAAAAGCCTCCCCTAAATTGACCGTGCGCTTCGCGTTGTGCGTGCGCGTGTCAGTGCATTTCGTGGCATCTGTGCAGAAATGACAAGTAAGACAAGGCTACAAACTATTCTCACAGACTTCAAAGGTGCACCTGAATTAAAAAAAGATCATCCTCTATCTTACTGGATAGAGGATGATCTTTTTCTGTCTCGCCCTCCTGTTCTGTGTTCCTGTGCCACTGGGAAACTGAACTGACCTGAACAAACTCAACAACAAACTGAACAAAGATGTAATTTACATTTTATAGCACGAACCTCTAGATGGGTGGATTTTGCAGACAGAACATATCCTACCATTTGCAGCAGTTACAATAATAACGCGCTGTTTGCACATGAGCACAGCTTCCAAACTTCCCCAAAATTGACCGTGCGCTTCGTGTTGTGCGTGCGCACGTCAGTGCATTTCGTGTCGTCTGTGCAAACTATTCTCACAGACTTCAAATGTGCACTTAAATCCAATGACTGGAAAAGGATCTCTCTCTGTCTCTCCCCTCCCCCCGGCTCTGTAGTGTCACTGGCACAAAGACTGCCCTTCCCCTGTCTGCGTAGCAAACAGCCAGCCAGGTGGCTGATTTCACACCCCTCCCCCCTCTGCTTAACAAAGACGTGCCTGCTCTTGCACCCCACCCCCCACCCCCCTCACTGCTCAGAGCAAACAGGGCTCATTCAGAGTGAAGAGATTCAAACATTTAGAGAGATTTAGAGGAAGAGAAGAAAGTTGCAGGCTGTTGTTCACTTCAAGGAGGCGGCTCTATGGGCTGTTTTGTTTGCGACCGACACACACACACACACACACACACACACAGTATATATATATTCTCAATCACATTCACACCACTCTCTTATATCAGTTCCACTACATCAAGACTATTTTATGGTGGTCAGCTGTTTTATTGCCATGTAATTTACATAATAAGATAACCATGACCTGCATTCAAAACCACTGAAAATGTCTATGGGAGTGCTGTACCTAATATTGTGCTCATTTGATCCAAAACCTATTTTTCCTTTATTTTGAAGGCTGAGGCTTAGATCCATTAGGTATTCACGAGAAAAGAATTATCACATGTCAGAATTACAGTATATCGAAAATATGCGATTATAATGGGAGTCAATGGTACCCAGGCGGGACGAAGGGACAACGCTGGTAAGCCATATGTGAATCTCCTTAACTATACACCACACCATAGAGGGGATCATTGAATTTTTAAAAAATCCTAAAATACACATCCTGGCCAAGTTTCATGCAACTAGTCTTTAAAATGACTGATATATTGAGAATCAAAAATCCAAAGTTACCCAGGCGGGCCTGTTTTTTCGCTAGGGACTCTCGAGGGTTAAACTAATTATCTAACTGCCTACTTTAAAACTTGCGCACACACACACATTCAGATAAGGCACTGTGCCTGAGTCCTTGTTTGCACACTAGTAAACTCTCAGTACACATACTCAGCAACAGATATGCACTTGTTTTCTCACAACCTGACTCACGCAGACTCACTGGCACGCACAGGATTTCACAAACAACGCACACTCAAACACACACACACACACACACACACACACACACACACACACACACACACACACACACACAGCTTTAAGGAGCATGACAGCATGTCCCTTGCCACCCGTGGACACAAACAAAAGGCAGGCGAACACAAAAGAAACTGTATGGTAAGCATCCCCAGACACACAAACACACACACACACACACACGCACACAACAACAATTACCCAGCCTTCTCCCCTGAGGCTTTGTGTGTTATTGACATCATTCACTCTGTGGAAGGTCTTTCCATCCCTTCCTCCTCCTCTCTTTTCCTCTTCCCCTACATTTGGGATAAATTGGCATGATGGGAGAGATGTGTGAAGTGTGTGTGTGTGTGTGTGTGTGCGTGCGTGTGCGTGTGTGTGTGTGTTTGTTGCATGGAACTATTTTCCCTGCTTACTGGCACACATGCACACAAGCCTTCGCTCACCCCGTGTCCCTCTTTCCAATCCATCTGCAAGACAATGCACACGTGCACTTCATTCACTTAAAAAAAAAAGGGGGGGGGGGGAGAATTATTATATCCTGCCAACATTTCCTGTTTGCCAGAACACACACATATGGTTTATCTGCTAAAAACCTTTGTCGGCGTGGAGAGGATGTTCTGAAATGCAGCACAAACAAAGACTATGTGCCAGCAAAACCTGCACATATGTTCTTCAAAGGGTTAATAAGACATTTACCACAACACGTAACCGGGGAAAGTTTACCTCAAGTTGACTGTCATCATTGTAGTAATAAATTTGCTGCTGGTTAATTGCATTTTTCAATTAGGTTGTCACTTACTTCAGAGGCTTCCACTTGCTGTAAGCTTTGGTGATTCTATTGACTTCCTTCTAATAAAAACAACAAGATACTGGTTCTTAGTGTGATTTAAGTGCATTTTTTTGTGCTTTGTAACAAGCACAGTGTTGGCTTCCTGTGTTTCAGTGTGTGGCCTTGTGTGTGTTTTATACACTGCATGTGACTTTGCCGTGTGTGAGTTTTCAGAGAGTGATTATTTATATCCTTTTTTTTTTTTTTTTTTTTTTTTTTTTTTTTTTTTGCCTGTCCCGTTTGGTTCTTTTGCCATCAGAATTATTGTCTAAAGGCGAAGAAAGATGCCCAACGGATTTTCTTTACCAAATTGACCATCCCAGCTTTGCCGTAATGGTCCATTTGATTCACCTTTTATTCTTTATTTTATTTTCACTTGCTGAATACGGGACAGACTTGACTGGGGGAAAGAAAAGGGAGAAAGAAAGAGGGGAAGAAAAACAGTTGAGAAGAGGGACGGGGGAGAAGGGCAAAAAACAAAAACCAACAGAATAAGCAGAAGAAAAAAAAAAAAAAAAAAAATACATATATCGATCACCTGGATCACCTGTTGAGAAAGAAAAAAGAAAACAAGCAGAAGAAAACGAGAGTAATACAATAAACCACATCACAATGATATATGGGAATATGACAGTAAATACTAAATATTAAACATTATTGTGCAGCACGTAAGATCGACAGCACAGTGTGCATTGAGGTAGGAGCCAAAAAGGGTGTAGTTTGTGTGTGTGATCACCCGTGTGTACACCTGTGAGCATGGACGCGCTTGTTTTCTTAAAAGGTTCCCTCATGTAATGATCTGCTAGAGGGTGTGGGGGGCCACTGCCCCGTCCTCCAGGGCATGAAGCAGGTATGGAGGAGATCAAAACCCCAGACATCCAGAGGCCCCCAGAACACAAGAGACCAAGGAAGACCAACAGAGGGGCAGCCGCGCCACTGTCCCAGAAAGAGCTGAGGAGAGTCCCAGATGAGGGGTCACCCAGCAGCCACGGAGCAGAAGCCAGGGGGGGCTGCAGTGACGTGCCCGTGAGCTCCGCCGGCAGCCAGCTGTGCCTGAGTGACCGAGCCCCAGGCCGAGAGGCCGGGGGCACCCCACCTCCGAAGTGGCCCAAGCGAGCCCCAGGCTCCAGGCCCCGATAAGCAGCCGCCAAGGAGTGAGCCGGTGTGTACCCGGACGCCCACCCCCGGACACAAAGAACCACCAACGCACCGACGTCTGAGGGAGTCCGCCCCCGGCAGGGGAAGTGGTGGGGGGAGATAGGCCTCCAAACCTTGGAGGGCCTGAGCTGTCCTCAGAGAGGTGGCATCTGATACCCAACCTGACATACAGACACAGACATACAGGCACACACAGATACAAACATCCATTCCCACCCTCATGCTCTCATATGCACTTACTCCACACTCAACCAACGTGGAGACAGACATAAAGAGACGCTGTACACACAATCACACTCCCCAAGCGTACTCTACGAACCGGGTCTAGGTACCCTTGCCCCTGGAGGGGGGAACCGCACCCAGACCCAGGTTGTGTTACCCTTTTCCCTGCAGTGGGGAGAAGCAGACCGCCCCGACTCCGCAGCAGCAGGGAGGCCCCACACTCCGGACCCCAGTCGGACGGCCAACTCCTCCTCCTAGCCCCCCTGCTCCAGCAGAAAGCAGAGAACGAGGGTGAGAGAAGACTCCTAACCTCCCTCCACCCGCTCATTGTAGTGTTGATGTATGTGTGTTCTAAGGTGCGTTTAAAACCCAGGAGGGCATGGAGCCACCTGCCAGAGAGCAGCAGGTAAGCGCATAGTCCCTCCTGCTAGCCCTCAATGTCTACGTGTATTTAAAATTGAGAGGTGGGCAACGACGCCGGGGGTGAGGTGTACACCCTGATGGTAATTGGGATTCCGTGTAGCGTGCCCACCCCCAAGATCCTATATTTATGTGTAATGAGAATGTGAGTAATGTGAATGTCTAAGTTGCGGGATAAAATTGAGGCAGAGGCAGCCAGAAGGGGACAGAGGGGGGGGGGTTACCTCCTCTGCACCCTGGTGACACACCCCCACTCCAAGGCCCTGCATGTGTGGGTGGTTGTGGTGGAGCGGGAAGAGGGAGGCAGCTGGAGATGGGGAGGGAAGGAAGGGAGGAGCAAGTGACCCCTCCCTGGGGCCAGCTCCCCCGCTGACCCCAGTAGGCACCCCCATACTCCGCGACCCACCAGGGAAGGGGGGCCCAGGCCCATCCGAACCGGGGCCCAGCGCAGCGGCGCCGCCCGGCCCCACAGAGCCCGGGGCAGTCCACTCAACCCCACAACAGAGAAAACTGCACCCACCCCATCATCCACTCATCTTCCAGACTACATAAGACAATAGACGCCCAGGCTGAGATCTTCCTCCACCTCTCCTGTATCTCCCCCTCTTGCAGAGAGAGTTCCTGAGAGAGGAAAGCCCCTGCAAGATGTGACAACCCCCCCCCCACCAGTTGAAGAGCCCCCCAGCTGGCTCGGCGCACCGGCGGCACCCTGCGCCAGTGGCGGGCCCCCATATACCCACCGGCCCACAACCCCGGCAACACACCAACCAGGACCCAGGCCCCCGAGGCCCGGCCAGGGCCTTATTTATATCCTAACTCTACCATCACTCACCATAAGTCACAGAAAGTTCTTACTTGTATAATTGTGTCCATAGTGTACTGTCCATTCAGGTGTAAGAGGAAGACTTGGCTTACTTCTTCAAATTTGAGCTACATTTCTTCTTCTTCTTCTTCTTTTGTTCTATATTAGTTTTTTTTTTATATACATAACTGCTTGTGTGAGTGAGAAATCAGTGGACTCTTGACCTTGATCTGAAATTGTTGTTAACAAAACAATACCAGATTAAGCTCTGTGTACTCACTTATCGCAAATCTTCTTGCCTTATCACATGACCTTCATCACGTGGAGTTTGTTCAGTTGTTATGGAATTGTAGAATTTTACTCTCTAATATTGTGAGCGGTTCTCATGCACGTGGGCTCTCAACTGCTAAGGTGAACCTGGATAATTCAGCATTTAATTAATCTTTTAATCAACAAATTATCATGGACTATGTGTAAATGATGTGTAAAAAGTGTAAAACAAAATATCTGAAAAATCAAACATTTTATTATTAATCTCACAGGAACATTTTAATTAGAAAAAGAGGAAATTCAAGTTTCCAGCTAACACTTGCAAGCTTGATTAGCAGCTGCTAACTAACATAGGAACAATATGCTGGTGTTCACTCGCTATAACCAGAGTGAGGACAGTTACCCAGCAGCCCATTATTTGCCAAATTATTGCATTAAAAACACCACAAACACCATCAGGAGTACAAGTTCAGTGACGTGAATTTGTTCATGTGACATCTAGCAGATAGCTAATTGTTACACTGTTAGCTGTCTCAGTGTGGCCGTGCCCCTAATAATGCAAACTTTAAGCATTAATATCCTTTAAATGTGTGAATGATTAAAAGAAATCAGAGCCATTGAATGGAAGACTTGCGCCATCTCCATTCACTTCAATGGACCTTTTTTTTTACAGGAAGGGCAGAGTCTTACAATAGCTATGAAAGTTAGCAACATATGCTAGCCATGCTACAGAGATGTAGCAGCACAGAAGTTTAAAATGCATTTTTAAAGTTAAGAAGTTAAAAAACAACTTTGTATGTTATCAGCACACATTTAAACATCCAGGAACTATTTGAGGGCTACATGACCTGACACAACTCTGACTTACTCAGGGGCTCTGATAGAAATAAAGGGGGTTTTCTATGTAGACCAAACCTATTCTTGTGTCAGTATATATGATATATTAAGCTTCTGAGTGGCCATCATTTCTAATTAAAGCTACATAACTACCTGCTGCTCTTGACAGCACATCAGATTGGTTTTTTTTGCATTTTGATGCAGACAGAGATTTAAAAATAGTGCTCATGTGGATGTGAAATGTCAGTTTGAAAAAACACCTGTGCACCTGTGGGTGTAGCCTGAGATGTTTTTGGAGTCGCTGGTTTTTGGGCCGTATTCACTGCCGCTTGAGGCTAGCTAATCACGACAAACAATATGATTAGAAATCTGTTTAGTATATGACAGAAAACTACTAGGTGATTTACAATAAATCAAGGGTCATTTTCTCAAGTGTATGGAGGTTTGGTTACCAAACCCCGTGAGCCCATTTCACGGTGTACATTTTCATTTGCCAAAACAGAAAAAATAACATTGGATTTAATAACGTCAAATAAAGGCTGGTAGTACACAGTACACGCTGCCTCTGTGATAGTGATTTCCTGTGGCACTGAATAAAATAGAGCCATCATTATTGTTATTACTTGCACTGTGGTTTTCCTGCTTTGCAGAGACAAAATGTCCACCATGAAAGGCATCTGTTCCAAACATGTGCTGCTCGAATTCTGACTTTTTTTGACCTTTGTTTTATCTCTGTTATGCATCTTACCTTCATGACCGGCATATCTCCTGACTATATGAGGAGCTAACCCCTTTTTTTAGAGATGTTAAAATGCTCTCCCCACCCCTCGTCTGTACCTGCCACACTCACGCTATCTGCTGTGACTGCACACAGTTTCTCTCTTTCTTTCACCCTCAACACAAACACCCATCTCTCTCGCTCTCCTTGTACCTCTGGCATACACACACGCACATAAATCTGCCTCCATGTCAATACTCTTTTAATCTCTTCGGCCTTCTTTTGGTATTCAACCCTTGTGACCCTGATGCTCAAAAGCAATTCTTTCTTCCCTTTATTTTTGATCCAGTCAGCTCTCTCTCTTCTAGTCCCCTCTGTTCTCATACTGGGGACTATTTCTTTGCTCTTGCCCTTGCTTTGTAGCCCTTGACCTGGTGTCCTTCCTGGTGTGTGTGTTTGAAAACGACCCACGGGGCATGTGTGTGTGAAAAAAAGATGGTCTGAGTAGATACAACTGAAGTCCTTCTTGTCACTGATATGACTCCTTGAAACTCCTAGATCTCGATGCAGGCCCACAGCAGAAAGTTGGCACAAACGACGCTCTTAAACTCTCAGATTTGTCCATACACACAAACATTTGTACATACACTCACTTATGTCACACACACACACACACTGGGAGTGTGATCTCCTCAAGGTAATTATCATAGCAGGGCAGGCATGCACACGTGTCTCTGGGGAATCTGTGCAAGTTCCTCGTAAACACACACACGCTCCAGGGAGTGGCGTGTGTGTATAACTAAGCCCTTGTTCGTCACTGGGCGTCCCTGAACGCCTTTGTCCTACGTCGATATGGTCGTTTCGGAATTCGGATGCCCCGTGAGCCCTCCCACACCCCATAATTAGTGTCACCAAGGCAACCAGAGAAAGAATGCTTGTATTCTTGTCGTGGTGGCAACTGCGTAAGCGCTGGGGGCCGGAGGTGCTAGTTGTAGGTGTTGGGGGTGGAAGGGTGAGAGACCTCAGTCTGTCACTTCATGTGGTGTGCGACATGGGTAAATATTTATGACTGTCCCGTGGATGCTTCACAGACCCGCAGACAGATTGTGATACCGTGGATGGATCAAACTTTAACCCTGGGCGATAATTTCCTTGTCAGTTCAGCTAACGTTTGCATTTTCCTCTGAGTTGAACATGTAACCTGTTACCTGGTATAGGTGCCCTGTGTGAAAATGTAATTACGCCCTAAACCTACTGACTGGTTGCGCCACCCTTGGCAGCAAGAACTGCCGTCAGGCGTTTGTGATAATGGACAATGAGTCAACAATTTTGGCCCACTCTTCTTTGCAGTATCCATGGTTCCATTAATTATGGCAAGCAACAAAGCAGCCTCAGACATCACACTACCACCACCATGTTTGCCTGTCTGTCATGTACATGAAATGCTGTGTTAGTTCTACGTCAGATGTAACAGGACTCAAACCATCCAAAAAGTTTAGCTTTTGTCTCGTCAGTCCACAGAATATTTTCCCAAAAGTCTTGGGGATCATCAAGATGTTTTTTGACAAAGAATTTTTCTATGGGTGTTGTTTTTGCCCAGTGTCTTTCTTATTCTCGTTAGCTGGGTATCGGGGTCTTCACCCTTGGTCACCGCCTGGCACACATTGCACCTGACCCCTATGGTGCCCCCTGCGGGTGGTGGGCCTACAGGAATGTGAGTCCATGTCCCTTCTTTGGGCTATAACCAGCACGGCCCCCGTGACCTCAGGCACCCTCCCCAAGCCTGGCTCCTTGTCAATTGTGAGCTGTGGTGAGGCCAGCTGCTGCTGAACTTCATCGGTAACAAGCGGATGAGCAGTCCGGTTGCAGCCTTCATTTCTACCTGGTCGTGTTTCTACAGTAGAATAACTGTTGCCATCACTTTGAAGTGTATTTGTGCTGAATTTCATCTTTGTTTTGTGTTGTTGGCTTTGTGTTCATACCCAAATGCTAAGAGAAAGATGTGTCCTCATTAGGATAGGGATTTGTGTTGGTGTTTGGGATTGTAGCCTCAGGTGTTTGATTGTTAAGTAATAATTTTGATACAGTGTGTTTCAGGTCATTTTAGAGAGTAAGATGAAAGTAATGTAATGAGTGGTATAATGAATGATTTTCTCCTTGGAGCAATTAAGTAATGTACTGCATTACTTCTAATAAAAGTGTTATGTCTAAGGTGTGTAATACATCACCTTTTTGAGTAATGACTCAACACTGATCACAACATTAGACCACACAACATACAATTAATTTGCATAAATGTAATGTGGTGCTTAGTAATGGTGGTAACTCTCAGAGTGGAGCTAGTTAGAACCCAATAAGAATCGCTAAGAGAACTGATAAGGAATTGAATCAATAAGTAAAATGTATCATAGAATCCAAATGGCTAAGTTCTTATCAATTCCCATCCCTAGCCAATATTCCTTAACATCAAAAGGAGCCAGTTCAGGTGGTTCGGGCATCTGACAGGGGTACCTCCTGGGAGCCTTCTGGGTGAGGTGTTCCCAGCATGTCCCATCAGAAGAATGCCCCGGAGCAGACCCAGCACAACTGAAGAGATTATATCTCTTGGCTGGCCTGGGAACGCCTTGGTGTTCCCCTGGATAACCCTGAGGTGGGTAGGGAGAGGAAGGTCTGGGCTTCTCTGCTTAGGCTGTTGCTCCCACCACCTGGCCAGAAAACGGATGGATGGATGGATGGATCTTTTTTATTGTCATTCATGAACTCTGACTTTAACCAGTGTGCCCCAGGGCAGCTGTGGCTACAATTTAGCTTGCCATCACCAGTGTGTGAATGTGTGCGTGAATGGGTGAATGACTGAATGTAGTGTAAGCACTTTGGGGTCCTTAGGGACTAAGTAAAGTGCTATACAAATGCAGGCCATTTACCATTTAACTGTAACAAGTGAGGCCTACGGGTCTTTAGATATTGCTCTGGGTTCTTTTGTGGCCTCCTGGATGAGTCGATGCCCTTTTGGAATAATTTTGGTAGGGTGGCCACTCCTGGGAAGGTCCGCCACTGTTCCAGTCTTTCTCCAGTTTTGGATAAGGCTTAGAAATAGCTATCTAACCCTTTTCATACTGATAGATGTCAATGATTTTGTGTTTCAGCTGTTCTTGAACTTGTTTAGATCATGGCACGATGCATTTCTCTTTTAGCCTGCTTCACATTGTCAGACAGGTTAAGTGATTTCTTGATTCAACAGGTCTGGCAGTTATCAGGCCTGGGTGTGGCTCAGGAAATTTAACTCAGTTTTCTAAAAAAAAAACAAAAAAAAAAACTTGTTTAATTACAGTTAATCCATGATGATTTAACAAGAGGGGGCAGGGAGCTTTTCACACAGGGCAAGGTAGGTTTTAATGGCTTTCCCCCCCAGCTTACTAAAACAAATCATCGATTAAGAACTGCACTTTATATTTACTCCATTTATTTTTGACTAATTTGACTAACTTTTGGTAGATTAGACAAGTAGTAGTTTTATTTCCATCAAATGCTCACATTAAACAGTCTGGCAGCCTGGACAAGACGGCACCACGATGATTACAACCTCAAAAACTAACAGTACAAACTAAAAACAGCTACTACACACTTCAAGCAAGTGAACACAATGTTTTGCTCATTTGGAATGAAAGATTAATAAAACTCCTACAGGAATAAATTTTTTTTAA
This sequence comes from Neolamprologus multifasciatus, assembly GCF_963576455.1. Classification (NCBI taxonomy): domain Eukaryota; kingdom Metazoa; phylum Chordata; class Actinopteri; order Cichliformes; family Cichlidae; genus Neolamprologus; species Neolamprologus multifasciatus. The sequence goes on from NC_140452.1 coordinate 26,853,579, forward strand.
AAAGCTACATTGAAACTCTCTGTGTTATATACTGGCAGAGAACCACAAGTAAACCAGCAAAGACATGTTTGTGAGTAAAGATGAAACATTTTATGACATTTACTCTGGTCATCAGTTAACTGTAGTGCCTGTGGGTTTGTTGAAGGAGAAAGGGGACAAGATGAGCAAGATGAGCATGCAAGTCCTCACAGAACAAACTGAATGACCCGAGAAGCCACAGAGCTTATCTTGTAGCAACTGGTGGGTCTCTACTTTCCTCTGCTGACTGTTTTTGGTAACTACAAGGCTTCCGGCAATAAAATCCTGTGAGCTGAGCTCTCACTGAACAAAGTGTTCCCTGCATTAAATACTGTGTTGTTGCCTTTGACATGATCAAAGTCCTTCTGGAAGTAAGTGCCATTTCCCAACAATCTTGGTAACACTTCTGGTCAATTTTTTGAGGATTTATTTTGAAATTGTATCTTACTTTAATGGATATAAAACCTGCATACAGAATCGCAAAGTCAAAACTGCTCTCTAGGCATGTCTTAAAATTAAGTTTAACAGTTATCACAATTCATTCTACATATTTTTTTTAGTTTTTTGAAGATGAAATATAACAACACCCGTAGTCTGTGACTAGTCCATACAAACAGTTACTTATTTATTGAACGAAATATTTAAACTGGTCTTTTAAAAATACATTTCGCTAATCTTTTCTTCCCTTATTTTAAATTGGCGGATGGATATGTTCTAGCGGTAATAGTGACAAGTCCGGACTTTCCCGTAAATCACATCACAGAAACCGTTGGTGGCGACCAGTGGCGATGTGTTCTCTTCTGCTGCCTTTGGGTGACGTCGGAAATTTAGCAGGCATTACCGGCAGTGACGTTTAATGAGTAATACATAGAAAACTGTCACTAGTAGTGCTACAGTGAATGTTAATGTAGTGGCAGTAATAAAACTGATTTGATTCATGCGTCAAGTACATTTTGTTTTCGGGATTAAATTGTTTATGGTGCTTATCTGAAGTATTTTGACACAGGATTTTAAAGGTGAAATCGAAGCAAAGAGTTGACTGTAGCTTAAAACGGAAAGCAATGAAACATTATATACCAGGTGAAATGTTTTGCTTATTATTAAAATATTTGTAACTTATATTTAGAATGTTTAAATACATCCAAGTTACGTGCACTTGTAAAATTTAACGAGTCAGCGTTGCGAGACTATTTACCACCGCGGATGTACACAGCGTTTCCATCTGAACAGCATGTTGACGTCACGCACTTCGCCAGTCATCCTGCTCCGCTGTTACCGTGTGGAGGCTGTGTTCGCTGTAGCTGCTAACCGTTGTTTTTCAGGTGAAGATGGCCGCAGGTCCTCTCTCTGTATCTTCCAATGCCTCCACTAACAATGATGGGATTCTCATTGGCGACAAATTTTACTCAGAAGTGTACCTTACAATCGACAACTCGCTTGTACCGGAGGAAAGGCTCTCAACGACGCCGTCGATGTTCGACGGCCTCGACCTGAACACAGAGGCCGACCTTCGTATTCTTGGCTGTGAGCTGATTCAGTCAGCGGGTATTCTCCTCCGGTTGCCACAGGTAAGCGCTCTTGACTGCAGTACATTAGTGTTGGGTGTTTGATAATAATAGGCGAAAGTTGATGTGGCTTATAGTTTCTGCGGCCTAGTTGTCAGCAGTGTGCTAAATGTTAGCTCTTGACGTTGGCGTGGTGGAATTAAAATGGCGGCGATCCATTGTGCAAGGTTAGGCCAGTTTACACAAGACGATGTACAATTATTATGCTCTTTTTTTTCGCCCCCGTTCGACAGGTCGCAATGGCAACAGCTCAAGTACTTTTCCATCGTTTTTTCTACTCCAAATCCTTCGTCAAGCACAGTTTCGAGGTAAGTGTGTTAAGAGTTTCCGGAGTGTTGCCGGGCCGCTGGTCGGCCGGTATTGTTAGCATAGCATTGCATAACGTTGTACCTACGTTAGTGGCAGCCATATTGTCGAGTCTAACTCCACCAGTTAAACAACTCAACGATGAAGTGAGATCTCCTATGAGTGTGAAACTGAGCACAGACTCGAAGTACACAATAGCACTGCATTAAAACACTTGCACTATTGTAGTGTCAGCATTGGTTTCAGTACATCATTACGTTTGTAGAGTGGATTGATAGGTATGTAAAGAGTACACATCACCCCCCACAACAAAACAGGATAGGGTTTATATTGTTGCCTCTTTTTTTGTCTCGTGTTTGTGTTCTGATCACTTGAGCTCAGTTTCCTGTAGTAAACATTCCTGTTTGCTTATCATTTTATTTTCCAGATTGTTGCCATGGCTTGCATCAACTTGGCCTCCAAGATAGAAGAAGCACCACGGCGAATACGAGATGTCATTAATGTTTTCCATCACCTGAAGCAGCTCAGAGGAAAAAAGTAAGCACTCCAAATGAATCCAATGTTCTCCTCTTGAAAATAATTATTTAACATGTAAAAAATGTTGCATTGCAATGTTTTTGTTTTCTTATTTTTGTATTATGTAATGTTTGATGCTGATCTGTGTTTTTGCTGTGAAAGTGCCCTTTTGTTTATCCATGTACTCTAAACCATTTTAAAACTTTTCAGTTTCCGCTTCACTGGTAGTTTTGCAGTGTAATTGTCTACATTTAACATCAGTTTGACATTGCACTGAAATTAATGCCTCAAACAACTGGCTTCAAAAATTCAAGTCTATTATTTGTAAGACACAGTCACAGACAAAGCAGCTGTACCTGTGTCTTCATACAAATCTGTTGATGTCAATATTACAGATTTTGGCATTAACTTGACTTCTTTTTTCCCTTGCAACCAACTAACAGCGACCAGCTACATTTACCAAAGCCTGGGTGATGTGGAATGGTACGTAAGATGAAGCTGTCGGCATGAACCATGATGCGAGGGGGGTCTCCCTCCTCCCCCAGGCCCACCCCACCCCCTCCTGCGGGAGACTCCCGTGGTCTGAGCCACCGCGGGGCACTGGGATCGGGGATGACAGGTTGGCCGAAGGTCCTTGGCCCCCGGGGCGCCTTGAGGACTCCTGTGGTTCAGTCTTAAGCTTTGGGTATCTGTCCGTCATTCTGCGGACCCTTGGGTAATGTAGTTTTCTTCTCTGACTGCTCCTCACCATGCATTTTAATTGTGCTTAAAGAGCAACACCCCATCCACCACCAGCTGCAACCATGGCTTTTAAAGAAGTATCATCTCGTATGTTAGAATTAGAATGATTAGTTGGTTACTGTGAGTCTGTCGGTTTTTGTTGAGTAAGGGTCAGTGCATGTTCTTTAGCTTCAACAGTTTGCCATTATATGCTGTTAATTTGATTTTGCATTTCTTAAGTGTAGCTGTGAGGTATATATAAAAGAGGTGTAATGTTAGGTTGGGATTTGTGCTTGTTGTATTGTCTTTAGTCCTCAGAGGTTATTTTTGTTTTCGCTTTTTTTCCATGCATGTGGTTTGTAGTGTAACATTCACGTTAGAATATATTTGAGACATTAGAATGGCAGACTCTTTAAATTGAAGTTTACTGGTTTGTTAGGGGTCATACTATATGATAATTGACTCTCACAAATCATTGTGGTTTAATTCCATTCCAGATTTTAATTCATCTTGTGGGCACGATGACAGGCAACTTGAGCAGACGTTGGTGTATCAGCTTTGTTCGTTCGTGGTTTTTTTTTTTGTTTGTTTGTTTGTTGTTGTTTTTTTTCATCAGTGGAATGTTTTGGGGGTCAGTACAGTATGTCAAGGGTAACTTGACCCAAAAAATCCCTGCTCTGAATGTTTTTCTTCCAAGTCTGGATTGCCTGCATCCAGACAGTGGTTTTGGTCAATTAATTTGCAGTATACTGACATACAGTATAAGAATATAGATGAGAATGAGTTGTGATGGAGTACAGTAATGGCGGCTTTCCATTTTTATTGTAAATTGGCGTTAAGCTTGAGGTTCAAAACCTCTGTCGTGAAATCGTAATGTTAGCACCAAGTTGATATTTCTGTTAAGGCTGTGGCACAGGGTGTGTTTTTTGGGTTGAGGGCTGTCTTTGAATCTCACAAGCTTTCACTGAAACCACAGGAGTCCACAAACCCCAGCAAACTGTCAGGCATGCAAACAGTTAACTGTTGCTTTGAGTTGGTTGAAATGGGAAAAACGAAGGGGCGCAGGAATTCAGAAGGGCACTGTCTTTTTTTCTTTTTTAAATTTTGTTTTGTTTTTTTCTTTTAAATGCAAGAGGGAAACAATATTTTATTTTGATTCCTTTGCAAACTAGGACTCCAAGTCCATTGATACTTGATCAGAACTACATAAATACCAAAAATCAAGTCATCAAAGCGGAAAGGCGGGTCTTGAAGGAGCTTGGATTTTGTGTGCATGTCAAGCACCCTCACAAGGTGAGTTTCTTTTCTTTCTTTTTTCTGTTTTTTGGTAATAACATTTTAAATGTAATAAGCAGCTAATGCAGCTGTACAGGAGACAGGGTTAAAATATTATTCTTACTTAACAGAACAGGTTTGATCTTGGAGACGCTCCTGGGGCTATTGAGCAGGGTATTCTTTTTAACTTCAGATTATGATTACAGATCGTTGTCCTGTATCTTCAAGTCCTGGAATGCGAGAAGAACCAGACATTGGTGCAGACAGCCTGGTAAGTTAATTAATAGTTTTTCACAGACAACCCCCCCACAGCAGCAACCTGTGTCATGTCTGCAAGAAGTGCTTCCAGACCTGGGCTAAAGATGAAGTTGAACGAGTTTCAAATGGTTGAATTTCTGAAGAGCACTTGATTTATCTGCCAGGAACTTGGGACTGACCCATATGTGGACCACCTGTCAGATAAGTAATATTCAAGTGCCTACCAATTTACAGGCACGCATTTGAAAAACATTCAACAGCCATTTTGCCCAGGTCTGACAACGACATTTCCTCACTCCATTCGAACCCTTCCACTTTTTTTTCTTCTTTTCCCTGATGGAGCAATTTGTGTTATTACAAATTTACTACTTGTCTCACTCTCTTATCAGCCCTTACATGGCTTACTGTAAAGTCTTTAAAAAAAAAAAAAAAAAATTGCGGTGCCCAGGGGCCTTGGTTTAACTTTGTCCTTTCTCTCTACTCTTTGATTAAAGGGTAGTCCATGCTGGTAAGTCACATAAAGAACCTCTGAACTCTGCCTCCTCCAACCACATGACCTCAGGAAGCTCCCCCCATTGGCTGGCTGCCCCTCTCCAGACAGCCAGTCCCAATGCCGAGATTCACTGAAGGGGGCGGGCGGGACTTTACCCAACAGCCAGCATCGTCTTGTTTTCTCTTGGGTGTCCAAAAGGATTTGTATTTTTTGGTCTTGCTATAAAGGTTTTCATCTGTGATAACTATTTTTGCCAAGTAGCTACAGATAGATGTATATTCTAACTTTTTTTCGTTTACTTGCATTTATCAGTGAAGTAAACTTAGCCAGAACAGACTTTTTTTTTAACTAGTTTACCTGCCTTTTTTTTTTTTTTAAATTGACAGTAGGTATTGTGTCTTGTCCCCAACTGACGTGGTGTCCAGACATGTGTCTGTCTTACAGGCTGATCGAGTGCTCACGTTTTGCCTCCATGGACCTGTCTCACCCACGCAGCACTCAGAATCCAACATCCATGTGTTATCTATAGCAGAGTTGGCATGCTAGTTTTGTTCTAGGCAGTTTGGACTGAAGACACTTTATCTGAATGGCAGGTTTTCAGCATTTGCAGCAAACTTTGACTGGAGCCGTCCAAAATTTTATGTATGGTTGGAAATTGGTATTGACAAGGTAATCCCAGTGCCACTGCAATGCAGAGGAAGTTTGACTGTGTTAGATGTAGTTTTTTTTTTTTTTCTTTCCCCTAATGGTGGGTTTCTTGTGTGAGCTTTCTTTATTAGTGTTTGGGTACTTTAAGGAGTCTCACCGCCATGTTTCTGTTATCACACTTCTGTTTTTGTCTTTGTGACATCTATTTCTTAAGGACATAGATGTGACACTACCCAGTAACTTACCTGATTCACAACCTGGCCATCCTGCCATTCCTAATACTCTCCCAGTGTCTAATCTCATTTATTCATTGTCCTAGACAACCCTCTGACACATAATCTTTTTTTAGCTAATCATCACCTGATGTCTTCTAGAGAAGACCTCTAATGAGTCTTACTAGAAGGAAGTTTCACTCAAGTGGACTTTGTGGTCATTTCAGTTTGCATTATACAATTTTTACCTAAAGTGGTAAATGTTCTGTGGCTGAACCTTGAATAAATGTTAAAATCAGTTTTTACTTTGAGCATATCAGCATACCACTGACTCCAAGAACCACCAGTTGCATGCTACATGACATGCTGTTCTACCCAGTTCCCCTCAGATTTGTGGCAGCTGCATCTTAGATAAATATTCTACATCTGCGAGCCTGCATGTTCCCCACCTTGTATGGCATGTGCCCTTGTCTTAATCCTCATTAGAGCGTAACCTTGTTGCCCTCTGGGTACAATTAGATGAGGTGGAGTTGGCAGGTTATCAGTAGATAATTTTTTTTTATCACCATCTGTGTCTTCATGCTTTATTTGTGATGTGATGCGCTCTCATGGATGCCCCAGAGAGAAATGGACAAAGTTAAACCTGAGTTTATATCTCACTTGAGCACTGTGTCAAATCCAACAGTCCAGGGGTCCAGTTAACAGTGCTTGTTCAAAGAAAATTTAAAAAGTTCGATCCCTGGTTAGGAGCTTGTACTGTAGAGAAATGTTGCATATTATTAACCTGCAGTACTGGGTTATAGTCAATGGGTGTAATATTGAAAGATGGATTTAAGGTTTTGTGTGGAGAAGATGCTATGTTTTTGTTCGTTCTTTTGTCTCCATAGGAACTACATGAACGATAGCCTGAGGACAGATGTGTTTGTGAGGTTTCAAGCTGAGACAATTGCCTGCGCTTGCATATACCTTGCTGCCCGAGCACTGCAGGTGAGAGGAAATAGTGCAAATCTGAAACTTTTTTCCTGTTGATAGTCCCACATTGGCACATCAAAATGTCTTTGTCTAATAAGAGCAATTTAGATAAATAGCTGGCTTTCTTTTTCAGATACCGCTGCCAACCAGACCCCATTGGTTCCTGCTGTTTGGAGCCACGGAAGAAGAGATCAAAGATATCTGCATCACCACCCTGAAACTTTACACCAGGAAGAAGGTAAATATGAGTGCAGTGCTTTCCTATGCTTTGCATTAACTATAATCCATCCACAATGAGTGTGTTTTGTGACTATTGCTAAATAGATTGTGCTCAAGTCCTGAATGATAAAACATGTCTAGAACACACTGAAGCATGGGCCGTCTTTAGTCGATTTTAAAAAGCACTGGGTCAAGTCTTGGTTGGGTCATGTTGGGTCAATGGATCAACTATTGTGATTGGCCTGTTCCAATTCCTCAGTGCTTTTTACGGCTACTTTCCCTCCCTAGTTTTTAAATTTATTAGTGAGAGAGTAACAATCATGATTCCAGTATAAGGAATATTAATCATCGAGATCAGGACTCTCAAATGTGAGATTTCTGAAACTATCAGGATTCATGTGAGGGAATGTACAAACAAGTGGAAAAATAGAGGGATCCATCAGCTGCGTAATGTAGATTACATCACAGGCTCTAGAAAGATTCCCTGCAAGAGTCTGAGTCAGGCCTTACACGAGCTATAAGTAAAAATTAAAAAGTGCAGCTGTATTTAAAGTTTTCTGTTTTTATCAGGCAGTCGCTGAACTGTCCCTTTAAGTACTCAGATACACACAGCCCAGTGCTTAACATTAAAGGACCTTGCTCGACATGCTCCTGATTCTTCATTAAATGCTGGTAGTCCAGAAGCAGGACATCATCAGTTGAATGACTCACATAGCACTGTAATGTAGTAACATAATTATTGATAAACCATCAATATTTGTCTCAGTTATATTAGGCTGCGCACATTCCTTCTGGGCATTTAAAATGTGATTATAGCAGAAATCAGCCAAGCAGTTTGATGTGAATGGAGACTAAAGCAGACAGCTTACCCATTAGACTTGAGCTGGGACATGAAGCAAGCAGAGGCTTCACTGTAACTGAGAGCTTTTCTGTGTTCAGACAGTGTAGAGTCTAAAAATTTAGATAAAAACCCAAATTGTACAGCTCAGCTGGCTGATCCAGCAGCTGTGGATGGGAGAAGGATGATTGCTGGGAGGCAAAACTTTATTTGTCAGTTTATTTTCCATTTGTTCAAAACTGAGCTTGAGAATCTCAAATTATTTTCTGATTTAAAAAAAAATTACATGAAGTTAAAAAATGTTTTCACTTTAGGTAGGACTTAGAAAATTGAAAAACTCACAAGTAGTAGAGTTAGTTCTAAGGCTGATGTCATTTTTCTGCAATCTTGTCAACATATTGTGACAGATTACATCGATCCAAGGTTAAAATAAACTAGCATACACTCCTGCACTGTATGGCTCAGGGGAAGGTGCCTGAATGAAAGTAAGAGCTCTTGGCAGACTTGGCGTAAACTTTTTTTTTCTTCCCTTAGCCTAACTATGAGCAGCTGGAGAAAGAGGTGGAGCGAAGGAAAGTGTTCTTGGCAGAGGCGAGGATAAAGGCTAAGGGTCTGAATCCTGATGGTACTCCTGCACTGTCCACGCTGGGTGGCTTCTCACCTGCTTCCAAACCGTCCTCCCCTGTGGTCAAGGTGGAAGAGAAGTCCCCGAACCCCCAGACTGTCAAACCAGTTAAAAAGGAACCGGACAACCGTACCCAGGTCAACAAGAGTCCACATAATGGGTACGAAACACATTTTAAGTCAATATTTTGCCGTCATTTGTAACAAGGTAATAGTTGTGATCTGTTACTTGCCTGATAGTCTGTTTTTAAGTTCAAGTTCAAAATGTTTGTCTGCAGGTTAAGGAAGGAGGTAAAGATTGGGAGGAACAGTAGGAGTGGAAGTCGTTCTCGTTCGAGAACGCGTTCGCGGTCAAGATCACGCTCCTTTCGCAGACAGTAAGCTCTACAGTTTTGTGTTTTAACTTGTGTGAATGTGTAGCTCTTACCTTCCTTATGTTTAAAAAGATCTGATTTTCATAGTCTGGCTGTTTCTCATGTCCATTTTTCCCACCTGTTGTTTTCGCAGTTACAACAGCAGACGCAGCCACTCAGGGACCTACAGTTCTCGTTCACATTCTCGCTCTCACAGCCGTAGCCCATCACCACAGCGGCATCCGCCCTCACCACTCCTCCCCCACCTTAAATCCAAGTCCAGTCACCACAGTAATAGCGACTCCAAGCCCAGCGGTCGTCACAGCAACAGCGGAGGTGGAGGCTCCGGTCATAAAAGGAAGCGCTCGCGCTCTCGGTCGCGGTCCCGCAGTCCAGTCAAAGTAGAAAGGGACCGTGACAGAGAGAGGGAACGCGAGAGAGACAGAGACCGCAGCTCCTTCGACCTGTCGTCAAAGAAACACAAACATGACCGAGGAAGTGGCCATCGAGACCGGAGGGACAGGGAGCGGTCCCGATCCTACGACAGGGACAGAGAGAGGGAGCGTAGCCACAAGAGCAAACACCACAGCAGTAGTGGGCACTCGGGACACAGCCGCCACCGTCGCTGAGACCCAAACCGACCCACTCTGGCTCTGGGGCTGATGGTCACATGAGTACTTTGAGTATATGCAAATCAAATTAGACGCGCCCTCTGAACATTGACTGGCAGATTGATGCTTAAATTAAATATTTGTGCAGAAGGTAAAACAGAAGTTAACCAAACATCCACGTAACAGAAGAGATTTTTGTACCTTGCTTTATTGAAGACCAAAAATTTTCAAAAACCTTGTTGAAGCTGCCGTGACTGAAAACACGTTTAATTGGATTTGCCATTTTATATACCAGCTGGTGTCCTTCCTCTGAATTTGCTGGGTTTCTCATACACACCTGGCGTCAGACCATCAGCGTATACAAGTTGATTTTAATTTTTCTAATTTTGTTGAAGTCACAAAACATCTGCCAGCATTATGATTCATCTCAGTGGAAACAGTAGAGCCAGATAACTCACCACGTGTCTCATGTACAAATGTCTTTGATGGCTTTGAGTCTCCTACAGAGCAGCAGATCTGTAGCTGACATTTATCTTGGGTGGTTGATGGTTTTGCATCTACATGCAAACTGCAGCTGTGACCACCACCATGAGGTGCTCTACAATTACCTTTAAACATTTGCCCAGACTGGCAAAGGCAAGGTTGTAGTGTGACATCAGCTCCAGACCCAACCATATATCCTGACAAACCATCTAGCCTACCCAGCCCAGCCCCCTCTTGTTGTTGTTTTTTTCTCCCCTCCTCCCTTTTTTTTTAGTTTTACATATAATGTTATGGACATTTGGGGGGGAAATTATTTACAGTGTAAAGACGGATTGATGACCACTGACAAAATGTGAATGCTTTGATTTATAAAAGCAAATGGCTCAGTGGACGTACTGAAGAATAAATGTAAAATAAACATTCAGGAAAGATCAAAATGTTTGCACAGTCTTTGTTTTCTTTTTTTATTGAACAGATATGTTGCTGATGCTGTATTTTGTACAGTTTCAAAAGAGTACTGTCTATTTGACTTTTTCTTTTCTTTTTTTTTTTTGACCTCCCAGCAGGGAGTGCAGACTTGCTGCAAAAAGATTTTAGGGTTGTCCGTTTTGTTACACTGGTTTTTAGTCTGCACGTGTTCATGTCCAATTTTTATTCAGTAATAAATGAGCTATGCCACTGAGCTGTACACTCCTTTATTGAATTTGTGCCTGGTGTAAAAACAAAACAAAGAAACATTGGTTGTAGTGGCAGGAGCAGTTGTTTGATTTGTATTTTTGCCTTAAGTGGTGACAGTGAAGTCCCAGCTGATCGGAGGGCTAAACTGAAGCTATGATCTGAAATGCATGAACTCAAACAGTTGGGAATACATCCGATGCAAACGGTTTAATCCTGCTATTTTGAGTTGGAGGCACGGTACACATGAAGGTTACAAAAGAAGAAACTGGGAGGAAAAGTGACATTTATGGCAGCCAGGGGGTGCTGTAGGCCTTAAGTTTCAGTGTTATACAGCTTTCCATGTGTCCTCACTTAAATATCCTAAAACACTGATTAAGAGATTTAATGCAAGAAGGCCAAACGAGTTTAATTGTAGCCACAGCTGATACTTGAAACTCAAACAAAAAATGATCCCAGAAGATTTTGCTATGTATGTTTGTCATAGTTTCCATGATTGAGCAAAGTTTAAACAACAAACCTGATGCATGTGAAAAAAGTGAGTGGACAATTTCATATCCTGTTGAAATCCACATTTAAGTTAAGAACAATAGTAGAACACCTGAGTAGCAGTGCTTTGGCTTTTCTGTCTGAAACCGCTCTCAGCAGCTGCCCACATCGGTTTTGCCATTGTCTGCCTCTGTGTCATCACTCAGATCGCTGGTCCATCTTCCCCTCTGTGTGATTAAGCACTTCATCACGTTACAGTCACACAGTAGGTGATTACATGCGTGAGGAACCAAAGACCCCCTCAGAAAACAAAAGATTGATTGTGTAAACCGCACAGCATCGAGCATATTGATAATCACATTTAGGTTTTGAGATACTTTGACTCAATGGGACTTTCAGAGGAAGTAAGCAGTAAATCTGCTGCTCTTGTAAAGAAAGTGCAAGTAAAACTAACTATTTAGGGTCTGTTTTTAAGCAGAATTAATGATGGGTCATTGTAGCGAGTCAGCAGGTGGTATTCAGTCACCATTAATGGTTTTAAATACATTTTTTCCCGCTAGGACAGGAGCTCCGTGCATGCCTTATCAATCACATTATGGTGATTTGTAAAACGTGCAGGTATTCGTTGAAGCGATAGCTGATGGAGACTGCTGAGTATGTCAGAATTCCTGATGATGGACGTTAGTGGTGCTCCATGGAGACGGATGGTGAGAAAGGCAGTATTTTTCCACCAGCCCCGCAGAAAAATCGCTATGAACCGAGATAAGGTGTTGGAGGTCACTTACAGGACTGACATGATATTCTCTGTGATTCACAGATAGTCCTGTAACACGCTGTACTCCAGGCAAAGAGGCTTCAGATCAGTAGTCACTGTGGTTACTTGTGTGGTTATAGTACGAATAAACAACTGAAAGAGTGCATCACAAGCAGAGCCCGGCTCGCTCAAAACGTCCAGCTGTCAGAAATGATTTGTTGCAGTTAAACTGAGCTTGATCTGAATTTGATTATTACATGCAACTGCTACCAGCTCTGACATGCACTGTGCTGTGTCAGATCCTACAGCCACGCTGCCAAGTGCTCCCTAACGCTTCACACTGAGTCATCTCCATAGCTCGCGATTGAGGTGGTCCAGTTTTGTTCCTGCATGAGAAATGTGTCTCGAGGAATGAAGATTATGGAATAACTTTGGTAATTATCCTATTTTCTCCCTACGTGTTTCTTTCTGCACGTACTGATTAAACTTACACCATCTTTAAAGTGAGAGCCCGAATGTAATTTACACTTATAATGTAATGACATCCAGGAGTTTGGACAGTGTTTCTGTAAAAGAAACCTTTAACTTCTTTCCTAACTGAAGAGCAAAAAAACCAACCAAACAAAAATTCAGCGACAATCACGGCGTTCGGTTATTGTAAAGATTTATTACAGCGCTCTGTCTGATAGGCAGGCATGCAGAAGGTGCAGCAGGCAAAATATGACAATCACAACAATAACTGTTGAATTTTCAAATAGAATACAGCTTTCATTTGTTTGCAGTGTTAATTCAGAGTAATATAAAACAAGAGAAGAGGAAGACGAGGAGGAGGAAGTAAAATCTGGCATTTGTAGTTTCAGTCCTCTTTCCAGACACGATAAAAGTGTTAAATGCCTGTAAAAATAAATACTGACATTATATAAAAACAATCAAATGCAATCAAACAACATGCTAAAGGTTAAAAGCAAGAAAAAACAACAGCAAACATCTATGATTCGCCACACGAGGCTGATATTAATGCTAATGTTTTTATACATTCACTGGAATACTTAGAATCATCTTCACAGTTTGTGTGATTGTTAAAATCTACAGCAGTTTCCATCCTGCTTCTAACTGTGTACACATAATCTCACTGTGCTAGATAGATAGATAGATAGATATTAGGGGTGCAACGATACACAAAATTCACGGTTCCGTTTGATACTTTGGTGACAGGTTCGATATTTTTTCGATACAAAAAAATGTTCATGCCTTTTTAATTTATTATTTATTAAAATTATAAATATATATTTTAACTCAAAAGTACAATTTTTAAATTTAATGTTGCTGAAACAACAAAATAAAATAAAATAAAAAATCTATCTGATCGAGAAATCACTCATCTTTGGAAAAGAGAGTTTATTACAGAGAAATGGCTCTTTCCAAAATAAAAGCAACACTGTACGCTTCTTCTGGGGTATACTCTCAGCAGCATATTAAAGATATCAGGTCCCCATAAGGAGAATCATGTGCTAATGGCTGTCTAAATGACTCGGGTAAAGTTTGTAGCATGCGTGCTTGTTGTTTTTGTCTGCTTCCACTTGTCTTTGCACTAGGATGATGTCGGGGTAAATGTGCAGTCATAATCGTTGTGTTCCCACTAGTGCTGTCAGCGTTAATCTCGTTAAAATGACATTAACGCCATAACGCGGCAAATCTCTGTTAACAAGCTACCACGGATCGCCCTGTGCGTGGGGCTGGACAGCGTCAACAGGTTAACAAGCTAACTGCGCTAACGCACTAGTTCCCACCAATTGAGCATTGCGTGGCACATCCGACATACTGTTTTACTTTTGTCCATGACGCGCTTACCTTCAAGGTCATGCTTCACATGGAAACCAAGATAGTTCCAAACACCAGATCTGAATGAGGGTGAGGGAGGTTCAATTTCGGGTAGCGTTGAGGCAGTGACAGCAGTTGCCATGTTGCAACGAGCTTAGCTTCTGTCTTGCTAGCTTGCACTGTGCTCCGTGGATCTGCACTCGACAGTGCAGCCTAGGCGGAGTAGTCGAACGCAGATCCACTGAGCTCTCAACACAGACAGCATCTTCAGAAGAAAAGTTGATAAAATAAATAAAAAATGTTGTATTGTTCATACATATGTGTACCGAACCAAAAGCACTGTATCGAACGGTTCAATATCGATACGAGTATTGTTGCACCCCTAATAGATAGATAGATAGATAGAATAGAGATTTGGAAACTAAGCCACCATGGCAGCACTGACAGCTGATATCACTACTTTAACACAACTCTGGCATTCATGTTATAACACATTCACTTTAAACACAAATCAACACTGTTCAACTAAAAAGAGCAAGAGCTTTATGAAACCTTTACAATACAGCAGGTCAGCAGAGGTGCTGAATATAATAATGATATCTAATAGCATAACACTTTGTCTCAAATATAGTCAGGAAAAACTTTTATATAGCACCAAATCACAACAGCCGCCTCAAGACACTTTATACTGTAAGGTAATAAAGCAACCCTACAATAATAGAGAGAAAACCCCAACAATCAGACAACCCTATTGAGCAAGCTCTTGGTGACGATGGGAATGAAAAACTCCCTTTTAACAGGAAGAACGCCCCAACAGGACCAGGCTCAAAGAAGAGCAGGCATCTGCAGCTACTGGTTGGGGGTGATTGGTGGGAGATGGGACAAAAAGGCAAACTATCGGTGTGAAAGCCAGAGTTTAATAATTATTAGTGATTAAATGTGAAGATAGTGGTCAGAAACAAGATGGTAGGCTGTATCCATCCTGATTGTCAGCAATCGGAATCAGTAGGTTTCATTCATCTAGGACCAAGAATATCCAATTCCTTACTGTCCACAGTTTCTTGAGATGCTGCCGTACCCCAATGAATATAAATATTCATTTTATAAAAGCTTAAGTGCAGTCATGGGGGAATACACCACTGGCTTTATGGCCCAAAGTCATGTGTGTAAGTAGGTCATAAGGAAGGAAGGAAGGAATAAAAATGTGAGGGAGAGACATGATGTAAATAATATGATTTGTAAGCAGATGCAGGTCAGCTCTGCTGTGCGTGTGGTGGGGGTAACAGGGACAGCTAAAAGTACAAACAGGGGTAACCTGACCTGGTGGGAAAGGCTGTGTTATGGCTGCATTTACACAGCTGACAGGGTTTTAGCCGAAATACCGACGAGAGAGAGCTCGTCTGTCAAACGAGTTCAAATTAAGACCACCTTTAGCAGCTTTAATGTTACATATAACTTCAAAAAGTGCTAAGGCAGGATTCACCTGTGGGTAGAGAGAGTGAATACCTGTCTGTCAAAGTTCAATTGGATTATAGAAAGGTGGTGCACACTATCAGTTAGAGCCAATTTAAACACTCACATCTTCACTCTTTCTTCATCCATCCGTCTCAATTTTCAGGGAGAAAAATAAAAATCTAATGACACATTTCCCCCCAAAATAAAATAATAAAATCATACAAGCCTTTAAACCCAAACCCGAGGAACAGGCCTGTTCTAAAGTAAGCCAGCTCACCTCCTCTCTCTCTCTCTCGCAGAGTCATCAAAAATCAGTGTGACTGAACTGGCAACCTTTCTAAATCCACAAGGAAACCACTCATTTGCTTCAGTGATTTCTTAGAAACCTGTGATCCAAACTCCACTATTAGGCAACAGCTGTGCTGACGCTGCTCCTGGTAAAACACTGGAGTGGATTGCTGCAGACCTCTCTCGTTTGAAAAAGGCTGAGATAGCGCCGTCCGTTCGGTTACCGTGATTGCAAAAGAACAGAAAGTGACCCCTGTGTGGGGTCTTAAGGGACTTGCCTCATAAGCCACTTTGGGCAGAAAAGAAAAACAGCATCACAGATTTAAGTCGGGTTTGTGAGGAGGACTGTTTCTGGCATGGTTTTCTTTAAAAAAAAAAATACATTCTTGTTTAACAAAACTAACAGACTTCTGTTTAGTAAAGGAACAAAAGACTCTTAAACAAAAGACTCAACCAGTCCCCCTAGAGGCCCGTTTAAGCTAGAAAAAAACCCGGTTAGTGATGAAAAAAACAGAATACAGCAGGATACATGACACAAAATGAGTTAAACATATCCTATTATTGGCCCTGTTTGAGGAAATATGCTGTCCCCGGCTGCCACCCCCTTACCAGGAGTTAGTCATAGCCAGACTAGTCAAACTCAAATTCCAGTCTTTACACTAAGTTTTAGCTTCATTTCACTTGACTCACACAGCTACATGAAAGCAGCCTGAATCATCTCTTCCAGTTCTTGGCAGGAAGGTGACTGCATATATCCCAAAGTGCTGAACTATTCCTTTAAGATCACTCACTCTCTCTTTCACACACACACACACACACACACACACACACACACACACACACACACACACACACAATTCCAGTATCCAATGTGCTCCCCATCTGCTATCCATTAGGCTCGTTTTTCATCCTTCCTGCTTTCCAGAGGAACTGTTCAGTCTCATTATTGCTACAACTCCTTATGAGGTCTTTGCTTTGATGAAGTCTTTATTGTTGAATACTACTCTGGACTCTAAATGCGTCATTAAACGGAGAAATCCCAACTTCCCACTGATGCCTGCTTCGTTTGCTTGTAGGAGCGAAGCGGAAAAGTCAGGTGACATCTGAACACGTAAAACAAACATTTGCTATCGCTGATGGCGGCCTACGCGTCGAGAAGCATGGCACACGGGCAGGTTGGTTTAACGTAATGGTAAATACAGGGAGTCGTGTTTTTAATACGTAACCATCCTTCATTAGTCTTTTATTGCTGGTTTAATGTCTAAAAATCCTTTTTCTTATTTGTGTTCCATCATTACTACGACTGAAGACAGAGCTGGTGGTGCTATTGACAAGTTACTTAGTGCGCTTAGTTTTTCTTCTCAGAGTCACCTGCTGGGGTCTTTTTTATCCCCTCGTCTTGTAAATGCTTACAAGAAACAAATATCCTACATGTGGAAGTCAGCGTATGTTTGGCTGCGTGTTCGCGTCCCCGCCGCCGTCTCGATCGGTGCTGCTCTCACAGGTAGGTGGTGGTCTCTCTGTTCTCCCTCTCTTTGGCCTGAGCCACAGCCACGTTGATGCACTGCAGCCACTCTTCAGCGTGTTTCTCATCCTGAGCCTTCAGCACGTACGTTTTACTGTCGGTGAAGATCTCGAAGGCGCGCGGCAGACCCCGGTCCCGACGCTTCTTGGCTACCACCTGCAAACAGAACAAGTGGGTGGGGAAGATTAATAGACAAGACGACTTCATCATCTAGCTCGTGGGGAGGAGAGCTGCTGTCTTTTTAAAAAAATGTGTTTTGGCTTCATGTTGGTTTCTTCTATCATATTTATAGTAGCTTATTTATCCTTGTCAAGCTGATCTGCTTAGCTCTGAATCCTGGGAAGAGTTTAGACCTTTAGGTCAGATGATATAATAGCTTCAAACTGACAGAGGTGTAAGTAGCGCTGATGGTGATCAGTGGTGAGGATATGGGTAAGTGATGGAAGCGTTCTGAGGGATGATGACAGTCACCTTGACGCTTTGCACCTTGCTCAGCTCAATCGGGATGTCATCCAGCTCATCCTTCTGTGGGGAGGACACACAGTGACTTTAAATACTTTACTTGGAGATAAATAAAATACAGGGTGTATCGCAAAGAATCAGAAACTGATTTCAAAGTGCTTTAATTCATCTGTAACGATCAAACACATCCTGCTAGTAAGAGGAGATTCGCCAGGTTGCCGGTAGGTAGAAGTGGCCGGCTCTCCTCCCCCTCCCATCAAGTCTCAGTCAATATGGCGACCATGCAACAGAAAGCATTCTGCTCCTGACAGCTGTGCAGCGTGATTTATATTCTGCCAAGTATTGTCAAATGTTCGATGTCCATTACTTAAACACAAATATTGCCCTTTGAAGTCGGCTGATTCTCTATGACACACTCTGTACTTAAATGGCAGTTTCTTCTCTCTTCTCGTGCACGGTAAACCACAAAAGGACACTAAACTGACATTTGTCGTTAGATTAGATAAGAAAAGATGGAGTATTTTCTCTACAATGCAAATAAGTAGAAAGCAGCATATAAATAAAAGGCTTGACTATTGTCTGAAAGTTCACATCTGAAGCGACCCCGTCTTCGTCCAGCGCAAAAGTTTTCTTCTTGGGTGATTTTTGCTTGGACCTATTCATATCAGCGTGCTAGGAAATGTGTGAAGAAAACCACACAGAGGTAGCCTCTTAATTTTCTGGAACAACAGTTTTTCCTAGTGTTGCTTCCAGGACCCACTACCTCAGAATAATTACAGTTCACTGGAATTTCTACAGTCCTCCCACTCCTCAGTCCCCTCCTTTCTGTATTTTACCCACCTACTGTAATGGCCATTTGAATTGTATGAGCTGGTAAGTGTGTGTTTGTGTGCATATTGCAACACAGCCAAGTCTTCTTACCCCCATATTTGGTTAAGCGGTTACAACCACTTAACCAAATATGGGTGCAGACTCATGGCAAGTTACCACATCCTTTCTTTAGTGTGTGTGTGTGTGAGAGAGAGAGAGAGAGAGCTGAAAAGCTATTGGGGTCGACATGTTCACAGGCGGTGTTCTCTGCAAACAGACATTTGATTGATCTGAGCCATACGGAGGAATTTAAAATCAACTAAATCAGGAAAAAAAGTTCACATCTGACCTCAGAATCAGCAGATTTTAAACACTGCATTAGGTTTACTCTATTTCAAGAAGCCATGTATCTTCATGCTTTAAATATCTAGTACATAGGTGTAGTGTTAAGTTATGAAGACAGCCACGTGACATGTTTTTCCAGATTAGGAAATGCTGCTGCCTGTGAGCTGTAAGCATGAATGAAACTTACTTCACTATTTTTTTCTCTGTATCAGCAGAAATGTCGTTGTTGCAAAATTGAGGCTGTACCTAATTTTTACCTACATTTTCATCTCGCAGCTGTTTTGGGAGGTATAGACATGTTAATTTGTGCAACAACGTCAGCTTTCACATGATCAGTCTGGCTTACAGAGAGTCTCGGGATCAATGGATGATCAGAGTACCAGGTGACACACGAGGATGTGGACTTCATATAAAACACGACTGATGAATTTTGGCTGCAGAAAAGACGGCAAAAGGTAAACTGGATGAGGTGTGAGATACACGAACCTATGTGCTTAACCTCCACACATCCCAGCTGTTGTGCCATGAATGCATTTTAGGATGTGACATGTGTTAGGAGTATGCACACTTCAAATCCACTATAACCAGTTTCTTCCTTCCGGCTGCTTCCTTTTCGTTGCCACAGATTTCCTGATGCAATTTATGCCTTCCCCCCAGTTTCAAAATAGGGGTTTTTCATGTGTCAACCACTACACTGTGGAGCCACAGACTCACACATAACCTATATGTAAAAATGTTGGGGGGGTTTTCTCGTTCCTTTTACTTGTGCACCAGAGTACGATGCATGTCTGACAGTCAAAGCTGCCTGATCGTTCAGTACGAAGGAAATATTTTTTGGTTCTCGTCAGGAAAAAACGTCTTTCACAACATGCCAACCACCTCCAGAACCTGCTGGCAGAGACAGACAGGGCTCTGAGAACAAAGACACAAAACCTTCGCAATCTGCGGTCGCTGCAAAACAGCAGACTCCATTACCATCTGGATCCGAGCACAAAGACTTTTGTTTAAAGTTAGGAAAAAAACAAAAAGAAGCGGGAGAGAGATGAATATTCCCCTGTTTCCATAAACTCCTCTATGCCGTCCTCTAATTTGGAGAGCTGCTATTTTAGACACGACACTGGCTAAAGTCCAGATGACACTCGATCTCTATAACAGTTTCTCCTGTGCAGATGACTGCCATAAACTGTGTTTGATAAAGCAAGGAGGGAGAGATCACGTTTACTCAGATGAGAGTCAGTATTCCACGTTCAAGGCTCTTTCTCCTTGAGCTACTTGTGCATAACCATTTCTGCAAGTAAGTCATGTTTTTGTAGCATCACACTTTGGCTTTGCGAGTCCCGCCCCTCCCCCAAGAGTCCTTAGCAGGGCCAAGATTTGTTATAGCTGGATTCATCAGATGCTCCTGCTGAGGTGCAATTTCCACTGTTTCGTACAAATTCATCATGATTTAAATCACACGAAACATAGTAAGATCACTGACAGCTTTATAAGCGAGAGGACGGGACCATGCGTAGGTGTATGTTTATGTGTTAGGGTTCATCTTCAGTGTCTACCTACCGATTTGCCTCTCCGGAAAAGGAGCTGATTTCCCGCCAAGGTGAAGTAGCGGGTTTTCCAGCGCTTAATGAACTTCCAGCGAACCTGTTTCTCTTTCAGCTTCCCCTCGATCAAAGGCTGTCCCTCCTGGTTTACGACTATAGATAGTACACAAACACACGACAAACGTAAAGGAAAGAATGAAAATAATTCATTAATTCATTAACAAGATATTATACTTATTATACTTTGCAATAAACCTAACAGGTCGGTCACTCTGATGTCCTCACAAGCTGGTAAAGCAGAATCAATGCTTCAATCAGGTAAAAAAAAGCACCAAGTTTGTGACCTATGCTGTCAGCAGGTAAGAGATGTTAGAGAAAGCTTGTCCGTCTAATAAGTCATGCAGAGGTCGGTATGGGTTACCAGCCAGCTGCTACAGCTGATGGAGTCCACACATTCAAGCTAAAATCCAACTGATTTCTTTCTTTCTGTTTCTGTCTCCATCTTCTATAACTATCAAGTACTGTGCAAAAGGATTTGGGTGTGCAAACATACATGGAATTGCATTATATAAGGCATAAACACAGTGTACAATTCTAACAAGCTTGAAAGTCAATATTTGGTGTGACTTCAGCAAAGTCTGAACTCTCTTAGGTCTGGTTTCTTGTAATATCTTTAAGCAGTCTTCACGAATAGTTCTTTAGACTTCTTGAAGGACATTCAAAGCTTTTCTTTAGACGCTGGCTGCTTTTTGTTCTGTTAAGATGGTCCCACGCTGCTTCAACAATGTTGATGTCTGGGCTCTGGGGAGGCCTGTTTATGACTGATCGTGTTTTTCTATTAAGGTATGTTTTTATCACATTGTCAGTATGTTTGGGATCATTATCATGCTGAAAAATGAAGCTGTTACCAATCAAACATTTTCTAGATGGTGGATCAGAATCTGATGGTGCTTTTCAGCATTCTTAATTTCAAGAGTTTCGACACGACCCCAAATACCACTGGCTGAAATGCAGCTGCAAACCATGATAGCGCCCCCACCATGCATTTTAATCACGAGTTCAGCTTCCCACTATTAAATGAGCATTATAATAGTGCAACAGGAAGTGCTCCCAAATCAAGTGCCTTCAAATACCAATCACAGCCGTTCCCTGCATCGTGCAGCTTCCCTGCAGGTTTCCAGGAAGTTAAATTGGAACCGACACATAACAGATATTGTGTTGCTGTGAGAAAATGACCTGGCAGGTTAAAGACCGTTTCAATCTCAACCCGACTAAATCAGACATCAGTGTCATAATGCACTGCATGATGTCTCTAAGTGTTCGCGCCTGCAGCGCATGTGTGCAAACAGTTCCTGTGTACTCTAAGCGCTGTGCTCCGTGGGCATGTTTTGGCATGTTCAGGTTTGGCGCCAGTTTAGAGAGAAAGAGGAGCGAACAGAGCGGCCCTTTGTATCCGCCATATCGTGGTTAAAAACAGATTAGGCAATCTGATCAGTGTTTGGAGTGTGGCCTCCATGCTGAGCAGATGACTCCCAAAGGGGTTTGAAACCAAACCAAACACACCACGAAAGGTTATGGCAACCCCAAATCAGAAGAGGGGAGAGCAGAAAGAGGGGCTTCTTTTCTGTTTCCACATTATTTCCTTTCCTTTTATGGACAACAGAGAAACCAAAGACAGCACTTTAAACACATTATTTCAGGCGTGATAACTTTTTACTGGTATTTAATAGTATGTTTTGACAATTTATAAACAAAATAATGAAAATGATTTATGACAGCACAACAATATAGAAACACATTGTTACACAGGGCTGTGGAACACCGATTACTGCAGTCCTGCCACTGTGGGCAACTAGGCTGAGTGCTTCATCTAACAAACATTTTGATTTTTAAAAAGTCCTTTGATGCATAAATCCTCGTGTCTCATCGCTTCGCTTGGATGTAGACACCTGAAATGGTAACCTTTGTTGTCCGCCCCAGGCGTGCGCAGTACCTTTCAGTCTTTCATCGGAGACACGCTGATGTCAAACGAGCAAAGACACGGCTAATAAAACACACACACACACACACACACACACACACACACACACACACACACACACACACACACACACACACACACTAAATCATAAGCAAACACAAAAAGTCCAGAAACAGGAAGGTTTTGCATGGAGCTGTTGTTTAGTTTGCTTTCCATGTGTGGTCAGATCATTTTAGTGCCAAACCTGACAAGACCCCCTCTGCATATGGCTCTTGATCAATCACTGCAATGTTATGGGAGTGACAGGATTTCAAAAATGGGAAATGAGTCATGTCTCCAACCCAAATGATTTCCAGAAACATCTCCTACAAACAACCCTAATTTCTCCCTCAGGCCTAGACATATATATTAAAAGAAACCCTCTACAAGCTCTGGAGTTAGCTTTTATAACGTGTAACTGCTTGATACTTTGATGGTTTGCTGTTCTTGGGTTCACGACCACACGATCAACTCAATATTAGGTGTGAGTAGAGCAGGGACACGTATCCTGAACACAAACGCAAAATCTCAAATTACTCGCTGTGATGTTAGCAATTCAGTCTCCATGTAAGTGACCCTATTAGAAGGCTTTAAATTATTATATATTATTACTAACTTATTGTATAATAATTTAAAGCTGTATCACCAACCACAAATGTCTTCTTATGGTTTAAATATAATTTCCATGGAAAATGACATCACTAGTGGTTCCTGTAAATTTGAGCAAGGTTGAGTCAAAAAAAAAAAGAGAGAAAAGAAAACAACAACAATGGTGCCAGTAGAGTCAAAACTTTCAGCACGTTCTATTCTCGTGAACCACCCAGGCATTACATAAACTGTAAACACAGAGGTGGTTACAGAGTCCAGAGACAAATGCTACGTCGCACACAGAGAAAAATAAAGATTTCACAGGACTAGCAACGATGACTTGAGTAATCGTTTTTCTGTAAGAGTTTATCGGTCTCTCGCATTGTTATGGAGCAATTTTGGCCAGCTTCTCTTTACAGCGTCGCTTCAGTTTATTGAAGTCTGAGTGCATTGGTTTATGCGCAGCTCTCTTACTGGAGCTTTATATTTTGGTGTTAAATCTAGATTATACCCCAAATCCCCTACAATGTGACCTGCACCATAATCTGACGTGCACCTGCCTACAAATGTATCTACATGTCATGTGGACATTGCAATTGCTCTTTTCAGTACCATCGATTCCTCCCTTGCATTTCCAGCTACATTTTCGCCACAGTTTTTGAATCATTTAGTCAAAATGAGGACTATTCCTAAGGTCATGTCTCCAGGCCATGTCCCATGATTTTCTTACATCTAAGGGATGTAAAAAAATTCCTGGAAAAGATGCACAAAGAAGTGGATTTTTTATTTATTTATTTTTTAAAAGTCAACAACAAAGCTGAGCCCAGCATTTTTATTTGTTTCTATCGGTCATGGTCATGTCAGTCGTGATCATTAACATGTAAAATGCAAGCATGAATGCTAGCAGTGATGGCACCTTGGTGGCAGTTATAGATAGGTTAATGCACAGACTCACTGCAGAAGTTCGATTCAGCTATTATCCGGTCGTTAAGTCTGACGTCACTAGCCGTGTCTGGGCCTAAACTCCGCTGCAGGTCCATATATCAAACGATCACTATGGCATTACTGAGAGTTGAAAAACTGTCTAAAGTCTTTCATCTTTAATAAAATGATCAGCGTTCTGCTCTACCAGGTGTAACAATTGAGTTTAACATCCAGGCATCCATGAAAACAGAATTTATGACATTTAACGGAGTTAGAAGTTAGCAGGAAGTTAGCTCGCTAGCTTATATCTAAATACAATATAGCATGTCCTGACTGCGGGGTTTTGGAAACTAATTAAAACGTACAGCTCTGTTATCACTTCCAACATAAATGAAGACAGAAAACTAAACAGCAGTGACGTTTGTAGGGTTACTGAAGTTTGGCTTGCTGGTATATAATGATGTGCTACGTGACCGCTAGCGACACAGCTATGTTAGCATAATATAAACAAGCTAATTTTTTTTCCACTTGATAAAAGTTAACGTGAGTGTTCTCGGTGGTCAGGAACAAATGTAATCGCATGGCAGGATGCTGTAAAAGGACCAAACTTCAGCCAGGAGAACAACTGAGATAATCCATCCACAATATGAGGTTAGTCATTCATATACTGCTGCATGGGCTGGGCTGTAGTTACATCCTAAGGTTTTAAAAACTGAGCTTAAATAAATGATTAGCGGTAATAAAAGCCGAGGGAGGTCAACAGTGATCACTGACTGTTTTAGGAGATTTTTGAGATTAAATAGAAGAAAATACATAACATTAAACATGTTAACAATACAAAAGCCATATTAAACGCAGACTACTTTAGGCCCAGAAGTAGGATTCGTCACGTCATCACTTAACGACCGGATTGTCCCAGTCGGGTTGACGTCTGCACATTGACTTGATTCTTTTCTTTCTCAGTCATTCTGTTGTAGATTTGCTGACGTCCTTGGAATCACTGCACCACTGCATGACGCATCAAAGCTTTATCTGTCAGACAGATGGCCTCACATTTGAGTTTAGAATACTTTGGTACACAGAGGAGTTTGTGGTCGATTCAATGACTGCAAGGTGCCCGGGTTCTGTGGCTACAGAACATCATCACCTCTCCACCACAGTGTATGACAGTTATTGTGAGGTTTTTGTGCTGACATGATGTGTTTGGTTTTTCCAAACATGTTGCTGTGTGTAACTGTCAAACATCTCCACTTTGATCTTATCTGTCTAAAGAACTCTGGTCCCCAAGTCTCCCAGCCTCCTAATGATACTGTCATGAACTTTAATATTTAACAGTGAACTGAGGCCTGTAGAGTCTGAGATGTAGCTCTTCGGGTTTTTGCAATTTTTCTGATCACTGTATGGTCGAATTTTACCTTTTTAATTCCTGTGGAAGCAGTAAGTGTGTACTTAGTTATTCACAGGACTGCATATAACATAATGTAGTATATACATGCACCACTAGCACCGTTTCCAAATAAGGCTTCACCAAACCTAATGCCATATCCTACCTACAAGTGTCCTTGATTGTCATTGATTTTGTTGCCAAATCTGATTGATGGTTTCAAAACTGCTTCCAGAAAAAACCTCGGTGACTGACACAACCTTTACTGGAAACCTTAGGGACCACATTAAAAAAAGAGCGAGATTAAATTCCAAAAATATATCCTTATGTAGTAAAGTTTTAAATAAGAGAAGAAATATAAGCTGGAAAGTGTTGCAGTAGAGCTGCATAAATGATGCCACAACATGTACAAAGGCCATGACAGCCACATATGTATTAGCTAACATGCTTCCCTAATCTTGCCCTATGATGTCACCAGAGCCTCCAGTTGCACCCGTGAGAAATGCTGCCTTCATTTGACAAACTTTCACTAAGCCTCAAAACTCCATTTATAGCAATGACACTCAAAATTTCACCGTGTGATGAACGTCTCTCTTTTCCAGAAAATGAGCTGAAAATTTCTGTCTTCACTGATTGAATGTGGGAGGATGACACTTAGATGGGGCTTTCCATATTTTTGAAAGAAGTCGATTTGTCTTCCCGAGATTACCAAATGTGCTCAAATCCACACGTGGAGAGAAAACTGATGTAATCACCATATATTTTTATTCCCCTTTCTCTTCTGCTGCTTGCCAGTTAAGTGAGTGCAACAGCATGTTGTCCAAGTGAAAATAGGGAGCGCAGGATAAGAGGACACACTTGGTATGTGCTGTATTCAGGCATGTCCACACATACAAACACACACACACACACACTGAACTGGTCATTAACGCACACTTCAAAGACATTCCAGTAGTTGAACTCAACAGTATATCATAAAGTATTATGGAGTTGTACCAAACAGTGGCTGCACTCCATAATAAGTTGAAGTGAAAAGCTCTTTTCCTTTTTAGCTTTAAAAAATGAAACAAGTTTTGTGTGTGTGCGTGTGTGCGTGTCTGAGTCTGCTCTCGCCAAGTCAGCAAGTTTTTTTAATTTATTTATTTTTTAATCATTGTAGCACAACCATAAAAAGTATTATAAAGTCAAATCTTGGCTGGGTGCCGCTTGCTATATGAACAGCATGCATACATGTAAATATGTGAACGGACATGTGAAAAAAAACGCCATCTAAAAGTAAAATATTCCAGTTGTTTCAGGGAGATGAGCTGAGTGTATTTCTGTCATTTACTGTAACTTCAGCTAAAAAACTGGACAGCTTTCAGTTGGACAACCAAGTTCCCAGCGGATGGTTCAGAGTTTACTTCTTGGCCTTGAATACGTTATTGCAGTCTTGTTTTATGACCACGTTCCTTTAGGTGAAAACATGTTCACGTGCCATGAACTGTACTACCATGACTAAAGCCGCAAAATACATTTCCTGTAAATCCAGTCTGGCTGCATAAATGCAATCATTTCCAGTACAGAAGTGCAATAAATCTTGCATTTGTTGCATACTGAATGAAGCAATTCAGGTCATTTTCTGCTAAAATGACCTGAATTGGGCAATAGTTTTGCTTTTCAAAAAAACTATTTCAGTAACTACATATTACAACCCATAGTGAAAAAAAAATTGGTAACACTGCATTAAATATAAACAACAGAATACAATAATTTCTTAATTACTTCATTACTAAAAATTCTATATTTACATATTCCAACAACAGTGCTCTGGATTAAAAGATTTGTGGTATTAAACTGGAAAAGAAATATAAGGCAAAGAATGTCCTAAACTGTTGAGCTGATGTCCTACACCAAAGCAAGACTAGCAGAACTCACTTCCAAACCCAGGGCACACTCCTGTCTAAAGTTTATTTAAATGTGTTGCTGGCATCAAACTCAAAATGAGGATCTAGTTTTGTTTTGTTTTTAATGCTATTCTCATTATGCATGCTCCCCCTAGGCTTAATCTTTGAAAAATATAACATTTCTCGTCACATCTATGCCGACGATATAAAAATATATTTTCAGTTAGATCGTGACAACATTGCTCCGTCGTTGCACTGCTTCCTCGAGTGCATGAGAGAAGTCAGAGAATGGCTTTTGGGCAACTCCCTTATCCTGAATGAAAAGAAAACGGAAATTGTGGTGTTTGGCAACCATATCCCCCAGGGCCTATTAGCTGATACCCTTGGTTCCTTTGCCACTCCTCTCTCTGACTCGGTTGTTTTAAATTTAACAAACAAGTGTCCTCAGTAATCAAATCTAGATTTTACCAACTGCGCCTTATTGCTAAGACTAAGCACTATGTCCCTCATAAAGATCTTGAAAAGCTCATTCATGCTTTTGTGACTTCTAGATTGGATTACTGTAATTCTCTCTACTTTGGTCTTCACTCCGCTCTCCTTCACAGACTCCAGCTTGTCCAAAATGCTGCGGCTTGCCTCCTGTCTGGCACTAGAAAGCATGCCTCTAGCACCCCCATTCTTCCTGATTTGCATTGGTTACCCATAAAATATCATATCGAATTTAAAATATTGTTGCTCACCTTTAAAATTATGAATAATTTAGCCCTCAGGTCTTCAGCCCAATTACTCCTGGCTCAGCCTAGATCTAGATTTAAATCTAGGGCTGACCGTGCTTTTGCCCTGGTTGCACCTAACCTGTGGAACAACCTTCCCTTCGTTATCCGCGCAACACACTATCTTTACAATCCCGTTTAAAAACTCAGTTATTTAACATAGCTTTTCCATCTAGTTAGTGTCCCTATTTTATATGTGGCTCAATTTTTTTTTATCTATTTACTTGATCTTTTAGCTATATCTGTTCTTAGTAACTTTGTTCTTATATTCCCTTTTATTCCTGTATAATTAGTGCCCTCAACCTGATGACGTATGTGGTACTTTGTTAATAGTCTTTTATTTAATCATGTCTTAATTTTGTTGTTATTGTAAAGCACTTTGGTGTACCGTTTTTTAAATGTGTTATACAAATAATGTTGTATTGTATTGTATCATATTTAAAACCCCAGATTTCTCAGTTTTGGCATTTTACATGTTGTCACAGAGTTTGGTTTCAGTTTCAATTATAGGATTTTTAAGATGACTGGGGGTCTGTTTGATGGCTTCCTCAAAAAACTGTCATTAGTTAAGGTTTACTTGTGTATCCATGTTTGTTGTAACAGTAAGATATCTTGTATCAGGCTTACTGATTTCAGGTGTTCAGATACCTGACTGTCTGAGCCTGACTTTGGTACAGATGTATTGTACAGTTTCTGATTTTTATCTGTTGTGTGTTTTAATCAGAGCCAGGTGCCATAATAATGTGCTGGGTTAACTGAACTGTTTAAATACAAAAGAGTCATTTGGGCAGATTTGTACTCATCAGGTAGATGTGATACTGCTTTGACAAAAGGCTAAATTATCTGAAATAAATGCAAGGTGCAAAAAATCTGTAAAGGTGGTGTCTATCATCCACCCGTCCATCCATCCATCCTCTTCCGCTTATCCTTTTCAGGATCTCAGGGGTGCTGGAGCCTATCCCAGCTGGGCGAGAGGCAGGGTTCCCCCTGGACAGGTCACCAATCTGCCGCAGGGCTTGGTGTCAGTCATTTTATTTAAAAAATGTACTTGTATTCAACGTAATATCCTCTTTCTAAAAGGACTGTTAGAAAACAGAAACTATAACATCTGTCCAAGTCAGATCAAGACAGCCATGCATAGAAGAAACATGTATATATACACAGTATGGTGTAGCCCAAAAGTCTTGAGACACTCCTCACTTCTTTATATTTTGTCAGGGAAATGTGAAACAGGTGCAGCGATTTATTGAATCATGTGCAAACATTCATCAAAATACAGACTGAAAGACAAAAAACAGAGTCCATACAATTCAAACAGGACTGAAAGTATGTATGACTACCTTTACTCTTCAACACAGTCTGAACATTTCTTTAAGCAGTTTGCTGCTACTGATTTTCAGTCCAGTTCTTGTCTAATTTGCTGTACTTCAGACCTTTCTCCCTTTTTCCTTACAGCCACCCTGCCACTGAGACCAATTCTGGTGGTCTTTGTTGGATTTTTTCCCCCTATTTCTTAAGGACATAAAGACATTTAACAGTATCTTAATATCTTATGGACACTTAAGATACTTCTGCTACTATCTGCTATAGATAATTTTTTAGGCCTTCTACCTCTTGTTCTGTCTTCCACTTCTCTGGTTTCCTTAGTTTTTGTAAGGACACCCTGAACACCCTGAAAATACTATTTTGACAGACATAAAACACTATTTTATGTCTGCTAAATTGTGCAGAGCTGGCAAAGTACAGACTCTCTTTACTTAGAAAGTCCAGATATTTGTTTAAAAATGTAGGAAGTAAAAGTAAAAAGTTGTCAGAAAAAATCTTCTTCAGTACAGCAGCAAAGTGTTTGCACTTGGTCATTTGTTATTGTTGGCATTTTTTGTAGATTCAACTTAATAAATGAGGACATGTGTTATATGTTCTTGTGACAGGCCGCTAGTAATAAAGTGCCTAAAGATACAATTTGAAAATGGGTTGTTGCTAAGTTATCTGTTATGTGTAGACAACACTGCTTCATCCTGTGAGCTTTTTTATGATAATTCATAGGGCAGTGCTAAGTGGTTAAAAAAAAACATTTCTCTGCAAATGCTACAACGACTGGACGGAATAAAAGTGAAAAAGCAGCCAATGTCCTAAGAAAAAGTTCGAAACACATGGAGATCAGCTGCTCAAGAGCACTTGAAAAATGAGAACAAACTCTGGCAAAATACAAAGACGTTGGGAGTGGCTCTGGACTTTTGCACAGTGCTGTAGGCACACACAGACACACACAGAGCCCCACGGGGACACAGGGTATCACCGTTCCCCTTCTAAATCCTCCTGTAATGAAGAGAAACTGGCACCAGTCTAAAAAGGTAACCATCCATTCCTTGCAGTCATTCAGCCAGGTCAGTGAATGCACCAGTTAGCAGCGGAGCGCAAAGAATGGAGTTCAATTGGCTTCTGTATTGTTTATATCAAGGAGTCTTGAAATGAGCCATATAAATGTCAATACCACTTAAATGTATGAAGATCATTTGTTTAAACAGACTTCTCAATAATCTCATCTGATTTCTGATTATTATAAAGAGCCAAATCCAAGTGGACTGTGATCTGTGTGTTATTCCAAGTATCCACAGCTGGCCTGAACATTAGGGTTAGCCAATCTAGACCTGCAGTCCATCTATTTGAGATTTTGCCATACACAATACCAATTTTCTCATTAGATAAAGCAAAAGAAAACCTCACAAAACTTGAATAGGGCTTTCTGCTGATTCTCTAATTATTTATTTAACGCTACAATACAACAGTAAAAGTCCTAGTGATCTCTCACTAGGACTTTTACTTTGTGCCATGTATGCATGGCACAAAGTAAAAGTTCCTCAGTATTTTCAATAAATGATATTTAAACATCTACAAAAATGCGAAGAAATGTTTAGCTTTAAACACGTTTCATGCTCTGTCTGATTGATGGCTCCTACCCGTTTAGCCTGGTTCATAGCTCGTTACTTGCTTTCATGTCTGGACCAACTTGGACTTGATTCCATTAAGATGAAGTGAATACAGTTCACTTAAGCACATTCTGTGTGCCACGCTCTCACAGACGGATGAGGCTACATACCACTGATGTTACTCTCACTCACTCGCGCACACATGGAGCATCTTACAGTTAAACTTTATTACACGACTACTATTACGTGACTAGATTACATGCCTCGCTCCTGGAGGGATCTCTGCTTGAGCACTCCAGGAGAGGTTAGCAATGGTCCCGAATCTCTTTCATTAAATCCTGATCGTAGAATGAGTTTAGCTTTAAACTGGCTTCTCTTTATTTGATTTTGGGACTATCTGGTAGTATTGATGCAGAAATGTAGCAAACTATGAATGGTTTATACATTTTTAAGCTCTGCAATTTTCAAACCAAAGGTGATTTAAGATTTGATCTTTATTCCAAGTCTTACTTCATCAGCACAAAGCACTCACTGAAAGGTCACCAGTCCAAAGTAAAGCAATCACATCTGAGTCATGGTGGAAGTGACTGACTGCTTATAGTGACTTTAAAAATGTTTAAATCAGGGTGGCAGCTGTTTTGTAAGAGCTGCTCTCTGCTCCACTTTCCTTCACTTTTCCGGGGAAAGGTCATGTGCCTCGAAGGCATTCTGAGGGAAAACCTCCCATGGAGCTCCCCAGAGAGAGAAAACTGTGCCCAAGAGAGCTGGTGAGATGACATGAAATGAGAAAGCAATCTTTTAAAATCCCACTTTAGTTGTTGTTCATTCCTCTGTTTGGAGAAGACAGAAAAGGATGGGAGCCATTCAGGGGAAACCGCAGGAGGACAAAGTGTGTGAGGCAAAGTGTGTAATTTCGATGTTTGACGATATGCAAGAGCGGAAATGTACATTGAAGTGTTTATAAAGGTGGAGGGCTTCAATTTTCAGATAATAAGAGCTCATTTCTTCATTCCTTCTATTCTCAGTGCCCGTCTTAGCGTGCATATATGTGTGCGTGTGTATACCTGTAGCTTTCTCAGGGTTGTTACACATGAAGCAGAGCCAGCCTCCTTCCTCCTCACTGTATCCAAACAAGTCGAAGAAGCGCACCTCTTCTAGCTGGATCTGAAGGTTGTCCAGGTCCTGAAGGCAAACGGAAAGGAAACAAATACATGGAACAACTGAGCATCTCAAATACTAAACTGTCCTATTTAAACTTTCTATCTGCTGTGATCAATAGTGACTGCCTCCATCCAAAGCAGCAGACAGTGCACAAGAGAGATTAAGAACAGGATGTGGGCAGGGTGGAGCGGGTGGAAAGGAGTGTGAGGGATGATTTGTGAGATAGCAGAAATAGCAGCAAGTGAGAAAGGGTAGATTTACAAGATGGCATGCTATGATGCATTGTTTGAGGTGGTGGCAATACCAAAAAGACAGGAGGCAGAGCTGTAGGTGCAGATGTTCATACTGGGAGTGACCAGGATGGATAAGATAAGGAATGAGTACATCAGTGGGACAGCTCAGCTCAGCTCCCATTTCTCTATGTAATGAGAAATATCACGGAGAGATCAGGCATCTGAAGTGCTAAAGCAGAAGAATTTAACATTAGAAAAAACTGAGTGGTGTCCAAGATGGATCATTGGAAGCTTTGGAATCTGCATGAAAAGGAAAAAAACACATACAAAAATTAGGCTCGGGCTGAATTAAAAAGAAGAAAGCAGGTAGAGGACGAGGACCAGCTGAGGACCATAAGATGACTTAGCCAAAACAGGAAGGTGAAAGTTACGACATCATTCTTAGATTTATAGTCTACATAGTATTTATTCATGCATTTAATTAATCAGTTTTCACTTCTTTGTTTTTCTCACTGTTGTATATATACACATTTTTACACTCTCATATTATAAAACCCCTTGTGATTGAGCGAGTGAAAGAAAGTCAGGCACGGGTTAAAGTCCCGAAAAAAAGTTTTTTTATTTAACCCAAAAACAAAGGTGGTTAAATTATACAAAAAATCAAAATCTTGGGCCCATAAAAGAGGTCAAAGTAACAGAACTCGACTCAAAGTTAACGACAAACAATACTGGCAACTCAAACAAACTGACCTCCCTAAATGAGACAAAGGGGAAACTTAAATAGGGCTGATCAGCCCACAAAAACACACAAAACCTAACTGAAACTAACATAACGAACTCCATTCCCCCCCCCCCATGATCCAGAGCTATGGAATGAGCCAATTTGCAGTTCTCCATATAGGCTTGCTCCGCCCCCTTTTCACCTCTTGGCTCATCAATCAAGGGACCGGAGCAGCTGTAACTGAGGTAACTCAAAAAACAAAGAGATTAAATCATACATAACAGTGTAAACTAAAATGTGCGCACTTATTTTAGAATACAGTGTTGTGTGGATATGTGAATTAATTCTAAATCAAAACCAGTTATTTATTATCCTGTAAATTAAACCCACTGTGTGGCTGTAACTGCAGCCATCACGTCCCTAATAGATGCCTGTGGCAACTGAACTTTAACTTTATTGTAGACTGTACTATATTCATCCTTTATCATGCTGCTATAAAAAAACAATTTCTTTTGTGGGATCAATAAAGTATCTACTTATCTAACTATCTGTCATAAATGTTAAATATATTCTTTTTAATAAAAAAGAATAAAAAACATTTCATTAAAAGATGTGTTTAAGTGGGTTAAAACAATCATCATGATCAAGTTCATGGAAGAATTCTTGCACTGATTGCTGCACTTTTCCGGAGCTTTTCCTGAGCTGCTGGCGTAGCTGCGGATTGCTGTTTTTATTATACTCGTCACTTTGTGGTTTACATGCAACACAGAGACCCTTGCACGAAATGCACTAAAAGACCTTTCAAAGAGTTTACAGAATTACAGAATGACAGCAACATCAGGAATAAGGAACACGAGAAGCTCGAGAAATACCAAGGGCTCACAGATGAACTCGAGAAGATGTGGAAGGTGAAGGCAACAGTGGTCCCAGTGGTAACCGGAGCACTCGGTGCAGTCACCCCCAGGCTGGGAAGAGTGGTTCCCACTCCCAGGAACAACATTTGAGATCTCTGTCTAGAAGAGCGCAGTCCTAGGAGCAGCTAAGATACTGCGCAGGACCCTCAAGCTCCTGGGCCTCTGGGAGAGCACCCGAGCTTGAAGGATGAACCACCCGCAGGGGCGAGCGGGAAATTTTTATATATATCTATGTTTTATTTAGATTATACTAACATTCCTGTGGTTGTTAAACAGCTCAGGGCATCAGCAAATACAAAATCACACATGCATAAGGGATTCTTAACTCTAAGAAGTAGCTACTTAACAAAAATCCTGAAAATATCAACTTTGCATCTGTGTCAGAAGAGCAAACAATGGAAGACTAGACCCCCACCAGAAATCCCACAAGACCTCCTGCACATGGTAAGAGTTATACTTCACTTTGAATTCACACAAACACATTTCAGTGACACTTGACATATTTCTTTTTTCTTCCTTGGAGAAAAACATGAAAATGATCGATCACTACCATCAGTTTTGTTTTGTTTTTTTACATATACTGTACATTTACCATAAATTTACATTATCTTTAACTAAAACCATGTTTCTGCAGTGCTGTTATGTGGTTTCCCAGATCTCTTTTATCATGATTGCACAGTTCAAACACAGAAACAAACCTACCGCATACACGCGGCTTCAGAATTTCTCTAAAAACAGCTCTTGTACACTGATCATCAGTAAAACCTCTGACTTCAGCAAGCAGGCGAACAAATGCAGATGGATTTAAATGACTATAAGAAAAAACTGAATGTAGCTACACTGTGCTGAGCTACTAGTGTGTTTTAATTTATCCCCCTTGATGTTAAAAAGGAAAGATGTCACATCTGATTCTTTATGTTATTACTACTTAAATGACTAAAAATGAAGGGGATTTGCCTGCAGATACAGATAAACTCAGACCATATGTGGTTTGGGAGAGACCGAACATCTGTGGGTTTACGCCAACATTAATATACTCATAACGTGCAGTGGACCGAGTGGTCTTCAGGAGATGTAAGCTTCAAAATGAACAAATGCAGAAAAAGATTTGCAAAAGAAAAGCAGGAGCAAAAGACAAGAAAGTTAGTGAAAGGATAAAAGATAAGACGAGGAGATGAGAGTCGAATGGTATGACAAATACGTTACCCGACTGTTTTCGCAATATACTGTTTTATATTCTAGTACACTGCAGAGGTACCAAATATGTTAGAAAATACAGTGCACATTTTTCCCCCACACGTAGTTCCACTGTGTTTCATAATTACGCTAATACGTTCCTAATATGTTGCTATCTGGAAATATAGGAGAGCGTTTATTGTTTTAACTGATTATAATATGTTAGCAGGATTTAGCTAAAGTATCTAATGTTGGCCATCTGCAGCTCCGGGCAGTATTTCCAGGAAATGTCAGTAAGCTGCACCTCTGGGCTTCAAACTGGCTCCAATGTAAACCCACAGTGGGTGTCACGACTTTTTACAGCCATCTTTAAATAGCGTCAAAGGTGGGGTTATCTACCAAAGGGGCGACCATGGCTCAGGGGGGTTGGGAAGCACATCTGTAACCGGAAGGTCGCCGGTTCGATCCCCGGGCTCTCTGTCCTGGTCGTTGTGTCAAGACACTTTACCCTACCACCTACTGGTGTTGACCAGAGGGGCCGATGGCGCGATATGGCAGTCTGCCCCAGGGCTTGCCACCACCAGTGTTTGAATGCGAGAGTGAATGAATAGTGGAATTGTAAAGCGCTTTGGGTGCCTTGAAAAGCGCTATATAAATCCAGTCCATTATTATTATTATTAAATGTTAATATAGTTAAAGAACCACTCCACCCGTTTTAAAAGGAGTCCTTATCAGGCTGTGTTAGCATTTGATTATATATTAAAATCAAATGCTTGTAATGCATTACAATGTAATTCATTGTAATGCATGAACATATGTTCATGCATTACAATTACAAATCAAATCTTGCTCCATCAGCAGTCACATCATCAATAAACACTAGTGACCTGCTTCTACTGGCAGCCATTCATGCCTGTTTTCTCTTCCCATCATTCACCATTTGTCTTGGTTTTGTTTGTCTTTTCTATGTCTTTCAGATCTGCGCAGGCTTTTTTTAAAAAATGTTTTCTGTCTAATTTGTCCTTCTTGTTCTTGAGTGTAATCAGTGGTTTGCAGCTTGTTGTAAATCCACTGTTTTCACATTCATGAAGGCATCTCTTAATTATAGCCCTTGACACTCTTATCTCCCCAAGAGTGTTCTTCACTTGGTTTGATGTTGTGAAGCTGTGTTTCCATGGGAATAATCCTGTCAGCCACTTCAGTCGTGTTTTGTGGTACTTGAGGCATTTTTTGGTGTTGCTGAGCTGCTCGGTGGATTTATTGTTTTTAGATTTAGTCAGTCCGAATTTTTTTGTTCTCTCTCTCTCACACTGACAGGTTTATGTTTTTTTTTTCCGGCCTAACGATGGCCTGCCTCACTTGCACTGACATCTCTCTTTGGGCCTCAAATTTAAAATTATAGTTAAAATATATTAAACACTTTGAATCATATCAAATATCCTGAACAGTAAATGCAAAAAAACCCCCAACAAATTGTAAAATTCCTTGAATTGAAGTTGGAAGTCTGCACTTCAATCACAAATTGGTGATGTACAAAGACAAAAATACACAAACCGCCTTTGTCCAGCAAATTATGGACCTGACCTGACCTGACCTGACGGTGTTGTTCTGTGGATGGATGAGAAACCAGAACGACTCGTGAATCGTGTCGTAGTTTAGACTCACCTGAATCTCGTCTTTGTTGGCTTTACAAGTGGAAAAGAAAAAGCAGAAACAGCTTTTCTGTGGACATTCAAGGAGCCAATTACTGAAATAGCTTTAACATCGTTTACCGATGACACAGCAAACCTCTGAAAAGCAGCAAGTGGAGACAGAAGCAGAGAGAAGATAAAAGGACCGGCTGTGAGTCAGAGGTTGAGCAACAGTGTCTAACAGTGAATGCAAACCCGACATCTGCTGCAAAATACAAGAAGAAATGAATGACCAACAAAGAAAAATGAATAAGATCAGATGTATTTGCTTCCAGAGCCCATTACAAGAATGCCTTAAACTCCAGTGTATGTGTGTCTAATCAAATTATCGCAACTGAAAGGCCGTAATGCACGGAACAAACATCCAGTATGTGTTTTCAAATGTGAGCTTTGATGCTGCTGAGGTTGGAGAGATGAATTTGCAGCCGGGCAACAGCTTGATGTGGACAAACATGGCCATGTTTGATTCATCAAGCCCCGAAAGGTGGATTCAATAAAGAGATGAAGAAACAAAGGCTGGATTATGTGAGTCTGAATGTAATCTGTCTGTCCTCGCAGAGATTTCAATAAACCCCCTTTGTGCACCTCTCTCTATCATTCCTCTCTCTCCTTTCATCATTTTGTTTAAGTTTACAATTATATTTTCATCAAGATGCGAGATTGCCAGTGCACATGGCTGACGGCAACTGCAACAATGCTCAATGTACCAAATCTGCAAAACGTGTCCTTGAGGTTGTTTTTGCCTTTTAAAATCGTATCTTATTCATTTTTTTAACATAAATCCAGATATTCTAATAAACTGGGGAATGATAAAAGATTTTTTTAAGAAGCCAAACTGTTATTAACTCCAGAAATGGAGGGAAAAAATGTGGTTGAGGAGGTTGTAGGAATATAGGTGAAATTTCCACGGAGAAAACTGAATGAGACTGAAGCAGGAAGGAGGAGGAGGAGGGAGGGGAGTGTACGTCTGGAGAAAGGTGAGTGGATAAGAAGGGGGAGTGTTGGGAAGGGGGAGTGGAGGAGAGGCTGAAGCAATAAACAGGGACGTGCTTTATTTCTGTCCCTGCGGACTTTCATCTGCGGCTCTGTCTGGCAGGCCGGGGTCCTGACTATAAAACTCCTTTCACACGGGCACACGCAGAGGTCAGCTGTCTCCTCTACCCTTGTTTCGTCCCCAAGCATCTTTATCTAATCACAGCCTCGGCCCCATCTTTATCTTCGAGTACCCCGCCTTCCTCCCTCCTCTCCCTCCATCAAACATTATCTTCACCACAGTTGTATCAACAAACTCTCACGCGCTGGGCTAACTGAGTGAAACAATACTTTTCAAGCACCTCCTTCCACAGACTTTGCTCTGTCTCCTTTCGTATCTTGTGCCATGTCTTCCTCTCACTATGTAAGATAATCCCCACTCCTTAAGTATTCTCCTCAGCAAAGTTTACTCCTTGCTAACCGCCCCTTCAGTTCCTCTCAGTTTCCTTTTCTCTTCATCTGCATCCCATCTGACCATCTTTGCTCCTCCCCACCCTTTCTGCTCCTCATTTCCTTCACTTTTATCCTTTTACATCTTTATTCTTTTAACCTTTTACTATTTTCCAACTTTATGTATTTGTAACTTGTAAAACAAGTGTTATTAACTTGTTTAAGGTTCCCCCCCCCGCCCCTTGCCCATACCTCCCTCCATCCCCCCATCTTTGCTTCCACCAGCTTTTCCCTGTGTCATAAAACTACTAACCCAAAATGTCAGAAGCTAAACACAAGCCCCTCTTAAATCACCGAAGCCTTGTAAAGCCCTACGGTCTCCCTTTAAATCTTCCTGTCAGTACGGATGTAACTGGTAACCTTTTCTGTCTCACACATATAACAGCTTTCCTTGTCCCGCGGCTCTTCTCCTTGCTGTCAAATCATGTGCGATGCTGTTTGGCTGACAGTGACAGGAGAGAAGCTGTAGATCTCATTGAGGCGGAAAGAAAGCAAAGAGGCAGTGTGATGAATGTGGATGGAGAAAA
Organism: Neolamprologus multifasciatus; assembly: GCF_963576455.1. Lineage (NCBI taxonomy): Eukaryota > Metazoa > Chordata > Actinopteri > Cichliformes > Cichlidae > Neolamprologus > Neolamprologus multifasciatus. Next base: position 26,892,265 of record NC_140452.1, read on the forward strand.
GAGTAGTGGCTCTCTTTCTCCTCCTTACTCCTCTTAAATGACACCTTTGTTTTTTTCTTTCACCTCAACACTAATTTTGCTTGTTTTGTGTTTCCGGATCACCATAATCGAAGCTGTCAGCATCAGCATGTTTTTACATTCTGCTAAGATAATTTAGTAGTGGTGAGCAAACTTGTTTAAGTCTACCGGTGCAGTATTTACCACTCCCCGTCAATGCTTTGCACTAAGTACATTTTAATGTGAAGGCAGTGATCTTAACCATAACAATTAACAGTCCATTTACACAGTATAATTCTTTCACAGACATTTGCACTTATGCATTGTTGGAATGTTGTGCTGAAACTTTGCAGACCCTTTTCTAAATTCCCAGGCCAACAAATACGGCTGTTTAATCAACATCCACGGTGTTGTAGCTGTTCTTGGTGTTTAGTATCCTCGCCAAGAAGGCTTCAACATGCAGACTGGAGGAGTTGAGGACTGAGACACCAACCTTCTAATTGACAGGCAATCTGATCTGCCTCCTGAGCCTCAACTAACTACTACCAAGATACACAGTATACAGTAATGCACCAACTTTAGGCAGTGGTGATTATAATTGTCATTGCCACATGTAAATCGTTCTGAAGCCCAGGAGTCACAGTCACTGGGTAAGCTGGTTTTCAGAGGGTGAATGCTGTGATCCATGACCTTTTCTAAAAACTTAACCATCTAATTTTTTCTATTGCTTTTTCAAAAAGCGAGTGAAAAGGAAAGACTCAGTGTGTCGAAACAAAGAGCAAAGCACAAAGATTCAGGGTCCATGTCAGGATACGCTGTGTGGAGTATGGTGGACGTTAGCAGAAATTAACCTACAGCGAAGGTTTAATGCTGGAACAATCAAAGAAAAACACAGTCCAGGCGCCATGAGGAAAAGCAAACTACAGTGGGTAGCACTAGGGAACACATGAGGGAACAATAAATACAAAAGGTAATGAAGCTACAGTGGAACAGGGAACAGATCAGGGATAACGTGACCAGCACAAGGTACAAAAGACTACAAAAGTAAAACAGGAAAAAACTGAACATACTAAGACAGCGGTCCCCAACCTTTTTTGCGCCATGGACCCGTTTAATGTTAAAGATCGGCCTTTAAGGTGTTCGGATAAATACAACAAAATAAAATGACACGACCAAGACAAAAAATGTGGTATTTTGTAAATATAATAATAAACGCAAATTCACTGTGTAATTGTGTAACTTTATTAGCAGCGTCCTCCTGAAATGCGCCAACAACATTGAGAGTAACATCCTCCTCTCTGCCCCTTAATGCTCTCTGGTTGCTATGGTAACCCATAAATATTTCTTTCAAAATAAGACACACAACTACAACGCAGGAAAAGACCCAGGGAAACAGAGTTAACGTAAAAATCCTGAAAACCATAAATTTCGCACCCGAGCCTCAACTCTTGTGGCCCGGTACCAAACAACTCATGGACCGGCCCGGGGGTTGGGGGCCGCTGTACTAAGGTGATACACAAGGGCACAAGCGGGGAAGACTACAGGTTATACAAAATAAACATCAGGCAGATTGATCATGAACAAAACCAGAAACTGAAGCAAGGAATTAGGACTCAGTGACAGTAATAAATGTGGCACACAAGAAAATACGCTTTTAAAAGAGTCTGACAGGCACCTGATAAAACAGCAGTAATTGAGTGGGAATGAGAGCTTACAGTTTTACTAACATGAAATACTGAAAGTGAATGATGATCATAAGTTGTAAAGTCATTGTTATTGTTGGCACGTACAAGCGATTTCTCTGACCAAACACAACAACGAGCGTGTCAGCTGAAGCACTGTGTTATCAGCATCGCTATATGGCCCATAAATGTAAAAGATCACCGCATGTGTAGCTTCAGGGTCTGTGTTTTTATAGGCCTCCAGCTAAAACAAACAAGAGTTTAATGTGATCTAATTTAGGACAATTGAGATCATCAGGAAAAGTAATTCGCTTGTGGATAATCAAATCAGACAGTGAGAGAGTGAGGTTGTTTACCCTATGGGTATGTATGTGACGCAGGTATGAGTGCATAAGTGCTAAGCGCAGCTGATTTAACATGTGGCGACATAAACGTGTCCACGCACACTCCCAATTAAGTTTCCGTGATTGAACAACAAGAAAGCGACTGGGCAAAAAAGGGAGAGTTCAAGGAGAAAAACCTGTTGACAAAAGAGAAAACAAAAGTTCATCTCACATGTGATGATTCCCAAGACTTTTGGAAAAAGATTGTGTGGACTCATAAGACAGAAACTGAACTTAGTAGAAGGTTTGAGTCCCGTTACAGCTACCATAAAACTAACACAGCATTTCAGTCAAATGTGGTGCTGGCAGTGTGATGATCTGGCGCTGACTTCCTGTAACTGATGGAACCATGAATTCTGCTGTCTACCACAAAACCCAGAAGGAGAATGACCGACCGTCAGTTCATGACCTGAAGCTCAATCACACAGGGGTTATGCACCAGGACAATGATCCAAAACACACCAGCAAGTCCACCTCTGAATGGCTAAAACAAACAAAATGAAGGTTTTGGAGTGGCCTAAAAGTCCGGACTTAAATCAGATTGAGATGCTTTGGCACGACCTTAAACAGGCTGTTTATGTTGGAAAACCCTCCAGTGTGGCTGAATTAAAACAATTCTGCAAAGAAGAGCGGGTTAAAATTCCTCCACAGTGATGCAAAAGATGCATTGCCAGTTATCACAAACACTTGAGTGCAGCTTTTGCTGCTGCGAGTGGCACACCAAGTTATTAACGTTTAGAGGGCAGACAGGTTTGGTTAAATAAATAAAATCATCATTTAAAACCTGCACTTTCTTTTTACTCAGCTTATCTTTGTCTAATGTTAAAATTTGACATGTAAGTGTGCAAAATATGCAAACAAACTAAGAACACAAGAAGAAGCCAAACACTTTTTCTCAGCACTGTAAGTGTACTCGTGTTTTTTCTGTAAGGGCTCCATATGGGAACCACAGCTGGTTGCAACCACAACACACGTTTAGAGAAAGACAAATAACAGCTGTATTTTCTTTGTGAGCCTAATTATTTCCTAATGAGCACTTAGCTTGTCACACATAAGAAGCGACAGCACGAAGAACACCACCCATTTCCACGTTCTCACCAAACCAGACGCACATATTCACCCCCCACACCATTCCCACCCACCCATCCCTCTCGTTCAATTGCTTTTTCTCAGTGTTTCAAATCTGCAAACACACAAACAGACATGATAAAGATGAGAAGACAGGGCGAACGGAGGTCCTGTATACAAAAACGTCCATTCAGTGCCTTCCATATCTAAACAAAGTGGGTGCTGACGCTTCCCTATCTTTATTTCTTTCTTTTACGCAAGCGATGACTTCATCTTCTCTGGTGGAAACAGATAGCTTTTATGAGGAAGCTGCATGATTGCACACACACACCCACACTGCGGTGGTCCAGTACCTTCTTGTGTGGGGTAGTCTGCTGTGTCATGGCCATAGAAAAGCTGTGAGCTCCTTTAAGCTGCGTCTTTTCCCAAAGAGAACCCAGTTTTTGGACACACTCATCCCTGGTGCTGAGAGGTACGCTGGACTTACTCTAAGAGACAAGATACAAGAGCAGGAGAACAAAAACTAATTTAAAAACTGGGATATGGTTCAGATAAAGACACAAAAGACTGCATGAGAGCGTAAAACTATCTTAGTCAGTGAAGGTTTTCAATTATTCTCCAATACAAAATGTTTAAGAAACAACATATTTCAGACCTTCAGGCAACCAAAGACCAATGACATCAGATGCACGTCTTACACTTACTAACACATTTGTGTGCTTTTACAGCGGGACATTTGGGTGCACCTGTAAATGTAACAACATGATGTGAATCCATAGATGCGGCTGTCGGCTGGTCAGGTTGAAGCAGGATTTGGCGTACAGACAGTAGTGACCCTTCAAAGGACAAGAGAACGAAAGCTTGGCCGCACAACCTCGACTGGAATCTGCATCACGAAAAGAGCAAAAATGACAAAATATTAATATTTACCAAATCATTCAAAACGATTCTCTACATTTGCACGTGGTCTTGTGTATTTTCTTTGCTGCCTTCGGCAAACTTTGCTCAACAAACTGACAATACCAGTAATAATGTGCTCCGTGACAAAACCAAATGAGAGGTTTTTGGCAGTTATTTTAGTTTTATGACAAGCTTGTGAAATGTTGCAGTAAAACATGTCAAATTGAAAAAGTAACTGACTATTTATTTTAACTGGGCCCTTGCCCAGATAAAAAACAAACAAACAAACTAGTATTGGTGTCTGCACCAACACTTGTGACACTACTACTGATATGTACTGCGAGATCTCTTACTTGGCTTCTCTGTGTGATTACTGACAACACTAACTAAACTAAAGTACTGTGCAAAAGTCCTGAGTCACCACTCATTTCTTTATTTTTGCTAGGAAGATGGAAAATTGACAGTCTTGGTATTGGGATCGGTCTGCCAGGGCCTCCACTCCTGGCTGCCAACCAGCACACAATGCAGGCGACCCCTACGGCACCTCCTGCAGGTGCTGCGGCTGCAGTGATGCAGACGCTGTACCGGTCCCTCGTGGTGAAGAGCTAACTCTGAAGGGTGGCTGGCTTCTACCTTAGAGATAGGGTGAGAAGTTTAGCCATCCGGGAGGGGCTCAGAGTACAGCCGCTGCTCCTCCACATTGAAAGGAGCCAGTTGAAGTGGTTCGGGCATCTGAAAAGGATGCCTCCTGGGTGAGGTGTTCCGGGCATGTCCCACCGGGAGGAGGCCCCTGAGCAAACCCAGGACATGCTGGAGAGATTATATCACACGTCCAGCTTCAGATTAGCGGAAGAAGATGGATGGATGGAAGATGGAAATGGAGTTTGTACAATTCCAATGAGTTTAAAAGTCAATATTTGGTATGGACAACTTTATTCTTCAACACAGCCTAAACTCTCTTACATTAGCTTTCTTATCATTTCGTTTTAGGAATAGTTTAAGATATTCAAAGCTCTTCCTTGGATGCTGGCTTTTCTGTTCTCTGTCAACATGGTCCCACACTGCTTCAATAGTGTTGGGGTCCAGACTCTGGGGAGGCCAATCCATGACATTGTGTGTTTGCTCTATCTAGGTATGCTTTCACTTCACTGCCAATAAGATACATTCCAGATGGTATTGCATGGTGGCTCAAAATCTGATTTACATTCATAATTCCACCAGTTTTGACAAGATCCCCAACACCACTGCATGACAGAGCCTCCATCACGTTTTACAGAGGAATGTAGACACTCACTGTTGTATCTCTCTCCTGACCTTTTCTCTGCACAGTGACAAACCAGAAATTTCCCATCTGGATTCATCACTATCAGACCTGTTGTCACTGATTTTTAGTCCAGTTCTTGTGTGAGTTGGCATACCGCAGCCTTTTCTCCCCATCTCCCTTCCTTAACACTGGCTTCTTGCTTCCACTGAGACACGTCTGACATTTCTGATGAGGCTTTAGCATCAGAAATGGCCAGATTTTCTTTCAGATACTGTTCATCCTCTTGTGCCACTTGTTCTTTGTAATCCACTTATTCAGTTTCCCCAAATTATTTTAAGGACACACTTCATACTGCGCTCAGAACTGCCAAGTTTTCAGCTAATAGCTCTTTTTGAATCATATTGTTGGTGCAAAGATAATATTTTGTGCTTTTTCATAACTTCAGTGACAAAGAGCCTAACGATTCAATTTAAAATTGGTTGTTTGTCTGATCAGGTACAAAATCTGGTGTGAAACACAAGCCAGAAACACTTGTTTTTCAGACACAAAGCCTGAAGGACTGATTAAAAATTAGTAAAAAAACCCCAAAAACTTTTGCATAGTGCCGTACATGAGCTCCAGTTTAGAAAGTCCTGCATTATACTAATGCACCCAGCTTTCAAACAAAAGAAAGAGAACGAGTAAGACTGACGATAACAACAGAATCCCACCCAAAAGGCATCATCTACAAACCAAGAGCAGCTCACGATGAAACTCTGAGCAGCAAAGAGGCACCCTGTGAGTGCGGCATCGACAAAAAAGCATGTGGACGCAGCGTGTTTTTACTGTGTCCATGTGCACGTGCAGGAGTGCAGAATATTGTTTGGACTGAGCGCTCAAGCGCACTCTTCTGTGTAATCCTCATCCTGTGAGATGAAGGGTCAGCAGCTCATGGGAAGGTCAGCCAGGAGCATGATGACATCATCCAGCTGAGACCACCCGTGACATCATAGGCTGCGAGCCTTTGGTGGATTCTCATTGCCAGCAGGACCAAATACTAAGCCATCAAACTCAAAGTACACAACTGCTGGTTATATTTACATTCACCTTCAGATTTAATCAATCAATTAACCAGAGGCCAAAGGAGGAGTTTGTTATTTTCTGTCTTGTTTCCTGTTTTCATGTGCGTGTAATGTGTGGGTGCCGTTTGACTCTTGGCTGCCTCTCAGATAAAATGACATTAAGGCCAAAGGCGGAGCAATAACATCCTCACGTGTCAATCAAAATATCATCACCTCCTGTGCTGTATCGTGTACGCGTCTGGTTTTCTGTGTGTTTTTCATCATGAATATGGTGAAAAGAATAATGCCTCACTACAAGCTTGTGTTTGTGGATGGCTCAGAGAAAGGAGTACACACTGGATCATCATGTCTAATTGTTTACTTAAACTGCAGTATTATGCATATGATAACATGTATTGTTGAATGTGCTGTGTAGGCTCTGGGAGCTCTCGTTGTCCAGCTAAATGCGTTTCTTTCTAAATGTGCTCATTTTGTAAAACAAGTCCACATGATGCGTTTTTATTACTTACGTCACATTAGGATTTATCATCGTAGGAGGGGCTGGGTTGAGTTAAAAAACGTTTGGATATGCAAAAGGTGATGACAAGAGCCGCTAAAAGATGGCAGTGAAGGCTTAATCCAAGTGAACCGAATCGAATTGGAAAACTGAAAATAAGCAGAAACGAACTGAATGAAAATAAAGCGCCAAATCCTTAAATATGAGAAGAAGGAGTGTGGAATCGTGAAAATGGATTGGAAAGTTTCAGAAAATGGATTAGATTAATTTCTTGTTTCTTGCTTATTTGAACTGGTTGAACTGGTGTTTCGATTCTGCCTGAACTCCAAGCACAAAAGTGCTCGTCATTCACGCTCACCAAAACTGCTCCCATGCATACGTGTGCTTCTTGCAAACATCCTACATATGCATTCATCTGTTTCTACTTAGCTTTGCAGATTTTGCCTGTGTGATTCTTTCTGGTTGCCTGTTTTTCCACACACTGCCTCTTCTGTCATTTCACACTCAGCCGCTCCGGCCTGTCCCGTTTCCCACCGCTAGTCACCTGACCCTCAGTGCCTCTCTGCTCACTTAAACATATTGCCCTAATCAACTCCCTCTGTATTTATAACCCTAGTTCACTGTGCCTTAGCTGCCAGATTGCCATTGGCTACCTGTACACCCCAAACAGAATAGAAATGCCTCAAATAAACATCCCAATCAGAATAAGCAGGCCCGAGAGGGCTGGAATAAACCCTTTTGTAAACTGATTACAAGACAAATCGATTACTGATTGCTTTCTGGCTGTGTTTCTTCAGCGCATGCCCTCCGTCTTGATGTAGGTGCTTGGAGATGTGCATGTTTCTTCTTTTTCCAATTACAGCAACTTCCTATCTGAACTGTCACGCTGCTCCGATTTGGACATGGGCGCGCAGACAAGTCTGTATTAGATCCAAAATCTTTAGCTGAACAACTGTTACTGCAACCTTAATGCAAGGAAATCTGAAAGTAGTGACACACACACACACACACACACACACACTGCTGGTTTGTTTTTATAATTGAATCATCAGCCTTTCTTCAAGGCCCGATTTAATGCTAACAACCATTTTCAGTTCCCATTAAAAATAATGATATTTTGATCCTATTACGTTGATGTGATTTTGAACCTGAACTGCAAAGATTGGATGTCATCCAAAAGTTTTCCTTGTTTCTGTTATTCCTTTGTGGGGTCCAAATACCGCAAGCCCAGATTAGCAGCTCAGCTGAAACACTGGCAATTTTTTCACTGTGTAGTGTGTGTGTGTGCTGTTTCCCCTCTCACTCTTAATATCAAATAACCCCTAACAAGTCCCATTTATAAATGATTAATAGGAGATATTAGGCACGATTAGACATTAGGCACCTCACTAACTACATTGATGTCATCTGGAGTTTTAGCCACTGCTAAATTAGACGAGGCGGTCGAAAATTCCACAGGAAAATCACATGAACCTCATCACCTCACGGGCTGTTGATTCTCAGTAACTGGAAAGCCTTTAGCACACAAATAATCAGTCTACAGTATTTGTTCAGACAGCATAGAAATTTTGGGAAGACCAAAGAAAACGGCATTCAGGGGCGGGGTAGGGGTGAGGGTGTGGGTAAATTACAGTCTGGATAGGATTAAAATTGGTAATCAGTGAGCGCACAACTAAAATCAAATTAGTGCTCTTGGAGAAACAAATCCCTCTCAATTTGGAGCTTTGGAGGCAAAAATCAACCCTCAGCTGAGCGTTGCATCTGTGTCAGTGTGTTAGAGACACACCGTGGGAACGAAAGACAGGAGAAGATGAGGTATATTCATACCACATCCCATTAATACCCATTAATCACCAAGTCTGATTGTAATCTCATTCAGGTTCAGCAGGTTAAATAAACCCTGCCTTTGACAGTCTCCATGGAACCTACGTTTATTGATCAACTTCTGCTTAAATACTTGTGGATTAATACTGAAGACCAGCTTCTACCAGCATGCATTACCTTCTATCACACACTGCTCTGGGATGGGGATCTGCTGCACCATTACTTTACAGAACTCTCTGATCATCTCCATATTGTCTCTTAAATGGATGAAAAGTCTGTCAGGCTCCGCCCGCTCTCCTTTCTGTACATCCTTCTCTCTGTTTTGACTTTTCTCCACCTCTTTAGCCGCTCTGTCTAGCGGAGTGACGCCGACCAGAGAGCCATCTGTCAATTTCCTCTCAGCAGGTGAGACTTCATGGTTTTCTGAATGCTGATTAGGCAGAGTGTTGGAAAAGGCGCTATCTGTGCTGAGCTCCACCCCTCCACCGTCCTCCCCTTCGTCTGAGTTGATGGACCGAGAACGCATGGCGTGGAGAGCCAGGCTCTTTGACCTAGGAGAGAGAGCATGAAGAAATTAACAGTTAAAGCGATAAAAATGTTTCTGGTACCTCTTCATCAATATTTGTTGACTGTTCTACTTTTTTCTACTTTGAGAAATGATGTAATATCCTTAAGCCACAAAGAAATTACAACTTCCAGAGTAGTGGGACATCTCACCAAGAGAGCATTTTGTACTACAAAGATGATAATGAAAGGGATCTTTTGTGCCATATATATATATATATATATATATATATATATATATATATATATATATATATATATATATATATAGGGATGGGTACCAGTATCCGGTGCCATCATGGCTGTGATACACTTTCTTCTTCCTTACATTTGTATTGGCGGTTGGCAAACAACTGAAAGGTGCATTACCGCCACCAACTGGTATGGAATGATACGCTTTAGATTCTAGCCAATCATTTTACGTTTCCGGGGATAGTAGGCGTGTCCAGGTACATACGTTCTTTTAGAGCAGAGCTACAGATTAAAAATGCCCAAGGCGAAGCGGTCAAAAGTCTGGCTGTACTTCACAGCAAAATATGCAAACTAAGCAGCCTGCAACAAGTGCTTTAAGCTGATACTGTGATACTGTCAAAGGAGGTAACACCTCAAATCCGATGAAACACCTGGCGATGCATAGCGTTTTTTTTAAAGCAGAGAAATGCGCCGTATTTGATAGCTTGCTGCGAGACCTCACACCGAGCACATCTACTGCGGGTGTGGTGCCTGTTATCGGACCCGGAGTTAGCAACATCCCCCAAAAACCCGAAGTGTAGAGTCCTGGCCCCTAGCCCTGCCAGTGTAGCAGAAATGATGACGGATGATGATGGCAGCAGCAGCCGTTCTTCTCTGCGTGAGTAGCTTAATGTTGTCCGTGTGTAATTTACGTTGAGTAGGCTAACCACGTTATTACATTAATGCATGTAAGGTGAACTAGCAAACACCATCGTAGTTACATGCGGCTGTCTTCTTGTTTGATGGCAGATACTCCCTTCACCCTGGCCAAAAAGGCTAAAATGACCAAAGAAAAAGTGGAAAACAGTTAAACATGAGAGGTTTTTGGACAAAGTTTGTGTTTTTTCCATTGTTTAAGCACTGCTTCCAGCCAAGAGTGATACCATATATGCCCCATAGCTGCAGAAAAGGCTAACATTGTTATGTTTTTACAAAAAAACAGCTGAACATGAGAGGTTTTTGGACAAAGTTTGTGTTCTCCATTCTTTAAGCACCGGTTTGAGCACCGTTTAAGCACCGGCACCATTTCAAAAGTACCGGTTTGGCACCGGTATCGGATAAAACCTAAACGATACCCATCCCTATATATATATATATATATATATATATATATATATATATATATATATATATACATATATATATATATATATATATACCAGGTGTACTCCAGGAGATTCTATGTACAGTTTTATCCCACTAACAAAACACAGCAACATAAACCCCCCAAAACATAAAACGTCTAAATTTTAGAGGACAATATACAGAACAATTAAAGACATGTGCATGTTTTTGCGAAAACATGGCTAATGTTTAATTTCTTTCTATGCCAGCCCTCATTGTCTGCTGGCTCAGCTGATACCATCTCATTGGTATATCTCATAAAGGAAGCCCTGTAATTGCTTTAGCCTGCTACAGATGCAGCTGCTGCTACAAGCCACTTTGCAACCCACCTCCAACACAGTCTTTAACTTTTGAGGCAGCGATGTAACCTGGTCACTGTTTTATATGTAAATTTGTGTCATTTCGATTTCATAAAATAAACAAAATTTTCCAAGTGTGGCAGTGTTTACATTCTTCAACAAACACACATATAGAAACGTCTTCTTGGCTCAAGGCATCTCTTCAAATCCACCAGATTCTTCATAAAAATATGTTTTTTCTATCCAGTCAGATTTCAGAGGACACTGAACAGAAGCATGTTCTTACTAACTGACCTGTTGAATCTCATCTCACGCCTCTCCTCCCTGACTGTTTGGCTTAGGCTGTAGCGTCGCTGCGGGGCAGGAGAGTCCTGCCCTGCTGCCTCCTCCTCCTCGTATTCCACCGTGTCTCCCAGTTTCTCCTCAAAGGCCTGGATCTTCACCTGCAGCTGCTGCTCTGGTGCTCCTCCTTCTCCTTCTCCATCTGATTGGAATGCCTCATCCACCCTGAATGCACACAGAGCCAGTTTGCATTATAGTTGCTATACGTGTGACCTGAAGCTGACAATGTCACAAGTTTCTCCCCCTCTGGCAAACGTTGGCTTAATTTGGTGCTTTCTCACATTGATTGGTTCAAATTGTGTCGAACCCTCTTTCGCTCTTTTTTCTGTTTTTCGTTCCTTACTTGTGTTTTTATACAAATATCCTTCAAAACTTCTACTTGTTTGAAAGAGGGCTTCCTTTCCACTCCCCCCTGCTCTTTCACTAATAAACTGCCTTTGCCTCCCTCCAATCCTTTTTCCCTTCTATCTCTCTTCCAAAAGACCCCAAGCAAAGTCTTTCGAAGCCTCAAACTCTGCACACAATGTTCTTATTTAGAAGAGAGCTGTGTGTGTGTCATTTCCACAAGGCAGCCAGATGACTCTTGGCCAGCGTATGCACGGTATGGCGTGTTCACTTCTTGTGCACGCAGATTGTTTTGAAGGCAAAACCAAAAAGAAAAATATTTTAATGACCTTAAATGACAGTGTGCTGTAACAGACCCAGATTTGATTTTAGTGTCCTGATCAAAGTAACACAGCTCAATGTGTCGAGTCAGTATGTGCATTCTCTTTATGACTCAGTCTCTGACACAAAAAAAAATCCCCCACTCGCCCTGTGGGGCGGCCTTCATCCTTCAAGCTCGGGTGCTCTATCAAAGGCCTGGGAGCTTGAGGGCTCTGTGCAGTATCTTAGCTGTTCCTAGAACTGCGCTCTTCTGGACAGAGATGTCAGATGTTGTTCCTGTGATCTGCTGGAGCCACTCCCCCAGTTTGGGGGTCACTGTCCCGAGACCACTTCTGCCTTTACCCTCCACAACTTCTCGAGTTGTTCTCGCAGCTCTTGGTATTTCTTGAGCTTCTCATGGTCCTTCTTCCTAACGTTGTTATCACTTGGTATAGCTACATCCGTCACTACTGTCGCCTTTCTCTACTTGACCATCACTAGTTTGTCCGCCTGTATCTGGAAGTCCCACAGGATCTTAGCTCAGTCATTCTCGACCACCTTGGGGGTCCTCTGCTATCAACAGAATAGCAGAATATGTATTTTCAGACCGTTCTCTGTAAACCCTGGATATAATTGTGTGGGAAAGTCCCATCAGATCAGCAGTTTCTGAAATCCTCAGACCAAACCATCTGGCACCAAAAAACCATGCCTCATTCAAAGTCATATAAATTCTTCCTCATTCTGCTCGGTTTGAACTTCAGCAGGCTGTATTGACCATATCCACATGCCAAAATGCACTGAGCTGCTGCCATGTGGGTGGCTGATTAGATTTTTCTTTTTTATATTAACAGGCAGGTGACCAGGTGAACCTAATAAACTGGCCAGTGAGTGCACAAATCCCCTTTTAACCCTTTAAAGCCGGTCGGAGGGGGCACGCTCTGTTTTGCGCAACTATTTTTAAATCCCGGTAGCACTGCAACCACATAAGCTAGCACAATAATTTTTTTTGCATACGAAACCGGAGGAGTTGTACTTACATCTTATGCTATCAGCTTGTCCTAAGTCACAGTTTCCTTCTAAATAAAGCTTTGCAAAAACTGCATAAAAAGCGCTTGCAGCAACAAAAACATAATATTCCAGAAGCACGCTTTGCCGATCCGATCAGCTGTTTGTAACACTTCCTACGTCCATCAGCGCAAACTATCGCGGAAATGTAGTTTTTTACCATCAGGGCCTTATGAGCCTATACTGGTGTTTTTAAAAGTTATGTTTGACTTTATGACTTTCTGTGTCCTTTCTGGGATGCTTAGGACTCATATTACACTGCTGGAAATAGTTTATCTTGATGAATATGCTGGTTTTTTTGCAAATTTGCATTATAATATTTATATTCGTTTTTTCTGCAGTGTATAAAAAATTGGTGTATTTCAAAAATAAAACTATGAAGACACTTAAAATACATTTCCTGTGGTTGGAAACTATTTTGTGCAACTTTTTTGTATTTACAGTTTTGAGGGATAAGCCTCTTAAATTTCTCTAACTAGAAATATATGTTAAAAAAACAAAAACGATTTTAATTTTTTTTGTAGTTTATTGCACTAATGACTATGCACTTAATGCATACATATTATTACAATTTGGGCTATAATGGTTGTATTGATGTATATCAACTTGAAATGCTCCCAAAAATGACACAAAAATATAATATAAGCTCTGGCGGACTTGGTTCTATGGTAGGTCTTAAAGGGTTAAATAAAAGGAAGAAACATAGCATTGTAGTTGCTTAGTCTGCACAAACTCGAATTTTTATTAAAGTGACTCCTGAGCGAATGCAAAACAAAACAAGAATATAATCAGCAACACTTGAATATCAATCTCTAGTTGTCTCTAGCTACTCTCCATACTAGCTGCTGCAATCCAGAGAGGCTGTAGAGACACTATTTAAGATTTTAGGTGACCACCGCTAAGAGATTTCATGCAGCCCATGTTAACAGGTGTTTCCTAACCTGCAGTGTGACGTTGATTTCTCCTCCAGTCGTCTTCCCAGAAGCCTGGCTATTGCAGTGAAAGAGTTGCTCATCCTGTAGATGTCTTTACCACAGCCGCCCAGTAAAGATGGGTAACGGTCGGTCAGCGCTCTGATCTCCAGCAGAAGGGTGTGGTGAAAGCTGTGCTCCATGCTGCCCAGAAGGGACACCAGGTAGACCAGCGAGCTGTGAGCATGAGTCTGGAGAAAGGAGACCACACATAATATCAGCCCTGGCCGACACTGGTCTTGGTATAAAATTAAACAGAAAAATAACCAAGGACTTTCAGGAAGATTTTTTACTGCTTAATGGTTTATTTCTCATTTAAAATGGGGCCAGTGTTGTGTTTTGCAGCAGTTTGGGAATATTGTTGAGTCACATGTGTTTTGGTGAAGAAAGCGTGAATTTTAGCTATGGTAATTCAACACACATGAGTTTTCCTCTTCCCGTCTGTTTGGGAGGGTTTGGTGTAACTTCTTTTGTTACTAAATCATAGCAAACAATAATAAATACAAACACATGCAGGCTGGCTCCCAGCAAACCTTTTAAAATACAAACTTGTTCTTTTCCCAAATGTAATAGCTTTTCAACTAAACTGCCATAATAACCACATTTCATCATTCCCAGCATGTTTCTGTACAAATGAAATCCAGCACATATACAGTCTTGTGACTGTTGAGAGAGTAATACTTAACCAGGAATATGACCTGTGCAATACCCCCTCAATAGACGCCCCATGCCTCTCTTGTATATATATTTCTGTATACAAAATTGTGTAACGTATACTTTAATGTAATCAGCTTTATTTAACAGGAGCAGCCGCATTTTAAACAGAGCGCAGAAATCGGCGTGACAGGAGATGATCAAAGGTGAGTGAGAGCTCTCTTGTGGCGTTTTAGGGCAGAACTAAAGCCAAAAAATCCCCATCTGTGGTCAAAAACCTTTTTTTTTAAACACTTGCGTCTTATAAAACTCACATTGCAGAACTAAAAACTGAAAACACTCTCCTTCCTTCTCGAATTCTCAGATAAGAAGTGATTGATTGATGGCGGGCAGAGCCAACCAAGCCCTCTAGAACACCTTGTAACGAGGAGAGAACAACGCAGTTACAGCATCGTTCAGGCATGCCTCAAAAGCACTCTCTGTAGCATACTTCGTTTCTATTATGTGGATCCCAAAACTACCACAAAAGGAAGAACTTGACTTTTAAAAAAAGTTAAACCTAAGAACATGCCAAGCAGGTATTTAGGAGTTTCCACGGCTCTGCACAAAAAGGACTCCGGAGCGTGGCTGGAGCTCAGGCTTTGGCTACTTCTGAACTAAAGTTCAGGCTTTTACTGTCCAGATGATTTTACTTTTTAAGGACTTACTAAAATTCTTCCAAATATTGCAGCATACGCAGAGGCTCGCATCATTTTCATTTTGGAACTGAGAGTAATAGCATAAAATTTAAAAATCTGCTGGACATATGAAGATCTCTTCAAATTACGTTTAATTATTTGGAGACAACACTTTCGTATCCTGAACACATTACGGCTTTAAAAGCTAAACCCTTTTGTAAAGCTCTGCCAAAAAGGACAATAACAGGAAGGTCTTAAAAAAGAACTACTAGCTGTTTTTAATTATGAGCTTCCATGTTTTCCAGAAAATGATGGCAGGGGGGAGCAGATCTTCTTCCAAACTGCCAATCTGCAGAAGACTGACACAGATCTAGAGATTTATGGTTTTTCAGCCTCGTGTCTGAACAAATAAATTTCCAACTGCCTCCCTGGGAAACAAACTGTGGCCCATTCTGTTTCAGTCACTGACAATAATTTGAGCCAAGCTCCTCTGGCAATAGCACCTGCGCTGGTGTGTACAAAACATTAAATACCGAGGGATTCAAACCAAAAGAGAAAAAGCAAAGAAAGAAAACATTGCATCAGTACAGTGACAAGCCAAATCCTCTCGCTGCTTACCACCCAGTTATTTTCTTTTCTTTTCCTTTCTTCCCTTGCTTCTTTGCATTAGCTTCAATTGGAGCTGCAGTCTGGCACACAGTCACTCTACAGTCTCTTCATTTATTAAATAAAAACAACAGCAAACGAATACGATTATATTTATCTTTCAGGTATATAGAATTTGTGTAACACTGCCTAAAATCAATTGACAATCTTAATCATAATCATCTCAAAGAGTTTAAGTTAGTGTGGAGATCAATTTATTTAGAAGAAATTTGTTAATTCACAGAGTTAGATGCAGCATGCAAAGGTGGAGCGGGGTAGGGTGTGGGTGGGTTGCAAAGTGGCTTGGAGAGGCAGCTACAACTGTTGCAGGCTAAAGAAACTGCAATGATGCACATTATCCGAGATTTGCCAGCGGGCTCCACAGTCACCATCCGACATGAGCAGGGACTGTGATCAGCTGCTGGGTGAGTTTGACTTTGTGGCCTCGCTGATGTAAAACTAAGTTTACAAGTTTAAAGCTAAGTTAATCAAACAAATATATATATCTTTTATTGTTCTGTCGAATTGAATTTTTATATATATATATATATATATATATAAAAACACCCAGCACGCCCCTGCGGGCGGTTTATCCTTCAAGCTCGGGTCCTCTACCAGAGGCCTGGGAGCTTGAGGGTCCTGCGCAGTATCTTAGCTGTTCCCAGGACTGCGCTCTTCTGGACAGAGATCTCCGATGTTATTCCCGGGATCTGCTGGAGCCACTCGCCTAGCTTGGGAGTCACCGCACCTATATATATATATATATATATATATATATATATATATATATATATATATATATATATATATATATATATATATATATGTGTGTGTACCACCGGCAGATAGAGGAGGTGGCTGATATCCAGAAATCCTACCAGTGGCTGGACAAAGCTGGACTGAAAGATAGCACAGAGGCACTAATCATGGCAGCACAAGATCAAGCTCTGAGTACAAGATCCATAGAGGCTGGGGTCTATCACACCAGGCAAGACCCCAGGTGCAGGCTGTGTAAAGATGCCCCAGAGACAATCCAGCACATAACAGCAGGGTGCAAGATGCTAGCAGGCAAGGCATACATGGAACGCCATAACCAAGTGGCCGGCATAGTGTACAGGAACATCTGTGCCGAGTATAACCTGGAAGTCCCGAGGTCAAAATGGGAAATGCCCCCAAGGGTGGTGGAGAATGACCGAGCTAAGATCCTGTGGGACTTCCAGATACAGACGGACAAAATGGTGGTGGCTAACCAACCGGACATAGTGGTAGTAGACAAACAGAAGAAGACGGCCGTAGTGATCGATGTAGCGGTTCCGAATGACAGCAATATCAGGAAGAAGGAACACGAGAAGCAGATCCCGGGAATAACATCGGAGATCTCTGTCCAGAAGAGCGCAGTCCTGGGAACAGCTAAGATACTGCGCAGGACCCTCAAGCTCCCAGGCCTCTGGTAGAGGACCCGAGCTTGAAGGATGAAGGCCGCCCCACAGGGCGAGTGGGGGATTTTTTTTTGTGTCAGAGACTGAGTCATGAAGAGAATACACATACTGACTCGACACATTGAGCTGTGTTACTTTGATCAGGACACTAAAATCAAATCTGGGTCTGTTACAGCACACTGTCATTTAGCTGGGCGTGCTGGGTGTTATTATATATATATATATATATATATATATATATATATATATATATATATATATATATATATATATATATATAGAGCACCAATCTATAACATCAGCTGTCTGAGAGAGAAATTCTCTAGCCATCAGATGAAGCCCTACAAGCAAGCACTTGGTGATAGTGGGAAGAAAGAACTCCATGTTAACACCAAGATATCTCTAGTAGAACCAGGCACAGGGAGAAGTGAGAACTGCACACGCTGGTTTCTCAGCATTGCTTTGAGACAGGATGTTGCTAATACTACGCACATTATAGTTCATTTACTCTAGTTTGAATCAGTTGATGAGTTTGTAAATTTGTAGCTTTTTCTCAATGGTTTGGGTTTTTTCCCCACAGAAAATCTCAAAGTGAACCAAAATACGTCACTACAATAGCTTATAGCTTATAGGCCAAATGTAAATACAGGAAGAAGGTTGTTCTGTTTTGCATAACATGGAGAATTTACATTACTGTTACGGCTAGTTGCTAACCTGTACTGACCGTTTGGTATGCACATCTATGGTACGCTGCTGCACCCCAGAAAACAAAGCATACTTGGCTAAGGGAAGGTGTTTAGCTCAAATTTGCAGCATATACAGTAGCTGGTTATTGGTTCAGATCATGTTCACACCATAAACAAGGCCACCTCCTCCAAAAGGTCTCGTGAATTGAAGGGTAAAAAAGTACCAGAGTTCAGTTTAAACGGACTTAACACCAAAGGTGTCAAAATAGCCTTTGTTCATCACCAAGCCCCATCTTGTGATCCTATATAGCAGTCGCAACTATACTGTCTAAATTTCTTTCCAAATAATAACAAACTGGGTATTTTAAATGCATAGGATTAGCACTAAATGCAGAACGACTTCAGAGTTGAATGAAGTCCTCATCAATCAAATGCACACAAGCAGATTCTGGAGAAACTGCAGTGGGATTGTTGCTAATGCCAGATTTGGCCCGATGCTTTCTGCTACCATGTTTTATGCAAACAGATTAATGTTCCTACAACAACAAAGATTTTCTTGCAGGAAACCCCCTCCAAAACTTTAAACACAAGTGGATGGTGGCCCATGATGGTCCAAATTAATTGTTGTTGCTCCTCAATTGGTCACACCTGCATTCAGCTAAGCAGCAGTTAAAGTTAGCATGATGATGACGTTCCTTGTAACTGAAGGACTCTTATCAGAGTGGTTTAAAAACTGTGAGTGCCGCATGAAGCTGATGCACAGCTTTTTGTGTTCCTGGTGTTAAAAAACGCACTTGTGGAAGCGAGATAGAAGAATAGGTAGTTGCTGTTTTACTCCAGTAATCTTTGATGAAATTATAATGGATCTTTATGGGACAAGTAGATGACACTTCTCTGCCTCTGATGCCTACAGATTAAAGAGTGCAAGTCAGCTTGCTTTGAAAAAGAGACGATTCAGAAAAAGATGAAATGATGCCTGCAGAGTGAAAAGTATGAGCTCAGCAGTAGGTTAAAGAGAAAAGTTTAAGAAAAAAAATCTGTCTCTCCCACTCCAACAGTTAATTAGTCAACAGTAAGACACATTTGAGAAAACTAATGGCAGTAGTCACAAAGCGGTCATCTGGCTGTTTCAACAGTGTTTCCATAACACACTGAGTGGGACTAGGTTTGATTAGTTTTATTTCTGTATAGCAACGTATAGCAAGACTGTTTGCAATTCCATCAGTTTCTTTTTTCAGATTTTCCTGCAGGGTTGCTTGAATAAAAAGCAGTCCACAGCAGTCCACAGTGTGCAAGGGTTTCTTTCACCAGTGACATATTCTGGTCCAACACGCAATAAGTCCAGAAACACAATATAGACTAACTCCCTTCAGGTGGCTGAGGGAAGCCAGAGAAAGACTTGTGCAATCAAGAACAAATGCATCCCAGTGTGAAAGGTTGTGTGTATGTGTGTGTGCATGCTTGCAGGGCACAAACACGAACCCACAGGAGGGTCTCTCCACTGCCATCATCAAGAGGCCTCAGCAGGGGCATTTCCCAGAAAACACTGGTTATTTTCCAAATGGTTCCAATGTGAAGAAAGGCAGGACACCGAGGTCCAACAATCTGTGTATCTGAACGCGTATGAGTATTTGTGAGTGTGTTAAAACTGCGCTGGCAGGTTTTTTGACAAGAAGATTGAGGAGGAAGGGAACTTTCAGAGGGAAACTTTGCCCTGGAGTAATAGAAAGCCTATTATGGGTTCCAGCTTTGAGATTTCTGTGTACGTCTGTTTCTGTTTCTGTGTGTGTGTTTGTATATGAGTATGGGTGGAGGGGGAACACTTCATGTAGAGACAGTCATAATGGTTTTTTTTTTTGCTAATTTCCCCTAAATTGTTGTTAAACTGCCCAAAATGCACCCAGAGGAAAAGAGAAAAAGAAAGTGGGAGCTCTCACCTGTCTTGCTGTCAGTCTAAACCCCCCCAAACACACACACAGACATCACAGACTGACTATAACGTGGGTCTTTATCACATGCATGATTACACAGTGCTGCATAAATACTTAACAGGGTTAGAACAAGACTAGCAATAGAGCTGTAAACCTACAAGGTCTACACTGAACGCTTTTAGATGACGATGACATGATAATAATAATAATAATAATAATAGTATTTTCTGTCATCATTTTAAAACCTGAAAGAACACAACATAAGACAACACAACTTATAAAGCCATATTAGGGGCTCTGTGAGAGCTTGCTGATCATTAGCAGGAATCTTTTTTTTCTTCTTCTTCTGTATTAATTCATTTTATGAACTTTTGTTTATTAGTATTGAACTTGTGTACAGTACACAGCAGGTTTAAGAACTGAACTCATTCATTTAAACCCATTAAATAGTCATTGGACAAATAAAACACTGAAATTGGGGCTTAATATTGCTTTATCAAAGACAGACTTTATCGTCAAGACAATCTTTTATTGTTGTCCATCAGTCTATATATCATTGCATTTTGCTCTTTTAAAAGGCTATTTGTTGAGTAACATCTGATGGAAGCCATATGTGTGACCCATAGGTTAAAGGATGCACATGGAACAAATTGTATCTCTTTCAAAACAAATTTTGATATTCTTAATCTCTACAAAAAGTGAACTTATTGGATGTAACATGAGCTGTCATCCTGTATTAGCAGTATTCAAAGCCATGAATGCTTTTAAATCTGTGCAAAAGTCAATACAGACACAAATAACGTGTGTCTGTTTTTGGTTTTAAACAGAGGGGTGTCACGCTCTTGGTGTCATGTGATTCATTGAGTCAGCCAGTCCATTAATTGCCAACTCATGGTGGCGGAGGGGTTTGGATTTTTGAGTGCTCCTGAGATCTGTGTTGTCAGGGGCAATTTTCCCCTGGTAGGGTCTTTCAAGGCAAACTGGCTTTGGTTGAGGGGCCAGAGAAAGTAAAGCGTTGTTTACTCCAGGACAGGGTCGCTCGGGCTTCACCTTGGAGGTGGGCCTGTGGGAGGGGCTCACTGCAAAGCGCTTTGTGACCAGGTTATGGGTTAAATGAGCCACATGGGCCCAGCCCTCCAGTGAGGCTACCGGGAGCAGGAGCGGCTAGTTCACAGGGAGGTACTATGTGGATTTGGTGGCAGTCAGAGGCAGAGAACAGGCTCTATAGACATGAAATATCACCTCTGTGGTGGGGAAGGAGAACAAGCTTGTTAGTCAGCCTCACCTGGGTTCACTCGTGATGCGAGGCATCCAGTTAGGGTGGGTATGCTTGTATTCCCACCCTGGTGCGGTGAATGTTTGTCCCAGAGGATGCAAGGCTTATGGTGAACTAGCAAGTCAGGAGGGGGGTGTAGCTTATTAAGGATATAGTGAGACAATAGAAGAAATACTCAGAGGATCTGCCGATCCCCTCTGACACGCCTCATCAGACGAAAAGGGGTCTTGGGAAAAGGAGATGACTTGCTCATTGCTGTTGCTGAAGTTGCCAAGGTGCTTAAACTCCCTTGTCGTCGGCCCCTTGAGTTGATGAGGCTAGACCTGAGTTAAGGCTCTGAATTTTACTGGTCCCTCATGGTTTAAATGCCTCTGTGAAAGTACATGGGAGTCAGGGACAGCTACCTTTGAACTGAAAACTGAGGTGGTCGTCCTCCTTTTAACCAAATTGACAGCTTGAATCACATTGATACAATAACTCAGACTTGTTCATGGTGGGGGTTAGACTTTGCAAGGTCTGTCTTTTGTCACCAAATCTGCTGATAATTTTGGTGAACAGCAGGATATGGTGAGGTAGGCAATTTTAAAAACAAAATTTCACACATACTGAGCTAAGATTTCAAAATACATTTTCCAGTATAGCCGATTTTCCCTTTTCAGCACACAAAGGACCAACTGTTTACTGAGGTTAATGTTCCCTAAAATTGTGTCATGTTTGCAACAATAGGCTAAGGCTTAGAACATTGCTCCTTCATTGTTACTTCAAATTAGATCTTCACCTGCCAGAATAACAGACTCTGACCTTTCTAAGTCCTAAGAGGTTTCGGCACGTGTTGGGAAAGACAGTTCCACCAAACACTGATGTATGCAGGTGTCAGACAGCGGTCCAAACCTCCGGATCTGCCCGGCCTATCCGGTCTGTGTGTGTTTTATACTTGGCAGAGCATGAGAGAACAAGTCATATGAGTGCCCGTTATTTCCTACCCATTAAAATAATCACTCCTGCCTGTTTACAGTAAGTGTGTGTTTCAATGACCTCTACTTGTTTCTATTATTTCCTTCAGACTTGCTCCTCTTTATATCCTCAGTTGGGTTAATTGAGGTAATATGCTTGAACGAACAGTAAATATGAATTTATGTCATGCAGTTAAAGTGTTTACACAATGATGCAAAGTGATGGCCTAATCATATCCGGTGTGTAAAAGCCTTTACAGTTAAGCCTCTTCAACTTGAATTTCATTTTTGTCAAAAAATGGTAACTCTGGTGTGGAGGGCAGGTTTAGTGTGGTATGCTAGAGTGGCCAAAAAGCTGCCACATTTTCAGTGTGCTGCTGCTTATGAAAAAAAGAGAGCATACTCCTGAGCTTCCAGAGAGCTGCAGATCATGCACAAATCATCTACTTTGACCTCCAGTGGTCAAAAGATCATCTCCGGGAAGCTAAAAATAGCTGCAACTGGAGCGGCCCAGAGGTGTACCAGAAGTTGAACTTGAAGGTGAGATCATCAAAATTTGAAATGAGGTAATGCTCTTTTTTGGGGTTTTTTTTTTGTTTTTTTTACCTCACTGATAATGCCCACAGCACCGTGGATTTTGGCCACATGAGCCAGGAAAGCAGGGCACTGCTGTCCCAAGATCCTGAGCGGTGGCAGAAAGCTGACCAGCGAGGAAGGACTTGCTTGAGACACATCGACAAGTGCTCCCAAAAGAGCCTCGGTGAGAGACTGGTTCCCTAGGTAACCGACCAACGTTGGAACCTGAGGGCTCAACATCTGCATGGATGAGGGGGAAAAAAGAAAGAAGCAGAGAATTAGAGAGGGGGAAATAAATAAACAGAGCATTATTCATGACAAATAACAACTACTAAAAGGAGCCCTGATCTTTCCAGTGAAGGCCATAGGTGAGAGGAGTGACCTCGGAGTGAGATGAAGATACTCGTGACTAATAATAAACAAAAGCTTGGCTGTAGGGATGTCTGGAAAAACTGAGTGAATAAAAAGCTCCTGCTCATAATCTGTAAGGGTCACAGTAGACTGCACTAGACTGGAATGGTCTAACAATATCCACTATTGCCAGCTCTTTTAGTTGTTGTGAAAGATTATCAAGCCATATATGTCCTGTTAACGATTCTGTCTGACAAATGAAAAATAGGTTATGCAGTTCAAAAGTTCCACATGAGTGCCATTTTAATGCTGCATCACTTACGTAAAGTGAATCTCAAGATGCCAAACATTTGGTAACTGCTGTGACGAACACAGCTACAATATTTTCCTGTGTGCCTATGTGGGGGGTTCACATTAGAATAACTCCAGATGGCTGCTTTTGTTTCTCAACTGAGGCTGCGTTTTACAACCATGTGCTCTGCTTGGTATGTGGTACTTCCCCGCCCACCCCCTACTTCACGTTGAACATCAGCAGCTCTGGTCCAAAATATCCAGGATTAAGGGAATTCCTGCACACCACATGCAAAGTCCCAATTCTCCCAGTGCTTTCTCTTTTTTTTCTCCAATGCATTTTCCACATGCATTCATTTGCATACATTTGAGTCACAGACAGAAACGACATAATCACAGACATGCTGGATTTTGCAACTTCTTCACGAGTGTTTTTGTTTCTGGATACTGGATTACTTTCACATGGGCCATCAGTTCTGACTGTAATGCATTTACCTCATTTTAGTTTTTATTAATACTAGATATAGCATGTATATACTATGTTTAGGTGTCACTTGACTATGGATTCCTGAAACAGTCAGATCAAGGTCACTGAAGGTAGTGACCGGCAAAGCTTCAAGAAACCCAAAACACAGGCACTTAAAAAAGCCTCACCAAGCACACACAACTGAGGTTTCTACACGGTCTGAACTATGTGGTGGGAGGCATTTAAATGATGTAGAGCGCTGAACAAATTTATAATGCCACCTGTCGTAAAAACAAGAAAATAGAAACATTTTAGAAGTCTGTCACAACATTTTATATATATTATTATTGTAATTTTCACCGTGTTGGCTGCAAAGCGGTGACACAATGACTGAAATTTTAATATAAATTGCCGGTGAAGTAATAGTGGTGTGAGCAGCCATAACTTAACAGAAAAAATAATCCAAATAATCCAAATGAAAGTGGATAGTTTGAATAGTTGGTTTCAAACACAGTAAATTGTTAATTCGTCAGCACAAAAACTCACAAGTGGATGTTGCTCGGCAACCATTTGAATAAGCCTGATCAGGTGTTGTTGCTCGGTGGATTCCAGCTGTGGCATCATGGCGCTGAGGTTGCCTAGGTGGTGGTGAATGGTGTCTGGTTGTTTGGGGTAGACTGAGGGCAGAACTCTCAACAGCATGTGGTTACCTGGCGGGGAAAGAGAAACACATATGTTTTATTGAGCCCCAGAGAAAACTTCAAAGCCTTTTACAAACAGATTCCACACAAAGTGGTCATTGTGTGAAACAAAAGGTCACTTTAAAAAAACTGCACTGAGCACCTGACCTCTTTTTCAACATTTCCATGCATTTAAAGCATGCTGAATTTGTGTTTTATCTTCACTAATCTCACAAACCTGAAAAGGATAGGTGGAAGAAAATGGATGGAAGGATCTTCTGTGGTTGGGTACCAGTACCCAAAATGTTCAGACCAGCTAAACACCATCAAATTACACACATATATCTTGACAACGAACGAGCAGCTAAGCATTAAGGGGTCAGCTGCTCCTTTGCTTTTCCTATTAATCAAAATGTTAAGAAAACTTTTCAGGAAGAGAAAGAAGGTGAGAGAGAAGCAAAAGGCATTCTTTTGTTTACTTAGGAAAATAACACTGTGACAAAGTTTCTTTTGTCTGTTTCTCGCTCCTTGCTGTTTGCAGCAGGATGACCCAAACAGGGTCATTACAGAGTTAGAGGAGGCTGTTAGCTCGGTCTGGTCAGTGTTGCATTGGCACATTTATTACAGGAGGTGAAAAAGGTCATTTTTGCATTTTGTCATCCTCTCTGCAGAGATTTAGGTCTGACATGTCGTGTCCGAGCCTGTTTTATGTGCTTATTTCTGTGTTTGGAGAAGCAAAGATGTTGAGATATCTTTGAGGCATATTGTTTAAAACCTTTCTTTTTAAGTTGCCTTAGGCGTAGCTCTAATGCTATCCTCAGAAGACACACATCAGATTACCAGTCATGAGACAACATCTCTGTTCGAGAAAGAAATTTTCATTCGTTGTCAGTACTCATGCAGTGATGCTGAGACAGCCAGTACTGACGCATGACTGGCAAAAAGGCATTTGCTGATCAGCAAAGAGCCCAAGAAAACCCACAGTATTACCCAACAGCCTTTGACTAACATATAAAACATCTTTAAATGATTCACATCAGTGAACAAAGACTCTTGTTTACAAATGGTAAACATTATGGGACATCTCAGGGTTCTGTACTACGGTTCTTGAGTATTACATAAAGCCAAAAGCCCGGTCACGTTGTGTTTAACTGTTGCAAACGATATAAATTGTATAAACTGCTTTAAAAGACTAGGATTTACAGTATTTGCAGAGCAGATGGACCAAATGAAATGGTCAGATTGGAGGAATAACTACTGGAGGAGGGCTTTAAGAAGTACTTTAACACTCCTGAGCTTAGCTAGCCTTAGCACACACACCGAACAAACAGTGGCACTGCCCAAACACGACAAAATTAATCTACCAGCAACTTAAGTTCATTAAAGCTCAGGTAAGCAAATCAAGACTCCTGCACCTCCTCTGGGCCCCATCAGGAGGCTTTGGCCAATCACAGGCGGTGTCAGATCAAATCAGGTGAGATTTGCTGTTGGAGGTAAGATGTTAAGGAGCGGTGGCTTAAGCTGAGGTGTTTTTGAATGATGGGAGGGGCTTAGAACAGACGAGGCAGAGCCACAGGAAAATTACACATTACACTAAAACCAGTATTAACCTATAAATCACTGTAACCACAGGCTGTCCACTCAAAAATGTTCAGCAGGTTTGACGTTGGAACAGACCAACAGAGAGGTCTGACTGTTCTGTGCAAATGGAAGATAATATTTATAAGACGGTCATTGGCTCTATTTATGCTCACTTCTCTTGCTTTAAATGTTGCCTACAATGTCCACTAATGTACACTAATGTAGACTATCACGCACAGGCCCTGTACTTTAAACACAAATCACCATAAAAAGAGACTGACACAGTTAGTGCACAGAAAGAGAGAGAGAGCTGGTAATAACCATAAAGCCGAGGCTGCAGCTTTTACGGGTCTTTTACAGGAATGTTAAAAGGCCGGAGGAGACAAGAGTCTGCCCAGAAACACAGAGAATTTACACAGCTTACGTATTTGAGCCCCTTATACTGTCAGACACACTTGCATTTATAAAAAGTCATTTGAAAAATAAAATGAGTGTTACTGTAAATTGTTGGATTTTTATGAAATATTTGGACAAGCAAATGTTCGACTCCTGACAACAGATCTGTTTGAACGACATCAGAAGAAAAATGAGCTTTGTCAGTAATTGTTTCCAATAAATAAGTATTTTTCTCCGGTGAATGCGAGTACACGCTTAGCATCAGAAGCTAGTGTTTCTCTGTAGTCTCTGAAGCCCTGCTTCAGCATGTTGCAGGGGTTTCTTGTATATGTTGGCTGTTTGCTTCTATAGGGTGGCTGTAGCTCAGGAGGTAGAGCAGGTCATTCAATAACTGGAAGGTTGGTGGTTTAATCGCTGGCTGCTCCAGTCTCCATGCCAAAGAATCCTTGGGCAAGAAGCTGAACCCCAAGTCACACTCCACATCGGAGTATGAATGTTAGCTAGAAAGCACTTAGGTGTAGAAAAAGGTGATAGTGTGAATGAGACAAGTTATATAAAGTGTGTTATGTCCTCAAGTAGATTTGATTCGAAGCCACATGTTTTAGCTTTTTTGACTAAGACATTGATAACTAAACTATAAATATCTCTCTTAAAAAAAATCTTAATAGATTTTCTAGTATGCTTAGCAGGTCAACTTCCACTTTAACTTCGATTTATGTGTGTGTGTGTGTGTGTGTGTGTGTGTGTGTGTGTGTGTGTGTGTGTAGTGAGTGCTTGCATGTTTGCATACAATATCTGACCTTCATACCTTCATTCCAAACAACAGCTGACCTGACACTGTGACAAGTGCTCATGCACTGACCTTTGTTTTTTGTCTCTAGCAAACAAAGGTAACAGTTTTCTCTGACATTTTCACTGTGAAGTGTCATGTTTTCTAAATGTCACATCAGAATTACAAAACCTGTCCCTCAAAGATTTTTGTGTCCAAATCTACAGAGACATTCAACTTTGATTAAAAAGAAAGTAAAAAACAATAATAAAGCAGCCATTGTTTTTATGCATATTCTTTCTTGGGCCTTACTAAAATATAATACAGACAGTATTTAAGTACTACTAAAACAAGGGCACCCCAAATACCTGTCTTTTTTTAAAAGCTCCAGAGCTTCAGTTGTAGTCTGGATGTCTCTGGTTTCTCTGCAGTCAGAGAGGACACAACACTGAGCATTACAGCTACATGTGACAGACTTGAAAAACGTTGCCTGGTTTGATGAGTGTCCGTTTCTGCTTTGACACTAAGATGGTAAAGCTGGCGTAAACATCACGACAACCCTTTGCAGCGCTTAAACACCACCAAAGGGTCTTGTTGTATTGTTGCTTACCATGTCTATCCTTTTCTGACCACATCTTCTGATGGCTGATTCCAGTAGGATAACACACCATGTCACAAAGCTCAGAACATCTCAGACTGGTTTCTTGAACAGGACAATGAGTTCACTGTACTCAAATGGCCTCCACAGTGATCAGGGCAACAGAAAATTCAATAGAGCACGTTTGGGATAGGGGAACGGGGATTCTCATCATGGATGTGCAGCCAATGAATCTGCGGCAACTGTGTGATGCTGTCATATCAATAAGGTCCAAAAAGGAATGTTTCCAGCACCTTGGTGAATCTGTGCCATCAAGAAGTAAGACAGCCATTAGTACTGGGTACCTAAGACATTGGTTGGAAAATCCAAATGGATGGACAGGGCTCCATCAAACTCACATTCATAAGAGCAGCTGCTTACTGTCTGTGACACCACAGTAAACTGCTAGGTGCATTTTTAGAGGAAAAAGCATTTAACAGGGGTATGAAAAAGTGCTAAATTTAGTTACAAAGTTTCTAAATTGGCATCAATAAGGTTAAATAATGTGTCATGCTCACTGCTTCAAGAGAGAGGGATGTCCGGTGCACAAGTTCATATACAGAAAAATAGCTAAATTGAAACTGAAAATTAAGCGGTGGTCTGGAGAGGTGTAAAGAAACTTGGATATAGAGCAAAACAACAGCACAGAAACCCTTTAGAGGAAACGGTCTCAGTCTGGTCTTAAGCAAATTCAGGAGCAGTTCATTTGTGGCTGTGATGCGACCTGACCTCAGTTTGACTCAAAGCCTGAGCAGCAAACTGTTTTATTTTCGGGGACACGGCAGACCATGCAAACTGAAACAGCTTGGGTAGTTGTAGCAGAGGCTTATAAGAGAATGGGTTTTCTCACAACTATGGATTCCTTAGTAGAAACGTTCCTCCACTGTTTAATTTCTGGCCCCGGATACATCTAGCCGGTGAGGAAAGTAAACATTCTCACGTGTTTTTGCAGAGATGTTTTTTGGTTCTTTTGGATTTTTCTCTATGTGAAAATGAGCAAAATCATCAAGAAAATGTTATAAGTTTACAAACACGCAAACTCAGATGTGAATTATGCTGAAGAAAACAATTTGACTAAAAAAACAATTCCCTGACACTTCAAGACCAAAACCTCAAGAAGATCAAGATGCATTCACATGAAAATGTGGGTTTAAATGAGCTGAAGATGCGCCAGAAGTTCTGTGTTACATTTAAAAAGCTAGAAGGAGGTTTTCAGTGTCAGCTGACCTGCCGATTTATCTTAAGTATTGTTGATGAGTGCATTCTCCACACATTAAACAATGCACATGATCTGACAAAGAAAAAAAGAAGAAGAAGAAGAAGAAAACCCCTAGAATTTTTACAACAGGGAGGTTACTGCACGGGAGAAAACTGCAGAGACCAACGCAAACGATATCCAGAGGGATGTTTTTGGAGAGCTTTACGACTTTAACGTGTTTTCTGCAGCTTCCAAAGCACATTCCATGTAAGCATGTCCAGCCTGTCATATTTCATGCTAATCGAACACTCTGAGGTGGGTGATGGGAGGTGAGAATCTGTCAAATCAAAATGCAAGAGAAATCAGATGAACTTCTCCCAGAAAGCCCATACATTTGAGAATGCGTATGTTTTTGTTGGATGCACCAATACCACCCACCCCCATTACCCCCCAGCAGGGAAGGAAAAAA
This sequence comes from Neolamprologus multifasciatus, assembly GCF_963576455.1. Lineage (NCBI taxonomy): Eukaryota > Metazoa > Chordata > Actinopteri > Cichliformes > Cichlidae > Neolamprologus > Neolamprologus multifasciatus. The sequence goes on from NC_140452.1 coordinate 26,921,857, forward strand.
AACACAGTTTAAAATATTCAAGCTCATATGACACATGACTGCACAGATGTCTGGAAGGGATTCAGTTACCCGAAAGTAAAGAAAAGACTGCGAAGGATTTTCATCACGTGTGCACAATGAATAAAAATGTTCAGTGGATACAATTGTTTTTATATCTAAATCATAAATGCTGATAGATACTAGCACAGCTGATAGATCGATTCTCACTTTGAACTCTTTCTGTGGTATTGAGGATCTCCTCGGTGAAGCTTTCAGGCTGTTAAGACCCAAACTGCAATGTTTCTTTCTGCTGAGTCAGCGCTTAATGAAGTGCAGCGGGAAACACGTTGAACACATCTGTGTGGCTGATATTAAATATTCCCTTGGTGTAAAAGCTGTGTAACTAAGTCATACATAAACTATAAGTAAGTCATTTGTCACTGCAAGGATACAACTCATGCACGAGCACACCGTGAAGTCATTTCTTTGCTCGACTGTAAGACAAGCCTGTAAGATGTGTTTCCAGCTGGCTGAATTCCCACCTGACGTGGTAGCTGTGAGGCAAAACATGGAAACATTTACAATCCAAACACCCCCGAAACACAATAGAGCCTATATGAATGCTTCTTTTCTGAGTATAGAAGCATTCTGAAACATTCATTTGTTCTAAATTTTACTTAGTTTAATGATGCATTTGTTTAAGTTGGAGTCATTTAGTGTCAAACTACAGCAGGCATGTTAAAAGGGCGTCCTCAGGAGACGTGATACTGATCACTTTTGCAGTCTTTGTCCTGGTGGAAGAGAGGAGCAGCTCTTTATCCTCTTGAGGGCGTGTGGGAGTTTGCCTGACCAGTCTGGATGTGCTATGTGACCACATCACCGAGTGTCCTATGAGGATGCAAGACTTCCTGTTTGGTCACTCTTGGGATAACCGCTCTGTCTTTTTGTGGATGATGTGGTTCTAAGCTTCATCATGAAATGACCTCTAGCTAGCACTGGATGACTTGGTAACTGAGTGTGAAGCAGCAGGAAGGAGAATCAGCACCTCCGAGCCTCAGGCCATGCTTCCTACGTTCCTCTCCACACGAGCTGTGGTTAGTGACCGAAAGAATGAGATCAAGGATACCAGCAGCTGAAATGAGTTTCCTCTGTAGGGTGGCTGGGCTTTCCTGTAGAGAGAGCATAAAGAAGCTGAGTCATTAGCAAAGGGCTCAGAGTAGATGACTTCTGGGCGCCTCCTAGGTGAGGCGTTTCAGGCATTCCCGGGGCAGACCCAAGACACGCTGGGGTGATTCATATCTCTCAGTTGGCTTGGGAATGCCTCAGTGTCCACCCTGGAAGTGCTGGAGTAAGTTGCAGATTTCAATAAGAATCCACACTTTAACCAGCTTTTCTCTGCTCTTTTCCATGTTTTGAGTTAGAAGCGACCCACGCTGTCCTCTCATGCTCTATACTCCAAGTTTTCACCTAAAATTATAGCAAATACACAGACACCCTTCAAGTGTGTTCACACTGTCTTTATTTAAAAAAGCAATTGAACACAATGTTGGGAAACAGTGTTTCACAGGTACAACAAACAGTGATATCACACTGTACTCGAGCTGAGCACACTTCAGCATAAATGAAAAAGAAGAGTTGAACTTGAGTGGACTGCATGATCACCTTCTGTGGCGTGAATTAGCAAATCATGGACAAGTATACGGGAAAGACGACATCCAAAGTGTTCTAGAGGAAGCTTAAAAAACATGATAATGGACTCAACAGTTTCAGCCATCGAGTACTAATGCAGAACTAATGAAGAGAGCCAGCTTTCACTAATCCTTTCCCACGCACCTCTCTCTGCGTTTCAGTGCACGAAGAGGCTGTTCCACCCTGATAACAAGTGGCCAAGTGTGCGTTTCAGCGGGCAATTTAGGGAAAGCAAACTAACACAATGGAAGAGAGGAATGGGCAGACAGAAAGTCGGAGGGAGGGGACCAGGATGAGAGTGAGATTATCCTAAAATCCCGTGAGGAAGTCATTGTTTCCATCCTCTTAAAAATACACAAGCAAGCACAAACACACACACGCACGCACCAGCATGAGTATATTCTTCTATCACACGGATGCACAGACAGTATATAAACACAAGTACAGGCGCACAGAAGCAGTGAGGCTCACAAATAAATAAATAAATGGAGAGAAGCTGGAGAACAATAAACCCATTTAGAAACTTCTCCTGTCTGGGTTCCATTTAAACTTCACCCACTCACACCCACTCACAGCATCCCTGCATGGGGCAAATATCAGAAAGCTCTGTGTTCCCTGCTTCCTCCTCAACCCCTCTCCTTCCCTCTCCCTTAGTCACAGAAGCTCCCGTTATATCTGATTATGACACACACACAACCTCCAACGACGCATTACTCATCGTCTTACTGCAGTGCTTTCAGACTCCCTTTTATACTTATGAAAGCCAAATGTTTTCACAAGTACGGAGATTTAGAGAAACTTTCAGACGTTTCTTCACTCGCTCGGTGGATTTTCCCCATGTGTTTGATTGTTTATTTCTGCATTATGACCCTGATTAAGGGCCACAGGGCTTTAAATTTAAACTTACAATAGCAATTAGATTCAAAACAGTTAAAAGCTTGGGTTTAGACTTAGGTTAGTATGAAGGAGTAGACTGAATTGGCTTTTTTTAATGGCGATTAGACACTCACCAAATGAAACACTCACATTCAACTGAAAAGTTTCAGTCGTTTAAAACCTGCCTGATCAACTGTGAGACTCGTCCACGATTAAATACGGGTTAAGGTCAGCAGGTCAGAGTTTATGTCCCTAAGTTCTCATTCTCATAAAAATAGAAATGAGTACATGTGAGCCCGAGCAGCACCTTTCTCTCTATCTCCATACCAGTGGGCTTCCTGCCAAAGGATTGCTCAGCATTTACAAGACAGAACGAGAGAAGAGGTGGAGAGTCAGGGAGGGAGGAGGGGCAACATACAGTATGGGACTGTGGGGCTTAAAAAAGAGCAAAGGACCATGCAGCTCATGAAGAACGTGAGACAAACAGAAAGCAGCAGGACAGGCAGAGAAAGCAGACACACGCAGCTTATCTGACTCTAATTGCCCCATACAACACACACACACTTAGAGGAAAAAGCAGATAGAAAAACAGCACACACATTTATTGACTTTCACAGGAAAACAGACATTTTCTCTCTCACACACATTCAGGAGGAAGCAGCAGCAGCATGTTTCTGAGGCTCCTTCGGGCAGCGAGCCTGCTGTCGATGTGTTTGTGTCTGCCTTCTGACTACGAGGATGCTATCGAGCTCAACTACGGTCCCTCCTACTACAATGAAATCGCAGAGGAAGAGACGCCAGCACGTAAGTGTGGAAATGTGTGTGCATGTGTGAGTGCTGGGCCTGCACCTTTATCAAATCAAGACTCTCGGATGTATCGACCGCATTAATTGTCAAAAGCATGAAATTGAGTTTCTTTTTTTAGATTCATGTATGGATTGTGTGGAAAGTAAGACTGGGACACTAGTTTCCACAACACTTTAGTCTTTTGATGGATTGTGCATCAGCAACAAAAAAAATGGGAAGAAACTGTAGAATCAGATCGATATGATAATCGAGGAGGAGGGTGAAAGAAGTTCTGATGAAGAAGAGGGTAAAAAAGCAAATCTTTCACAGCTTGAGAAAAAACTGAAAATCTTAATCAAGTCTTTAAATAAATAAAGAAGGAAAAGAAAAGAAGAGCAGAGCAGAGATTAGAGAGTAACATGTATGTGGTTTGTATAGTGTACAGGCAGCTGGCAGAGACAGAGTTTCTGTAAGAGTTTACAGCCACAATCAGCAGTCACCAACAGCAGAAACACTTTGGTATATCATTAGGAAATTCCTCTCTCAGCTGTCTTGGATGGCATTAAAGCGTGTGTGCGCGCACGCTCGTTTAGAGCTGTATGTGTGGGATGAAAAGAGCGATGAATGAAAGCGAGAAAGTGCGGGTGAGTGTTTGTGTTTTTTAAGTGTCCAACTGGCCCTCCGCAGTTTGAATTTTGCATTTGTTAGCTGTTTAAAACCTGGCAGGAGGTGTAATTGCAGCACTAGCGGTTAACAGGCAGAAAATAGTCTGGGATATGATTAAAGAGGTAAATATTATACTGGGCGAAACAAATGACTGAGAATAGTAAAACAAACAAACACAGTTTACAGCAGCAGAGGTGGGGGGGGGGGGGGTTGTTTCGGCCCCCCAGAGAGGGTGCAAGAAGGGGAAAATCACGTGAGTTTGTGTGCAGGTCTGTGAGAGGTCAAAAAGCTGGAAGGAGACACAGATCACTGCTTCTGACCTGCTCAAATCTCCGAATCTCTGAGAGGAATTTGAATTAATGAGGCCACATGACAGGGGTCATGACACGGTAAATTTCAAAATGAATGACAGGCTAGAAAAATAACATGTAGCAGACGAGTGGACCAATTTGTTGAGTTATGCTTTGCTCAAACACACAGACACTGACTAGTTGTAAAAGGAGCCTACTACTGAGTACTGTCACTCAATATAGAAGCTTTTCAGTGCTCATTTCCTGTAGAATGCTGCTTAAATGTGCAGTAATTTGGAGATTATCACATTTTAAAAACTTACTCAATTTACTCAAGTTCACACAAGCTCAAGTTAGAGCTTTAACAAATGAAAACATACATAAAAATTCTTATTTATTTTCAATATTGTCAAGTTACTTATTGTCAGCAGATTAGACATGTGACCCACAGAGCTGACAATGAGCCTTCTAAAAAAGAGGCTAGTTTTAAGCTAATATTATGCTAGCTAACGTGAAGCTTGAGTGTCCTGAAAAGAAATAAATCATATTTTCCATTGATAATCATCTCGATTACATTCTCACATCGTATGAGAGTTTATTCGCTAAGTAACCAGTGTCCAACAATGTTTGAATCACTTCAAAGAAACTTTCACTAACGCCAGCTAACAGCAGCTATCAGAGACTAATAGCAGCTAACAGTGGCTAGCACTGACAAAAACAGCAGTGCTTACCAACAGAAAAGTTCAGGATATCCTTAACAACACACCTCACTGTTATCAAACAGAAGTGAGCTTTAATTACTTACTGACGCATATTGAAATCCTTTCACAAACTTTAACAGCCTCCTCCAGAGCAAATAGACATGGACACCCAGCGTATTGACAGCTGAGGTAAACAGCAAACGCACAGCCTTCACTCTATGGATGAACAGCGGCTAGAGTTGTTTGTCCTACACTGGCCACCATAGCTAGGATTTTGCACTTGAATCGGGAGGGGTAAGAAAACTGAATTCAGCTAAATGCAATCTGCAATCTACTGGCATCTAGTGGTGAGACTTTGCACATCGTACCTTTAAACAATTTTAAATATACATTTAGAGTAGATCATCGAAGTAACCACTGACATCTTTAAAAACTAGGCTCTATGCATCTAAAAGTTATTATTTTCACCCACTTACACTCTCTTGTACTAAAATCACTCAAAAACCAAGCTCAGCTCCCTTAGATTGAGAAGCCCCAGGGTCCAAAGTGCATGACCCTTATGTCTAATTGACTTTGAGCACTGAGAACAGGAAGCCAAAACAAACTGTGTAGCTCTGTAATAGTACCCCTCTGGAATATGTCTGCAGGTATAAACAGAGGTCAAAAAGGCTCAACAGTTAACCAGAACAGCGTGTCTGATACAGTGACCTACATATTCTTACTCCTGGATTGTTTTATCCCCCTTTTCCATATGTTTCAGAATACTCATGCTATCTCTCCCAATGTTGTCAGCAAGTCTTGACCTTCCTTTTCAACCCCCCACACCGCCCATCTTTCTCCTCATTCACAGCAGAAAACCCAATAAGCTCACAGGAAAAGCTCCTGCTTTGTGAGCTATTTGTCAGATTTCATTCTCACCCTCTTTCTCCCAACAACTTAACATCCTCTTCTGCGCTTTTACCATCTTCCTCCACCTATGCCCACTAATGCTTTTGTGGCAGTCAGCTATTCAAGCAGAATTAAATCCATTTCCTTCTTAAGATTGAAGTTGACCTTAAAGTTTCTGTTAAAGTTGGAAGAAAATTGGACATGAATTTAAACATATCCTGCATGCACACTTTCAAGCTACATCTGCAACTCCATCTGGCAAATAACTGCAGAAAGTAAAAGCTCAATTTTTTTCAGCTAAACAGACACTTTTTCTAAATAAAGGTCTGATACGTTAGTGATCTTTTTTCATATATTCAGCACTTTTCCTATATTGATACATAACTGATAATGGAGTAACTGAATTCTGTATTCTTATTTTTTTTCCTGTCTTAGTGGCCTTACATATACATTAAGTATAAATGCACAATTTAAAAATAAGACGTGCAATTTCTCTGGACCTGTTCAATGACAAAGTTAATAAATCTTGATATGATTTCAGTAGAGTTCCTGAAGAGTAAATCTTAGATTCTTTTTGCAGGAAAAGTCCATCTGGATCTCTGTGGAGGTGCAGGAGATAGGGGTGTGGCTGGCTCTAGAAGCTGTAGAAACCTGAATGAGTTTATCGTCTGTTGGATGTTTAAACGTTTCTCTTTTTCTTCTTTTTACCTTCCCTCTTTGCAGCCACACCAACTTCAGCCCCCTGCAGTTCTTCAGAACTGACCAAATGGGACAAGATGTTCTCCATGTTGGAGAACAGTCAAATGAGGGAGAACATGCTGCTTCAGTATGCCGATGATATCATCAAGGTGGAGATGGGGTCACTGCGCAGTGAAATGTTAAGGTCGGTTGTAAGACTGAGAAGTCATGCAATCAGCATCAGGTCACCATGGTTGAAGATGAGCAGCAGAGAAATGAGTGTTTGTGATTAAGCCAAAGACAATTTAAGGTCGCAGCAACCTAGACAAGACTAAAATGTAATCAGATTGAATCTTTTCATCACTTTGCTTAAAAAAGCAAAGTGATGAAATGCTCATCGCCTCATTAATGTAGCTCTGCTTCAGAACAAAACCCTGAACTGATCAGGTTCAAATTAATTTAGCAGATTTCTCAGCAACTATAGCAAATTCCTGGTCTGCACATGTTTAAACCTCTTCAGCTGAAAGGGTTCAAATCACTCATTTTGATTCTTGGTTCTGTATTGTCAGGTTTGTAGCTCAGTATGGCGGGTCCTGTGGGGCGGCGGTGGAGAATGCAGGAAGAAGGATGGAAATGCAGCTGGACAGCCGTCTCAGAGAGACTCTGGAGCCCCTCAAACTCAGACATCGGGATTCTCCTGCGGCTGCTGCAGGGAATTCCATTGGGAATTCCAACCAGCTGGAGACAACGCTACAAGAGCTCCTCTCTGCAGCACAAACACAAGCATCCAGACTTTCCAAGCTGGAGACCAGCTGCTTTAGCAGCCCAGGAGGGATGAATACCAAGGCAGGATTTCATCCTCTGAGGGGTGGAGAGCAGGGGCACCATGAGCAAGAAGTCACAACAACAGAGGCCACTTTAGAAATGGTGCTGGCTGCACTGCAAGAAGTGAAGGTGGAGATGGAGGAAGCCCTGAGATCTTCGAGGCAAAGATTCTTGCCTGCAGGTATAACACTGACCTTACTATCAACCATCCCTATCTGTCTTAAACTGTGATTTCCTGTTATTTCCATTTGTGTTCATAGCTCTGAAACAACACCCTGCTTAATCTTTTTCTGTATTAATTCATTCTGGAAATAAGAGATTCAGCTAAAGCTATTTGCACCGGGAGACACTTACAAATATTTGTAGAAATTTACAAGTAGGATTAGACTCAAGTAAAAACATGAAAAGATGATAACAAAGAAAAGCTTTGGACAAAACTCCTCATGGGTAATGAACCCTTATTGTAAATTGTTAGCAGAGCTAACTGGCTTCCCTGAAATTAGCACTGACTAATAAATATAAGATTAGGCTCAGCAAATTTAACTCAGGAAACTTGCAGAAGAGCATCACTGATATCAGTACAACAACTTTATTTCCTAGAATATATCAAAAAGCCACAAAAGGGCTAAATTATACTCTTCATCTTATGCGTGCACTTATACACAAAATTATAAATCTGGCCTAAACAGTGAACAGAGGGAGGTGTAATCATTAGCCAGTTGCCGCAAAAACCACACCAAAAGAACCCTGGGAAAGTAGAACCAGATGGAAACCATCATGAGCGCACACAAACACAGAATGGATTTTTTCACTATTATATTCTGAGTGGCGGGAACCTGAAACGAGGTCTCCGGTTTTAAGTAGGGAGCGTGTCTGCTAACTGGAGGGAGAAAAAAAGCGAGTGAAAGAAAGAGGGCTGGGGTAAGACCAACAGAGAGAACAGGAGAGAGAGAGAAAAATCTTGAGTTAAAAACTCAAAACTTAAAAATGCACGACAAAGAATGGGAAATGAGAGATGTTACGCTGTGTAATGTGCAAAATGTGCACAGTTCAGAACACATTTTCTCTCGCACACAATCAGAGCTGCAGAGTATCAAGCTCATCCTGCCCAAACACCTGTGAGCTCTTCCTTTATGGAATAACTGTGAGCTTAAACTGGATTGTTTTATGCACACAGGATATACCGGGAACATTATGCAACACAACTAAGAGTTTATATGCTTAAGCAGCAGGCAGAGCAAACACTGACTTGTATATTAGGGGTTATTAATGGGACTTACCAGATTGTTAGACAAAACTTTACCAGGATGTTTTCTTTGTTGCTCACAGCTGATTGTTGGGAATATTTTTAAACAGTGTGTATTTAGTTACTTATTCCCCAACTCAGAGACTTATCTGGATTTATCAGGACCAAATTAGAAAACCCAATCTTAAATTTCTACAAATTGGACAGGCGATACAGAGACGCTAAGTCTGTAAGCCAGTTAAATCATTATTGCACATAAACAGTGATGATTTAGTTTCAAAGTGATGAAAATCAGGAAATCATAAACAGTTAATTTTATGATTTCATATAAGCTAAATAACTATAAATAACTATTTCTAAAAAACACTCGGATGCTAGACTGGATCTAGCCACCCTGCTACACCCCCACCCCCACCTCACACCAACTCCAATAATTCAAAGCTGGCAATGGTGACAATGTGCAGTTACACTCCATTATGTAACGCAGACCAAATTGCCTAAAAGGCTTCAGTCAAAGGTGGTCTACACATATGCCACACACAGGTTTTCTCTATTTCACATGCCAAAAAACTAACCAACAAAAGTTGGTTTGACATTACAGTGTCAAACAGTGAGAGAGTAACTTTGAGAGAGTGTGTGTTTGAATGAGTAAAAACAGAGAGGAATGAGGGGAAAAGGTGACGACACAAAGCAAAAAAAAAAAGCACGAACCAGATGACCCAGAGAGCTGTGTGTCTGTGCGTGAGGTGGCGGGACAGGAAAAAACTGCCAGTGATTCATGATCTCATCACCTGACCAGTAACTGAACTCTGACTGTGTCACATTCAAACACGTTCACGCTGCCACCTATTTCAGCCTTCACTTCATGAACACTTCATATACCGTGGTACAACAACAGTAGAGGCAGCCCCAGTAAAACCACAGGGACCCAGTAACCTCAAGATAGTAATCTGACTTACTTAATTAATCTAGCTTTAGATTTCAATTTATTTTTATTTTATATTTATCTCTGTAGGACTCCGTTAGTCTGTGTAGGAGATCAAGTCTTATGATGTAAAGTGGAACTCTGCAAGGGTAAATTTCAGGCCCATTATTCTCCTTTTTTCCCCATCATACCAAATCACACATGGACAGAGCCCTGAGGGTCATCTGTTTGTTGTGCTTCATTTCATGTTCTTTCCCCTCTTTTGCTCCGTTTCTGCTCCTTCAAACATGTTCTCCTGCAAACACTTTCAACCTGCTTTCAACCTGCTGTGAAGCACTTTGTGGTTTTTATCCTGTGAAAAGTGCTATATAAATAAATTGGTTTGATTTGATTTGATTTGATTTGTTGGGTAATTTTGTGGAACGCACCCTCGCAACGGCCTCTGGGAATTTAAACCGATCCAGATCGGCACCAAATTGTAGCGGTTTCCTCGCTTCTCTGCCAAGTTCAGTCAAATTTGGCTTCAAATTCTGCGTGTAATCCTGCCAAAAGACAGACAAACAATAAAAATGTAATGCCGCTTGCTGAGCTACCATTGTCTTTTCACCGTCATCATAGGTTATGCCCAACAAAATCTTTTTTTCATGAGTAACAACAAATTGACGTCCAATTTTGGGCCGTCACAGTTAAATGAAAAAGAAAACTGTAATGATCACATTAAATTCTCTAAACTGAACCACTATTTTCATGCAGCTGGGGGTAAAATATCTAGAATTTATTGTAATTTGTAGATTTTACCACAAATTACAGGCATCCTTTCTTACAAAATTTAAAATTATACTATTTCTGTGCAAACAGGAGGATTTATTATTGCTGGATGAGTGCTTGAGTACTATATATGGCATAACTTCCAATTGTCAGGTCATGACCCATTTTTTTTTAGTAGCCCTGATCATCTTATCTTCCTGTTGGCTAGGTTGTGAGATGGCCCTCCTCTTCCCAATGCGTTCCAGTCGAATCTACACCTCTATCATACCAGATGTCCCCGTCTCCCTGTCCTCCTTCACTGTCTGCATGTGGTTCAAACCAACCAGCATCTCCAACAAAACCGTGCTGTTCACCTATGGAAACCGCCGCAATCCGTATGAGATCCAGCTGCTGCTCAAGCGGAACGCTGCCCTCTTCACCATCGGAGGAGAAGCTCACCTGGTGGAGGCACGGGGAGTGGTGAACCCAGGGCGGTGGACCCACTTGTGTGGGGCTTGGTCTTCAGAGCAGGGCCTGGCCTCCCTATGGGCGGATGGCGTGAAGGTAGCGTCCACTCCCGGAGTGGCCGAAGGACACGTCTTACCTGACGGCGGCTCCCTCCAGCTGGGTCAGGAAAGGAACGGCTGCTGTCCTCCGTCCTTAAGCAAAGGGAGCAGCGTGGCAGGGTTTGAGGCGGGATTCGACTCTAAGCTGGCATTTGCGGGGAAGATGACGGGGGTGAACATGTGGGACAAAGTGCTGTCAGAGGACAAGATTTCCCAGCTGTCTTTGCGGGAAGGCCATGGCTGTGAGCAGAGCGGGAACATAGTGGCGTGGGGTGTAACGGAGATGGTGCCGCACGGAGGCGCTCAGTTCATCTAATAGTGCATACTCTTCACTATGATCATCGTTTCCACAACATTGTAAGAGTTAAATGCTCAAAGTGAAAAGACTTACAGCTGCTTTTATCATCTTTCTTCCTATAATTAAGCGTTTTCATTGTTTCATTGTAGCAGAGACCACGATTTTCCTCCTCATCTCACTTTTTATTACTGTAACTGCTAATACTGCAGTTTTGAACTTTGGGCATGTTCAAATAAGACAAAATCAATGTTGTGAGAGACTTAAGTTTACTTTTTTCACCAAGCCTTTTGAACTGAGACAGTAATCACACACAAAAAAACCCACTCTGATGCACAGTCGTCTTAGAAAACGTGTAGTTTCGCCGAGAACGTGCTGCAAACAGTTTTTACCAAAGACTCAATTAGAGTGCAAGAAAGACAAAGAGGCTATTGTGAAAGTAAACGGCTACGCAGCACAAGTAAAAGAGGGGTCTCTGACTATTACAAGTGATTATCTTGTATTGCACAACATGTGTTTTTTAGAGCACCAAAGCATTTTTCATCTTTCTGTTGAGATGGCGAGTGCAGTTCATCAAAACATGCAAATAAAAAAAAAAAAAGAAAAAAAAAAAAAGAAACCCAAACAGAGGACAATGTTCTCCTTTTTTTTTTTCTTTTTTTTTTTTTTTTAGCATTTTAACTATTAATGTAACAGAAAACATTTGCTTTTATACCTTTTAAGTTTTGTGGGTACAATTAGCCATGTAATCCAACCCCATTACAATCAAAAGCACAGGCATCATACTGTTACCTGTGACTGAAAACTGCTGTACTTGCTATCATTTTAAGCATGACTGACTGTTAACTACAAATGTGCTTTTTTTTTAACTAGCTTACTATTTTTTTATTGCCATAAACTTTTCTTTGAAAGCTTTGAAAGAATTTCCAAACAATATATTTCTAAATTTGTACTCAGTGTTTACATTCATACGAGTTATGTGACTCCTGTTTTGCTTTTGTTTGGTTTTTTTGTCAGTGCATAGTTGTCATTTAAGTAGAAGGTAAAGTTTTCTTTTGATCCTGCATAAAGTAAGAAGAGTAAAACTGTTGAATTTGCCATGTGAGGTGTGATAAAAGGATAATGTTTACACAGTCTTTTATGAACTAACTTGTCTTGTATTATACTGTAAATTGTTTTTATTATTGTGAAAATGTAAAACTGAATGTATTTTGTACATAAATATATTTTTCATAACAGGACTAGATTAAATAAGTGAGGTATGAATAAAAAAGTATCCGCTGTCCTAAATGAGGAGTGTTTATGTATTTTTTCAAAATTTAAAATATTCAATTTTGACAAGATTTCCAACACCACTCCATACCATGACAAACCCTCCACCGTGTTTTACAGATGGCTGTAGACACTCACTGTTGTATTTCTCTCCTGAGCTCCTCTTTACATACTGACAATGATTTGAATCAGAAATTTTAAATCTGGATTCATCGTCAACAGAACTGTTGAGTGATTTTCAGTCCAGTTCTTGAGTAATGTGGCATATTTCAGCATTTCCTTCCTGTTTCCCTTCCGTAAGAACTACTTCTTGACAGCCATCCTTCCACTGAGATGATGTCTGATGAGGCTTCAGCGAACAGACAATCAGCTGAAGGGCAGATCCATCTCTGAGGGTCTGTGTCGGGACTTTGTTGGATTTATTTCTATTTTTGTAAGTACATGGATTTCAGATACTGTTCATCTGCTATAGATAGTTTTTCTTAGATCTGCCACTTCCCCTTTAGTGTTCCACTTCTTCAGTTTCCTCAAACTTTTTATGCACACACTGCACAACGTGCTGAGATGTGCCAAAGTTAACAGCTGTTTGGGAATCTCTTTATGTCTGCTCACTGTTGACATTGTTCACATATTCAGCTAAAGAAATGGGAACAAATTAAATGTTTTTGTAACAAAGTTATTGAGGATACTGTTTAAATTTGGTTCTTTGCTATGTTGTTTGAATGAAACTCAATGCCGTTTTTTTAAATTTATCTGGTGCAAAATCACAACAAAAGTTGCATCAAGGCATTTTATAGTGTAAGGCACACACACTGGTTCATCCCTTGAGTTAGGTGTCTTTTTATGCTTTTTAGGTCAGTGTGAAGCGGCTTGAAAAATATTCCTCTGAAAAGTGTGAAGTACAAGGAAAAAACAGACAATTACAATTTTAAAAGACTTCACAAAGCCCGGAGAAGTATCGCTCAACACCACTTAAAAAAATTACAAGACAATCTGCCTCCAACATAAAGAAATAAGGGGCGGCCCAAAACTTTTGCACAACACTCGATGTTACAACCACACTTTTGCAAATTATACTGTATATAATCTCTTGCTGATTAAAATTGATTCAGTGATGTCTGCGACTGTGGGGAAATTGTCTGCAGACTTTCTGCAGCTCACATATGCTTACAGTTTACTGCTGCACATCCTGCTTGGACCCACAGTTTCTTCCCGCAGCTACAACCTCCGTGTAACTGTGACCTGTTACAGAATCACCTTCCACATTCACTCACATACATTTCACCGAGTCTTCACTCACTTTTCTCGCCCTGCCATGTATTAACCTTACAGTCCAAGGTAGAGCCAAAACGGACACGCAGCTTTGATAGATAGACGACAGATTCCAAGCCTCTCTGCTAACTTAAGGTTTTACTCAGAGATTGAAAGAACCCTTGGCTCTAAACCCCTGTGGGGCCAAACGGTGAGTGCGTGTGAGACTGCTGTAGCTATAAAACCTTCACCCAGTATCCTGCTGTTGGTTTCCTGTAACTAGGAATCACACACACATGCTTATTAAGCACGGAACTCACTATTCTCCTATAAGACAGAAACTCAACACGCACCACCAAGGACAAGACGAAGGAGAAGAAGAAAATATTGCATGTGGCAACGGACGCACATGCATGCACAGCCATACTCAACTGCACACGCATGTTGGCGTCTAGGTTTCAGAACAAAGGTTCGCAGGCTTCTGGCTTGTTAAAGACGTCAACATGAGGTTTAAATGGTTACAGTACAGCACATTTAGAAGGTGCTCAAACTTGGAAACTGCCATGGTTACATTAAAAAGTGCAGAATGAAAGATAAATGTGAACTTGCTACAAATTTTTAAAAAAAGCCTTCGAGCAGGACTTGCTCACTTTCATCTGGTTTCTCATTCCAGATTCAATATCAGTCGGTCGATCCCTGTCAAGCTGGATTACAGCCACCGGACTACTTAAGTGTACAGAACTTTCAAACTATCGTGTTTTCTGTCTCTTTTATTTCCCTTTTCTCTGCTTCTTTGTGAGCCCACAAAGAAGGCTAGGTATTCGTGTGCACTTTCATGTCCAGTAGTGTAGTAAAAGGTGATGACTTTGAGGGTGTCGTGTATCTAGTGGAAAGAAATGTTAGCGCTATATTTTTAAAACAGCCGTTACATACATGCATCTCTGGAGGAGCCGGCAATCAGGAACTCGATACGTGCGGAGACTACAGAGTGCAAATGTTGAAGTGAAAAAGCATTACAGTGACACTGAGGTATTATTATTACCTTCCCTAATTTATCAGATTCATAAGTTTGACTGTGATGTAATACTCTGCGAGGGCCGACGACTCAAACAGCCAGAATCCTGGGATGATATGTAGAAAAATCCAAATGTGAGTAAACCACAGTTAAGTGTAATAGCACATTGAGCATATTGTTTGTAGCATGAATCCCTGTATTTTTCACTATTTTCAACTGCGTAACAGTGCATGTCTGTATTTGCAAGTTGTTGCTTTTATTCCATTCCTTTGTGGTTTAGCTGATTGGATGGGATGAAAGCATTTTGTAGGGAAAAGTTGTTTATTTAGTCATCATTTAGCAGCAGTTACTTCAACCTGTCTTTTTGGCAGCTTCTCTTTTCTTCCCCCTCGTATTTCATGTATCCAAATGAAAATAAAAAGACATCCCTTTTTTTTCTCTTTTTGTTAAGAAACTAGTTACACATTTATGGACTATGGGTGCTAATTGTCTTGCATCTATAATTAAAGCCCAAATCTGGCAAAAACTCACCTGGAAAACCAGACAGTGAGGAAATAATCTGTTTCATGTGCTGAGCTGCTGGCAGAAAAGTGGGAGCATCGAGCACCACTGTGGTGGGCATCCCACTGTGGTACAGTGTGAGGTGATTAGTGTGTGTGTGTGTGTGTGTGTGTGTGTGTGTGTGTGTGTGTGTCTGCACGTGAGGTTATAGGTTCAACATGTTCCCAGAGGCACTGACTGATTCACATAAAAAAAAAACATAACAGCACATCCAAATACATATACTCAGGCCCTCCCTGTATTATCCTATGATCATGTGTGTGTGTGTGAGTGAGAGAGCATGTGTGCCTCAGGGTAAACAGATCTCCATTAAGCAGGGCTGACTGTGGACCCTGTACCTTTAGGGACCTCACTAATGAGCAACATGTATGTTAAAAAGAGGTTAAAAGGGCTTCAAAAAACATAGTGGGCATAGCCTTCTGTAACCACCGACTGGAGGTCAGCTCAGTTACCCTCTCTGACCTGAGCTGTTAAGTAGGGAAGTTGAAGGAAACAGTAATGAGATCAGTGCCTGAGGACAATGTCACCTTATACTCCTCCCCAGTCCTCCCTTCCCTCACATTAGTTCTTCTTCCAGAGCACGTAGGTATTATTGGGCCTTCAGGAGAGATATTTAAAAAGAATTACATGGAAGTGTTTAATAGGCAAAAACAACCACCCAGCATTAGATGTCTTGATCAAAAAAGAGAGAAAGTAGAAGCATTTACAAAGACTTTCTGTAGCATCCACAGGGGCTACGGCAAGAAACACTGTGCAAACAAAAAAAGGTAGCAGTTCTCCTTCCTCCAAACTAATTCTTATACATCAAAGCTCCACGAGGGAAACAATGACGTATGTGACGTGCATTGTATGACCTCAGCTACAACTGTAGATTACAATAATAATTCCATTTTCCACTCCAGTAAAAACAGCTGATCCTATTGTTTCAGATCTACTAGGATCCCTCGTGGTACAAACGTGTTGTTCCTACAAGTCAAGACAACAACTACATTAAAAGACATTCAGTCCTGTAATACCCCTGTTAGAAAATCCATTAAAATTTCAGTTCTTCTCCAAAGCTCTTACAGTCTCAAACCACCCACACACGTAGTCGTTGTAGTTTCTCTACAAAATAAAGGTAACCAGTTTCCTTTCTTGTGTGCGAGCATTTGTACGTGTATCCTACCTCCCAGCACGCTGACTGTTATGGCCTCTGTGTGTTCAGCCAGCAGATCGGCCTTGGCTATAGCGGCCAGAGAGAGGTAACTGGACATGTTCCTGCTCAGCTCCCTGTTGCCCCTCTGCAGGAACCGCACAGCCACCGGGACAGCCAGCACCATGACCGAAGGACAACTGTAGTTCTGCAGAGACATGTTATAGGAGAGGAGACACTCTGTTAAAGACGACATTCTCACAGTAAATATTTGTTTTCTAACATTTTAAGAGACATGCCAGCGACTGGTCAAAGCAGCACAAGTCCACAGATTTTGTTTTTGTAAAGTGAGCATGATTGGCAATCACTGTAACTCTGAACAAGGGGACACAGAGCGAGCGCATTCACAGAGAAATCAGTCTGACTTGAATTAAGCTCACTTCTTAAAAGGAAAGGGCAGCAAAGCAGGCTTAATTTTACAGTCCTGACCTTTACTTCTCATTATCTATAAAGGAGAGTAACAAGATCAGATGCCTGTCCTTTGCTGTTTCTGATCTTTCTGAACAACATGTGCATGGTGTTAACGCTCATTAGAACAGACAGCACAGCCTAAAGATCCTCATTAACAGCAAGCCACGCATCAAATATATTTAGTAACTTGAAACAAAGAGCGCCAGCAGTACTTTCCTCAACCCATGTGATAAGTGCCACAGAGATTAAAACAGGCTATAAGAATGAAGAACAGGGGGAGAGACTGCATTGTATTGAAAGACATATGCACAAGTTTGTGTTCTGAACGCTCACGGACCGCGGGATCGGGATTCAAAATGCGCCAGCACCCTCCAGAGGACAGTTTGATACGAACTTCATGTTCACTGCAGCTCACATATATTTATTTAACACTTGTAAACCCAAATCTAAAACATCTTTTTCACATTTGTTTCTATTCACACACCTAAGGCCTCTAAGTCTTTACTATATATATCTATTTTCAGGATTTATATTTTATGTCTATCATCAAAAACTGCTCAATCAATGATTTGGGGAGTGTAGTCTCTCTCTGTCATGCCTCTGGTTTTTCACATGGTGGCAGTGCAGGCACTGCAAAAACTATTTTACCCACTAATATAAACTGTGTAAACACCTTCACTTCATTTATTATCAGGCACCAAAATATAGAAGAATCACCATGAAATGCAGTGTTGGCACTGGAGCTGAGACATTTTAGAGTACAAACTGTTTTTAGTCTGTCTAAAGAGGGACGATCTGAACACTCAGTGTGAAGGCTGTCATGTTTGACAGCTACAGGCAGCAGGCATGAGGTGCCAGTAGTGTTCTTCTTTTGACACATGAATTAATGCATTGATTTATTAATCTTTCCTGTCATCTTGTACTACACTTCAATGACAACGCACGTCAAAGAGCTCATATGACGTGAATCGTCTCTCTTTTTCTCTGAGGGAGTTTCTGTGGGAAAATAAGACAAGTGTCTATAATTCAAAATGACAGGGAGGGAAAGAGAGAACGGAAGGGGTCAGAGATAAAGGTGGATGGAGGGCAAGAGAGGAAGGAAAGAGATGTGGAAAAATGACATGAAGAGAAACAGAGTTTTAGAGATAAAGAAAAAGAGAAAAGGAATGGCTGTCCTGATAAGTGCAGGAGCTCGGACATCAGAGCCAGAAGGTGCCGTCAGAGCTGTCAGAACTTTTAACCTCACTTGTGTGTGTGTGTGTGTGTGTGTGTGTGTGTGTGTGTGTGTGTGTGTGTGTGTGTGTGTGTGTGTGTGTGTGTCTTTCCTGAGGAGTCAGTCTCATTATGGTGGTATTAACCACATTCCCTTTCCCAAGAAAAAAGAGGGAGGGAGAGAAAGAAGGTGGAGGGGAGTCGCTCTGCTTTTATACCTTTCAGCACTGGAGGTCTGAAAATGGGGAAAATAGGTGAGTTTTAAATGTACATTTTCATGCCTCCCCCCCAGCAGTGATTACATAAAGTATATTTGCTCTTAAAGGGAAACTTCCCCTCTGGAGATCATGTATTATTAATTTTTATTTTAACTCTTCTGCTTGTACCGTTTTGTGAGGCTTTTTCCCCCCTCGTGCACCAACGTTGCCTTCCTTAACTTGTTTTCCCCCGCAAAGCCTTTACACCCTCGTGTTTACCACCAATGCTTTAAAGAGCTTTAGCATAGCATTGCTCACGTGCATTAAAAAAAAACATGCAACCAGCCCCAAAACTATAACCTGTCAAAGGTCACATGACAAAGAGGAAGACGAAAAAAGTGCTTTTTTCTGTTTTCTTTGCATTTTTCTACTCAAATTTGATTATGCCCGTTTTCTGATGAGCTTGACAGTTTTACTTCTTAGAGAAGAAAACTATTACCAAACCCTTAATACAACAGCTATTGATGACGTCTAATG
Source organism: Neolamprologus multifasciatus (assembly GCF_963576455.1). Classification (NCBI taxonomy): domain Eukaryota; kingdom Metazoa; phylum Chordata; class Actinopteri; order Cichliformes; family Cichlidae; genus Neolamprologus; species Neolamprologus multifasciatus. The sequence goes on from NC_140452.1 coordinate 26,940,662, forward strand.
TAGTGCATATTAATGCATCAGTAAAATATGTTATAGCCAAGTGCTCCCAATGGCCTTTTTCCATTCTGCAAGTCTGTGTATTTGTGTGTGAGTATCCTGTAGACACTCATAAAAGCAGGCGGTTCAAAGTACTTAATGTGGTTGCAAGTTGCAACTGTACAAGCTATAGGTGTGTGGCTGAGATGAAAGGGAATGTTTGAGTACTTTGCAAAAGTCTGAGCCCACTCCTCATTTTTTTACGTTTTGTTAGGAAAATGGAAAATATGTGCAATGAATTATTAAAACTCGTACAAATATATATGGAAATCCAGAATACAAGCCAAAAACAGAGTTTGAGCAATTTTAATGATGAGTGAATATTTGCAGCGACCACCTTTATTATTCAACACAGCCTGAACTCTCTCAGGCAGCTTTCTTGTCATTTTCTTAAGTAGTCTTCAGGAAAAGTTCTCCAGATTTCCTATAGGAGATTTAAAGCTCTTCTAAGGATGTTTTCCTGATGGTATTAAATGGTGAATCAAAATCTGATGGCACTTTTCTGCGTTTGTCAATTTAGACAAGATCTCTGACACCACTGACTGAAATGCAGCTGCAAACCATGACAGAGCCTCCACGGTGTTTTGCTGATGGTTATAGACGCTCACTGTTGTGTCTCTCTCCTGACCTCCTCTGCACATTCTGACAATGATTTGAATCAGAAATTTGAGATTTGGATTAATCCCTCAATCAGACCTGTTGCCACTGATTTTCAGTCCAGTTGTTGTATAATCCAAAGAAAACTTTTGAAAGACTTTCAGAAACACTAAAAAACTACTGTAAATTTTAAGTTTCATCCCATGAGCACTAAAAGTATCTTGGAGCTAAATACCCTAAGCACACATAATATCCTGAGAGGTTTCTGAGTATGTGTGTCCTTTATGTGCTTCAGGTAAAACAAACAATGATGTGTGCATGCGAGCGAATGTGTGTATACCTGCAGGATACAGCTGGTGATGTCAGAGGCTATCTTAGCATGCGGAGTGTCCTCTGTGTTTTCACCTTGTGGGGTGAGGTTATGCTCCAGACAGGACTCCCACAGTCCCACCAGAGCCGTGCTGTGTCGCTCGATGGAGCCCGTCTCCCTTATGGCTGTGGTGATGCGTGTTATGCAAATCTCCACCACTGCCTGGTCATTGTCATTGGTCAAATAGTCCTGTCAGCCAGGAACAGGATGCAAAATTAGGAATACAATGATAAAGTAAGGACAAAATCAATGAATTATGCATAAGGGCATAAATAATTAATGGCATCTGCTTTGTAATTTTTGAATAAATACCAACTGTGTGTGTTGGTTGCACTGATCTAAACACATCAACTTACCGGTGAGCAGGAGATTGCCTTAATCTGGTCCAGAGCTTGAGACAGACAGTCTTCAATGTCTGCGTCCTCCAGAGAGAACAGATCACCTGCTCTGGACAGATCCCTCTGGCCGAGCACTTGGCTAAACAGCTGGTGCATCCTTGTCCTGGTTTAGGACCTTGAGACGAGCCTGGGACAGCCTCCGCACAGTTTAAGATCACTTAACTGAGAAAGTCGCTGACATAATGTCTTGAATACAATAGCAACTTTTCCTTCACCTCCTGGTTTTAGAAAGATATTTAAATAGACGACTCTTTTCTGCCAGGGATGGGAGAAAGCAAGTCTTTCTAAAATGTAATAAAGCTGAAATATATGAAGATTTTCAGGCACACACTTTTATACAGAAAGAAATATCGAATGCATCATATTAGGACTTGATAGTTTTATCATTTTTGTTAAAATCCTCTCCGGCGCAGTCCAGAATCAGGTAAGTTTGACGGGTTTGGCCCAACATTTTTCTGGGTCTGCCTGAGGCCTGTTACCATGGAGACAGGGCAGTCCTTCTGCAGCTGAGTCCTGAAGGAGAGAGGACAAAAAAAAAAAGAGAGAGTGAAGGATTAAATTAACTAAAGAGAAGGAAATGCTGGGATCGTCATTTTGCACACAAAATCGTCTTCCAGGAAGAGATCATTTGAAAAGCTGGGAAATTAATTCGGAGCAAGTCAGAGATACTGTCATCGGATCGGCATCGGCATCGGCATCGGATATTTAATTTTTAAATTTTTTTAATCGGATATTTAATTTTGCATGTGATTTTTTGCTCTCCAAAACATCTCAATTACAGGAGTAGTGGTGCATAAGAAACAACATTCATTGCAAGACATAGACATGAAGATTGATACAACTCTTATCTGTTAAAAATACTGCTTACTTTAGCTTAGTCTAAATCCTGGAAACAAAAAGGTTCAGCATGAATTTCACATTCTGTTTGTTGTACCAATTAAACAAATAAGATGTGCATTAGTTAGCTGCAGGTTAATTGTGTTTTCTTTTAAAAGGACCTAATAGTCCAACCAGTTGAATCCTGTTCCTAACCATTTTATTACAGTTAAAGCGCAGGATTCCAGTGTAGAGGGTTCAGTTGGGGGCAGTGGGGGTAGTGCTTTAACTAGCTTGTGTATTTATGGCCCCAAGTCCCATAACAACACAACGGTGCAGTAAAAATGTCCATACAGCTGTGACAGAGCTTTGAACCTCATAATGGCCACTGTGCTAGAGATGTAACTGAGTGTGAAAGCTCACCTGTGTGAGATGTAGAAAGGTACAGACTGAGATTCACCACTCTGCCTGTCTCTGGTAAATGGACTGGTTCTTATATAGTGCACTTCTACTCTACAACATGCCTCTCATTTGGAGAAAAGTTGCTGGGGCAGCATGTGAATGTGGGACTGAAGGTAAAAGCATGTGCTCCACTCCAGAGACCTGTGTGTTGGCATCGCTAAGTTATAGTAAATAAATAATCTTATATCTAAATCTTAGCCAGACAGCATTTAATCATATCGCACATATTTAGAAAATGATAGCAGGGAGCATAGCAAGTTAAAAGGGAGTCCCTGGCCCGCTGCCCAAATCAGAGTCTAACCACAAGTTCTCAGTTAAAGCCCGTTATTTATTAATGCATACCAATACCTGAGAGCAAATTACTCCAGGGTGAACCAAGGCCAGACCAACAAATGGAACCAGCTTTATCTGAAAGAACAGTGCTGATCACACACACAAACACACACACTTTTTTCCCGTCACAGTCTGACTAAAACCGAAATAAGAAATAACTAAAATACACACAAAAGTTTTCTTTTCCACAGTCATTTAAGTGCAATAAAGGAACTATTGTTCTACACTTGAAATTACTCGATATTTTTTTTTCTTCATCTTTGTCTGTTTAAAAAAAGAAACCTAACTTCACCTGTAAATGCACTTTGTGTGTATTTATTTGACTCTAAGCGCTATGTACTCAGACCTAGCTCATATGTACAAATGGCAAATAAAAGTTTTAATCTTTATCTATTGTATTTACATAAGTGAAAACAAAACTGAATGAAAGGCACGCGGTAAGCCTAACACCCTAAAATAAGCAAAGCGGAAGAAAACTGTGCAAAAGATAAATGCAGTTCACGCCCTCTGCTTCACTGACATAAACAACATGTGGGTTAATCGTTTGCAAAGAGCTGCAAAGGTCTCTAAACAAGAAACACACGCATTTTCACAGAGGTTTACCGGTCGAGGATGGAACCAGGGCTTTTAAAATGGCCAGACGTTGACCCGCAGGTACACTCAAAGATCCTCAAAGCTAAAGGCGTCACATCGGTACACAAAGAATTAAAAAAAGAAACAACTTACTAAACTGCAAGAAATGCAATAATAGGCATAACACCAACGTCTTCCAAAAGACCAAGAGAGCGCATCTGCCATCACATTCTCTGTTTCTTTCTTGAAAATCCTGCACAAGGAGCGACCACCTCACGAATCTGGATGGAGTATTTGGAGTAAAAAAAAACAAGGAGAGCTTTGGCAGTCTGTATCTAGCGGCATGAGTAAGTTAAAACATGACAATAATATGTTGCATATCTGGTGCAACTCTAACTGTTATACTCTACACTATAGCACAAATAATGTATTATAATGATTGGTAAAGTAAATAAAGGTAAAGAGTCGAACAGAATACACAGTGTCCTGGTGTTATGAATGGAGTTCAAAGTTGTGGTAACTGAAAAGTAGCATGTTAACCATTTACTTGCATTACTGTTACTCTTGTCAGCTTCAATTAAACATTAAATCGTTCACACCGGAGCGACGCCGGAAGGGCAAAGGATTACATATGCACACGCACACATACACACACCCACTGAGACTGCTTCTAAAAGTGTGACATAGGGCTTAGCGCTCCTTATTTTCTATACAGAAACGTAAACACGTAAACACGCTGCTATTCTCGCCATCGTCGCTGCTTTCTGGGCGGTTTGAAGTATTCGCGCACGCCTTCTTTCTGAAGCAGCCACCCGGCGTGTCTGCTGCCTGTAATCACGATGACTTTGCTCACAGCAGACCTCTGCCTCCTTTGAGAGGACGAGCAGCTAAACATATGTATCTGTGTCATTTTCTGCTTCCTGCACCAGCTTCCCTCTACAATCAGACATCGTCTCATCCTCGCACCGTTTCACTGAAAGCCACACTGGAGCGAGCCCAAGCCAGACCAAAAGGAACGCACAAAGCTGACCACTTGGGAGGCCGTTATCTGTCCTGCCAAGCCAGCGACGGCCATGGAAACCCAACCATTGCCAGGATACCACATCGGGAATTCTTACTGGTCCGAGCCGTGGCTTTGGGAGCGAAACAACAAAACAGCCATAAACACAGAGCAAAGAGGTTTATCTGTCGCACAAAGACAGGCCAACACACAGTTGTGAAGGTGAATAATCACAAGCTCTTTCTGTGCAAGGAGTTCCCAAAAATACAGTATGAGTGTGTTGTTATTTACACTGTGAACATATACTCCTGTACACTGTGTATTTCTTAACCTTTTGATAAGGATGTACTGTATGACATACACACTTTCCTGGAAGTGTGTACAGCCATTCAAAACTAATCCCACCAAGAAACCAGACATCAATGGATGACATTTTCTGGGCTAAATCTGGTCAGCTAGTGAAAGCCTTTAAAAATATGCCACTTCACATATAAATTTGTTCAAAAAGTAAAAGCTGAAGAGTCCTCTTTGCAGCGTATTGGAAAGACTAATTTTTAACAAATGTGCTTGTGCTATTTGTATACATGTGGCTACAAATTAGGGCATCTGAGAAAGAAGGTTTTGAGTATAAACCCCCCGGTTGGTTGGTTGTAGGCTTTCTGTGTGGATTTGCATGTTTTCCTTGGGCTTGTGTAAGTACTCAGGTTTCCTCCTACAGTTCAAAGACATACCAAATGTCAACATTGCTTAGAGGTCTTTTCGGTAAGTTTTTGCTCAGTGGGTTATGGTCTAATACACCAGTCCTAATAAATAAATTGTAGCTTCATTTGGACTAAAATGTCCCATTTTTGTGTTTTAAAGACATGATGAGCATTCAGAGCTGTAGAAACTGAATTATACTGCAATATCATGTGTATCTAGCACAAACTGTATATAATAGGTGAATGTAAGCTGTGCATCTGAACAGCATTCCTGCATTCCTTTTAATGGCCAGTAGGGGATGATTATTCAGTTTGCTACTAAAAAAAGCAAAACACAGTTTTAGAGAGAAAATTAAATGACTTATCACTTAAATTATGAACTCAGTTAACAATTTCTTAACTGTTTTTTTTGTTTACATTGCTAACTTGTTGTTGTATTTAATACAACATCGCAGTTATTTTGTAACTAATGTCCAACGCGGAGAAAGATGTTTCATCAAACAAACTTTAATGCGTAGCTAGCGCTCACAACGGTTTGGGCATGCAGGTTCCTCAGTCAAATCTTCAATCTTTACATCTGGTTTACGGATGTTACCAGAAATGATTTCTACAGTGCCATTTGGCATCATAATTGTGGAAACACGACAGTAGGCAAGGGGGCGGCATATGGCTGTAAGTGTTGTAGTCTAGCATTAGCTCTGCTCCAACTCATCGATATGAAAGGTAGAGACGGCTATGGAAATACTGGTCATTTTAATGATGATAACTGACTCACAAACTATATAAAAATTGTGTTATTGTGTTTTATTTAGACTAACAGACAGAAAATACTACAAATTTAATAAGCTGGCTATAAGACCAGCACCCAGAATTCAAGTTTCTATTCACAGTAACAACATTCACAATGTTATCCTTCTTATGGTATTCTGAAATGCACTTTACCATTTTGTTTGAGACAGCTGGCACTACCGGTGTGAAATCAACTTTGTTCCATGGGCTAAAATGTTAGCAATAGCTAAAATTGTGCCAACATAATGACACTGTAACGTTAGCATCCTACTCGGCAGCCATCCTAACATTTCAGTCTGTGTGTGGTCAACAAAATGTAAAGTTAACATTTTAAATAAATAATCTGCCACCCCATGGATGTGTCAGTATATGGGATGATCATTTAGGCATCAAACTGGGAGTCAAGAATCATGTAATACTACTGGTGTTGGTACCGACTGCTAAATTTCTGGTATTCCTAATCTGGTTTCAGAAAACCAAACATGGCAGTAGCCAAAATCTTAGACTCAAGTTTTTACAAATGAATGGTGGATAAGTCCAGCTTTAAAATAGAGTCAGCTCAGCTTACCTTCCCCAATAATAACTAAGACTGAAAAAGAAAAGAGGCATGGAAAAGAGATGGAAACGACCAAAGAACACCAAGGGGAGGAAAGAATGAGAAATGGAGGAGCCACCAGACCGAGTCCCAGACTGAGAGAAAGCTGGAGATGGATTATGTTTCCATTAGCCCAGCTTTATTCCACCTGTGTGCCCAACAACACTTGCATTCACCTTTACATACAGCATACGTATGCTTCTGTCTCTCCTTACTAGTGAAATGCTGTGTTATGTAATGTATCCTTTCCTACTCTTACTATGTCACAGCCCGCCTGAGTAACTGAGTAGCAGTGTGCATGTGCGTGTGTGTGTGTGTGTACAAGCAGAGAAAAAAATGGGCCTCAGGAATTTCAGTTCTTTAATAATCAGCTAGTTACTATTAATCACCAAGCTACGGCTCAACAAGCTTAGGAATGCAGCCTTTGAGCACGCACACACACACACACACACACACACACACACACACACACACACACACACACACACACACACACACACACACACACACACACGCATGCAGTCATATTTCTTTCACAGGACATTACATTACCTTAAATTTATTAACCTCACACTTAACCGTCACCCTAAAAGTTTACAGTGCAGGAATAGATGCGTCTGCACATATGAAGAACACAAATTGTAGTTCCACAGTTAACAACACACAGTGAGTTGTGTCTGTAAGTGTCTTGTTGTTGGTGTGTTGTCAGTCTTCCCCAAACCCGTTCTGATAAGATAAATGATTCCAGGGAAATTCAAAGAAATAGCGCTCTAGCAGGTACCCACATGTTGAAGGCAAGCTGGGTGCCGCTGGGTGAGGGGTAACAGAGGGTGCGTGCTTGGGGAGGGCAATACGAATGTTAGGGGGTTATGTGAGGACAATGGGCCTCTCCTTCTTCCTTGCCTCCACCACTGGCACTACTGTCTTGATTCAGAGAAAACACTGCCTCTTTTGTATGGCCTATGAAGACAGACCAGCCCCCCCTCTTTTCCCTCCTCTCTCCCTCTGCTCAGTCAGCCCTGTCTTTCTGTGTAATGTGCACCTGCTCGGCCTGCAAGACATCGCACACACACACACACACACACACACAAACTTGAGAAAGGAGCTGTGGGGAGACAGAAGAGACTATAGAAGAAAGAGCCTGCGTTGTGCATTCCCTGCATTCATATCAGGCTGAGCGTGAATTCAGAAGCTGCGTGTTGAAGAAGAAAGAAAGATTTGGTTCGTCAAACAAAGTTTAACTATCTCAATAACGACATTGAGTTGTACGTGTTCATGTTTACTTCATTTGCAAAGCACAAGTCAATGTTTGCTGCTTACGGTGGTTGTTGATCAGAGCGTATCCTGACGAATTTGGCCAACTCAGTCAAAAAAAGTTTAAGATGCCATGAAGTGTTTTTGCTTAGATATTCCTCCCACAGTTTTCCTAATGAACATTGAATGAACACATTTTTATTTATACAGCAAAACCCAGAGCCTACAGCCACAGAGGTGTAGACAGACTATTTTTCTATGAAATGTATTCAAATGAAATGTATTTTATTGATTGGTATGCGTTGAATTTAAGCTTGATTTAGACTTCTAAGGAAAATCTACCTCCTAATTTACAACATAAAGAAGCAAGCAGGAAACCCCTTTTAACCCTACACCACAACCTTCCACGCCATTCAGGTCGTCGCGGTTCGGGTCGACCCGACACAGATCTATTTCTCGGGAGGTGCACGGTCATCATTTGTTTATGCAGATATGAGTTCCAGTGCAAAGGTACAGAATGAGGACTCGCATAACCAAAATGTACATAAATAGATACAAATTTATATTAAAAAAAATTGGCCATGGTTGCTAAAATTATTATTATTTTGGCTTACAATAAAACTACTATGTCAATGGGTGAATTGTGTTAGTGTGGAACAACTGCCACAGAAAAATGTTATCCCTCAAAAAGTTGTGGTGGAAAATGTAAATCCAGTTCTAAGAATGTGTGTGTGGCCCACACCCATACAACCTGATGCATGGGGTGTTTGGAGGGGGGGCAGTCTTTAATCCGTGCTGGCTGTGGCCACTTTTGGTGATCTACTGCAATCTACTCCTGTCTGGCTGGACCAGTGACCGCTCAACCAACGAGTGACTACGGTGACTTTAATTTATACAATTAAAGCAAACAAATATTCAGCAAATCTGAACATCTCAAGTCTCCAGCAGTTAAAAGGAGTCATTTTATATTCTCGGTTTTATTTACATTTTTACTTTTTATACTTTAAATGGTGAAAATACGGCTTTTTTTGTCCTCAAAAATCCTTCTGCCGTATCCGTAAAAGACTGCACCTTCCATATCGATTACTTGATTAAAGTCTGGTTAGTTAAGTAGCTATTCTATAACTGGGCCAATCAGTTATGTAACTGATGCCTTGGATTGAATGAATAAGTACGATGAAGGCTCCCTGAAGACATCTGTGGAAGTAGGTCCACACTGCCACGGAGAACTGAGTTAAGACTTGAAAGATAGACCCCCGAGGAGCCTACTGTAGAGGTATTGTATTATATGTGAATCTGTGTGTGTGTGTGTGTGTGTGTGTGTGTGTGTGTGTGCGTTTGTGCTTGTGTGGGACAAAGGGGAAAGTTCTCCATAATTTATGTCCTGCAGTTACGCAGCTGTGGAGCAGCGATTGGGAATTACAGTATGATATGAGCAGGAGAAAACTGCTACAGTGAAACCCTGATGAAAGGAAAGATAAAGAAAAACAGAGAGTGAGCGAGCGAGGAAAACACGGGAGTGAATATCTTACCATCCCTACAGAGAGCGGTCACTATGGGTGTGATAAGACAAAGCAGACCACAGGAACACTTAATGTGACACTGATGGATGTCACACCAACTAAAGCAAGGAGAGCAGATACAGATAAAATCATTTCTGCTTTATGTGCCCTTCACATTTTACCCACAATCTACTTTAAAGGTGATGTTATACTTTACACATCTATGAGGATGCCATTGTCTGAATCCACACCCACATTAACTACATTTTGTCACCAGAGGATGAATGTGACACTCTCCGTGGCTGTCCACGTGCCCTTCAATGTCTGTGAACCACGCAGACATCACACTACAACTACTCATCTATGTGCCACGTACGAGTGAGTGAAATCCCAGCGGCTGAAGGATGATCTGTGAGCTCAACGGTTTCAGAGTCATTGTAGATTGTGTCCTGGGGCCGTGGCAATGAGCAGGGAATATATATCTAATCAGCACTTGATCATAATGTTAGCAGAAATGACCATCATACCATGCCACCGAGTATTTCAGAAACTGCTGATCTGATGGGAATTTCCCACATGACCATCTTTATCGTTAAGATAGTCTCAAAAAGAGGAAACACCCAGAGAGCAGGAGTTCTCTGGATAAAAATGCCTGATAGGAAGGCGACAGTAATTCCATTAACCACTTGTTACAACAAAGGTGTGCAGAAGAGCATCTCTGAACACACAGCAGAAGACCACACCCAGGTGCCACTGCTGTCAACTAAGAACAGGAAACTGAGACTACAGACTGAAAAAGTGCTGCCTGGTCTAATGAGTCTTGATTTCTGTCATCATCATGTCAATATGAACCAAAAGCTACGACGAATGTTTCCAGCACCTTCTTTGGGCCAATTAAGATAGCTCTGAAGGTGAAAGTGGCACAACCAACTACAAACAGCCTGTACCTAACAATCCTGTGTGTCACTGATGTCAATAATGCACTGAAAAAAAAAAACAATTTACACCCAAAATGATTACATGTAAATTCCCATTTAATTTTGTTACATAAGTGCAATGTAAATATTCAATATGATGGAATCTGGTCAAATTAAATGTACTTTTTTGCCGTACATTCAGTTTATGCCGAGCATATTTTCCTTACTGATTAATTATTTGAACAAATAAAACTTGGATTTTTATACATTTCATTTGCATTTTACTTCAAAAAAACATTGTGTCATGTCTAAAAAGTACAAGACGTTTTTTTGAGTGTATAATCATTTCAGATATTGTTGTTTGTGTATCTTGTTTATGTTCGTGACCTCACAAACTCGTTTCTCTGTAGCCTCATAGTGAGCAGTTGCGATAACACAGTTCAAACAATAAACCTCAACTGATAGTAACAACTACCTTTTATTGATTCTAACATTTCGACGAAATGGGCCACTACACTACTTATTGATTGTGCTGACAATTATAAAAAATAATGGCTCTTCTAATAATTAAATAAATGGATATTATTAATACTCATCATGCTGTTGCTACAGTATGCCAAAAACACATAATCTGTGATTAAAAGTTAGTTTTCTGCTTTTGAGTAATCACTTAAACTCTCATTTTCAGCCTAGAAACTTATTTTAGGACTCACTGTGCTACATTCTGAAAGTGAAAATAATTTAACTTCTAGACAGGTTGAAAAAATGAACACATCAAAGAGAACAAAGAGCCTCTATAGACTAATCTGAGTTGAGCTCATTCCTCCTTCCATTTTGTGTGTTTGTAGTCGTGTGTGTTTGTGTGTGTGTGAGCCCGAAATGTTCTCTGCAGGCATAACTGTGTCAAATAGCACTGAATCCACCCTAAAGAGTGCACGTTTGGGTTGCGGGCTTCTCTTTTTTCTCTGATTTGGCTCTGCTGTGCTGCGAGACTCATAACTGCTGAGAGGATTTCCACAGCAGAGGGGGAGCAGTGCTGGTTGAAATAGTGCATTACCGCCACACTCAGCCAACTAACACTCATGCACACTTTCAAGACCATTCATTATTCATTACTCCCCGCTGCCTTCCACAGCCCGAACTCGGTCTCGTGCTCGGAGCTGAGCGGAAGCGTGCTCCGGATTCAGCGTACGGGCCTGACTCATCATCATCAGGACGTGATTCTTATTAGAAAGCGATTGTTTAATGTGTATCTAAACTTGGAAGTGTTCTCATAACCTGCATCCTGCATGTTATCCAGGCTTCCTGTTTCCTGAGTGAGTGGAATGAATAGCAGAAATGAGCAATGAAAGTTGGCTTTTACTGTCATATATAATCACCTACAGTATGATTTACAGATAAGGAGCAAGGATTTTTTTTTAAATCAGCTTTTCCAAACAACCTAGTCTTATTTTATTTACTTACATTATTTTACTTAGAAACGAAATCAGCAATCCCAGTTTATTCTTCTTTGGCAAATTTCTCCAGCTCCTCCAGATTTGATGGTCTTCTGGCATGGATCTTGAGGGCTTTGTGCAGGCCAGTGAGCTATGTTAACTTTGGTTAGCAGGAGCGACGTATGGTTTGGCTCGTTGTTGTGCTGAAGACAAAGGGATGACTCAGATCCAGTTTTGCTACTGACTGCTGGAGGTTGTCACACGTCCTTCTTTCTTCATGATTCCTTCCACCTTAATGAGATTCCCAGTTTCAGATACACTGGAGCATCTTCACAGCATTTTGCTCCCATCACCGTGCTTCACCGTGGGGATGGTGATCTCTGGATTGTACGGCTCTCCCTTCTTTCTCCAAACAGCTGTGGTTTCGTCTCATCTGACCAAAGGATGTGTTTCCAGTAAGCATAATCTTTCTCCAGGTCGTCTCTGACATACTTCCGTGTAACTGTACGGTGCGTCTTCGGCAGAAGTGGAATTTTACTTGGTCTGTTCTAGTGATTTTCTTCTTTGAGACTACAATTCCTGAAAAAGTCATTCACTAATGCCCTGGCAGTGGTTCTGTGGCCTTTAGACACATCTCTCACAAGTTTTCTTTCCAAAGTCTTGGAAATCTTTGGCTTCCTATTTCTGACAGGCTTGTTGTATACTATGTGGCTCTCTTTGAATTTTTTGATGATACGTTTGGAAACTGTGATGCTGTATAGCCATCTCCTGCTTTGTGAGCATCAACAACTTTTTCTCGCAAGTCTAAATTGATGTGTTGTGTTTTTGGCATGATGCTTTCTCAGTGACAACTCAAACCCTCGCTAAAGTTTTTATACTTTGTGCAAATAGCATGCTAACTCTGAATTCTAACACATCATTGTACAGCAGTGGTTTGTGCTGTAGCTCAATGAAAAGGTCAGGTTTTCAGGTGGGGTAAGAGTTTTTTAATGACATATTTGTTATTTTGCACAAATTGAAACAATTGATTCTTTCTAAAGAAATTGATCATGTTCAGAAATGCTATGTTAAAATTACTCACTCTAGTAAAAAACAATTGGGAAAATTTCTAATAAAAAGCTTTTTCATAGCAAGGACTAATAATTTTGTCCCGTAATCTGCACTCTGTAATTAGTTTCCTAAAAATATCCAAGGTAATGCAAAGCTGTTGAGCAATATAACTCCAAATAAACTAAGGTCTGCCATCAACTTAAAATAAAACAGTGAACCTTAAATTCTAAATAATAAGCAATAAATGTCATAAATAAATGCTAAATCACACAAATAGAAATATGTATTTCTTTGTTATTATATGCACGTTATTTCATTTTAGAAATATTATGCACAAAAATACTAAGAGGTTAGTTCAAGTTCAAACAGTGAACGGTAATCTCCTTCGTTCCTGGGACATCAACATCTGTCTGAAGTCTGTGACCTTGAAGAGTCCCCCCCACCACACACACACACACACACACACACACACACACCGTCTGTATTCACACACAAATACAAGTGAAGCAACAGTATAGATCTGGATTTGAGCGGGGGATTAGGGGAAGAAATGCACAGACTAAATGTGAGTAATGCCACTGAACTTGCCTTTCAAGCTCCGGGAGCACATTCCTTTGCATGTAACCCTGAGAAACAGAGAGGCACAGATGACTACTCTGTGACATCAAAAAATGTTCAAAATGTTCAAAAGATGAGGTGCCACGCGTCCTTCTAGGATACACTACCTCCCCCCACGCATTTAGCCCGGAATTACTGAGTGTTTACGCGCGACAGCCCAGGAAAACACCTCTCATATCCACTTGCGCGCTCCCCCGGGTTTAGTAGTAGGCTATCTTTATCTGTGGCGTCATGGATTCTGGGGTATCCTCAGTAAAGACAGGAAAAAAGTCGGCTTAGTGGGCGACCAGAAAGTGTGTGGTGCATCCACTGCTTTCAACTCGTGCAGTCAACTTTCCCGACATCAAGGAATGTGGGTGACATATTCTCGTCCCTTATGACAGAGAGCATGCAACAAGAAACCCCCCTCCCAGCAGCCCGCTTCGTTTCCAAAAACCCACGGAGTCGGACAGCTTACCTGCTCCACGCAGCACGTCGACAGCACGCGGACGCTGAATGTGGATCCTCGCTCAGTATCTTCAAACCGCGCTCCAAAGCCTCACATAGCAACACAAATAAAAAAGCCCTGCGCAGATCCAGGTCCTCTCTCAGAGCAACCCTCACTGTCGTCCTCCTCGGTCACCATGGGAAAGCGCGCCATCTTGCGGCCGATCGGATTGCGCGGAGCAACAGGTGTATGGAGGGAGGGACAGGTGAGGACGCTGCGTTCAGAAGCCCTCGGAAAAATATGGAGATTATTTCAAACTCAGCGTCAGTGGTTAAAGCGATCTTTAAACAGGACTCGCTTTTTGTGACACGATTAGTTAACCCAATGGTTCATTTAAAAAAATAAAATAAAATAATGCGAAAAGGAAACAAAACAAGACAAAGAAATCATATGGTTTTCAAGCGTCAGGCGTGGCCAAGGTTATTATAGTTAACTAAAACTAAACACTAAAACTAAATGTGAACAAATCTTTTCAGTTAACTTAAATAAAGATAAAAACTAGACTTTTGAAAAACAAATAAAACTAATAAAATTATTTAGTGAACTTGGAAATCTAACTATCCATGCATGTCCAAAGACATGCAGCTTGTGGGGATAGGTTAATTGGATAATCCAAATTGTCACTAGGCGTGAATGTGCGAATGAATGTGAGTGCGAATGGTTGTCTGTCCCTGTGTGTTGGCCCTGCGACAGACTGGCGACCTGTCCAGGGTGTACCCCGCCTCTCGCCCTATGACAGCTGGGATAGGCTCCAGTGCCCCCCGCGACCCTGAAAAGGATAAGCGGAAGCGAATGGATGGATGGATGGATGGATGGATGGATGGATGAAATCTAACTATAAAAAATATAGAGGACACATCAGTTAGTTTGGCTAAAAAAAATAAATAAATAAAATCTTGCCAAATTGTACTTCAACTGAAACATATTACAGCATATTATTGGTGTTATTACAGGTGGGTTATTATTAGTTGTGTGATGATGGTTGTATTGTATATGCTGGTGTTTACATTAGTTTTTGATAATATAAAAATGTAATAAGGAAGAAAAGGCTTGTAGCAAAGGCGATATAGTTTTTCACTGTATTGACGTCATTTCATTCATTCATTGCTCTGGTCAGTAGATGGTGGTATTTTCCCAGGCATCGCGTCCGGCGTGAGACTTCATTTTGTGGTGCCTTCAAAATAAAAGCACATGATTTTGTCTACTTCATGGAGCGATACGTGAATGAAGTACATGAGAAATGAATGGGAACTATTAACGTCAAAAGTATGTATTTGTATATTATACACGAAAATACATTCTACTGTGGCATTTAAATAAAAACACACATGACTTTTGCTATAACGTATGTTGTTTTCGTAAATACGTACCTGGGTACAACTTTGAAAAAATGTTTTCTACATAAATATGTACAAATTAGGTATCCCAGTTTACAAAAAAAAGAGATATTATTTTTAAATTAATAAATAGCGTGGCATTTTATTGTAAATTTCTCAAGCAGTATTAAATTGTCCTCAAAGAGGATTTTACTTTGAATTCGCACCGGATGTTGCATCTTATCCTGGCCCGCTTCACACAGGAGACCGCTGATGGTGGACGGAGAAGCTATCCGTAATTTTTTTCAAAGGGCTTGAACGTGTGAGGATGCTGGTGAAGTTTGCACAAACTAGCAAACAGCCTGGAGTCTTTTACGAGTCCGTTTTAGTCAGGTGAGCGGTCACTGAACTTAATTATGCTCTTTTGTATGTTTGTTTGTTAGTTAGCATCTCTTCCAAATGCATTTAAATTAGCCTGAAGCATGATTGCGTACACATAAACACCACAAGTGGCTCTCTGGACAACTGTGAGCGTGGGTAGGCCAGACTGAGCGTGCACCATGAGCAAACTTATCGCTTACTGACCTATTTTTTAAAATGTAGACGTAATTACTGATTTGGGCTGGTCCTAACACTTTATGTTCTTTCCTCTGTACCTCCCACAGTTTTCTTTGTTCGTTTTGCTCACTGTCTGTTTTATTTTTCTGTCTTTCAGACTCGAGAAATGACATAAGAAGTCTGTTTGTACAGGCAGGTAGTGGTGCCACATAAATCTGCTTTCTCCAGGCTTTAGCTTTGCTGACAAAACAAAAACACACCCAGGCTACTTAGAAAGTTGAAGTTGGAGGAAAAGGAGGAGGAGGTAGAGGAAATCCGTCTCTCCTCATGGCCAGCGGGCGTTTTCCAGGCAAGAGTGCAGATGTGGCCATCAACAACTGGACTGCTCCATCTCAGGGCAGACCGCTGTGTGTCAACGGGACACCATGGATCCTTTACCTGCTTGAGGAATGTGTGGACAACATCTGGGAGTACTGCAGCGTTGTGATAGGACTCATATCCATGTTCTGTTTTTTGTTGTCCACGATACCGTGAGTAATTACTTTGATTATTGTCAGCTTATCGTGCAACCAGCTCAGCCAGTCAGAAATGTTAATGTCTTATATTTGTCTTTAATCTGACTTGCTGGGTCTTTCCAGGCAGGTCTATGAGGCCTATCGGAATGGAAAAGTGGAGGAGGCCATGTCTTTTGGGTTTCTCGTCTTCCTCCTCAGTGGAGACCTGACCAGCTTCGCTGGATGCTATCTCACTAGCCAGCTTCCCATTCAGGTGAACACAGACAACTTAGCCTGGCTGGTTGAGGTCTGCTGGCTCTGCAGTGTGAATCTCTATCAAGATTTTGAAGTGATAGTCATTATCCTGATACTGCTTTTCTTTTTTTCATTTTATTTGACATTTTTCTCTCTTGATTTGTCCCACTCTCAGGTTGTCACAGTGGTGTTTTACATCTTCACTGACCTGATTCTCATCTCCCAGTTTCTCTACTATAAGATCAAAAACAGCTCCAGCAGAAGTGAGTCCTGACATCGTCTCTGCTCTTAGGTTAAACCGCTGGCAAAGCATGATGCCTGGTTTAAATACAGCACTGTCTTATAACATAAAGAAGTGATTGGTAACGCAAGACTTTTGTGCACTTGTTATGTGGCATTTTCCATCACAACCATCTCAGGGGTTTATAGAGAATGGTCCAAAAAACAGAAAATATCCAGCGAGCAGCAGATGAATGGATAAAAGAGATTGTTTCGAGTACATAAGAAGACAAATAAAATAACCACATTACAAACAACACATGCAGAAAAGCATCTCTGAATGCACAGCACATTGTACCTTGACGCAGATGCGCTGCAGCAGCAGAAGACCACACCGAGTACTGAGTACAGAGCTAAGAACAGGAAACCGAGGCTACAGTTTACATAGGGTCAATAAAACTGGACAATAGGTGAAAGTGGACAATCGCATCGTGGTCGTGCAGCAGACAAATCTTCAGCAACTGTGTGATCCTATAGTGTCTAAGAATGTGTAAGAATTCAGGCAGTGCTAATGGCAAAATGGGGTGAATGTCTAATTACCTCCACCAAGGAGGTTGTGTTTTTGGTAATCTTTCTGTGTGTCTTATTTATAGCTCCAAAAGTTTTGAATGAGTTGTGCTAAAACCTTCCATGGGTATAGAATAAGGTTTAATATTATACAATAGTTATTCAAGTTATTTATATCCAGTTATCATCCGTTACCTACTCCTACATAATGTTTGTGTAGTCAGAGTAAACATCTGTCGTGCTGCCCTTATCTGATTTGCACTGCTCTGCAAACTTCATTGGGTAGTAATCTTAATTATACTGTTGCCTAAGCAAGACTGAACCTACAGGTACTGTTTTTGTTGTTGCAGGATACGTCTGTTACTGAGTTTGTGTGTGTTTGTCGTTTAGAAAATCCCGCGCTGAAGTGGGTGTGCTTCATGTGGTGTGGTGCTGGGACATTAGCACTCCTGGCTTTACCCAAGCTCATTATAGACAACGGTTCACATTTAAACACTCAGGTAGGACACAAACACCTTTCCACTTGAGATTACCCACTCTTCCGTAGGTGCAGCATTAATTTTTTTCTCTTTATTTCACTGTTATCTTACCCAGAGTCCAGCCAGCTCCAAGTCACTGGAAATCACTGGTTATGTATGTGGATATTTGGCATCTGTTTTCTACCTCTGCTCCCGTTTTCCACAAATCCATAAAAATGTAAGTAACTTTTTTTTTTTTCGACTCACTTTATTCTCAGAAACATGGTTTGTGTGTTTGGATTGGAGGCTTGTGGAAAGCTCAAATTACTATGTATGAGTTGGTCATAAATGGGGATGGAGAAGATGGTGAAGTATGGATATTTGTGAATACTGCATGTGTGTGTCAAAATGAAAGCCAGGCGTTGAAGACAATGGCGCTGTTGTGCTGAAGAAACACATTGGCTCGATTGCAGCGATTAATCACCAGAGGGGATCGTCTCAGTAGCGTGCCAGTGCCAGAGAGACTTCTGGGCACAAAGCATGGACTCCCATGATGTTGTAAATCATTTAGGTCGCCTTTGCCCCTGTGGAAATGTAAACATGTTAGAGCACGTCCAAAATGTCATTCCAAGTCTACAAAACAATTAAAACTGTTGCTGTTTAGGATTTCCTGCAGAGTTTCTCTCACATACACTCACTTGTTGCCTGACATTGTGGGGGAATAATCAGCAGGATATTCATACTCTGCTGCCAAGCACTTGAGCGACAGCAGAGTGTAAAACTCCATTTTATCTTTCAAGGTTGAAATGTGTCTTTGGTTTCTTAATATCGGATGGATACTGCCTTTCCTCAAACAGCCTGTTTATGTGAAGCACACATGCTTCCTGTTGTTTGTTAGTAGGATGAATTCGCCGTTGGCTGTTATCTCTTTTGGGGATTTGTTGATACCAATAAAGCAATTCAATAAATCTAGTCTTATCCTTTAATCTTGTTGAGGTTCTCTGTTTGTTTGGAGTGCAGGTCCACTGAATTGAGATTAATGTAAGTGAAACAACATGTACTTAACTCTTTTTTTCATTGACAGTGACTCTGGGTTTTTGTGTGTGTGGGGGCTTCATGAAACCAGGAGTTGTTGTCACAGGTGGTGCTATAAAAAATCCAATTCCACCAAATTAGCACTAAATTACACTTGTTGTTTAAATTCCTTTTTTCTTTTTTCTTTTGTGTTGAGGTATCCCAGCAGCCATTGAGGCAAAGTTTAAACCTTCACATAAGACATCTTTACAGGGAAAGTTGCCATTTTTATCTGGCTGTAGCTGTGGGAGACCAGTCAGACAAATGTTTCTGGCCATCCCTGCTAACAATAAGAGTCGCTATAAGCCCAGTGTAAGACTGCTGTGGTGCTTCTTGTTTGTCTGTTAATTATCTGTTAACTATTCTAGTTCCAGCGACAGTCTACAGAGGGCACCTCCTACCTGCTGTTTGCCCTGGCCATGATGGGTAATGGGACGTATGGGCTGAGCGTCATAGTTGTCCTTCCGGCATTGAAGGGCTCCAAACCGAACTTCATCGTCAAACATCTGGCCTGGCTCATCGGCAGCCTGGGAGTCCTCATACTCGACTGTTTTGTATCCTTCAAATAATAATAATAAGCCCAACTGTACAAACTTAAGGCAAAATCTGACCCGATAAATCATAATAGGGTAATATTGCTTGTAATGTTTTTGCATGTGCAATAAATTTAAAGCATTCAGCATGCTGATTTTGTCCCAACTTGTGTACAACTCCAATTAGAAAACAGCTCTCTGAAATGTAAATAAAATAAATGCAGTGATTTGCAAATTTGACAGTAGAACATGTCAGATGTTTAACATGGTTTATTATTTACAGGAAAAAATAAGCTCAATTTAATTCAATTCAATTCAATTCAATTTTATTTATATAGCGCCAAATCACAACAAATGTCGCCTCAAGGCGCTTCATAGATACAGAGAAAAGCCCAACAATCATATGACCCCCTATGAGCAAGCACTTTGGTGACAGTGGGAAGGAAAAACTCCCTTTTAACAGGAAGAAACCTCCGGCAGAACCAGGCTCAGGGAGGGGCGGCCATCTGCTGCGACCAGTTAGGGTGAGAGAAGGAAGACAGGATAAAAGACATGCTGTGGAAGAGAGACAGAGATTAATAACAGGTATGATTCAATACAGAGAGGTCTATTAACACATAGTGAGTGAGAAAGGTGACTGGAAAGGAAAAACTCAATGCATCATGGGTATCCCCCGGCAGCCTACATCTATTGCAGCATAACTAAGGATTCAGGGTCACCTGGTCCAGCCCTAACTATATGCTTTAGCAAAAAGGAAAGTTTTAAGCCTAATCTTAAAAGTAGAGATAGTGTCTGTCTCCCGAATCCAAACTGGAAGCTGGTTCCACAGAAGAGGGGCCTGAAAACTGAAGGCTCTCCCTCCCATTCTACTTTTAAATACTCTAGGAACAACAAGTAGGCCTGCAGAGCGGGAGCGAAGTGCTCTAATAGGGTAATATGGTACTACAAGGTCATTAAGATAAGATGGGGCCTGATTATTTAAGACCTTGTATGTGAGGAGCAGGATTTTGAATTCAATTCTGGATTTAACAGGAAGCCAATGAAGGGAAGCCAAAACAGGAGAAATATGCTCTCTCTTTCTAGTCCCTGTCAGGACTCTTGCTGCAGCATTTTGGATTAACTGAAGGCATTAGATTTTAATGTCCATGTTTACCACTGTGTACCGTCCCATTTCAGCACCTGGACTCTTCTACTGTGAAACTGCTGTTGTGATGGCAGCAGCATGTGGTTTAGCATTTGCTGAAATCTGCTAGGACTTCCCGGAAAAAGAAGTTGGTCCCTCTACTCCATGTTTTCCCAAACAAATTTGAAATCTTCTGACCACAGAACTGTTTTCTACTTTGCTTTAGTCCATTTTAAATGAGCCTTGGCTCAGAGAAGATCGTGTTCATATAAGTCTTCTTCTTTGCATGACAGAGCTACAATCTTTATTCATGAATATCATGGTGAACTGTGGTCAGACAGTGATTTCTGCAAGTGTTCCCGAGCCCATGCAGTGATTTCCATCACAGAATCGTGTTTTTAATGCAGTGCTGTTTTCATCTTTTGATGATGATACTCAGACGATAAGATATTCCAAGTCTTCACTATTTTACACTGAGTAACATTATTCTAAAATTCTCTCATAATTTATAGACAGATTTTAGTAGGTTGGTAGGTTTTCAGTGACTTCAGCCTTAAGGTCAAGGTCAGAGGTAGGAAAATCATGTGAGTGCGATAACTTGAGAACAAGGCGATGTAGGATTTTAACATTCATACCATAGGTGCATCTGCTAAGAGGCTGAGGGGTAGCACTGACTGCTGCCAGTATTTTCATTTCTGAGAAACACCAGTCTCTTAGATGTTCTTTTTATACCCAATCACGTTGCTATTCAACAGGTTTTCATCCCAATGTGTAACATACCAACGACTGTGACAAATCGTTACTATGTTACGCGTTCGGATGCGTGAGAGCAGGTTGGAATGAACCTACAGGTGTGGAGGCATGACAGTGAGCTGACATGAATCTATAAATGTGTTAAGGTTAGGAATAGAAAGCTGCTAAGTCATTGCTTTGAAATGACCTCAAATTTACTTAACATGGTAAATTTTCTCAGTTTCAACATTTGCTATGTTTTCCAGGTTGTGTTGTGAATAAAATATAGGTTTATTAGATTTGCAAATCATCGCTTTCTGATTTTATTTCAATTTTACACAGCGTCCCAACCTTTTTGATATTGCAGTTGTAAAATGTCTGAACTTACAGTGTCCGTACAACCCTTGACCGAATCAGGTAACTGCCCAGTTCATCATGTACAGGAAGAACATTTCTGCCAAAAGCAGTGCGCTACGCCATATCCCAGAGGTGGAACCTCTTCTGAGTGAGGAAGAGGAGCTGACAGTGTTGTAGGACCGAGATCAAACACCAGCAGCGATCAGACTATCAGTCTTTGTTTGGAGCTCTCAGGGGTTGCTGAACATGAGTCTCATTTTCTTTGCACACAAGAGGACAATCTCCTGTTTAGTGTGTTAATAAAGAAAGAAAGAGGAGGTAACAGTTTCCTTAACACTGGGGATTAACTACCAGTTTAGAAGCTCTTCCATAGTTTGCCTGCATGACTTGGGTCATTTTTGCACTTGGACCTCTTGATTTTGTTTATGGATGGAAAAACTATATTTAAAAGCAATCAGTGAGCTTCCATGTTTAAAATAGGGCTCTTAAAACCAATTAGTCATTTCTAAAATGAAACCTTTGCCAATATCTGCGGAACCTGATGTATTAACATATTTTTTAAGATAGTAGGTATCACCACCAAAAGCCCACGAAAGCAAATTTTCCAAATACTCCCCTAGTAAGCACAGAAGTGTGGAATTACATTGGTCTTATCTCACTTTGTGGCCCTGTAGCTAACCCTTTACAGCCATACGAGACAACGCTGGGATAAAAAGAACCAACTCTGATGTTTTAATGTGAATCTGATAGTGTTATATAATGTGAAAAGGATTTTTAATGTTTAAGGACTAGTGGATTTCTTTGCTTTGCGTCCTCTTTGTTGTCCTCCAGGAGAAACAGTGTGTACCCTTTAAAACTGTTAATAGTCTTAATATAAATGCATTGCATAAACACATCACTGTTTTTAAGCTAATGTGAATCAGATTGTTAAAGTAGAAAATAACTTAAGAAACTGTATTTGTAAAAACAGCAGTTGAACTGTTTGTTCTTCCAAGTCCCTGATTATGACCTCCCTGCAGATGTCCTCTCTTAAGTTTCCGTGTGCTGGCATCGTCTTTTCAAAAATGTTATAACGTTTATTAAAAAAGAAAGAAGACGCGTTCAATGACGTTATCTAAAAATAGGAGCATTATAAAATTAGTCCACGTATCTAATCTGTCATCAGGTTTGTGGGAGAGAGTATGCTCTTGTCAAGCCAAATTTATTTGCATTATTTCGTAGTGTGTCCTTATTAGCTTCTTTACAGTTGTTTCCAGAACTAATGCTAATTGAATAGATAACAACAGAGGAGAGAAAGGAAAAAAATGGTGTACTAATAGATGAGTAGTTTCATCTTATGATTATATTTTTTGTAAGTATTAATTTAGACTAATGCTAAAAATAATAATAAGTCTTAATAATATTAGTTAATTCACAGTAAATTAGTTATTAGTGAATTATATTCTTTCTTCTGACAGATGGTTTTCTCATACAGTATGTATGTGGCACAGTCACTTTTAACCTGATCATCTGTTTAACTTCAGTTCTGCAGATTTCTCTACCTCAGGCAAATGTGGGCATCTTTTTGTGTTAAAAAACAAACAAACATTAGTCATTAGTCCCAGTACTAGCCCGAGAAAATTCATTTGCAAATATGCAATAATAACTTCTTCACTAATAATTCAGTACTTCTAGTGAATTATTGTAATTTCAAAATGTTCCTGTTTCTCTGATTGTTTTTGTATTGAATATATTATTAGGACCTATTGCTTATACATGTATATAAGTTGTTGAGATGGGTTTATTTTATTTCCTTTTTTAATCTTCCATTGTGTTTGCTTTTAATAAATGTGTATTGTGCCAAGTATAAATAACTCCATTGTATCTTTATAAAATATACTATGTACTGTTTTGATTGAAAGAAATCAAGAATTTGGTCTCACATTTCACATCAAAGTTTGAAGGTTCTGTCTTTGAGTCACAGAAATGTACAAGTTTACAATGTCCTCTCAATCATGTCTGTATGCTGAATGAAACCGTGCACCTCCACAGTGGATTTTAAATCCAAAACTTGAGATGCGATTGAAATGCAGGCTTTCAGCTCTACTTCAAGGGGTTTTATAAAAATGTTGCATTAACTGTTTATGAATTACAGCCAATTTTATGCACAGTCCTCCATTTTCACTGACTCAGAAGTATTTGAACAAGCATCCAAAATAGCCTGAAGCAGCAGTTCTGGGAGAAAAATACAAAAAATATATATATTTGGACAGAAAAACAACATAAATTTATACCAGAATTATGGAAAGAGGCACATATGGAGGAAAAAACTGGCTCATAGTGGAGGCAGTTTTATGGCATAGCTTTGTATAGCTGCCATTGGAAGCTGGGCACTTGTGTCTAAGGGTGACGTAAAGTAGCAGGCTGAATTGTGAAGTGTACAGGGCTATACTCATGCAAAATGCCACAGAATCGATCAGACAGCTACGGTAACCATGAGCGCTCAAACTCAATGCGCGACTTCTGAAAACAATGCCGCAAAAGCACACATAACACAAACAGAAGGACATGCAGCAAAAGGTCATAACAGACCCCTGGAAGCGACAAGCCAACAGTAACCGTCTAATACCAAACATACAGTATTATATGGCTCAATTAAAACACATTACTCTTCCATCTTGCCTCAGCTGTTATATCAGAAACACTTCCGTTGTATTTTATTGAACTTCCGTTGTGTTCTGTGTTTTTGCAGTATTCCCATATATGTTGGTGTTTTTGTAAGTTGGGCCTCTCAGGGCTACCGCATACAGCACTCCACGGTGCAAATAATACTGACGCAAAGCATCCAAGAGTTTCTCAAGGCAGCGAAATTGGATATTTTTCAATGGCCAAGCCAATCACCTGATCCCAACCCAACAGAGCAGGCTTCTCAATTATTAAATACAAAACTGAAGGCAGAGAGACCCAGAAACGAGCAGCAACTGAGTGAAGGTCTAGCAGACCTTCTCCAGGAAAGAAACAGCATTTGGTGATGTTCTCGGTTTTATAGACTCACAGTTAACTTTGAGCCTCATAAAACGCTACATTTTTATTTTTATTTTTTTTTGGGGGGGGGGGGGGGGAGTCCTATCTTTCCTCCTTCACAGTCCTCGTTGCTTTTTTGAGTGAGTTCTCTGGCGACCAATATAATAAAAGCAGCAGTTACGGGGCGGGAGAAGGGGACTTTACCATTATTTCGGAGGAGGGACTTCCTATAGCGCTGCAGTTGGATGGCAGGGAGCCGCTCGGCTGACACGTAACTGAAGTTAAAGGTGCTATGAAGGCCTCGTCGTGGACCCAACTTTTAACTTCTCTGTAAGCTTGCCCGAGTCACGTCGGAAACTCTGCAAGAGAGGGAGAGAGACCCACGCAGGACTCGCCCGTCTTATTTATTTCGTTGCTTTTAGAGCTAAAAAGAAGGCAGAGCCAGAGTTTGGCTGTAAGTCAGGCGAAAATCTGAGCGGCTACTTTGAAGTTGTTGAGGAGGGAGAGGGTCGAGATTTGGACGCAGCTCTGCTAAAAAAGATAATAATGTGCCCAAAAGCGAGTATTAGCACGTAGCTTGTGTTTTCTGCGTGGAAATGCTCGGGGTGTGAGGGGAGGGGGAGGTTTCCTCAGTTCTCACCGGGAGGGGGAAAAAAGTTGAGTCGGAACTTTCCAGCGGCAGAGACGGGGCTTTCGCGCATAGAAGGCGGGGAGGGGTGCGGGTCCAACATGGGAAACGGGGTGTGCTCCCGGAGGCAGCGGAGGATCTTCCAATGTCTCCTTCTGGTCACCGTGGTCTGCGGGGTGATGTACGGGGGCATGATGTCGTACGAGATGCACAAACAGCTCAAGAGGACGGAGGCGATGGCACTGAAGTATCAGCAACACCAAGAGTCGCTGTCGGCACAGCTCCAAGGTAAACACAGGGGCGGAGAGGTGATCGAATGTTTGTCCACAGCTGAGTTACGTGTCACGCCAGACTCCGTGGATAAAACTGCATTGTCATTATTGTCGAGCATGCTGAAACACCCTTACATCTTTTAAAACAAATTGGAGGACTTGATATGAGACTTTACTTAACAAACCTAAGTTCGGCGTTCATTTAGCATCTTAAACCCCAGACTGGGTTCCAAAATGTTTGTATAGACGTTTTTAAGGTTTTAAATTAAACAAAAAAAGTTCCGTCTTCAACATTCCTGGCTTTATTGTAAAGACTGTGTGCGTTACTGGTAATGTTAATAGTCAATTAAATATTTGGATCTTTGGCACACAGCAAAACGGAGCAATTTGATCAATCTGAGATGTAGTTAATGATAAAAGCATTTTTGGTATATTTTAAGCATCCTATAGACAAACTAATCACTATATTAATCAGTAATAACAGCACTCATTAGCTGAGACCCCATGGAAACCACAGTTGTAAACTGAAAAGAGGCAGATTTCCCAGAAACATGCTAACTTTCCTGCCACATCTGACCTAGCTGGATTAGAGAAATTATACTTCAGTAAAGCTGTAAACTGCCAATAAACTGGTGATGGCTCCTGACCTTGTCATAAGATGAGCATATTTGCCTTTTAAAAAATGTTTTAAAAGCTTATTTGCCTTTTAACAAGAGTTCATTTGTTTTTCCAGAGGTGCAGTCAAAGTGAAATTAGCCCTGTCACTTCCTGCAGCTGTGGTCAACTGAGGCTATTACAACACAAGCACCTGGTTGCAGTCACTGTATCTTAGTTGTATTCCTAGAAGTCTTAGAGCTCATTTTGTCTTTGTTTTTGTTTTTTTTTTCTTTAATGTTTAGCCACCATGGTACATGCAGGATGTTGTTGCCATGCTGGCATCCTTGACTCTGTAAAGACTTTCAGGTAATCACTGAAACTAAAAAGCATTACGTTGGAGAAAATTCCCAATTGTGCCCCAGTTATTCCAGAGGATCACATCAGATTAGATTTTGCCTTAAACTTGTACGTTCATGAACAATAAGGAGTAATTTCCCACAGATTGCCAGAACTTCTAAACACTGTAACGAGATGCACGTTTATAGTTCCTGCTATAAACGTGGTCTTTAAGACAATGCGCTCATCAGCACAGTTTGATAGCTTACTTGACAGAAATCCATACATTTTCTTGTCATTTCTGATCATTTCATCATCAAAATGTTTCTGGTGCATTTGAGTAAAGAGCACCCATATTAACAAAAGTGCCCAAAAACTTATGGAGGACTGGGAGTTCCCCTATCTTGATACCAGATACAGTATCCCTATTATATCTAGAGGGTCACAGTATATCGCCACTCTGTTTCTGGTTATACCAGTATTACAGGGGGGTGGATGTATTTCCACAGACCTGAACTGAAGAATGACTAAAGGGATCTTCTTATGTCAGCGAAAGCATCAAAACTTAACACAAAGCAGTTCTCTTTACCTTGAAGACAAAACACTCCCTGGACCATATTCAAATGCATGCAGACTTATAGAACTGACCGGTGAAAGATTTAGGGCAGCTTCACGGTATGGCAAACCGGTGGGTAATAGGGAAAAATGGCTTACTTGTTTATTGTTGGATTAAAGGCTGGATTACATTGTCAGGTCCTGAGTCTGAGCTGAAAGCCTGACACACTTCTTTGCTTCCTGATGTGGGTGCAAACAAACCTTGTTCTGAAAAGCCATGTAGGAGCGGGCTCTTTGCCCATCAGCTAATTTTAAATTTATGGAATAATGGCAAGGCCCGAAACCTGACATCCTGTCAGCACAGCAGCATGTTCACGCACGCTTATATGGAGGAAGCACTCAGGGTACTGCCAAACAAGATTGTTAAAATGTTGTGAAAGTCGAGTGAAGTTCCTGAAGTTGGGCCTTTTAATAAAACCCTTCTGCTGCTAGTAGATTAAGATGCAATGAAGGTCTTTTAATGTGAACGGATTTGTGTGTCTCTATTTACTGGAAAGCAGATATAGTCCATATCTACTGATTTTCAGGACCACACATTGAAGCTTTTACTGCTGATTTTTATGCTTAAGGTGTTTCCAAATAATTGCTGGATTTGTGCCAATAAAGCCTTGCACTACTGGCAAATCAATTTGCAACAGGAGACTGTTTAAAGGTATAGACCTTCATAATTCTTCTGTAGTGTCATGACAGTATGGGGCGCTGTATGAGGA
Organism: Neolamprologus multifasciatus; assembly: GCF_963576455.1. Classification (NCBI taxonomy): domain Eukaryota; kingdom Metazoa; phylum Chordata; class Actinopteri; order Cichliformes; family Cichlidae; genus Neolamprologus; species Neolamprologus multifasciatus. The sequence goes on from NC_140452.1 coordinate 26,968,443, forward strand.
ATCCAGTAAAAGTTTTTTAACAAGGTATATTTACAAGGCCTAGGCTAAAAGTTCATCGTTGAGAATGCAAAAGCTTAAAAGAAAAAAAAAAATCAGGCAACAGATTACATCACATCCAGTGAGGTCATCCATAACAGGGTCCTGCAGTGTACCAGCATACATTATATAGATTTCAACTTCCTGTAGCTCAGCTCTCTCCTGCTTGTGCGCCACACCCATAACTATCATTGTGAAACAGTGCATCATTCAGCCAATCACAAAGCCACTTGACAGCCACAGCTGACTACAGATTGCTGTTTTTCTGGCCCTATATTTAGAGGTTGGTTATAGCTTGAGGGGTGGGGGCAATGTGAGGGTTGTGAGCCAGGCACATTGATTCCTGTTATCCACTGCAGCCACAGGCTGGCAGTCATCAGTCATTTAAAGCACTTTAAGTCTTTAACTGGCACTTTGTGGTTATGCGTGCACGCTGACAAATGTGTCACTGTGATTTAATACCCGGCCCTATTTCCAAAAAAGTTGGGATGGCGTGTAAAAGCGTCAGTAGAAACAGAAAGCAGTTATTTACTAATCACTTACATCCTGTATTTAATTTAGAGCAGTGCAAATGGGAGCTCATGAAATATTTAAGATTTTAAATTTAATGTTTGTTTTGATGCTCATTTTGATGAGCGCGAGCTTCGATGGCACTGACACGTTTCGAGAAATTGCGTGTTTGTCGCAACACGTCATCTTTTAACGACACATGGTGAGCTTTTGGGAGCTGAGAAGCTGCAGTTTTGAAACCAAAATGTTTCAACATTCTTGCTTAACATCTACAGTTTGAGGCCTTGATAGTGACAATTGGTGACATGTCTGGACTTCAGGCAGGCTAATGCAATATTTAGCTCTTTGGCTCTTGATGTTGTAAATTTGCAGCTGATTGAGGGCCTGTATATACCGTGTACACTATTTACTCTGTTTACAAGTAGCTCAAGAACATTGATGTGAACTGTAGCTATCAACATATTTTACATCCTTTCAATGTTACCTGTAGACTCAAAAAACAAACTTGTTATCTTGTGATGAAAAAAGTCTTGTGGGGAGTAAATACGCAAACATGCCGTGTTTCTTTGACCTAATATCACTTCCTGGATCAGGTCATGTGTCTCACAGAGTTCCTGCCCCTGTAAGGCCTGACCTGATTGGAACAAAGGGTGACTTGTAAAATAGGTTACCTGTCAAAGACATTAGTCTTGAAGTGTGCAAAACTCAGTAGCAGACAGTTAGTTCCAGCACACATAAAATATTCAATCAACACTTTTTGGATTCTTGGGACATGCATCTGTATTGAACTTCACTCCTAAACCTAATTGGTCTGTTGTGTTTGTATGTCTGGTGTGTATGTGTGTATACACAATGGAAGTAGGAATGTGAACCAACAAAAACCCACAGAAAAAAAAAATTCCTGGCCCACATTTCCTTTTCAACACCCTGAGCCAAATCTAACTGATCATATCCTCGCCACATCTAAACCAGTAGGTCAATAACTGTCACCACCATAGAAGGCTCCCTTGTTCTTATCTGCGCTCAAACCACACTGTGTTTCATTGGTCTGAGGGGAGATGTTCACTCTCAAAGAGATGCCCCGATCTGATGTTTGGATCAAATATCGGATTGATCGTAAGTCAAAAAGCTGTATCCGTGACAGTGGCCTGAACTGTGAGGTCGGTGAATTCAGTTCTGAGTTGTTCTGTTTACTACGCCACGTGCCACCAACACTGCCAACAGCAGAGCTAATGTAGCATGGAGACAGCTAACAACAAAAGAGTCAACAGTCTGTGGCCATTTCACACTTGTAGCACACACCAGCAGCTCTTTGTATGTTTGCGTTATTGGCCCTCCTCCTGTAGCTGCTCTCTCTTTGCTGTAAGCCTGTTGCATGTATATATGTACATGCTAAGTGAAGGGCCCACGATAGCAGTGAAGTCTGTAGATGCTAAGAAGAGCTTTGCAGACTCACCTCTACATGTTGTAACTGTGAGCTACAACCACTTAGAGTATTGAAACATGTGGAACAGCCAGTTATGTGGCCTGCTCTGGTTTTTATTCGTGCTGTTGCTTATTCTTTAGCTTCCCCCCGTGGCAGAGAAGACAGAAGTCATATTATACAAAGAAGTTCTTTGAGGTGGATCCAGGTTGTAAAAAGCAATGAAAACTCTCCATTGTGCTGTCTTTGCTTTCCTTGTATGCTTTTATGACATTTGGTCTTTGACTTTTGACAGCTAAAATTGTTTTTTGTGTGTTTATATTGTGGACCTACAGCACTATTTGTTTTTAGGTGGCTAAGGTTCAGGCCTATATGATACTCGTTGCTTCTTTAAATGTAAATTTATCTGCACATTGCTCGATCACTCTTCTATTACAGTACATAATATTCTGCCAGTAGATATAAGGCACTTTTCATGCCCCTGACAGTACATGTAGTGAGTCTGTTTTGAAATCTTTTCTCTGTACCGTGTTTCAGTACAGTTAGCAATTGTTTGAGATCTATTAGCTCTGAGTTGACCACAAACAATTTAGTTTCTCTCGTGATGGGAAACCAAGTATAAATGCAAACCACAACATCACCCATTATGGCCTGGGCTCTACAGGGAATCAGTACAGTGCTATAAATTAAGCTTTAGACTCCAGCTGTTTGGCGCTCTAGCCCAGCCCAGTTGGCCCACAGTGAGAGTGTAGCCTAGCTGAGCTCATCTAAGAAAAACATAGCCTCATCTTTGGCACTGCTGAGGAGGTTCAATGCCTCAGAGGAGCCAAATAAAATCCAATCTGGTGAGGTTTTAGACAACCACCTGATCAGGCGTTGATGAAAGAAACTTCGGGAAAGTTTGTTCACTTCTGCTTTACTGCAATTAAGCGTTATATGCTACTTATTCAGAACTGATCCCGGCAGCATTATAACATGCGAGTCACAACTTAAACGTATTGTATTCTAAAATCCGATGAGGAAAGACCAGAGAGTCTGTTGGGAAACAGATGGGATTACTTTAACTTCTGCATGAAAAAAAAACAGCAAGTGGTGCAGCACAAACTGTTTATCTAAATGGAATCAAATGAGCACACCGTACAGAATCATAAAAGGTATTTTCTTTTTATACACCAGTGCCATAAAAAATGTTCTCACAACGCATAATGAAAAAAGTGGATTTAACCACTTTAAAGCAACATTGAGAGTGAAAAAGTGGTGAGCTGAATTGTCTTTTGTTGTCATTACATTGGCTTTTCATATGATAGAAGCAGGTTTTTTGTCCTCTTGATAGTTAGGTAGCTTTATTTACACTAGCACTGGTCTGTTAGGATCAGCTTTCCAGTTTCTTTTGAGCTTCGTTTCACTCTCTTGTTAATTTCCTGTCCCTTCTTCTTTTACCCCTATCCTCCTTTCCTTTTGCTGCCCTCATGATATTAAAACTAAATATAGATGTAGCGAACAGTTATCTTGGAATCTGTTGAGGTGGCACTCAGAGGGAAGAATAGCCACATCATCAGTTTCACTGCCCAGCCCCCAGTGGAAAGGAATAAGTGAAGATTTAATGTTCAGAGTTCTTGTTTTAACAGTTAAATCACATGCTGCCTGAAGATCAGAACAAAGGTTTTTGTTTTTTTTTCCCCTGTCCCGTTTGGCTCTTTTGCCATCAGAATTATTGTCTGAAGGCAAAGAAAGATGCCCAACGGAGTTACTTTACCAAATCGACCAACCCAGCCTTACCGTATTGGTCTATTTGATTCACCTTTTAATTTAACCTGCTAAATACAGGACAGACTTGACTGGGGAAAAGAAAGGGGAGAAAGAAAGAGGGAAAGAAAAACAGCGGGGAAGAGGAACGGTGATAAAGGGCAAAAAACCCAAAAACTAACAAAATAAGCAGACAAAAAATACACATATCAATCACCTGGTTCACCTGTTGAGAAAAAAAAGAGAGAAATCAAGCGGGGGAAAAAAGAGCAATATAATAAATAACATCATTGCGATGATCTATGGGAATGTAACAGTAAATATTAAATATTATTGTGCAGCACGTAAGATCGACAGCGCACAGTGTGCTTTGAGGTAGGAGCCAAAAAGGGTGTAGTTTGTGTATGTGTGAGCATGAGCGCTTGTATTAAAAGGTTTCTTCATGTAATGATCTGCTAGAGCAGGACTGTTCTTTTCATATTCTTTTAACAAATACAGCTGAGGTCAGGAGTTGACATACACGTATCAAGGACATGAATGGCATGGTAATTTGGGACTTTTAATAATTTCCTTGAACAAAAAACAAAAACAAGTGTGACTTCATTTAGGATTTTTTCTAATCCACACAGTGTCAAAATTATACATACTGTCTTAAATATATACATATACTCAAAGTGCTGATAGTTCTACAGTATATTTGCCACGGTCAAGCGCTGACTCCTCAGTAGTGATCATAATTGACTACTGGTAATTTTTCTCTGCAGCATAGAACAGATTTGTTTGACACCTTATTGGTTTGACCAATATTCAGAACAATAGGAATGTCCAAAGAACTCACTGAAGATCTAAAATTGTATTGTAGAAACAACCCAGGAACCAGCAAGGCTCAAGCCTGCCATGAACTAGAAATTGCCAAATCGCCATAGACTGAGAGTATGGGAAGAAATAAAGAAGTAGCTGCTGAGAAAGGTTTTATGATGAGAAAAGACAAAGACCTAGGAATGCTGTATCAGCTTTCAAGCATGGTGGTGGTAGCATTATGCTGTGGGGCTGCTTTGCTGCCTGTGGTAATGGTATTTTGCAGAATGTGGATGGGATAATGAGGAAGTTTGACAACATCTAAATTCTTCAACTTCACCTCAGATCAACAGCTAGGAAGTTTAACGTTGGAGGGAATATTGTGTTCCAACAGGACAATCATCCCAAACATGCATCAAAACTGTTTTTGTAAGGGATGAAGCTTCTACAATGGCCTTCCCAAAGCCCCAACCTCATTGTTATTTGTCGACTACACTTAAAAGCCCCAAAATGAGTGGTCAAATATCCAGCCAGAATTAATCCAGGAGCTTGTTGATGGCTACCAAGTATATCTGGTTACGGTTCTACTTGCTAAGTGACATTAGTGGGGATGTGTGTATATATTTATCCATAAGTAGTTAAAGATATGTGCTGGGAAAAGAAGAGTTCAAAGAAATCACTGAAAGACCAAAATTATCAGACATTCGTGCTCATGAATGCATGTAAACCTCTTTGCAAATGTATGCTCAGTATATCTGTATACTTAGCAGCAATAGAATGACGGTGTGTATGTAGTCAAATTTTACCCAGAATACTTTGCTCCTGCACTGACCTACTTCCCCATGCTTTGAATATTGCTTGATGTAGACTGTAGCTATCTACGTCAAGCTAGTTTGCTAAGAAAATTGCCAAAAGGATCTTCACTTCACTTCACTAATGTTGAGGTTGTTTTTGCAGTCCAAGTGTTGGTATTGGAGCTTTCTGTTTGGTTTGCTGGTCCAGATAGATGTCAAAGCACTCACTAATCCTTCCCTTAATTCATCCCCTCCATTTTTCCTGTAGTGGTGTATGAGCATCGCTCCAGGTTGGAGAAGAGTCTTCAGAAGGAGAGGTTGGAGCACAAAAAAGCCAAAGAAGGTGAGAAAAGTAGCATGCACACTCAGTCTTGACTTAAGGAATTTGTCCGTATTGAGGAGTTTGTGCTAAAGTAAATATTAGACTGCAGTAGAGTCAGTTTTTAAGACAACATAATTATTGAGTTTAAATTTAAGAAAAAGTTTCTGCAAAATAGTGCATCTATTTAAATTGTAATCTCAAGTGTAAATTTGGTTTCAATTAGCTTCTTTTCTGTTGTTTTTGTCTTTTTCAGATTATCTGGTTTATAAGCTCGAAGCGCAGCAATCATTGAACACGGAGAAGGTATCTTTTGTACACTACAGTGTTGCTATTTTATTTGTTAGTAAATGCATCACTTATTGGCTTCTTTATTTTGTCTGCTTGTGAGATATCTGCGCAGAGCTTGTGTGCAAACATCTCTCTCTTTTTTTTTTAAATCCTCTAACAGCAAGAATCAAACGGCAAATACAACTCCTTACAAGTCCAACATCAGATGTTAAAGGTCAGAAGCCCAAAACACACATAGATACACTCACTTATCCTCTGGTTTTCTTCTTCCTTTTAACACTGACATCCTCATATTTAACCTTTCTTCCTCTTATCCAAACAGACAAATTCTTCCTGGCCTTTGTCCCTTTTTTGTAGTTTTTGATGTTATGTTTGTAACAAGAGCTTTCCTTCAGAATCAGCACGAGGACCTGAAGAGGCAGTATTATGATCTGCACGAGCAGCACCAAGTCCAGGGCAAGGATCACAGCCGGCTGCTGGATGAACACAAGGAGCGCTACGATAAACTTCAGGAGGCCAAAGAGATAGAAGTCTCCCAGCTCAAAGGTAATGACTTGTGCCAGGTTTCTGCAAACAAACACTGAATGAAACAATGTGAATATGAGTGTAAGAAAGTTAGCTTTTATTATTAGCTCATCCGGATGATGAACTGATGAGCTAATGCCACAGCGGGGTGGACGAACTTTTTTCAGTATTTAGCAAAGTCATTAACATCAGAGTCTGTATGACATCATAACTGCACAGAATGATAAAGAAAGAACTTTCATGAATTAGATTTCCACATTAGCAGGGCATGGTTTGGTCCTTCTTATCACCATAGTGCTAACATCAGTTATATGGTCAAATGCAATGACTTGCTGTTCACATATTGTCATGCTTTTTATGGTGACCCATGTAGTCACACTGTACTCTGAACTCAAACCCTTTAATGTGCTGGTGAACAAGAGTGATTTCTCCTGGATGTGACCGTTTTTCAGCCTTCTTCACTTCACTCATTGGATTTTAATTCTCGTTAATTTATATAGCTGCCTTTTACTGTAAAATTGATCTTTTCTAGCTCGACAAATGACATCACGTCTCTGAGCTACAGAGATGAGGATGGGGGGCCTAGGATACGACTATAACAGAGATGCAAAACAGAAAGATTTGTATTGCAGAGAAATGATCTTCAGGGGAACAAGTGGAGCCACAAATAATAGCAATGAAAAAGGCCACATTCATCCAGATCCCTGAACCTTACACGTGTTCCTGAAGGAGCAGTCTAAAACCTGTGCACGTTAAAGCAGGAATAAAATATCTGCCATGACATCTGTCACATTGGTCCATTAATACATTTTGGACAACTGTATGAGAACCTGGGTGTAGTTTATGACTGAGGACAGCTTTGTCCCACCATTGATCCGTCAGCATGATTCCAAGCTCGCACTCTCTGGCAGTTTTGTCTAGTATCCAGGGCCGTCAGCGTGTCATATTTTGAGTATAAGTGATTTTTTTCCACTTTTACTCTGTCTCCATCTCCTGACTTAATAACATACTGCATGTAAAATTGCTTTTATTTTCACATTTCTGGACTGCAAAATGGTTTTGTCATATTTTACAGTTTACAGTTTAATGGTGTGAAAACAAACGTGGATTTAATTTGCCGTACTTTTATAAAATATTCAAACGTTGGTAATATGGAGTATAAGGACAGAAAAGCAAGAGTTAATATGACTGGTTGTAATAATTGAAAAGTTATTGCAGGAGAAGTTGTTTGACATGTTTTTTGTTTTTTGTTTTTTTCTTCTCTTTATTTCTGATTTGTTGCGGTGGCAGTGAGTGTTGTTAACCTAAGAGAGGAAAATAAACAACTGAGGAAAGCCCATCACGACATTCACATGCAGCTACAGGACGCCCAAGTGAGAAAGACTCTGGACATTTCTTACTTTTCTTCATCCTGTTTGTCTGCACAGATATATATTTTTCTTTCTTGTCATAAATGTGAATGGCTCCTTGGCTCACTTTTGTTGGATTTGCTTGTTCAGATCCACCATCAGGACCTGAAGGCAGCCCACGATCACCTCGCACTGACGCTGGAAGACCACAAGAGTGCGCTGGCTGCAGCTCAGGTAAGGGTTCAGCCTCCTGGTTTACTGCAGTCACTGAGTACAGCAGCTGATTGATGCTGTAGGCAGGGGGCGGATTGTGTGTTTTTTTGTTTTTTGTTTTTTTTGGCAAATCTATACTTGTCTTTCTCCTTAAGAGTGACCTCTGAACTGCCTGAACAGTTTACTGAATACACTGAGCTCTGCTGATAGATACTCACTTTCATTTCTCTCAATTCCCCCACCTCTCTCTCTCTTTCTGTCTGCATTTACTAATTTGGTTTAAAGCCTGGCCTGCTTTCCATCAGTGCGTTTGCTTGGACACACAAACACATGCATACACGCTCTTTCCTTCACTCCAGGGGGTTTGATTTAGTCAGGGCTGTCAGCGCAGTGCATCTAAAGCACACTGCAGCCAATCACCCAGAAAGCTATAATGGAGGGAGTGGAGCGAGACAAAGGGACGAGGGAGGAATTTAGCAAGAATTTTTAGAATTTAACCCTCTGGCCTGTTCTGAAAGTATGCGCGTATAAAAGGATTTAACGGTACGAGGGCCAAAACTGAATGAACAGTTTGAAAGAAAATGTCTGTATCGCCGCAGGGAAAGCTTCATTTATTTCTTTACACTTTTTTTTAAAAAAAAGATGGAAGCTAATTAATGGCTGTACAGGAGGTTGTTTTTGCTATATTTTTTTAAATGTATTTTTATTTATATAGCACCTTTCATAGATCAAAAACTGCTTTACAATAAAGACAAGCATAAAAAATACAGAAAATAAAAACATAGCATCATAAAGCCCAAAACTGGTTAAAAACCAGTCTGAATAAATGAGTTTTCAGCTGCTTCTTAAAAGAATCAAGACGGCGCAAAGATGGAGGCCACAGCTCTAAATGATTTATCATGGATGAAGAGGTTTAGGCTTCGGTGTTGTATAAATATAAACACACTCACTAGCCACTTCATTACACTTTGCTAGTACAGGGTTGCACCACCTTAATGCTTTGTGTCATTAATTCAACAAGCTGCTGGAAACACTCCTCAGAGACTTTGGTCCATATTGACATGACAGCATCACACAGTTGCTGCAGATCCCGTTCCACTACATCCCAAATGTGTAGATGTTGCAGCGTTAATTAAGACCTGTGAGACCAGACGGTGTTTTTCCAGTTTTCTATTGTCAAGTTTTGGTGAGCATGTGTGAGCTGTAGCCTCAGTTTCCTATTTTTAGCGGACAGGAGTGAAACCTGGTGTTGTCTTCTGCAGCTGTAGAACACATTCAGAGATGCTCTTCTGCATACCTTGGTTGTAATGAGTAGTTTGAGTTACTGTTGCCTTCCAGTCACCTCGTGTTCTGTCAGTGAATATTTTCTCTTTTTCGGACTGTTGAGTTGCTGCCATGTGATTGGCTGTTTAGATATTTTTGTTAACGAGTAGTTAAACAGGTTTACTTAATTTTGTAATGGTAAAATGGTAAAAATGTGTTCTTACTCTTTGCCTTTCTCTTCTCTTGTTCACTTTAGGCACAGGTGAATGAATACAAACAGCTCAAGGAGACCCTGCAAAAGGCGCCCAGCATGGCACAACATGCACAAGCCAACAAAGAACCCAAGTCCTACGCACATGAAGATCAGCAGGCTCACTGGAACACTGATTCAAGGGTAATCTGGGATTCTTTGGGATAAGTAATAATACTGTTTTATTGAGAAAGACAAAAAGTTTACTGTAAATATCAAAAGATCTCAAGATTTCTCTCATGGTTCTCTACTCGGTTGGCTCACCAGGCCAATGGAGCGCACGCCCACTCTGAGGTCCAGTCCCACTCCACTGTAACCCAGCACGCCCTGTCTGAGAAAGACGAGGACAGAGAGGGAGAGGCAGAGAGGAGGAGGGAGCTGGCAGAGGAGGAGATGGCCCAAGCTGGACAGCCTCAGAAGCTGGAGGAGGACCCAGACCAGCTACAGGATGAGCAGCAGGAGGAAGAGCAGGAGCCAGAACATGAAGAAGAGGATGAGAACGCATTGGATCGACGGAAACGCCAGCCACAGATGGTCAGCAGTGGTTTAGACTAAAAGATCTTATCCAAACAGGGTTTAAACAGATCTTGAAATGGACGTCTGTTTCCTGCTGGTATTAGTTAGTTCAGAGTGACTCTGCTTATGCAGTGGGTTTTTTTTTTAGCTTTGCTTTATTGAGGAAACATGGAGAAACCCCCCCACAAAGATTGTACCAAAGCTTTGTATTTATATCTAAACTTGGCATCAATTCAGTGCGTTTGATGAGCTCTAATTCACTTTTTTCATGCTCTACATGATATTTCCTCTCTCTTGTATTTATAACTCTCTCAGGATCCTCCTGTGAATCTGCATCCGGAGGACCAGCTGCAGGACAAGGTGCCCCCCCAGGTTCAGCATCTAAAGTCAGCCTACGAGCAGCAGCAGGAGCAGCAGCGGCTGCAGGCTCAGAGGGCAGAGGAGGGCAGGCAGATCCAGAGGCGGCAGGAGGCCCTCCAGGCCGAGAGAGAGAGGGTGCTGAAGGACAGGGAGCAGAGGCTGAAGGTGGAGCAGGAACGCGAGCGGCAGCAGCACAGGGAGGCCGACAGACGGGAGCAGATCCTGAGAGAAGAACACGAGAGGTCAGGTTTAAGATCTGAGTGAGCTCAGTTTTAAAGAAACAGAGCAGTCGCAGCGAGTAGTAAACTTTGAACCGCGGCATATTTTCTTATTACTTTCTCCAAATGAATTAATAAAATAGCTTTACAGAAGAACACGTGCCTGTACTTACTTGCACTGTATTCGTCTCGGTTATTAGGAAGAGGACTGAATACGAGAATGTGGACAATGATATTCGAGAAGACAACGGTCACGCTGAGGTTGATGAAGGTGAGGTTTGCAGGAAAACATCTTCCGTATTTCTCACTGCACAAATATTCCCTTCAATCATTAGAGCTCACAGAAGCAGCCGGTTGATGTTAGTGGATTTAGTTTGTGTGTTGCGTGTGTGTGTGTTAACAGAGAGAGACGTTCATATGTTGCACGAGCAGGAGGCGGAGGAGAATCGAGAGACGGATCACAGAGTGCCGCCACATCAGCAGGTGGATGTCTATCTGTCTTGCTCGCTCCATCTGTTAAAACATCCTCGGGCTCTCTCTGTCCTCCCAGCTCATTCGCTTGCTTAACATTCACACCGGTCTATCATACGCCTTACACTCATTCAGCCATCCATCAGAACATCGATTCTTTAATCACCCCAGCCCACTTCCATATTCATCTGTTCCCTCTCTATCCGCACTTGTCTGTCAACCTACTGAGCTAGTAAATCTTCTGAATACTAGCCAGAGAATTAATAAAACATTACAGGAAACTGACAGGTTGACAGTTTTATTTCCAACAAAAACATACTCATTTGATCATATCCACAGTTCTTATTCTAAATTTGTTATTTTGCTATAGGGCGACATAGACGGTGACTTGAACCCTGAGGACGACCCCAACAACCAGGGAGAGGATGAGTTTGACGAGGCCGAGGACGCCCGGCTGCCGCACCGCGCTGCCGAAGCAGATGAAAATGCGGCTGAAGAGGAAGAGGAGCCTGCAGCGCCAGCCCAGCACATTCAAATGCATCAAGACCCCAAACAACCGACTGTGGAGGAGGAACTGGTGGTGAGTCAGGGGAGGCGACAGTAGTGAGATACTCACAATCTCTATTCAGCATCTGCACACGCAGCTAGTGACATTACAGCAACATTACGGGCTGAACAGGAAGATGATTAGAGGTTTTGAAAATGCCAACAATGGAAGAGGAGGGGCTTGTTGGCAGCTTCAGACTAAATTCATGCACACACACACATACAGAGCTCAGAATGGCATACTGAAGCAAGCCATGAAAGTTTGAGAATTCGAGATGCACTATACAGTATAAAGTGCTGAGCTTTGTGCTGATGTTAATCATTCAGTGAGCTCTTCAGAGAGACCCATTGTTTCAAAAATGTTTATAGAGCCAGACTGCATGGCGAGGTGCACCTTAATATAAATATATATTAAGTGAGAGAGAGAAACTGCAGGATCTATGATGAAAAGTAAACTTTATATCCTGTTTTAACTTGTTCTGTGATTTGTGTGCATTCAGATAGCTGGAAATCCAGACCAGCAAGAGGACACACTGGATGACCAGTACCAGGAGGAAGCGGAAGATGAGGTAACATGCATGCTCACACACATGCCTTTCGTACTGAGTGATAGTAGAGTGGTGCAAAACACTTGAATGTAAGACTATCAGAACTAAATAAATATGTATGGTTTAGTATAATATAATGCTGCAATACATTTGCATCTCAGCGTCGTGACTAAAGTTTCATTGTTGCAATTCGTAAATGTGGCTTTTCTTGTCCTGAAGGCCCAGGAGGACATAGCTGGTGGACAGAAGAGAGATGAGGAGGGAGAGGATCAATATAACGAAGAGAACAGAGACCAGGTATGTTCTGTGGGAAAGCAGTCAATCCTCCTTTTCTCAATTCCTAGATTTCCTTGATTCCTCTCTCGGAGGCGGTGAGGAAAAGTCACAAGGGGAAAGAAGTCAAAGTAACAGGCCAAGTACATGAGCTACCTTGCTTTTTTTTTTTTTTATTTAAACATGGAGTAATGTTACTACATGTGACATGTAGTCATGCACATGGTTTAATCGTCTTAAATAACTGAAACGTGTGATTTTAAAAGGACAAACGTTTAAAGAGTCATCCCCTGCTGTTTGCCATAAAGGTTAAAAGACCTGTGTATCCTGGATTATAGCTCCTTTCTCCTCTGCCCTCCTCATCTAGGCATGATTTCCAGGAGGGCCGAGGAGACAAGGAGGCACAAATAAGAGAAATAAGAAAAACGTAATGGGTTTCCTGCTTTCAAACAAAGTCCCTTCTGGAAGCAAGTCTAGTCACTCGCTAGCCATTTTGGTACTGCGACTATGTAGATTATCTTTAATTTCAGCTATTGCCTGGACATTAAACCTACACCTTAATATGATGGATCTAAAAATACAGTCTTAGAAAATCAGGGATTTGTTGATGTCTGTGCTTATTTTTAAAAAAAATCAGGATCTAGTGGTCATTAGAAGTACTGCACTCCCGTTAAAGCTGCTGCTTGGTTAAGACAGAAAAGTATCGTCCTTAGATCAAAGAATTACGACACACTGTCTGTTAAATAACAATTTCAATGGCTTTACTATTACAGGATGGTTATTTTAAAACTAAAAAATACTCTAAGGTGTTTCCACTGGTCAAGGAGTTAAAGATTTTTCTTCACATCGCTTGAAGTTTACTCTCTGCTCATGCAGAGTCTTCCCTGCAGCTGAAACCACCAACCTCACAATCCGCTTTACTTCCTAGGCCTCCCGTTTCCCATTTAAGCTGCACAAATGTGGAATTCATTTTTATTCCCAGCATCATCACATCAGGTTCCGTTCCACCTCATGAGTAACATCACACCCTGAAACCTTTCCTGGAGGAAAACGGTCGAGGTGCACACAGCGAAATGTTCTGGGTTCACATCCAGAAATATATTCACCTGTGCAGGGATTCACTGGTGTGTAGCTCGAGTGTGTCAGAGCAGCCCTGTGCCGTCTCTGTAATGTAAACCCTGGCCCATGTGAGTCACGGTAAATGAGAAAGATAGGATGTCGAGTCAGTCGGAGTGTCGTGTGTTCGCCTGCATTTGGTTTAATTTGGCATATAAGGAAGTCTTAATATATGACAAAGTCTATAAGCCTTAATGCTCCTGTTATGTGGTATTTGAATTGGTTTGAGATATTTATTCAGTCTTTATAAAGTCTGCAAAACATTGAAACCTTTTGAAAACCAGCCGTCCACAGAGCTGAAGTATCCTTGAGGAAGACATCTGACTCCTCACTGTCAGCTGGTCTGTAACTAACACTAACTTCTGACCTTGGAGACCAATTAGAGCGATTATCATTTATCATCTTTAATGTTTAATATATTCAAAAAAAGACTTCATTAAAAAAATCACATTGATAGACTTATAGTTCATACTCTGCCACTTACCTCCTCTGCAACAGGAGCTCAGTGGATCTAAGCTTCATTCATGCATCACTGCACAGGAAGCAAACACTAACTGTAAATGTCTGAAATGATCGTGTTTACAGTGTTTACACGACTCCTGGTCATTAAATCAGGGTGTGTTTGTAATTCGCTTCCAGGATAAAGGTAAAAACCAGGAAGGACCAAGAATGGACGGGGATCACAGAAATGATGCCAAGAATAACGAGGACGTGAATTACGAGGAGGAAGAAGAGGAGGGGGAGGAGGATGCAGACAAGGGAAACGATCGAAGGGCAGAAATGTAGAAGTGCCTTTTTGTTTTGTTTTTTTAAAGCTTGCCTATAGTACCAATCAGGGCATTCTTTCCCTTGAATCCCAAAGGAATAGCACCAGCCATCCACTGAGATAAAACTGGGATATTATGCTCAGAAGATGGGGGACAATATTTAAAACACTTCTGAGATTTGAAAGGATCAGCTGACACTGTGGAAATGGACAAAATTTGGTGGGTGTAAATGAGATCTATACTGTATAGTTTTTATATAATTTTTATTCATTTAATTTTCCGTCTACTTTCTTGTCTGCCTGACTGCCTGGTTGTTCTTGTTTTTAAGAGCAGGCAGAGAATGTATTTTGTTTATCAAAGTGCTTTGTTTGAGCGTGTGTGTGTAAAGGATGCATGTTTATTCTGATGTCATGATCAGGCCTTCATACATATATATGTGTTTCATGCAGACAGTTGTAATCTCGGTAGAACTCAAATGTCATTTTCTGTTATTTATTTTTTTAATGGGACGAACTCTGACAATCATAAAAAGTGCAAAATTTTGATTTTTAAAAGTCTGTGTTATCGTGATCCTTACAGTTTCGTAAAGCTGATACATAGGTGCATAAAAAAAAATCCTGGATATTATGACAGATGCCAATCGGTAAGCCACTTCTGGTGAAGCTGCTCACTGTGACATGTGCCTTTGCGTTCTCCTAAGTCTTTTTAGGTCATTTTACATTTGGTAAATCATTTTTGATGAGGTGGGAGCGAGAAGAGCACACCAGTAGGTGATCCTTAAGCTTCATTCAGCATGGCCTTTAATAGAGAACTATTTCATGTCCACTGCTGATGGGAATTTACTCTTAATTTACTGCAGCTTCTCTAGTCTGCTGGGCAATGTATAGTAAAATAAATGCTGAATATTTGTACATTTGTACACCAGTTATATTTGATACAGAAAAGTGCGGGTTTCATTGTACTGAATTGCTGCCTGTGTGGAATAAAGAAGATTTCACATAATTGTAATTTGTGTAGTCTGATTCTGTATATTCACCTCTTTGAAACTGCGCTTTAAGGTTGCTAAGAATAAGTCGTCAGTGGTGGTTGAGCAATTGTAATACTCTGAGTGAGTGTGAGGAAGGTGGTGGAGGTGTGGGGGTCAATCAGCTTGTTACAATCATCTAAGACTTCATCTTAAGAGTCTTTCTGAATATTCTGGTAAAAATTTGTCTTATTTTAAACAAAATTAAAATATAGAAACTACATAAATGATCTACATTATTATTATTATTTAATCCATTTGTTAACTTTTGGGTTATTTCAGCTTTGGCTACTCTCACCTACCCTGTTTTCCCATCAGTAGGTCACTTGAGATTTGCACCTTTCATCGATTATCTAACACAGCTGTCAAACTCCAGGCCTCGAGGGCCGGTGTCTTGCAGGTTTTAGATGTGTCCTTGATACAACACAGCTGATTTAAATGGCTAAATTACCTCCTGTCTTGAAGTTCTCCAAATCCCTTGTAATGAACTAATCATTTGATTCAGGTGTGTTGACCCAGGGTGATGTCTAAAACCTGCAGGACACTGGCCCTCGAGGCCTGGAGTTCGACACCCCTGATCTAACAGCTTAGTCACACTTGAGTGAAAAAAAGATGCCAACCTTCTTGCAAGTTGGAAAAAATCTGATTGCATTAATTACTTTGCTGTTGGAGACCGATTGGAAGTAGTAGCGACCACTTTCACTTGCAAGGAAATTGCACAGGTCAACTGGTGGTAGGCAGCCTTTCTCTAAACAATCAGTCCGACTTGGACTGAATGCAGTCACTCAGCCAGAAATAACTGTTGCCTAATTTATAAACACACAGATTGCCAACATGTTAAATGTACTCTGAATTATTACGTGACTGAGGGCAAGTCGTTTGTTACACATCAGGGGGTTTGAGTCAACTTGCTGCCAAGTGGTTGTATTGTTGTGTTCCAACATAATAGCACAGTCACCGAGTGCCTATGCTATTTTGCAGTTAAATCACAGTTCTGCAGCAACTATGTCAGCTGGCTTGCACCAAAATCACTCTGAAGATGGCAGCTGACTGCGAGTGGTCACAGACCTGGTCCCCGCCATTTCAAAGGCGATGAGTCTGTTAGTGACCCCATTCACACACACATACAAGCTTCTTTTTTTTTTCAATATAACTCGGGGTTCAGTATCTTGACATTTGAACCACCCCAAATGGCACAAACATTTTGGTTGTGGTGTGGTCTCCCACTACAGTGTGTATAACCATTACCCCTAGAAATGGTGGGTTGTGTATAAAATGGGTGTAATTCTTAAATAGGTAATGCAATACTTTTCTTAAAGGCCTTGGATTAAAGCTGAGTGTCTGTACTTAATTCACATCTTGATTGCTCGATCTTAAATAAAAATCTATTACGGTGGTGCACAGAGCAAAATAAACTGCAACACTGTCCAAACTGTGCCAGTCATGCTCTGGTTCACATCTGTATGACACGGCACAAATGTTCCCAAATGTTCTAGCCCTGCTCCTTATCTACCACTCTGAGCTGAGAGGTAAGAAGGTCGTGTGTATGTGAGCTCACTCACATGGGAAATGAACCGGCAAATCAGGATGAAATGAAAATCAAACGAGAGGGGGTCGACGGAGAAAGGCAATTATCTCTAATGAACAACATTTGTCCCTAGCACACAGTCTCAATCAGATCAACCCTCCTCCCCTCAGTCTCTATTTACGTTCTCTGTTCCCATCTCCATCACAGTACTTGTTCCTCTGCCTCTTGCTGTGCCCTCCCTCCCTTTTCCTGTCATCACCCCATCCGCTCCACAGAGGGACTGCGGGATGCTGGAGGAGTACAACGGTAACAGGTGTCTCATCATTGCGCTAATAACAGGCCACAGGAAGATGTCCACACATATATTTTTATAACAACCAATGGCAGAGATGATAACTCCTCCACCATTCCCTTATATTCAGTCATTTCACGGGTGAATCACCAGGCATAAATAATTCTTACATGTTGATTGCCTACAGCCAAAAAGTCTATCTTGAGACAAATGCCCACACAGTTGCCACAAATGACCAAATCTTCCATTTAACACCAGTTCAAAACGTACATAAAGCTAAAACTCGAAGCAATATGTGTTCTTTTTCTACCCTCAGAGAAAAAAACAACAACAAAACAATTCCATCTTCTGCTTTAATGACACACTGCAAAAGAAGTCCTGGCATCGAAAACTGTCTGCAGAGATTATCGATAATACCATAACTTTTCCTCTTAACCCGTATCCAGCTTGCAGTACATATACAGATGCATCGAGCAGATCACACTGTCTCCTTACACCAGTAACGATCTCTCATTCATCAGCTGGAGACTTAGTTCGGCGCACATAACACACAATTGCACAAACAATCTTCCACACTTAAACAAACCCCAATGAAGCATGTAACTGGTAGCTTGTGCCTGGCTGTACGCTTGTTAGAGAGATATCAGCTTCTGTTTCTCTGTATTACTGTGAGCAAAGAGAATGCAGCTGCTTCCCATTATGTGCATAGGTGGCTGCTCGGGATGCGTGTGCGGCAGTATTCATAGTCATGTTCTGCAGTATCACATGGCAAAATGTGTTTATGCTGCAGGTGCAGAATGAAAGTGAATCCATTATTACAAGAGAACAGGCTCCCATGATGTATGAATAAATCAATATCTAAGCTGTAACCCCTGCAGCACCGTTTATCTAGAACAGTGCACGTGTCATTGACTTCACCCTTTTATCCAAACCGCTTTACAATGTCAAGAGCACACATACTTTTAGCCGGTATTAAATCCTGTCAGTGTGAGTGCTTTTAAAGCCACCGATTTCTTTTTATCTACTTTTTTGTGTGTGCAAGTTGTACGTGGGTGTGTGTTTGTTGGGTCATTACCCAGTCAGCCTGAGGACACAAGAAGCCATTATCCGAGGGAGTCTGGACTCTAAATGTTTGATAAGCCTCTAAAGCGGATGTCCTGTTTCTCCTCTCATATAATACACATGTCATGCAAACATGTGTAATCTAAAGTCGCAGCTACAGTTTAAAAAGAAATTAAATTTTAGTTCCCGGAATTGCTTTTTTTCATAGTTAAGACAGTAGGATGATAATAATAATAATCATAATAATAATAATAATTAATAAAATCCTCCCCCGTATGTTTCTGCTGAAAAGAAACAGGAGTGTAAACGTGCCGGCTCAGCAAAGCACTGAGAGATGCCGAGCAATGAGTCATGTAGCAGTCTGATTAGCTTGCTTTCCTTCCCTTCAAATCCAGAGTTTGTTAGAATCACCCCATCTGTATATCTGTACAAATTAATATAAAAAATAAACACTTGAAAGTCTTGATGGTATTTTCTATTTATTATCAAACTAGCTGTAAATTGTATATAAATCCCACTTTAAAAATATCAGTAATATATTGGTAGTTGTTACTTGGCACTAAAAGCATTACCTTACGATTATTCTTCTTAATGCCTCAACCCGTGACCTTAACGGCAGTAAGAATGACAGTTTGTGTAAATATTAAGTCCTTCATTTAAATGTTACCTGGCCACTTTCCCTCAGAGGAGATCTCTGAAAGCTGACATTTTCAAAGTGCAGGCTACCACGGAGGAATGTCACAAAATATTACACATCCTGCTGGTTTCTGGGAGCAGTAAACTGAGAGGCAGCAAGTCTTCTGGCAGCTTGGGGATTCCATCCAGGACCTCGAGATTTGGCAAACAGGAGAAAACACTGAAAATGAAGAGAGACAGAAAACGAGTATAAATTACACAGACATTATCCTCTAGAGCAGACCTGGGCATTGTATGGCCTACAGGAAATATCCGGCCCTTTGGTTGTCTCCAGGTCGATGGGAAATTAGGATGTACACATAAAAAAGTACACATCACACAGTTTGTCCCACTTCAGTCACCAAACACTCTTTGAATAACTCCCCATTAGAGACCAACTTAATGTTTTTTTGCAAAATCACAATACAACTGTTGCTTTTATTTTGAAACTGCAGTTTTTTTGTTTTGTTTTCTTAAACAATAAACTTGGCATTACAGTGTTAGGGACCGCATTTTGAACTTCATTACGAAACTCAACGCGCAAAGAAATACAAGAATGTGACAGATGAAGAGCGGGAACAGACATCTGAATCTTTTATCCAGGGATGGACCAGTCAACACCAAGATTGTGATTTCCCATAAAATTGGACCCCCCCCCAAATAAGTCATTCTCTGATGGGGAGTTCATAAAGACTTTGGGAGACTCTACTGTATTAAGGTAAACAAGATGAATTGAGGAAATTGTGGGAAATCTGGAGCTTCAGTCTGAGCTTTTTCCTACTGGGCTTAATACGAGAGCTGTGATGTCCAACACAGCCACTGGGACAACATAAATGTTTGCGATTATAGAGGAACTGGCAGCAATGCACTCAGTTAAAGGGACTACAACAGGGAGTGATTTGTTCGTGGAAGTGAGTGGATGTTTGGATAGGCGGGGGCTGAAATGGGACGAAATGATCAAAACGTGATAAATGTTGGTGTTTTTACTCTGCCTATTTCACATATTCACATTCTATTTGTAACCAGTAGTGGTTTAATTAATACTAAGTAGAACTGAGTTCAGCCTCTGGTATAGTCTGCTTACCGTGCACGGTAGTCCTGAGTGAAGGTCACTGGGTTGCGGGTCAGGTTCAGGGAACGGAGTGGGCTGTTCCCCAGAGCTCCCAGTCCCCCCAGGGAACCAATGGCGTTCTCAGACAGACAAAGGTGCTCCACTGCGGGGAGCTTTGGCAGCTGACGCAGACACACCAGGTGGTTACGGTGCAGGTTTAACACTCTGCACCTGCCCATGCCAAACACAAATACTGCTTAGCTTTTTGTTTTGTGCCAAACAGTACAGCACAGACAAGCATACTCAGAAAGAAACAAAAGAAAGAAGGTAAGAAAACACTAATTAGCATGCAAACAGTCCCATCACAGGCTGAACAGAAGAAATATTACATAACCTTCACTTATTTGTTCAAAAACACTGAGCTACTATCTTTAAATAACATAATTTAAAAAAGTGCAATGTGAGTTTCAGAAGCTGATTTCAACACTAAACCCACGTTGCCAACGTTCTAAAAACAATAATGATTAATTATAGAATATAATATTGTTTGACAGGACATTTGTCTTCATTTTTAACAGCTAAATGGATTTAATAAAGCTATAATGAATGCTGTAGTAATGTCAGTCAGATTAATTTCAGTTTTGGACTCTATCTATCTATCTGTCTATCTATCTATCTATCTATCTATCTATCTATCTATCTATCTATCTACATATATATCTACATATATATATATATATATATATATATATATATATATATATATATATATATATATATATATATATATATATATATATATATATATATATATCTACATATATATATATATATATATATACATATATATATATATATATATATATATATACACCATTTGGAATTTCACAGTATGTAATATTCATAGTTTCTCCAGGGAGCTGTTCCAGATGAGGGCGTTGTGCTGCAGCTTGGGTGTCATTTCATACCTTGGCAGACGTACAGAACTCAGGCTGGTGAGGGAGTTGTCAATCAGTTGAAGTTTCTCCACTCGGATCAACCGGCGGAGGATCCGGAGGAAATTTTCTTGCTGGAAGGGATCACCCAAGTCCTGATAGGACAAATTTAACTCCTGAGAAGAGACAGGTGGTAGAGGTGTCAGAAGCAATCTTTGTTGCCCTCTCCTCCTCTTCTTCTCAGTTTGCACCTTCACTTCTTTCCTTTCCGCAGCTGTGACTTTGCTCGTCTGTGCTATATATGGCATCTTTAACATCACACACCCACACATATCCTGCATGCTAGCTTACCAGACAGTTTTCCCAGTTCTCTTGAAGCCTCTCCTCCCATCTCTGTCCTTCTTCCTCTCTCCTCCTGCTCCTCCCTCTCTCCAAACAGATGCCATCCCTCTCTTTTAGATGTAACTCATCTTCTGATGGCCCTTTGATTATAATGTAAATTTTTTTTTAGAAGTCTTTAACAATTTTCACATTATTATTCATCTGGTGAAGAAGCTAAATTAAGAGACTCGCAAGTAATGAAAGCAGCACAAAAATGGCAGCGACACAGCTTCTTTAGAGGTTTTCTAAAACGCTTCATGAGCTAGAAAACTACAATTTATTTTCTATTGCTCTGGTTAGGTTACTGAGGTGGTTTTCTCACATCAGCCACACACCTTCTCTAACCCTGGGGCACGTCAGCTGGTCACCTGTGACATCACACTGCTCCAGGCCATGCCACAATGCAAACTGGAACCGACTTGATGGAAGCTGATGAGAAAAGATGAAGAGGAGAACAGGGTGACAGACGAGATACACAATAAATGTGTTACTATCTGACCACTTCATTAGGTACACCTGTTCATCTGCTTGTTAATGCAAATAGCTAATCAGCCAATCACATGGCAGCATTTAGTTATGTAGAGATGGTCGAGACAGCCTGCAGAACTTCAAACAGAGCATCAGAATTACAAAGAAAGGTGATTTATTTGACTTTAAAAGTGGCATAGTTGTTGGTACCAAATGGGCTGCTCTGGGATTTTCATTGTGTACCAATCTTCTGATGGCTGCACACTGTACTCACATGGCCTCCATAATCTCTACATCTCACTCCAATAGAGCACCACTGGGTTATGATAGAATGGGAGATTCTCATTATGGATACGCGGCCGACAAATCTGCAGAACCTCTCTGAGAATTTGGTCAATATGTACCAAATTCTCTGAGGAGTGTTTCCAGCACCTTGTTGAATCTGCGCCACAAAGGGAAAAGTCCAACCTAGTACGAGCAGGGTGTAACGCAGGTGTGGAGAACTCCAGGCTTCAAGGGCCGGTGTCCTGCAGGTTTTAGATCTCACCCTGGGTCATCACACCTGAATCAAATGATTAGTTCATTACCAGGCCTCTGGAGAACTTCAAGACATGTTGAGGAGGTAATTTAGCCATTTGAATCAGCTGTGTTGGATCAAGGACACATCTAAAACCTGCAGGACACCGGCCCTTGAGGCCTGGAGTTCCCCCACCCCTGGTGTAATGCATAAAGTGGCCAGCGAGTGTAGATTTCCTTCCTTGATTAAATACGTATTTAAGTGCTATTCGTGAATGCACCATTCTGCCAAGTTTCAAAGCTATGATATCATCTGTGACACATATGCAGTCACAAATCTGCAGACACCTTTCAGTGAGGTGTGTTGTGCAAATGACACCAGTTATGAGCCATATTCTCCCCCCAAGTTTAATCACATTCCCCTCATTAATAGTCAAATTAATTTCAGCTTCAAGATCAGGACAGTCAAATAACTGTCATGTCAATGGGCAAAAAGAGAGCGATACATAGGAATCGTTTAGAAGAACAGGAGACACAATTAAGTTTAATCTACTATGGTTGCCCATTAGTCCAACATAAACTTTATTCCCCGAGCATACAGAGAGCTAAAATCAATGGCTCATTTATAAGACTATTAACCAATACTGCTACCTGTGAAGGTCGACAAGAGCCGCTACAGTTTTATTATCCTGTAATGACACATTGTCTTGCTGACATCATCCTTCTCGTCCCTCTCTTTACGTATCAGTGCATGCATTCTTTCCCCAGTTTAGCTCTACCCCCCGTCTACAGGGCTGTGTATCACATCAACTGTATAAAATCAAATAGCAGCTGTTGCTCATAGTTTCACATTAAAATATTTTCCATTTATGCATTTTTTTTCCTCAAATGAAGACTATTTAAAAGTCATCTTGGGATATTTATGCAAATATTTATCATATGAAATGAAAGGTTATGTTCCTATGTTGACTGTTTTTGGGATGCAGCAGCCTTGACCTTATCAACCCTTTTATACTCATCCTGTTCACTCTTACTGTGTAACTCTCCACTCCCTCCGCCTGGTAATCTAGACACAGGAATGACCCAAATCCAGCTAACTGTTGCTCCTCCTTTTCCAGACTCTCCAGTGTAAATGTTTTCTTAATGGACGTAATCTAAATGGGAAGTGCGTATGATTCATTCCCTCATACAGTCTTTATATCACAATATCTGACAACATCTAAATACATTAATAATTTAAAAAAAAGCATCCCTGTCTCTACTAAAACAGGAGCATTAGTCATGCACGCAGCTCAAACCAGAAGGCCTTTTTCTTTTGCAAATAATTATTTAGAGATGCTATTTTGCTGCAGGATTTTAAGCAAAACACTTTGAAGTTGTTTAAGACATGACATACAGAGGGGTTTCGGGGGTTTTTTCAGCCCAAGTGGGAGAACTCTGCATGGAACATAAGAAGGATTAGGTGAGGAGTGATTTTTTTCCCCCCATCTTTCTTAAATCACATATCAGCGAGAGTAAGAGAGTGAGTGAGAAAACACTCTGCACAGCTGTCTAGGCGAGAGGCCAGTGGCTCGAGGGTAAAACAACGAGTGCAGAGAACAGACTGAGAATATTATTCAGCTCAGAGATGGCTAAAAGAGAGAGGGAGACGGGATGAAATGGAAGGCTGTTTAAGATGAAGGAAGGAGGAGGCAAAGGAGAATTTATGAGGGAAGGGTAATCACAGGTTTATCCAGTGTGTGCATGTCACTTACGGGTGTAAATACTAGTCCAGAGTCAGGACTTTGGTCCACAGACAGAGGTGTGCCTGTAACCCTGAATTCAGAGCCATGGGATGAGTGGGATTTGGGGAAACTGCCAGTGAGTGTGTTCACACCTGAAGAGCTGAGAAAAAAAATAAAAAGAGAGACAATAATTATCCCATCTTCCATCCCTGTTTGAAGTGGAGCTGTTCTTTGGTAATGTAATCCCTGGTGTGTGCTAAAACCCTGACCACCGGCCGAGTGGTTAGGGTTACACTGAACTGGGCCCGACAATGCAGATTAGGACCCGTTGCCATAGCTCCAGAGGACACCTGAGCAGGTGCTATTAGGTTATAATAACCTGTGTCGGCAGGGGGTAGCTGGACCCTCTATAATTGATACTGCATGCCCTGTGGCGGTGTGCTAAATAGTTATCATACAAAAGAACTGCGCAGATGATACTATATTTATTTATTTATATTTAATTAAATATATATAAATTAAACGATTTTTAAATGTTATACCTACGTTTTAAGCTAAATTGGCTTCGTTTTTTTTCTTACATATTCGAGGTCCAATAAAAAATATAGAGAGCAAATAAACCGAGGGTAGTAATAGAGACCATTACTGTGATGAACTAAATGAAATGTCAGGCAGAGGTAAGACGACTGTTAAGGATATTATCTCAAATTTTCGAGTTACTGACTTTAGTCTTCCACTTTTTAAATTTTATTGTTATTATATTTTATTTTTTCAGTAGAAACAAGCTTCCACATTTCATTGTAGCCATTTGGCTATGTCACTGAGGGCTAAAGCCTTCAAGTGTTAGCAATGGCATTAATGAAGGTTTCTCTCTATTTAGGTAGAAAACCTTAATTAATGGGCAAATTATTTCACATCACACAAGGTGCACTGGATGAAAAAGCTACACTGACGGGCGTCACAGAGTGAAGCTGGTGTCTATCATGCAGACACAGCTGATTCGCCTTACCTTTCTGACATGTCCCAAGAGCCTTGTGATGAATTTTCCCGGCCTTCTTTAGCACATTGCGGACGGCTCGCTGTAGCCCTGCAGCCCCGTGGCTGTTACCCATGGAGCCCGCCGTGTTTGTTAGGATTCACCCAGCGAGAGTTGACCGTCCTGCTGGCCGGCTGTGGCTCTGCAGAGGGAGACT
Organism: Neolamprologus multifasciatus; assembly: GCF_963576455.1. Classification (NCBI taxonomy): domain Eukaryota; kingdom Metazoa; phylum Chordata; class Actinopteri; order Cichliformes; family Cichlidae; genus Neolamprologus; species Neolamprologus multifasciatus. The sequence continues at coordinate 26,993,624 of NC_140452.1, forward strand.
GACAGCAGTGTGGGCCCAGAGCCGGAGCTGCCAAGGACGCTGCTCAGGCTTATCACTCAGGACAGGTAGAAATTAGAGCAGAGTGCGCGTGAGGGCCGCACCACGCGCTCGTGAAGCTGTTATTCAAAGTTCAAATGGATTGTGACAGCTAGTATAACGAAGGCTTTTCAAAAGTGACAAAATCACAAATGAGCCTGCTGAAACGCAAGTTTTTGTCAGAAAATGTGACCTAGTGATCTCTAGTTCTTTCGTCTTTTTTGCCACACAGCCTCCTCCTCTCGTTTTCTCAAGCAAATGCCTGCCCAAGAAATACCTCGACATATAACTATTTACAAAGTGCGTCAACTCTAAGGCAGTTTACATATGTGTGTAAATTATTGTTAATGTTCACTCGGTATTGTAAACCTTTTGGAAGGCTGACCATGCATTACATTTTGTGAGTTCAGTGGACAATTGTTTCTCCATAGTTTAGCTTATTGAGTTGAACATTTAATAGTGAATCTCACTTCTCACAGTTAAGTGAAAACACTAGGAACTGCTCAGCAGTGTGGAAATGAGTCCTTGTAACTTTGCATAGAGCTTTGGCTTATTGTTAGCTGATTTAGTGCTTCCGATGGACAGTATATAACTCATTATATGATGATCTTTCTTAATGACTTTAGTTGTATTTTTTTTAAGCCAACTTCATTTTGTGTGGCAAACGTAACAAAAGATGTGCACATAAATGTTACATATAAACACATTACATACAAACAAAAGGGAAATATTTTTTAATCAGGATTCTTTTATTCTATTTAAGATATATTAAAATACCGACAGTTTCCTGAGTACCTGATAGTGATCATGACCAGCAGCATGAACAGGTCTCACTCCCTTCACCAGCTACATGATCTGTGTGCATGTGTGTTCAGGAGGTACGTTATGCAGGCTTAAAATAATTCCAAGATGCCTTTGCTGGAAAATGTCTGGCTAAACTCCAAAGGCTTCAATAACTAAAGCATTGCGTGTTTATCATTCACTCACTCGTTTCTTAAAAGACACAGCTGGAGCTGGTTTGGCGCATTAGTGGTTATGCAGCTTTAGAATTAGGGAAAGGCCTGTTGTTTACAGTCTGCATAAGCTGTCGTGTCCTTGAATTAAAAGTGCGTTTAACTTTTGGTAACACTTTATAACACGACCCACGATGAAAGTCGTAATTCCCCAGCACCTAAATCAGATTTCAACATTTTTAATATAATGTAGTTATATTTACATGCAAGTACTTAAAGTCAGGGACATTCGAATAAGGGGCTAAGAAATCATGTTTTTGCTGGAAACAAATAAACAATTATACTGTAAGTAAATTTAAGCACAGCATAATTTCCTGGTAATTTAGTGGAAATTAAAATATATATGTACATTGCACATTTTGGGGTGTGGGATGTATCATGGAGTGGCTTAACCTGCTTAACTATTATTACAGGAGAGGAGACACACATTATAGTCTAAGTAATTTTATTACACCGTGAGTAAAAATGGACAATTGAATAATAGAGAAATCAATTATGCACATCAATTTAATAAATATCAAATAAGAATATATAAAAAAGTAAAGATTTAAAAATGTAAGTTTAAGCCACTCCAAGGTAACAAGGGGAAACTGTTTGTTTTTCCACAAAATTACCAAGAAAATAGACAGTACTTAAAATTCTTGATGCAGTCCTTAAAATGACCCCTTAAATTTACTTACAGTATTATTATTTAAATCTCTAAAAAAGCATGTTAATATATTTACATTTCATTTTAAAAATAAAATGCACTGAAATTCCATTTAATTACAGGGAAATTACACCCTTAGTTGCATGATGTATTATACGTGGTATAAACTGCAAGTGGTACCTACCTTTAAAAAAAACAAAAACAAGACAACAAACAACCTCTACACACAAAGAAAGTGGTACATTATAATGGGAACACATTCATGTTTTTATTGAATAAAATACTCAATACAGCTGGTGTTACTGTTTCTCCCTGTATGTACATCCAAAGCAGTGCAGCAGATCTTGTTCAGCGCACCTGCATGCTCCAGTCACTCTCTAAAGCAACCGCTTTAGCAAGCTTTAAGACGCCCAGCTGGGTCTTAATCAACCACTCTGATGTGATAAGGCATATTAGTTCATTAGCAGTGTAGCCATGTGCCTACAGTGTAAAAATGTCTCAATACTGTCTGGAACAGATATATTACTAAGATTTATCATATAAGGACAAAGTGTTTGCACATGTTTATTCTGCAATAAATATTGAGCATATATATGTATATAGAACACAATGTCAAATGTACAGGGATGTAAGTTAAAGTAAATATTTCCAAAGAGGAAGGGTTTTGTGCATTTTGTGGGCATGAGTGTGAGTGAGTATTAAGCTGCTGAACTTAAAAGGGTTGTGCACTAATTACATCCCAGGTGTACTTCCAGCTCACATACATACAAACCCTACTTTACTAGAGAATATTTACAGCCTCCTCTTTCTGCACGTCTCTATCCAGGAATTTAAAGCTCCCAGTATCAAAACACAGCCACGTAACGTGTCAAATGTCATGTTTCAATATATAATATATCATATAATATTCAGCTTATAGATCTATTGTTTTTTTCATAAAGAGTATAAAACACAGCTGAAGATGGTGACACAAGATAGGTAGCATTTATGACGTCAGGATCTGATTGGCTGAGACTGTGTGACCTCATGTCACAGTTACATGGAGTCAAAGTCATGGTCATTGGGATCGATGATCTCAGGAGTCATGACTCTGCCCATGAAGAGGATGGACCCTGGAGGAAGACAAAAACAAAAACGTATCCCTTATATGTACCAGCTTACTTAAAATATGTATTTTGAAGGTGATGCATAGACACACAAACCACTGATTACTCGTATTTTCACACACAGAGATTCACGCACCTGTTCTCCTGTTTCTGATAATGAAGAAGAATGGGTGATCAGCCATGACCTGTGGGTACAGGACCAGAGTCCTCGTCAGGGCAATCATTCCTAAGAGACGGGGGGGAAAAAACAAAAAAACATCAACACAACAACAAAATGCCATGTATTTAGTAATGTGTGGACTAAAACACAAAAATATACCTGAACCAACAGCTCCCTCTGCCCCCTCCTCTGTCACCTCCAGGTAGGCTTTCTGCACCGCTTTCCCAATGTACAGATCCTCAACATCTGGACAATGTACACAGAAAAAACACAGCACATCGCCTTTTCTTTATAAGATGTATGCATATCTATGCTGAGGTCTAGAATATATCCTGTTACTGACTGAATCAGGATTGCAAGCCAAACATATGGGTCACATCAAGTCACAAGCATTGGTCAGAAACTATTCTTTAGCCAATGATTGCTTTTTAACACTGCCCCCAGTTATCTACCAGCCTGTCTGAACAGAGCGTGTCCTCTGAGTAGATATTTGGCTGAGGAAGTGTTAGCAAGTGCAAGACGTGCCCGAATTCAGTACTGCCTACTCTGTTTCACTATACATCACCAAATCCACCTGATAAGAACAAGCGGTCTTGAGCTAGATTGATAATCCTGAGGGAAACTGACATTATAAAGTTGTTTCAAATGATAAGTAGTTATCAATTTAGCTGAATATTACTTATGTGTCCACGTTATTTACCCAGACATATTTATGTCCCTATTTCTTTGCCTCTGTGGATCTACCTGTCTCACTCTGTGCATCTATTTTTAACAGATGACGTGACAGCTCTGACCTGCCCACTCAGTGCCAGTTACCTTGGTTACCTTGGAAAGTACTGAAGGCTATTTCACTGCTCCCGAGAAGAAGAACAAGTATTAAATGTTACATACTGAAGCGTTTTAGGAGTTTATGTGCTTCATTTTTATGCCTCACCTGTCATGGCAGAGAGATCAGCATTGTTGGTAAAGATGTTCTTTATTCCCAGTTCCTGCAGAGTGTCCTTCAGATCAATCTTCTGCTCCACCTTAAACCTGAACAGGTGAGGTTTGACTTAGAGTTGAGTTTGGGATTCAAAAAGGGGACTATAATGTAAATGGTCTAAAGGCGCAAAGGTGACAGATGAAGCTAGCGACACATACCACAACATAAGTGAGAGGTGGTGAGTGGACTTGCACATCTATAAAAGTCTCACCTCGGTAGGTAGACTTCCACCTTCTGTCGTTTGACATTGTTAGCCCACTCCTCCAGCAGTGGCGCTTTAATGATGGGCTCCAGGGAGGCCAGAGGTACTTCCTGCCGAGGAAGAACGATCATCATGGACATGTCCTCTCCCTCGTAGGGCATTTCCAACACCTGGTACACACCGCCGGCCTCCTGTGAGCCGTCACTGAATTCGCCTGATAGGGAGGAAACATACAAATCTGTGGGTATTGATGGATATATGCGAAAGCTTGCACGCTCATGTTGTATGTGCAGGTGGCCCCCTGTAATGTGTTTGTGAAGTTCACTGAGGAAGAACATTTACAAATGGAAGCACGCTGAGGCGCATTGATTGGCCGTATTGATTACAGAGTGCGTGTGGTCATTTCCCCCAATGCTTTAATTAAAAACCACTGACGCTTAACTTCAAAGGCTTTTCTTACACTTTGTGTGAAAACGGATTACATCCATTGTATACTGTATGTAGTCGCCTAGTACTAACAGCACCCTGTTGAAAGCCCAAGAAAAATTCAGTTATGCAGTGAAAGTGAGTGTGTTTGACTATGTCTTTCAGTTAAATGCCCCCCCCCTCCGCACAAATGTGATCATGACTTTCTGCAGGTAGAAATTAAACCAAGTAAGCCTGTAAAGTATAGCGGTAAAAAACAATAATGAAACAAAAACACCTCAGTATATATCAATAAAGATGTGTAGCTGCATAGCAGAGACCACCCTCACTAACTTCTAATGCACACCCAGTCATTTTGTTTTATAAGCCTGAAATATGACAGAAACTGGCTTCAGGGGTAATTCCTAGTAGGCTTTTAAGGGGTAAAGAGTTCAATCTGAACATGCTGCTTAGATTTTGGAGTATAAGATAAAGTCTATGAAGAATTTGATCCAATTCTTTGCACATAAGTCTTCTTTTGAAACTGCTTTAGGGGGGAAAATTACAACAAAAAGACTCCTCACCCTTCATTAAGTGAGCATTCTTGCTGTTAGGGAAGCAGCCACGCAGCAGATAATGTGGCCTCCCGAAACATTTTACTTAACCAATATGATTTCGCTTCATAATGCACAATCACACTCTGTGGATCGTGCTGCAGAAAGCAACCTTTTCCCTAAGGACCTGTCCTTGTTTTGCAGCTCTCAAATACGCCATATCCACACCCATTCACACATGCACAAATTTCCTTGATCCTGCGTATGTGAGCATGTGTGAATGTAGGTGTGCGCGAGCATCCTCGCTGCACTCGTACACAGACGGGACCAAAATAACTGAAATGCACCAGCGTTTGCAGCAGAGCCGTAAGACTGTGATGCGACTGTTTTCGGCAGTACGGCAGACTAAGAAAGATGCGGAAGAAACAGACGAGAGTAAGTCACATGTAACAGCACAGCAGACAAACTGCAGGGTTCTGTGCAGTATTGCATCTCCCAGCAAAACACAGAAATTTACCGTGTATAGTACATCTAAGCTCTGGAACTTAAAGACAGCATAGATCCAGAAAATAAACCAATGGCACCTACGTCGATTTAGTTACATAATAACTAGACTGTAACATCACAACTTGGTTACAAAAAAATTACTACTGCATTGCTGCAATTTAGAAAACAAAATAAAACAAACAAACAAAAAAAACATGTCGCATTGTGCAAAACAGTGTGCATGTTGCAACGTAATGACAAAGACTTAATAACAGAAGTCAAAAAGTCTAATCAGATTTCTGCAGATCATTACATTTAAGCAAAAAAGAAAGAAAAAGAATAGAAAAGTTTGGGTTACTTTAATGGTATTAGAACTAGACACAGATAAACATCCTCCAGAGGCTAACAGAAAAGAAAAAAGGACATATGCTGAACAACAAAAAAAAAGAAAAGAAATCAACACACTTAAAAAGAAAACAAAGCAAAAGCCTCCCTTTATTTGTACCTTCAAAACTAATATAGTAGCACACAGCTTAGCACAGACTGTGACAATTAAGTGCTGATATTTCTGACACGAAAAGCTTTCAAAACCTCCACTAAGATGAAAAGACGTACCGGCGGTGTCTGTGCGAGTGAACAGAATTTTAACCGAGCTGAAAACCGGAGCCTATTTCAGGGAATAACACTCGACATGACATATGAATATTTTACAACAAAGATTAACATTTTAAATAACCTCAGGAAATACGAGCTGAAAATCAAGGCCTGCGGAGAAAATGCCACGAGTACAAATCTAAAACTGCAAACACACACACACACACTGTTCTTTCCTACCATAGTAGAAGTCTCCCTGCTGGTACATCATGAGTGTCTGGACTTCAGAGCCGTCATCTCTGCTGAAGGAAAAGGTCCTGGTGTTCTCCGGCCTGAACTGGTTTTTCCAGGAGCCTCTGAAATAAACTGCGTTCACCAGGGTCAGACGGGTCACGCTGCTGAAGTCATCGGCTGAGAGCAGAGCCCGGATTTTACCTGGAGGGAGCGATTTGTACGGTTTGTTTAAAACACCTTGGTTTCCATTAGCGCCAAGATAGCCCCCTACTGAGGTGGTTTTTAGCATGTGGATGCAATTACACAAAAACCAAGGTGTTGCAACTGCTTTGACAATGCTCCATGTCAGCAGCTCATAATTGGATTGTTGTTGTCTGAAGAAGAAGGTGCACGCATACACCATGCTCTTGGTTAGCAACGTGCATGGAGGCTACTACCATTGCTGTATGTTTAAATCCATTACTCCAGACTCCTAAACATGAGGCAGATTTTAACAGAGGATGGCTGTATATCTATCAGTATGCATTCATTCAGTCTCTTTAACAGCATCCCCACTTTTTCCCTCTCTCTGTAACTTACTGTCGGTGTGATTCTCCACCCATTTGTTAACCTGCTCAGCCACGGCAGACGATTCGCTGAAGTCAACCGTTTCCACGTCAGCTCGGAAGTACTTCTTCATCAAATGCAGAAACTCTGGGTTAAAGGTGACACCTTCCTGCAAAAACAGGCTGTTGGCAAATCGGATCACATAGTGGCTGTCATCATCCAACAGGGCCGCTGTCAGGTTCTGGAGCAAGGAGAACTCGACACCTGGAGAATAAAAGGACAGACACATGTTCTTACTTTAGACATTATTTAAAAGCTTTGAGCATCACATGTGCTGTTATACAAGATCATTTGAAAAATACATATTCGAAAATTCCAAGATTTTCAAAATTTGTCCGACCCAGAGGGCAGTTTTCCTCTTTGCACCAGTCCATCTTAAATACGCTTCATCACAGAGAAAATGGAGGCATTTTTAAAATCTTTTTTACCAACAACGGTTCCTGTGAGTTACACTACAAAACCTTATTTATTTTAAATGCGATGTCTGAAGGTCCACAGATCATAGCCTATCAATATCACTTCATCTCTTGTGTCCAGGTCCTCTGAATCTTTTAATTCTATTATGTACTATAACGAATAAAGCCCCCAAATTATTTTATCTTATTTTGACAAATTTTCTCCTTAAATTATTGATCCAATCTTTTTTTTTTTTTTGGTTGGTCATATGGATTCTTCATTGTCATTTACAAAGATACAAAAGTCAGCTGACTCAGTTGTTTGCTGATCTTTCCTGGGATGTAGATGCTGTGTTGTGTGAATTCATTACTCTCTTACTCTCTCCTGATGTTACTCCAAACTTTTGAACTTGACACAGGGAACATGCGCACGTCATCAATGTGTTTAAATATACTCTCATGTGAGTCACTGTCAGTGTTGGGCCAGAAAATAAAAATGACACACGCCGAGGTGTTTCCTGGGTCTCGAGCGTTACATGAATCTGCTGCGTGAGTCATTGTGCCGATGTCAACGAGGAAAAAATGAGGAACGCTTCACGAATTTGCGTGTCATCCTTGCGCAGGGGCCATGCTAATCTTCTCTGTATCGTTCCAATTTTAGTATATGTGCTGCCGAAGTAACACTATTGATCCAATCTTTCCAGTGAACCTCTCCACATCCCCCACCCAGGGGAGGCTATGACTCAGGCGGTGGAGCGGGTCATCTACTATTTGGAAGGTCAGTGGTTTGATCCATGCCTTCTCCAGTAACGCGATAGATTAGCGACCTGTCCAGGGTGTACCCCGCCTCTCGCCCTATGACAGGTGGGACAGGCTCCAGCCTCCCCCGTGACCCTGAATTGGATAAGCGGAAGAAAATGGACGGATGGACGGGAAGACACTAAACCCAGAGTTGCCTCCGATCCATCCATCAGAGTGTAAATGAATGTTAGGTTCAAAGCACGCATGAATGGTTGACTGAGGCTTGTAGTAAGAGCTTTGAGCGGTAACATAGAGTAAAAAAACAACCTCAGCTTATAAATAATATTCTATTCTATAATATATTATTTTTGTACCATAGCAATAGATATACAAAACAATATATAAATGTTTCAATCGTTCATGTGTATAAAGGTGTATAAGAGAAGGAGAGCCCCTGAATCCTACTCATCTTGTGTAAAGAATTACATTTGCATTTGTTGTGTCAAAGACTCATCTCCACTCATTTACTCCTGACCTTGACGTGTGTGAACTGCTGCTTATAAACACGTTTCACCTGGCAGCAGATGGCTGAATCCGACAGCCTGTCGTATCTCCTCTAGTGAAGCCCCCCTGGCTCCCAGCTCCACCATGCCCAGGGCCACGGCCACGCTCAGCGGGGAGAAAATGATGTTGTCTTGACCCCCTGCTGCCTGCAGCCTTTGGTACAGTCTGACCGAGAACTCTGATGTAGTGTCCTCTGGAATGTCCGCCGCACGGCAACCGTAGCCCGGCAACAGGATGGAGAGGAGGAGGAGCGGGGACAAAACGTCCAGGATCAACATCGCAGCACAGACCACAGAGAGCTGAGTGAAAGAGGGCGGGTATGCAGTGGATTGAAAGAAAAAGAAAGATGAGAAATTTATTATGAAGATTGAGAGAACGGTGGGATAAGAGGAGCGAGGAAGAAGGAAAAAGAAGAAGAGAGGAAATTAAGTTGAACAATATGTTTGAAATATAGATGGAGAGAGCCAAATGTATATGGAAGGTTGGAAAAAAGGAGGATGCAGACATATAGATGAGAGAAAATTATTAGGAATAAGAGATTGAGTCAAAAGTAGAGTTTAGATGGGACAGAGAGGCAAAGGTAGAGACAACAACACGCAGGAGAGATAATGAGATAAAGCAGAAAAGATTATTGAGCGGGGGAGATGAAGGACAAGAGGATTTTGGAAGAGACAGACAGAGATGAAAGACACAGTAGGGATGTAGGATAATGAATAGGACGAGAGAGAGTTAGAAAACATCTGTCAATCAACCAGTCTGCCAATTTTAATTTTACAGGGGAATAAAAAAAATACATGTATACAAATACTCACTGTACCAAATTCCCTCCTCCTTAAATCACAGTAAAGTACTGTCAGTACTGACATCGCATGCACTGTAATCTACAAAAACACTTCCTTACTCTAGAAAAATGTTTTATACTATTATGTTACTGTAACATTCAGTGTAACAGTCAGAGCTGAGGTGCTACAGGAAGTTTATATCTGCTTTTAAATTAAATCAACCAAAAGTGCTATAAGAGGCAGTAGGACTCTTGCAAAGGTAATGTATCATTATCCTAAGATGTTCAGTAGACATCCTGATGTTCAGTGTTACATGGTAGCAGAAGTCATTCGAGAAATGGAAAAATACTGTTAAAATGTATGAAAAAGAAAGAAAGAGGCCATGACACATACAGTACATGTGTGAAGCTGACTACAGTGAGTACTGCTATTCAGAGCACATTTGCTAAATGAACCTCTAAATATTTCATGGCCATTCTTATCATCTTGAGTAAAATCAGCTTCTTTCCTTTAAAACATGCTTTGCTCTGTGCGTTTTGAAGGTCTCTGATGTGAACGGGCGATTTTCTTTCCGTTTGTGGAGAGTAAGTGACTTGGAAAAAGGCCTTTACCTTCCCCCCCATATCTTGCCATGCCAACACAGTTCTGGCCCTCTTTTCCCCTCTTGCTCTTATCCATATTTAATCCTGTCCTCACCACTCTTTTCCTCTCTCCCTCTCTCTTTACATCCCCAGATTGATGGGACACACACACACACACACACACACACACACACACACACACACACACACACACACACACACACACACACTTGTTGCCAAGCAACATTGTTTTTTGCTGGCCAAACAGAAAAAAAAAAATCGAGTGATCATTTCCATAAACATGGAGGAAGTTATCAAGTGCAGGGCGCGTGAGATAGAGAGCATTTGTTTTGCTGTTTGTCTCTCTGTTGTGCTGTTACTATTATAGGTTGTATAAAGGGTTCAATTAGCAGCCTGGCTGGAATCTGCTGGCTGCACGTGTGAGATGGCAGGTGTTGGTGGTGACAATGTACCTGAGTGTCAACAGCATAAACAATGGGCAGCAGCCAGAAAATTAGTGCCCCACTCTGCTGCGTCCTGTTCTTTCCTCTGCTCTGCGCTGGCATGTGGCAAACAATCTACCTTCCTGAAATGAACCGGTCCAGCCCTGCTACACTGTTATATGCACTTTACTGTATCTGCTGCATGCTTCATGTACCCACAGTCCTCCACTGTGATCCAACAGCTACCTGATCACAGTGGATCAACATGTTCCTGTAATACTATTTTATTTTTTTTTACTCACAGCTCAGTAAAGCTCAGGTAAAAACAGCTCACAGAGGGGGAAAAAGGAAAAAAAAAACTAACTTTTCTTTGGTTTAGAAAAATAAAAATAAAACAAGCGTTCTTTTAAAAGATTTAAACCATCAAAAGAAGAAAGAGGCAGAGAAGAGAGTGAGTTTCACAGAAAAGGAAAATCAGAGAGTACTGAAAGACTTAAATAATGGAAATAAATGAACAAAAATCACTAGCCTTAACCTTCAAGTAACACCCCAGATTAAACCAGTACAGCTGAACATGCCTGCTTATATTTTACACCATACTGTTGCTCTCATTCTCATTCCTGCACACCATCACATGTCACTTCCTTCTCAGGTGACACTTCTCAGGTGACAGTCGCGAACTTGTCTTGTACTCTGGCATTGCAGGGACCATGAAGCCTGGTGGATTTGCATCCATCAGTCTGAGCAAATGGAAATTTATTTGACTTTCCAATTTTCCTTCACACGCAGTCACCTCCAGAATCCCTTGTCACTTACACTTTGCTCTCCATGTAACCAAGTAATACGCTCAGGGGAGACTTTATTGGGTACACCTGTTCAGCCAATCAGCCAATCACATGGCAGCAACTCAATGCATTTAGGCATTCAGACACAATATTAATTGGTTAAGTGTTTGCAGTTTTAGCATACAATCTGATTGTCTTGATCATATTTAAAATCTCACAGTTGCCAGCTGAGAGTCAATGAATTAACCATTAGCTGACCCTAAAAAGACACTGCTGATTGCCTGTGTAACCAAAGCCTAATACAGCTCATTATAGTGTCCCAACGCTCCCAAACCTATTAAAAACCCATCAACGAGCCACACAATCATATCCAGTAACATGCTGCTTCACTGAAGTCAACATGGACACTGTTGTTTACTTATTTTGTCTCAATGCCACACGCACTATCACCCTAGAGCAAGAAACACATATTAGTCCACAGCTGAAAATAGTCCCCAGCCGATTCGCAATTTACTCCTATTTAAGCAACCTTTGCCCAGCGGGTTTGAAAAATGTGACTTTTTGCTTTTTGTTTTACGTTTTCAGTTAAAACGAATGTGCTCCAGGCCGACATGCACACTGGCAGGCTGTTGGTTTGTGTGCTTTCATTGGATTTGGTGACAGTGACTCTACCATTATCCTTTAATGTTTTCATTCATTATGGTCAACAAATGCAGAGTGAAAACACTAAAATGTGAAAAGAAATAAATGCATTAAGCTAGCTGTATATAAACTGTGGGTACGGCCTTGAACATCAACTTCAAATAGACTTTAAAAAAAAAAAAAAAAAAGATTAAATAACTCCTTGAAGGCTCGACGCTGATATATTTTGTTAATTACACCATTCGTTACATGCACACCTGTTCTCACATATCATGCTGTAAGTCTGACACTACAGAGAGCAGAGAAGTCCAGAGAAAGTGTAAGGGGCCGAGGGAAAGGAGGGGGCGGCTGGCACAGATGTAAATGGAGATAATGTTCCTGACCTTCTGAGCTGTGGGAGCTGAACTTTCCTCAGACAGTCAGCCTTGTTTTCTGTAAGGAAAGATCCAGCCATGCAGTAAAGTCGGAGAAAGCGGCGTAGAGTGCAATTGTGCGCGCACCTCATTGTGTGTGTGTCTGCATACAAGTGTGCATGTGTGAGTGGATAATAACACCATGGGTGGCTGGCTTTTTACTTGTAACATCGACACCATTCTGACCTTTTTCGGCTGAGGATCCCACACTCTTCCATTTTAACCACTGATGACTATGAGACCAATTTCGGCGCTGATCTTCTCAAGTGGGTCTCCCAGCATGCCACCCATCTAATCCAGGAAAGACAACACCCAGCTACACATAATGTCCTCTCGTGACTGAAAGAACCTAATATGTCAGAAAATCTTTTATGGTTTAAGTTGCAAGACTTTAATCCTGATAACTGAATGAATTCTGTGCAATTAAACTCGGTGGCCTTTAAAGGCAGCCTTTAATCTCTCAGTGTAATCGGAATTCTCAGACAAAACAGATCGGCAGTTGACATTTCCACAATTAAAGCATGACGTCACCCAAAATCACAGCACATAGGTTAATCCTTACTGCCATTTAAACCCAACACCTTGAGGTGGCACGCTTCGGAGACCGGAGGAATTTATTAAACGTGAACATCCTCACTCACTGTTCAAATCCACACACACGTTTCCACATGCAATTCCAAGACAAGGTTTCTACGGCAACTACAAGTGATGGACATTTTTCATTTTGCCAGGAGACAAGTCCTCAGATTTTTTTTCCTCTACCCTCTCGTTCTCTTTCTGTTTAGGCAGATATACATTTTATGAATCTGTTCAGCAATTTCGGTCTTCACTAATCTCGTCTCTTTGCAAGAACTCTGCGCACCAGTTACAGTTCTGTCACGTAAAACTGTTTGGCACACACACACACACACACACACACACACACACACACACACACACACACACACACACACACACACACACACACACACACACACACACACACACACACACACACACACACACACACACACACACACACACACACACACACACACACACACACACACACACACACACACACTGCAGCTGGTTATTTTGCAAAAACAAGGAAAACTTCTGCTGTTTTTTTCCACTTTTCCCTGGAAACAAGGAGCTGCAGCAAAGTCCTCCAACTGTGCCTCCTGCTTAGGCACGCTTCAAATCTCAGCACTCTACTTCACTTTGGCTCCAAGTACACTTCCAAGCTGCTGAATCTTTGACAAGTTCTGTGAAAATGCTAACAACCCGTTTCATCAAGGCCTATTCCTCTGGGGGGAAAAAAAACCTTCAGAGAATGAGGTCTATGATCATCTGCGGCCCAGAAAAACCTTCAATTTCTACAACGGATGACCTGTTTAAACTGGCAGGGGCAATCTGGTGTGATTTGGAGGCGATTGTGGCTCAAGTTTGCCTTGTAATCGGAAGGTTGCCGGTTCGAGCCCTGGCTTGGACAGTCTTGGTTGTTGTGTCCTTGGGCGAAACACTTCACCCGTTGCCTACTGGTGGTGGTCAGAGGGCCCGGTGGCGCCAGTGTCCGGCAGCCTTGCCTCTGTCAGTGCGCCCCAGGGTGGCTGGGGTTACAATGTAGCTTGCCATCACCAGTGTGTGAATGTGTGTGTGAATGGGTGGATGACTGGTTGTGTAAAGCGCTTTGGGGTCCTTAGGGACTAGTAAAAGCGCTATACAAATACAGGCCATTTACCATTTCACCATGAATATGTTTATAAAGGCTTATAAAGGCCTTTGCAGTATGGAGATAATGGCGTCTGATTATCATTCATGAATTTAAACTTTTCCCTAGAGGTGCCATAGAAGCTGCAGTTTACATGGATTTGAATTAAGCCAGATGCCAAAAGAAGCATGCATGCCCGCATTAAAAACAATTACACTTCCATAGAACGGGCATCATCAATCTTAAACCGCTCGTGACTCTGTGAGCGTCTCTTTTGCCAGCTTAATGAGTACCTGTTGCTCAACCGCTCATGTGAAGAATCCCAAGGACAAGGAAATATTTACATAGGGAGGGCTGCAATAAAGCCCACTGCTGGTGGAGCCCATTGCAGTCAAAGAGCACTAAACTCCTGTGGTGAGGGAAGAGACTTCCATTATAGTGCACAATAAATTTCATCCAATTCATCAATCAAACTGTCTGGTCTGCTCACGCCCCCTGCTCCCATCTAACCAAGCAGCTAAATGGCTGCAAAGATGTTATCTAAAGAAGCCCTTTCAGGGACCTAACCTTTCAAACCACAATCATCTTCCTTGCAAAAGTACATACTCACCTCGATTTACTTAAAATGAATGCAGCAGAAAATGTTAAAGCACTCACAAAAGAATAATGTGCAATGGATGAAACAAAACCGCAAAAATTTTATATGATGGGAGTTATTTAATATTCAAAGGAATGATAACACAAAAAGCTGCTACAATTTAATATGACTCAGACTTCTTTTATCACCAGGTGGTTGATTTTATACATTAGTGGCAACATGATGCTAAAATGGGGTAAAGTAAAAGACAGTGACACGAACCAAATCACAAAAATCCCAGCTAACGTGCACAATATTTTAAATTAGTTAGGATTTAGCTCAAATTAACAGGAACACTAAAATCCAAATAGCAGCTCGGTTCTATTCTGTGCAATTCTTTCATTTAGCTTTTGAAAGGGAGTGAAAAAAAAATCATCTTCTCTCCAACAACTTTGGGATTAACTTGTTTATAGCTTTTAATTTGGAAAGGGGCCATTTTAATGAATTAAGTTTTCTCAATCACATGAAATTGTAATCGAGCGTGAAATGTGTTACAGATTGTTATTCTTTCTGTAACTAAGAAGTGAACAGAAGATTTGTGCTGTATTACACATGGATACAGAGGAGAGGAAAACTCTGTTTCCACAGGCTCAGGACTGATTACCCAAATCTGTCTGCTGCTTTTATAGCATTATTATTAGTGAAGGATGGGTTATGTATGATTGAGAGTGCAACCCACAATGATGACACAGCAGTCGGTGCTGTAGCAACACCTTATTAGTCACTGTTATTTAGTAACTGTTAAACAAAGCTGATTGCACCTACTTATGCTTAAGTTTGGTTAAGCACCACTCTAATTCTGGCCCTGCAGTTCACACCCATTCCCGTGGTACTTTTGTTTGCCATGTGATTGAATGTAGCCTGTGCATGGCTAATGTCAGAACATTAGCTTATCCAGTGCCTTGTTAGTAATGACACACTGTGCTATTGAAGCTGCCTGGAGTCCCAAGATGCTCACTGCACACTCCACAGAGGGCAAACAGAGGTTAACAACTCTTTATTAATCCCTGCTAACAGAGACATCCAGAGGGAGAAGCACATACACAGACACACACACACTCACAGAGGGGTACAAGGACCGTTTTTTGGTAGAAAATTAGCAAAAGAGGAGAAGACACAAATAAAAACAGAAAGACATATGTTTGTGGCAGGAGGTGTACTGAGGAGCTGCATGGAGGTAGCTTAGCAGTCTGAGCCAGTCATATCTCACGGCCCCCTGCACGGCATGGCAAGATGGTTGACTGCTCCCCACACTCTGCCCTGGCACACTAAACAGTGTCTCTTTTTCTTCGTCCATATCAGCGCACACACACACACACACACACACACACACACCTCTGGTGCTGTGGGAGCACATTTAGAAGGTTTGAGTTGTAATTGGATCGGCCTTTATTTGGGGTCAGCGGTAAAAGTGAAAAGACTGGGGGCTTTTTCAAATGGTCTACAGCACAGGAAAGGTCACTATCAACTAGTCCAGTGGGGGAAGAGTACACATACAGTCACGTTCGTAAGTGTTTGGACAACGACACGATTTTTGTGCAGTTTTGGGACTGTGCATCGCTACAGTGCATTTTAAAGAAAACATTCAGGATGTTAGTGAAAAATACTGTATTAGCTGTTTATGGATTACAGCCATTCTTATCCACCGTCGCCGATTTTCAGGGAGTCCGAAGTAAATTGGACAATTTCCTAACAAGCAGTTTCATGGTTAGTTGAGGCCTGCTCCCTCATTATTTTATTACAAATTAAGAAAATGAGAAATCTAGAGTTGATTCGATAGCATTTGATAGCTTTTCAGTGGAATATTAAATATTATAAACAATGAATGCACTGAGCAGCTCAGCAGCATTAAAAGGCCTGAAAGACCACAGAAGACAACTATGATGACAGATTTATTTCTATGGTTAGGTTAAGCATCTTCACAACATCTAACCAAGTCAAGAACATTCTTGAAGAGGTCGGACTGTCACTGTCAAAGTCTACAATCAAGAGACTTCTTCAAGAATGTAAATACAGAGTTTACAACAACCTGCAAACCTCTGGTTACACTGAAGAACAAGAGGGCCAGACTGGACTTTTCCAGAAAATATCTGAAAGAGCCTACACAGCTCTGGAGATTATTCTTTGGACAGATGAAACCGAGATGAACTTGTACCAGAATGATGAGAAGAGAAAGGTATGGAGAAGGAAAGAAATGCATATTATCTGTCAAACAACGCGATGTTATAACATGGGTCTATATGGCTTCCAGTGGAGCTGGGCAGCTATTGTTTATTGATGAGGTGACGCTATACTCTCTGCTCAGATTCAGCTAAATGCTGCAAAACTGATTGGACAGCGCTTCACAATATAAATTGATAATGATCCAAAGCAAAAGCAGTCCAGGGTTTTTTTTAAGGCAGTGAAACTGGATATTCTTCCATGGTCAGGTCAGGCACAACAGTGCATAGCTTTTAGTTACTGAAGGCGGTACAGGCCTGGCATCTCAAGGGAAACTGAAGCATTTGATGACTGCAAGGGATTTTTACAATTATGTTAGTTTGTCTTATTATAATCTTGTAATCTCTGGGGAAAAAAAGTCGGAATTTCAACACATTTAATGCAACTTAAAAAAAACTGCTTTGAAAGTCTGCACTTTAATCCCATATTGATGGCTTGATTTACAAAACAAGGCAAAACTACAAAAAAACATGTCGTTGTCCAAATACTTACAGACCTAGCAGTGCCCGTATATCTGGGGTGGTAACAGAGATAAGAAAAAAGAGACAAGGCAGGTGATCCTCAATAAAAAGCTGTGACGAGGCTGCTGAGAGGCAGAGTGATAATGAAGGTTTCGAAACTGTTAGCCTGCAGGTGTAAACATTTAGGGAATAAATTAAACTGATTTTGAGTTAAAGTCTTCTGACTACAGATGTAAAAAAAAAAAAAAAAGAAAAAAAAAAAGAAGAAGCTGGGCAATGCGAAAATCTTGTTCTTTTTTTTTTTGTTTGTTTTTTTCAGAGGAGACACAGGATAGCAGGAAATGCACAGGTGTATTCATGACGGCTGCATTCAACCCAGGTGAGGTCATGCGTCCTGTGTCTACACTACCTGCTGAACAGCTAGTGGTGCAAAAGCAGCAGTCT
The DNA here is from genome assembly GCF_963576455.1 of Neolamprologus multifasciatus. NCBI lineage: Eukaryota > Metazoa > Chordata > Actinopteri > Cichliformes > Cichlidae > Neolamprologus > Neolamprologus multifasciatus. The sequence goes on from NC_140452.1 coordinate 27,011,452, forward strand.
ACTTTGTGAGTAGTATGTGTTTTGCATATAGATTGGGTTATCAAATGACTGTCACCATTTTATTTTCCTCCTCAGATAGATCTTCTACTTGCACTCATCCTCTCTCCTCTACACTTGGCATCACAAATCAATCAACAGATCAGTTCCAGGGTACAAGTGTATAAACACAGGTACGTATTACACTTGTTAAATGAAACAAAATAAAATTATTTTTTTAAAAAAACCTTTAATTGTATGCAATCCTCACTCTTGCAGATAAATATTTTTAAATCGTTTTCAAATTTTTAAAAGCATACCTCAGTATTTTAGGTAGCTTTAGGTGTTAATATCCTCGGTTTTCAATGCTTTCCAACATGGATGCATTTAATTTGGGATGCCAGCTTTTGGCAGCTTTGCTACCTAAATCTAAGATGAGCTATTTCCGTTGTTTTGACGTCTTCCCCTCACCTGACCTCTTACTCTTGTAATATTTCTGCTCCCTCATCCTCACATCTGTCCAAATATAAGCTAAATATCCTGTGTATTTGCTCCCGCTGAGCACACTCGGGACAAACCTGCGGCTTGAAAGAGTATATGCAGGTAGCGTGCTTCGGTGTGCGAGTTTATTTTACGCAGAACAAAAAAGGCAGAAGAAAGGCCGCACAAGTGCACTGCATGCACAGTGTGCTCAGTAACTGTGGGGCGAAGACATGTACTGCAGAACACAGATGTTAAACTTCTTCTTATGGTTCACACGGCAGCACATAGCAAGCTTGAGCCCAGCTTGAGGAAACAGAGTATCTTCCTTACTGCTCCTTATTCTCGCAGCCACACGTGTAGCTGACAGATGCATGTCAGCAGTCCTGCACACATATAGATTTGTAAGGTTCTTGTTAGCATTCGCACACACAAGCAATCACAGCTCGGCGTGCTGTGCCGTTCAAACCCAGGCACTTACTTTTCCCTCCTCTCTCATTTTGTTTCACTAGGACGATTTGAAAGACATTTAATTATTGAAATGCAATTAATGCAGTGCTATGTGGGAAAAGAGAGAACACACACACACATACACATGTATGCAAGCGCTGAAACCGTAGGCAGGCACAGGGGGGCAAACAGCAGGCTATCAGCGGGGATTAACCAGTGATTCAAATCCATATGGGATTAATACATTGAGATTATGACCTAAAAGGATACTCTGTTTTCCTGTTTCCCTAAATGAGGATTTAGAAAAGTCACTGTTTTAGTGGCAGAGATAAGCAGATGTGAGAGGTGGATTGAGAGAATGAGACATGAGAGAGAGGAACGCTGAAATATTTATTGCGGACTTTTGCTTTGCTAGACTCACATAAATGCCACAAGAATACGTGATATCATGAGAAAAAAAAAATCATAAATGTTTTAGTGCAATCTACTACTGCAATAATTCCATCTTTTACTGCAATGTTTGAGCAGATTTTTCTGTCTTTCTTTTGTCCACTGCTATTTAACATATAAATAAAACAGACAGTAGGTATAAATTTGACTTATCGATGGCCATCAAAGCCATTATGTACACACACATACATATACAGAGGTCTGCATTAAAGGAATAACAAGTGGTGTGTATGTGTGTTGCTGTGGGGTAGGGATAAGGCAGGACCAAGCTACTACAATCTGCCTCGTTATTTCACACACATTCACTCAATGCGCCTTTGCCTATATTTCAAGGACAAGAACCCCAACACATCGACTGAAGATGATTTCAGTTCAAAAATAAAAAAAACAAACAACAAACAACAACAAAAAACATGCAAGAACTACAACAATTTAACCATGCACCACCGATGAAAATTAAATAGCCCTGGGTAGTGGACACACGGGTAACGGCTTTAATCAGTGTGGGCTTGGGAAAAAATACGTTTGGCTCCAATGTGCGTCTCCACCCGCCCCCCCTATTAAAAGCCCACACATGTTGATTACAGCAATCATAATCCTTTTACACTAGTCCATAAAATGCCCCATTACACCTACTCATTCCTGACAGCTTAATAAACAGAAATTCCTGTGGAAAAACTCAGAAATATCACATTCTTCTGTTATCGTGCAAAAGCTGAGCACTTACGGTTTTCTTATCTCAATATGGTTCACATAAATCAGCGCCGGCGTTGTGCCTGAACCATAGATATGTATATATATTTATTATTGCCAGAAACGGCTCTTACCGATAAAGGGCGTACGGTTGGTTGGGATGGAAGGATGAATAAGTGCGGTCTCTCTCTTTGCTGCTCTCCTCCGCAGCTCACTGTTTTTTCGTTTGCCGCAGACCCCGCCCACTCCACGCCGATTGGTCCAATGAGCGTTGGCCAAAGAGTTTAGGCGTGAGGTGAAATAGTAACTGTCTCCAGCTTCCTTGTATGTCTGTGAATCCGTAAAGCTTCAAGTTACTCTCATTCCAAACATATTTTTTGACCATTCTCACGACAGCCTCTTGCTTATTTTATGAAATAGCAAAGATGTATCACATCTCTCTCTCTCTTGTTTTGCTTCTTTGTTTGTAAAATCTAACCTCCAGCTTAATTATGGTCCTGGAGGTTAGCGGTTAGCACAGTTTCCCTAGCAAACAACGTTCTACAGTAACGCACAATGCTAATAATTGTTAACAGCCGCATCCTGTCAGTATTAACGTACCTTTAATTAAGCCTGGTATTTCTGCGCAACTGACGATATTTTAGCTTTTTGGCAGCGAATTCTCTTGACTGTCGTGAAAACCGTTAATTTCGTTCTTCTGAGAGCTAGCTACCTTATCATTCGTATCATGTTAATTGTAGACGCGTAGACACAAATGTTAACTGTAGACGCATATACACATAAATATCAAGGTATTTTCTTCTTATGTGCTTTTTTAAACATGGTTAAAATGTGTGCGCTCATACCGCAGATAATATTCGTCTCACACTCGACTTAAGGGTTAAAAAGCCATTACCTGTACATACCTGGGAATTGAAGTCTATTTCGGTGTCCCCGGCAATAACGAAACATTGAGGACGTCCATAGAAAGAACTACAAACAGCCTGGAGCGACGCCAACGGGCAGCTCCCAACACCGCCCAACCTGGCTCTCGTCTGCACTTTTATTAGACAATAAAACTTCCTGAACGAGACACAACCCAAAACAAGACGGTAAGATAACTCAACAACACGTCCCCGCCTTCATTCAGCTTTATTTAGTCGCACTTCATAAGGAGGCAACTGGAGTGCTAACAGAACAGATTGAATCACCTGCCCTCGAAGCTGCTGTTCTAACGTTAGTTCGTTACCTATAGACGTGATTTGCTGTTTTCCGGTCAACGGTCCGCCGCTTCTCTCGTCACTGGCAACCGTCTTTTATCAGGTAAGGCTGGTACCGAAACTTTGAGCTCTTTGGATTTGTTTTTAATGTAGTTTGGCGTGCCTGCTAACCACCACATAAACTGGTAAAAGATCTGTGATGGAGCTGAGAAGCAGGGCAACCTCAAATATAGTGACTACTACAGCGAGGTCGGTACCCTTTCAGAAAAGGGCAAAATAAGAGAGTTCAAAACAAACAAACAAAAAAATTATAATACTTTGACTTATAAATGTCAATTGTGAGTTATGACCGTAACCTTTTCAGAGCAATATGCCTCTCTTTGATCCAAGGGTCATTTCACAGAGAACTCTTAAAAAAAAAAAAAAAAAAAAAAAAACCCACCCCGGTGGCTTTAAACTGCCCCAGATATTCATGCTGCTCTGAACACTTTTTTGTTATTCTCCCCCCTTTTTATTTCCAGGAAGAGCTGCATTAGTCTATGCAAATGTCTCAGAAGGGGCTGTAATAACCTTTTGTCCTGGAAGACACTGAATGATTGGTCTGCATTCCATATATATGTGCCAAATGCTACCATTGCCTCTCTGTCTTGGCCTGCACTAAGATTGGCCACACCTTAGTAATTTATGGTTCAGGGAAGTAACAGAGTCTGCAGTGTTACCTTTTTTGGCACATGTAATTGTATATGACGTATCCCTTATAACTAGAAACCAGTGCAATCCTTCCTGTAACCATGGCTGTTGTAAACACTGATTAAACCTCCTTTTAAAATCCTTATCAGATATAATAATGTCACACTTGACCTGTTTACAGTTTTACTCTCTATGCAAGAGCGAGTGCCAAAGGGCAGAACCAAGCATCTGATAAACCTAAGAGCACTCTCAGTTATGGCAGAAAGTCACAGGGTGACGACTTGTCTCGCTCTTGTTTCATTCACCTGCGTGAATAGTGAGCTCGTATGAAAAGGAGTGAACCTGCCCTTTTTAATTAGGGATTTGTTGTACGAATGAAGATTGTCACATAGAGCAATTGAAGCTGTTACGTACTTAAAAATGTAGGTGAGCAAAAACTGGTCCTGGATGTGCCAGGTGTGTGTTCCTGTGTACCCGACAGTAAAAGAGACAGAATACAGGCCTGTAAAAGAGGATGTGCTGGATCTTCCTCTTGTTTTTATTTATGACTAACCTGGTCTGGGGGGAAAAACAAGCTAAAAACCAATACCAAGGTCGTATATTTATCACACCGCCTTGCTTTATTGCAGCAGTCATTTTCAGAAGAGCGTGGTTTTCTGGCACAGGTGTGACTCGTGCCTGTTTTGTCGGCATTCCACCCAGTGGAGCTATAAAGCACAGTCTTTTAAGCAGTATGGCTGTTATAGAATGATCATATCTGTGACTGAAAGACTTTCTTGGAAGAAGTAAACATGGGGTTTGATCTTGTTTAATTGCACAAAAATAGAATTAGAGTGCTCCAGGAACCAGTTCTCTACCTCCTCACTACAATAGAGACATGTTTAAACAGGATAAATTTAGCCTGGTTGTAAACATGGATCATTTTATTTATTTATCTAGGTTTTTTTTTTAATCCCTTACACAGTTGTTTTTGTCAACTACCATCCATCTTTCCCTGCTTGTTCTCCCATCGTGCTCTTTTCTTCTTTAGATCCTTGTCTGCTCCCATTCTGTCAGTCTTCATGACTGATTGAATGCAGTGAAACCGGCATCAGTGGACGAGTGCATGCACAGGGGTCCATCGATTGGTCAAGGATGACCATGGGAGACATGAAGAATGATGCAGCTGCTGCCTCGCTGGCTCCGATGGCTCTCTACACCGTGATGTTTCCTGTCTTGAAGGAGGTAAAGAATAAGAAAAAAAAGAGAGAGTTTGTGACCTTAGAAGAAAATTTCAAGCAGGGGTTGTATTTAACTGTGGAAAGGCTGAGATTGCAGAGTTGATGGTGTAGCCGAATAGAAATACGGAAACGGTAGTGTTAACAAGAACAAGTGGTGGAGAACGAGCAGTAATGAGAAGTGAGCAGACTGCTACTACTAGCTACTACTCATGTTGTTCATCTGATGGTAAATCTGAGTGACTGTCAGTATCTCTGAAGGTTTTTTTTTATCCATGTGAAACATCTCTGTGTATCACACCTGCACGATTACAGGTTACACTTTTCCATTCTCTTTTTTTTTCTTTTGTTATCATTAAAGACCCAGAAAAGGAGTTGAAAACAGTTTTTAAAATGTGGAATTTATCCGTTTCCCAACAGCCATTTTGTCTTGACATTCACTCACCAGATAATTCATCAGATACACTTTAACACAAAGAATTAAGGCAGTTCTGAAGACATAGATTCAACAAGATCATGGAAACATCCATAAGGGGAATCTCCCATTCCAGCACCTCCCGAAGGTGTTCTATTTGATTAACTTCTATTTCTTGTGGAGGCCATTCAAGTACAGAGAACTTATGGTCATGTTCAAGTAACATGGTGTGCTATCCTGGTGGAAGTAGCCATCAGAAGATGGGTACACTGTGGTTACAAAGAGATGGACCTGGGCAACAACAATACTCAGGTAGGCTGTGGTGTTTAAACAATGTTAGTTGGTACTAAGGGTGCTAATATCCACCAGCCTGAACTGTTGATACAGGGGAGGGTGGATCCATGCTTTCATGTTGTTCTGACCCTACCATCCAAATGTGGTAGCAGAAATTGAGACTCATCAAAGCAGGCAACATTTCCCCCCCAATCTGATGTTGACTAGTTTTGTGTGAACTGGAGCCTCAGTTTCCTGTTCTTAGCTGACAGGAGTAGTATCCAGTGTGGTCTTCTGCTGTGTAGCCAGTGTTGGCAAGGTTACTTTTAAAATGTATTCCATTACAGAATACAGAATACATGCCCCAAAATGTATTCTGTAACGTATTCCGTTACGTTACTCAATAAGAGTAACATATTCTGAATACTTTGGATTACTTAATATATTATCATGCTGTTTACAACTACATGAATGTACTATTGCTGTGATTTATTACTGTTACTGAAGGTCCGCGGCTCCGAACCGTAGTAAAGGGACCTCTGGCTAATACGGTGGGTTCTGTGTCGGGCTCGTAGCCGAAAACTAGCTTTACTTTGTTGTCTGGGTCAACTTTGCTAGCAGAGACAGAGAGAGGCGTTGAAAGGCTGCTCCAACAGAACTTATTGTTTTTGGAGGAAAACACGAACACGGTGTACAGTCGAGTCTTAATAGCTTACTTACAACTGGGCTCGTCAGGCTCTCTTCTTGGCTGCAGTGGTTATTATTATATTTAAATGCTTCCAGCTCCCGTTTTTGCTCGATGACAGCTCGTACTTTTCCTTTTTCTCCCTCCCTCGCTCACAGACACATAACGTGTATGGCAGTCCATTCTCCCTGCAGCACGGACTACACTGCCTATGATGCTACATTCTTTAGAGCTATACCTGTAGCATTCTGCCTGTTAGCTTAGCACAACAACAACAAAAAGGCCTCTCTCACCCAGGAAACACGCAGAGCGAGAGAGTCACCCTGTAACCATGGCAACCGTAACGCTGCCACCTGGAACTACAGAACGTAGCTGTCAAACAAAACCCAAACAGTCCTGACCCGCCACAATATGAAACAGGGAAGTACCGCCGTGTAATCCATTTATTTCAACAAAGTAACTGTATTCTGAATACCACCTTTTTAAACGGTAACTGTAACGGAATACAGTTACTCATATTTTGTATTTTAAATACGTAACGGCGGTACATGTATTCCGTTACTCCCCAACACTGTGTGTAGCACATCTGCTTCAAGGTTTGTTGTTTTGCTCTTCTGCATACCTTTTAATAAGTGGTTATGAGTTATTGTTGAGTTCCCTTTAGCTCAAAGCAATCTGGTCAGTGTCCTCTGACACAAACAAGGCAGTTTTTGCCCAGAAACTGCCACTCACTGGATGTGTCTTATTTCTTTCTTTTTTTGGGTGGGAGCAGTTCAGCAGTTTCTGAAATACTTAGACCGGCTTATCTGGGAACAATTGTCATGCTATAGTCAAAGTCTCCTAAATTACCTTTATTTCCTCATTCTGATGCTCAGTTTGAACTTCAGCAGGTCATCTTGGCCAAGTCTTCATGTCTCAATGCAATGAGTTGCTGTTATGTGATTGGCTGATTAGACACTTGCATTATCGAGCAGTTTAATGAGAGTATCTAATAAAGTGGCTGGTAAGCGTTTAAGGTAGTTTAATGAAGGTTCTGTTTTGTTTAAGGCAAGAGCCTTAACTAATGAGATCAGTAACACCTGTATTTACCTGCACCTTTAAGCTAGCTCAAAATTAATGCTCTCCATCCCACGGACTTATCTCAAATCTCGTGGTGATAGATCCTTCTCTGTGGCAGGTCCCAGACTTTGGAATAGTCTCTCCCTAAATATTAGATCTGCACAAACACTTGAGCAATTTAAATCATTACTAAAGACACATTTCTATGCCCTGGCTTTTAACACACTATGACCCAAGCATTTTTGTCTTATTTTAAATAGTTTTAGTTATTGTTAGTAGTAATACACCTGCACTTTTTTTGCCCCCCACCCCCCCCCCCCCCCACCCCACCCCCCTCACCCCCCTCACCCCCCACCCCACACCTCCCACCCCACACCTCCCAGACATTGAGGAAACAGGACCTCCAGACTAGGTGTCTTTTGTCTCTTCGAGAACTCTGGGAAGTAGCTTGGGGAGTGTGAACCTTAAGGTGTGAAGCAGTTGTGTACTGAGGCTAGACTAATTTTATAAATCTGACAATATCTCAGCTTGCTGCGATGCATGCAATTTATTTTGAAAACGGCACAAGTGGGAATTTCTTCCGAATGGGTAATGTCGGCATGTTCACAAGCGTTTTATTTAATTTAACTAGTTTTCTTTCCAGGGTTGATGCGATCATTTTATTTAAAAATCGGGATTTCGCAATGTTGAACTAAGACTTTTGTCTCTTCGAGAACTCTGGGAAGTAGCATGGGGAGTGTGAACCTTAAGGTGTGAAGCAGTTGTGTACTGAGGCTAGACTAATTTTATAAATCTGACAATATCTCAGCTTGCTGCGATGCATGCAATTTATTTTGAAAACGGCACAAGTGGGAATTTCTTCCGAATGGGTAATGTCGGCATGTTCACAAGCGTTTTATTTAATTTAACTAGTTTTCTTTCCAGGGTTGATGCGATCATTTTATTTAAAATCGGAATTACGCAATGTTGAACTAAGGCAAACCTGTCTAGACAAATGGTAGGGGGTGGGGTGTAGTAAGGTTGATGGTGGGAAACAGGACCTCCAGACTAGGTGTCTTTTGTCTCTTCGAGAACTCTGGGAAGTAGCTTGGGGAGTGTGAACCTTAAGGTGTGAAGCAGTTGTGTACTGAGGCTAGACTAATTTTATAAACCTGACAATATCTCAGCTTGCTGCGATACATGCAATTTATTTTGAAAACGGCACAAGTGGGAATTTCTTCCGAATGGGTAATGTCGGCATGTTCACAAGCGTTTTATTTAATTTAACTAGTTTTCTTTACAGGGTTGATGCGATCATTTTATTTAAAAATCGGGATTTCGCAATGTTGAACTAAGGCAAACCTGTCTAGACAAATGGTAGGGGGGAGGGTGGGGTGTAGTAAGGTTGATGGTGGGAAACAGGACCTCCAGACTAGGTGTCTTTTGTCTCTTCGAGAACTCTGGGAAGTAGCATGGGAGTGTGAACTTAAGGTGTGAAGCAGTTGTGTACTGGCATTGTTCCTGGAGAAGGTATTTAACCGAGACCTATGCGAAGCTCAGGGTGAACTCACCATTCGTCGCGACAACATTACTTTCTTTGAGACCATCAAAACTATCATCGTTCTTTATAACATGGACATCTTAAGCGGTAAGTAAAACAAAACCTATTATTGTATTTTTAAAAGTGTTATGTTAACATATTATAGGATATTCAAACTATCTTTTTCCTAAAACAAAAGCTTAATTTTCAGGAGTTCGGGAGAACGCCACAGCACCCTTTTCTTTAGAAACGGGGGATTTTAAAGATGGAACAACATCTCTAACAGGCACAAGGTGTGTACAGAATTACGCGATTTTTAATCGTATGTATGTTTTAAGGTTGCGATTGTTTTAAATTATATAATAACAGAGTTTTTCTTTGATTTGTTCCAGGGTTAACAAACTGAGCAGGAAAACATTCAGACACCGCGACCACAGAGCCAATCCTTACAAAAGGTATGTATACAACGGGGTGTATAATTGTGTATTTAAAAAACAGCAAATGGGTTTAAACAATTCCAAATGTTCTAAAACCGACCGTTTTACACATACAGAGCCACGCCAGAGAACCTTATGTGCGGAGAACCAGGGCCGTCAGGAATAACGCACACTACAAGGTATATATATATATAAATTAGATAAAAAGAGATAGAGAGGGAGACACGCTTATTCTGTTTGAAATGGGTGCTTGTATAAATGTTTTAACACATATCTATCTTCACAGACTGCAGCACAGTACCCCTCCACATAATGATCAGGACACCGTACTCCAGACGTTTTTGGAATGTTTAAGCAGTATCGACCTCCCAGAACAACAAAAACCTGGACCTTTGTGCAACAGTGGAGAATCAGAAGCGATCTTCATCAGCGGTCCTGCAACACCCCCGAGTGAGTGCTTGCCTCGTGATTTCTCTGATGTTTTTGAATACAGTATATCAGATTTCGATCTTGTTCATATACCCACCCCACCAGAATGTGTCAGAAATAGCATTGATTCACACGTAGATTTTGAAGACGACGGTATAACAGACTCTCAAATATCAGCGGCGTATGATGCTTACATGAAGGTTTCAGACGCTCAACCTGTTGAACAGAGTCATATAGCTTCATTAGTTGATAAATTATGTTTGATTGAAGCTAGACTCAATCAATACCACCAAGAAGCACAGATACAAAACCAACAGTTTATCAAATTCATAAAAAAAGTGTGTAGTACATTAGACATCATCTGCAGCAAAATTTCAAGTCCCTGACTTTTAAAATCCAGACCATGGACCCTCCAAATAAATTATTTAAACATAATAACGGAACCTCCAGTCCTGTTAGATGTTTTGACTTAGAGGCTTTTATGCAGTGGGCTGAAGAAACAGATAACAAATTAGACAATTTTATAGCTAGACTTAATAGTGTGCCTGCATCAGCCTCATCTGATACACATCCTCGTCAGACTGTTCCTACGCCTGCTATTGCTGATGGGTCTATTGTTGTTGTTAATAATAGTGGTAGTACATCAGGTGATGCTCGGACCACTGTTGTTACTGATGCTAACCGTATTGCTGCTGCTGCTGCTGCTGTTATTGAGTCTGTTACCGCTTCTACTAGTACTACAGACGCACATGCGTGTCCGGGCACCGCTGCAACACCACACACCCCCTCAGTCATTGTAAATTTCTCACAAAGTGATACTATCGTGATTGAGCCCGTTGTGCAATCTGGATCTGGCAGGCGCTCCCAGCCACACATTAGAGAGATACCTAATTTTAATGCTCGCGAATTGCGTGAGCGCCTTGATTTTAGGGGTATAAGTCTTGATCATCCAGAACAAGTACCTGCGCGAGTGCGCGAGTGCTTAGCCAATGTGGTAGACCGAGCTGTGGATGGATCTCAACAGGGCAGCGTTCTAAACGTAGTCCTGCGTGGCCCCTCGCTGGCTTCAGATGTTCAGGCTGTTTTAAACGCTGATGATCGGTATGATCCGGAGCTGTTTCTCGATCGAATTGCACAAGTTATGCAGAGTAATGATGAATCTATCGGTGATGATGAATTAGAGTTTATTGTCACGGTAGCTCAGAACAGTAGTGGTGGGGCTCGCTTAAGACTGGCACAAATCCCTTATGATGAGATTCTCTCAAAGAAAGGCAGACATTTATACACACCAAACAACACACACAACAATTTGTGCTTCTCCCTATGTATAGCACATTCATTAAACTCATCAGCCTCTGAGCTAGAAAAACTCGCTACAGCTAAACGGATGCATGCTGAAGTAGGTCTATGCGACAAGCAGCAAGTATCATTCACAGATGTCAGTAAATTTGAGAAGCACTTCAACATTAAGATTGTAATCTATTACCACACAGAAGGGCGTAAACGCCTGGAATGTTTTTTCACACATGAAGAGCCAAACACAAACACGTTGATGATGTATCTCCATAATCAACATTACCACATGATTTTAAACCCAACCGCTTTTCTTGGTGCATCCTATGTGTGTAATTTCTGTTACAGTACATATAATTCACCATTACATCATTCCTGTAAACATAGATGTAACACATGTTATACACTCTGTCAACACCACAGGGGTCCCACAGTGAAATGCAGCGACTGTAACCGCATCTGCAAATCACAACACTGTTACCAGCAACACAAATTACCAGAATTAAAACACAACATGATCCCCTGTGATAATATGAAACATTGCATGCACTGTGGCACCACATATAAAGAATCCAAGAAATCGCCACACAGATGTGCCCAGCCTAGATGCGAGCACTGCCGCGAGCCTAAATTAACCGGAGACTCCGACCATCAGTGTTTCATACAGCCTGTTGAAAAACAGAAGCCTACCGATAAATACATTTTATATGATTTCGAGACTAGGTACCACAACGGTAAACACGAGGCTAACTTTGTGTGTGCGTCTGATCTGAAGGGCAATAAGTTCACATTTAACACATTAAAGTGTGTGGAGGCGTTTGTGCAACATTACAGACGCCCAAGGTTTCGTGGGTACACTTTCATAGCACATAATGCATCTGGCTTTGACAACTACATACTCCTCGAGTACTTTGTCAGACAGTGCATAACACCTAGTGTCATAATGAGCGGCAGCCGTGTGATTTTGATGTATGACAGGGACTATGACCAGCGATGGATTGATTCGTTCAGCTTTTTGCCCATGGGCCTTGCCAAAATACCCTCTGCTTTAGGTTTTCAAGACCTGCAGAAGGGCCATTTCCCACACAGGTTTAATACGAGGGATAATGAGCATTATGTGGGCCCGTACCCAGACCCCTCCTTCTACGGCTATGAGTACATGTCTGAAAGCGATAAGGTGCGATTCATGGAATGGTACCAGGTTGCCTCACAGAATCCCTTTGATTTTCAGGCTGAACTCAGGCGTTACTGTGTTAACGATGTTGATGTCCTGCGTAAAGCATGCAGCATTTATCGTGACACGTTACTGGGTTGTACACAAGTTGATCCATTCATGTATACCACCTTGGCTGCATTTAGTATGGGTGTGTATAAAACGCTGTTTCTGCCTAGAGACACGCTCGCTCTCACGTATGACGGGGCATACGTTGAGCAGAATAAGACGTTTTCTAACGTCTCTATCGAATGGCTTCAATACGTGTCCCATACCACCAACAAAGTGGTAAAACATGCTCTCAGAGGAGGCGAACAGAGGGTTGGACCGTATTTTGTGGACGGTTTTGACCCCACAAGTAATACAGCTTATGAATTTGCAGGATGTTTTCACCACGGCTGTGTTAAATGTTACCCCGAGAGCGAAGTTAATCCTGTCAGCAAAGCATCCTATGGACTGCTGCATCGCATGTTTTGTGACAAAGTTGATGCACTGAGATCACAACACAGTGTGAGCGTAATAGTGATGTGGGAATGTGAATGGGCTGGCTTGAAGCAGACAGACCCTACAGTTGTGGCTTTCATGCACACATACAGAAAGCCAGAACGCATGAATCCCCGAGACGCTCTTTTTGGAGGTCGCACAAATGCTATAAAGCTGTACCACAAGACTGGTTGTGATGAAAAAATATTTTACTACGACTTCACCAGTCTCTATCCCACAGTGCAGTCTAAAAAAGACTATCCTGTAGGACACCCTCAAGTCATTTACACCAACTTTGACAAGATAGAAAATTATTTCGGCTTTGTTAAATGCACAGTGCTCCCCCCTAAGGGTCTTTTTCACCCCGTCCTTCCCTACAGGTGCCACGGAAAACTGATGTTTCCACTCTGCAGCATGTGTGCTGAAGACCAAAACCAGCATACTGCATGTGGGCACAGGGACAGTGAGCGGGTATTGAAAGGCACTTGGGTCTCATTTGAGCTTGAAAAAGCTGTTGAGAAGGGATACAAGGTTCTTGCTATTGATGAGGTGTGGCATTTCCCCAATAAGACCGACACATTGTTTAAAGACTATGTGAAAGCCTTCCTAAAACTCAAACAGGAGGCCTCGGGGTATCCTGAACACGTCAAGACACCTGACGAACAGAAGAAGTACATAGACGAGTATTATGAGAAGGAGGGAATAATGTTAGACCCATCCAAGATTTGTGTAAATAAAGCTGTTCGTAACTGTAACAAGCTGTTGCTAAACTCGTTATGGGGTCGTTTCAGCATGAGGTCAAATATGGCATCATCTGAGCTCATTACAGACCCTTCCAGATTTAGCCAGCTAATGTTTAGCGACCAGTACGACGTGCGTCAGTTTTGTTTCATCTCTGACGACGTCGCAATGGTGCAGTGGCGGCATGCTGATGGTAGAGCTTCCCGTGTTAAGGACGTTAATGTTTTTGTCGGGGCCATGACCACTGCACACGCCAGACTCATGCTGTATGATTTGCTAGACAACTTGCAGCAGCGCGTGCTGTATTGTGACACGGACAGTGTCATTTTCACGGCACGCCCTGGCGAGTGGATGCCTCCTCTAGGTCCGTTTCTGGGGGATCTCACAAGCGAATTAGACTGTGGAGAGGGTGGTGTGGAGGATTACATAGCGGAATTTGTTTCCGGTGGGCCAAAATGCTACGCGTATCACACATCGTTGGGCAAGACCCAGGTCAAATGTAAAGGCGTGACACTGAACGCACTAAACTCAAAAGTTGTCACCCATGAATCCTTGAAAGGTTTAGTCCACAAGTTTGTAACCAATCAGACATCAGACGCACACCTAGTTGCCGTGTCTGATAGCATCAGACGCGATAAAAAGAAGCTTCATTTGAAGAATAAAACCATTGTGAAAAAAGTTAAAGTTGTTTACAATAAGCGCCGTGTGCTCCCAGACTATACAACCGTACCTTATGGATTTTAAATTAGAACAGGGGTTTGACGCCCGGTTGCAGCACCCGTTCAGTATGGTGGTCAGCGGTCCCAGTAACTGCGGCAAGACTTTTTTTGTTAAAAGCATAATTGAAAATTCTTCCCGGATTATATCATGCAGCATTGACAATATTGTATATATATACTCATGCTGGCAGCCATTATATGACCAGCTTCTTAAGATAAGAGACATAAACTTTGTTAACGGTATACCCGAATCTCTTGCTGATGACACCCTTCTTCCTGCAGAAAAGTACAATTTGTTAATTATAGACGATGTAATGAACGATGCAGCTAACAATTTAGAAGTTCAAAATGTGTTCACAAAGTATGTGCATCATAGGAATTTGAGTTGTATATATCTAGTTCAGAATTTGTTTATTCAAGGAAAATCCAGTAGAACCATTTCCTTGAACACTAACTATCTAATATTGTTTAAAAATCCGAGAGATAAATATCAGGTTATGCTTTTAGGTAGGCAAATGTTTCCGGGTAATACTAAATATTTTATAGAAGCGTTTAATGATGCCACATCCACAACATACGGGTATCTTTTAATAGACTATAAAGCTAAGACCCCGGACTATTTAAGACTCAGAACAAATTTACTATCAGAGCGTCCGGTTGTTTACATTCCAAAACAAAAATCAGCAAAGAGGTGAAAGGATGTCATCACGCATGCGGAGGAATCTGTCTCTGTTGGAGATGATATACAGGGCTCCTCCTACTCTACGCAGAGTTATTATTAGTAATTCAAACTTAGATTTTATCAATGCGCTGTGTGAGATAGCCTTTAATGTATTGCATGGTAACATACCACTGACCAATCAGCAGTACAAACAGCTGAAAAAGAAAAAATCAATAATCAGACTGATTGCAGACAAAAAAATAAAAACTTTGAAAAAGAGAAAGACAATCAACCAATCTGGAGGGTTTTTACTGCCGCTATTAGGGGCTGCAATCCCTTTCATAACCAGTCTGATAGCAAACAGGTGAAAATGGAACATGTGCAAAAGATGTTTTTGGTACCCCAACACCAGTTGGACTTAATAAAGCAACAGCAGCAGCAGCAGCAGCAGCAAACAGACAGCATCAGACAACAGTCTCAGAACGAGTTGGACAAGGAGATGTTACAAGTGTTACAAGATTCTGACATAGATGTGTATGAGAAGGCTAAAAAATACAGCGATATTCTCCAAAGATACCTTACCCTTGTGAGACAAGGTGCCCGTGAAAAGAATGTATTGTCTTTATCATTACCTGAACAATTTAACAGGGATGTGCAACCCCAGTCGACGGACACATCGCCTGTTCATGGTGATGCAGGGGTGAGGGATCTTGTTGCGGAGAATGTTTTAACATACATACCTAAAAGGTGTAGGAGGAATGCAGAACTTATTCTATCAGCGGTGAGCCGTTCGCCACACTTGATCTCTTACAACGACAAAGGCGAAATTGTTGTTGATAAACACACCATCCCTGGTTCACACATTTATGATCTAATTAAAGGCGTCACAACCACACACGCACCCTCTGAGGGTTTGAGACCTATCGGCTGGACAGAGTTTTTAAAAGCTGTCTCAGATTTAAACGTACCGTTATCAGCCATATCTAACACAGGCATACGTAAGACCGTCGCCATGTATAAAACCGATCACACACTGTCTGAAGACCCTGGTTTTTTAAAACACACACCAAAAAAGATCACCCCTGGTGGACCGCTGCGACATAGTACACTAAAAAAAATAAAGAATAAAAAAAACAAATTAAAGGGGGGTCCTGTAGAGTGGTTGGTTTTTTGAATTCAGGTTTTTTCTTATTGCACCTGAAATTGTTTTTCTGCTAAAAATATTTGCTGTTTGGTGTTTTTTCTACTGTAATGTTTTTTTTTTCACTTATTGCTGCTAAATTGTTTTGTTTTGTTTTATTTTATTACTGTTAAATATATTATGTCTTTATTATTGTTAAATATATGTTTTTCTTTTTTATTACGGCTTAATGTTTGATTTCTTTTATTTATGTTTAAACAATGTATGTTGTAAATCTATATATTTATATACGAGATTTGATAATAAATACCATTGACTCGATTATCATGCTCTCATGTTGTTTTTATTATTCTCATTAGTACATGTCAGTATCCGCATTGCACACACACGTAATCACTGCATACAGCAACAGGTTGTATGTTGTTGACAAATCGACACACCATAGCATCATTACAAATTAAATCAGACCCATACATGTTAAGCACACGCTCATAAGATACACCATTTTGCACATGATATAAAAAAAATACACAATGTTGACCGCATGTGATGGAGAAGTCGTTCTGCACTTGTTTTCCTGAATATAAAACAGTGGAACAGTTTTTTAGAAGAAACATCTTTATTGCTGGGGGGAAACTGTCTAACGAGTGACCAAAACTATCAAAAAAATAACCGCGTCTGTCTCTCGAAATATAAACAGCAAGCCAATGTTCCCCGGGCATCGTAGAAGGGTGGGTGTTTACAATACTCATAGCAGGGAGTCTTTGAAGCCGTTCAGTGGTTAGCTGATCATAGGCTAACACGCCTAGGAAATGTGTGTTTTTATTGATAATGCTGCCGATCACGGCTGATAGTTCTATAGTGTTCATGACCGTTTTTGTCTCAATAGTAGTCCAAGAGCACCTGTCTCATGTTAGATATTTCAATGACTGAATCAAATACCGAATAACACAAGAGGTTCACTGTACGGGGTAGTGGATTTCTGAAACGGGTTTCCAATCTCACGTTCCCAGTTTTAATTAACGACACATTCCCTGAATGTCCTTCGTCAGCTTCCAGATTGAAACAGAATAAAGTGTAGCCGTTACCAAAGTCCGCACGCGTAATAGCTAAAGATCTATCCTTTAAATGTCTTCCTGTGGTTTGTATCAGCTGGTAAAATTCTCTGGTATAGTGTTTTCTCTGGAAATTGGGCTGGAATGGTTTAGCAGGATAAGCCTGACTATCAGCATATAAAGACATAAATTCTATATCGCAGTTTTCAAAATGAAATGGATTACGCTGGTAGGAGCCAGTGTATGCTTCATTGTCTATAAATGCAATGATCACAAATTTAGGTATCCTACCCATAAATAAATTGTCATTTGTTGATATTCTAGCCCCTGCAGGTATGGAGAAGGTCTTTAAAGACACTCTGTCTACCGTGTATTTTGCGTTTGCATGGTGCAATGCCTTGCTGTGTGCAAGTCTGACGGTCGGTGATACACTAACTTTCTTGACAAAGAGACTGGCTGAGACAATTTTAACTCTGTATGCATTGGCATCCGCTGTCATGAGAGCAAATTCGTCTTTAGAGCGCACAAATTTCAGTGACAGGTCGATTCCATTAAGTAACAGTTTTTCTTGAAAAAACAGGTCTGCATGTACTGGTGCAATCAATTCAACAATACTGCTATTTGCTGTGTAGCCACCTCTGGTCACCAGGCCCTGGTTCTCTCCTTCTATAGATGTGTCATTCATGTGTGATGATGTATCCTTACAGAATAACCCGGTGCTGAACTGTGTGTCTAAAGTGTCCTTATTATAATTGATAAGACATTCTATCACACCTCTGTATGGATATGTGTTGGATGATTGACTAATGAGCCGGTCTCCCAAATTAACATCAACTTGACTAAATATGCTGCATCCAGGATAATTAATAAATCCTACATTAGCGTCCCTAGCCAGGTTTGAGCCATCAGCGTTTGTGATTCTCACACGTGTGTAGATATATGAGTCATTTAGATCCAGGTAATCTTCACCGGACGATGAGATGTAAAACTCGATCGGCCCTCCATCAGTGATTGCAGATACAGGTGGGATTTCGATAAATGTACTTTTCTCAATGCTAGTCTGTGTGTAGGGAACAGTAAACAGGTCCAGCTCTGTTTTTACACATTCTCCAGAATGACTGTGTAACAGTGCCATTTAGAATATGTCAAACGCTGCAGTTTTAGAACGACTGGTTCTGGGTCTTTTCACTCTGCGTGGCGGTGTCCGTTTGCTAGCTCTCCTGCTAGGTTTTGTGGTTTTACGCTTTTTAGACAACGGTTGCCCTGGGGGTGGGGTCTTAGATGGTCTGGGCGTATACACATACAATCCGCTACCGTCCTGCTTAGTGGTTGAGGGTCTGGTTATGTTGGTTATGACATCAGACACTATGCCCGATGCGGCTGTTTTTAGGTGTGGTTTGACTATGCTAACTCCTTTTTTAAACAGTGGTACAGCAAATCTAAACAAGCTGCGGAACAAACCACCCAGCCCTGACCCATATTGCGTACTGGTCCCAACATACCCTCCGAGCTCTCCACCAGCCTGTGATAAGTAGTATTTTACATATTTTGAGTCATCAGTGTTGTAGACGGCCATCCTTTTTTTCAAAAATGCTGGGTTATCGGTCGGAAGTGTAACTTGACAAACACCTTGCCGTATAAAAAGGGTATGTGTTGATTTCGATCGTCTTTCAAATCAATTTCTATGTCGTCGATCAATGTCTTTGACACAGGTGTGTAGTGTGGGCTGTCAAATTGTAGAATAGGCAAGCGGCGGTCATCGTCCGTGATATTTATAGCTCTTAATAGCCTCGCGTGGGCGTCACCCACAAGCTGGTAATCAACGATATCTGCATAAATAAAGATGTTATATTTTCCCCCGTATATGTCTGCGGGGTGCGGGGCATATGTGTTTTTATAATGAAGTACAAACGGCTCTCCTGTTTCGAATCCTAGGATTTCCGCCAGTCTCCCTCTAAATGTGAGAATAGTGCCCCTAGGTCCCATAACACAGGCATGGTTAGTAACTGTGTTGTATTGCATTTTAAGGTCTCCAGTGGTTTGGTACTGCTGACATTTAAAATTAAATTCTTTTATTATCTGTTCCACAGATGCATAATGACCCACAGACAGTTCGATCATGGTTACGGCGATGGTTCCATCTTTGACTGGGTCATGAATTTCCACTTGCGAATCTGATTGTGGAAAAGACATCCATATGCGTGGGTACTGTATCTCTATAACAGCAACCTCATACGGCTGATCCAAAACGATAGGTTTTGCTAGCTTTGTTCTAAAATTAGATATCTTATTACCCGGGTAAACATGCGCCGAAGCATTCGAGAAGAGGCTTACATAGAAGCCTGCATTGTTGTTGTTCTTTTTATTCA
Organism: Neolamprologus multifasciatus; assembly: GCF_963576455.1. Classification (NCBI taxonomy): domain Eukaryota; kingdom Metazoa; phylum Chordata; class Actinopteri; order Cichliformes; family Cichlidae; genus Neolamprologus; species Neolamprologus multifasciatus. Next base: position 27,031,099 of record NC_140452.1, read on the forward strand.
TGCTTTCTCCGTCTATGCTCAGTGTTAAATGAATGTGTGTAGAGCTGTGTCATCTGAGTTAATTACGCCTCAACGATGTCTTTCTCTGGAATCCACGAATTAAAGCTGTCGGGCCATCCTAGCCATTTCACTAGCACATGCTTTTTCCGACCCACTTTTTTTCTAGCCAATATGTTTTCAATTTTAAATGTTTTGTTTTCATCAACAACCACACGTTGTATCTCAGGCTCATAAAATGACCCTTTCAATACCTCTCCAGCTAGATCCGCTAGTCTGTACACTGGGGGCTGTCTCCCTATACGTTCCTTGACTGTGAAAATCTCATCGGTGTAGGTCTGCTCGTATCCTTTTCGAAACTTTCCTCTCAGTTTTGATATTCGTACAGTGTCGCCAATATTAAATTTAAAGCACAGTTCCCTCTGAGGCCTCGTTTTGTACAGCGCGTTAAACACCGACTTCTCATTATCCTTATTCACCTCTGCCGGAGCCATTTGGATAGATCTGTGATAAGCATTGTTATATGCTTGTGTGAGATCTGGTATGACATCTACATATCTCCGGGAGTTGGCTGATGTTAAGTACTTCCACATTCTACCCTTGAAGCTACGATTGAATCTCTCGACAATACTGCATTTAACCTCGCTAGCTGTTGAGAAATGCTTGATATTATATCGCTCCATTAGGTGTTTAAAGGTTGTATTATAAAACTCTTTGCCTTCATCTGTTTGTAGTTTCACAGGGATCCTACCCTCACTAAGTATATCCTCAAAAGCAGCTGATACAACATTCGCTGTCTTGTTTGTTAGGCATCTAACCCATGCGTATTTTGAGAATACATCTATACATGTTAGCAGATATCTCACATTATCATTATCTGACACATATTCACACATGTCAACCAGATCGGCTTGAAACTGTTTGTCGATCCCTGTCACCAATACTCTATTTCTGGGGAAATGGATCCTCACAGGTTTATGGAGTGTGTAAGTGTCGTCTTGTTCTAAATAATGTTTGACCTGAGATATTGGAGGTGTTACACCTGATGCCTCCCCTGCCGCTATACGTAGCTTATTTAAACTGGCCAACCCCGCAGGATGGGCTGGATCATGATATATTTTATGCAATGTGCTTTCCATGACTGTGCAAACCACAAATGACTAAGAAGTTGGTGTTAACACGTCTTTTTATTTAATTTTCACACAGACACAATCACAGACAATGGATACTTGAACAGCACACATTAAACCAGGTGTCTCCCACCCCAGTAGTTTCCAATCATGCGGAGCATGGCTGGTTTAACACGTCGGGCGCAAGTACTTGCTTCTAGCAGGTCCACAATGTTGTCATTAATGGCGCATACTATATTTCGCTCTGATCTCAGTTCACACATGAGGTGTTCTGCAACTCTGCGGATTTGTGTTCCAGTCCCATCTGTGGTGTTTGAGCGTACAAACAGCTGGATGGCTGGGATGAATCGGTCAGTCTTGAGCCTTATCATCACATCGTCATAGTAGGTGTCGAAGAAATACTCAGACAATTCCTGCAAGCAGCTGTGTTGCACCTGACTGGGGTGGCCTGTTTGGCATCCGTAACATGTCTCTTGTAGAAACTCATTCAGCGCCAACATCAACAGGTGGAGAGTTGCGAGTTTGATGTCGATTACAGTTTCCTCCCACAGGTCTGATATGAGGGGGTCCTGTGAGCATGATGGTGAGGGTGGTGGAGTCTGGGGGGTCGGGATTAGCAGCCCTATTGATGGTGACTCTGACAGGTCCCACGACGGCGAGTCATTCTCTGTAAAATGAAAACCACAAGCTCTTAATTTGTCACATAGATACACACGCAACCCCACACACACCCCTCACATTAAACCTACCAGTTTATTGTTTAGTTGTCGGAAGGTCTTATGATTTTAGGTTTGCACAGGGTAGCAGGCAAACCAGTCTTCGGACAACTCGCCAGATCGTCAAAAACAAGGCGTTTTCTAATACTCTCGTACGCAGTGTTGAGTCTGTCCCTCTTGATCGCGTCGTCAATCTGGCTAAACAGACGCGACAAACCTCTCCAGTCGCACCACTGTATAAAAAACAAGTCCTTAAACCATCTTGTGCGCTCTTCAAGGTTTAGAGGGTAAGGATTTAACCTCCAGTTTTCAAGCCCTCTGGAAGCAATAAGACTATCCCTGTCATCACATGCACTGAGAAAAATAAAGTCTTCAGGGTTGCGATTGAAACGATCAGCCTCAACCCTGTAAAGCTCAGGGCCTGATGCACTGTTCCACTGGGAAACATACAGCACCTCTGGGAAGCCCACATTGTCCAGGTCCGCACACACTACGGTCCGGAAGAGCTTCCAGTTTTTGGTAGAGATGCTTTGGGGTTCCCCCCAAAACAATCCCTCGCCACAATCTACACTAAGCACAACTGTCCCTTCGGTATATTTAATGGTATACACATACCCTTCAGCGCCGCGATATTCTAACTTAAATACAGTCCCATCTACGGCATTTTCACAGCGTTGCTTTTTACGTTGAGGACCCCGGCTGCATACTCCTGTAGACATACCTAGAGCGGCTGTGGCATGGGCGATGTCCTGGCTGGGTGTCATGGTTGATACAGATGGTATTCTGTGCTCCTTAGGTCGGTGAGTCGTTGGGGTCCTTAGCGCGATGTGTCTGTGCTCCTTAGGCCGTGGCGGTGATGGTCTTAGAATGTGAAAGGATCACTTTTATACCTATATAACCTAAGCCATCCCACTAGGAGGAGTCGATACCGCCCAGAGGGTGTGTTTTCACACCTGAACGCGCATGCGCCGAGCACATCTGAACGCGCATGCGCACACGCACGAATCCGACCAAACGGGGTGGGAGGTGTGGGGTGGGGGGTGAGGGGGGTGGGGGGGGGGGGGGGGGGGTGGGGGGGGGGGGGGGGGGCAAAAAAAGTGCAGGTGTATTACTACTATTGTTTTAATTCTTTTATTGTCCTATTTTTGTTTTATATTGTTTTTATTGTATTACATTGTTGCTTTTTAATGCCATTTTTATATTGTTAAGCACTTTGTGCAGCATCGGCTGTTTGAAATGTGCTATATAAATAAACTTGACCTTGACCTTAAGCCCAAAAAGGCTGCTTTTGTTTGCATCTAAAAAATAATGAAACATATTAAAAAAATCTTTCAGCTCTTTACATTATTTTTCAGTCGTTGAACTGCAAAAAAAGCAGTCAAAAGCCCCAATATCAGCTAATAGCCATGTTTCACTGATATACTGGTGCGCTGCTGTTTTTTATTTGCCCATTATCATGTCTTTCATTTATGTCTTTTGTTATTTAGCATTTGCTTGTGGATTTCTGAGTATTAAGGGGGGGAATTTGTGGTAAATAAAGAGGAATTTAAAAAATGTACATGTAAACATAACAAAAATTTAAAACCCATTTGGTTTTTTTTGGTTTTTTTGGTTTTTTAAAAAGCAAATTACTGGTTAACACAAACCTACTCGGCAGTTATCCCCTGGCTTAAATTGGTTTCTGCAATTAGCTAATTTCAGCTTTTGTCACACCTGATTGCTCTCATTGTTTTTCTGCTGTGCTTTCAAGGTGTTATTGTTTACAGTATGAAATTATCTTATTGAAAAACGATCAATTTCACGGTGCGCAAACCAACAAGCAGCGATCTGGAGCTGAAGAAGCAAAGACCTGCCTGATGCCAAAATATCAGCTCAGAGGAACTGAATGCACTTCGATTCTTTCGAGGTTAACAATAGAATCCAATTCAGTCCACACAGATTTTCACATCTCAGCATCATTGTGTCCTCTTTTAACATGGTGGGATCCTTAGCTTTCATGTACTTTTTACAGAATTACATTTCAGCACAGACGAGAGGCCATGGTAAGAGCTAAGCTGTGTGAGTGTGAGTGTTAGTTTTTACCGCTGGCTTATTCTTGTGTGTTTGTGTATTACAACTTGCAGTTGGAGAAGATCAATTTATCAGCAGCGCAGACCTTGAGAACAGCTTTTATAAAGGTAAAGTTTTCTCTTAAAGTTTGTTTGCTTGCATTTCAACTGCCATCCTTCTTGTATCGACTCTGCCTGTACCCTTCACTTTGTAAATCCTCTTTACAGCAGCTTAGTGATTTATAACTTTGATTATAGTTTTATTTTCGCAAAACACAAAGGGTGACTGTGAGTCCTCAGCAGCTGCATGTTTGTGTGTCTCAAGGCAGAGAAGGAGACCCCGGGCCTTACCCAGGACGTTGTTGTCAAAATATTGGAAAAGAAGAAGTTAAAAATTAACTATAACGAGGCTCTGCTTCGCATGGCTGGAGATGATATGCAGGGTAGGTTTGGTTTCTTTTATTTGGTTTCTTTTTTTGTACTCTGCTGTAGACCAGAATGTGCACTTAAAGATGAAAGCTGTGGGAATACCAACTTGGTTTTTCTTTGGTTTCTGTGACGGCCCAGTGCTGCTGCAGCACAGATATCCACTGGGGGGAGCTGTTTCCACACAAATCAACCCCTCTGTCTGCTTTCAGTTGTTCCCTTGTTTCTGTCTGTAATTGAATTCCTTGTGCCGAGTGTACAGTGATTGATGGTAGTAATGAATTCACACACACACACAGTGGATGAATTTTAAATGTACCTCCTGCATGGCACATCCCAAGTTCTACCTTAATCTGGCTTTTCACTTAACAAACTCAACACGTTACTGTCCCTAACGTGTGTGTGTGTGTGTGTGTGTGTGAGAGTGCACACGCATGTACACATACTCCTGATGCTATGTTCATTTTTCACACTTGCACTGTAGACATAGGTTTTTAACACGTCACCAATATTAATTTCATGAGTTCTGCCCGGGTGCTGACGTGCCCATTGCTGCGAGGAGTTTGAGCTCTGTCTTTTGTTCTCTTCCTCTCGGTGTTTTTCAGAGTTGATGATTGACAGGAAAGAGCCAGAGTTCCAGGATCTGAACGAGAGGGCCCGAGCTCTGAAACACATCCTAAGCACCCTGCCTGATGAGATCAATGACCGAATGGGCTTGCTACATACCATCAAGTAAGACAGCTGTGTGTGTGAATGTGCACGTGTGTTGCAGTGTGACGTAAATCAGGTTCACTACTACGTGCAAAATTTCGATCAGATTAAGTGATTAAAGTAGCAGAAAACAAGCCCTTTTGACTTACAACATCTCGATGGTTGATTAAAAGTGAAAGAGTTGGCTTTTAGTAACTGTTCTCCAATTAATATTTCATTATATGCACTAAGACGCTGCCTGGCATTACATAGCTCTCATTTCTTTGATTCCAACTGGCCAACCGGAGCATGTCTTTGTTTCTAAGCCGTAAGATTCCTTTCAAAGGTTGAGCAGTGTGCACAGCAGTGATGGCGAAACTATTAACGTCCCTGTCCGCCGCGCTGCACGCACGCTATAGAGAGAAAGTGAGAGATGTTTCATCTTCTTGGCCCACTTTGCCATTATTTTGATGGAATTCAATACTCTTAGTGAGTCAGTGCTTAAGTTACTTACCCAGCGGAGGGCTTAGAAATGAAATCAATTCAAAGGGAATGCTAAGAAATTAAAGTTATGAAACGGCAGATTTCAAGTGCATGCGAGGGGAGAGGGAGGGAGAGAGAGACAGAGAAAGAGAGTTGAAGGTGAGAGCGTGTTTGTGAGAACAGGGGGAAGAAAGGGGAGACAACGAGCTGGATCAAAGGACTGTAGTTTCAGGGTATCAGTGCCTGATAAAAACAGACAGATTTGAAGATTTCTCTATATTTTTTTTTTCTTTCTAACATGCACTCACTTGTGTGTGTCATCCGCAGAGATGTTGCCAGTGCCATCAAGGAGCTGCTAAACACTGTTAATACTGTCTTAAGGAAATACCAACATCAGAACAGACGGGTAAGTGGATACATTAGTAAGTTTAAGAAAAAAAAAAAAGTGCCTGCGTGCACAAACACAGTTGCTGTGAAATAAGTGGAGCTGAAAGGCTGTCTGTATTTATTGGTTAGGTGGTGGAACAGCAGAAGAAAGAGTTTGTGAAATACTCCAAGAGCTTCAGTGACACTCTCAAAACCTACTTCAAAGATGGAAAGTAAGACACTGTTTCTAGTGTATTTTTTACCCCTTTTCTTTTTTTCTCCATCACATCTTCAACCTTTTCTCATTCGTGTCCGCACACATAGCCACCAACGCATTCACTAGTCGTACACACCCACCCACGCCTGCACACCTTGCCTGTTTGCATAGACGCTCACGCGCACACCCACTGTCACCCATGTAAATGGTGGTTGTTTGATCACAGGCCCGCTACCATCAAATCCACCAATGCTGAATAATTCCCTTGACCCACTTCCTGTGGATCCATCCTGGCTTGTGTTCTCTGAAGCCTGACATTCTCTATTCCAGCCAGATCAAAGTGTTCCCCGGATCAATCCTAATATTGTTGCCACGCTTTTCTGTTTTGTTTTTTTTTTCTCCCCGTGTGAGTGACACGTGTGTCCTTGTCTTTCTGTTCCGGTTGTTTCCAGAGCAGTAAATGTGTTTGTCAGCGCCAACCAGCTCACCCACCAAATCAACATGATAATGCGGGCCTTCAAGACTGGCGGCCCAGCGGCGGCGGCCCGAGAAGACGCGAAGAACAGACGCGCGCAGACACAGGAGAAGCGTTTTCATTAGAGAACAGGCGAAACAAGGCTTTTTAATTTGTAAAGGTGTTTTATTTTTTTATTTTTTGGGGGGGCTGTATAATTTATAATTCTGTGGCTCTGAGGGGAGATCAGGTAGTTTCGAGTTTCAAAGCAAGTCAGGCTGACAGTAATTGCTGGGGATTTTTTTTACTCTCTTTAATGTTGTTCTTTTATCAGATTCTTAAGTCAATATTTTCTACGCTCCCCTCTGCATTTTCCACTTTGTTCAGATTATGTCAGTGTTTCCCTTGTCCTTAAAAGTTTGGCAATTGCATATAAGTCCTTAAAAGTTATCATTTTGGCAATTACTAATATCCAGCCAATACGGTTTGTAGTTATTTGTAATTTGATTGATTTGCCAAAGACCAAGATGCCATCTTTAAATGTTTTGTTTTTGTTTTTTTGTTATTTTGGTCTCCCCAAGCCCACTGATTTACTGGAGATGTCAGTAGTTTCTAACCCTTTTTCTCTAGCTCCCCATAGGTATTATCTATATGTGCCATGTGTATATACATGTATACATAACTGGACTTCTCTCGCACTTAACCTTCACATGTTTACGCAGATGTCTCTGATTATCAACGTATTGTCTCTTTGTCACCTTCTGTTCAACTCCTACTCTGTAGTTTTCATGCTGTTTTCAAGGCCAGTAAAAATAAAATGAAGGGACCTGAACTTCCTTGAGAACTCTTAAAGAAGTCATGACGAGTTAAACCACTTTTCTTCTTCCTCTTGCAAATTAAAGAGTTCTGACATGTGAGAAAGATTTTTCCAAAAGTGGGTCTCTCTTCAGATTTGTATTGTTGTATGAGAGTGCTTCATTTTCGCTCAGTTGCCCTTGCATTCTCTTTTCTTCGACTGCGCCTCTTTCCTCCCAGAACTAAGAGCCATACCAATTTTTTTTCTTTCTCCTTCCCATTCCAGCAACTTCATTCTTCTCCCTGTATAATAGTGGATTTTCCATGGTGGATTTGTGGAGGGCTATTTTGGGCTCTCTGCTGGCTCCTACATGCACCACTGTAATCCAATTGTGATAGTGTTAATTTTTAAAGCTTTATTATTGAAATTGCTGAGACCTAATTTTCCGATCCTGTCACTGTTGACGGCCGTCATAATCAGCTAATTCGAGTTATTGAAGACCATTAAGTCACACACGGAGATTGGCCATGGTCACTGAAGCAGCAGGAAGGAAGGGCAGTGATTACATCTTTGTTGGATTTACTGTTTGATGCTTTCCACCATACGAGCTATCGATTTGTTTGAGTTGAACAAATCCCTGAGATACTTTGTTCTCTCTGTGTGCATATATATATATATATATATATATATATATGCATGCGCATCTGTGTGTGCATAGCAACAATTGACCTGCAGGATGCCTTCTCACAGGCATTTGAATGATGCTGTAAAGCTGTTTTGTGTGTATTTTATCTTTGTTCAGGTTCACGTTAGTATTTTTCTTTTATTATCAGCCGCCGTGGAATCTTTGTGTGAATCTGAGAATAGAAAGGATACACGCACACGCAGACTGACAATAGGCCTGGACTCACAAACTCTCACAACTCTTTTTGACTACTCGGTTGCCAGGAAACTTAGCCCGAGTCTTTAAGAGTGAAGGATAATAAAAGATTTGTTGTGTGTGTGTGTGGCCTCTGCCACTGTCTGGGCTACTGGGGGGCAGTTCATTAACTCTCTGTGGGTGTGTGTGCCTGCAGTCAGGGCTGTTGGTGTTGATTGCTTCATACACGTTGCCAGCTTAGAATAACCTCTGGACACAAACTTCAGCCACAAATCGGCCGAGTCTCCTGTAGACGAGAGGCAGCCATTGCTAAGACGGAATAGCCAGAAGGTGAGGATTTGTTTGAAATGTCACACATTTGAAAGTGGTGTTTCCAACACCTCAGAGCTGGACTCTTGGGACAACATACTACAGACACCCATGACAGAATGAGAGGTGAAATTGAATGGTAAGTTTGAATTTGTTATTAAGTGTAAAGTTGTGTTTGGTTTCACTGTTTGAACTTTGTGATTGAAAAGAAAACATGCTTGACTTGAGGTATGTGTATACTGGAAGGCCAGGTCTGCCATTACACAGGAGCTGAGATGCTTTGTTGACGGACAAGTTAACTGCATGTTCTTTTAAAAACTCAGAAGTACTACAGTGACAGTTTTGAGAGGACTAACTGGAGCAAAAGTGACCATCCAGGAAGAGGAGAGACAACCCTGATAAGTGTGTTTGCTAAAAGATTGCAAAAGGAGTCTTTCCCAGAGGTGGATGCATTCATAAGAAATGCCTCTTACCTTTCAAGCAGCAGCAATTTGGACGGCACATCAAGCTTTCTGTGTTCATTTTTCTTTATAGAGTTGCGTCTGTGCAGTCGCATGCAGACTGAAGCCAGCGGTGTGCCACAAAACAAGTCAGGATGTGGT